>NW_024061823.1:0-2457469 GCF_006381635.1 Hibiscus syriacus | reverse complement strand
CGATAACATAAATATAAATTCACACCTCACCTGGTCTCCTTAGCTTGCAACCTTCCTTAGAAATTCATTTCATCCTTAAGCTTCTCCTTAGCTTTAATATTGTTTGATCTTGATTTAAAGCACACAATAAATGAGCTTCATTTACAAAACATATGCAACTCAAATCATATGTTATAAACTTACTAACATCGGCACACATTAGGGAAATAAATTTCAAACAAATCTTTCGATGCTCATTCGATACAAATTCCATGTCACATAAATGTGACCTTAACACTTCTAATTGACCATTCAAGTTCCTTTTATCCATATTCGCATAAATATTTCACTTAAGTTCCCAACTTTTCCATATTTGTGATTTAATCCTCAACTTTTATCGACATTCCAAAGTTACCCGATTTCACATTCTAAAATCAATTTCAACACTCTAACATTAATTTCCAGCTTAGTACATCCACTATTAAATGAATATTGATCCAATAATATTCCATAATTACCAAATAGGTCCCCAATGTTCACAAAATTGCAAAAGAGTCACTATAACTTATAAGGCTTGTAGAATCATTCCTACACAATTTCCAACCCGTACTTATTTTTTCCATAGTTTTTCTCACTTTCAATAGCTTAGGTCGAATATTTTAGGGGTGGGGTTTCATGATTTCAGTTTGATTCAAGCATGAAACCAACCTCTATTCAGCATTTGCAATTCTTTATAGTTAAACCATTTAACCAAATTTCATCAAAACACAAACTTATCCAAATTTAGGATTTAGGCCAAATACACAAGAAACATATCTAGGTGGTTTTAATCATCAATCAAGCTTGGAAATTATTCTACAACTTCAAAAACCTCAAATCCATCACCAATTCATGAAATCCTAACATGTATAAACTCTAAAATTTGGGACCTAAGTAATCGAGAAATATTAGCATGCACTATAGGTACCAAATGATAGAGCTCTTCGAATAGAATAATTTTCTATTCACGTTTTAATCTAAAAACATATGGAGATTGCTTAAAAATAAAAAAATAAATATTTTTCTTACCTTATGAAGCTCAGTCCATGGCTGACTTGAAAAAGAAATGTCATGAAATTTCTAGTTCATTTTTTATTTATTAAGTTTAAATGAATTTAAAAATTCATTAATGGAAATGACAATTTACCCTTAATGAAACTTGATAATTACGTCCATACCTGGCCACATGTTAATTATCATATTCCAAAGTCAAATATGAACAAATTAATTTAACCTTCATAACTTTACTCATGCACTTTTTCAAAAATTTCAATCTTGCCATTTTTCATCCAACAATCCAAATTGAGCATTAAAATAAAGTCTCAAGTACATGATCCATATTATTTTCCATTATCTTAAAATGTGGAAATATTATTTCTAAGCTTAATTTAGTATCCTTCTGTAACACCCTGAAATTCTAGTCTAGGAAAATTAAACTATTTTTGTCTAAAATGAAAACCAAATTTAATTGATTTAAGTTTTAAATTAATTAAATTATATACGATAAATTAAATTGCTTAAGAAAAAGAATCAAGTTGAATGGAAAATTTAATTATTACATTGAAAGAGGGCCTAATCGAATAGTTTAGGATAATTATTGAGTTGAATAAAAACTTGGATTAATTGAATTAAACCAATTTACCTAGGAATCGATTCGAATTAAAACTTAATTAAGAAATTTAAAAAATTGATTTGATCAAATTAAAGTAACATAATGTTAAAGAATTGGGCGAAGATAACGAAAGAACACAATAATTTTAACGAGGTTCGGCAATGTGCTTACGTCCTCGGTGCCTAGGCGGCGCTAGAAGTTTTATTCAATGTCTCATAGGTTTAGGTTATATCTCTATTTATAATAAAAAATCACTTGGTATATTTATGAGTATATCTATCAATCTCCACCTTGGCGAATATCCTGCCCCTTGGAAACTTCAATGTGGTTGGGTTACCTTACTTCTTTAACAACTCAAAACATTTAACAAGTCGAAGCAATGCTTGAACTTGTCTGTCATAACTGGCTTGGTGAACATATCAACGGCATTCTCATCAGTATGTACCTTCTGAAACAAAACCTCTCCAGATGAAACAAACTCTCTGATCTTGTGGAACCTTACATCAATATGTTTAGTTCTAGCACGATACACCTGATTCTTAGCCAAGTGAATAGCACTTTGATTATCACAAAGCAACTGAACTCCACCTTGTTGAACACCCAACTCCTTCACTAAACCAGTAAGCCATAAAGCTTCTTTTGCAGCTTCAGCCGTTGCCATGTATTCAGCTTCAGTTGTAGATAGTGCCACAATAGATTGAACAGTAGACTTCCAACAAATAGGCCCTCCACCAAGAGTAAACACATACCCTGTCGTAGATCTTCTATTATCCAAGTTACCTACATAGTCTGAATCCACATATCCTACAACCAAAGGATTATCCCGCTGACTACCAAGAACAATTCCATGTCCCACAGTACCCTTTAAGTACTGAAAAATCCACTTGACTGCTTCCCAATGTTGCTTACCAAGTTTAGACATGTACTTACAAACTTGACTAACAGCATTAGCTAAATCAGGACGAGTACATATCATTGCATACATCAAGCAGCCAACAACACTAGAATACAAAACCTTTGCCATATCTTCAGCTTCCTTATCTATCTTTGGGCACTATTCTGATGAGAGCTTAAAGTGATTTGCCAATGCAGTGCTAACTGGTTTTGCGCTGCTCATCGCAAACCTTTCTAGCATTTTCTCAACATAACCCCATTGAGATAGCCATAGTTTCCTTGAGTCTATGTCCCTGCAAATTTCCATTCCAAGAATTTTCTTTGCAACACCTAATCTTTCATATCAAATTCCTGACTCAATAAGGTTTTCAAACCAATAACAGCATCCATGTTCTTTGCAACAATCAACATATCATCAACATACAATAACAGAAAAATAAAAGAACCATCATCAAGGCTCTTAACATAGAAACAATAATCATACTCACATCGGTTGTAGCCAATCTTGATCATATAGGAGTCAAACCGTTTATACCACTGTCTCGGAGACTGTTTCAACCCGTACAAAGATTTCTTCAATCTGCAAACTAAATGCTCATTTGCAAGTTGAGTGAAACCTTCAGGCTGTCTCATGTAGATCTGCTCCTCTAAATCACCATGTAAAAAAGTAGTTTTAACATCCATCTGCTCTAAATGCAAATCTCAACTAGCCACCAATGCAAGTACTACTCGGATTGAAGTGTGCCTGACCACAGGAGAAAAGATTTCATCATAATCAACTCCTTACTTATGTGAAAAACCCTTTGCTACCAAGCGAGCCTTGAACTTATCCCCCTCTTTTTCTATTACTGCTAGTTTCTTCTTATACACCCATTTGTAACCAATCGGCTTCTTACCCTCAAGAAGGGGAACTAACTCCCATGTACGATTGTGATTCAAAGACTCCATCTCCTCAACCATGGAAGCCATTCAGTTGTCATTTTCCTGACTAGTAACGGCATCATGAAAGTAACTGGATCATCACTGCTAACAGTAAGTGCAAAAGAGACCAAGTCTTCAAAACCCAATCTGCTCGGGGGCTTTATATTCGTCCATCTCACCCTGTCTCTGGTGAGACTATAATCCTGTAAATCATCCATAGCGGAACCACTAAAAGTCGATTGAGAAGTTTCTGGTTTCTCAACTGGAAACTGCTCGAAATCCACCACTGTCGTGTTTTTCTTCTGGTGCAACATGAATTGTTCATCAAAAACAACATCTCTACTTATCACAATTTTCTTCGCAACTGGATCCCAGAACTTGAATCCTTTGACAACTTTCTTGTAACCCAGAAAAATGCACTCCTTTGATTTTGTATCAAGTTTGGATCTCTCATCAGCAGGTACATGCACATAAGAAGGACAACAAAAAATTTGTAAGTTATCAAAACTAACATAATGACCAGTCCATACCTCTTCTGCAACTTTCCCAGCCAATGATGCCCTTGGCGATCTCTTGATAAGATAACACGCCATGTTAATATCCTCGGTCCAGAAGTGTTTGGGAAGCCCCGTATTCAACCACAAACATCTGGCTCTTTCATTCAACGACATGTTCATCCGTTCAGCAACACCATTCTGTTGTGGTGTTTAATCCCGTGCTCCTTACAGAAGTCTAAGAATTGTGAATCTGTGTACTCTGTACTATTATCAGACCACAAAAACTTAATTTTTCATCATGTTTAGTTTTCTACCTCAGCTTTCCATAGCTTGAACTTCTAAAAAACGTATGGCTTCTTTTCAAAAAATACACGCAAACCTTCCGTGAAAAATCGTTAATAAAAGTAACATAATACCTAGATCCACCCATAGATGATGTCGTAGAAGGCCCCCATACATCAGAGTGCAAATAATCAAGAATCCCTTGAGTTGTGTGCTTCGCAGTCTTGAAACGGACTTTAGTCTGTTTACCAAGAACACAATAGTTGCAAAAATCAAGCTTACAACTTTTGACCCCATGAAACAAATTTCTTATATGTAATTCTGCCATACCACGTTCACTAAGATGAGCAAGACGCATATGCCACAGTTTTGTAGTATCATCACATGACTCAACAGAATGAACTCCACCTACAGCTGTACTCCCTAATAATCTGTAAGTATTCCATGCCGTCATCTTTCCTTTCATCACATTCAAAGCTCCTTTAACAATCTGAATGGTCTCCCTATCCTCATCAGCCTTAGGGATAAAACCATTATTGTGCAAAGTACCCAAAGAAATCAAATTCTTCTTCAAATATGGGATATGCCGAACACCACTCAACGTCCAAACAGAGCTGTCATATATCTTAATTCTGAAATCACCAATACTAACAATATTGCAACATCGATCATCACCCAAATAAATAGAACTAGAATTAACCGACCTGTATATCAAAAACCATTCCCTATTTGGCGTGATGTGATAAGAACATCCAGAATCAAGAATCCACGCATCCGTCAATTGAGTCGTTGAAACAGAAAGCATATCACCCTCACTGTAATCAGAATTGTCATCCTCGACCATGTTCACAGACTTGGATGAAACATCACGCTTCTCATCAGTCTGCTTTTTCAACTTCGGACAGTCTCGCTTCATATGTCCCCCCTTGCACTTGTAATAGTAAATTATCTTTTTATCCCTAAATTTGGATTTAGAATTCCACTTGCCAGACCCTGTCTTCTCTGGCTTCCATCCACGGTCTTGATTACCCTTGACATATAATCTAATGGCTTGAGAGTTTTCCCCTGCATTCTACTTCCGCTAGTTATGAGCCAACAAGGCTACATTAATCTCCTCAACGTTGATAGTCTCTTTCCCATATGTAAGAGTAGTCACCGTGTTCGTAAGAGGGAGGCAACGAACACAATAGAATCATCGCTATGTCTTCATCCTCAATTTTCACATCAAGCTGAGCCAAATCATAAACTATTTGATTGAAGACATTCACGTGTTGCGCCAAATCATGATCGTCCTGCATCTTCAGCCCATACAGCTGCTGCTTTAGATACAATTTTATCGTTAAGGATTTGGACATAAACTGACTTTCCAACTTCCTCCAAATTTCATCTGGAGACGACAGATGCATGACGTGATATATAACCTCGTCCGCCAAGCATAATCGTATGGTTTCTTCCGCTCGCTGTTGCAATTCTTCCCAATCGTCCTCCTCCATCGTCGCCGGCTTTGTAGGTTTTAGGATCCCCTACTGCGCCAACAGATCCTTCACCCTCGTTTTCCATAATCCGAAGTTACCCTGACCATGGAATTTCGCAACTTTGAATTTTGCTCTTTACATCTGATACCAATTATTGAAGAATCGGGCAAAGATAACGAAAAAACACAAGAGTTCGGTAATGTGCTTACGTCCTCGGTGCCTAGGCGTTAGCTTCGCTCACTCCGCTCCATCCCCTATCCTCTTTACTGGTATATTTGTGAGCCATACCTATCACTTAATTTCAATTAAATAAAAACATTAGAAGTGAATATAATTAAGGACCTAATTGAAAGGAGTGAAAGATTAATGACCGAATTATGGTGATCAAGTACGAATTAGATACAAATGTTATAATTGTATGCTAAATTTCTAGATTCCTACAATTGCCCTTGAATAGTTGATATCTTAAGCATTAAGGGAGGCTAATTAAGACATTTCTATCTTAATTAAAGTTGAAGTAATACCACCTTCATCAAATTCATTTAGTAATCAGCTAAAGAAGAAAACAATGAGAAAATTTGGAGAAAGAAAAGAGGAGTTTGGCCATACATGTTCAATTGCAAGCTTAATTTCAAGCTTGGATTAGATAGGGAAAAAATTAATCTAGTATCCATGTAATATTATTCTCTTCTTCTATTCTAAATTTTCCAAATATCAATTTGAATACGCTTAAAAATATTAAAAATAGATATAAAAACAAAAAAAATAGTCATATTCTCAATTGTCCTAGATGCAAGTACTCACTTATCTATTTTTTAAGCATTATATATATATATATATATAATATTATAATTGATTCATAAATATTAGATTTAGCTTATTGGTTAAGGCTTGCTTGGTTAATAATTCGTTTTCAGTTCAAATCCAATTAAGTTATTTTATTTTTTTTACCTAAACTTAACTAAATTAAGATAAAAGAACCCTCTAATCAGATTGTGACGTGTGTCACAATTTGATTGGAAAAATAAACATATTAAATTAAATTGAAATTAAAACCAAATTAAAAATTAAGAATTAAAGTTAATCTTCATGATCAAATTGATTAATTCTAAAATATAGGGGATTTAATCTATAAATTTAATACATGACTAGAATAAAAGATTTTAATGTTAATGCTCAAATTAAGGCATTAGACAACTTAAAAACAGAATCATGATCAAATTGCATTAAATGAAAATCCAAGAAAACAAATCATATACAAGTAGTGACCGAAACGGAAGAAAACAAAGTAGGGTTCTAGCGCCGCAGATACATAACTTTACAAGGAAAGATGGCTATATTGAAACTATTTAAATAGTTTAATGGTCTTATTTTCGTAAACTTGAAAATGATGGCCATTTCGAGACCAGGCCCATGGTTGGGTGGTCATTTATATAGTTTATCCTAATTTTTGAGACTTCAGTGTTAATTTTACTAAAGTTTTCTACAAGCTTCCAAAACTAGAACCAAAATTGAACAATTGATGTCAATAAAATAAGATCAACTCATATCATCTTATAATGAATGAGGCTTGAGGGGAGCATACAGTTTTCTTAAGAAACAACCATAGTTAATTTGAAATTCAAATTCAAGTAGAGTATAAATGTATACTAGTTACAGACCTTTTTAGAATATTTGGACTGTAATTAAATAAATAAATATGGGAAGATGACATAAACAAATTGCTAAAATCTATTTCGACATAAGAAAGAACACAAGTATAGTGCTCTCCTTAAAATTATAAGGCATTAAACATCTCAAATTACTCTGTCATATTGTTTGTCAAAATAAATAACAAATCAGTTGTTAATCAAGTCGTTGTAGTTGTTGTGTATGGGTAAATATACTCGCATGTCACGCGGATGATTCAGGATTGATCTCTGGAAAGCTGAAAAACAAAAATTATTGGCTTCACCCGTACTCAAACCCATTGTTAGACTGTCGTAATTTTTAGGGTGTTAGACTAACGTGGTAACCATCTACCCACGAAACCTATTGACGTAATTCCTTATGTGCTAGCTTCAATCATATGTTAAAATTGCAATATCCATTACTAACTTGGATACAATTGCATTATCCTTATTGGTGGTTCTGTTGAACAAAGAACTTATTATCAGTGTTATTCTACCAATTCAATGACTCATATCACAAAGAACTTGTTCTAACTGCTTTTATTTCAGATAATTGATGGTTAATTTGCAGTCCTTGATCGATCTTGTGAAAATTAAAACATGGAGATTGAAAGCTCTCATTAGCTTTCTTTGCTGGTAATCAGTTTACCGGTAGTAGCATAGCGTGTATGGTTAAAATAGAACATTTGGTTAAAATAGAACATATTCAGCTTATCCAAGAAGACAAACATTCGAAAAAGCACCTCGGAAGAAAGAATCCCACATGTATTAGCAAGGGCAGATATTTGTTATTTACATTTGTTGTTGCCCATAAAATATATCGTCAAGCTTCGTAACGGAAGCTTGTAACTCGAGTGGGGGCATTAAGGTGATGGGACATGGGTTTGGCTCCTCGAGTTGGATCCCACGAGGCATTTTTATGGTTTGCCCGTTCCAAGCAAAGAGTTGAGCCATGTGACCTTAGTGAAAACTAAAACATGGAGATTGAAAGATTTCAGTAGCTTTCTTCGTTGGTAATCAGTTTACCAGTATTAGCATAGCGTCCATGGTTAAAATAGAACAGAGTCAGCTTATCCAAGAAGACAAACATTCGAAAAAGCACCTCGGAAGAATGAATCCCACATGGATTAGCAAGGGTAGATATTTGTTATTTACATTTGTTGTTGCCCACAAAATTATCGTCGAGCTTCGTAACGGAAGCTTGTAACTCGAGTGGGGGTCTTAAGGTGATGGGACATGGGTTTGACTCCTTGAGTTGGATCCCACGAGGCATTGTTATGGTTTGCCCGTTCCAAGCAAAGTGTTGAGCCATGTGACCTTATTGAAAACTATTGGTGTCGTGGCTATTAGAGTGAAGTCTATTGCGTGAGGCTGGTTTAACAAAGCTGCGATGACCTTCCTCTCTTCGCAGTGGAAGGATAACAGGCATCATCTTTTCTTTTTGCTATCTCCTAGTCGTTATCCTCACCCCGTTTAAACTATATGGAATATATGAGCTTTAATTCCTGCTTTATAACCAAGGTTTCTCTTGATTGTTGGCCATAAGATGCCTTGGAGATCTTCAATGGCTGCAAGGGGAACTGAAAGCAAGCATGAAGATAGCTCAAAACGTTGTTAATTTGTGGGGTTCATTCACCCCACTTTTGCTCCTTAATTTAATCAAGGAAAATTAGCATAATTTTTTGCTAATGATACCTAGGTCCATGACTCATCATTTAAATTGAAATGGATTAATTTTTCATGCAAACATTACAAGTTATTCCCTCTACAAAAATGGTCCATAACTTCAATCTTATCGAAAGTCAAAAGATATTAAATCAATTTTACAAATTCTAGGAAAAGACATTAAACCAGTTTTATAAATTAGCTTAATTATTTTTCCTTTTCATATTTTTTCCTGAGTTATATAAAAATTATTTTTGATCATTTTTAATTAATAATAATTTATTCTTTATTTAAATTTGGCTCATAAATAAATACCTCTAATTGTATAAAAATAGGCATAACTTTGATTTAAATCATGGATCAAATGTGTTTTTATTTAAAAATCATAATAAAAATAAGTCCTGAAATTTCCTTTAACTTCAAGTTGGAATCTGGTCTGGTTTAAGTATGTTCCGCTTAAAGTTTCTGCTTTTGTGTGGGAAGCTCTGTATCAAAGATTGTCAGTGGTTACTGAGTTGGTTAAGCGAGGTATTATTTATAACGTTCATCATCTTTGCATATTTTGTAAATGCTATACGGAAGATCAAAAGCATGTGTTGCTTCACTGTGATGTTTCTTGGCAAGTCTGTCAATGATGGTGTAATATATGGGAAGTCAATATTGTTTTCCCCATGAACATTAATGAGTTATTACAAATTTGTTCTCACAGAAAATTAGAAGGAAAATTCAGGTTTTATGGCAAATTGGATTTTTCGGGTTGATTTGGAATATATGGCTATGCAAGAACAAATCAAGGTATAACGATCAAGAATACTGGAAATGAATAATGCTTATTGTATATACAGAAAAGGTTACAAGGCTGGTTTATATACAACTATAAGCTTAACTAACAAACTGAATTACAACAGTTAACTAATCAGCTAACTAATAAACTAACTTGATCTAACTGAGCTAACTGATTACAAACTAATTATAAACAACGATGAAAGCCGGTATATCCTAATCCCCCCCTCAAGAAGGATGTGCATTTATGTTAAGAAGACCCATCTTGGTAATGAAAACACGATGTACGGGAGGCTGAAGAGTTTTTGTGAAAATGTCAGCCAACTGGTCAGAGGATCGAACGTGAAACAACTTCAAAAACCCAACCTTTACCTTGTCTCGTACAAAGTGACAATCAACCTCTATATGTTTTGTTCTCTCATGAAACACTTGATTAGTTGCAAGCTTAATTGTAGCCTGATTATCGCAATATAGTCTAGCATAATCAACATCCTCATGAAATGAAGATAGAAAAGAGACAAGCCAAACTAATTCACACGTAGCCATAGCCATAGCTCGATATTCAGCCTCGCAGGAAGATCGGCTAATAACAGCCTGTTTCTTCGATTTCCAGGACACCAAGCTATGACCAAAGAAAGCACAAAAACCTGTCGTGGAACATCTTGTATCACGATAAGAGCTGTAATCTGAATCAACAACTATGCTCAGATGATTGGTAGATCGAACTGGAAATAGTAAACCGAGACCAGGAGAGCTTTTAATGTACGCCAGATGATGTTTTAAGGCAGTCATGTGAGGAAGACAAGGTAAGGAAACAAATTGGCTCAATAAATATACAGTGTGAACGATGTCTGGCCTTGTATTGGTCAAGTACAACAAACAGCCTATCAACCGTCGATACACCTGAGAATCAGAGAGTAACATTCATTCATTTGCACTTAACTTCAATGAAGAAGGCATGGGTGATTCGGTTGGTTTGGCACCCAAGTAACATGTATCTTCTAGTAGATGTAACACATATTTCCTCTGGAATAGAATAATTCTAGAGTTATTCCTAGCAATTTTAAAGCCCAGAAAATAACGTAGGGGTCTCAACTCCTTTAGCTTGAAATGTTGTTGTAAAAGGCTTTGTATGTTATGAAGAGCTTGTTGGTCTTCCCCAGCCAAAACAATATCATCGACATATACGAGTAGAGCAATGAATTTATTTCCACATCCCATTGTGAACAAAGAGTGTTCAAATGGAGATTGCTGAAAGCGAAGTTGAATCACAACATTAGAAAAGGTAGTGAACCACTTTCTGGATGCTTGCTTCAGACCATAAATGGATTTCTGGACTCTACAAACCATATTAGATCCTTTAAGCTCAGATTTGTATCCAATAGGTAGCTTCATGTAAACTTCCTCATCTAATACACCATTGAGAAAAGCATTGTTTACATCTAATTGCAACAAATGCCAGTTATGTGTTGCTGCAAGAGAGAGCATGACTTGAAAGGAAGTCATCTTCGCAACAGGTAAGAATGTGTCCATGTAGTCAATTCCCTCAATCTGTGTGAATCCATTAGCAACTAGCCTGGCTTTACAACGATCAATCGAGCCATCAGCATTGTACTTCACCCGATAGACCCATTTACAGTCAACAACCCTCTTTCCATCAGGTAATGGAATAATGGTCCATGTTTTAAGATCCTCCATAGCTTGAAGTTCACCACTCATAGCATTCCTCCATGTTAGAGACTTTATATCTTGATGATAATAGGATGGCTCAACAATAGAGGAGATATTTGCAACAAAAGCTCCATACTCAGTTGAGAGTTTTAAGGAAGAAAAAAAACCTTCAATAGGATATAAGCATTTTGAGGAAGCATTGTTACAATAATATTGCTGAAGGTAAGACGGCTTCTGAAATGTGCGAGAAGAATGTCGAACTGGTATCGAAATAGCATCAGTTGAGACAGTACCATTATTCGAGTCAGTAGGTTCTAAGGTAACATTATCATGTGAATCAACACATTCAGATGAAGCACCACTAGTCAAGCCATTTGAGTCAAAAGAAGCATCACCATTCGAATCAATAGGTTCAAGAGGAACCTGTTCAATCCCATGTACACGTGAAACATCAACCATGTCATGTACAGCTTTTGGTAAGCAAAAATCCTAAAAAAAGTCAACAGAATGGTAAGATAAATTTGTATTTCGAAAAGGAAATATCCCTTCATGAAATACAACATTTCAATAAATAACAATCTTTTGGCTTTGCAGCACATAAACACGATATCACTTTACACCTGGAGGATATCCAAGCAACACCGCAAGTAAAGCTCGAGCTGAAAACTTATCCTGTTGAGACTTCAATGTAGAAACGAAACAAAGGCAACCAAAAGCTCGTAGCCTGTTGTAATCTAGTAGATGACCGTATAATACTTCATAAGGAGATTTATTGCTCAATGTAGGTGATGGAAGTCGATTGATTAAGTATGTACCGGTGAGTAAACAATCACCCCAAAATTTGATTGGCACCTTTGACTGGAAATACAAAACACGAGCAACGACTAACAAATGCTGATGTTTTCTTTTAACTACAGAATTTTGTTGGGGTGTTTCCACACATGAGAATTGATGAAGTATACCCAAGCTAGTGAACAATTCAGTAAATTTTAATTCAGGAGCATTGTCAGACCTGAAGAACTTTATATCAAGTTCAAATTGTTTCTTGATCATTGATATAAACGCGGGTATAATTGTATTGACATCAAACTTATACTGCAACAAATAGACCCAGGTAGATCTTGAGAAATCATGGACCAGGGTTAAAAATGAAGTCTGACCAGAATATGTTTTGTGCTTGTAAGGTCCCTATAAGTCACAATAGATTAACTCAAACAGTCGAGTAGTATGAGAACAAGAAACTGGGAATGGCAATCTTTGTTGCTTGGCCAATAGGAAAACTTGACAAGAATCTTGCATTTTTACATTATTTAAAGCCAAAACATCCTTGAGAATATTCATAACATGAAGACTGGGATGACCCAACCTATTATGTCAGTCACTAGACAAAATGCTAGAAACATTATTACATGAGATATTGGTTTTGAATGAGGACATTTGCAGCAAATAGAGTCCTTGAACCAGCTCACCCTTCCCAATCACTTGATGAAGGTCCTGAATTAAGCAGTCCGTTTTGCAAAACAACACACTAAGATCAGAGAATTTCAACAATGCACTGACTGAGAGCAAGTTGAATCGAAAATCTGGAACAAACTTTACATCATGTAACACAAAATCAGATGAAAACCAAACTGTGCCTGCAAAGCTGACTGGAATGGTGGATCCGTTAGGTAAAGTGATTGAACAACTCATTATAGAAAATAGTGATTCAAAATTATTCCTTGAACAACATATATGTCTTGAAGCTCCCGAGTCTAAAATCAAGTAATCAGATATTCCAGTACCTGAAGCAGTTATGTGTGATATGATCTTACCTTGCATGGAAGTATTGATTGAAGTAGTAGGAATGTCCAAAGAGGATGCAGATTGTAATTGAGAGGTAAGCATGGCAATCAACTCCTGGCACTGTTCAGGGGTAAAAGCTTCAGTGACAGTGGAGGAACCTTGTTGAGAAACCAAAGAATTGATATGGATGACTTAAGAATTCTTACCACGAGAAGAATTCGAAGAAGACCAATTCTTAGAGTTATAACCAGGTGGATAGCCAATCAGTTTATAGAATATGTCCTTTGTATGACCAAGGAGGTTACAATGACTGCACAAAGGTCTGTTCTTGCGAGTATTCGTGCCAGGATAAGCTTTGACAGCAAATATAGGCTCAGAAATGGGATGAATAGATTGCATGTTTCTTTGATTCTCTTCTTGAACAACTAGATAAAAAACCTTTGAAATGGGAGGAAGAGGATCCATTAAAAGAATATGTCCCCTTATATGAGAATAGGACTCATTTAGCCCCATTAAGAATTGGATGACTTGTTCTTGCTGATGTTCAACAAGCATGCATTGTACTCCTCCATAATTGCACTGGAGACAACTACATAAATGTCGAATTGAAAACAATTCATCCCAAACAATTTTCAACTGAGTATAGTAATTACTTACTGACAGTTTATCTTGTGCAAGCTCACACAATTGTTTCTTTAAGTGAAACAAACGTGGTCCATTTGATTGCTGGAAACGATCGACCAAATCTTTCCACATTTCAGCAGTAGTCATATGGTATAGTAAACTGGCAGCAATGTCTTTGGAGACTGAATTGAGAAGCCAAGAATTAACCAGATTGTTGGCTCTTGTCCAAGCATTAAACTGGTTTACCATGGATGGATTAGGAGCTTGAATGGAACCATCAACAAAACCAAGTTTGTTCTTGGCAGATAAGGCGAGCATCATTGATCTTTTCCAGCTGTGAAAATTATCATTGGAAAGTAGCTGGCTTACTAATATCATACCAGGATTATCAGACTCGTGTAAGTAATAAGGATTTTCCCCATTATCGAAACTATCATTCAGCTATTCAACCATGATGAAGTGTGAGAAGAAAAACACAAATTCTTGATACCATATAATGATCAAGAATACTGGAAATGAATAATGCATCTTGTATATACAAAAAAGGTTACAAGGCTTATTTATATACAACTATAAGCTTAACTAACAAACTGAATTACAACAGTTAACTAATCAACTAACTAGTAAACTAAATTGAACTAACTGAGCTAACTGATTACAAACTAATTATAAAAAACGATGCAAGCTGGTATATCCTAATACAAGGTTCGAGGGCAAAGTATTTATAGTTGAATATATCTTTAATATCATTTTGTTACAGATAGGAGTTTCGATGAATTTTTTGTGGCCATCGAAGTTTCCATGTATACAGGATTTTGTTCGAAGTCCGGGTCTTTTATACAAGACTGCTTCCATTGTTGAGTTCTGCCTTTGTGTTAGTTTTGTTCATCATATGTTACTCCCAGAATCTGCCATTTTTTCCATGTTAATTCCTTAGTGTTGGTTTATCTATTTCTTTGTTAGTATGGTGTTAGTCAATTCAGAGTTCAATGTAAGGGGCTGTAAATCTTGTCGATTTTATTTAGTATTGTTTGGATTAATTTTAGATGGCGTGATTGGGGTGCTCTTTGGACTGATGTAAATGAATTTTTTGGTTTTATGTAATCATCCATCTCAAGGCACACTCTTTTTCCTCTAAATAGGTTTAGGGAGGTTTTTTAATGAGGTATTTGGGGTGGTGTACTTTGTGTCCTTATTAATACAATGTACCTCTCTTTGAAAAAAAATAATGACTAATCTAATGGATATTTCTTTTTAAATAAGAACTAGCTCTGATAGTATGTTTTATATAAGAATTTATTTTATTCACGATTAAATTAAGGGGTTGAATTAATATTTGGGTATAATTAACCTCTAATCATTTTTATAGAATTTATGGTGATTTTTCAAACTTACTGTTTATATCACAAATTAGGTAGATTTCACTAATTTACATCCTTAGTTTATTCCATAATTCTATTAGCTTACAAAATGAGCATATATGCATGAATCACAAAATAACACAACATTACGATTCACATCTTACCATAGTAAGTCTAGCACTGGCAAATCGAAAGCCAATGTTTGCTCGATAACATAAATACAAATTAAATATGCGCTCACATGGTCTCCTTAGCTTGCAACCTTCCTTAGAAATTCACATTTCATACTAAACCTTCTCCTTATCTTTAATACTGATTGATCTTGATTTCAAGCACACAATCTAAATGAGAATCATTTACAAAATATATGCAACTCAAACCACATGCTATAATCTTACTAACATAGGCGCACATCAGGAAATAAATTTCTAACAAATCTTACGATGCTCATTCGATACAAATTCCATGTCACAACATAAATGTTGATCTTAACACTTCTAATTGACCATTTAAGTTCCTTTTTATCCAAATTTATCCAATCTTCACATAAATGTTTCACTTAAGTTCCCAACTTTTCCATATATGTGATTTAATCCTCACCTTTTACCAACTTTCCAAAGTGGCCCGATTTCACATTCTAACATCAATTTGAACACTCTAACATTAATTTCCAGCATAGTACATCAACTATTAAACAATTACATATTGATCCCATAATTTTCAATAATTATCAAATAGGTCTCCCAATGTTCATAAAATTGCAAAAGTGTGCCTATAACTTTCTAAGGCTTGTAGAATCATTCCTATATAATTTCCAACTCATACTTAATTTTTCCATAGTTTTTCTCGCTTTCAAAAGCTTAGGTCGTATATTTTAGGGGTGTGGTTTCATGATTTCAGTTTGATTCAAGCATGAAACCAACCTCTATTCAACATTTCCAAGTCTCGACAGTTAAACCATTTAACCAAATTTCATTAAAACACAAACTTACCCAAATTTATGGTTTAGGCCAAATACACAAGAAACATATCTAAGTGGTTTGAATCATCAATCAAGCTTGGAAATTATTCTAGAACATCAAAACCCTCAAAATCCATCACTAATTCATAAACCCTAAAATTTGGGAACTAAGCAATCGAGAAAGATTAGCATGCACTATAGGTACCAAATGATATAGCTCTTTAATAGAACAATTTTCTATTTCACGCTTTAATCCAAAAACCGATGGAAAATTGCTTAAAAATGAAAAATAAAATATTTATCCATACCTTGTGAAGCTCATGTCCATGGCTGACTTTGAAGAAGAAATGTTATGAAATTTCTAGTTAATTTGTTATTTGTTAAGTTTAAATGAATTTTAAATTCATTTAATGGGAAATGACAAAGTTACCCTTAATAAAGCTTGATAATTACGTCCATACCAGGCCACATGTTAATTATCATCTTCCAAAGTCAAATATGAACAAATTAATTTACCCTTCACAACTTTACCCATGCACTTTTTCAAAAATTTCAATCTTGCCATTTTTCATCCAACAATCCAAATTAAGCATGGAAATAAATTCTCAAATCCAACGATCCATATTATTTTCCATTATTTTAAAATGTGAAAATAATATTCATAAGCTTAATTTAGTATCCTTCTGTAACACCCTGAAATCATAGTATAGGAGAATTAAACTATTTTTGTCTAAAATGAAAACTGAATTTAATTGATTTGAGTTTTAAATTAATTGAATTACATAGATAAATTAAATTGCTTAAGAAAAAGAATCAAGTTGAGTGGAAAATTTAATTAATTACATTGAAAGAGGGCCTATTCGGATAGTTTAGGATAATTATTGAGTTGAATTAAAACTTGGATTAATTGAATTAAACCAATTTACCTAGGAATAGATTTGAATTAAAACATAATTATGATATTTAAAAATTGATTTGATAAATTAAAGTAACCTAATTTCAATTAAATAAAAACATTAGAATTGAATATAATTAAGGACCTAATTGAATGGAGTGAAAGAGTAATGACCGAATTATGGTTATCAAGTAGGAATTAGATACAAATGTTATAATTGCATGCTAAAGTTCTAGATTCCTACAATTGCCCTTGAATAGTTGATATCATAAGCATTAAGGGAGGCTAATTAGGGCATTTCCATCTTAATTAAAGATGAAGTAATACCACCTTCATCAAATTCATTTGGTAACCGGCCAAAGCAGAAAACAATGAGAAAATTTGGAGAAAGAACATTGAGAGAAAGAAAAGAGGAGTTTGGCCATACATGTTCATTTGCAAGCTTAATTTCAAGCTTGGATTAGATAGGGACAAAAATTAATCTAGTATCCATGTAAGCTTCTTCTCTTCTTCTATTCTAAATTTTCTAAAGATCAATTTGATTACCCTTAAAAATATTAAAAATAGATATAAAATCAAAAAAAATTAGTCATATTCTCAATTGTCCTAGATGTAAGTACTCACTTATCTGTTTTTTCAATCATTATATATATACAATATTATAATTTGGTTAATAATTTGTTTTCAGTTCAAATCCAATTCAGTTATTTTAATTGTTTTCTACCTAAACTTAATTAAATTAAAATAAAAGAACCCTCTAATCAGATTGTGACATGTGTTACAATTTGATTAAAAATAAACTTATTAAATTAAATTGAAATTAAAATCTAATTAAAAATTAAGAATTAAAGTTAATATTGATGATCAAATTGATTAATTCTAAAATATAGAGGCTTTAATTTATAAATTTAATATATGACTAGAATCAATTATTTTAAAGTTAATGCTCAAATTAAGGCATTAGAAAAATTAAAATCAGAATCGTGATCAAATTGCATTAAATGGAAATCAAAGAAAAAAAAATCATATACAATTAGTGACTGAAATGGAAGAAAACAAAGCAGGGTTCTAGCGACGCGAATACGTAACTTTACAAGGACCCACGCCCTAATTATACCAATTTTATTAACTGTCGCGTAAACACTTTTTTACGTGTTAACGAAAGATGGCTATATTGAAACTATTTAAATAGTTTAATGGTTATATTGACATAAATTTGAAAATGATGGCCATTTCGAGACCAAGGCCATGGTTGGGTGGACATTTACGTAGTTTATCCTAATTTTTCTGAGACTTCAGTGTTAATTTTACTAAAAGTTTTCTACAAGCTTCCAAAACTATAATCAAAATTGAACAATTGTTGTCAACAAAATCATAAGATTAACTCAGATCATCTTATAATGAATGCGGCTTGAGGGGAGCATACAGTTTTCCTAAGAAACATCCATAGTTAATTTGAATTTTAAATTCAAGTATAGTATAATTGTATACTAGTTACAGACCTTTTAGAATATTTGGACTGTAATTAAATAGACAAATATTGGAAGACGACATAAACAAATTGCTAAAATCTATTTAGACATAAGAAAGAACACAAGTAGAGTGCTCTCCTTAAAATTATAAGGCATTAAACATCTCAAATTACTCTGTCATATTGTTGGTCAAAATAAATAACAAACCAGTTTTTAATCAAGTCGTTGTAGTTGTAGTGTAGTGGTAAACATTCTCGCTTGTCACGCGGATGATTCAGGATTGATCTCTGGAAAGCTGAAAAGCAAAAATTATTGGCTTCACCCGTGCTCAAATCCAGTGTTAGACTGTCGTAATTTTTAGGGTGTTAGAGTAACGTGATAACCATCTAGACCACGAAACCTATTGACGTAATTCCTTATGTGATAGCTTCAATCATATTTTAAAATTGCATTATCCATTACTGACTTGGATACAATTGCATTATCTTTCTTGGAGGTTCTGTTGAACAAAGAACTTGTTATCAGTGTTATTCTACCAATTCAAGGACTCATAGCACAAAGAACTTGTTCTAACCGCTTCTATTTCGAATAATTGTTGGTTAATTTGCAGTCCTTGATCGATCTTGTGAAAATTAAAACATGGAGATTGAAAGCTCTCATTAGCTTTCTTTGTTGGTAGTCAGTTTACCGGTACTAGCATAGCACGTATAGTTATAATAGAACATTTGGTTAAAATAGAACAGATTCAGCTTACCCAAGAAGACAAACGTTCGAAAAAGCACATCGGAAGAAAGAATCCCACAAGTATTAGCAAGGGCAGATATTTGTTATTTACATTTGTTCTTGCCCACAAAATGTATCGCCGAGTTTTGTAACGGAAGATTGTAACTCGAGTGGGGGCATTAAGGTGATGGGACATGGGTTTGGCTCCTTGAGTTGGATCCCACGAGGCATTGTTATGGTTTGCCCGTTCCAAGCAAAGAGTTGAGCCATGGAACCTCAGTGAAAACTGTTGGTGTAGTGGCTATTAGAGTGAAGGGTACTGCGTGAGGCTGGTTTCACAGAGCTGAGAAGACCTTCCTCTCTTCGCAGTGGAAGGATAACAAGCTTCATCCTCAAGATCCCATATGTCTCACTGAGCCGATCTTAGATGCTCCATCATCTTTTCTTTTTGCTATCTCCTATTCGTTATCTTCACCCGGCTTAAACTATATGGAATAACTGAGCTTGAATTCATACTTTATAACCAGGGTTTCTCTCGATTTTTGGCCATAAGATGCCTTGGAGATCATCAATGGCGACAAGGGGAAGTGAAAGCAAGCATGAAGATATCTCAAAACCTTGTTAATTTTATGGGGTTCATTCAGCCCACTTTTGCTACTTAATTTAATTATGGAAAATTAATTTTTCATGCAAACATTACAAGTTAGTCTCTCTACAAAAATGGTCCATAACTTCAATCTTATCGAAAGTCAAAAGATATTAAACCAGTTTTACAAATTATAGGCAAAGACATTAAACCAGTTTTATAAATTAACTTAATTATTTTTTTCCTTTTCATATTATTTCCTGAGTCATATATAAAAATTATTTTTGTTCATTTTTAATTAATAATAATTTCTTCATTATTTAAATTTGGCTCATAAATAAACTCCTCAAATTGTATAAAAATAGGCATAACTTTGATTTAAATCATGGATGAAATGAGTTTTTATTTAAAAATCATAATAAAAATAAGTCATGAAATTACCTTGAACTTTGAGAACGTATTTTTATAATTTTCTAAATAATGACTCTTCTAATCGATATTTTTTTTAAATAAGAACTAGCACTGGTAGTAAGTTTTTATATATGAATTTATTTTATTAATGATTAAATTAAGGGGTTGACTTAATTTTTGGGTATAATTAACCCCTAATCATTTTTGTAGAATTTATGGTGATTTTTCAAACTTACTGTTTAGATCACAAATTAGGTAGATTTCACTAATTTACATCCTTAGTTTATTCCATAATTCTATTAGCTTACAAAATGAGCATATATGCATGAATCACAAAATAACACAACATTACGATTCACATCTTACCATAGTAAGTCTGGCACTGGAAAATCGAAAGCCAATGTTTGTTCGATAACATAAATACAAATTAAATATGCACTCACTTAGTCTCCTTAGCTTGCAACCTTCCTTAGAAATTCACATTTCATACTAAACCTTCTCCTTATCTTTAATACTGTTTGATCTTGATTTCAAGCACACAATCTAAATGAGCATCATTTACAAAACATATGCAACTCAAACCACTTGTTATAATCTTACTAACATAGGCACACATTAGGAAATAAATTTCTAACAAATCTTCCAATGCTCATTTGATACAAATTCCATGTCACAACATAAATGTTGACCTTAACACTTCTAATTGACCATTCAAGTTCCTTTTTATCCAAATTTATCCAATCTTCACATAAATATTTCACTTAAGTTCCCAACTTTTCCATATTTGTGATATAATCCTCAACTTTTACCAACTTTCCAAGGTGACCCGATTTCACATTCTAACATCAATTTGAACACTATAACATTAATTTCCAGCATAGTATATCAACTATTAAAAAATTATACATCGATCCCATAATTATCAAATAGATCCCCTAATGTTTACAAAATTACAAAAGAGTCCCTATAACTTTCTAAGGCTTGTAGAATCATTCCTACATAATTTCCAGCCCGTACATAATTTTTCCATAGTTTTCTCACTTTCAAAAGCTTAGGTCGAATATTTTAGGGGTGTGGTTTCATGATTTCAATTTGATTCAAGCATGAAACCAACCTCTATTCAACATTTCCATGTCTCTACAGTTAAACCCTTTAACTAAATTTCATTAAAACACAAACTTACCCAAATTTATGGTTTAGGCCAAATACACAAGAAACATATCTATGCGGTTTTAAACATCAATCAAGCTTGGAAATTATTATACAACATCAAAAACGTCAAAATCCATCACCAATTCATGATATCCTAACATGTACATGTCAACAGTAGTTTTCGTCCGAGTGACGTTTTATATACGTTGTTATATATATAATAATATTATATATTAATATTATTATTTATAAGGCCCGAAGATCCGGTTACAAAGCAAGGCACACAGGCCCAAGTTACAAGCTCGGTTATAAGCCCGGTTACAACCCAACTCGGGCTAGGTCCAGATTTTGGTTACAATTGATTTAGGCCCAATTTAAGTAGGCTTGCGAGAAGCCCATCAGCAGCTAGGGTTTCCACCAACTGTTCCAGCACCGTCGTTCCTCCATAGCCATTCGATCAGAGTTAGATTCAAGGGCCATAAATGAACCAGTAGGAACCCTATGGTATCATTGCCACCCTAGGGCCTATTCCGGCCACTGCCTCCACTGCTCCAACCAGACGATGCCACGATGATTACCGCCTCTCCAGAGCTATCTAAAGGTTCTAGAGGATGAACATAAACTGCACAACATACTGGTTTACGGGTGAATCACCACTATAGGTCCGATGACTCACCGAATTTCCTCATCATTTAGAGGATCTCTAGGGGCTATATAAACCCCAACCTTGTAACAACACAAAAACAACAAGCAAGGGAAACAAAAGAGAGAAACAAAGAGACGAAAAGAGCCATGAACAACCAGCAGTGAAAACAAAAAAAGAAAGTATAAGGAAACTTACCCTCGTCGAAGCCCAGAAGTCTTTGGAAAAGCTATTTTACCGAAGGTAAAATCCAAGATCTAGTTTGATTGGTTGGTTTTTAGCAAAGAATAAGCTCAGATTCGGATAGAGGGTGTCTCAATCTATATTTTGGGTAGGTTTGGTGTTTTTCGACCACCGTGGGTGGTGGCCGACGGTGGCGGTTGACGGCGGCACTCGGTTGCCGGCCAGTGGTCGGTCTTCCTCATATGAGGAAATTAGAGAGAACCGAGAGGGTTCTCTCGATTTATAGAGAGAAATGAGAGGGTTTACCATATTTAGGCAAAATTTGGGTCATTTATACCCTCTCCCATATAGTGTCATTTTGGGAGAGGGGCTTCTGAGTAATTAGCGCCTGGTCAAACTATGTTTGCAGTACCTCACTTTTTGTGATCCTTCCATTTTGGTACCGAAATCAGGTATTTCGTACCTTTTAATTTTATTTTCATATTTTTATTATTTTTATTTTAGTAACTATTATGTTTATATATATATATAGGTTAAATGTCACATTTAGTCCCTTAAATATTAATAGTTCATATTTTAATCCCGTATTTGTAATTTAAGGTAAATTACATAATTTGTACATAATTCTAGTAGTATTTTGAATTAGGGTAATTAATTCTATTATTTTATGTTTTAATCATCAATTATTATTACATGATTAATTACTATTAGTATTTATATTTTAGAATTATTAACCTAAATAATTTATAATTTAATTTATGTAATTATAATATTCAATATTATAATAAGGTTATTAATATTAAATATTATTAAATATTTATTTACTAAGTTATTTGTAAATTTAAGTTTAAAGAGCAAATTTATAATTTATTGCAAAGACATTAATTAATAAATATCGGTACCAATTTTGGGCATTAGGGGGTGTTAATCATTCACCATACATAACTGACTCCTGAACTCATTTTTCTGGTAAGCAGACCCGAGTTGTATTATTTTAGTATTATTCTTATGAATATTATTAAAATAATATGACATTTTTGTGACCAATCTCACCAAATTAAAAGATTGTTGGTGACTCTACAACTTGGTGTTTCATTTGATTCAAGGAGGATAAACACTTACTTTTTTGAGACTATTTACACCATTTGGGGTGTACTATTTGCACTCTCCGTCGTCGGGCAGAGAAACGTCTCGATAGCTTGGCGACTTTGTTGGGGATTTTTTTTAAAAGAGAGTCCAACCACCAATTTATTAATTATTTATCTTTGTAGTAAATAATAAATATGTTTTAATTTTGTTATAATTATTTTTATTATTTTACTCACTTTTTTTTATGCGTACATATTCAATTAAAGTCTTTAGAATAGAATAATTTGTTGTATATATTATTTTATCTCTTTTTATGCTTTTCCTCACCCACTGTACACTGCATTCATGACATGAGCTAAAACCCCGCTCTTATCCTATTTAAGCGAATGAGAAACTACTCCCTCGTGTGGTTTTCACCTCCGTATGGACAAAAGGAAGTGTGTTCCTTCAAATTGGTCTTAATTCGAAAGTCTATAATGGATTAGGATTGAGGGCCTGACAGTCCAAGGGGACACCAACAAAGGACAATTCATTGACCCTTTTTACTTAAGAACCAATACCCAACATATAGTAAAACTTAGAACTTGAGTCTAGGTGGAACCTACCCCAAATAAGTCTTAAAAGGTTAACATACATGGAAAGCATGTTGAGTCTTTTATTCTATTTAGTATTATTTTATTTTCTGAATAAATGTATGCGAACTATAAATCATGCGGTTAGGTTATTTTTCCAAAAAAGGCATGGAACTAGAAAGCATGAGGTTAGAATTTATATATATAATAGATATGATCTTTCCTTTTCATGGTACTAACCAATTTTCATATATATTCTAAAGATGCATATATTAATTTTTCTATTTACATTGCATAATTATGACATACTCAAGAGTGTGGTTTCAAGAGTGATTATCAGAATAAAAGGTTTTCATTATGGAAAAAGGTTTTCATGATCAAGTAAATTGCAAAGCAGCCAAAGAAGGGTATCTTGAGGAAGATTTTAAAATCATGGAGGGGTATGCACATAAAAATCCTGCTAGGTTGGCACCAAAAGGATTTTAGGGTAAGAGCATCAATGGAAGAAGTCATAAAGGAGAGAATTTTTATGAAGCTCAAGCCCGTTTTTGGAAAGACGGAAACAAGAAATTGAGCACAGAGGTCGAAGCCATGTTTAATGATTTTTGAAAAGTCAGTCAAACCTTCAAAGATGTTGGACTATGAAATACTCCAGAAGAATGGATGGCAGAAATCATTAAACTGAAGAGTAATGTTGATTACTGGAAAAAGATGTATGAAGACCAATCAAAGAAATTATCCTATGACTTTCAAATTGCTGAATAAATATACAATGCAGCCATCACCAATTTGGAAAAATGTCAAGCTGAAGACCAGATATTGAAGAAGCATATAGCCAACATGGAAACTTCATACATGATTCATCAATGTAAGATTAATGTTGAATTAAAATCCACTAGAGCTCAAAACCACACATTGATAAAAATGGTGGATGATTATGGAGATCTGGTACAAGAACTTCTTGAGCATAAAGGTTCTCTGATAAAGGAAAATGAGCAATATTATCTACAACTTCAGGAGATGGCAGGTAAGATTCAAGAAAAAAGAATGTTACATGAAGAAAGCTATGACCCAAGCAAGCAAGGTGGCCCACAAGCTGGTGGACTTAGCTGGTTTTACAAGGGAGCTGAAGCATAATGACAATTTGATTTTGGAGCATAAATGGAAATTAGCTTGACTTTTTAAGGAGATAGAAAAATTAGGAGGGAAAGTTATCCCTTATATGTAATTATTCTCTGGATGTACTAAAAATCCCTTTTGTGTTAAATGAGAGTTATTTTAAGATAATCACCCTTGAATTTCACTTTTTCATACATGCATTCATATACATTCATGTTCTACATAGAATATGTTAATCATGAAAGCATGAGAGTAATCAGTAAAGGATTTTGGAATCAGGAATTCTGAAAGTACATTCAAGAATTTGGGCAGGTCTTAAAAAATGATTGAAAGCAATGAATGGAATATTAGTTCGAGTTGGAAAGATTGAAAAAAATCCAAGAACAACTTGTAGAAGTCCAACGAGGAATGCTTGAAGAAACAAGAAGGTTTCAAGATGAGTACATGGAACAAATGTCTAAGATGATGAATATGATGGTTACTCTACTATATAGGGAGAAGATGTTAGAAGACCCTATGGAGCATGAAAAGATGAAAGCTTCAGGAAAAAGTCTGGATTTCAATAATATAGTTACTGATATTATGACAAATGACCAAGAACCTATTGTGGAACTCAGAAATCCAATTCAGCTTTAAAGATCGGGAAATATGATAGAAAACATGGACATTAAAGTTGGTTCAAAGAAGACAAACATGGAACAAGTCCCATTGAATAAGGATAAAAAAGGCAAAAAGGAAAAGAGGATGACACATCTGATTCCAATTCTAATTTCATATTCAGAATTGTTATCCTTTCTCTTTGAAAGTGGTCTTGTAACACCCATCCCTCCTAGTACTTATTTACATCCGAATTGGAAAAATATCAAGAATCCATGCAATTATCACTCTCGAGATTTTGGTCACTTTACAGAAAATTGCATAATGTTGAAATTAAAAGTCTAAGACCTCATGACAGAATGGTTATTATGTTTTAAAAATAGGAAACCTAAGTTCCTTAGAAATTCAAAGCTGGTTGAGAAGGAGAAATTTTCAAGTCATAATCTCTCTCAAGACGATGGGCAAAAGTCAGACATTCAAAGCAAACATTTTCGGGAAAGAAATAGTAAAGAAACGGTCATATCAAGGGAATCTTTACCCTATTTTCCTTCAATTTCATATAGCAAGTTATATGCCAAATTACATAAAGCCCAACTTATTGCTCCATGTCTGGCTAAAACTTTGGTACCTCCTTACCCAAGATGACATAATAAAAAGCTTTTTTGTGAGTATCATGCTGGAATCTGAGGACACTCCGTCGCAAATTGTGGCAACTTCAAACGAGTAGTTCAAGATCTTCTGACTCATAGAGTTATAGAAGTAGATGCTAATAGTCAATCCATTTTCATCAAGCATCTGGGAGTCAACCCCAAAAAGAAAGTTAATAGTGTCAAAACAAATGGAGAACAAGGTAAAGCCAAGAAAGATGAAGTATGTATGATCGACTTAACTCTTGATACTTGTTTGATGGATCAAACAAAAAGAAGAAATGAAAAAAGTAAAATGAAAGGTAATTTGAGACTTACCTACAGCTTTAAAAAATGAGGCAGATATAACCTTAGAGACACTTATATCAGATTTTCTGAATTCAAGGGAAACATAGGGCAATTAAAGAGTATAGTGAATACTACTCCAATCACATCTGAAAGGAACATCCAGAACCAGAATACAACAATCGTCACTAAAGAGATTGGTTCTAAAATTCAAATTGAGCCTAATTGTCAATTAGAAAAGATGATGATGGGATTTGATCAAAAATAGCTCAGGAGAAAGCAGAGATTTGTGTATCTAAAAGCTCATCCAAAGAAACTACCCAATAAATGATCAAGAAATGGGGTACAAATATAGACAGAGATCCTGGTCTGATTATACACCCAACATCCAAGAAATAATTGGACAGTGAAAGTTGTTATCTATCACTGTTGGATCTTTTATTTTGTGGCATCTTGTTTGAATATGTTTTTGTTCCTTTCTCCACCTTTTGTAATAAAAGTGTGTTACTATTAAGGTTATGAGCATTGAATCAATTTCGCAAACTTGCATTTCTGTGAATATCATTAGATTAAAAGCTCTTTACAATTAGAGTTATATATCTTTAACAAAGTATCAAGATTAAAAACCAGAAAAAGGACCCTATCTTACCTCAGAAGAAATGCATCCCCCAAATACTATATTTCCATAAAAATGAGAGAACCTTCTCCAATATAAGGAATTAGATAAAAGACTTGGTATTTATAGGGTACAATGTGGGGCGTCTTTTGTATAACATTGCAAAGCTGACTAGATTACTTTTCTATTGATGAGATTCGACGATGAAACTTTGACAAATCTAGTCTAAAGTCAGCTGATAGTAAATTAAAATTTGGTAATGAGATTTTCTGAGTTTCACCTAACATGTAGACTATAACAGGTTCTCTGTAAAAAGTAAGAGTCATATATGTAGTAAATATATCCCTCTAGAGTAATTGGTTAATAGCCCTGGCTTTATGGATAAGTTTCAAATAGCCCAATGAAGGCTAATCACAATAAAGCAGAATTCAGCTAGCCAAAAATGGCAAAAGAAGTTGTTGTAAGAAAGTGAAATAAATTCCTGTTATAGTCTATTTCACACACGTGCACACAAGAATTTCGTTATTAGATCGATGTTTTCACACTACCTTGGGTAGAATCAAAGATTTCAAAGAATTGAAATGGAGGTATTTTAGAAGGTCTAGTAACTGTTATGCTAGTTGTATCATTTTGTACACATCCTGTTAAAAAATACCAAGTCAAGAAAGTGAGGTATATGACAATGTTCACAAAAGAGCGAGAGAGAAGTGACATCTTCACTAAGATGTAACCATAGAAAATAGGGAAGCCAACCTGAAACTAACCTCTCAATCTTAATATTAGTCAAAGAACTATAACTTTTAACTAGTGAAAGTTATTGATTCTATTGATATTCTTTGAACTCATGCTTATGATTTGATTTTATTGTGAACCTATAGGGATAATATTTTACAAAATTCTTTCATTCTTTGATAAGAAGAGATGAAGAACATTTTTAAACAAGATAGTTTCAAATGAGAAAAGATCTTGAAGCAAGTTGATGCCTATTATACCCTTATTAAGAATAAGAATTAGCAAGGCCAGAATGATGAAGCACTTCACATTTTTGAAAGCAAGTGGCCTGAGAAATCAAAAGTCTGGGGAATTAGACTTATAATATTCCCTGTGTGACTACCAATCAAGGAAAAGGTGATTATCTCATTTGGAAGAGACACATATCTCAAACATTTCTGTCAGAAGAATTGATTACTTTTTAAGTTTGTGACAACATGAAAGGAATTCTTCAAGTTACTTGACAACATTATTGTTTAGTAACACTAGAATGATAGTATACGAGATCAAGAGATTTGGCACAAATCAAGCCATGAGTATCCACGATGGGGCACTATCAAAGTTGGACCTTGTAAGGGTCATGAGATGCAAAATCAAATGGACATTGAAAGTAAATCTTACAACATGGAATGTTGGGGCATGCTGAAGGCCCATTCAGTTAGAAAAAATTTATGTGGGGAATTGTTAAGGCCCATATTAGACAGAAATAATCCCAAAATGGTATTTTGAAAGATCACATCAGTATGAAAAAAGTTGGAGCATTTTGAAGGCTTATATCAACAAGGAAATGATGGGGGCATGTTGTACCCTTATCATCCAATGGAAAGATCATCGATTTGAGCAAATATTTTCACTGAAACAGAAAGGTATGAAGAATGAAACTGGTGAAACAATGATAATAGAGTTGACCATACATCACTGTTCTGTCCATCATTTGATTACATTATCCCCATAAGAGTCACAAAAAAGGATGAATGTGTTGTCAAATGTTCCCTGATATTATCTCATTTTTATTTTTACTGAAGTAGCATTGTGACATCATACAAAAGCTTTGAACATCATGCAAAGAATTCCCTGGTTGAGAAATCTAGGCAAAAACCACAGGATATGATGAATGTGATGTCAAATGTTTTACGAACCAATAATGATGGTGTTGAACCAATGTTACGATCATGTGGTTAACTTAAAGTTTGTCTTCAAAACTCCAAGGTCAGAAATAAGAAATGATGAAGATTTCTCTCCACGAAGAGCATTGGAACTTTAACAACAAGAAACTAGTGGGACCAACTAAGATTGAACGATGGGTTTTTGTTAAGCCTCTCGACATGATATGATTTGAATAACCTTGTTCGAGATTTGACTAGATGTAGAGACATGAAAGGAATTAGGATAAATCCTTATTGTGAATTGTTTCAATAGTTAAATTAGAACAGACGTGGTTGATATCCTGGTTAATCTCTGCTAAATTTGGTATATTCATATCCACATTCTGTAAGGATGATATATTCTCTTTTCAAAGACTAAAGCTTTATCAGATTTCTACATAAGTTCATGTAAGGATAGCTGATGTTATCAAGAAAAGTAGGGTAACAAGGTCATAATTATGAGTGTGGCAAGAGTTCCATAAGTGAAATAGTTCTTCTTATAGATAAAAGAAGATACAAAGTTACAAGTTGACCAGATGGTTATTCAAAAAAATGAAAATGTGTGGAAAAAGAGCAAACTTTTGAGTCAATTAAGCATTGAACCGATATTTTACATTCATATATTCACAAGAACATTATTTGCTTGAAGATTATGCATTTCATTGCCCTTTTATAAATACATTTTTCATAAGAAAGATGAAGGGACAAAATAGCTTACGAGTATAAGGTAGAATCCAAATCACAAATACAGGAGTCATGTTTAGAGAGGCAAACATTTGAAGAATAGATAGACGTAATCTGTAATGGAAGCATTATTTTTGGGCATGCCCAACCAACAAGTTGTTTCAAAAAATGAGAAAGTTATATTCAAAATTTGTCATTCAATCTTTTCTAAAAATGAAATTATTGTAAAGCCTTCGGGTCATTTGTAAAGCCTTTAGGTTATTTGTAAAACCTTTGCATAATTTGTAAATCCTTTGGGTCATTTGTCAGTCATTCAAGAAAGATAAGTCCCTAGGGCTATTTGTAAGACAGCCACGGAAGAGTAGTGGAATCAAATTAACTTCGAATATGATCTTCATGGAAGAGTAGTGAAATTAAATTCTTCTCAAGTCAATTCAACCTCCACGGAAGAGTAGTGGAAGAAAACCCAACCTTGAATCTAGTCTTCACGAAAGAGTAATGAAATTAGATTCTTATCAAGTCAATCATTTTCAGTCTTCAAGGAAGAGGTATGAAACAAAAGAAAGAACAGGATCAAAAATGAACCAGCAGGAACCCTAGGGTATCATTGATTCAGGCCCAACAATCGGTTCAGGCCCAATTTAAGTAGGCCTACGAGAAGCCTATCAGTAGCTAGGGTTTCCACCAACTATTCCAGCACCGCCGTTCCTCCATAGTCGTTCGATCAGTGGTAAATTCAAGGGCCAGAAATAAACCAGCAGGAACCCTAGGGTATCATTGCCACCCTAGGGCCTATTCCGGCCACCGCCTCCACTGCTCCAACCAGACGCTGCCACGATGATTGCCGCCTCTCCAGAGCTATCCCGAAGGTTCCAAAGGATGAACATAAACCGCACAGCACACTGGACTACGATGAGTTACCACCATATGTCCAGTGACTCCCCGGATTTCCTCATCATTACAAAGGATCTCCAGGGGCTATATAAACCCCAACCTTGTAACAACATAAAAATAGCAAGAAAGGGCAACCAAAGAGAGAAACATAGAGACAGAAAGAGCCATGAACAACCAGCAGTGAAAGCATGAAAAGAAAGTAGAAGGAAACTTACCCTCGTCGAAGCCTAGAAGTCGTCAGAAAAGTAATTTTATCGAAGGTAAAATCCAAGATCTAATCATATTGGTTGGTTTTTAGAAAAGAATAAGCTCATATTCGGATAGAGGGTATCTCGATCTATATTTTAGGTAGGTTTGGTATTTTTCGGCCATAGTGAGTGGTGGCCGACAGTGGCTGTTGACGGCGGTACTCAGCTGCTGGCCAGTGGTCGGTCTTCCTTAGATAAGGAATTTAGAGAGAACTGAGAGGGTTCTCTCAGTTTAGAGAGAGGGGGAAATGATAGAAATGAGAGGGTTTACCCTCTTTAGGCCAAATTTAGGCCATTTATACCCTCTCCCAAACAGTGTCGTTTTGGGAGAGGGGCTTCTGAATAATTAGTGCGTGGTCAAACTATGTCCGCAGTACCTCACTTGTTGTAATCCTTCCATTTTGTTCCCGAAATTAGGTTTTTCGTACCTTTTAATTTTATTTTCATATTTCAATTATTTTATTTTAGTCACTATTATGTTTATATATATATTTAGGTTAAATATCACATTTAGTCTCTTAAATATTAATAGTTCATATTTTAATCTCGTAATAGTAATTTAGGGTAAATTAAATAATTTGTACATAATTCTAGTAGTATTTCGAATTAGAGTAATTAATTTTATTATTTTATGTTTTAATCATCAATTATTATTACAGGCTTAATTACTATTAGTATTTATATTTTAGAATTATTAACCTACATAATTTATAATTTAATTTATGTAATTATAATATTCAATATTATAATAGGGTTATTAATATTAAATATTATTAAATAGTTATTTATTAAGTTATTTGTAAATTTAAGTTTAAAAAGCAAATTTATAATTTATTGCAAAGACATTAATTAATAAATATTGGTACCAATTTTGGGCGTTATAGGGGTACTAATCCTTCCCCATATGTAACCGACTCCGGAACTCATTTTTTTGGAAAGCAGACTCGAGTTGTTTATTTTAGTATTATTCTTAGTAATATTATTAAAATAATATGACATTTTGGTGAGCAATCTCTACAACTTGGTGTTTTATCTTATTCAAGGAGGATAAACACTTACTTTTTCGAGACTAGTTACACCGTTTGGGGTGTACTATTTGCACTCTCTGCCGTCGGACATAGAAATGGCTTGACAGTACATAAACCCTAAAATTTTGGAACTAAGCAATCGAGAAAGATTAGTATGCACTATATGTACCAAATGATAGATCTCTTCGAATAGAACAATTTTCTATTTCACCCTTTAATCCAAAAACCTATGGAAATTGCTTAAAAATGAAAAATAAAATATTTCTCCATACCTTGTTAAGTTCATGTCCATGGGTGACTTTGAAGAAGAAATGTCTTGAAATTTCTAGTTAATTTGTTATTTATTAAGTTTAAATGAATTTAAAATTCATTTAATTAGAAATGAAAAATTTACCCTTAATGAAACTTGATAATTACAACCATACCATGCCACATGTTAATTATCATCTTCCATAGTCAAATATGAACAAATTAATTTACCCTTCAAAACTTTACCCATGCACTTTTTCAAAAATTTCAATCTTGCCATTTTTCATTTAACAATCCAAATTGAGCATGGAAATAAATTCTCAAATCCAATGATACATATTATTTTCCATTATATTAAAATGTGAAAATATTATTTCTAAGCTTAATTTAGTATCATTCTGTAACACCCTGAAATCCTAGTCTAGGAGAATTAAACTATTTTTGTCTATAATGAAAACCGAATTTAATTGATTTAAGTTTTAAATTAATTGAATTACATAGGATAAATTAAATTGCTTAAGAAAAATTGAATGGAAAATTTAATTAATTACATTGAAAGAGGGCCTAATCAAATAGTTTAGGATAATTATTGAGTTGAATTAAAACTTGGATTAATTGAGTTAAACTATTTTACCTAGGAATCGATTTGAATTAAAACTTAATTAAGAAATTTAAAAAATTTGATTTGATCAAATTAAAGTAACATAATTTCAATTAAATAAAAACATTAGAATTGAATATAATTAAGGACCTAATTGAAAGGAGTGAAAGAGTCATGACCGAATTATGGTGATCAAGTAGGAATTAGATACAAATGTTATAATTGCATGCTAAATTTATAGATTCCTACAATTGCCCTTGAATAGTTGATATCTTAATCATTAAGGGAGGCTAATTAGGACATTTCTATCTTAATTAAAGATGAAGTAATACCACCTTCATCAAATTCATTTGGTAACCGACAAAAGTAGAAAACAATGAGAAAATTTGGAGAAAGAAAAATTGAGAGAAAAAAGAGAGGAGTTTGGCCATACATGTTCAATTGCAAGCTTAATTTCAAGCTTGGATTAGATAGAGGAAAAATTAATCTAGTATCCATGTAAGCTTCTTCTCTTCTTCTATTCTAAATTTTCTAATGATCAATTTGAATACCCTTAAAAATAATAAAAATAGATATAAAAACAAAAAATAGTCATATTCTCAGTTGTCCTAGATGCAAGTACTCACTTATCTATTTTTTTAATCATTATATATATATATATATAATATTATAATTGATTTATAAATATTAGAGGCTTATTGGTTAAGACTTGCTTGGTTAATAATTCGTTTTCAGTTCAAATCCAATTAAGTTATTTTAATTTTTTTTCTACCTAAACTTAATTAAATTAAAATAAAAGAACCCTCTAATCAGATTGTGACATGTGTCACAATTTGATTGGAAAAATAAACTTATTAAATTAAATGAAATTAAACCTAATTACAAATTAAGAATTAAAGTTAATCTTGGTGATCATATACGTAACTTTACAAGGAACCACACCCTGATTATACCAATTTTATTAACTGCCGCATAAACATTTTTTACGTGTTAACGAAAGATGGCTATATTGAAACTATTTAAATAGTTTAATGGTCATATTTTCGTAAATTTGAAAATGATGGCTATTTCAAGACCAAGCCCTATGTTGGGTGGTCATTTATGTAGTTTATCCTAATTTTGATGCTGACTGGGCTGCAAGTGCTGATGATTGCAAGTCTGTCCCAGGTTACTGTGTGTTTGTTGGTGACAATCTCATGATGTGGAACTCTAAGAAACAAAAATCAGTTTCCAGGTCGACTATGAAAGCTGAGTACAGAAGTGTAGCAGATGTTACTGCTGAAACAACGTGGGTGGATAGTCTTCTAAATGATTTGGGTGTTACAAGGTAGAAAATTCCTATATCTTGGTGTGATAACAGCAGTGCTGTAGCCATGATAGCAAAACCAATTTATCATGAGAATAGTAAACATGTTGAACTCGATGTTCACTTTGTTCCTGAGAAGGTAGCATTGAAGCAAGTCTTGGTAAACTATGTTGGGTGGTCATTTATGTAGTTTATCCTAATTTTGATGCTGACTGGGCTGCAAGTGCTGATGATTGCAAGTCTGTCCCAGGTTACTGTGTGTTTGTTGGTGACAATCTCATGATGTGGAACTCTAAGAAACAAAAATCAGTTTCCAGGTCGACTATGAAAGCTGAGTACAGAAGTGTAGCAGATGTTACTGCTGAAACAACGTGGGTGGATAGTCTTCTAAATGATTTGGGCGTTACAAGGTAGAAAATTCCTATATCTTGGTGTGATAACAGCAGTGCTGTAGCCATGATAGCAAAACCAATTTATCATGAGAATAGTAAACATGTTGAACTCGATGTTCACTTTGTTCCTGAGAAGGTAGCATTGAAGCAAGTCTTGGTAAACTATGTGCCAGAAAGTCACGAAGTTGATGATGGTTTCACAAAGCCATTAGCAGCTGCTCGGTTTGAGGTGTTTAAAGCCAGGGTGAATGTGCAGTCTTTCTTTTGGGAGGAAGAAGAAGAAGTAGGGAGAATGTTGAATGATGGAGTTGGTAGCTGATGAGTGGTTAGTTGTGTAGTAGGAAGCTGTTATATTAGTTGTTGTGCAGTTACACGTTACATAAGTTTGTTGTAAACTATTGTATAAATAGAGTATTATATCTCAATAAAGAATATACATTCTGGTTCAGTTCTTTACTATTGTAGCTACTTTCTCATATTTCTCATAGCCGGTAATCAATTTATCGTTATTAGCACAGCGTGCATGGTTAAAATAGAACAGATTTGGTTAAAATAGAACAGATTCAGCTTATCCAAGAGAACAAATATTTGAAAAAGCACCTCGGAAGAAAGAATCCCATGTGGATTAGCAAGGGCAGATATTTGTTATTTACATTTGTTGTTGCCCATAAAATGTATCGTCGAGCTTTGTAACGGAAGTTTGTAACTCGAGTGGGGGCATTAAGGTGATGGGACATGGGTTTGGCTCCTTGAGTTGGATCCCACGAGGCATTCTTATAGTTTTCTCGTTCCAAGCAAAGAGTTTAGCCATGCGACCTCAGTGAAAACTGTTGGTGCCGTGGCAATTAGAGTGAAGGGTACTGCGTGAGGCTAGTTTCACAGAGCATCGAAGACCTTCCTCTCTTGGCAGTGGAAGGATAAAAAGCTTCATCCTCAAGGGTCCCATATGTCTCACTGAGCTAACCTTAAATGGACCATCATCTTTTCTTTTTGCTATCTCCTATTCGTTATCATCATTCGACTTACTCTACATGGAATAACTGAGCTTGAATTCCTACTTTTTAACAAGGGTTTCTCACAATTTTTGGCCATAAGCTGCCTTGGAGATCATCAATGGTGGCATGGGGAAGTGAAAGCAAGCATGAAGATAGCTCAAAACCTTGTTAATTTTGTGGGGTTCATTCACCCACTTTACTCCTTAATTTTATTAAGGAAAATTAGTTTAATTTTGTGCTAATGACACCTAGGTCCATGACACATCATTTAAATTGAAATGGATTAATTTTTCATGCAAACATTACAAGTTAGTCTCTCTACAAAAATGGTCCATAACTTCATGTTATCAAAAGTCAAAAGATATTAAACCAATTTTACAAATTATAGGCAAAGACATTAAACCAGTTTTATAAATTAGTTTATAAATTAGCTAATTATTTTTTCCTTTTCATATTATTCTGAGTTATATAAAAAAATATTTTTGATCATTTTTTAATTAATAATAATTTCTTCATTATTTAAATTTTGCTCATAAATAAACTCCTCTAATTGTATAAAAAATAGGTTTATCTTTGATTTAAATCATGGATCAAATGAGTTTTTATTTAAAAAATAATAATAAAAATAAGTCTTGAATTTTTTTGGGTAACTTTTATTTTATTATTCAAGATGTAAAAACTTCTACAGAAAAATCAGAACAATGGGATACAGGATACAAAATATTATCCCAACATTGGGGTAAAGGACTCCCTACTTACAACATTGTTTGATGGTCAACACTCCAACGATTACAAAGGTAAATATTAATATTATCTAATATATTTATGTTCATTCCTCTTAATTGGATACGTACAATCTCCTTAATAGAGTTCATCATTTCTTTCACACTTCTTTTGTTTCCTTGGAACAATCTTCTGTTTCTTTCCTCCTATAGTGAGTAGATTAAAGCACACCAAGCAAGTTTCAAGATAGTAGTGAGGAGGGACTTACCTTTCCAAGTACTACAGGCCCAGCCTAACATGCTAACCCATCGTAAAGGTGGAGTGCATAAGCCGAAGAGGCTTAGGATATAATTCCACAAGGAAACTGCTTGAGGGCATTCGCTGAACAGGTGGTCCCAAGTCTCTGTGGCCTCATTGCATAATAAACATGAGCTGTCAGTGTTGTTTCCCATTATAAGAAGCCTATCTTTAGTTGGGAGTTTGTCAAGAAGCGTCATCCATGTAATCATGCTATGTTTTAGAATGTCTAGTGGAAGCCATATCAATTTGTGCCATAAGACTTTTGCACCTTTTTCACAAAGTTCTATCCAGAAATCATTTGTCTTTTGTGAACCTGTAGCTAAAATAGGCATTGCATATGCTCTGAGTTTCAATAAGCGCCTGATACACGAACTAGAATTTGCAATAACTTCTATGGACATAAAGTCTTTATCCTTGATAACGTAACTTTTAATCCAAGCTACCCACAAAGATCCTTCTATGGAAATGATGTTCCTGATAAGTTGAATCATACCTGCTTTATTCCATGTTTTGATATCTTTTAATCCGAGTCCTCCTTCAAATTTGGCTTGGCAAATTTTTTGGCAGCTTACTCTTGCACCCGTGGCTGCCTTATCAGTGGCTTTCCAGAAAAATCTAGAGCAAAGTTGCTCAATCCTGTAAATAATAGTCTGCGACAAGATTAATTATCTGCACCAATAGTTTTCTATACTAAAAATGATAGCTCTGATTAGTTCTAATCTGCCTGCATAACTCAAGTGTTTTCCCAATTAGTGATGAAGCTTAGTTGATCTTTCGATAAGAACTACGCAGTCCTTTTCAGTGAGTTTCCTTGTGACTAAAAGAACTCCTAGGTATCTAACTAAAAAGTAACCATGTTTGAATCTTATTAATTGTAGAATATGTGCGAGATTTCTTTTTGAGATTCCAGCATTATATAGTTCACATTTGGCAGCATTAAGATTTAGACCAGACATTTCATAGAATTGGTCCAGTACGCTAATGACTCCCATAACAGATTCGATGTTTCCTTTACAGAAGATTAGTAGGTCATCTGCAAAAGAAATGTGAGTGAGGCCAATCTTCTTACATTTAGGATGATATCCAAACAAACCTTTAGCATCAACCATGTTGAGGATTCTAGAAAGCACATTCATTGCCAGAACAAATAAGATCGGAGAAAGGGGATCACCTTGTCTTATTCCCTTTGCACCTTGGAAGAAGCCAATCAAACTTCCATGGAGTATCTTGCTTATGTATAGCAATTTTTAATCCAACCAATGAAATAATTAGGGAACTGTAAAGCCTGAAGGATGGAAGAAATGAAACTCCAGTTAAGAGATTCAAAAGCCTTTTGTAGATCTATTTTCAAGGCAGATCTTGGATAGATTGTTTTCCTTCCATATCCTCTACCAGTTCTTGAGCAAGGAGAGTGTTGTCAACAATATTTATTCATTTGACAAATGTTGATTGGTTGAGAGATATTATTCCTGCTAGTAATGCAGTCAGCCTTTTGACTAAGATCTTTGTGATTGTCTTGTAAATTACAGAGTAACAGGAAATAGGCCAAAAGTCTCTAACCTTGTTGGGATTAAGGACTTTTGGAACCAACGCAATGGTAGTAGCATTGAACGCCAGGAGGATGAATGTCTCTTGAAAGAAGTATTTAATAGCTTTACAACGTCTTCTCTGACCATAGACCAGGATGTTTTGAAAAAGTATGGAGTGAATCCATTAGGACCTGGAGCTTTGTCATTTCCCTGGTTGAAAATTGCTTCTTTGATCTCATCACATGTAACTTCCTTTACAAGATTAGAGGAATAATCTAATGGAAAATTAAATTGCATTAGATCTTTCAAAAGATTAGGATCACAGTTTTTTACCATTGGATCTGCATCACCTAAAAGACTAAAGAAAAAATCAGTAACCTCGGATACCATTTCATCGAAGGTTTTAGGCCTTCTACCTTGTTCATCAACCAGAATCCGGATGGTGTCTCTTTTGTTGTTGCCTGAGATAATTGAATAGAAGACTTTTCTGCATTTTTCACCCGCCTTTAACTATTGAACTTTGCCTTTTTGTTTTAAAAACATTCCCTCTCCTTCTTCAAGGGATAGGATCTCATTATGTAAAATCAACTTTTTTCCTATTGTGTCTTCTCCATTTAGAGTTGATAGTTGAAGTCGTTCAAGCTATTTTTTCTTCTGACGCACCCGAGAAGAGATATCACTATAATATTCCTTGTTTATGGTTCTGAGGCATGATTTTAGTCGTTTAATCTTTAGGAAGAGGATCTTCATTGGGTTTTCTTTAATGGATGGTTGCCATGTATGCGAAACTTCTTTTAAGAAATTAAGATGAAGAGCCCAGAAGTTAAAAATTTGAAAGGTTTTGGTCGGTTATGTTAAGCCTCTCTACTGATCCAAACTAGTGCCATGCAATGATCTGATGCGCTAGGTGCAAGGAATTCCACAAATGAGTTATGGAATGTGTTAAACCATGTAGGATTGATAAGCACCCTATCAAGATTCTTTGCAAGAAAAGTGTGTTGTTGGCTGTTACTCCAGGTGAATGATGGACCAAAGAAAGAATGGTCTTACAGGTGGAGATCTTTAGTTATTTCTTGAAAATCCTTCATGTATGGTGTTGATGATGGACCCATAAGCTTGTAGTCTGAGCTTTCCTTCGATTGCAAGATGACATTGAAGTCTCCCCCTAAGATCCAAGGTAAGGATCAAAAATATGTTTCCAATTCACGTAGATATTTCCAGAGTTGTCCTCTAATTATACTATCATTTCTTGCATAAATAGCTGTAATGATTAAGGGGGCACCCTTAAAAGAGCCTCTGATTGTAATTGATTGAGTTGAAGCTTGGCAAAGAGATATGTCTAAGCTTTTTTCCAAAGAATCTGAATCCTCCCATTTGAAGCAAATTCGCAGTTTGAACAGGTATTTCATTTAGTAAATTTGGAATTAAATTTTCCACTGACTTCTCCAATTTAACATGGGTCTCCAATAAACACAGAATGTCTACATTATTTTGATATGCCCTTTGCAGGACTTTTCCTTGTTTTAGAGGATTATTTAATCCTCTAATATTCCAGAAACTAATAATCATAGAGATGGAGGGACCGTTGCAACCCCATGAGCACGACATGTTGAACTTTTTGCATTATCTAGGTGAGCTTTCTTTTTGAATTTGAGATCAGTAATCAAAACTGTTACACCTTGATAGGTTGTTTGAATTTTCCTCCCTTGGTCTTCATTGATTGGTGGATTTTTGTCCACTTTGTTGAGCAATTCAAATCTATTTTACGATCCGGTGAAAGAGCCTTTTTTTTTTTTTTTACTTTTGGTGGCCGTCCTCTTCCCCTTTTTGGAATTGAAATATTGGCATTGATTTTGGCTCTCCAATAGGAAAGGTAGGGCTGATTGATCTCCTATAGCTTGGACTTGTGGTGCGCCATTTGGATCTTGTAGAAACGGTTCCTGTAGGGTATCAATACCGCCAATAGATTCGTCTTCCAGGGAAGAATTTTTCTCATTTTTTTCTCCAAACTTTCAAAGTTTTTGGGGCATTAGTAGATTTTTCTAAGCATCCTTTCTCGTTATGTCCAAAGATTTTGCATTTTCTACAACAAGGTGGTAACCAGGGAACTTCGACTCTAATTGATGTTGCTTTTCCATTGTTGAGAATGACATCCAAAAACTTAGAGATTTCCTCATTGACACCAATTTCAATGAAAATTTTTGCAATTTGAAAGTCTTGATTTAGAGGTAGTAATTGAATCCATGGATAGTGGAACTCCTATAGCATTGGCAATATAACTTAATCCTATTCTCGAGAATATTTCTAGAGGTATGTTATATAATTGAACCCAGATTGTGATAGTCGATAAGTCAAAGTCGAGTATTTTTAAGTTTGGTTCCCATTTTATGAGGATCAAAGGTTTGTTTAGGATGTGGCAGGGACAGTTTTCTAGAACCCAATCTCTAACCAATTCGAAATGAAAGAAAAAAATATAGAGGTTGTTTCCAGCTAGACTAACCTTGACATGAGTTCCTTGTAGTGCCTTCTTCCAAATATTATTGATGATTCTTTGCATAGAAATAAAATTAGGGGTAGCTCCAAGAAATTTCCAGACCAAGGAAAGTTTCCATTCAGCAATACCAACATCAAATACCTCTGGAGGAAGTTGAAGTGATGGGATCCATTCACGAGATTTTGGTGAAAAGTACTCTAACTCTTGTCTTAATGAACACCTGAACAATTTCCTCCACTCCATTGAAAGGAAGAATATAACGCTATGAAGATAGGAAAAAGATAGGATGAGGAATCAGAAGGAAAGTCTGATTAAATAACCAGAGAGGCGACGGGAATCTCAGATTCCGTTAGACCTACTAACGTTAAGTCCTGAAATTACCTTGAACTTTGAGAACGTATTTTTATAATTTTCTAAATAATGACTCATCTAATCGATATTCCTTTCTAAATAAGAATTCACGCTGATAGTAAGTTTTTATATAAGAATTTATTGTATTCATGATTAAATTTAAGGGTTGACTTAATATTTGGGTAAAATTAACCTCTAATTATTTTTGTAGAATTTATGATGATTTTCCAAACTTACTGTTTAGATCAAAAATTAGGTAGATTTCACTAATTTACATCCTTAGCTTATACCATAATTCTATTAGCTTACCAAACGAGCATGTATGCATGAATCATAAAGTAACACAACATTAGGATTCAGTTCTTACTATAGTAAGTCTGTCACTGGCTCATCCCAAGCCAGTGTTTCTCGATAACATAAATACAAATTAATATGCACTCACATGTTCTTCTTAGCTTGCAACATTCCTTAGAAATTCACATTTCATCTTTAAGCTTCTCCTTAGCTTTAATATTGTTTGATCTTGATTTCAAGCACACAATCTAAATGAGCATCATTTACAAAACATATGCAACTCAAACCACATGTTATAATCTTACTAACATAGGCACACATTAAGAAATAAATTCTTAACAATTCTTTCGATGCTCATTCGATACAAATTCCACGTCACTACATAAATGTTGACCTTTACACTTCTAATTGACCATTCAAGTTCCTTTTTATCCAAATTTATCCAATCTTCACATAAAATATTGACTTAATTTCCCAACTTATCCATATTTCTGATTCAATCCTCAACTTTTACAAACTTTCCAATGTGGGCCAATTTCATATTCTAACATCAATTTCAACACTCTAACATTAATTTCCAACATGGTACATTAGCTATTTAACAATTACACATTGATCCCATAATTTTCCATAATTATCAAATAGGTCCTCTAATGTTAAAAAATTGCAAAAGAGTCCCTATAACTTTCTAAGGCTTGTAGAATCATTCCTACATAATTTACAACATGTACATAGTTTTTCCATAGTTTTTCTCACTTTCAAAAGCTTAGGTCGAATATCTTAGGGTGGGATTTCTTGATTTCAGTTTTATTCAAGCATGAAACCAACCTCTATTAAACATTTTCAAGTCTCTACAATTAAATCATTTAACCAACTTCATAAAAACATAAACTTCCCAAAATTTAGGGTTTAAGCCAAATACACAAGAAACATATCTAGGTGGTTTTAATCATCAATCAAGCTATGAAATTATTCTACAATATCAAAAACCTCAAAATCCATCACCAATTCATGAATCCCTAACATGTACATAAACCCTAAAATTTGGGAACTGAGCAATCAAGAAAGATTAGCATGCACTATGGTGCCAAATGATAAAGCTCTTTGAATAGAACAATTTTCTATTTCACGCTTTAATCCTAAACCTATGGAAATTGCTTAAAATGAAAAATAAAATATCTCCACACCTTGTGAAGCTCATGTCCATGGCTGACTTTGATTAAGAAATGTCAAGAAATTTCTAGTTAATTTGTTATTTATTAAGTTTAAATGAATTTAAAATTCATTTAATGGGAAATGACAAATTTACCCTTAATACTTCATAATTACGTCCATTCCAGGCCACATGTTAATTATCATCTTCCAAAGCCAAATATGAACAAATTAATTTGCCCTTCACAACTTTACCCATGTACTTTTCTAAAAATTTCATTCTTGCCATTTTTCATCCAACATTCCAAACTGAGCATGGAAATAAATTCTCAAATCCAATGATCTATATTATTTTTCATTATTTTAAAGTGTAGAAATAATATTTCTAAGCTTAATTTCATGTCCTTCTATAACACCTTGAAATCCTAATCTAGAAGAATTAAACTATTTTTGTCTTAAATGAAAACCAAATTTAATTGATTTGAGTTTTAAATTAATTGAATTACATAGGATAAATTAGATTGCTTAAGAAAAATAATCAAGTTGAATTGAAAATTTAATTAATTACATTGAAAGACGAACTAATTGAATAGTTTAGCATAATTATTGATTTGAATTAAAACTTGGATTAATTGAACTAAACCAATTTACCTAGAATCGATTTGAATTAAAACTTAATTAAGAAATTTAAAAAATTGATTTGATCAAATTAAAGTAACTTAATTTCAATTAAATAAAAACATTAGAATTGAATATAATTTTGGACCTAATTGAAAGGTGTGTAACAACCCGGGAAAAAAATTATATTTAAGAAATCTGGTGAAATTTGAGGATTTAATTAAAAGTTTTCAAAACTTATAAGTTGTTTTAGAAGTTGAAGGAAATTCAGGGTCCAAGACTTGAATTTCCCCATTTAATGTCGACATCCATCTTGTTAAATGCATTCAAAATTGGTTACTGATTTTTAAATCAGAAACAAATTGCTTAAATTTTTCTTCTCCCGCACTTCTCCTTCCAAGGCCGATTTCGACTCATTCCGACCACCGTTCGTCGATCTGAAACCACGATCGTGTTCATCATCGACCGGTAAACAAAACCCCGTAAACTGATCGTAGCCAAACGTCGTGAATTTTGATTCAAAGTTGCTATGTTTTTTTAACACCAGCGTCGTGAAAATTATCGATTCATCATCGATCGTTGCTCCGTTTTTGACACCTCCCGCACCATAGTGTTCTTTGTGTCATTCCCAGTTCACCGCAACCCTTCTTATCTCCTTCATCGCCGGCGTGTGAATGAGGTAAGGAAGTTAAAGTTTTTGAAGTTTTGAAATCGAGCTCTCCACCATTCAATATTTTGATCCAAGCTTGGTAAGTGTCTCAAAATACCTTAAAATAATTTTAGGAATTTTTCTGAAATTTTTGGGACACCCTACATGCCCCCACACGCAGCCTCTACGTATTGGGAAGCTTGGAGGGAACAGTTTGACCCAGTTTGACCGACCCGACCGATCTCACCTGACCCTACCCGGTCTGACCCGATTGTCAGTCCCGACTACTAGACCTATTGACCGTTGACCGACCATTAACCGTTGACTTTGACCAAAATTAAAAATATTTGAAATGTCCTGAGTCTGATTCTGAAGTCCGTTTTTCCAAATTCAAACTTGAAAGCCTCCAAATTATCAGTCAAACTTGAACATGCATATATATATTTAAGAGTTTTAGCTTTGACTGATTAAATTAAGAATTGAGGCTGTTTAGTCATTGTTATATGAAGGTACAAGAGACTCTCCTAATCGCTTGACAGCTCGACCCAGCTCCTCTAAATCCGTTAGACCGAGTGTGCCAGTATTCACTCGTATGACCCATAAATCTTAAGATTTCATAAATTAATTATGTTACCACTAGTAATGTAGTGTTATTATGAATTAGGTTCAAAAACTGTAGTAGAGCGTGGTGAGACCGATACTTAATAGATCTATTATTTGAACCTATTATCGAGGTGTGTTCCCTATATATTACTTAATTGTTTTATTATTTTAACATGTAGTACACTAAAATCTATGGTTACTGTTTTATTGATGCACCGACTTAATTGTGATGGCTTATAGATTATGACTGTTATCTGATTATTGGTTTTCACTGGTATATGATTACAATGATTAAGGATTTATGGAAATTATGTCACTGTAAATTGTATTTTTCTGATACTGATTTATAAGTACAGCTCTGATAACCTGGTAAATTCTTATGGACCTAATGTGACTCTTAGGTAGGTTCTGCGGCCCTGAGATCATTCTCGGGTAGGCCCTGCGGCCCTGTGATTTTTCTTAGGTAGGCCCCATGGCCCTGAAAACTTTCTTAGATAGGCTCTCAGGCCCTAAGATATTCTTTAGGTTAGCTCTTTATACAATGGATTTTTTAAACTCCGAGTTTAAAAAACTAAACTACATTATGATTTATGAGATTTTACTGAACTAATACTTGATTAGTGTACCTATCATGATTTTATCGTACTGTTGGGACACACTGAGCCTAGCTCACTTTTCAAAATATTTTCCCCTTTTAGAAACTTTTGGTTAGATACCCAAGATCAAGCACTTGGAGGATCGGCACATTTCGTATAGTCTATCTGACTATAATGTTTTTATATTGCAAGTTGACATTATTATTGATACATGGGCCTTTATTTCGAAGTATTTGATTTTATAACGACTACTGCTTTTGCTATTGATATTCGATTTATCGTGATTTAGATTTTAAGATATATTTTAAAATTAATTTGTTACTTTTTAGTTTTATATTGCAAATTGAGTATTATTGTTATTTCTTTATATTTTTATGTATGTCAATTTGTAATATGATTTAAGTTATCGAATAACGTTTTTAGAAAAATGTCATTAAGAATCATGAATGTAATCTGCTAGACTTAGTCGAAACGCATAGGCTAGGTTTAGGGGGTGACATTTAGTTGGTATAAGAGCTTTTGGGTTTTAAACCTCGGACTATGAATGAGTCCAAACTGAATGAGTCCAAACTAAGGCCATGTCACAAAGTTTTTATGATCTTAATTATGTTTGAGGCTCCAATTGATAATCTAACCCTAGGTTTTATCTTCTGTAGTAAACTCGAGATCCACCAAGATGAGTGCAAGACGTGGTCATCGAACTAGCCGTGGGTGAGGTCGAGTGGCTAGATTTGAAAATCCGATAGATGAGATACATATAGATCCCCCACCTCCGATAGATGATCCTGCTCCTACGACCCCGACGGATCTACCTTCTACCACTGGTATTGGAATGACTACTCCGATTAGAGGATCGACCGATATTAAGCCTGAGTCTACTAGAGTGGTATTATATGATAATTTTGGTAGACAATTTTTGTAGTTAATTCAGGGATCGGTCAGAGCTACTGTCGTTGTATCTGAGGTTCCTATTTCTCATACTCTGATTGCCAATAGGGTCAGGTCTTTTGGAGGACATATTGGTGGAGCTCCTACTGAAGTGGAAGATTTGCTCAAGGATATGGAAAGACGTATGAATCAGTTGGGTTTGGACTCAACTAAAAGATATCTGGGTGCAGTTGCGATGTTAGATGGCAATACCCACACCTGGTGGGAGTCTGTTGTCAGTAGTGTCCCAGTTGATCGTCTGACTTGGGAGTTTTTCAAAGAGTTCTTTAGGAGCCGTTTTCAGGAAGAGCATTATTTAGCTCAAAGATGACAGTAGTTTCAGGACCTGATTCAGAAAGATATGACAGTTTCTGAGTATGAGATCTAGTTCTTGAAATTACTGACATATGGATTCAGTCTGGTACCTACCGAGAGAAATAGATGCTATAAATTTTCCCTCGAACTCAAATATAAGCTGTGTAGGCAAGTTGTGACCCACCAAGATGAGATTTTTGATGTGCTAGTGGGCAGAGCGAAAGATGATGATGAGGTGAAGGCTTTAGCTCTTGGTTGAGAGCATGTCAATCAGGAGCGATCTAAGAAATCTTTTGGCCCTACTTAATCATCTACACAGTCCTAGAAGATGAATCGTATTTCGACCCTCCAGATGAACAATACACGTTTCAGACTGCAGCATCTTCACCTTTAGCTGTTAGTAGAGGTGGTTCTTCGGGTCCGCTTCAAGTGCCTCCTTGTAACTTTTATGGTAAATGATATGTAGGAGAGTGTTATAAGAAGATCGGCGTCTATTTTCATTATGGATCTAGTGGTCATTTTCGGAGGGATTGTCCATAGCTAGTTTTGTCTGGGTGGATAACTACCCAGACTCCTGTGCATTCTCAGGCTTCAGTACAGACTCCAACTAGAGATCATAGTCAAGCAAAGGCTCGAGGATCAGCATCCAGGGCAGACAGAAGAGCCCGACCCAGTAGAATAGAGGGTCAATAGTTTCTGAGGCTAGACAGCCAACTTTAGTTTACGCCACCAGACGTCGGGATGACATAGATGAGCCAGAGGATATTGTAGGTACATTTACCATATATTATGTTCCATACTTTGCATTACTAGATAATGGCTCCACTCATTCCTACGTATTGAGTTTAGTATCTCGAAACCTTCAAATTTCGATTGAGGACACTGATAATACAGTTACGGTTACGAGTCTAATAGGACAGTCAGTATTAGTGAATAAAGTATTTTATCGTTGTCCTCTTGAGGTTCAGGGAGAAATTTTTCTCGCTGATCTTATGGAGCTTTCTTTAGAGGAGTTCAATCTAATTCTTGGGATGGATTAGTTGAATAAACACAAGGCAAATCTGGATTGCGAGTACAAGAGAGCTATTCTGAAGACTTCTGATGGTCAGATTGTTGGGAGAAATTTTAGCTATGAAAATTGATCATATGGTCCGGAAGGGATATAAGACTTTCATTTCCTTTATTTTGAACACTAAAGGTTCCTTATCCATGATTGAGGAGATTCATACAGTTAGTGAGTTTCCTGATGTCTTTCCGGAGGAGTTGCCAGGGTTACCTCCTGATAGAGAGGTGAAGTTTGAGATTGAGACTTATCCAGGATCTACACCTATTTCCATGGCATCCTATCGCATGGCTCAAAAGGAACTTAAGGAGTTGAAGGTCCAGTTGAGAGAATTATTTGATCGAGGATTTATCAGACATAGTACATCACCCTGGGGAGCTTCAGTCTTATTCGTGAAAAAAATGACAGATAAGAATAAGTACCCACTACCCAAAATTGATAACTTATTTGATCAATTACGGCTATGTATTAACTATCTGAAGTTGAACAAGATGACGGTTAAGAATAAGTACCCACTACTCAGGATTGATAATTTATTTGATCAATTACGATGAGCTACTGTATTCTCTAAGATTAATCTCCATTTGGGGTATTATCAGTTAAAAGTTAAAGGTTCCAATGTTACGAAGACTGTCATTCGCTCTAGATATGGTCATTATGAGTTCTTAGTAATGCCTTTTGGTCTGACGAACGCTCCCGCAGGCTTTCATAGATTTGATGAATCTTGTGTTCCGACCATATTTGGATCAGTTTGTAGTTGTCTTCATTGATGATATTCTGGTCTATCCTCAAACTGAAGCAGAGCATGACGAGCATTTGAAAATCGTTCTACGGACCTTGAGAGAGCATCGCATGTATGAAAAGTTGAGCAAGTGTGAGTTTTGGCACTAAGAAGTGTCATTTCTGGGGAATATTATTTCTACGAGAAGTATTCAGGTCGATCTGAACAAGATTGAGGCTATTGTAAGTTGGAAGCGACCCAAGAAAGTATATGAGATTCATAGTTTCCTGGGCTTAGCAGATTATTATCAACGTTTTTTCAAAGATTTCTCCAACATCGATGCTCCATTAATGAAGTTGTTGAGGAAGAATGTCCCATTTGAATGGGGCGAAACACAACATGAGAGCTTTGAGAAATTAAAGGTTGTTTTGACTCAAGCACCAATGTTGATTCAACCTGAGTCTGGGAAAGATTTTACAGTGTATAGTGATGCTTCACACTCAGGACTTGGTTGTGTTCTAATGCAGGAGGGTAAGGTAGTGGCTTATGCGTCCCGTCAACTGAGACCGCATGAGTGTAATTATCTAACCCTTGATTTAGAGTTAGCAACAATAATATTTGCCTTAAAGATCTGGAGACACTATCTTTATGGAGAGAAGTGTTACATTTTTACGGATCATAAGAGCTTAAAGTATCTTCTGACCCAGAATGAGCTTAATTTGAAACAACATCGTTGGCTAGAGCTTCTAAAGGATTATGACTGCGTGATTGATTATCACACTGGTAAAGCTAACATTGTAGCAGATGCTTTGAGTCGAAAGGTGATAACAGAGTTGAGGTCTTTAATGGCCACGATAAATTTATATGATGATGGCACTCTGTTAGTAGAATTCCAAGTTAAACCCACTTTGGTTGATGAGATCAAGGCTAAACAATCTCTTGATAGCTCATTGCTTTCCATTTTTTGAGCAAGTAGAGCAGGGGACGAGCTCAGACTACGCCCTTGATAGAGATGAAGTATTATGCTTTAAGGGTCGGTATTGCGTGCCTGATGATGCAGAGTTGGTACAGGCTATCCTTAATGAGGCTCACCGTAGTCCATATGCTATGCACCCCGGTGGAGATAAGATGTATCAGAATTTGAGAGAGAGGTATCATTGGATTGGCATGAAGAAGGACATCTCTGATTTTGTGTCTAGCTGTTTGACTTGTCAACAGGTTAAGGAAGAACATACATCTGTCAGGTTTTTTACAGCCTATCAAGATTCCTGAATGCAAATGGGAGCGTATTACTATGGTTTTTGTTACTGGCCTACCAATGACTCCTTTTTGAAAAATGATTCAGTCTGGGTGATTGTTGACAGACTTACAAAGTCAGCTCACTTTATTCCTGTACGGCTAAATTATACATTGGACAAGCTGGCTAGGTTGTATATTTTGAAGATTGTCAGATTGCATGGTATCTCGTTATCTATCATTTCTGATCGAGATCCGAGATTTACTTCAAGATTTTGGAAGGCGTTGTATATGGCTTTGGGTACGAGATTGGATTTTAGTACAGTATTCCACCCACAAACTGATAATCATCTAAGGGGGTGATTTAGGTTCTGGAAATATGTTGCGGGTTGCATGATTGATTTTCGAGGTAGCTGTGAGAACTTTTTGCCTTTGGCTGAATTTGCTTACAATAATAGTTACCAGGCCAGCATTCGTATGGCACCCTACGAAGCTCTCTATCGGTGTAGATGTCGCACCCCGATATGTTGGACTGAGTTGCGTGATTAGAAGACTTTAGGACCTGAGCTAGTGCGCGAGACGGAGGATACAGTCAGATTGATTCGTGACCGTCTGAAAAAGGCATTTGATACACATAAGTCTTATGTAGATCAAAGGAGAAAAGATATTTAGTTTGAGGTTAGAGATCAGGTCTTTTTAAAAGTATCCCCATGGAAAAAGTATTGAGATTCGGGCTTAAGGGTAAACTGAGTCCAAGATTTATTTGACCATTTTATATCTTGAAGAGAGTAGGACCTGTTACATATCAGCTTGAGTTGCCTCACCAGATTATCGTATTCATGATGTCTTTCATGTATCTATGTTAAGGTGATACCGTCCATCCAGGTCACATCATTCAGGTTGAGGAGGTAGAGCTGAGACCTAATTTTTCATAAAGGAGAGGAGCCCGTTAGATTTAGAAAGTGATGAGCGAGTTCTTCGGAATAGGCGAATTCCAATGGTCAAAATTCAGTGGAGTAATTGTGGCCCCTTAGAAGCTACTTGGGAGACATTGGAGTCAATGGAGAATCAATTTCCTCATCTATTTTCATAAGGTAAATTTTGAGGAAGAAATTTATTGTAGAGGGGGAGAATTGTAACAATCTGGAAAAAGTTATATTTAAGAAATTTGGTGAAATTTGAGGATTTAATTAAAAGTTTCCAAAACTTGTAGGCTAAATCAAAAACAAATTGCTTAAACTTTTCTTCTCCCGCACCACTCATTCCAAGGCCGATTCTGATGCCGTCTGACCACCGTTCATCGATCCAAAACCACCATCGTGTTCGTCGTCGACTGGTGAACAAAACCCCGTAAACCGATCGTAATGAAACGTTATCTAGTACCGTGAATTTCGATTCAAAGTTGCGATTTTTTTTAACACCACCGCCGTGAAAATCGTCGATTCATCTTTGATCGTTGCTCCATTTTTGACACCTCCCGCACTATCGTGTTCCTTATGTTATTTCGAGTCCACCGATGCCCTTCTTGTCTCCGTCGTCGCCGACGCATGAGAGAGGTGAGGAAGCTAAAGTTTCCGTCGTCTCCACTGTTCAAAATTTTGATCCAAGATTGGTAAGTGTTTCAAAATCCCTTAAAATAATTTTAGGAATTTTTCTGGAATTTTTGGGACACCCTACGACGACTCACGTGCCCCCACACGCCGCCCCTGCGCGTGGGGAAGCTTCGCAAATAGGGGGAATAGTTTGAACCTGTTTGACTGACCTGACCCGACCCGATCTGACCTGACCCTACCCGGTCCGACCCGATTGCCATAACCGACTACCCGACCCATTAACCGTTGACTTTCACCAAAAAGTTAAAATTTTTGAAAAGTCATATTTTATATTTTTCAATATCCTGAGTCCGATTCTGAAGTCCATTTTTCCAAATTTGAACTTGAAAGCCTCTAAATTATCAGTTAAACTTGAACATGTATATATATTTAAGAGTTTTAGCTTTGAATGATTAAATTAAGACTTGAGGCTGGTTAGTCATTGTTATATGAAGGTACAATAGACTCTCCTGATCGCTAGACACCTCAACCCAGCTCCCCTAAATCCATTTGACTGCATGTGCTAGTATTCACGCGTATGACATGTAAATCTTACGATTTCATAAATTAATTATGTTACCACTAATAATGTAGTGTTATTATGAATTAGGTTCAAAAATTGTAGTAGATCGTGGCAAGGCCGGTACTCAATAGATCTACTGTTTGAACCTATTATTGAGGTGTGTTCCCTATATATTACTTAATTATTTTATTGTTTTAACATGTGGTACACTGAAATCTATGGTAATTGTTTTATTGATGCACCGACTTAATGGCGATGGCTTATGGATTATGACTGCTATCTGATTATTGGTTTTCATTGGTATATGATTACAATGATTAAGGATTTATGGAAATTATGTCACTGTATAATTGTATTTTTGAGATACTGATTTATAAAAGTACAACTCTAATCAAGCTAGTAAATTCTTTTGGACCTAATGTGACTCTTAGGTAGGCTCTACGGCCCTAAGATCATTCTCGGGTAGGCCCTGCAACCCTGAGATTTTTCTTAGGTAGGCTATATGGCCCTGAAAACTTTCTTGGGTAGGCTCTCAGTCCCTAAGATGTTCCCTTAGGTTGGCTCTTTATACAATGATTTTTTTAAACTACGAGTTTAAAAAACTAAACTACATTATGATTTATGAGAGTTTACTGAACTATTACTTGATTAGTGTACCTATCATGATTTTATCGTACTGTTGGGACACACTGAGCCTAGCTCACTTTTAAAAAACAATTTCCCCTTTCAGATACTTTTGGTTAGATACCTATGATCAAGCAGTTGGAGGATCGGCACATTTCGTATAGTCTATCTTATTGTAATGTTTTTATATTGCAAGTTGACTTTATTATTGAAACATGGGCCTTTATTTCGAAGTATTTGATTTTATAACGACTAATGCTTTTTCTATTGATATTCGGTTTATCATGATTTAGATTTTACGATATGTTTTAAAATTAATTTGTTACTTTTTAGTTTTATATTACAAGTTGAGTATTATTGTTATTTCTTTATATATTTATATATGTCACTTTGTAATATGATTTAAGTTATCAAATAACGTTTTTAGAAAAATCTCTTTAAGAATCATGAATGTAATCTGCTAGACTTAGTCGAAAAGCATAAGCTGGGTTTAGGGGGGTGACAAGGAGTGAAAGAGTAATGACTGAATTATGGTGATCAAGTAGGAATTAGATACAAATGTTATAATTGCATGCTAAATTTCTAGATTCCTACAATTACCCTTTTATAGTTCATACCTTAAGAATTAAGGAAGGCTAATTAGGACATTTCTATCTTAATTAAAGATGAATTAATACCACCTTCATAAAATTCATTTGGTAACCTGCCAAAAAATGAAAAAATGAAAAAATTTGGAGAAAGAAAAATTGACAGTTTGGCCATACATGTTCAATTGCATGCTTAATTTCAAGCTTGGATTAGATAGGAAAAAAAAATTAATCTAGTATCCATGTAAGCTTCTTCTCTTCTTCTATTCTAAATTTTCTAAAGATCAATTTGAATACCCTTAAAAATATTATAAATAGATATAAAAACAAAACATTTAGTCATATTCTCAATTGTCCTAGATTTAATTACTCACTTATCTATTATTTTTTTTTTTTTTTTGTAAAAGGTTACTTTGTATTATAGAATAAACAAACTAAACACCCCAAGGACCTTATTAAAAAACCTCCATAATCCTACTCGGAGGAAAAAGAGTGTGCCTTGGGGTGGAACAGAGCCAATAACAGACCATTGCATACAACTAGGAATGAACATCATAGCGTAGGACATGCCACAGCCTAACATCTTAGAAGACAAAATAACCAATAAGGGAAGACGCCAACTTAGTCTGGGAGCAAGACCGGGCATAGAAATAATATGGTAAAACAAACAGTAGAATTCAGACTCAATACAGAAACAGTAACCAAGAACACCACCGTATACTGGAACTTTAAAACCTGTAACGTGGCACCAAAGAACTCCATTAGCCTACACCACGAACGATTGCTTCTGGATTTCGAACAAAATCACTCACCACTGGAATCAACATCGACCACAAGTAATTCACCCAAACCCCTATCTGAAGCAAAGCATGATTAAAGATCTGATATGCCGTAAAAGAAAGGCCTTTATACATGGTTTTATTTCTGCAAATCCATATTATCCATAATCAAACAAAAAAACCCAATGTGCCATATCACCCGCACTTTCCTTGAGCAAACCATACCTCTAACAGTTGTTTTACGTTCTTAGGAAACACTAATTTAACATTCCACACGCTACACCAACGTTGCCAAGCTTTCCATACTACAACGCAATGAAAAAGAACATGGTTAATCGCTTCTAGCTCAGTGTTGCAAAACAGGCAGCGACACTGATCACTACAATTAACGCCTCTTTTTACCAGCTCTAGCGTAACCGACAACCTAAGGTGTACTACTATCCAGACAAAAGCGGAAACATTAGGCGGAACAAATTTATACCAAACCAATCTCCAAACTAGATCTTCCAAATTACCATCAGAAGACACTTTCAAACATAATACTTTCGGATTGTAATGGCCATCATGCGCTCCAGACCAGATCACTATGTCAAGACTTTGATTTGCACTAACCGCTCTATCCAAAACATGTCTGAATTCATTCAAGATTGGAATTTCCCATTCGAATAAAACTCTTCTCAGGTTATTGGTTAAGGCTTGCTTGGTTATTAATATATATATATATATATATATAATATTATAATTGATTCATAATTATTATAATATTAGATTCATAAATATTATAATTGGTTCATAAATATTACAAATTGGTATAATTGGTCACAATCTGATTGGAAAAATAAACTTATTAAATTAAATTGAAATGAAAATTAAAACCTAATTAAAAATTAAGAAGTAAAGTTAATCTTGGTGATCAAATTGCTTAATTCTAAAATATAGGGGATTTAATCTATAAATTTAATACTTGAATAGAATAAAAGATTTTAAAGTTAATGCTAAAATTAAGGCATTAGACAAATTAAAAACAGAATCAAGATCAAATTGCATTAAATGAAAATACAAGAAAACAAATCATATACAAGTAGTGACCGAAATGGAAGAAAACAAAGAAGGGTTCTAGCACCGCGAATATGTAGCTTTACAAGGACCCGTGCCCTGATTATACCAATTTTATTAACAGCCACATAAACACTCCTTTACGTGTTAACGAAAGATGGCTATATTGAAACTATTTAAATAGTTTAATGGTCATATTGATGTAAATTTGAAAATGATGGCCATTTCGAGACCAAGCCCATAGTTGGGTGGTTATTTATGTAGTTTATCCTAATTTTTTTGAGACTTCCGTGTTAATTTTACTAAAAGTTTTCTACAAGCTTCCAAAACTAGAATCAAAATTGAACAATCGTTGTCAACAAAAACATAAGATCAACTCAGATCATCTTACAATGAATGAGGCTTGAGGGGAGCATACAGTTTTCCTAAGAAACATCCATAGTTAATTTGAAATTCAAATTCAAGTAGAGTATAGTCGTATACTAGTTACAGACCTTTTAAAAATATTTGGACTGTAATTAAATAAACAAATATTGGAACATGACATTAACAAATTGCTAAAATCTATTTCGACATAAGAAAGAACACAAGTAGTGTGGTCTTCTTAAAATCATAAGGCATTAAACATCTCAAATTACACTGTCATATTGTTGGTCAAAATAAATAACAAACTAGTTATTAATCAAGTCGTTGTAGTTGTAGTGTAGGGGTAAATATTCTCGCTTGTCACGCGGATGATTCAGGATTGATCTCTGGAAATCTGAAAAACAAAAATTATTGGCTTCAGCCGGACTCAAACCCAGTGTTAGACTCTCGCAATTTTTAGGGTGTTAGACTAACGTGATAACCATCCACACCACGAAACCTATTGACGTAATTCCTTATGTGCTAGCTTCAATCATATGTTAAAATTGCATTATCCATTACTGACTTGGATACAATTGCATTATCCTTCTTGGTGGTTCTGTTGAACAAAGAACTTGTTATCAGTGTTATTCTACCAATTCAGGACTCAGAGCAGAAAGAACTTGTTCTAACCGCTTCTATTTCAGATAATTGATGGTTAATTTGCCGTCCTTGATCGATCTAGTGAAAACTAAAACATGGAGATTGAAAGATCTCATTATCTTTCTTCGCTGGTAATCAGTTTACCGGTATTAGCATAGCGTTCATGGTTAAAATAGAACAGATTTGGTTAAAATAGAACAGAGTCAGCTTATCCAAGAAGACAAACATTCGAAAAAGCACCTCGGAAGAAAGAATCCCACATGGATTAGCAAGGGCAGATATTTGTTATTTACATTTGTTGTTGCCCACAAAATGTATCGCCGAGCTTCGTAAGGGAAGCTTGTAACTCGAGTGGGGGCATTAAGGTGATGGGACATGGGTTTGGCTCCTTGAGTTGGATCCCACGAGGCATTGCTATGGTTTGCCCGTTCCAAGCAAAGAGTTGAGCCAAGTGACCTTAGTGAAAACTGTTGGTGTCGTGGCAATTAGAGTGAAGGGTACTGCATCAGGCTGGTTTCACAGAGCAGCGAAGACCTTCATCTCTTGGCAGTGGAAGGATAACAAACTTCATCCTCAAGGGTCCCACATGTCTCACTGAGCTGACATTATATGGACCATCATCTTTTCTTTATGCTATCTCCTATTCGTTATAATCATCCGGCTTACTCTATATGGATTAACTGAGCTTGAATTCCTACTTTTTAACCAGGGTTTCTCTCAATTGTTGGCCATAAGCTGCCTTGGAGATCATCAATGGCGGCAAGGGGAAGTGAAAGCAAGCACGAAGATAGCTCAAAACCTTGTTAATTTTGTGGGGTTCATTTACCCCACTTTTATTCCTTAATTTAATTAAGGAAAATTAGCTTAATTTTGGGCTAATGACACCTAGGTCCATGACTCACATTTAAATTGAAATGGATTAATTTTTCATGCAAACATTACATGTTAGTCTCTCTACAAAAATGGTCCATAACTTCAATCTTATCGAAAGTCAAAAGATATTAAACCAGTTTTACAAATTCTAGGCAAAGACATTAAACCCGTTTTATAAATCAGTTTTATAAATTAGATTAATTATTTTTCCTTTTCATATTATTTCCTGAGTTATATATAAAAATTATTTTTGATCATTTTTAATTAATAATAATTTCTTCATTATTTAAATTTCGTTTATAAATAAACTCCTCTAATTGTATAAAAAATAGGTATACCTTTGATTTAAATCATGGATCAAATGAGTTTTTATTTAAAAAATCATAATAAAAATAAGTCCTGAAATTACCTTGAACTTTGAGAACGTATTTTTATAATTTTCTAAATAATGACTCAATTAATTGATATTTCTTTTTAAATAAGAACTCGCGCTGATAGTAAGTTTTTATATAAGAATTTATTTTACTCATGATTAAATTCAGGGGTTGACTTAATTTTTGGGTATAATTAACCTCTAATTATTTTTTGTAGAATTTATGTTTGATTTTCCAAACTAATTTACATCCTTAGCTTATTCCATAATTCAATTAGCTTACCAAATGAGCATGTATTCATGAATCACAAAGTAACACAACATTAAGATTCACTTCTTACTATAGTAAGTCTGTCACTGGCTCATCGTAAGCCAATGTTTGCTCGATAACATAAATACAAATTAAAAATGCACTCACCTGGTCTCCTTATCTTGCAACATTCCTTAGAAATTCACATATCATCCTTAAGCTTCTCCTTAGCTTTAAAAATGTTTGATCTTGATTTCAAGCACACAATCTAAATGAGCATCATTTACAAAACATATGCAACTCAAACCACATGTTATAATCTTACTAACATAGGTACACATTAGGAAATAAATTCCAAACAATTCTTCCAATGTTCATTCGATACAAATTCCACGTCACAACATTAATGTTGACCATATTTGTGATTTAATCCTCAACTTTTACCAACTTTCCAAAGTGGCCCAATTTCACATTCTAACATCAATTTCAACACTCTAAAATTAATTTCAAGCATAGTATATCAACTATTAAACAATTACAAATTGATCACATAATTTTCTATAATTATCAAATAGGTCCCCCAATGTTCACAGAATTGAAAAAGAGTCCCTATAACTTTCTAAGGCTTGTAGAATTATTTCAACATAATTTCCAACCCGTACATAGTTTTTCCATAGTTTTTTCACTTTCAAAAGCTTAGGTCGAATATCTTCGGGGTGGGGTTTCATGATTTCATTTTATTTAAGTTTTATTCAAGCATGAAACCAACCTCTATTAAACATTTCCAAGTCTCAACAATTGAACCATTTAACCAAATTTCATCAAAAACACAAACTTCCCAAAATTTAGGGTTTAAGCCAAATACACAAGAAACATATCTAGGTGGTATTCATGACCAATTCATAAAACCATAACATGTACATAAACCCTAAAAATTGGGAACTAAGCAATAGAGAAATATTAGCATGCACTATAGGTACCAAATGATAGAGCTCTTCGAATAGAACAAATTTCTATTTCACGCTTTAATCCAAAAACCTATGGAAATTGCTTAAAAATGAAAAATAAAATATTTCTCCATACCTTGTGAAGCTCATGTTCATGGCTGACTTTGATGAAGAAATGGTCATGAAATTTCTAGTTAATTTGTTATTTATTAAGTTTAAATGAAGTTAAAATTCATTTAATGGGAAATGACAAATTTTCCCTTAATGAAACTCGATAATTACGTCCATACCAGGACACATGTTAATTATCATCTTCCAAAGTCAAATAAGAACAAATTAATTTACCCTTCACAACTTTAACCATGTACTTTTCCAAAAATATCAGTCTTGCCATTATTCATCAAACAATCCAAATTGAGCATGGAAATAAATTCTCAAATCCAAAATCCATATTATTTTCCATTATTTTAAAATGTGGAAATAATATTTCTAAGCTTAATTTAATGTCCTTCTGTAACACCCTGAAATCCTAATCTAGGAGAATTAAACTATTTTTATCTAAGATGAAAAACCGAATTTAATTGATTTGAGTTTTAAATTAATTGAATTACATAGGATAAATTAAATTGCTTATGAAAAAGAATCAAGTTGAATTGAAAATTTAATTAATTACTTTGAAAGAGGGCCTAATTGAAAAGTTTAGGATAATTATTGAGTTGAATTAAAACTTGGATTAATTGAATTAAACCAATTTACCAAGGAATCGATTTGAATTAAAACTTAATTAAGAAATTTAAAAAATTGATTTGATCAAATTAAAGTAACCTAATTTCAATTAAATAAAAACATTAGAATCGAATATAATTAAGAACCTAATTGAAAGGAGTGAAAGAGAAATGACCGAATTATGGTGATCAAGTAGGAACTAGATACAAATGTTATAATTGCATGCTAAATTTCTAGATTCCTACAATTGCCCTTGCATAGTTCATATCTTAAGCATTAAGGGAGGGTAATTTGGACATTTCTATCTTAATTAAAGATGAAGTAATACCACCTTCATCAAATTCATTTGGTAACCGGCCAAAAAAGAAAAAAATTGAGAAATTTTGGAGAAAGAAAAATTGAGAGAAAGAAAAGAGGAGTTTGGCCATACATGTTCAATTGCAAGCTTAATTTCAAGCATGGATTGGATAGGAAAAAAAATTAATCTAGTACCCACGTAAGCTTCTTCTCTTCTTCTATTCTAAATTTTCTAAAGATCAATTTGAATACCCTTAAAAATATTAAAAATAGATATAAAAACAAAACAGTTTGTCATATTCTCAATTGTCCTAGATTTAATTACTCACTTATCTGTTTTATTTGTTTAATCATTAAATATAACATATATATATATATATATTTAATATTATAATTGATTCATAAATATTAGATTTAGCTTATTGGTTAAGGCTTGCCTGGTTATTAATTCATTTCCGATTCAAATCTAATTAAGTTATTTTAATTTTTCTACCTAAACTTAATTAAATTAAAATTAAAAATCCCTCTAATCAGATTGGGACATGTGTCACAATCTGATTGGAAAAATAAACTTATGAAATTAAATTGAAATTAAAACCTAATTAAAAATTAAGAATTAAAGTTAATCTTGGTTATGAAATTGATTAAATCTAAAATATTGGGGATTTAATCTATAAATTTAATACATTAATAGAATAAAAGATTATAAAGTTAATGCTCAAATTAAAGCATTAGACAAATTAAAAACAGAATCAGGATCAAATTGTATTAAATAAAAATCCAAGAAAACAAATCATATACATGTAATGACCGAAATGGAAGAAAACAAAGCAGGGTCTAGCGCCCCGAATACATAACTTTACAAGGACCCGCGCCCTGATTATACCAATTTTATTAACTGCCACGTAAACACTCATTTACGTGTTAACGAAATATGGCTATATTGAAACTATTTAAATAGTTCAATGGTCATGTTGACATAAATTTGAAAATGATGGCCATTTCGAGACCAAGCCCATAGTTGGGTGGTCATTTATGTAGTTTATCCTAATTTTTTCGAGACTTCAATGTTAATTTTACTAAAAGTTTTCTACAAACTTCCAAAACTAGAATCAAAATTTAACAATCGCTGTCAACAAAAACAGAAGATCAACACAGATCATCTTACAATGAATGAGGCTTGAGGGGAGCATATAGTTTTCCTAAGAAACAGCCATAGTTAATTTGAAATTCAAATTCAAGTAGAGTATAGTCGTATACTAGTTACAGACCTTTTTAAAATGTTTGGACTATAATTAAATAAACAAATAATGGAACATGACATAAACAAATTGCTAAAATTTATTTCGACATAAGAAAGAACACAAGTAGAGTGGTCTCCTTAAAATCATAAGGCATTAAACATCTCAAATTACACTGTCATATTGTTGGTCAAAATAAATAACAAACTAGTTATTAATCAAGTCGTTGTAGTTGTAGTGTAGTGGTAAATATTCTCGCTTGTTACGCGGATGATTCAGGATTGATCTCTGGAAATCTGAAAAACAAAAATTATTGGGTTCACCCGGACACAAACCCAGTGTTAGACTCTCGCAATTTTTAGGGTGTTAGACTAACGTGACAACCATCCACACCACGAAACCTATTGACGTAATTCCTTATGTGCTAGCTTCAATCATATGTTAAAATTGCATTATCCATTACTGACTTGGATACAATTGCATTATCCTTCTTGGTGGTTCTGTTGAACAAAGAACTTGTTATCAGTGTTATTCTACCAATTCAAGGACTTGTTCTAACAGCTTCTATTTCAGATAATTGATGGTTAATTTTCAGTCCTTGATCGATCTGCTGAATACTAAAACATGGAGATTGAAAGATCTCATTAGCTTTCTTCGCTGGTAATCAGTTTACCGGTATTAGCATAGCGTGCATGGTTAAAATAGGACAGATTTGGTTAAAATAGAACAGAGTCAGCTTATCCAAGAAGACAAACATTAGAAAAAGCACCTCGGAAGAAAGAATCCCACATGGATTAGCAAGGGCAGATATATGTTATTTACATTTGTTGTTGCCCACAAAATGTATCGCCGAGCTTAACGGAAGCTTGTAACTCGAGTAGGGGCATTAAGGTGATGGGATATGGGTTTGGCTCCTTGAGTTGGATCCCACGAGGCATTGTTATGGTTTGCCCGTTCCCAAGCAAATAGTTGAGCCATGTGACCTTAGTGAAAACTGTTGGTGTCGTGGCAATTAGAGTGAAGGGTACTGCGTGAGGCTGGTTTCACAGAGCAGCGAAGACCTTCCTCTCTTGGCAGTGGAAGGATAACAAGCCTCATCCTCAAGGGTCCCGCATGTCTCACTGAGCTGACATTAAATGGACCATCATCTTTTCTTTATGCTATCTCCTATTCGTTATCATCATCCAGCTTACTCTATATGGAATAACTGAGCTTGAATTCCTATTTTTAACCAGGGTTTCTTTCAATTGTTGGCCATAAGCTGCCTTGGAGATCATCAATGGCGGCAAGGGGAAGTGAAAGCAAGCACGAAGATAGTTCAAAACCTTGTTAATTTTGTGGGGCTCATTCAACTCACTTTTATTCCTTAATTTAATTAAGGAAAATTAGCTTAATTTTGGGCTAATGACACCTAGGTCCATGACTCACATTTAAATTGAAATGGATTAATTTTTCATGCAAACATTACATGTTAGTCTCTCTACAAAAATGATCCATAAATTCAATCTTATCGAAAGTCAAAAGATATTAAACCAGTTTTACAAATTCTAGGCAAAGACATTAAACCCGTTTATAAATCAGTTTTATAAATTAGCTTAATTTTTTTTCCTTTTCATATTATTTCCTGAGTTATATATAAAAATATTTTTGATCATTTTTAATTAATAATAATTTCTTCATTATTTAAATTTCGCTCATAAATAAACTCCTCTAATTGTATAAAAAAATAGGCATATCTTTGATTTAAATCATGGATCAAATGAGTTTTTATTTGAAAAAATCATAATAAAAATAAGTCCTGAAATTACCTTGAACTTTGAGAATGTATTTTTATAATTTTCTAAATAATGACTCAACTAATCGATATTTCGTTTTAAATAAGAACTCGCGCTGATAGTAAGTTTTTATATAAGAATTTATTTTACTCATGATTAAGTTCAGGGGTTGACTTAATTTTTGGGTATAATTAACCTCTAAATATTTTAGTAGAATTTATGATGATTTTCCAAACTTACTGTTTAGATCACAAATTAGGTAGACTTCACTAATTTACATCCTTAGCTTATTCCATAATTCAATTAGCTTACCAAATGAGCATGTATTCATGAATCACAAAGTAACACAACATTAAGATTCACTTCTTACTATACTAAGTCCGTCACTGGCTCATCGTAAGCCAATGTTTGCTTGATAACATAAATACAAATTAAATATGCACTTACCTGGTCTCCTTAGCTTGCAACATTCCTTAGAAATTCACATTTCATCCTTAAGCTTCTCCTTAGTTTTAATATTGTTTGATCTTGATTTCAAGCACACAATCTAAATGAGCATCATTTACAAAACATATGCAACTCAAACCACATGTTATAATCTTACTAACATAGGCAACATTAGGAAATAAATTCCTAACAATTCTTTCGATGTTCATTCGATACTAATTCCATGTCACAACATAAATATTGACCTTAACACTTCTAATTTACCATTCAAGTCCCTTTTTATCTAAATTTATCAAATCTTCAAATAAATTTTTCACTTAAGTTCCCAACTTTTCCATATTTGTGATTTAATCCTCAACTTTTACAAACTTTACAAAGTGGCCCAATTTCACATTCTAACATCAAGTTCAACCCACTAACATTAATTTCCAGCATAGTATATCAACTATTAAACAATTACACATTGATCCCATAATTTTCCATAATTATCAAATAGGTTTCATAATGTAAAAAATTGCAAAATAGTCCCTATAACTTTTTAAGGCTTGTAGAATTATTCCTACATAATTTCCAACCCGTACATAGTTTTTCCATAGTTTTTTCACTTTCAAAAGCTTAGGTCGAATATCTTAGGTGTGGGGTTTCATGATTTCATTTGATTTCAGTTTTATTCAAGCATGAAACCAACCTCTATTAAACATTTCCAGGTCTCTACAGTTGAACCATTTAACCAAATTTCATCAAAACATAAACTTCCCAAATTTTAGGGTTTAAGCCAAATACACAAGAAACATATCTAGGTGGTATTGATCATCAATCAAGCTTGGAAATTATTCTACAACATCAAAAACCTCAAAATCCATCACCAATTCATAAAACCCTAACATGTACATAAACCCTAAAATTTGGGAACTAAGCAATCGATAAATATTAGCATGCACTATAGGTACCAAATAATAGAGCTCTTTGAATATATAACAATTTTATATTTCACGCTTTAATCCAAAAACCTATGGAAATTGCTTAAAATGAAAAATAAAATATTTCTCCATACCTTGTGAAGCTCATGTCCATGGCTGACTTTGATGAGGAAATGTCATGAAATTTCTAGTTAATTTGTTATTTATTAAGTTTAAATGAATTTAAAATTCATTTAATGCGAAATGACAAATTTTCCCTTAATGAAACTAGATAATTACGTCCATACCAGGCCACATGTTAATTATCATCTCCCAAAGTCAAATATGAACAAATTAATTTACCCTTCAGAACTTTAACCATGCACTTTTCCAAAAATATCAATTTTTCCATTTTTCATCCAACAATCCAAATTGAGCATGGAAATAAATTCTCAAATCCAATGATCCATATTATTTTCCATTATTTTAAAATGTGGAAATAATATTTCTAAGCTTAATTTAATGTCCTTTTGTAACACCCTGGAATCCTAATCTAGGAGAATTAAATTATTTTATCTAAAATGAAAACCAAATTTATTTGATTTGAGTTTTAAATTAATTGAATTACATAGGATAAATTAAATTGCTTATGAAAAAGAATCAAGTTGAATTGAAAATTTAATTAATTACATTGAAAGTGGACCTAATTGAATAGTTTAGGATAATTATTGAGTTGAATTAAAACTTGGATTAATTGAATTAAACCAATTTACCTAGGAATCGATTTAAAAAAATTAATTAAGAAATTAAAAAAATTGATTTGATCAAATTAAAGTAACCTAATTTCAATTAAATAAAAAACTTTAGAATCGAATATAATTAAGGACCTAATTGAAAGGAGTTAAAGAGTAATGATCGAATTATGGTGATCAAGTAGGAATTAGATACAAATGTTATAATTGCACGCTAAATTTCTAGATTCATATAATTGCCCTTGCATAGTTCATATCTTAAGCATTAAAGGAGGCTAATTAGGACATTTCTATCTTAATTAAAGATGAAGTAATACCACCTTCATCAAATTCATTTGGTAACTGGCCAAAAAAGAAAAAAAATGAGAAATTTTGGAGAGAAAAAAATTGAGAGAAAGAAAAGAGAAGTTTGGCCATACATTTTCAATTGCAAGCTTAATTTCAAGCTTGGATTAGATAGGAAAAAAATTAATCTAGTATCCATGTAAGCTTATTCTCTTCTTATATTCTAAATTTTCTAAAGATCAATTTGAATACCCTTAAAAATATTAAAAATAGATTTAAAAACAAAACATTTAGTCGTATTCTCAATTGTCCTATATTTAATTTCTCACATATCTATTTTATTTGTTTAATCATTAAATATAACATATATATATATATATTTAATATTATAATTGATTCATAAATATTAGATTTAGCTTATTGGTTTAGGCTTGCTTGGTTATTAATTCGTTTTTCGATTCAAATTTAATTAAGTTATTTTAATTTTTTCTACCTAAACTTAATTAAATTAAAATTAAAGAACCCTCTAATCAGATTATGACATTTGTCACACTCTAATTGGAAAAATAAACTTATTAAATTAAATTGAAATGAAAACCTAATTAAAATTAAGAATTAAAGTTAATCTTGGTGATTAAATTGATTAATTCTAAAATAAAGGGGATTTAATCTATAAATTTAATACATGACTAGAATAAAATATTTTAAAGTTAATGCTCAAATTAAGGCATTAGACAAATTAAAAACAAAATCAGGATGAAATTGCATTAAATGAAAATCCAAGAAAACAAATCATATACAAGTAATGATCGAAATGGAAGAAAACAAAGCAGTGTTCTAGCGCCGCGAATACGTAACTTTACAAGGACTCGTGACCTGATTATACCAATTTTATTAACTTCCACGTATACGCTCATTTATGTGTTAACGAAATATGGCTATTTTTAAACTATTTAAATAGTTCAATGGTCATATTGACATCAATTTGAAAATGATGGCCATTTCGAGACCAAGCCCATAGTTGGGTGGTCATTTATGTAGTTTATCCTAATTTTTTTAAGACTTCAGTGTTAATTTTACTCAAAGTTTTCTACAAGCTTCCAAAACTAGAATTAAAATTGAACAATCGCTGTCAACAAAAACAGAAGATCAACTCAGATCATCTTACAATGAATGAGGCTTGAGGGGAGCATACAATTTTCCTATGAAACAACTATAGTTAATTTGAAATTTATATTCAAGTAGAGTATAGTTGTTTACTAGTTACAGACCTTTTTAGAATGTTTGGACCGTAATTAAATAAACAAATTGCTAAAATCTATTTTGACATAAGAAAGAACACAAGTAGAGTGGTCTCCTTAAAATCATAAGGCATTAAACATCTTAAATTACACTGTCATATTGTTGGTCAAAATAAATAACAAACTAGTTATTAATCAAGTCGTTGTAGTTGTAGTGGTAAATATTCTCGCTTGTCACGCGGATGATTCAGGATTGATCTCTGGAAATCTGAAAAACAAAAATTATTGGCTTCACCCGGACTCAAACCCAATGTTAGACTCTCGTAATTTTTAGGGTGTTAGAGTAACAGGATAACCATCCGCACCACGAAACCTATTGACGTAATTCCTTATGTGCTAGCTTCAATCATATGTTAAAATTACATTATCCATTACTGACTTGGATACAATTGCATTATCCTTCTTGGTGGTTCTGTTGAACAAAGAACTTGTTATCAGTGTTATTCTACCAATTCAAGGACACAAAGCACAAAGAACTTGTTCTAACCGCTTCTATTTCAGATAATTGATGGTTAATTTGTCATCCTTGATCGATCTTGTGAAAACTAAAGCATGGAGATTGAAAGATCTCATTATCATTCTTCGCTGGTAATCAGTTTACCAGTATTAGCATAGCGTGCATGGTTAAAATAGAACAGATTTGGTTAAAATAGAACAGATTTAGCTTATCCAAGAAGACAAACTTTTGAAAAAGGACCTCGGAAGAAAGAATCCCACATTGAATAGCAAGGGCAGATATTTGTTATTTACATTTGTTGTTGCCCATGAAATGTATCACCGAGCTTTGTAACGGAAGCTTGTAACTCGAGTGGGGGAATTAAGGTGATTGGACATGGGTTTGCTCCCAGAACTAATGCTTGTTGACTGGTTAATTCATTGTTCTTCTAGGGTATTTACTCTTTAATACCAAAAATTCTTATCCATAGATCATCTTCGGACTCATCACTGAATATATCATTTTCGGAATCATCACTGAATAGATCTTAAGGAAACTAACAGATGTTCCAATGCTCTTTATTTCATTTCCACGCTTCAACGATATCATGAAATACTGACGTGCTCGAGGATATCCAATCATTTCTAAGCTTGGTGATACTCTTGGGTCATTTCCATTATAGGGGTAACTTGGTCATTTTACAGATATGGTGTATTTCAATCATTTCCTTACATATGATCTTATTATTTAATTCAAACATATCATCTTTTCCAGACCTTTCAAACAATTCTGACAAAAGAGCACCCTTTATAATTTATTCTTAACTCAGAGATTTTCAGGTCAATTGTCTTCTCCAAAGTTACCAACAAGTTATCAGGAATTTTTTGTACAAAGAGAGGATATTAACAATAAAAATCTACAATTTATCGAGTTATGTACGAATCCTAAAAGTACTTTCTCAATCAGGGTCAACTCGGACTATTTTTACCTCACAAGGGTATTTTCATAATTTCTTAACCAGATACTTCAGTATTAACTCTTAACGAAAATAATATAATTAAGAGATCCTATGGTTAATTGCTTTCCCGAACATTCCCTGATCGCAAAATGATTCCTTAACAGACTTCTAGTATCTTGCATAAACCCTCTTAGGGTTAAAAATCAGTTATCCAAATTTCCTAAGCAAAACTAGCATTTTTTATGCACATCAGTGTTTAATCAGATCAATATGTCTTTTTAGATTTATTAATCAACTTCCAGGGACAATTCTTGTCATTTTCCAACATAAGGGAAATTTCGTAATTTTACCTAATCGAAATATGTCCATACCTTATAAAATGAGAAATATTATAAATTGCATATCTAGTGTTGATTCATATATCACTTAATCTCGTAAGTTGTAAAATTTTCCTTTAATTTCTCATATTAGTCATCTGATCAATATTCAGTTATCAAATTTTACTGTAGTCGAATCGAGTGTAGAACATCATTAATTACACATATGAGACCAAACATTTATATTCATGCATTTACCAATACCAACATGTTTCATAAAGCATGAAAAGGTAGTAATGTGTTACCTCGATTTTCATGCCATATTGATCGACCATTAATTTTTATTCGAACGTCCTCGATCCGTAATTCAACTTCCAATAAATCCTCAAATACATAACAATATAATTTTCAAAAAAACAGAGCTTAATTCTGAAAAACGGATCGAATCAGATGATAAATTAGTGAAAAATAGATTATCGGGTTCGAATTTGGAAAACATACCCCAAAACAGATTCATGGCATCGAAAAACGTCAGGATAGGTATACCCGAAAAAAGTCAACGGTCGTTTAATGGCCGGTCAAAGTTATAGTCAACGACGATCAACGGTCAACGGTTTTACACAAATATCACCCTAATAGAAATTAATTACATATTAGACACCATTTTAAAAATATTTACAAAACTAGAACCCGAGTTCTTTTTTCATGTTAACTGGTGCAGAACAATCCCCACGCGTAGGGTGTGGCAATTGGGCCCTGTGCAGCATTTTCGAAGCCCCTATAAATCTCAGAAAAATTTCTAAAAATTATTTTATGGCATTTTGAGACATTTACCAAGCTCGGTTCACAATTTTGAACGGCGGAGAGCTCGATTCCGAAATATCAAAAACTTTGACTTTCTCACCCCCTCCACGTGCCACCGACGACAAAGAAACGGAGTTCACCGGTGGACTTAGAATGATGCAAGGAACACGATGGTGTGGGAGGTGTCGAAACGAATGGTTGGATCGACGTGAATCGATGAAAACCCAATGAAAATTGAGTTAAAACCGACGATTCTTTCAATTGAAATTAAGGATGAACAACGATGATTCACGATGAAAGGTTTGAGGGTTTTTGTTCATCGGTCTATAACGAACACGATTGTGGTTTCGGTTCGTCAAACGAAGGACGGACGGTGAGTAGATCAGCTATCAAAGTGAATTGACTGGAGGAGAGAAAAATGAAGATTTCTGCAGAAAAACATACGGGAATAAGGGTTTATAATTCTCCCAAAACTAAAAATTGTTAAATTATGAGTTTAGCCACTGAATTTCTTGCACTTTATAAAACGGTCTTCCAACTTTGAAATATTCCAATTAAATTAACCACTTTATAATTTCTAAAATTTAGCCCCTAAATTAGGGTGTGACACCATTAGCTCACCAAAATTTCCTCATATTCCTTCCATATTTTTCTCTTCCTCTTTCTTTCCAAAGTCAAAGATTTCAAGTATTTCAAATCTAGTTTGGCTTAACCAAGTTGAGATTGTAAATCCTCATTCTTCTAGCTTCAATTCAAGCTCCATTTTTTAAGTTTTTAGCCTTAGATCTAAAAATGGGGTTTTGACAGGTTTATGAAAACCTATGGATTCTAGCTCATTTTAGTAATATTCAAGTTTTAGAAAGTGTTTTCAACCTCAACCCAAGAATTTAATTGAGTTAGGAACCCTATTTCTTACCCTTTTTTAGCGAAAGAGGTTGGAGAGAGCTCAAAAGCTAAAGATAAAGGAAAGTTAACCATCGGTTAAATTTGGGTAGATTTCTATCAGCCAAAGTGATAAGGGAACATACTCACAACTTATTCACACTCTCTGTGAGTCATTAGAATTGCAAATTAGCTTAACGGTTGAGTTAAAAGCATGTTGAGCATGATTATGGTAGAATTAATAATTTGATATTTAAGCAAGTTATAAAGCGTTAGTTATGACCCCTTATCATCACATAAGACATTAATAACAAAATAGAACCCCAAAGTATCAATGTAAGTAAGTTTAAATGCCCAAAAAGGGCATTCACGAGTCTGAGTATCTGTATTGGAGGAACCAGTACCGATATTGTTCTTATTTCAGGCTTAAAATACTTGACCATTATAAGGGCAGTATCGATACCCTTAAAGGAGTATAGATACTGGGGGTCAGTATCGAGACTTGGGGGCTTGGTATCGAGGCCAGTATTCCAGTAGCCATTTTTGGTATCGATACTCAAGGAGTATCGATACCAATATGAATAATCTCAATAGAGTATCGATTCTAGAGTCTATTTTTCAAAATCAAAACCAATTTCAGTATCGATACCTCGGATGGTACCAATACCCTAGTATGTGAGTATTAATATTGGGATACTAATATCGATACTAGTCACCCATTTCCAGCTTCAATTTAACATAAGGTATCTATACCCAAGGGTGAGTATCAATACCCTTGTTCAGTAATGGGCACTAAACCCGATAGTTTTTAAGGGGTAATAGGGGTTCCTAAGGACTCTAATTACTCTCAAATAAGACTTCAAGAGGAACAATAATATTGTTTAATTATATTTAGAAACATGATCAATTAGGGTGAAATAAAACTAGCGTTGATTGATGCTCGGGAAACGACTAGGACACTCAAATTTCTTTAGTAAAGAAAAGTTGATGAAGTTTAGAATCAATCTGAATATCCTTAGGTAGTGCATAAGAAACTTTAAACTAACTAACTAGGTCCCAAGGTCTGATACTCGCAAGGGGTGGGTTAGTCGAGGGTGTTGTGTCCCATGTAGAGATTTTGGTCTTATCCTCGTTAGACTACAGTGTGTGTGAGCTCCGAGAAACAAAAATCCCTCAGCCACACCATGATGTCTACCATAGAGTAGAGGGTTAGTATACGAGTATAATCAGCATTTCTTTTTATCAGTTGACTTGAGCATTTTTTAAGGAACTCTTTTCGTATGGCTTAGTTGTTTGTATAGCATTGGGCTAGGTAGCTCAGCATTTGGAATTTGTTTTCTTACGTAGATTCATAAGTGGAATTATTGAGGATCTTTTGTTTAGACTAGATCCAAACAAGATTCAAAGCAGAATATATCTCGATTTCTTCTTAGAGGGCATTTATATTTGTGAACCCTATTTTGTGTATCTAATTAGTGCTTAAATTATACATTATTTTATGATCAATTACTCCTTGATTAGCTATTTTAAGTTGCTAACTTGACTCTTTTCATTCATTTTCGATGTAGGACATTGAATTCAAGAAATTATGCTAAAACTGATGAAATTGTGCAACTTTTTATTTTCTGAATTCATGACCGGATTAGTGGGCATGAATTTGGGCTTAACTTTGTTGATGTGGTGTCCAGTCAGCAACTTCTAGAAGGTCCACTTAACAACTTGTGTGAAGGAGAGTTAGCAGTATTTTTGAATTTAAATTAGTATTTATTTTTATTTTTAGGAATTATCTTTTTAATTTGAATGTTACTTTCTTAGGGTTTTTGAGGACTATAAATACTCCATTGGTGTAAGCCTCAAAGCATTCAGAATTCATTATTCAACTTCGTCTCTTTCTTTTTTTCATTAAGTTTTATAAAAAAAATTTCCTTTCGATTAATTACTTTTAAGTTTTACTTTATTTTCTTTCCTTAAAATGCTAAACATGAATTCAATCATGCTTAGCTAAGTTCTCCATAGCCAAAGGCTTAAGCAATGACTCGATTCGAAGTCGTGAAAATCGAAAGGCACACTATACCCTTTAGAGTTACATTTTCTATTTTCTTAAATCAAGGATCAGTAATCGACCATTCTTTTACAATCAAAGAGATTTTATTTTGAAAATTGCATGTTGGAATTGAATTTCAGTTTTGATTAATAGTTGGGAGAAAGGATCGACCTGTGGTACATTCGACTTCGTGTGAAAACATTAGCAGCGGTCCATTAAGGGAAACTGAAATTGGGTTATATTCTCAATCGAGATGATATAATCCAAGTTGGGTTTTTCCAAAATTTAAAGGTTTTTAATTGGGAAGTGATTGTTACGATTAATTCACGAAGATTTGGGATCTAAAAATTGATTTTAGATTCTCGATTCATTTGGGAGAAAATCAAGTTATAGGGGTTGGGCCTTGTAGACTGTAACCGGCTTGAGCCCTAAGGTAAAATCCTATTCAATGATCAATATAAATCGAGGAAGAAGCTTTAGACCAAGGCTGATTTTATCAATTGAATTTTCATATTTTAATTTCACCTTTTACTCTCTTTTATTTGTTTAAATATTTAATTGTTTTCAATTCCCATCGAACATTTCCCCCTTTTATTCCACTTGCACATCACGCCAAAATCAAAATCAAGAGCGAGGAATTCATCAATTTCCTAGTCCTTGTGGATTGACCCCTACTTTCATTACTTTACTTAATTATTTCTTTTATTTGAGATTAAGGAAAATTTTATTTTGACATTAGAATGACACACTGCCAAAATTGAAGCTATTATTAGGGACTACGATAGGTTATTGATTTAATTTTCTTGTTTTTGATTTATGTCCAGGTAGAATTCGGGCACATTAGAAGGATTTGATCCAGAAATCGAAGTGCGAGCCAGACGAATTGACTGTCATCACTTCGGGAGAAAAAGAAAGAAACAACAAGAGAAAGAAAATTCTGAAGACTCCATATACGAAGAATCAATAGATTCCATACAAAATCCAACAATTGGTGAATCGACTTATACACCCATTGCCTATCCAACGCACGATGTACCAATGGACAATCAAACCATCCACGAACTAGCCGCAGCTCCTACGATACAACAACCACTCCACATCGCCTTTCCTCAAGGCGAAACACCTTTTCAACTCAAGACAAGGTTGAAACATATTTTTCCTACCTTTTAAGGCCTTCCTAGCGAGAGTCCACACAAGCACTTAACGAAAATTCATTTGGTTTGTTCAACATGAAACCTCTGGGAGTATCCGAAGTCCAAATTAAATTACGAGCATTTTCATTTTCTTTTTTTGGCATTACAAAATAATGGTTATTTTATTTGCCTCTAAATTTAATAAATATTTGGTCTGATTTAAATCGTATTTTTGTTGACAGGTTTTTCCTAGCAGTAAAGGCAAGCGAACTAAGGCAAAGTATAATTGGAATTAAACAAAAGCATGAATAATCACTTAACGAATATTGGGAGTGATTCAATAAGCTATGCATGATCTATTGCAACACAGATTGATCGAGCATACGCTTCTATAATATTTCTACGAAGGTTTACTTCTAATGAAAATGAAAATGATAAATGCTTATAGTGGAGGAGCTCTTATCAATATGACCCCAAACCAAGTGAGGGAATTAATCTCAACGATGGTAACCAACTCTCAACAGTTTGACACCACAAGTGAACCTAGCCGATAGGTTCAAGAGGTAAGCATCGTTTCACTTGAAAATAAAATTGGCAAATTAGCTAACATAGATAATTCTATTTTTGTAGGAAAAACAGATAAGCAAGAGTTTGTGGGATATGTACGATGCAAAACCACCCAACTAATTGTTGCCCAACGCTACAAGAAGAAACAAGCGCACAAGTGAATATCGTGGGGAATTTCTTGGGACCTCCCTAAAGGCCCTATAACCCTCATAGAAACACATACAATCCAGGATGGTGAGATCATCCAAATTTCAGTTACAAGCAAAACTAGAGGTTGAATCAAGCATATCAACAAAGGCCACCTCCACCGCAATCGTACCAGCCGCCAAAGACTTCAGTTGAGATTCTCTTGGAATGAATGGTGTAGTCCCAAGAAAAACTTTAGAATCGCATGGAGTCACACGTGAAATTGACAAGAAAATTAGTCAATTAGAACAAATCGTGAGCCGCTTAGAATAACACGACAAACTTCTCTCACAAACCAAAGTGAACCCACAGGAGAATGTGAGCGTCATCACTCTTAGAAGCAGAAAAATTGTTGAACAACTGGTCCTCTAGGTTATTGATGTCAAATCCTAAAACAATGAAGAAGAGATTGACTTAAAGGACGATAAAGCAAGTGACACCAAATCCCAAGAAAAAGATGACGCCACAACGCAAAGAAAGAAAAATAATCTGATATCTGAACCAGTACCATACCCATATTTTTTGTGCTATCTCATTTCCCATTGATATTCATAAAGAAATGTTGGCAAACTGAGGAGAAGGAGATCTTATACATATTTAAGAAAGTTGAGATCAATATTCCACTTTTAGAGGTAATATGGAAGTCCCCAGGTATTCTCGTTTCCTTAAAGAGCTTTGCACTACTAAAAGAAGACTTACTGAGCATGAGAAAGTAAATCTTGGAGAGCACGTTTCTGCGATTTTCCAGCGATGACTTCTACCGAAGTTGAAAGACCAAGGCATGTTCACCATACCTTGAAAAATTGGTAAAGTGGGTATAAACGTGTGATGTGCGATTTGGAAACCTCAGTAAACGTAATGCCTTTATCTGTTTATAACACTCTTTCAGTTGAACCCTTGAAGGACTTCTTGAATCACCATTCAATTGGAGGATCACTCGATTATTTACCTAGAAGGAGTTTTAGAGAACGTCTTAGTAAAGGTGAATGAACTAATCTTTTCCGGTGGATTTATATATCATTGGCATGACAAACGACCACTCAAATATTTCATCTAAGATTCTCCTCGGGCTACCTTTCCTTAGCAGTGCCTATACAAAAATCGATGTAAGAAACGACATCCTTACAAAGGAATTTGACAGTGATATCATTAAATTTAATGCTTATAGAGTGATCCAGTATCCCGACAATGTTCAAAGTATTAATTTTATTGATTTGATTGAGCCTGCGTTAATTTATTGAAAATAATTTTTTTGATAAAGTTTGTATGAAATTTGATTTTGATGGTGAATTTAGGGAGTTTGAACAAACTTTCTCTATTAATTTCATTAACTCTGATGAATTTTACACCTTCTAAATCTAAACGTCTACCTTTTATTTTGCAGGCTCCTCAAATCGAATTAAAGGAATTATCGGATCACTTAAAGTACACATTTTTAGGCAACAATTACACTTTACCTGTGATTGTGTTGAACAAAGTAAGCGAGGAGGAGGAGGACCTTGTGACGATATTGCTTGCCACAAAGAAATCATTGGGTGGACAATTACTGACATTAAGGGATTAAGTCTCTCGACTTGTATGCATAAGATAAAAATCGAGGAAGGACCTAAAACATCACGAGAATGATAACGCTGACTAAATCCACTGGTGATGAAGTGGTAAAGAAAGAAATTCAGAAGCTTCTCAATTCATACGTTATCTATCCGATCTTAGATAGTAGTTGGGTAAGTCTGGTACATGTTGTTCTAAAGAAAACCGATGTTATGGTAATCAAAAACCTGGAAGGTGAATTAATTTCAACTAGAGTGAAAAACGGATGGCAAGTCTGCATTGATTACAGGAAGTTAAACTCTTTAACTCGTAACTATCAATTTCCTTTACCTTTTATAGATCAATTGATAGAAAGGTTAGCTGATAAAACTCACTATTGCAATCTTGATGGATTTTCAGGTTTCTTCCAGATTTCAGTGGCGCCTGAAGATCAAGAAAAGACGACATTCACCTGCCCTTTTGGAACGTTCACTTACAGGGGAAAGCCCTTCGGACTATGTAATGCGCCTTCCACATTTTAATGATATATCCTTACCATTTTTATTTTTTCGAGAAAGGCATAGAGGTATTCATGGACAACTTCACAGTTTATGTTAATACCTTTTCCAAATGCCTTTATAATTTATCTAATGTTTTAAAGTGGTACCTAGAATACAACCTTGTTTTAAACTATGAAAAATGTAATTTTATGGTTGATAAAGGGTTGCTTCTAGGACACATTGTTTCTTCTAATAGAATTGCAGTCGATAAAGCTAAGACTGATGCTATTTACTCACTCCCTTACCCCCTCATGGTAAGGGAAATACATTCTTTTCTTAGCCATGCAAGATTCTATCAACGATTTATCAAGGAGTTTTCAAAGATAACGCAACCATTATGCAATTTTCTCCAAAAAGATCAAGTCTTTGACTTCAATCCAAAGTACCAAAATCGTAGAACACGTTGAAGGAGATGATAATCACGACTCTAATTCTACAACCACCAAATTGGGAATATCTATTCGAACTGATATGTGACACCTCCGACACTACAGTTGGCATGATTCTTGATCAAAAAAATACTAAAGAACAACATTTTATAGCTTATGCGTCTCACACCTTATACTCGACTTAGAAAAACTACACCACAATCGAAAAAGAATTTCTTGCCATAGTTTTTTCTTTAGAAAAAATTTGACCATATTTATTGGGTACTGACATTGTTGTTTTCTCTGATCATACAACATTACGGTACCTGATGACCAAGATGGAAGCAAAGTCGAGGCTTATTCGTTGGATTCTACTTATCCAAGAATTTAACTTGGAAATGAAAGATAAAAAAGAGTGTGAGAACTTGGTGGCCGATCACTTGAGTCGAATTCCCATCACCTCAACTGACTCCCTGATAAAAAAGGAATTTCCCGAAGAACACTTTATGTTGGCACAAAAAAGAACGTCACCATGGTTTGCCGACATGGTAAACTATTTAGCTACAAGTAAAATTCTGGTACATCTACCAAGAATTGTAATTAATCGAATTAAGAACCCGATTTTACATTTGGGATGACACTTATCTCTAGAAGCACTGCTCCGAATAGGTAATACGGTGTTGTGTTGTCGAAGAATAGGTAAACTTGATCCTTAATTTATGTCATTCACATTTGTGTGGTGGTCATTTTAGACCGAAGCAAACTGCTCACAAAATATTATAATGTAATTTCTTTTGGTCGAATATTTTTATAGATGCTTATTATTTACAAATCATGTGAAAAGTGTCAACGACCGGGTAATCTGAGTCATATGAATAAAATGCCTTTAAATCCAATCCATATCTGTGAATTTTTTTATGTATGGGGTCTTGACTATATGGGTCTTTTTGTTTCATCTTTTAGTAATACTTATATTATTCTCGTTGTTAACTATGTTTCAAAATGAGTTAAAGTGATGCGAAAAAACTGTGAATTTTCTGGAAAAGAAATTATTCTTTCTAGATTTGTCACACCAAGGGCGATCATCAGGGATAGAGGAACCCATTTCATCAATTGTATTATCGAAGCTCTCATGAAGAAGTTTGGCATGACACAAAGTATAACCACATACTACCACTTGCAAACAAATGGGTAAGCAAAGATGTCAAATTGTAAAATCAAGGCGATTATAGAGAAAATTGTCAAGCCGAATCGGAAGGATTGGAGCATAAAATTACTCGATGCACTTTGGGCATATAGAACAACTTACAAAGGGTCGATTGGAATGTCTCAATATCACCTTGTTTTTGGTAAACCGTGCTATTTGTAGGTTGAACTTGAACCTCACGCTTATTGGACAGTGAGGCAATGTAACATAGATATGGAAGTGATTGGAGAAGCACACAAGCTACACATTTAAGAGAAAGAAGAAATCCAACGAAATGCTTACAATAACCCTCAAATTTTTAAAGAGAATATGAGAGAGTTCCACGACTGAAATATATCCTATAAATAGTTTTATGTTAATCAAAAGGTTTTATTATTCAATTCTAAACTTAAGCTTTTTGCAGGTAAGCTTCGATCAAAGTGGCTCAGACCATTTACGGTGACTCAAACTTTTCCTCATGGCATAGTAGAGATAGAAGACAACTAGGGAGCACGAATTAAAGTGAACAACCAAAGATTGAAGTCGTATTATGAAAATGCTCTGGTTGGATTAGTTAAAAAAATTTAGTTACAAGAACCCACACTTTAAATATCGGATCTTCGAGCTAACAACGTTAAACAATAGCGCTTTATGGGAGGTAACCCATTTCGTTTTATTTTTTTTTCTTTCGATTCGGTTTTAATATTTGTTTTTCATTTTTCATTAATTGTTTTCTTTTTATTGTTTTGCGTTTTAAATCTTTAATTTGGAATTTTTATGTACCACAAGCATTTTAATTCAACTTTGAAAAAAGCTAAAGAGAAGCTTGATTCAATTGAAGTAGGAATCAATCGAATTTAAGGCCAAATTGGGGAAGAAATTGTTAATAGAAGTAACAACAAGTCTCTTTTATTGTAAACACACCATTTCATTAATGCTAAAAGAGGAGATCGATGCACATTAATAGTCAGATTAAGAGGCCGACGCAGGTTAGCTTAACCTAATTAAACCATGTCACCTTACTGCCCACATTCCCACTGTCCGTGATTTGTGACAACTAAATATGGTCTCGAAAATATATGCAAGTATACACAATCAAACAAGTAGTACAGAGATGAGTGAGTATTGTATCCACATGGATTGAAGGAAATTTATAAGTTCAATCAAAGCAATTATCTATTTTACCTAAGCATAGTTAGTGATGGTACGTACAAATGAGAAGGTTGTGGTAAAATGAAATAGATATTAGTGGGAATGGAACGATGGTGTAATGTAATATGGTAGCAAATGAAGATGTCATGGAAAAGTGAATGTAAATGTCTTGGCAAAAATTAAATTGAGTGTACTGGAATAAATTGAAAATGCAAAGGTAAAACGATATATAAACACTGGATTTAATTAAAATGACTTTAGAATACTCACACAACATTCTACCACGAGAATGAATAATAGGAGTTACTTAGGAAACTTAAGTTTATCTTTTCTGGATGATCTTACTTCTATGCCTTACTTACCCGACAGAGTTTACTAAAGGTGCCATATGCTATCTATAGTCAAGGGATTCGACAGGTTGAGGATACCATGGCAATACCTCTCGGCGTTAGCATGTGCAGGGATCTTATTGGTTCAGATAATAGAATATGTCATAGTAATACCACCCAGTGTCAGCACTAGCATTTCACCTCTTGACCGAGCACTACTCCTTTTAGTCGATTAAAATCATAACTTTATGTCTAAGGTTTGATTAGGCCTAGTTACTATCTAGAACCACTTGCTTATATGGATCCTCACTAGTTTCTCTAGAACACTAAGGATATGCTACTTAGTCATTCTCTTAAACACTAAGCATTCTCCTAAGGAATGACTACTCTTATAACTCCTGCAACATCAAGGCATTAAACATCATAAGCAAAACAAATAACAACATACAGAAACAACCATCCATTAAAATAAAATTTAAGTATCCATAAGGAACTCCCACCAAATAAGACTAGTTCATGGTGGTGTTCGAATATTCCAAGCAATAAGGCATGAAATTAATCCGTTCCACACAACCCAACTAAGATTAATGAAAGCAAATAGAAAAGAGATGGAGGAAAAACCTTTGATATACACAGCCGGAGCTCACCTCGACCACCAGGAACTGCCCTAGCTCACCAGCTCCTCTCGGACGCCTAGCTCGTCGCTCCCTCTAGCTTGTTAATGGAGGAATACCACGACAAAAACAATGACAGTAAAATGAGAGACCATTTTATTTTTAAAATTAAGCTTAAAACGATGTGTAAAAGTGTTTTTGAATCTGGTGGTTTCATGTTCTATTTATAGTGGGGAATAAACCTAGGAATTTGTGTTAAAATTCCTAGGATACCCTGAGCTGGTCTGTTTTATGTGATGGGGTGTAGTGGAGCTGCCAGTGGTCCCCACATGGGTAGCTGGGCGTGGTCTTCTCCTTGGCAGCTTGCAGTTGGGCATATGTGCCGACAGGATCAGCCGACCCAAGTGGCAGATGTTCCCTTCTAGGTGACTAGCGGCTAGTGCATGTGAAGATAGTGACAACTGGCTCTTAAAAATAACTTTTTTCATCTTTTTCACTTCCAAAATGTTATCCGAGTTCGCCTTTACATTCCCAGCATGCCATGGCGATTCTCCTCACTTATCCTTGCTCTCAAATCCTGCACATCATTGACAAAACACATTCCCCATAACGCAATACCATTCACAAAATAAAATGCCACAACAACATATATTTTCACTATATGCTACTATATACTCCTAAATGCATCTATATAATCATATATGAGCTCTTACACAGTCAATAACTTAAGTGAAAAGGCCCTAAATATGGCTTTTTTACGGAGTTATCACACCCTCAAACTTAAGCTATTGATTTTTCTCAAGCAATGGATAATATTAAGAAAAATAAAAATACCATGGTAAGTTCAGGTTCAAGATAGTCATATGGGATAGAATTTCATCCCTTAGCACGGTTGGCTTCAACATGCTAGAATAGTTTGAGAAATCAAGTATTGTACCCTAGGGCAAGATCCTCTGTGTGTGTGTACTTGTATTAAGTCCATGCTTAACAAATCTAGAAAATTTCTAAGCAAGCTCTCTTGTTTTGCGACGATATTTACAAGTTTACTCCCACATTGTTTTATTATTCCTTTTTAACTACTAAGAGGGGAGTCAACCCATCACACCTACCATCCTACACTCATGTGAAATGGAGCATACCTTCCACCCTTGAGCTTGTCAGGTAGAGTCATCCCATGACTACTTTCATTCACTCATATGTTGTGGCTGCCATTTTTTTAAATGCATAATCTAAGAAATGCCATGGCATAATGGAGTGTCCCTCTACAGTTATACCGAAACATTTATTTTTAATTTCATTTTTTCATCATTTTCATTCATTTTTTAGAACATGTGGGGTTTTCATCATTCATTATCAAAGTTTTATGCCAAGGTATGCAAGAGTTCTCTTATAAAAAATTTCTAAGTTCCTTAAGCATGGAAAAACATACAATCGTGTATTCAAAGGTTTTAAAGAAGCAAGTCCTAGAGTTGGTTCTATCATCCTCAATAGTCATGTACATTCACTTCTAGCCATAAAGAGTTCATCATCATCGGGCATCATTAATTTATTCTGGAAAACTAGTTTGAACACTACTAATGTCATGACATATTCATTCTACTAATACTATTATGTAATGACTTACCTCCCCCAAACTTGAGAGAAGCATTTTACTCAATGATAATTAAAAAATAGACTACATGTTATGCAATGTAATGCAAGGTACCTTGACTACTTATGCTGGTGGTGGTGCGACAGCCGTGCGACATAGGGGTTTGTGCAATAGTGTGGGGCTAGAGTATTCAAAATCTGATGGTAGTGCAGTAGGGGTCCTAAGGTCTTCAAGGATTAGGGTAATTTGAGGCTCCTCATGTTATGACACCCTCTTCAAACGGCGTTGACTCATGCGCAAAGGGAATTACTGCGACATTTCCAATTACGCAGCATTGTGTGGCTTCGTAGGCTATGGTGGTGCTGTCAGAGTTGGTAGTTGGGGTTCAATCACTTGTCGCTTAGTTCTAGGTACTGTGTGGATTAGGTTAACATCATCTGGCTCATCCTCATTATCTGGTTGTTGAGCATCCACATATGTTGTGGTATTCGTAGATGTGCATTAGAGAATATTGGAAGAACAAGAGCTACATGCAGAATGATCTCCATGAATGTGGTTGTCACATCCTCATCCTATCGCTTGATATATGCAAAGAAGGTCATCAGGTTACTGGTCAGATTCGCCACTTGGTCCTGGGTCCGTTTGGCCAGAAGTGTTGAAATTTATTATGGCATTTGTGCATATGGTTGACATCATCAACAATGTCATCATTTGTGCCAACACCAATTGTGTCTTCTTTCTAAGTGGGTACAGCTACTGTAGGGGCTTTACCATTGTCCACATGTTTGGGAGTTTGTTCTTTTTAAAACATCTTAAATTGTTATGGCAGTTTTGTAGTGTTCGATTGGAGCACCAATATAGAGAAAAATGTCCCACACATATAACAGTTACACCTTCAAAATATTTTTCCCTGGCATTTCATGTCTTTCACATATGAATTGTAGGACCTTTGCAGTAGTCATCCCCCCTTCAAAGTGCTCTCTGCATGAAGTTAAATGGAATTGGAATGAGATCTCTTTTTGTTCCTCTTTGTTGTGGCAACTTTTAATCGCTTGGGTAGCAAAATCTTTGAAGAGGCAGGGGCCATCCCAATGACAGTACCAAACATCCTGCATCAATCTGTTCTTGTGATGGCTTTTCAAGTAAGAAAGCAAAACAACACTAACGAGACAATTGACAAAGTCAGTATACCACAAAATATCTACGACAAATAATAATTTCTCCTTAGGTCATTTTTCCATAATCACCATTTCATTTCTTAATTCTTTCAGAATTTCTAGCCTAGTCAGATGGGCAGTTACTTGGGGTTTAGGATGAGTAAATTCAATAAAATCGAAAAGTTCAAATTTCGTACATGGTCTAGCTATGGGTAAGCTAGACTGACTCATCTATTTTGGAATATCCTCGAGCACCTCTTTGTCTTCTACATCAAGCTTCAAGTGATTATTAGTGCATAAAAATTTGTCGCAACAAAATTCTACAACTTTCTTTTGGTCAACAACTCCTACTAATGGGAGCTCTTCTTTTGCCGTGGCAAAATTTTTCTTGTCTTCATTAGTTGCACAATTTAACCCCTCATCATTCTTTTCCATCGAATGTGAATATTCTTGTATCTATGAATCTTAATGCACAATCTCATGTCAAGGCTCTATGAGTGTCTACCCCCAAACTTAGCCTCTTTATAGATTTTGATGCCACTTCTTAAGGTGATTATACCACAATGCCCCCTGTATTGAGCCTTAGTGACTTTAATATCACTAGGTAGACTTCCATGTGGGTTAGAACGTAATGATATGGCAATTTGACCAACCTGACCCTCCAAGGCCCTCAAAGATGAGCTATGGCTTTGAAGCAAAGCTTCTTGGTTTTTTATAAAGATCGCATGGTCAGATAGCATGGTTTTTGTGGTTGCTATAAAATCTTTTATTGTGGCCTCCAAATAACTTGTGTTGGAAGAAGATGGCACTCCCTTGTTAGAATTATGCCATGGCATATTCGTTTGAAAACCTTGGGAGTCATTGAAATTTTGTTGCCTAGAGGGCTGACTAGCGTTATTTTTTCCTTGATTTCCCCAAGAGAAGTTTGGATGCTGACACCATCCAAGATTATAGGTGTTAGAATAGGGGTTGTTATTTCCTCGACTATAGTTCCCTACATAGTTGATGGACTCCTAATTGGTCGGATACTCACTCTCATGGTGATTGCCATGGAATAATAGACATGTTGAGTTTGATGCCTTCATTTCTTTCACCTCACTTGATTTTTACGAATTCTTCCACATATTGGTGATGATAGAAAGTTATGCAGACACGAAATTTGTAGTATCCAACTCAAATTTCCCAGGCGCTTTTCACTCGGCTCTAAGCCTTGAAGATGAAAAATGATAATCATTGTTGGCAATCCTATCCATTATGTCAAATGCCTCTACAGGTGATTTATCGAGCAATGTTCTATTTATTGAGGCATCTAGCATCATCCTCATGGGTGTATTGACTCCATTGTAAAACATCACAACTTTAGTCCAATCGTGGAATCCATGATTGGTGCACTTACGAAGAAAACTTTTGTATCGGTCCCATCACTCATACATAGAATCTTCATCTCCTTGTTGAAAAGATGCTATGACATTCCTAAGATGGTTGTTCATATTCGGTGGATTATTCCATTGACGCGTTCACGGTCGGACTCGTCGATCAATTGTGGATCTAGGAAGGAAGCGAAACAACCTGCATAAGATAAAGATAAGAAACGGATAGTTTACGGTGGTAAATGTAATGGTAAATGGTCGGTTTAAGAGATACTAGCGGAAGACTCGGATTTGGTAATAATATGGATAACGAATTATGGGATGGTGAAACGATAGTATCTTAAAGAAGACTCAAAGAAGAACCGATGTTAGAGAAAAACGACCCAAATTTATATTGCTTCGATAAGGGATGGTAAATCGGACTTTGACCCGCTAGTTATAAGAACTAGGAACCGTAAGTATCAAGGTGATAGTAATGACACCACAAGTAACGAATTACTTGATAAGTCGATAAAAGTCACGAAGGACTCGGTTAGAGAAAACTCTCACAATTTCATTAAAACAAAGTCTCTTCATTACAATGCAAAATGAAGCTATTTATAAGACTAGAAATACAAAGGCTAAAATTATAACATGCATGGACGTATGGTACAAAATACATGGCTGATTGTTTCAATTTGCATGGCCTCTTGGTGCTTGTTGACGTGGACTCCTTTAGACATAATTTCAGCTCAAATTCTTGCATGATTTTCGGTCATATGGTTGGTGGAGTGTGTTGGCCGAATCTCATTAAAAGATGTCTAGTGGAGATTAAACAAAGTGGAGACAAGTGAGCACATGGGCTGTTGGAGTGTTTCACGCACATGGTTGTCTTCAAGTGTGATTTGGCGTGTAGTGGCCTTCTTTGTGAGTGATGGTCTAGTCATGGCTGATTAAATAATACATGAGCTGTTGGAGTGTTTCACGCACATGGGATGTCTAGTGCCTCCTTTTCACGCACATGGGCTGTTCCCTTAAGTGCTTTGGCTTGTATGCTTTGCAATATAAAGCTCACGTGGATTTGTCTTCATCTTTTCCCAAGTGGAGATAATAGTTTAATCAAGGAAAAGGCTGGTGGTGAATTTCCAACCAAATTCATTCTCCCCAAATGCTCATATTCTGCCGTGAATTGTTGAATAGGTGGGTGAGCCATTCTTAATCCTTTAAATGCTGGAACGTGCTGGAAATGTGTTTAAAATAATGCTCCATTAACCGTGCATCATGGGCATACTCTTTGGTGTTCCTTTAATGCTCCATAAGCTTCCAAAACGTTCTCCATTCTTTATCAACACACATGGTCGTGTTATGTGCTGGATTTGTGTTCAAAGAATCCCTTAAAAACCGTCCAGCATGGGGCTGATCACTTGGTGTTCCTATATGATTAAAATAACAAGTTATTTTAATGTATAGTGCTGTTATAACAAGAACAAGTGCTGCCCATCACATGTTGTCTCCCACATATCGTTAATTGCCGTAGAGTGAGCTGGATAAGAGCTTCAATACGCTGCTCCAACTTGTGCTATATTTTAATAGCCTTGTTGTCGTTTTGTACCATGAAAATATGTTAAATAACCTCCTCAAAACCGCCCAGTATGGAGCATGAGCTTTGTGTTCCCTACAAGTGCAAATAAACTAATATTAACGTGATATTATAAGTGATAAAACTTGCTGCCATGTGTGTCTTGTGTCTTGTGAGCCTTTGTTTGCATTAAAGAGCACGTGAACTTATTTTATAAATGAGCTAAATGTTTAATATGTATGATTACTAAAATATGCAAGGATGATTGCAAATGCACGGCAAATGAAACATAAATGCAGAATAACACGTTAAAATAAGTTACACAAGTGATATGCTGAAACGTGAAAACATGAATAAGTAATTTTATTTCTCATGAACAAACACATATGCATGAATGCTAAGATGACAAATATTAATGAGCTAACAAATAATTAAATATGAATGCAAATGAATTGCACAATGATATGTGAACAACACGTGAACTTAGTTGAATAACCTAGGAACTAAGTTGAATGCAAATTAGCTACAAGTATGCTGTTTATGGAAACATGTTACATAACACGTGAACATCTTAAATACTAAGATGAAATGCAAAACTAATATGATACAATAATATGCTTGACATGAATGATGATTGAACGAAAATGTGAAACATGATATGCAAAGCTACTCTAACATACTAAACAACTTAATTACTAATATGCAATGTAATGCATAAATAAGTAAATAAGTAATAAAGTAAGGAATTACTCCCTTAGAGTTAATAAGGTAGAACGTCCTTGAGGGGTTTTCGTCATGGAGAAAACCGGCCCTAAACGTGCTCACATCATCCTCCCTTTCTTTTGGCGATTTGTCCTCAAATCGAAATGATTTCTCATTGAAGACCTTCTTGATGTAGGATGGATGGAATCCTCATACCTTTCTCCAATGGTCAACCTCTTGACTTCATATTTGGTAACTTCATATTTCCTTGAATCATCGTGAGGATGGTGGGATAGCTTTTCCTTCAAATCGTTTTTTGCAAATTGGAGAGTGGCAATTTCTTATCAAGATTGCAAAGATACTTATCCTCGCAACTCAATACATCAATTCCACGTTTTTGTATCGTCCCTCCAAATAGTAAATAAAAGTTAGTAGGTAAATCAATAACAAAAGAGTTAGAAAGATTAAACCTTGGATGATACTTGATGATATCATTGGGTACCAGTTCCTTGGGAATAGAAATTTTCATTAAGTCCTTCTTTGAAACATTGCTAGAGCATGGACGATGCTCGATCATCAATAGGGTTGGCGATGTGTTTATCATGTTTCTGGAAGTACTCGTCTTGTCCTCCTGCAACAATGAAGATCCAAAAATAGAAGAAGAATGGTTAAGGTTGTTAGTGCAAATTGAAATTTTACACTCTTTCTCCTTTGCACAAACAATTTCTTTTTCAAATTCTTCATTTTCACTCTCATTCTCATTTTCGACTCCAACATTTCTCACATCGATTTTCTTATTTTCATTGCTCTCAATGTCGTTTTCAACTTTCACTTCTTTATTTTTGCAAACACTTTCTTTTTGTAGTTGTTCTTGCAATTGTGTTTCTTTGACGAAATTGTCAACACACTCTTGAAGACGAGCTAGACTTTCTGGATTAAAACATGCAAAATTTCTTGGCTCTCTTCTCGTTGAACTTTTGACATTGCTTCGGAAATTGGAATCCTCTTCGTAAGATCTTTCGTTCCAATTGGATGTAGGAACGGGTCGAGTGTCGTCTCCTCTTGATTTGGCCCCTGATCTTCGGCGGAGGTGTTTGTGAACAAGAACGTTTTTCGATTATACGATCCATCGTCTTTATGATTGGGTTGAGACTTTCTTTGAGCAAACTCCTCAATTCTCGACTGAAATCTTGAAATTGAGAATTTGATAAAAAATCTCGTTCGTCATCTACTGTATAATCATTTGATCTTGTGTACTTTCGAGACATAATGAAAAGAAAAAGATTAATAAAAATAATCAAAATAACTGTTAGTAACATAAAAAGAATCTCACCAATTCACTCCAAAGAAAACTTGAATGTCGCTCAACACTCGTGTTTAACTCGGGATGGCTTTTACCCTTGGTGTTCACTCTTGCCTTTTACCGCTCAATTCTCTTTATGTCAAGTCCTAAAATGACTTTACTCAAAACCGTATCAAGTAGATTTTACTCGATGTGCGTCGGACAAAGTTAATTCACAACCTTTCTATCACCACAATCAATCAAAGCTTACTTGAATGGCTTGGTGATAAGTCTTGTTGTTGAACGTTTTAATCTTCTTTTGCTGATTTTTTTCGTTTTTCACTTTGCACTATACTTGCACTTCTCTTTTTGTATATATTTTTTTTATTTTCGTTGTATGTTGCTTCTTCCAACTAAAAGCTCTAATTACCGTAAGATACGATAATCTCGCTTGATGTACGGTGCTTCTTCCAACTAGCTCTGATGCCAAATGACGCGTTCACGGTCGGACTCGTCGATCGATTGTGGATCTAGGAAGGAAGCGAAACAACCTGCATAAGATAAAGATAAGAAACGGATAGTTTACGGTGGTAAATGTAATGGTAAATGGTCGGTTTAAGAGATACTAGCGGAAGACTCGGATTTGGTAATAATATGGATAACGAATTATGGGATGGTGAAACGATAGTATCTTAAAGAAGACTCAAAGAAGAACCGATGTTAGAGAACAACGACCCAAATTTATATTGCTTCGATAAGGGATGGTAAATCGGACTTTGACCCGCTAGTTATAAGAACTAGGAACCGTAAGTATCAAGGTGATAGTAATGACACCACAAGTAACGAATTACTTGATAAGTCGATAAAAGTCACGAAGGACTCGGTTAGAGAAAACTCTCACAATTTCATTAAAACAAAGTCTCTTCATTACAATGCAAAATGAAGCTATTTATAAGACTAGAAATACAAAGGCTAAAATTATAACATGCATGGACGTATGGTACAAAATACATGGCTGATTGTTTCAATTTGCATGGCCTCTTGGTGCTTGTTGACGTGGACTCCTTTAGACATAATTTCAGCTCAAATTCTTGCATGATTTTCGGTCATATGGTTGGTGGAGTGTGTTGGCCGAATCTCATTAAAAGATGTCTAGTGGAGATTAAACAAAGTGGAGACAAGTGAGCACATGGGCTGTTGGAGTGTTTCACGCACATGGTTGTCTTCAAGTGTGATTTGGCGTGTAGTGGCCTTCTTTGTGAGTGATGGTCTAGTCATGGCTGATTAAATAATACATGAGCTGTTGGAGTGTTTCACGCACATGGGATGTCTAGTGCCTCCTTTTCACGCACATGGGCTGTTCCCTTAAGTGCTTTGGCTTGTATGCTTTGCAATATAAAGCTCACGTGGATTTGTCTTCATCTTTTCCCAAGTGGAGATAATAGTTAATCAAGGAAAAAGGCTGGTGGTGAATTTCCAACCAAATTCATTCTCCCCAAATGCTCATATTCTGCCGTGAATTGTTGAATAGGTGGGTGAGCCATTCTTAATCCTTTAAATGCTGGAACGTGCTGGAAATGTGTTTAAAATAATGCTCCATTAACCGTGCATCATGGGCATACTCTTTGGTGTTCCTTTAATGCTCCATAAGCTTCCAAAACGTTCTCCATTCTTTATCAACACACATGGTCGTGTTATGTGCTGGATTTGTGTTCAAAGAATCCCTTAAAAACCGTCCAGCATGGGGCTGATCACTTGGTGTTCCTATATGATTAAAATAACAAGTTATTTTAATGTATAGTGCTGTATAACAAGAACAAGTGCTGCCCATCACATGTTGTCTCCCACATATCGTTAATTGCCGTAGAGTGAGCTGGATAAGAGCTTCAATACGCTGCTCCAACTTGTGCTATATTTTAATAGCCTTGTTGTCGTTTTGTACCATGAAAATATGTTAAATAACCTCCTCAAAAACCGCCCAGTATGGAGCATGAGCTTTGTGTTCCCTACAAGTGCAAATAAACTAATATTAACGTGATATTATAAGTGATAAAACTTGCTGCCATGTGTGTCTTGTGTCTTGTGAGCCTTTGTTTGCATTAAAGAGCACGTGAACTTATTTTATAAATGAGCTAAATGTTTAATATGTATGATTACTAAAATATGCAAGGATGATTGCAAATGCACGGCAAATGAAACATAAATGCAGAATAACACGTTAAAATAAGTTACACAAGTGATATGCTGAAACGTGAAAACATGAATAAGTAATTTTATTTCTCATGAACAAACACATATGCATGAATGCTAAGATGACAAATATTAATGAGCTAACAAATAATTAAATATGAATGCAAATGAATTGCACAATGATATGTGAACAACACGTGAACTTAGTTGAATAACCTAGGAACTAAGTTGAATGCAAATTAGCTACAAGTATGCTGTTTATGGAAACATGTTACATAACACGTGAACATCTTAAATACTAAGATGAAATGCAAAACTAATATGATACAATAATATGCTTGACATGAATGATGATTGAACGAAAATGTGAAACATGATATGCAAAGCTACTCTAACATACTAAACAACTTAATTACTAATATGCAATGTAATGCATAAATAAGTAAATAAGTAATAAAGTAAGGAATTACTCCCTTAGAGTTAATAAGGTAGAACGTCCTTGAGGGGTTTTCGTCATGGAGAAAACCGGACCTAAACGTGCTCACATCATCCATAGCAAATATTTTTTGCACAAGTCTACCTAGGACCTTATCGAGCCAGAAGATACTCTATTAAGCCATGCCCTGGCGTGATATTTCAAAGAATATGGAAATAACTTTAATTTCAGCACATCTTCATACACACATTGTTTTCAAAAGGAGTCACAAACCTCCAATAATGTCCGAACATATTGCCTTGCATCCTCATGAGGAGAACCACTAAATTGTCCAATCAAGTCCAACATGTCGAACATAACTGGTTTGAGCTCAAAGTGAGCTGTCTAAATCTTGGGTGCCACAATTCCAAGATTTAGGTCATCTAGGATAGGTTTAAGTGATCTCAAATAGTACGAGGCCTAGCTGCACTCCCAGCATTCGAAATTGCATCAGCAGTCTGATCTTCCTCTTGACCAATTCCTTGATTTCCAATTTAATACATCTTTGCTTGAGCACATTGAGTACGTAAAATAAAAACCTAAAAAGACAAGGAAAATAACAAGTAAAACTATACAAAAAATGAACAAGTAAAATAAAAACACTATGACAAAACTAATTAACTTCCAGTTGCCAATCCCCGGCAACGGTGCCAAAAAAAGTTCCGCAATTTGTGACTACTAAATATGGTCTCGAAAATATGTGCAAGTATACGCAATCAAACGAGTAATAAAATGATGAGTGAGTATCGTATCCACATGGATTGGAGGAAATTTATAAGTTCAATCAAAGCAATTATCTACTTTACCTAAGTATAGTTAGTGATGGTAAGTACAAATGAGAATGTTGTGGCAAAATGAAATGGATGTTGGTGGGAATAGAATGACGGTGTAATGTAATATGGTAGCAAATGGAGTTGTCGTGGCAAAGTGGATGGAAAAGTCTTGGCAAAATTAGATTGAGTGTAGTGGAATCAATTTAAAATGCAAAGGCAAAACGAAATGTAAACAATGGATTTGATTAAAATGACTTTAGATTCCTCATACATCAAGCTAAAACAAGAATGAATGATAGGAGTCACTTAGGAAACTTAAGTCTATCTTTTCAAGATGGTATTACTTCTATGCCTTACTTGTCCGACGGAGTTTACTAAAGGTGCCCTATGTTGTCTCTAGTAAAGGGACTCAATAGGTTAAGGATGTCATGGCAATACCTCTCGGCATTAGCAGGTGCAGGGATCCTATTGGTTCAGATAACAGAATATGTCATGGCAATACCACTCAGCGTCAGCACTAGCATCTAACCTCTCGACCGATAAATACTCCTTTTAGTTGATTGAAATCCTAACTTTATATCTAAGGTTGGATTAGGCCTAGTTACTATCTAGAACCCCTTGCTTATGTTAATCTTCCCTATTTTATCTCGAACACTAAGGATATGCTACTTAGTCATTCTCTCGAATACTAAGCTTTCTCCTAAGGAATGGCTACTCTCATAGCTCCTAGAACCTTAAGGCATTAAACATCATAAGCAAATCAAATAACATCATACAAAAACAACCATCCATTAAAAATAAATTTAACTATCTATAAGGAACTCTCACCAAATAAGACTAGTTCATGGTGGGGTTCGAATATTCCAAGCAACAAGGCATGAAATTAAATCGTTCCATACTACCCAACTAAGATAAATGAAAGAAAATAGCAAAGGGATAGAGGAAAAGCCTTTGATGTGCACTATCAGAGCTCCCCTCAGCCACCACGAACTGCCCTAGCTCATTAGCTCCTCTTGGACGCCTAGCTAGCCACTCCTTTTAGCTTATTAATGAAGGAATGTCAGGGAAAAAAATGATGGATGGAAACACGAGAGACCTTTTTCTTTTTGAAATTAAGTGCAAAACATCTTGTAAAAGTCCTTTTGAATCTAGTGACTTTATCTCCTATTTATAGTGGGGAATAAACATAGGAATTTGTGTTAAAATTCCTAGGATGCCCCGAGCTGGTATCCTTCACGTGAGGGGGTGTCGCAGAGCTGACATTGGTCCCCTCCTGGGTAGCTTGTAGCTAGGCGTACATGTCAACAGGATCAGCCGACCTAGGTGGCAGATATTCCCTCCTAGGTGACTAACGGTTGGAGGCACGTGAAGATAGTGATAGATAGCTCTTGAAAATATATTCTTTAATCTTTTTCGCTTCCAAAATGTCATCCGAGTTGGCATTTAAATTTTGCTCAGCATTCCCAGCATGTTATGGCAATTATCCCTGCATATCATTTCTCTCAAATCATGCACATCATTAGACAAAACACCTTCCCTATAACGCAACACCGTTCACAAAATAAAATGCCACAACAATATATATTTCCACCACATGCAACTATATGCTCCTATATGAGCTCTTAGACGATCAATAACTTAAGTGAAAAGCCTTTTTATGGAGTTATTGTCCACCATCTTTCCCACCAATTTCTTTGTAAATTTGGCCAACCATAGTGACCAATCACAATCAAACTTTTTTAAGTTTTGATAAACCCTCCCCCTTATCACTCTCCTTTTCAAACTTAAATAATCCATTCATTCTATCACCAAACCCCACACCAAATCAAATTCCTTCAATTTTAAACCCTACTACACGTTAAACAATTAAAAAATATTGGTTCTTATCCTTCTTTCTATTCTTTCAGCCGAACCACACTCAATCTTCACCCTTTCTTCTTCTACGTTACAAAATAAGAATCAACTACATTGAAACTCCATTATTGCTGCCCCACCTCACAGCCATTAGCTGTGCGTCGCCCTGCCCTTAATATTCCATTACCGCCGGAAGTCAATTCACTACTGTTGTTTCTTTTTCCCTTCATTCAATCAAGTATCATGGCGAGAACAATAAACCAATCGGATAATCCATTTCATCAACCGATTAATCTCGGTAGTGGTCGATACCGTTTCACAGTGCCCCCAGTGATCGACATTCAAATTAGATCTGACTCGCTGCCATTACCCATTCATGTCCTCAACTATCGCTCGTTCGTGCACCTGTGCTTGCTGCTCGAAAAGGAGGACGACGTGGACCCGAGCCACGTGCTCACTCGCCTACAATTGAGCCAATGTCGTCCGCCTTTGTCCATTGTTCTTCGTTTGGTTTTATGGTTCCACCACAAGGTTCTGTCGATTTATCTGGACCACGATAAAAACTGATAATCCTCTTTGATGACTCTGATGTTGTATTGGATTCTATCTGTAACACATTTGCAATCAATGTCGTATGCCACTGATTCATCTGCTGCTTATGCGGCAGCACCCAAACAACCCAAGGTAAACTCTAATCATGTCGATATTGAACCATTACTAATGTGGTATCCCGTTTATGGTTTTAAAGATGACTTCGCTTCTGGAATTTTGTTGATGTGATTAGCTGGCGTTCTTACTCTGAAATTTGATATGCTACTTATTATGAATTGATTTTTGAATTTTATACAACTTTTACATTTTTGTCAAATCGTATTATGTCTAATGAAACGCCGAGTGTGATTTCCTTTAGATTACTCGGACAACATTTAGTTAAGTCACTAGCGTATTTTAATTTTTTTATGTTCATGACGGATGTTACAGACCATGATTTTCTAACCGCTTTACATAAGATTCCATAGGACTTCAATGTAGATATGGTATACGAATGACTTACCATTCTCCCGGTGATACCTACAATGCGTGCAACACCAAGGGATGGCACATTCACGATCCCGCTCTCCGCTACATACAGTGGTTCCTTGCATATAACTATTTCAGACGTAATGACACTATGTCTTCGCTGAGTAAGATTAAATTATTTCTCTTATGGTGTATGCACACCAATGTGAAGGTAAATTTGAGTTTTTGGTTCATTCGCGTCTTCGAGTGTGTCACCTATTAATTTTCGTTCCTTACATTACTTACGTTGTGTCTTGTTTATTTCCATTGTAGTTTGATTCTAATCAATTTACTTATGCTTTTGTAATATATCCTTTGGATTCTAGGTATTTGAACTCGATGGGACTTCTTACCGAAACTCCCAATGCACCACACATTGTCCCTCTCGGCACGAGTAGTTCGTGCAATAAGCACGTATTTCTTTAAAAGACTATATAACCCACGACACCGAAGGAGCACTCACCTTCGGACGTGCATAGTGAGATCTAAGAAATGCATGTTCGGCTTGACTCCATCGAGACCAACCTTGTAGAGATACTTTCCTACCTTCGATTGAGCCCTTCATGACATGGCCACAACCAACATGAATCGGGGAGTTTTTTACCCTATCTCTTTTGCATTTTAATTTTTGTTCATATTGGGGCAATATGATTTTTAAGTGGGGGTGGAGTTAGAAATCAAGTTAACTATTGCTTATTCTTTGAGATTGAAATTGAGTTTATTTCTTGATTTGAATTGTTAATAATATTAGTTGTCGATCTTTAGTTTGATGCATTTTCCTTGTGTCGATCTAATAAAACTTCATTTTTCTTGTTTCACCTTTCTTCTATTTTCACCTTCCTTTGAATGAGTTTTTGGAATAGTCTAAACTTTTTCTTAAACTTTTGAAACCCCATTTTCAACTTTTATCATATCTAAACCTTAGCCCCATTACAACCTGTTTTAAAGTCCTCTTGATTATTGCATCATTTTCATATTAAGTAGTGGAAATAAAATTTATTTACAAGCTTATGGTAATGTTTATTGGTCTAGGCTTGAGCGATTCTTTCACCTGAAACACTTGAGTGAAATGAGAGAACCAATGAGAGGAACTAAGTCTTGTATTCATTGAGATTGATGAACGATTGAAATGCCATTGTTGATTTAAACTTAATTGATTATACCTTGCTTGATTGATCTTGAATTTCAACATTTATTTGATTGAATTTGCATGGAAATCTTGGAAATTCTATGAAATTGGAATTGGCAACTTGAGATTTTTGGCATGATAATTGAGAAATGCTTGAGGACAAGCATTGAATAAGTGAGGGGGAACTTGATTAGTATTTAAATTATACATTATTTTATGATCAATTACTTCTTGATTAGCTATTTTAAGTTGCTAACTTGGCCCTTTTCGTTAATTTTTTATGCAGGACATTAGATTCCAGAAGTTATGCTAAAATTGATGAAATTGTGCAATTTTTGATTTTCTATATTCATGGTCGGATTAGTGGGCATGATTTCACTAACGTGGTGTCCAGTCAGCAGCTTGCGTGAAGATGGAGACTTAGCCGCATTTTTTTATTTAAATTAGGATTTATTTTTATTTTTTTAGGAATTATCTTTTTAATTTGAATGCTATTTTTAGGGGTTATAGGACTATAAATACCCCATTGGGGGCAATTCACAGCATTCAGAATTCATTATTCAACTCTTGTTTCTTTCTTTCTTTAAATTTTATAAAAAAATCCTTTCGTTTATTTACTTTTAAGTTTTACTTTATTTTCTTTCTTTCAGAATGCTAAGCATTAATTCAATCATGCATAGCTAAGTTTTCCATAGCCAAAGGCTAAAGCAATGACTCGATTATATCTCGTGAGAATAAAAAAGAACACCATACCCTTCAGGGTTACATTTAAAGTTTTCGAAAATCAAGGATCGATAATCGACAATCCTTTTAAAATCAAAGCGATTTCATTTAAAAAGTGCCTATTGGAATTGAAATTCGGTTTTGTTTAACAGTTGGGAGGAAGGCTCAGCTTCTGGCACATTCGACTTCCTGTGAACACACTTAGCAGCGGTCTGCTAAGAGAAATAGCAGAAGAAGGCTTAAAAGGAAAAATATAGTCTCTAAAGTTCACATCTCTATTAACCAAAAAAATTGATGTTTAAGTTAAAAAGAATATACCCTTTTTTAGTTGGAGAATATCCCATGAAAGCAGAAGGAACAGTCCTAGGAAACCTGTTTTTCATATTAACATCAATGGTAAAAGCCATTTTAAACAACATAAAAGTTTTCACCTCATAGCAATAAACTTTTTCAGACTTCAATGTCAATTTTACTAAAAGTTTTCTACAAGCATCCAAAACTAAAACCAAAATTGAACAATCTTTGTCAACAAAATCAGAAGATCAATTCAAATCATCTTATAATGAATGAAGCTTGAGGGGGCAAACAGTTTTCCTAAGAAACATCAATAGTTAATTTGAAATTCAAATTCAAGTAGAGTATAATTGTATACTAGTAATAGACCTTTTTAGAATGTTTGGACCGTAACTAGATAAACAAATATTGGAACATGACATAAATAAACAAATTGCTAAAATTATTTTGAAATAAGAAAGAACATAAGTAGAGTGCTCTCCTTAAAATCATAAGGCATTAAACATCTCCAATTACAGTCATATTGTTTGTCAAAATAAATAACAAACCAGTTGTTAATCAAGTCGTTATAGTGTAGTGGTAAGGGTTATCGTGTAGTGGTAAGGGTTATCGTGTAGTGGTAAGGATTCTCACTTGTCACTCGGATGACTCAGTTTTGATCTCTGGCAACCGTGAATGCTTCACTTTTTTCCATGTTCTATTTTTAAAAGAAAAAAGTTGAAAAACAAAAATTATTGGCTTCACCCAGACTTAACTGAAAATTTTCCGTGTGTTAGACTAACGTGATAACCGATCACAATTTTTAGTGTGTTATACTAAGGTGATAACCGGCATCTACACGAAACCTATTGACGTAATTCTTTATGAGCGAGCTTCAAATTGATGTAATTCTTTTTGTGCTAGCTTCAATCATGTGTTAAAATTGCATTATCCTTCTTGGTGGTTCTGTTGAACAAAGAACTTGTAATCAGTGTTATTCTACCAATTCAAGGACTTGGAGCACAAAGAACTTGTTCTAACCGCTACTATTTCAGATAATTGGTGGTTAATTTGCAGTCCTTTATCGATCTTGTAAAAACTATAACATTGAGATTGAAAGCTCTCATTAGCTTTTTTTTTTCCTGATTTGGAAATACAAAAAAAATCAGCCTATACAAGAAGACATTGACATTAGAAAAAGCACCTCGGGAAAAAGAATCCCACGTGGATTATTAAGAGTAGATATTAGTTATATACATTTGTTGTTGCCCACCAAATGTATCGCCGAGCTTGGTAATGGAAGCTTGTTACCCGAGTCGGGGCATTGAGGTGAAGAATCAGAAATGATTATAGGCAGAGAAAGAGAGGCAGTACTCTCCGAAATTTTATTGATTAAAGGCTCATAGTATATTGATAGAGACCGAGTGACTTGTATACAAAATGACTGATGATTATTGCTTTAGAGACTAGCAACTAACAAACAGGCCATATGACCATTCTCAAGAGGTAGCATTCCATAATTTTGAATCCCAAAATGATGCATTTCTTAATACAAAGTTAACATTTAACCTTGACAGAAACAGGCAAACAACTTTCGATATAATTAATAATAGCATCTCCATCCAGATCGTGCTCAATCCCAACTTGGTGAAAAAGCAAGGGTGTGGCCATAAACTTCTCCTGTTCCCCTAAAAAGCCAATGGGATTACCCCAATCAGGTCAAAAACCCAAAAGGAAACTAGGCAGAACTGTGTTGATATTCCACACCGTAAGCCCCATAGAACCAAACAGGGGTCAGCACGATCGATGAAGGGAGCATCGGTATTGGTCGCTAGTCATCACCCTGAGGTGGAGTTTGGTTGGCATGAATCCCTTGGAATTAGGAGGAATTGGAATCCAATTCCACCACTTTCCCATGTTTGGTTCAAGTTTTCCAAGGGAATTGAAATCCCTCATGGCTTCAACTTTTCATCAAATGAGGGAAAGTGAATTCCATCCATTCTATGATGGAATTCAATTCCCTTGTTGGAGGGAATTGAAATTTGACCATACTACCCTCATCAATCTTTTGGTAACTAATTCATATATTGAATAAAAATATTTTTTTTATTATTTCGGGTCGGGTTTCTAATTCATATATTCGGGTCGGGTCGGGTGAAACTTTATTTTGGTCGGGTCGGGTCAGTTTTTTTAAATGTGATATTCGGGTCGGGTCGAGTTCGGGTTTAGGGTGAAAAATACTCAACCTGAAAATATATATAATTTTACCTTATATATTTTAGAATAATTACAATAATACCCCTCTATATATAATTTTTTTCAATTAAGTCACTGATTTTATTGAATAAAAATAATTTTTTTATTTCGGGTCGGGTCGGATTTCTAATTCATATATTCGGGTCGGGTCGGGTGAAACTTTATTTTGGTTGGGTCAGGTCAATTTTTTTAAGTGTGATTTTCGGGTCGGGTCGGGTTCGGGTGTAGGGTGAAAAATACCCGACCAGACCTGACCCAAAATATATATAATTTTACCTTATATTTTTAGGAATAATTACAATAAAACTACTCTATATATTTTTTTTCCAATTAAGTCACTATTTTTATTGAATAAAAACAATTTTTTTATTATTTCGGGTCAGGTTGGGTGAAACTTTATTTGGTCGGGTCGGGTCTCGAATGGAGGTTCCCTTTTTCTCGAGTCGGGTGGACTAAAAGCCCGACCCAACCAGACTTATGGCCATCCCTAATTGGGATGCTTTTAACTTATGATGTTTATTAGCATAATTTTTATAATTTATTGAAATGAATAATCAATCAATAAAATTAAAATTTAATTTTTTTTTAAATTTTTATAATATATTGATGCATGTAATTTATAAAACAAACTAAAATTAAGTAAAAAAAAAAAAGGGCAATTCTTTCATTTTACATTACTGAAATAAAATTCATCTGACATGTCTGCGAACCAACTAGAATATGGAATTAGATTCCAATTCAATTTCCTGCCAACTAAACAGAATATGAAATTGGATTCAATTCCTGACAGATTCCAATTCCTTCACATATTTCAATTCCCTCAGAAACGTTCTAGCAAATCAAACGCCACCTCATGTAGGAGCAAAGAAGCATGGTGGCACAGCGGCGCAAGATGTAGAGCCGAGCACGTTTGCTGCTTAACCAAGGAAGCGCACTTGGTGGAGAAACCATGCCCCTTCCTTTTTGCGGAGCCCTTGGCTGCTCCACCCTTGTGTTACTGGGACTCGAACTCAGTCATAGCTAAGAGAAAAGACTCGTCGGAGCAAAAAGACAAAAACAAAAAAAAACTCGAAGGTTTGAGGCTTTGAGGGTTAAGAGTTAATATATTTATACACTGGAACTCGATATCCTAGAAAGGCTAACTGGAATATGAAGGAAGCAAAGTGACGATGGTCAGATTCAGAAGGTGATCAGGGATCTGCATTTTGCATTGAAGCTGCTGCTTTGGTTTGCTCTTTCTTCATTTGTATGGAGAAAGAGAGAATTGCAAGCAATGGAGTTGACCCCTTGTTCGAGTAAAGCTCAAGACTATTATGTCCTTAATTAATGGCATAATATTAAAATTAATGTCACTTTGGTTATTTTCGTTAACATTTTAGCTCTTAATGTTTCAATTTTTTATTAAAATAACTCATTTTGGATGAAAACCGTTAGTTGACTAACGGTAAACACATGCTATTGATGTTATATTTTTACATTTACTAAACTGATGACATGTTACGCCTAAGATGGTGATGTAGCGTATATGTCATGTCATCTAAAGTGATGATGTGGAATGTGACGCGTCAGTTAAGGTGATGACGCGACATATGATACGTTATCGATTTAGCAAATATGAAAATATCACGTTAGCAATATGTGTTGATCATTAGTCAAGTAACGATTTTCATTCAAGAGGGATCATTTTAACTAAAAATTGAAATGTTGGAGATAAAATGCTTTAAAAAAAAGAATATAATTTAAATTGACCATTTTGAAAAATATTAGGGTTAATTCTGAATTTACGGCTTAATTAATCAAATTCCTTGCTTTAGGAGCAGTTCTATGTATAGTTCATCGTCTACATACAGTGTATGGATTTGATTGAATGGATTCAACGGGTTTTTTCCTTAAGGGTAAACTACATAAATTACCACATAACTATGGGTTGGGTCGCGAAATAACCACTATTTTCAAGTTTATGTCAATATGATCACTGAACTATTTAAATAATTTCAATATGGTCGCAAGTCATTAACAATTTACCGATGTCTATGTGGAAATAAAATTGGTATAATTAGGGCAGAAGTCCTTGTAAAGTTACATATTCATGGAGTTGGAACCCTGCTTCTTCCAGTTTGGTCACTTATTGTGTATGATTTGTTTCGTTATATTTTCATTTAATGCAATTTGATCCTGATTCTGTTTTTAATTTGTCTAATGTCTTAATTTGAACATTAACTTTAAAAACTTTTATTCTAGTCATGTATTAAATTTATATATTAAATCCCCTAGATTTTAGAATTACTCAATTTGATCACCAAGATTAACTTCAATTATTAATTTTTAATTAGGTCCTAATTTCAATTTAATTTTATAATTTTATTTCTCCAATCATATTGTGACACATGTCAAAATTTGATTAGATGTTTTTTAATTTTAGTTTAATAAATTTAATTAAGAAAACATGATAAGTTAATGGAAATAAATTAGATGAAGGCAAGTAATGCAAGGACAAATTAGCTTAGTTTCGAGTCAATGAAACAAAGGTTCATGACTCATCATTTAAATTGAAATGGATTAATTTTTCATGCAAGCATGATAAGTTAGTCTCTCTACGAAAATGGTCCACAACTTCAATCTAATCGAAAGCCAAAAGTTATTCAATTTAATCGAAAGTCAAAAGATATTAAACCGGTTTTACAAATTCTTGGCAAAGATATTAAACCGGTTTATAAATTCTAGACAAATATATTAAACCAGTTAACTTTAAGTGGATAACGTTTTCGACGTTACACTTTTAGGTGCCTACACAATAATTATAATTAAATTTGATCGTTATCTGACATGTGCCGCATGTATAGATATTTAAATTTTTATTTATAAAAAATTAAAAACTATTTAAAAATATATTTTTAAGAAAAATTCCTCCTCACTCCCACTTGCACAAAAAAGTTTCCACCTCAGTTGCATTCAGAACCCCTCCATCGTCCCGATAAATCCTTAAAGTTAACTTATAGTGAGAATGATAAATTTGAGGTTATAGTTAAGGATTAGGATATTGAGGTTAGAGATTTAAGTTTGGATTTATGGATCTAGAGGAATTAGGAGACTGATAGGAGGGATGGTCGATAGTGGAGGTCCGACGACCGGTGAGTGATCGTTCGACGATGTTGAAGACAGCTGATAATGGCCGATAACAACTGGTAATGGGTTGAAATAAGAGAAGTTAAAGAGCTTTATATTATTAATATTATCAAGTTTTTTAAAATAATTAAAATTTTAAAAATATAAATATGACATGTGTCACTTAACTTCTGTTACTACGTAGGCACCTAAAACTGTAACAGAGAAAAATATTAGGCACTTGTATTTAACAAAAAATTCTAAAGGAACCTAAAGTTAACATATGGTATTATTTTTTTATTAAGCCAAAAATATACTTGAGACATCACTTAACAAATATTTAACGGTCGTTATTGTGTATGGACTTAAAACTGTAACACATAAAACATTAGACACCTAAAAGTATAATGGTGAAAATATTAGACGGCTATTTTTAACAAAATATTCTTTAGGCACCTAAGGTTAATTTTAGATATAGTTTAGTCACTTATTTTTTCATTAAGCCTAAAATCTTTAGCACTTCAATTTTGAGTCTTAAGTTGAATAACTAGCTGTTTAGAACCACCATACTTTCCTTCTTCACCTTCACAAACTAGATCGCATTCCTTGACTATAGGGTGTTTCTTTGTTAAGACACCTACTATTAAAAGTTACAAAATGATCATTTGACTATTCATATGTTCCAAACTCATCCTTTTTCGTTAAAAAATTGACGATCGTCTAAACTAGACATTAACTTGCTGATTGAGATATGATAAAATCATATTTTAATGATGTCTACTGGCGCCATGTTGAACTTATTTGGATATAACAATTTAAGGGAAAATGTTTTTGAACTTGATTCAATATATTCAAAGTTTTCAAAAATAATTCAAAGTCCATAAAACTTGAATCTGAACACAAAACTATTTTTCTAGGTAAGTAGTACCGATACTGTTCTTACAATATTGATACAACATGAACATTACTGATACTGTTCTTGTAGTATCAATGTCAAATGTAAGAGAAGTATCGATACTCCTTTGGTAGTACCGATACTACATGTTGTTTTCCAAAGTGTTCAGATTCTAGTAAACAAAATTGGTACTGATACTCAAAGAGTATCGATATAACTTTACACATTAGTATCGATACCATGAAATCCTAGTATCAATACTAGTCAAGCCCAACGATCTTTAACTGCTAGTTTATTTAAATATTACAAGGAAATACTAATACTCCTAGTAAGAGTACCTTGTTCTGGATTGTTTTGTTTTGCAGAAAAATTAATCCCTAACGACTTTAAAGCATTCACAACAGTTGGAAATGGCTACAAACTTATTCCAACATATAAAAACAAGTCTGGGAATTTTAAGGAAAGTTACAACACCTATCCAATCAACAATGATCAAGAGAAAAGCTTTTCATTCTTCGTTCTTTCTTTTCTCTTATACATATAGTGTTTTTGTAAGCTTTATTTAATAGGATCACGAGAAAAACTTTTAATTCTTTGTTATTTCTTTTCTCTTGTACATAGATTGTTTTTGTGAGCTTAATTTGTAAACACCTACCTTTGAGAGGTTTTTCTTGTTTACATTCTTTATCATTTGTAAAAGGGAAGTGGTTCTAGTTTAGTCATTGAAAACTAGGGTTTTGTTAAGGTTACTCTTGAGCCTATAGAAAGAAAGAACAAATTTGTGAATATGTAGAAAAAGAAAAAACAAATTAGTGAATTTTTTAGAAATCCTTAGTTTGGAGCTAAGTAGTGGACATAGACTTCATTAAGGAAGTTGAACCACTCAAAATCTTATGCTTATTGTTTATTTTTTATTCCTCTATTCTCAAAATTTTCAAAAGGCTAATTTATCCTTCTTGACTATATTTTTGTTTGTTCATAGAGCCTAAAAATCTTAACAATCGATATCAGAGCGAGTCACACTCATCGATTTAACAACCTTGTAAAGATCCAAGAAGCGCTTTATCAATTTATTTTTCAATTTAGAAGATGACTTCCACATCTGACGTCTCATACTACGTCAAGGATTCACACTCCATCACTAGGCCACCCTACTTCAATGGAGCAAATTATTACTATTGGAAGACTAGGATGACGGTACATATATTTGGATCCTTGAGTTGGATCTTAGTGACTATGCCATTGCTTGCCCGTTCTAAGCTAAGAGTTGTGCCACGAGACCTCAATTAAAATTGAGGTTATTGTGGCCTCTACTAGATTGAAGGGTACTGCGTGAGTCTAGTTTCGCATAATAGAGAAGACATTCATCTCTTGATCTATTAAGATCATACCAGGGTTTCAAATAGAAGAACGTAAACGCTATATTAACCACTATTTCACGGTCACGTCACCCTCTGAAACTGATATTGCTGAATTTAGTGGTGGGTTGTGGATTCAAGTTTATAGTTGTTTATCATGCCCACAATTTAATGAGTAATGGTATATAGCGTCGATAATGGGATGCTATTACCGTTTTTCAACCTTTATTGAAAAAATAAAAAGAACATAAAAAAACTAGAATTCTCACCCAAAAACGCAAGGAATATATTCCCCGTAGTCTACACTCTGCAAAAGAAAAAATAATGGCAGCAAAAGCTAATTGAAAAGAAAGGAAAAATTGCAAAACTATATTATTGTACTACAAAAGAAAGAAATCAAACTCAATTTAAATGGTGATTAATTAAATCGGTAGCACATGTAACCAAATGTAAAACAATCGGTCCATTATAAAAATAGAGATCTTAAACTCTAAAAAAAACGGAGAGCACATTCAGCAAGACTTACCATTCACCAAGACAAAGATCAAACCAAGAAGGAGAGAACCTGACAAAATAAATTTGTTTTAGGGGAAATCTTGCGTCTGTTGAACTTCGTCGCAGGTGAAGAATTTGAGCAGTAATACAATGGGCTTTGACTTTCATTTGAGAAGGTAAAGAATCAAGAAAAGAAATTTTTTTTGATTAATTGTCTAGAAAAAAATCCATAGATCTAAGTTTAGAAGATAAAATATGTTTTTTTATTTAAGTACCGTATTTATCGTCGCACGGTGGCCACCACCGATGAATATGGTGGAGTGGACACTCGATGGAATTCTATGAAAAACGAAAGCTTGAAAGTGAGGAGACTTGGGAGTCGAGACTTGGTGAGAATTAGATTAGATAGCTTCTGGAAATTTCTTTAATTATTATGTTTGGGTTTTCAACTCAAAAAACAAATGTATATGTTTGCGCCCCCCACTCCCATTTCCCATTTTTTATTTTTCTAAATAAATTCATAAATATATTTTTAATGGATATATTAATTTGTCATCACTCTCACCCTTTAGAATTTATAATTTAATCCTTACTTTAGAATGTAAACTTTAGTTTATGTTCAATTTAGTCTTAATTTTATGTTCGTTAAGTTTTATACTTTCTTTTAATTTTATTCAATTTAGTCGTATTCTTTAAGTTTATTCAAATTCCATCCAAAATTCCAACCTTCATTTTTCATTTTTCATTACATTTTGATTATCATGTTAAACTAGTGTAATTAAATAATACTTTAGTTCAAAAATACATTAGTTTTTTTTAACTTTATGTATATATGAATTTCAGTTTTTACTGAAATTGAACCATGCCGCCACGTACTGAAAAATTCCCTAATGAAGGATTAGAAGGTGCACCGAGTAAAGATATAGGTTGACACTTTGAGATCCAATTCCAAATTCAAAAGGAAATGTTGTATGTAAACTTTGTGGCAAGTTACAAAAGGAGGAATAACACGTTTTATAGAGCACAATGCTCATAAAACCAGTGAAGTTACACCATGCCCTAATGTCACTGGTATGTAATACTTTATAATTATTTTTTACACACACTACTGCAAAACAAGTTTTTAGCAAGGGTTTTTCCAGTCATATAGCAGTGTTTTTAAGCACCGCGAAAAACCCTGCTTGCGCAAAAGAATGTAGCAAAAAGTTCCGCTAAAACAAATGTCGAAAAATTTTATGGCATTTGTGAACGATAAAGGCCACTATTTATTTTTTTAGTGGCGTTTGTTCCCAAAAACGCCGCTAAATGTTCTGACATATAGTGGCGTTTGTGAATGTAAAATGTCACTATTGACTACGTGTACAGTGGCGTTTTCTGTATAAGCGCCGCAAACGATCTTGAACTTTTGTGGCGTTTTATTCTACAAACGTCGTATTGACCATCTATTTAGTGGTGTTTTGTTATACAAACGCCGCTAATTAAAACTGGTTTTTCAAATCTACTTTTTGTTATTTATTACCCAAATTTAAAATTTTAACCTGTAGCTTTATCCAATAAACTTGAAATCCATAACAACAAATGTAACCTCCTCGGACCGATACGGGTAACCCGATCTGATCTGGAGTGACACATCAGGGCCACCGGAGCGACCCACCTTAAAAATAGCGAAAAATTTAAAACTTTTATTGAACATGTAAACTAATAAAATAATTTATCATTATTCAGAAATAAACCAGATTTTCAGACTCGTATATAAAACAAAATACAATTACATGCCCCTAATCACATTTACCACACTCTGCAAGCAACGCCAGAAAAAATCCCTTGCTGATGTTGGTAGATACACTGATACAATTCTTTTAACCTGCAATGGTGAGTAATAGAGTGAAATTTGGGAAGCTCAGTAATACAATGCTACCTGTTGATGCTACATGACATGCAGATAAATGGGAAGCCATATAATTTCCTTGTTGAATCAGACTTATACCAGTTTGCAGGATAATCTGGGGTTCCATTAGTAGTTCATTGAGCAGAAGCCATGAATATTATAGTTCATAGGAAGTATTCATAGTATGACATTTTCATGAGGTCGAATAGGATGTTTAGTGTATTCCAATCAAAACCAGTGAAAAGATATAAATCTTTTAAAACCATAGTGGAACCCTCCAACCAAACTCCATTATGCAGTTCCCCAGAACTGCGTCCGTAAGGCTTGCCCTCAGCACATAGCAAAAGGGGAGCCAACCTAAGGATATGCCTTGGGGTCTATAGGCCTACCCAAGGGTATCCTTAGATCCGTAGGGTTACCCTAAGCACACAGCAAATGGAACCAACCTAAGGATATGCCTTGGGCCTATGGGCCTACCCAAAGGTATCTTTAGGTCCATAAGGTATTACCAGTTGGATCAGAGCAGTGCCTTCATACTTTAGAATCCTATCCATATAAAAACCCAGTAAAAATCAGTTTAGCTGTAAATTGTAATACTTCGATTGTGACTATTAATACGTCATATTCGTGATAATGAAATAAATCATATAACCAATTTCCACCTATACACCATAAGTAGTCAAATGATTAACCCACGGGAGTACCTTGGGGCCTGAGAGCCTACCCAAGGGACCCTTAGGTCCGTATGAAATTTCCAACTTGATCAGAGCTGTAACCCAGTCTACCCATATAATATTCCAGTAAAACAGTTCGAGTATAACCAGTGAAACATAAAACCATGGTTCATAAACCAGTAGTTTCCATGGTTTCATAAATCAAAACCAATTCATATTTTTCGATAAAAACATAATCGTAAATCACTTACCATGTTGCCATGATTCATAAACCAGTAAATCAATACTTGCGTTAAAACTCATTTCAAAACATATAAAACCTTCACGGTCATGAAGTACAAATGGAACACTAGAGGATCCAAGTATTTTTTTAGAGACAATTTGTTGTCATCAGTATGGATAACAGGAAACTTATGCAATTTGATCGGATTCCAGGAATGAGGTCCTATTGAAGAGAATCAATTACTAACCGATCTAATCAGACATTTAAGGTTGATACTTTAGAATTCCACTATGATTCATGTGCATCAGGAAAGTGTTCAGGAACCTTTATACAGAATAATTCTAGATACAAGTTTACTCAGAGTGATTCCATTACCCAAACAATCAGGGGTATTCAGGAATATACTTTGAATTAATAGGATTTCAGCCCAATTAAACCAAATGGGGTATTCAGGATCTTTTCCTTCTACATTACCTGCGTGTTCAGACATGACTAAAGTGATTTGAGATGAAGATGTAGAAACGAAGATTCAAGACATTTACAATTTATGTCAATCGATCAGATTATCAAACAACTCGAGTTACACAACTCCCAAACTAATGCATGTCGACAAGTCCATTCAATGCCCTTCCAAGGTGTTAACTCTTTAATACTAACAATTCTTGTCCATTGATCACCTTTAAAATCATCACTAAATAGATTTTAAGAAGACGAACATATATTCTAATGGTCTTTATTTCATTTCCATGTTTCAACTATATCAGGAAATACTGACGTACTGAATTTTTGGTTCATAACCCATAGGGATGATATATCATATAAGTTCATCTGAGTTTCCAGACTTGTCCCAATCACTTACTTAATCCTCAGTCATTGAGGTTACTTAGTTCATTTAGTAATCATGTTTATCCCAGTTACTTCGGGGTTTTCCAGAGTAATTCAGACGTTTATGAATTTCGAATACATATTATACTTTCGTTCAGTTCAATTTAGTCATATAATATAGTCATTCTGATATTCATGGTTGTTTTAACTCACGAATATCCACTTCATAGTATCGAATGCGCTCTAGAGTTGAGTTGAGCTGAGCTAAGTACTTCCAGAATTATCATCAATCCAAACTTGAGAAGACGAACACGTATTAAAGTGATATCTATGCCATTCAGGTACTGACATAGCATTAGGGTTGATCTACTCACTTAAGTTGTGTTCCATAACTTTTAAGGGTAGTACAACACCTATGTTTATTTCAATTCCTTAATTAACCCAAGACATTTACTTAGTCTAGGCCATAAGGGCATTTTGGTGCTCAATGTATTTCCATTCACTTCAAATCTTGAGGATATCTATTCATTCCTGGGCTTGATGATATTATTGAGTCATTTCTATTACAAGGGTATTTTGGTCATTTTACATATCTAGGGTATTTCAATCATTTCCTTCCATCCGGTCTTATTATTTAATTCAAACTTATCATCTATTCCAGTCATTTCGAACAATTCTGTCAAAAGAGCACTATCGATAAATTATTCTCCAGTATTTACTCATAACTGAAGATTTACGGATTATCAGGAATTTTTTGTATAAACGTGTGATCTTAACGATGAAACTAGTAATTCATCGATTTAGACATGACTTCTTGAGTACTTTTTCATTCAGGGCTAATTCGACTACTCTTCCCTCTCAAGGGTAATTTCATAATTTCTTAACCATATAATTTTGATTTTAAAACTCTTAACCAGGATAATTCTAATTTAGAGATTCTAGGGTTAATCTCTTTTCCAGATAATCTCTAAACATTAAATTATTCCTTATCAACTTCTAGAGTCAATTATTGTCTTTTTACAACATAAGGGCATTCTCATATACTTAATCAAAGTATTCTCATAATTCAACACTTAAATCGTATTCGGTTCAAATCCATCCATAATCAAACACGCATAATAGACCAATCATATTTATATATCCACACATTTATCCATTATCAACATGTTCCACAAAGTATAAAAAGGTAGTAATATATTACCTCGATTTTTATGCCATACTGATCGACCATATAAATTCCATTTGAATGTCCTCGATCTTTAATTCAACTTCCAATAAATCCTCAAATACATAAAAATAGAAATTTCAACAAAAATGGGGCTTAATTGTGAAAAACAGAACAAATTAGATGATAAATCACTGAAAAACATCTTACCGGGTTTGAATTTGGTGAAACGGACCCAAAAAATAGACTCATGACATCGAAAAATATCAGGATAGATATAATCGGAAAAGGTTAACGGTCGGTCAATGCCAAGTTAACGTCGGTCAAAGGTCTAGTCAACGACGGCCAAAGATCCGGTCAACGCGGTTAACGGTCAACGGTCGGGTCGAGCAGTCGGGTCTGGTTGGGTCAGACCGGTCAAAGGGGTCGGTCAAAACTGCCCATTATTATGCGAAGCTTCCCTACGCGTAGGGCCATGCGTGGGGGCGCGTGAACAATGCTAGGGTGTCCGAAAAATCCGAAACATTTCTAAAAAAATTTGATGGCATTTTGAGACACTTACCAAGCTCGGTTCACAATTTTGAATGGGGGAGAGCTCGATTTCGCAACGTCAAAAACTTTAACTTCATCACCCCACCATGCGCCGGTGACGACGGAGACACGATGGACACCGGTGGACTCGGAATGACACAAGGAACACGATGGTGTGGAAGATGTCAAAAATGGGTGCCAGATCGACGTGAATCGATGGAAAACCAATGGAGATTGAGTTAAAACTGATGATACTTCCGATTAAGATTTACAACATACGACGCCGATTCACGATGAGATGTTTTAAGGGTTTTGTTCTTCGATCGACAACGAACACGATGGTGGTTTCGGATCGTCGGACGGTGGTCGGACGGAGAATAGATCGGAGCTCAAAGTAGTTGATCGAGAAGAGGAAAATGAGAAAATTCTTCAGAAAACATTTAATTTAACATATAGGAAAAATGGATAAATTTAGGACATGGTCCCTAAATTTCCTACACTTCCTAAAATTGTCTACCAACTTTACGATTTTACAATTTAATCCCCAATTTCTTCCAAATATCACTTAAATTCAGTACTTTATAATTTCTAAAATTTAACCCCTAAATTGGGGTGTTATAATTCTCCTCTCCTTAAAAGAATTTCATCCTCAAAATTCATTCATGTCATATAATTGCATAAATGAAACTTTCATCACTACTTTCATATCTTCAAGTATCTTTTACAAAAGTACATGTCCTCTACTAATCATTAACCAGCTGATTATACATTTTCATCAGAACTCTCCCTCATTCCAATAATATAATCATAAAAAATTCATCCTTGTGGGAAAAAAATTCAACCTTGGTTACAAAATTAGGCTCATAGAGCGATAACATATCCCAATATCATTTCTGGAGTTGGATCAGAATTTCTCAGATGAGTAACTCTCACATGGCTCGTGAGGTACTTTACAGAATTCAAATAAACGTTACTGATATTCCTTTATGAAAAGGTAAAGCCTTAATGGATAAAAACTTATATTTGCTCGTTACAGATAGGTACTCAACCTTGGAGTTTCGGCTCAGAGAGCTACGATTGTAGTCTAGGGGCATGTACTGATCAGACATCCTTTAAAACTCGACCGGACAATCTAACTTGAAAATTTTGACTCAAACCTAAGCTCTGATACCACTAAATATAACCTCCTCAGACCGATGCGGGTAACCCGATCCGATCTGGAGTGTCACATTAGGGCCATCGGAGCGACCCGCCGTAAAAATAGCAGAAAATTTAAAACTTTTATTAAACATGTAAACTTATAAAATAATTTATCATTATTCATAAATAAACCATATTTTCAGACTTGTATATACAACAAAATAAAATTACATGCCCCCTAATCCCATGTACCATAATCTGCAAGCAACGTAGGAAAAACTCCCTTGCTGACGTCGGTAGATGCACTGATACGATTCTTTTAACTTGTAATGGTGAATAATAGAGTGAGCTTTGGGAAGCTCAGTAATACAATGCTACCAGTAGATTCTACATGACATGTAGATAAATGGAAAGCCATATAATTTCCTTATTAAATCAGACGTATACCAGTTTGTGGGATAATCTGGGGTTCCATTAGTAGTTAATTTAGTAGAAGCCATGAATATCATAGTTCATAGAAAGCATTCATAGTATCACGTTTTCATGAGGTCGAATAGGATGTCTAGTGTGTTCCAATCAAAACCAGTGAAAGATATAAATCTTTTAAAACCATAGTGGAACGCTCCAACCAAACTCCATTATACAGTTCCCCAGAACTGCATCCGTAGGGCTTGCCCTCAGCACATAGCAAAAGGGGATCCAACCTAAGGATATGCCTTGGGACCTATAGGCATATCTAAGGGTATCCTTAGATCCGTAGGGTTACCCTAAGTACACAGCAAAGGAAACCAAACTAAGGATATGCCTTGGAACCTATGGGCATACCCAAGGGTATCCTTAGATCCGTAAGGTCTTACTAGTTGGATCAGAGCAATCAGAATCCTATCCATATAAAAATCTAGTATAAATCAGTTTAGCCATAAATCGTAATACCTGGATCGTGATCCAGTAATATGTCATATCCGTGATAATGAAATAAATCATATAACCAATTTCCACCTGTACATCATAAGTAGTCAAATGATTAACCCAAGGGAGTACCTTGGGGCCTGAGAGCCTACCCAAGGGTCCCTTAGGTTCGTATGAAATTTCCAGCTTGATCAGAGCTGTAACCCAGTCTACCCATATAATATCCCAGTAAAACAGTTCGAGTATAACCAATGAAACATAAAACCATGGTTCATAAACCAATAGTTCCCTTGGTTCAATAAATCAAAACCAATTCATATTTTTCGATAAAAACCATAATCGTAAATCACTTACCATGTTACCATGGTTCATAAACTAGTACATCAATACTTGCATTAAAACTCATTTCAAAACATATAAAACTGTCATGGTCATGTAGTACATATGGAACACACTAGAGGATCCAAGTATTTTTTCAGAGAATATTTGTAGTCATCAGTATGAATAACAGGAAACTTATGCAATTTGATCGAATTCCAGGAACGAGGTCTTATTGAAGAGAATCGATTTCTAACTGATCTAATCACACAATTAAGGTTGATACTTTAGAATTCCACTATGATTCATGTCCATCAGGAAAGTGTTCAGGAACCTTTATACAGAATAATTCTAGATACAGATTTACTGAGAGTGATTCCATTACCCAAACAATCAGGGGTACTCAGGAATATAATTTGAATTCATAGGATTTCAGCCCAATTAAACCAAATAGGGTATTCAGAATCTTTCCTTTTGCGTTACCTGCGTGTTCAGACATGGTCGAAGTGATTTGAGATGAAGATATAGAAATGAAGATTCAAGACATTTACAATTTATTTTGATCGATCAGGTTATCAAACAACTCGAGTTACATAACTCCCAAACTAATGCATGTTGACAAGTCCATTCAATTCCCTTCCAGGGTATTCACTCTTTAATACTAACAATTCTTGTCCATTGATCACCTTCAGAATCATTACTGAATAGATCTTAAGGAGACAAAGAGATATTCTAATGGTTTTTATTTCATTTCCATGTTTTAATTATATCAGGAAATGTCGACCTACTGAATTTGTGGTTCATAACCCATAGGAATGATATATCATGTAAGTTCATCCGAGTTTCCAGACTTATCTCAATCACTTACTTAATCCTCAGTCATTGAGGTTACTTAGTTCATTTAGTAATCAAGTCTATCCCGGATACTTCGGGGTTTTCCAGAGTAATTTAGACATTTATGAATTTTGAATATATATTGTACTTTCGTTCAGTTCAATTTAGTCATATAATATAGTCATTATGATATTCATGGTTGTTTTGACTCACGAATATCCACTTCTTAGTACCGAATGTGCTCTAGAGTTGAGCTGAGCTAAGTACTTCCAAAATTATCATCAATCCAAACTTGAGAAGATGAACACACATTCAAGTGATATCTATTCCATTCAGGTTTGACATAGCATTAGGGTTGATCTACTCACTTAAGTTGTGTTCCATAACTTTTAAGGGTAGTACAACACCTATGTTTATTTGAATTCCTTAATTAACCCAAGACATTTACTTAGTCTAGGCCATAAGGACATTTTGGTGCTCAATGTATTTCCATTCATTTCAAAGCTTGAGGATATTCATTCATTCATAGGCTTGGTGATATTCTTAAGTCATTTCCATTACAAGGGTATTTTGGTCATTTTACATATATAGGGTATTTCAATCATTTCCTTCCATCCGGACTTATTATTTAATTCAAACTTATCATCTATTTCAGTCCTTTCGAACAATTTTGTCAAAAGAGCACTATCAATAAATTATTCTCCAGGTATTTACTCATAACTTAGAGATTTACGGATTATCAGGAATTTTCTGTATAAACGTGTGATCTTAACGATGAAACTAGTAATTCATCAATTTAGTCATGACATCTTGAGTACTTTTCCATTCAGAGTCAATATGGCTACTCTTCCCTCTCAAGGGTAATTTTGTATTTTCTTAACCATATAATTTCGGTATTAAAACTCTTAACCAGGATAATTATTATTTAGAGATTCTAGGGTTAATCGTTTTTTCGGATAATCTCTAAACTTTAAATTATTCCTTATCATCTTCCAGAGTCAATTCTTATCTTTTTACAACATAAGAGGATTTTCATAATTTTACTTGATCGAAGTATTCTCATAAATCATCACTTAAACCGTATTCGGTTCGAATCCGTCCATAATCAAACACTCATAATAGACCAATCAGATTTATATATCCATGCATTTATCCATTATCAACATGTTCCATAAAGCATAAAAGGTAGTAATGTATTACCTCGATTATTGTGCCATATTGATCAACCATATAAATTGCATTTGAGCTTCCTCGATATTTAATTCAACATCCAATAATTCCTCAAATACATAACAATAGAAATTTCATAAAAAAATGGGGCTTAATTCTGAAAAATAGATCAAACCGTATGATAAATCAGTCAAAACAGCTTATTGGGTTTGAATTTGCCAAAATAGACCCCAAAAACAGACTCAAGACGTCAAAAAATATCAAGATAGGTATACCCAGAAAATGTCAATGCCCAATCAACGCCAGTCAAAGGTCCGGTCAACGCGGTCAACGGTTGGGTCGGGCAGTTAGGTTGAGTCGGGTCGGGTTAGGTCGGACGGGTCAAACGGGTCGGTCAAAACTGCCCACTGTTTTGCGAAGCTTACCCATGCGCAGGGGCAGCGCATGGGGGCTCGTGAACAGTGCTATGGTGTCTGAAAAATTTCTAAAAATATTTTATGGCATTTTGAGACAGTTACCAAGCTCGGTTCACAATTTTGAACGGCGGAGAGCTTGATTTCGAAATGTCAGAAACTTTGACATCCTCACCCCCATATGCCGACGATGACGGAAACGCGACAGACACAGGTGGACTAGGAACGACGCAAGGAACACAATGGTGCGGAAGGTGTCGAAAACGGGTGGTCGGATCGACGTCAATCAATGGAAAACCAATGGAGATTAAGATAAACCGATGATACTTTCGATTGAAATTTACGACGAACGACGCCGATTCACAACGAGAGGTTTGAAGGGTTTTATTCTTCGGTCGACAATGAACACGATGGTGGTTTCGGATCGTCGAACTATGGCCGGACGGTGAATAAATCGGAGCTCAAAGTAGTTGACCGAGAAGAGGAAAATGAGAAAATTCTTCAGAAAACATACGGGGGAGGGGGTTTATAATTTAATATATAAGAAAAATGGGTAAATTCAGGAATGGGTCCCTAAATTTCCTACACTTCCTAAAATGGTATGCCAATTTTATGATTTTATAATTTAATCCCCAATTTCTTCCAAAATATCACTTAAATTCAATACTTTATAATTTCTAAAATTTAGCCCCTAAATTGGGGTGTTACAACAAACTTGAAATCCATAATAATAAATCAAACTTTACATTAAAGTGAAATATAATGTATTTCAACACTGTTAACTAGAACAAACAAAGCATATATCTAAAATATCACCTAAGATGGTGGACTCTGTCGTATCATCTGCATCATAGCTTGAAGTTCATTTTGAAAGTCTTCACATTTTTTCTAACATACTCTCTCTCTGCTTCTCTCGCTTCAGTTTCGGCTTTCATTACAAGTTCTTTGCTCTATCTGTTGCCCCTCTTTATCCAACATCTTTACTTTCTTTTCCATAACCTTATCAGCAACAATCCTTTGCTGCATATCCGCATTATACTGTTACACCACTCGGTTTACACTCATTACAAGTCCGTGTACTGCTTCAACCACTTCATTCTCCGATATTTTATCTTTGTTCATGGCTTCCGACCACTTGTTAAGGATCACAAACACAATGGTAAAGGTACATCATTATTCTTATATGTCTTGAGATTCTGCACGAGTATTTTCTTATAAATCCTAATAGTGATTTGGAATGGAGAACTCCAATATAAACATGCAAAAGATCAAAATTAAAGCACAAATCATATAAAACCCGAGAAGACATCATAAAGAAAAAGCTGGCAAGAAGCAATATAATTAACATCTACTTTTGATCCCATAATCTGGTTCTTCAACCAAAACAGCCAAATGATGTTGCAGAACTAAATTCAAAAGTACATATACCTGATGGACTAGATCTCTCCTTTACATCCGATGCTTCAATATCATGAACTCAAAAACATATAAAAGATCGAACACATCAAAACAACATAATGATGAAAAAACTAACAGTAAATTAAGGTGAAAAGGGAAAGAAAAGTAACATTAACAATATTAACTTTTGAACAAACTTGAAGTAGGGGATAGTGACCCATTAGTTAAATCAATCTGATCACCATCAAATTATAGTAAACATAGATGTCCTATGATATTAAAAGGAATCTTAGCAAACTTATTTGCCCTGATCCCTTTTTTACCCATTATTGGATCTTGATTCTGATTGTAGAGGTCCTTGCTTGGCCATCATAACTTTGATTATGATTGTACAGCTCCTCTTCAGAATCAATATCCTTCACCTTCATTGCCATCAGGTTAAGGAATTCAGGAAAATCAACAGCCCCATTTCCATCAGCATCAACTTCATTAATCATATCTTGAAGTTCCGCCTAGGTAGGATTCTGGCCAAGTGATCGCATCACAGTCCCCAGCTCCTTGGTAGTAATGCAACCTGCATCAAGGATACAAATAAATGAAACAAATAAGCGTACAACATTGGTTGAGAAACAAGAAACACTAGTAAATACAGCTGGCCCGAAAAAAAGAAGAAGGCAAACATTAAACCGAATCTAAGAAGACAAAAAAGACGCCATAATATTTTAAGTTAAAAGATAGCTGATGATTTTCATTTAAACCTTTCAAACACCATAAATTGAGGATTAAAGTGTAAAATTGCAAAGTTAGCATATCATTTTAGGAAGTGTAGGAAATTTAAGGACCCAGTCCTGAATTTATCCATTTTTCTTATGTGTTGAAAAATAAATTCCTCCCCGTGCTCAGTTTTCGTAGATTTTCCCCCAAATTCCTCTTCCCTGTCAACCCCTTTTGTAACTCTGATTTTTCCATCGTCCAACTATCGTTTGTCGATCCGTAACCACCAATAGACTCACCATTGAATGGAGAACAAAACCCAACCTCTATTCCGTCGTGAATCGATGCCGCTCGCCGTAAAAATCAACCAGAAGCTTCGTCAGTTTTAACTCGATCGCTGGTAGTTTTTCGTTGATTTCGGTCCATCCGGCCACCCATTCTTCACACCACTTGCAACATCGAACTCACCATCACCGTGCGTTCAAAACCCGACCGAAATCGTCATGTTGTTGTTGATCCGTCATTCTCACTCGTCGATCACCGTCGAATAAGGTGGTACGTTTTAAAATTCTATAATCCGTTATATTTTGGTGAAAAAAACACTTGCATGAGAGTCACGAGGTCCCGATCTAGTGATTTGGAAATTTTCGTCACCATCCGATGACTGAAGACGCCGCACGCGCCATCCCCTGTGCGTGGGCCTTGTCTAGCAGCTTGGTGAACCAGTTGGACCGGTCCGAGCTGAGCCACCGAGCCGAGCCACCAAGCCAAGCCGAGCCGCTGAGCAGAGCCAAGTCGAGTGAGCCATTAACCGTTGGCTCGTACTGACCATTGACATGCGTTGATTACCGTTGACTTTTTTCGTGTATACCTATCCTGACGTTTTTTTATGTTTGAGGTCCGTTTGCCAAATTCGAACCCGATAAGCTTTTTGTCACTGATTAATCACCCGATTCGATCCGTTTTTCACAATTTTGCTCCATTTTTTATGATATTTATGTTGTTATGTATTTGAGGAATTATTGGAAGTTGAATTAAAGATTGAGGGAGTTCGACTGGAATTTAAATGGTTGATCAGTATGGCATGGAAATCGAGATAATACATTACTACCTTTTTATGCTTTATGGAACATGTTGGTATTGGTAAATGCATGAATACGAAAATGTTTGATCTCATCTGTATAGTTAGGCAATTCCTACACTCGATACGAATGCGGTAAAAAGTCGGTAACTGAATAAAATTCTGATGGCTTGTACAAGAAATTAGAAGTTTGATAATGAATAATTTCAAGTTCAGAGATTATTTAGAAAAGTATTTAACTTTAGGATCTCTGAATTTTATTTATCCTTATTGAGAGTTTTAATACCGAAGTTACCTGGTTAAGGAATTATGAAAATGCCCTTGAGAGGTAAAAATAGTCTGAGTTAACTCTAAATGAGAAAGTACCCTGAGAATTCGTACCTAACCCAATAAATTACAGATTTAATTGTTAAGATCCTATCTTTGTACACAAAATTCCTGATAACATGTTTGTAACTTTGTAACTTCTAAGAAGGCACTTGACCTGAAAATCTCCGAGTTAAGAGTAAATACCTGAAGAATAAATTATCGAGGGTGCTCTTTTGTCAGAATTGTTCGAAAAGACTGAAATAGATGATACGTTTGAATTAAATAATAAGATCAGATGGAAAAAAAGATTGAAATACATTGGATCTATAAAATGACCAAAATACCCCTGGAATATAAAAGACCCAAGAATATCACCAATCTCAGGAATGATTAGATATCGTCAAGCTCTGAAATGACTGAAATAACGTTAAGCACCGAAATAACAAAAATACCCTTATGCCATAAATACCACTTGAATGCTCGTTCGTATCCTCAAGTTTCGATCGATGATAATTCTGGAAGTACTCAACTCAGCTAAATTCTAGAGTGCATTTGGTACTAAGAAGTGGATATTTGTGAGACAAATCAACCACGAATACCAAAATGACTTTATTATATGACCAAATTGAACTGAGCGAAAACACAAATATATCTAAAATTCAAAAACGTTTGAGTTTCTCTAAAAAAAAACTCTGAAGTAACCAGGATAAAATTGAATACTGAATGAACTAAGTAACCTCAATGACTGAGGATTAAGTAAGTGAATTGTATAAGTCTGGAAACTTGGATGAGCTTACATGATGTACTATCCCTATGAGTTATGAACCAAGAATTAATTACGTTGACAATTAATGATGTTATTGAAATGTGGAAATAAAATAAAGACCATTGGAATATATGTTCGTTTCCTTAAGGTCTATCAGTGACGATTCTGAAGATGATCTATGGACAAGAATTTCTGGTATTAAAGATGAATACCCTGGAACGGCAATAAATTGACCAGTAAACAGGTATCATTTCTGGGAGTTGTCCAGCTTGAGTTGTTCAATAATCCGATCGATCAATATAAATGGTAAATGTCCTAAATCTTCGTTTCTCCCTTATCAGCTCAAATCACACCGGTCAAACCTGAACACTTTCCTGATGCACATGAAACATAGTGGGATTCTGAAGTATCAACCTTAAATGTTTGATTAGATCAGTTAGTAATCGATTCCCTTCAATAGGACCTCGTTCCTCGAATCCGATCAAATCACACAAGTTTCATGTTATCTATACTGATAACTACCAAATTCCTCTGAAAAATACTTGGATCCTCTAGTGTGTTTTATATGTGCTACATGACGGTTTTATATGTTTTAAAATGAGTTATAACTAAATTATTGATTTATTGGTTTATGAACCATGGCAACATGGTATGTGATATCTGATTATAGTTTTCATCGAAAAATATGAATTGTTCATGATTTATGGAATCATGGAATTTACTGGTTTATGAATTATGGTTTTCTATTTTCACGGGTTATACCCGAACTGTTTTATTGTGACATTATTTGGGTAGACTGAAGTATGAAGGTACAACTCTGATCAAGCTTGTAAATGCTTACGGACTTAAGGTGACTATTGGGTAGGCTCTCAGGCCCCAAGGCATTCCCCTTAACTTAATCATTGGACTACTTATGGCGTACGGGTGAAGGGCATTTATATAGTTTACTTCATGGTTACGCTTATGAGATTTACTGGATCACGATCCATATATTATGAATTATAGTTAAAACTATTTTCTACTGGATTTTTATATAGTTAGGATTTTGAAGTATGGAGGCACAACCCTGATCCAGCTAGTAAGACCTTACAGACCTAAGGATGCCCTTGGGTAGGCCCATAGGCCCCAAGGCATATCCTTAGGATGGTTTCCTTTTGCTGTGTGTTTTTGATAACCTTACGGACCTAAGGATACCTTTGGGTAGGCCCATAGGCCCCAAGGAATATCCTTAGGTTGGCTCCCTTTTTCTTTGTGCTTAAGGTAAGCCTTACGGATGCAGTTCTGGGGAACTGCATAATGGAGTTTGGTTGGAGGATTCCACTATGGTTTTAAAATATTTATATATTTTCACTGGTTTTGATTGGAACACACTAGACATCCTATTCGACCTCCTGAAACGTGATACTATGAATGCTTCCTATGAATGAGATCTTCATGGCTTTTACTCGATGAACAACCAGTGGAACCCAAAATTATCCCAAAAATCGATATATGTTTGATTCAATAAGGAAATTATAGGGTTTTCCATTTACTTGCATGTCATTTAGCATCAACTGGTAGTATTTTATTATTGAGCTTCCCAAAGCTCAATCTTTTACTCACCTTATCAGGTTAAAAGAATCGTACCAATGCATCTATCGGTATCAATAAGGGGGTTCTTCCAGCTTTGCTTGTAGAGTATGGTACATGTGATTAGGGGCATGTATGTTGTATTTCGTTTTAAATACGAGTCTAAAAATCTGTTTTATTTATGAATATTTGTAAAGTTTAGTTTTCTATTTATAAATGATTTTATGAGTTTACATGTTTTAATAAAAGTTTTAAATTTTCTGAGATTTTTACGATGGGTCGCTCCAGTGGCCCTAATGTGACACCCCAGATCGGATCGGGTTACTTGCATCGGTCTGAGGGGGTTACAACTTATTTCCTTGATGAAACAACTATGTCAATGATTTTATGACCAATAGGCATCTCTATAGACCGCTAATGATCCCATGTTTCAATATAGGTAGAAAATGCAGGTTCAAAGAAAATGAATTGAAAAATAAGGAAGCTTCACTACTCATAATAAAATAACATATAGAAAATGCAAAACTAAACCAATATTAAAATATCACAATTATCTCCACAATTACAACAATGTAGCCTCTTCAAATCACCAAAAACATCATAGTAGGAAGCCAAGGGAGGCAGCTTGACTCCAATGCCTTCAACCTCATCACCACTATTCGTCCCCATTACAACCAGCGCCAGAAGCAACCACAATGAATTGAGATTGGCCACAGCCCAGACTCCATTAGAAGCCCCGTTTTTAACCCGAACTCTATCATCATTCTCAGAATCTTCGCATGGCAAAAATGGGGCTATGGAATTGATCAAACCCCATATTTTCAAGAAGAGAAAGACCTTGTGGAGCAAAGTGACGTTGCTGATGAGGGATTTGTGAATTTCCGTGAAGGTGAGAAGGCGAGAAAGGTCTTCCGGGTATTTGTTGATGATGAAACCCCTAAGCTCTTTGTAGATTTTGGGGGTTCTCGAGATTGAGCTTCCTTCAAAGAATTCTTTCAATGTTTTCCTCTTTGTTTCGTGAATATCGTTCCAAGCAAACCAACCTATACAAAGAATTCTTCGTGATGATCGTGATTGGCGCGCTGAGTTGGAGGAAGAAAAACTTTTAAGAGGAGGTTCAAAAAAAATTTAGGGATCGAGCAAGAGAAAGGCTAGAGATATATTTATTATTTGGCAGCGTTTTGAGAAAAAATGCCATTAATGTACGCATTTTTGCGGCGTTTGTTACTATTGTCATTCTATGGACGAGTTTTTCTGAAACGCCACTAAAGTATGTGTTTATAGCGGTGTTTGTTACACAAACGCCATTATATATCGGGCTATCATGGCGTTTTTAACATAAACGCCACTAAAGTTTGCATTTTTAGCGGCGTTTTAAAAAAACCACTATAAATCTGCCTATAGCGATTTTTTTTACATAAACACCACTAAATTATGTGTTTTAACAACGTTTCCACAAAAATGCCACTATATATTTGGCTATAGAGGTGTTTTTTACATAAACGCCACTAAAGTACATGTTTCTAGCGGCGTTTTCGCAAAAACGCCACTATATAGTAGAACATAGCGACATTTGTCTAGAAAATATGTAAAAACAAATTAACGGTGTTTTCTCTAAAAATGTTGTTAAAACCACTGCTACAAATCTATTTTGTTGTAGTGACGTATTCTTTATAATTATTTTTAAATGTTAACAATAAAGATTATACATAATTAATAGTGTGAATTATATTTATTTGATTACATGTATCATTAGACAAAACATTATGAAATTACTTAAAGAAGCCAAGGAAAAGAAAATGGACAAAAAAAGGAGAACAAATGAATTCTTATCACAATTAAGGGAAGAGGAAGATGAATTCATTGATGTTGTTGTTGCTGTGAGACAAGTCACTGAGAAAGAATCCAATCACAACAGGAGTGACATAGAAGAGAAGAATTCAAACGAAGTATAGGTGGTTGGGGGTAATGTTTATGAAGAATGTGATCTTCTTCTCATGGATCATTTGGAAGATATCATGGAGAAAGATCCATCCCAAGCGAGACTGAATTTACGTTAAGGGGAACTATACTTGAATTGGTTAATAGCGAAAACTCAAGATAACCAAAGGTTAGCGAGTCTATTTTAAAGTCATTGCATAAAAAGATGGGTGAAGGGGTCTTAAAATTTTTAATATATGATCGACATTCTTTCCAATGTGCAAGTACACCTTGGTTATATAACTTAATTAAAGTATCAATGGAAGTTGGACAAGGTGTAAAGCTCCCAACACATTATGTGATTTCATATGCGTATTTGACATCGAGTATGAACAAGTTCGTGAATGGGTAAATGGACTGAAGACGCATTGGAAACAATTGGGTGCAACTCTGATGTGTGATGGTTGGACCAATAGTTTAAATCAAATGCACATCATCAACTTCCTTGTTTACTATAGTAAGGGAACCATATTTTACAAATATGTGGATGTCTCGAGCGTTCGTAGTAGAGATGTTGAATTCTAATACAATTTGTTAGATAAAGTTGTTGAAGAAATTGGGGAAGAGTACATTATCCAAATAGTGATTGACAATGAGGCAACAATGAAAGTTGCTAGGAAAAGATTAATGTTGAAAATAAACCATTTTTATTGGACCTCATGTGCAACTCACTGCTTAGATTTATGCCTTTAGGATATTGAAAAAAAGTCTAGTGTGAAAAAAGTGTTAAAGGAAGCGAAGAAAGTGACTTGCTTCATATACAATCACATATAAACCATAGATTTGATGAAGAAGTATACTCACGATTAGCAAATTATTTGCTTAGCTCTGACTCGATTCGCTACTCATTTCATACAAATTGAGTAGAAAACAAGGCAAAAACAAGGTTTGAGAGAAATATTTAACTCAAAGTTTAGTATTTTATAATTACTAAATACAATTCTTAAAATATAATAATATTTAATTATTTTATTAGTTTTAAATTTTAAATAAGTTAAATTATGTTTTTGATTTTTTTCTTATAAAAATATAGGAGTTTTCTGAGAATGTATTGGCAAAAACATTAAAAGGTACAATATTAGTGATTGAAAGATTAGAATCTTCTATTGATAATCAAATCATAATGGTTAACCAAGTTAGATTCATATACTATTATTTGTGACTTAGTTAAATAATTTGAAATTGAATTATTTTTCTCATTTACTCAAACTTTTATTAATGCAGTTGTTACTATTTCAATGTAAACATGAGACATTCAGTACTCCACACTCACAAAGTGCTTGGAATCAAATGAATTCGGGTAAATATATAATTAAATTACTTACTTTTTATTATTTAATGATATTGTACATTTTGATGTTAGTTTGAAATTTAAATATATTATGCAGCTGAGTGGTGGATGATATATGGCACATGCACTCTTGAATTACAATGATTAGCAATTAATGTGTTTAGTCAAACAACTTCTGCATCAAATTGTGAACAAAACTGGAGCACATTCAACTATATTCTCACCAAATCAAGAAACAAGTTTCAAGCACAAAAAACTTGATAAACTAGTATTTAACTATTATAATATGAGGCTTAAAACGAGGCATAAAAAAGAATGAGCATTGATGATATAAACACTAGTTAATATCCTATTAGCCTTGATCATATCTTTGAAGATGTTGATCCACTATTAGAATGGCTTCAAGAGAAAGAGAATCCATTGTTAGATGGTGAAAATGTTGGTGTGTTACCTGTGGATACCTCAGATAATGAAATGGATGTTGATGATCAATCTCAACAACAAAATTTCTCATTCAAGTTCTAGTGCAATGCCAAGTCAGAGTGGTGATAGACCCGATGGTGTTCGTTTAAGTCCAATTGATGACGATGATAGACAAAATGATGATGGAGGTGAAATTAGATCTTCTGATTGATATGGAGAAGAATATGGGGTTGATACTGATAGTGGACATTTTTGTGATAGGTCAGAATTTGGAGGAAATATTTCTGTTGCATTTAGTAGAGATAAAGTGAACCTAGAGCTCGATCAAAAGGAAAAGGGAAAGGCACCCAAAAGTATACTTCTGATTGTTCTTCTTCTAGTAGGAGATTAACTTCTAATAACCCTTGTTATAGTGATCCATCTACTAGCACTCATGGTTTTTATCCACCGGGACAATGTTCATATTTTCAACCTTCACATGGTCATTATCCATCATTTCCTATTTTTGGTGTACCATATCAGCCTCAAATGTACCCTCTGCCACCAATGTATCACCCACCTCCACCTCACATGTATCCTCCTCTTCAAATATATCATCCATCTCAATTATTTGAAAATCAACGTGAAAATGTTACCTTTTTGGATATATTTTAGGACAAAGACCGCATAGATCAAGTGAAGGTCATTCTCAAAATAAAGATGAAAGATATGATCTTCCTCGCCATTCCACTTATTGGTGAAACTGCTACTATCCCATTTCGACGGTATGTTTTGCCTACTAAAAGAATTTATTTCTCTATGTCATTTAGTTAGTTAGTTAAAAATGGATTTTAATTTACTTTATTCGATTAATTTCATATTAAAAGAGAGACATCCAAAATAAAAATTGTTGAACATCTTAATATAGTTAGGTTGCATGAGGTATGTGTTGCTGCTTTAATTATTGTACATCATATTTCTATGTTCTTACTTTAATGATTGAACATCTCATTTCTTTTAAATAATAAAGTATTCACAATGTCATCAACTCGTTATTAATTATCTTATCCTATTATCGGGTTTTTAAAGTTTCAAGTTGGTTAAACTATATTATATATATATGTCATTTTCATTTAGAAAACATTCTAAAAATCAATAAAAATGACTTATTATATTTTAGAATAAGTAGTGCGAAATTAAAAAAATCACGACCGCGGCAATCGCAGTGATCACGATGACATCCGCTATACCCACAACCGCGATAAACGTGATGCGACTGAAAATGCGGCCTTAAACGCTATTTAAATCCCTGGATCATACATTGATCCATTATAATCGAAATATGTCTGGATCATTATCTTCTCTTTTTCCTATCTCTCTGAGTCAAAGCATATTGCCTGTGAAGGGAAAAATAAGGTGTTTTAATCATAACATTCTCGTTGCATGGATGGAGAGAATCAAATAGGGGCAGAAACAGAAATTTATTAAGTGTTTCAAAATATTTTGATTTTATTTCCTAAAAAAAACAACCTTCTTGTTTCTTTATGTGCTAGCTTCAATCATATGTTAAAATTACATTATCCATTACTAACTTGGATACAATTGCGTTATCCTTCTTGGTGGTTCTGTTAAACAAAGAACTTGTTATCAGTGTTATTCTACCAATTCAAGGGCTTAGAGCACAAAGAACTTGTTCCAACAGCTTCTATTTCAGATAATTGGTGGTTAATTTGCAGTCCTTGATCGATCTTCTGAAAACTATAATTGGTAGTAGCATATCTTGTATGGTTAAAATAGAACAAATTCAGCTTATCCAAGAAGACATGAACATTAGAAAGAGCACCTCAGAAGGAAGAATCCCACATGGATAAGAAAGAACATATATTAGTTATTTACATTTGTTGTTGCCTACCAAATGTATCGCCGAGCTTTGTAACGGAAGCTTTTAACCCGAGTGGGGGCATTGAGGTGATGGGACATGGGTTTGGCTCCTTGAGTGGGACCCCAATAGGCTTTGTATAATGGCTTGCCCGTTCCAAACCAAGAGTTGGGCCATGGGACCTCAGTGAAAACTGTTGGTGTTTGTGGCTATTAGAGTGAAGGGTACTGCATGAGGCTGGTTTCACAGAGCAGCGAAGACCTTCCCCTCTTGGCAGTGGAAGGATAACAAGCTTAATCCTCAAAGGTCCCACATATCTCGGAGCCGACCTTAAATGGACCATCATCTTTTCTTTTTGCTATCTCCTATTCGTTATGCTCACCCGGCTAACTATGGAATAACTGATATCAATGGCGGCAAGGGGAAGTGAAAGCAAGCTTGAATATAGCTCAAAACCTTGTCGCTTTCTAATGACTCAAAACCGTGGGGTTCATTCACCTCACTTTTACTCCTTAATTTAATTAAGGAAAATTAGCTTAATTTTGTGCTGATGGCACCTAGGTCCATGACTCATCGTTTAACTTGTCTTTAATGAGTTGTTTTGGTCCACTCTTCAGTTGAGATTCTCCTTAAAATAATCATGAAGGGATCCACATATTATCCAGGCTTGTCTTCATATTCAGAATCAGAATCTTTTTCTGCATCTGTAAGTATTAAAACCTTGAAAAGGAGAGAACGAACTGAACACAAAACAATATATATTCACGTGCAATAGTTGATCAACTACAAACCTGCAGAGACAAACACATTCACTTGCACATCCATGATGTATTTACTGCATAAAGGGACTTTGACAAATGTTGCGATGTGGACATTACGTTGTGTCGCAGCCGCAATTTAATACTATATTTGTGTGAACTTTCCAGCTATGTACATTCTGAGTCTAAGCATAATGCAAATGCGTATGTTGTTGAAAAAGAGTTAAATGTTATTAAAAGTGATGTCCACAAGTCCCAGACCAGAAGAGCTAATAAGTTCCACTGTTTTGACTCTCTCATATATGCACGTGTTTTTTATGCTCGCACTTTTCATTTTCACACTTCTAAACCCAAAAAAAATAATTGAATGAAAAACTAAGTTTAAATAAAAACTCGCTTGATAGTGAGTTTATATATAGGAATTTTTTTATTCAGAATTAAATTCAAGGGTTGCTTAATTTTTGGGTACAATTAAAAGGGATTGTTTGTTAAATGAAAGAGAGATTTGGAAATTTTCATATGTATTCATGATAGCAATCTAGAGAATATATACAGGAACACAACAAGCTAATTTCCCAACAAACTTATAACTTCAAAGACTAACAACCCTAACAATAATTAACTAATTAATTAGCTCATCAACACTCCCCTCAAGTTAGTGGTTAAACATGTTTTTAACTCCTGACATGAAGAGCGGTTTTTGTGCTGCTGAATCCCCAAGGCCTTTGTCATTATATCTGCAAGCTGATTTGTGGTTGACACATGCTTTGTTTGAATGAATCTTTTTTTTTTTTTGAATTTTCTCGCTTATAAAATGACAATCGATTTCAATGTATTTTGTCCTTTGGTGGTAAACTGGGTTTGCAGCAATTTGTAATGTTGCCTTACTATCATAGCATAACTTCACAGGATTCATGATTCTTAACCCAATCTCTTCCAGTAGCCCTTTTAACCACCAATGTTTATTGCTACCGCAACCATACTCCTATACTCTGCTTCTGCCGAGGAGATAGCAATGATATTCTATTTTTTTACTTTGAAATAATCATTGATTCTCCAAGATTTATGCAGAAACCAATTATTGATCTTCTTTTCATTGGACAAGAGGCTCAATCCGAGTCACAATAAGCAACCATTTGACCACTACTGTCAGCCTTTAGCAATAACTGTTATGTTTGGCTTGTAATTGTCAAATTTGGCAAGTTGGAAAATTCATCTTTGGTAGGTGGCCAACTTTGCACATGGGAATTTCATCTTTGGTCCCTAAAATATTAGGTTATTTATAAGTTTAGTCCTTAAAACTCAACTATAAATAGGCCTAAGTATTTCATTAGAAACCATCCCAAAACAAGTTTTCTCTTCCTCTTGTTTTCTTCATTCTCTCACTTTGGGAATTCTAAAGAATTCCATTTGTTGTAATATTTGTTGATAGTGAAGTTATCATCTGGTGTGGTGTCCGAGGAGTAGACAATATTCTCGTCGAACCTCGTAAATTTAGTGTGTTCTCTCCTTTATTATTTTTTATTCGATTTTCCATTGTGTTTCAATATTCAATAGTTTGACGGGTTTATCCACTGTGAAACCTTTGGTGGTTTTGATCTTGACATTATAAGTCAATTTTGAAACTACGTTCGTGTGGGAAATAGCACAGTTTCCCCAACAATTGGTATCAGAGCTTCGGTTGAGGTTATCCTCGTGGTCCAGTTGTTGAAAAGATACAGTTCGTTCTATTAAATATTGTTCGTTAGAATTAAAATGTCAAAATACGGATCAGTTAAGACATCAAGCTCTTCATCTGGACTGGTGAGGAGGATGATGTCAAATGTAAATTTCTCGGTGGAGTTGTTCGATGGATCCGATCATTTTGGCATGTGGTAAGGCAAGGTGTTAGACGCTTTATTCCAACAAGGTCTAGACATCACCATTGAGGAAGAAAAGCCCGAATATATGGAGGAGAAAGAATGGGGAATAATTAATCGTTTGGTGTGCAACACGATTCGATCTTGTCTTTCCAGGGAGCAGAAGTATGGATACAAGAATGAGACTTCTGCAAGTAAGATGTGGAAAGCATTGGAGGAAAAATTCCTAAAGAAAAGCTCTCAAAATCGTCTCCACATGAAGAAAAGATTGTTCAGATTTGATTATCAACCAGACACAAGTATGAATGAACACATCACTGCATTCAATAAGCTAGTGGCAGACTTATTGGGCATGGATGAAACCTTCAAAGATGAATATTTGGCTTTGATGTTGTTGTCATCTCTTCCAGATGAATTTGAGCATCTTGAGACAACGTTACTTCATGGTAAGAATAATGTTACCCTTAAAGATGTAACTGATGCTTTGTATAGTTATGAACTCAGAAAGAAAACTAAGAAGGAGAGCAAGTACTAAGTAGTGGATGCCATGGTGGCAAGAGGTCGCTCGAAAAGTCAAAGCCAAAGAGGAGAGGGAGATCAAATTCGAAGTCCAGACTAGGAAAATATTAATGTGCCTTTTGTCATGAGAAAGGCCATTGGACGAAAGATTGTCCGAAGCTGAAGAAGAAAGGAAAAGCTGCTCCAGATGCATGTGTTGCAGAGCATGATGCAAATGAATCTGACATATCATTGGTTAATTCATCAACAACATTCCATTCATATGAGTGGATATTAGATTCGGGTTGTACCTATAATATGTCCCTTAATGGGGAGTGGTTCTCCGATTTAATACAACTAAATGCAGGAGTTGTTTATATGGGCAATGATAATACCTATAAAACTATTGGGATATGTTCAATTCGATTGAAGAATCAAGATGGATCAACCAGAGTTCTAACTGATGTCCGGTACTTGCCCAATTTGAAGAAAAATCTCATCTCATTAGGAGCCTTTGAATCCAAAGGCTCAATAGTCACTATGAGAGACGGAGTTTTAAAAGTCACATCTGGCACACTTGTGATGATGAAAGGCATCAGGAAAAATAATTTGTATTACTACCAAGGTAGTACAATTATTGTAGTGCAACAGCTTCCGGAGGTGATGATTTTAACACAACTTAGTTGTGGCATATGCGGTTGGGATATGCTGGAGAGAAATCCTTGCAAATTCTGGCAAAGAAAGGATTGTTAAAAGGTGCAAAGGCTTGCAAATTGAACTTTTGCGAGCATTGTGTTTTGGGAAAGCAGAAGAGAGTAAAGTTTGGCACCCCTATACATAATACAAAAGGTATTGTAGAGTAGATTATATTCACTCAGATGTATGGGGTCCTTCAAAGACATTGTCTCTGGGAGGAAACCATTGTTTTGTAAATTTTTTATATGACATTTCAAGAAGAGTTTGGGTGTATCCAATGAAATCTAAAGATGAAGTGCTCTGAATTTTCCTTAAATGGAAAAATATGATCGAGAACCAGATTGGTAGAAAGATCGAACATCTTAGGACAGACAATGGAGGGGAATATAAAAGTGACCCATTCTTTGACGTTTGCCATGAGTATGGTATTATTCGACACTTTACTGTTAGAAATACACCACAACAGGGGTGGCAGAGTTTATGAATCGATCACTATTGGAGAAAGTTCGATGTATGTTGTCTAATGATAGGTTAAGTGAGACATTTTGGGCTGATGTTGTGACATAGGCCATCTCATCAATCGTCTGCCATCATCAGCGATAAGAGGAAAAACACCATTGGAGGTATGGTCTAGAAAACCTGCTACTAATTATAATTCCTTACATGTATTTGGATTCACTGCTTATTATCATGTGAATGAATCCAAGCTTGATCCGAGAGCAAAGAAAGATCTCTATATGGGAATCACCTATGGAGTGAAGGGATTCCACCTTTGGTGTTTAGACACCAAGAAGATAATTTGTAGCAGAGATGTTACCTTTGATGAATCTGCCCTAGTAAAGAAGGTAACAAATGAAGCTGTCCAGACAAGTAGTACTCCACAGCAGGTGGAGCATACTCCAAAACAGGTGGAATTTCAGCAGACGATGATCCCAAAAGTTGATGCAGCTGATTCTTCAAATCCAATAGAAGAATCAGAAGATGAAGAGGTTCAAACCCAAGAACCATTGGAGACACCAGAACCACTTGCAGTTACAAGGCCAAGGAGAGAAATTCGTAGACCTACTCGATTTGTTGATATGGTGGCCTATGCTCTTCCAGTTGTTGATGATAATATCCCTATCACTTACCAACAAGTAATACAAAGCTTAGAAAGTGATAATTGGAAAAGTGACATGGATGAAGAAATGCAATCTCTCCAGAAGAACAATACTTGAAAACTGGAACAATTACCGAAAGGTAAAAAAGCAATTGGATGCAAGTGGATATTTAAAAAGAAAGATGGATCTCATAGCAGGAAAGATGTTCGCTACAAGGCAAGGTTGATATCTAAAGGTTACGCTCAAAAGGAGGGAATCAACTACAATGAAGTATTTTCCCTGTTGTGAAACATTCCTCCATTAGAATATAGTTGGCCTCGGTAGCACAGTTGAATTTGGAGCTAGCTCAACTTGATGTAAAGACGACTTTCTTGCACGGTGATTTAGAAGAGAATATCTATATAACTCAGCCAGAAGGATACAAAGATGGTGGTTGTGAGAAATGAGTTTGTAAGCTGAACAAATTGCTATATGGATTGAAGCAATCTCTGAGGTAGTGGTACAAGAGATTTGATAGCTTTATGAGGAGGCAAAAGTACACTAGAAGCAAATATGATCATTGTGTGTATTTATAAAAACTCAAAGATGGATCTTTCATTTATCTTCTCTTGTATGTTGGCAATATGTTGATCGCTTCTAAGAGTCAAAAGGAGATAGATTAATTAAAGGCTCAATAGAATCATGAGTTTGAGATAAAAGATCAAGGTGAGGCCAAGAAGATTCTTGGTATGGAGAGAGAAGCTTTGTTTAACTCAGAAGCAGTATCTGAGAAATGTATTACAATGTTTTAGCATGAATAAAAATACCAAACATGTAAGTATCCCACTAGCTTATCATTTGAAACTTAGTTCTCAGTTATCTCCTAAAACTAACAAAGAACGAGAGTATATGGCAAAAGTTCCATATGCTAATGTAGTTGGGAGCTTGATGTATGCAATGGTGTGTACGCGTCCTAACATTTCACAAGCAGTTGGAGTTATGAACAGGTACATTCATGATCCTGGAAAAGGACATTGGCAAGCTATGAAATGGAGTCTACGGTATCTCTAACAAACCGTGGATGTTGGTTTAGTTTTTGAACAGAATGAAGCACTTGGTCAGTGTGTGGTTGAATATATTGATTCCGACTATTATGGTGATTTGGATAAGCGTCGATCAACTACTGGGTATTTGTTTACTCTTGCTAAAGCCCCAAAAACTTAGAAGTCTACTTTGAAATCTACTGTGGCTTTGTCTACTACAGAGGCAGAATACATGGCAGTTTCAGAGGTTGTGAAGGAAGCAATTTGGCTTAACGAGTTGATGGAAGAATTGGGAGTTTTTCAAAGTCACATTAGTCTCTATTGTGACAGTCAGAGTGCTATTCACTTAGCGAAAAATCAAGTCTACCATTCAAGAAAGAAAGATTATGCTTCAGAAAATTGCGACAGCAGAAAATCCTGCAGATATGATGACCAAGGTAGTAAAAATAATCAAGTTCAATCATTGTTTGAACTTGATTAACATCCTAAAAGTTTGAGCACCTTCAGGTATATGGCACTTGTGAGCGTAATTAGAGGCACAACATCAAATTTGGGGAGTTGAAGAAGTTGAGTAGGCTTGGTAATTTCAAGCCAAGGTGGAGATTTGTTATGTTTGGCTTGTAATTATCAAATTTGGCAAGTTGAAAAATTCATCTTTAGTAGGTGACCAACTTTGCACAAGGGAATTTCATCTTGGTTGGTGGCCAACTTATTGGAAAATTCATCTTTGGTAGGTGGCCAACTTTGCACATGGTAATTCCATCTTTGGTTCCTAAAATATTAGGTTATTTATAAGTTTAGTCCTTGAAACTCAACTATAAATAGGCCTAAGTATTTCATTAGAAACTATCCCAAAACAAGTTTTCTCTTCCTTTTGTTTTCTTCATTCACTCACTTTGGGAATTCTAAAGAATTCCAATTTGTTGTAATATTTGTTGATAGTGAAGTTATTATCCGGTGTGGTGCCCGAGGAGTAGACGATATTCTCATGGAACCTCGTAAATTTGGTGTGTTCTCTCATTTATTTTTTTATTCGATTTTTCCATTGTGTTTTAATATTCAATAGTTTGATGGGTTTATCCGCTGTGCAACCTTTGGTGGTTTTGATCTTGATATTTTAAGTTAATTCTGAAACTACATTCGTGTGGGAAATAACCCAGTTTTGCCAACAATAACCTCTGACCAGGACTTCCCTTAATGTACCTCACTATTCTCAAAGCAGCTTCCATGTGTGTCTGCTTTGGTAATTGGATATATTGACTGAGATAGTACACAACATATGTGACAGCTGGTTTTATCTTCCAATAAAGTGTCTTCAACTTGTTGTAGTGTACCTTCATCATACTCAGGTGTAGTCGGCTTTAAATTATGTTGTAGAGGTGTCAAAACTAACTTTGCACCTTTCATCCTTGTATCTTTAATCAATTCCAGGGCATACTTCCTTTGGTTCAATAGAATCTCATCATTAGACCTCAACGCCACTATCCCAAGGAAATAATTTAGCTCACCCTAATTCTTCATCTTGAAATTTTTGTTTAACATCCCCTTTAAATCCTTAACTAGACCGATATAATTACCATTTATCAACAAAACATCTACATATATAAGCAGTGCCATAGTTCTATCCTCATGCCTCTTTGTAAACAGAGAATAATCGTGCTTACTTTGAACAAAACCTATAACCAGCAATGCTTCAGTCAGTCGGATGTTCCACTGCCTTGAAGCCTGTTTCAGTCCATATAAGAACTTTTGCAACCTACAAACCAACTTCTTCTCCCCATGGTTGTAAAACACTAGTGGTGTCTCCATATAGATCTCTTCATTCAAATTGCCTTGCAAGAATGCATTATGAACATCCATTTCATACAAACGCCATTTATACTTGGAGGCAAGAGCAACAATAGCTCGAACTATCACTATCTTGGCAACGGCAGAGAAAGTGTCCCCATAGTCTATTTCTTCTAGTTGACTATAACCTTTCGCATCCAAGTGTGCCTTTTACCTTTCCACAGCCCCTCAAGCATGATACTTAACCTTATACACCCATTTACACCTAATGGGAACCTTTCCTGAAGACAAAGGAACTACAGTCCAAGTGTTATTAGTCTTTAAAGCTTGAATATCCACATTCATTACAATAACCCAAGAAGGGGATAAAACAACCTCAGAAAAAGTTTTAGGTTCACGTATGCTACTAGCAGAAATAAATGTTTGTGTGTGGGAAGGTAAATGGGAATAAGAAAGAAATTGTCTGGAAGAATAAGACAATTGGTAAGAACATACAAAGTCTTTCAGCCAAGATGGTTGCTGTTGACGAAAACGGGTAAAGAAAAAGAAAGAACACGAGAATTTTACGAGGTTCGGCAATGTGCTTACGTCCTCGATGCCTAGGCGGCGCTAGAATTTTATTCAATGATATTTTAGGTATAGGTTACATCTCTATTTATAATAGAAAACCCTGGTATATTTATGAGCCATACCTAACAAATCTCCACCTTGGCGAATATCCTGCCCCTTGGAAACTTCAATGTGGGTTGGGTTACCTTGCTTCTTTAACAACTCGAAACATTCAACAAGTCCAAGCAATGCTTGAACTTGTCTGTCGTAACTGGCTTGGTGAATATATCAGCGGCATTCTCATCAGTATGTACCTTCTGAAACAAAACCTCTCCAGATGCAACCAACTCTTTGATCTTGTGGAACCTTACATCAATATGTTTAGTTCTAGCACGATACACCTGATTCTTAGCCAAGTGAATAGCACTTTGATTATCACAAAGCAACTGAACTCCACCTTGTTGAACACCCAACTCCTTCACTAAACCAGTAAGCCATAAAGCTTCTTTTGCAGCTTCAGCCGCTGCCATGTATTCAGCTTCAGTTGTAGATAGTGCCACGACAGATTGAACAGTAGACTTCCAGCAAATAGGCCCTCCACCAAGAGTAAACACATACCCTGTCGTAGATCTTCTATTATCCAAGTCACCTACATAATCTGAATCCACATATCCTACAACCAAAGGATTATCCCGCTGACTCCCAAAAACAATTCCATGTCCCACAGTACCCTTTAAGTACCGAAAGATCCACTTGACTGCATCCCAATGTTGCTTACCAGGTTTAGACATGTACTTACAAACTTGACTAACAGCATGAGCTAAATCAGGACGAGTACATACCATCGCATACATCAAGCAGCCAACAGCATTAGAATACGGAACCTTTGCCATATTTTTCAGCTTCCTTATCTGTCTTAGGGCACTGTTCTGATGAGAGCTTAAAGTGATTCACCAATGGAGTGCTAACTGGTTTCGCGCTGCTCATCGCAAACCTTTCTAGCATTTTCTCAACATAACCCCGTTGAGATAGCCGCAGTTTCCTTGAGTCTCTGTCCCTGCAAATTTCCATTCCAAGAATTTTCTTTGCAGCACCTAAATCTTTCATATCAAATTCCTGACTCAATAAAGTTTTCAAACCGATAACATCATCCATGTTCTTCGCAGCAATCAACATATCATCAACATACAGTAATAGAAAAATAAAAAAACCATCATCAAGGCTCTTAACATAGACACAACAATCATACTCACATCGGTTGTAGCCAATCTTGATCATATAGGAGTCAAACCGTTTATACCACTGTCTCGGAGACTGTTTTAACCCGTACAAAGATTTCTTCAATCTGCAAACTAAATGCTCGTTTCCAGGTTGAGTGAAACCTTCAGGTTGCCGCATGTAGATCTGCTCCTCTAAATCACCATGCAAAAAAGCAGTTTTAACATCCATCTGCTCTAAATGCAAATCCCAACTAGCTACCAATGCAAGTACTGCTCGGATTGAAGTGTGCCTGACCACAGGAGAAAAGATTTCATCATAATCAACTCCTTTCTGCTGTGAAAAACCCTTCGCTACCAAACGAGCCTTGAACTTCTCCCCCTCTTTTTCTGTTACTGCTGGTTTCTTCTTATACACCCATTTGCAACCAATCGGCTTCTTACCCTCAGGAAGGGGAACTAACTCCCATGTGCGATTATGATTCAAAGACTCCATCTCCTCAACCATGGCTGCCATCCACTTGTCGTTTTCCTGACTAGTAACGGCATCATGAAAAGTAAATGGATCATCACTGCTAACAGTAAGTGCAAAAGATACCAAGTCTTCAAAACCCAATCTGTTCGGAGGCTTTATATTCGTCCGTCTCACCCTGTCTCTGGCGAGACTATAATCCTGCAAATCATCCGTAGTGGAACCACCAGAAGTCGGTTGAGAAGTTTCTGGTTTCTCAACTGGAAACTGCTCGAAATCTACCACTGTCGTGTCTTGTTTCTGCTGCAACATAGACTGTTCATCAAAAACGACATCTCTACTAATCACAACTTTCTTCGCAACTGGATCCCAGAACTTGAATCCTTTGACACCTTTCTTGTAACCCAAGAAAATGCACTCCTTCGATTTTGCATCAAGTTTGGATCTCTCATCAGCAGGTACATGCATATAAGCAGGACAACCAAAAATCCGTAAGTTATCAAAACTAACATCATGACCAGTCCATACCTCTTCTGCAACTTTCCCAGCCAGCGATGCCCTTGGCGATCTGTTGATAAGGTAACATGCCATGTTAACAGCCTCAGCCCAGAAGTGTTTGGGAAGCCCCGCATTCAACCGCAAACATCTGGCTCTTTCATTCAACGACCTGTTCATTCGTTCCGTAACACTATTCTGTTGTGGTGTCTTGCGCACTGTAAAATTCCTCTGAATCCCATGCTCCTTACAGAATCTGTGTACTCCGTACCATTGTCAGACCGCAAACACTTGATTTTTCGTCCTGTTTGGTTTTCTACCTCAGCTTTCCACAGCTTGAACTTCTCAAAAACTTCAGATTTCTGTTTCAAAAAATACACCCAAACTTTCTGTGAAAAATCATCAATAAAAGTAACATAGTACCTAGATCCACCCAAAGACGATGTCGTGGAAGGTCCCCATACATCAGAATGCACATAATCAAGAATCCCTTGAGTTTTGTGCTTCGCAGTCTTGAAATGGACTTTAGTCTGTTTACCAAGAACACAATACTTGCAAAAATCGAGCTTACAGCTTTTGACACCATGCAACAAGTTTCTCTTGTGTAATTCTGCCATACCACGTTCACTAAGATGAGCAAGGCGCATATGCCACAATTTTGTCATATCATCACAGGACTCAACAGAGTGAACTCCACCTGCAACGGTACTCCCTAACAATCTGTAGATATTCCCTACAGTCATCTTGCCTTTCATCATAGTCAATGCTCCTTTAACAATCCGAATGGTTTCCCTATCCTCGTCAGCCTTAGGGATAAAACCATTCTTGTGCAAAGTGCCCAAGGAAATCAAATTCTTCTTCAAGTCTGGGATATGTCGAACACCACTCAACGTCCGAACGGAGCCATCGTGCATCTTAATTCTGACATCACCAATACCAACAATATTGCAACATCGATCATCACCCAAATAAACCGAACCAGAATTAACCGGCCTGTATGTCGAAAACTATTCCCTATTTGGCGTGATGTGATAAGAACATCCAGAATCAAGAATCCAAGCATCCGTCAATTGTGTCGTTGAAATAGAAAGCATATCACCCTCACTGCAATCAGAAGTATCATCCTCGACCACGTTCACAGACTTGGATGAGCCATCACGCTTCTCATCAGTCTGCTTTTTCAACTTCGGACAGTCTCGCTTCATATGTCCCGCCTCCTTGCACTTGTAACAGTGAATCGTCTTCTTATCCCTGGATTTGGATCTGGAATTCCGCTTCCCGGACCCTGCCTTCTCTGGCTTCCGTCCACGATCTCGATTACCCTTGACATATAAGCTATCGGCTTGAGAGCTTTCCCCTGCATTCTGCTTCCACTGGTTGTGAGCCAACAAGGCTGCAGTAATCTCCTCAACGTTGATAGTCTCTTTCCCATATGTAAGAGTAGTCACCATGTGTTCGTAAGAGGAAGGCAACGAACACAACAGAATCATCGCTCTGTCTTCATCCTCAATTTTCACATCAAGCCGAGCCAGATCAGAAACGATTTGATTGAAGACATTCACGTGTTGCGCCAAATCGTGATCGTCCTGCATCTTCAGCCCATACAGCCGCTGCTTCAGATACAGTTTTGTCGTTAAGGATTTGGACATAAACTGACTTTCCAACTTCCTCCAAATTTCGTCTGGAGACGATAGATGCATGACGTGATACATGGCCTCGTCCGCCAAGCATAATCGTATGGTTCCTGTCGCTCGCTGCTGCAATTCTTCCCAATCTTCCTCATCCATCGACGCCGGCTTTGTAGGTCGCAAAGCCTTCAAGATCCCTTGCTGCGCCAATAGATCCTTCACCCTCGTTTGCCATAATCCGAAGTTACCCTGACCATCGAATTTCGCGACTTTGAATTTTGCTCCTGACATCTGATACCAATTGTTGACGAAAACGGGTAAAGAAAACGAAAGAACACGAGAATTTTACGAGGTTCGACAATGTGCTTACGTCCTCGGTGCCTAGGCGTTCGCTTCTCTCACTCCGCTCCATCTCCTGTCCTCTTTACTGGTATATTTATGAGCCATACCTAACAGTTGCTTAGAAGCACGAGAATACCTTCGAGAAGCTTTAGGTAAACAAGTAGGATTCAAAGAGTGTTGTGACTTAACACCAGAACCAACAACAGTGGGAATACTTGGATTACTTGGCAAACTGGAAGCATTTACCCAGAACCAAGAACAATTGTAGGAATACTTGATGAAGCTAGAGGAGAAAATGAAGGACATGTAACACTAAGTGAATCAGATAATGAAGATTGTGCAGGAACAATAACAGAATGATATGGCTCCAAAACAGGAATTAAAGGTTGTGATGGGAAAGAAGGGTCAGAATAGCAGAAGAAGGCTTAAAAGGAAAGATATACTCTCTAAAGGTCACATCTCTATTAACAAAAAAAATTGTCTCTAAGTTAAACAGAACATACCCTTTTTGAGTGGGAGAATATCCCATGAAAGCAGAAGGAACAGTCCTAGGAAACCTGTTTTCCATATTAACATCAATGGTAAAAGCCATTTTAAACAACATAAAAGTTTTCACCTCATAGCAATAAACTTTGTCAGACTTCAATGTCAATTTTACTAAAAGTTTTCTACAAGCATCCAAAACTAGAACCAAAATTGAACAATCTTTGTCAACAAAATCAGAAGATCAATTCAAATCATCTTATAATGAATGAGGCTTAAGGGGGCGGACAGTTTTCCTAAGAAACATCAATAGTTAATTTGAAATTCAAATTCAAGTAGAGTATAATTGTATACTAGTTACAGACCTTTTTAGAATGTTTGGACTGTAACTAGATAAACAAATATTGGAACATGACATAAATAAACAAATTGCTAAAATCTATTTCGACATTAGAAAGAACATAAGTAGAGTTCTCCTTATGATTCATTAAACATCTGAAATTACTCTGTCATATTGTTTGTCAAAATAAATAACAAACCAGTTGTTAATCAAGTCGTTATAGTGTAGGGGTAAGGATTCTCACTTGTCACTCGGAACACTCAGTTTTGATCTATGGCAACAATGAATGCTTCACTTTTGTTCCCTGTTCTGTTTTTAAAAGAAGAAAAGTTGAAAAACAAAAATTATTGGCTTCATCCGGACTTAACCAAAAATTTTTAGCGTGTTAGACTAACGTGATAACCAAAATATAATTTTTAGTTTGAAAATTTTTCGAGTGTTAGACAAACGTGATAACCGATCACAATTTTTAGTGTGTTAGACTAAGGTGATAACCAGCATCTACACCACGAAACCTATTGACGTAATTCTTTATGAGCTAGCTTCAAATTGATGTAATTCTTTATGTGCTAGCTTCAATCATATGTTAAAATTGCGTAATCCATTACTGACTTGGATACAATTGCATTGTCCTTCTTGGTGGTTCTGTTGAACAAAGAACTTGTAATCAGTGTTATTCTACCAATTCAAGGACTTGGACACAAAGAACTTGTTATAACCGCTTCTATTTCAGATAATTGGTGGTTAATTTGCAGTCCTTGATCGATCTTGTAAAAACTATGACATTGAGATTGAAAGCTCTCATTAGGTTTTTTTTTCCTGATTTAGAAATACAAAAAATTCAGCCTATCCAAGAAGACATTGACATTAGAAAAAGCACCTCGGAAGAAAGAATCCCACATGGATAAGCAAGAGCAGATATTAGTTATTTACATTTGTTGTTGCCCACCAAATGTATCGCCGAGCTTGGTAAAGGAAGCTTGTAACCCGAGTGGGGGCATTGAGGTGATGGGACATGGGTTTGGCTCCCTGAGACGGATCCCACTAGGATTTGTAATGGCTTGCCCGTACCAAGCCAAGAGTTGGGCTATGGGACTTCAGTGAAAACTATTGCTGTCGTGGCTATTAGAGTGAAGGGTACTGTGTGAGGCTGGTTTCACAGAGCAGCGAAGACCTTCCTCTCTTGGCAGTGGGAGGATAACAAGCTTTCATCCTCAAAGGTTCCACACAGGGTTTTAGACCGCGATTTCGGCCGCGAAATAGTAGTTTCGCCGCTGTCTGAGTTACCATCGACGGCCGCAATCACTGTAAATCCGAAATAACCAAAAACGCGACCGCGATTTGAAACCCTGGTTCCATGTCTCACTGAGCCGACCTTAAATGGACCATCATCTTTTCTTTTTGCTATCTCCTATTCGTTATGCTCACCCGATTAAAACCATGGAATAACTGAGCTTGAATTAATCTTACTTTATAATCAGGGTTTCTCTCAATTGTTGTCCATGAGCTGCCTGGAGATCATCAATGGCGGCTAGGGGAAGTGAAAACATGCTTGAAGATACCTCAAAACCTTGTTAATTTTGTGGGGTTCATTCACCCCACTTTTACTCCTTAATTCAATTAAGGAAAATTAGCTTAATTTTGTGCTAATGAAACCTAGGTCCATGACTCATCATTTAAATTGAAATTGATCAAATTTTCATGCAAACGTGATAACTTGATAAGTTCGTCTCTCTACAAAAATGGTCTACAACTTCAATCTTTTCTAATTTCACAATTTAGTCCTTCAACTCAATTATGTTTAATTCTCTTCAAATTCAACTCATTTGAATTTATTCTTAATCTTATTTAATAATTTTAAATTCAAAATAAATATCAAAAAAAATATTTTCTAATCATCAAAGGTCGAAAGTTATTAAACTAGTTTTATTAACAAGGAAAAGAGCATGGCTTGGGCTGATATTAAGGGTTGGAAATGGCTGTGAAGAGACGGTAGATGACATGAGAGCCTCCTGAAACTGCAACTCTTAAGCATACCTGTTGTTAGATGAAGGAAAGATTTAAATAGTTAATAATGCCCGTCATATAGCAGTGTAGTCCGGAATCATTATTGCATGATGGTGATACCCACAATTATCACAATAGGATTTGTTATGTCCGTAATCGGGATAAACACAACACAACCAAAAATACAATTTACACAATTCGATTCCTAAATACACTAGTGATCCCAAACCAACGATAACAGCGGAAGAAAGTGAAGAACCAAAGCCATCGGCAATTGATACTATGTTATGATATTTACATGATGGTGAAGAATCAGAAATGATGATAGGCAGAGAAAGAGAGACAGTACTCTCCGAAATTTTATTGATTAAAGGCTCGTAATATCTCGATAGAGACCGAGTGACTTGTATACAAAATGACTGATGATTATTGCTTTAGAGACTAGCAACTAACAAACAGGCCATATGACCATTCTCAAGAGGTAGCATTCCGTAATTTTGAATCCCAAAATGTTGCATTTCTTAATACAAAGTTAACATTTAACCTTGACAGAAACAGGCAAACAACTTTCGATATAATTAATAATAGCATCTCCATCCAGATCGTGCTCAATCCCAACTTGGTGAAAAAGTAAGGGTGTGGCCATAAACTTCTCCTGTTCCCCTAAAAACCCAATGGGATTACCCCAATCAGGTCAAAAACCAAGAAGGAAACTAGGCAGAACTGTGTTGACATTCCACACCGTAAGCCCAATAGAACCAAACAGGGGTCAGCACGATCGATTAAGGGAGCATTGGCATTGGTCGCTAGTCATCACCCTGAATGTAGGAGCAAAGAAGCATGGTGGCACAGCGGCACAAGATGTAGAGCCGAGCACGTTGCTGCTTAACCATGGAAGTGTTGAATGTCAAAAACATACGGTTGATTTGGTCCAGCAAATGGGGCGGCTAATTTGTCAAAATTAGGCAGTATGTTTTTGTTGAAATTGGCAAGAGAAAATTGTAAATTTAGTATCTGCATTTTAGAATATTTATAAGATTAGTCCTTAAACTTAACTATAAATATTTTAACTCATTTAGCTTTAAAATCATCCCAAATCATTTTAACTTTCTCCCAATACTAGAGAATTTAGAGAGTTTTCTTGAGATTTATTTTCTTCTTTTTATCAAGAGAGAATTGTATTGTTTTCTCCTTGTTAAATCGAGAGAAGTTGTAATTCCTATTTTCTCATAGTGAAATTCTTCTATCATTGCCTGTGGTTTTTACCCTATATTATTTAGGGGTTTTCTACGTAAAATTTGTGTGTTCTTTATCTTCATCTTTATTTTCTCAAATTATCAGTTGCGATTTTGCTCTATCTGATAGCCGTATTCCGCAACAGGAAGCGCACTTGATTAATTGATAGGTTGAAATCCTTGAATCTTTCTTTGGTTGTGATCTTCCAAAAAGACAGAATTCCCTTGAGTATAGACTCTCTGACCGGGATAGAAGTAAATACGAGAATTTCTATTTCTTGAGGACCACAACCCTTTTATATAGCTGATTTAAGAATCAACTATTGTCTATACTTATAAGTCTGTCCTTCATCAAATTATAAATACAATTTTAATAGTATATACACTTTTATTTCCATGACGCTTTTAATATCTTATGACTCTATAACATAATTGATTACTTAATTTATGTCATATTTTATGATAACAATATACATTATAAATATATATGTGTCATGATTAAAAATTTTAATCCAACATGATTCAGATTTGATCTTTAGCAACAGTGAAAGCTTTACTTTTTTTCTGTTCTATTTTTAAAGAAAAAAGGTTGAAAAACAAAATTTACTGGATTCACCCGGACTAAAACCGAATATTTTTAGTGCTAGACAAACAAGATAACCAACAATTTTATAACAATTTTTAGTGACATTGTAGTGTAGCGATAAGTATTCTCGCTCGTCACGTGGATGACTTAGATTTGATTTATGGTAACGGTGAAAGCTTTACTGTTTTTTCTGTTCTATTTTTAAAGAAGAAAAGTTGAAAAACAAAAAATAACTGCATTCGTCTGGATTCAAACCGAATATTTTTAGTGTCCGGACTCAAACCGAAATTTTATCATTTTTGGTGTGTTAGACTAACGTGATGATCATCTACACCACGAAACCGATTGACAAAATTCTTTATGTGCTAGCTTCAAATTAATGTAATTCTTTATGTGCTAGCTTCAATCATATGTTAAAATTGCATTATCCATTTTTGACTTGGATACAATTGCATTATCCTTCTTGGTGGTTCTGTTAAACAAAGAACTTGTTATCAGTGTTATTCTACCAATTCAAGGACTTAGAGCACAAAGAACTTGTAACAGCTTCTATTTCAGATAATTGGTGGTTACTTTGCAGTCCTTGATCGATCTTGTGAAACTATAATTGGTAGTAGCATAGTATGTATGGTTAAAATAGAACAAATTCAGCTTATCCAAGAAGACATGAACATTAGAAAAAGCACCACGGAAGAAAAAATCCCACATGGGTAAGCAAGAGCAGATATTAGTTATTTACATTTGTTGTTGCCCAACAAATGTATAGCCGAGCTTTGTAACGGGAGTTTGTAATACGAATGGGGGCATTGAGGTGATGGGACTTAGGTTTGGATCTTTGAGTCGGATCCCAATAGGCTTTATAATGGCTTGCCCGTTTCAACCAAAGAGTGGGCCATGGGACCTCAGTGAAAACTGTTGGTGTCGTGGCTATTAGAGTGAAGGGTACTGCGTGAGGCTGGTTTCACAGAGCAGCGAAGACTTTCCTCTCTTGGCAGTGGAAGGATAACAAGCTTCATCCTCAAAGATCCAACATGCCTCACTGAGCCGAACTTAAGTGGACCATCATCTTTTCTTTTTGCAATCTTTATTCGTTATGCTTACCTGACTTAACTATGGAATAACTGGGCTTGAATTCTTTAATTTATAACCAGGGTTTCTCTCAATTGTTGTCCATAAGCTGCCTTAGAGATCATCAATGGCGACAAGGGGATGTGAAAGCAAGCTTGAAGATAGCTCAAAACCTTGTCGCTCTCTAATGACTCAAAACCGTGGGGTTCATTCACCCCACTTTTACTCCTTAATTTAATTAAGGAAATTTGGCTTAATTTTGTGCTAATGACACATAGGTCCATGACTCATCATTTAATAGAAACGGATTAATTTGCCATGCAAATATACAAGTTATTCTCTCTACAAAATAGTCCACTACTTCAATCTTTTCTATTTTCACAATTTAGTCCTTTAACTCAATTAGGTTTAATTCTCTTCAAATTCAACTCATTTGAATTTATTCTTAATATTATTTAATAAGTTTAAATCCAAAATAAATATCAAAGAAAATATTTTCTGATCATCGAAAGTTATTAAACCAGTTTTATAAACTAGGCAAAGAGCATGGCTTGGACTGATATTAAGGGTGAAACATGGGTTAGAAATGGTTGTGAAGAGACGTAGATGCATGAGAGCCTCCTGAAACTGCAACTCTTAAGCATACATGTTGTCAGATGAAGGAAAGATTTAAATAGTTAATGGTGCCCGTCATACAGCAGTGTAATCCGGAATGGTTGTTGCATGATCGTGATACTCACAATCATCGTAATAGTGTCTGCTATGTCCGCAATCACAATAAACACAATACAACTGAAAATACAATTTACATGATTCGATTCCTAAACACACGGGTGATCCCAAAACAACGATAACAGCGGAAGAAAATGAAGCACCAAAGCCATCGGTGATTGATACCATGTTATGATATTTACGTGATGGTGAAGAATGAGAATTGATGATATGCAGAGAAAGAGAGGCAGTACTCTCCCAAATTTTATTGATTAAAGACTCGTAATATCTCGATAGAGACCGAGTGACTTGTATTCAAATGACTGATGATTATTGGTTTAGAGACTAGCAACTAACAAACAACCGTCTCCAACCAATTCTCAACCTTCGTCAGACGGTGCAGTACAAAGCAACAGATTCTTAACGATCTAACCGCACTCATCAACCAACAATAGTACTACAAATTACCTATACTTGTAACAGGGCCATATGACCATTCTCAAAAGGTAGAATTCCATATTTTTGAATCCCAAAATGTAGCATTCCCTAAAACAAAGTTAACATTTAACCTTAACAGAAACAGGCAAACAACTTTCGATATAATTAATAATAGCAGCTCCATCCAGATCATGTTCAATCCCAACTTGGTGAAAAAACAAGGGTCTGGCCATAAACTTCTCCTGTTCCCATAAAAACCCAATGGGATTACCCCAATCAGGTCAAAAAAAAAAACAGAAGGAAACTAGGCAGAATTGTGCTGATATTCCACACTGTAAGCCCCATAGAACCAAACAGGGATTAGCATGATCGATGGAGGGAGTATCGGTATTGGTCGCTAGTCATCACCCTGAAGGTAGGAGCAAAGAAGCATGGTGGCACAGCGGCGCAAGATGTAGAGCCGAGCACGTTGCTGCTTAACCAAGGAAGCGCACTTGGTGGAGAAACCATGCCCCTTCCTTTTTGCGGAGCCCTTGGCTGCTCCACTCTTGTGTTGCTGGGACTCGAACTCATCCATGGCAAAGAGAAAAGATTCGTTAGAGGCAAAAGAAAAAAGACTCGATGGTTTGAGGCCTTGACGGTTAAGAGTTAATGTATTTATACACTCGGTCTCGATATCCTAGAAAGGTTAACTGGATTATTAAGGAAGAAAAGTGAAGATGGTCAGATTCAGAAGGTGATCAGGGATCTGCATTTGCATGGAAGCTGCTACATGATTTGCTCTTTCTGCATTTGCATGGAGACAGAGAATTGCAAGCAAAAGAGTTTTACCCTTTGTTCGAGTAAAGCTCAAGACTATAATGTCCTTAACCAATGGCATAATACAAAACTTAGTCCCCTAACGTTTGCAAAAATGTCACTTTGGTTCTTTTTCTTAACATTTTAGCTTCAATGTTTCAATTTTTTTTATCAAAATAGCTCATGTAGGATGAAAGCTGTTAGTTGACTAACGGTCAACACATGCCGACGATGTTATATTTCCACATGTACTAAATGATGACATGTTACATGTCACATAACCTAAGATGGTGACATAGCGTATATGTCATGCCATCTAAAGTGATGATATAGCATGTGACGTATCAATTAAGGTGATGACGTGACATATGATAAGTCATCAGTTTAGCAAATGTGATAATGTCATGTTAACAATATGTACTGATCATTAGTCAATTGACGGTTTTCATTCAAGAGAGATCATAGGTAAAAATTGAAACGTTGGTTTTATGTGTAGTTCATCTTCTATATACAGTGTGCCGAGCACGTTGCTGCTTAACCAAGGAAACGCACTTGGTGGAGAAACCATGCCCCTTGACTAATCTAGATCAATCTGAGTCGCACACCTAGTTTTAGTGGGTGAGTCTCCCAACAAAAATTTTCTGCATATACAATGACTCGAATCTAAAATCTTGCTAAATCGATATCAATATGCTTACCAATTGAACAAATCCGTTGGTCACATGTATATCATTTGACATATAAACATATACATATTATGCTCATCACTCGTATATAACTTCATATTACATCAAAATAGTTGTCTAAACACATTACTAACCAAATCATCAAAATATTTTTATACATGCTACTATTAATCAGGAATTTAGGTCAAATTATTTACATTCAAATAAAGAGAGGTTACCTAGCAATGCGATCTGAATCAAACCTATAAATACTTGAAATCTACAAAACCAATGAAATCAGTGAAATAAACTTCGATAAGCTCAATGATACAGATGATAATACAATGTATATAATCAAATACATATATAAATTATATTCATGGACCTAAGACCTGATTAAACGACGGGTGAAAGCCCATAAATTTGGGTTGATCAAATAATTATTTTAGGGTAAACTATTTATTTGGTACCTCATCTATTCTTGTGCTTCTTTTTCATCAACCTACTATTTTTTAGTATATATTTTTATTTTACTCGCTTACAGTAGATTTTGACAGTTTATTTAATGAAAATGATGATGTGATCTAATATAACAATAATTTTAGACTTTAGTTGTCAAAATTTATACATTCTATCAATTTGGTCCTAACTTAAAATAATTTAATAAATCTCAACAACGACCCATCCTCTACCCATTGGCAAAATCACCATTGTGTCATCTACCTCATAGTCATCCCTCTCTCCAAATAGTGTGCTCTCCAAAATCGTTGGCGACGTTATTTCCATCTTCCCAAGCCAAGTGAATTCATCCAGCAATTTAAATTGTGGTTGCGGTGTAACACCTTAATCCAGTCGACCCGAAGATCCGTGTATTACGATGCCACATGGGACCATCGAAATGGTCAACCCAAAAAATTCTTTTCAAAACAGTTTATAATTATCAAAATCATCCATCATATCATACGCAGAATCGAAATAAAGTATACAAAATATGGAAGTCTCCCAAAATATGTACAATACAATCATGGGGTGATGACTGCTTGAGATTGACACTTTTTATTTGATAATTCCCATGCTTTAAGAATTTTTCACTACTGAATTGGGTTATTTTTGTTTATTTTTTTTACAGTGATTAGCTTACTGGAATTGGCAACAAAAGGATGTATTATGCTCTTTTTTTTACTGGTCATGGCTGAAGGCATGGACACGACGCGGAGCTGATGTGGCAATATCTGGAAGGCGTTGGAAGATTCTGGAAACAAGTTCACTGAGCACGATTCTGGAGAGAGATTTTAGGATTTCAATTTCTTGGTTTAAAAATTTAAAACACCTGAATTATCATTTAGATTATCTTGAGTTTTATTTTGTTATTTCTAAATTTAAAGAGCGTATAAATACCCTTCATGGGTAAAGGCTTGGACATCTCTTATTTTTTTACTTTATTTATTTTCGACATTTTTATTAAAGATCCATTTTCTTTTCACTTTATTTCATTTCTAAGTTATTTTATTTTACAAATCCATGCTAAGTATGATGATCAATATCATGCTTAGCTAATTTCCTCGTGCCAAGAGCTAGTAATAAATCGATTTTATTTGTGAGAATGAAACTGATCGCTTAAATCCCTTCGAGATACATTTTTTTTCTAGACAAAAGAGCTTGGCAATCGACCTTGTTCATAATATTTAAATGTTTTCGAATCAAAAAGTCGACGTTGGTCCGAACATTGTTTGAAAATACACTTTGGAGGAAGCATAGATCTATAGCACTTCGACTTCCTGTGAACACGCTTAGCAGCGGTTTGCTAAGGTAAAATGATATCAGAATCGATTCTTAACAAGACAACATTCGAGTCGGGCCTTTCCAGTTTTTAATATGAATGTTTTAACAGTAATAGATGTGGTTAATCCACTCAAGAATCATCTTTCAAAGATAGAATTGGAAAGATACATTACACAAGATAAGAGTAAGTTACAATGGGTTGGGCCTTGTAGATTGTAACCGACATGAATCTCAGAGCAAAAATACATTACTATGATCGCGAGAATCGAAACAAAGCTAGCTCAAGGCAATTTCTTTCATCGTAATTTTTCCCAAATTATTTATTGCTTTCTTATAATCATTACTTTATTCAATTACTTATTTGATTTTACTTAGTTTGCTTTATCTTAAATTCGCCTACCGCACCTTCTCTTTTTCTTTATTTTGTTTTTTTACAGCTTCCTGGATGAAACAACATAAATCGTATAAGAGATTCCAATATTTCCCTATGGATCGACCCTCTTCCATTGTTCTACTTTCCACTTATTTATTTTATTTTGACGAGTGAAACGACGCTTGTCAAAATTGGCGTCTTTGTCGAGGAAAACTTTCAGCAATTTACTAATTAAGTTTCTTTGATTTTATGACCATGAGCAATCTGGGAGATCTTGCATAATTTGACCTGGAGATCAAAGCGAGAGCTCATAGAACTAACGATCAGAACAAGCAAAGATCAAATCTAGAATCTACATCCGAATTATCATCTTGATAATAATCCTACAAAGAATCAACTCAAGAATCGTATTTCAAAATAGACTTGGGAAAATCGGTTACTTGAGAAAATGGCAAGTTACAATGGGTTGGGCCTTGTAGACTGTAACTAACATGAATCCCATAGAAAAATCCATTTCGATGATCGGAGGAATTGAATCAAGATAGCTCGAGGCGATTTATTTACTTTTGATTTCTAAATTTTACTTTTTATTTCTCTTCCGATTTATTGCTTTCCTTTTAACTAATTTCTCTTAATTGCTTCTTATTTTTTTTCTTCTAAATCGCGCCTACCCCCTTTATTTTTATTTTCTTACTTTCTTCTTCTAGGTCTGAATTCAAATTCATTTAAGCTAAAATTCTATTTTTTTTCCTGTGGGTCGACCCTCTTTCTATACTATATTTTATTTGAAGATGATTTATTTATTATTTTTGATGAGTAAACGACTCTTGTCGTGGGATTTAAAATCAAAATAAAGTTGACTCAAATACAAAAGGTCTATATAGAATACATGCCATCTAAAATAGACTCATGACATACTTTGTAAATCTTCTGGTCTGGAATGTATGGATACGATAGACTCCTCGACGATCCCTCTACTAACCTGCGCACGGAAACACATTCCATACGCTGAGCTCACAAGCTCAGAGCCACAAGAATAACTATGCAATACTACATGTATTCATTACATGAGCATGCCAGAATGCAAAGTCACAAACATGCATAAGTACATACCAAACATGATATAGGCCAAGTAGTGTAGTTGGAGGAATTGACGTGTATCTCGAAAAACATACTAGCCTATCTAGAACGTGATAGCTTCGTGGTAAGAATCGAGATTTACGTGCATCGAAACTTAAGACACTCAATCTCCCTCGGATCCTCGAGAGGTTAGGGTGAGGTCCAAAATTTATGCGCATTGAAAGCTCACATCCTATATCTAGTTGAGCATAGGCTATGATTCCAGAATTTATGTGCATCGAAATTCATACCAGTACGACCATAAATTTACGGACATTAGATGCGTACCAAACAGAAAATATATTAATATTCACAAACAAAGGACGATCGTCAAAATGCTAGAGTAATTCGGGCGTCCTCGCCGTTTCCCGAGCATCACATAAAGGCAAATTTTATGTTATCCTAACTTGCTTGAATTCTAGGTGAGAATTGAGTTATCTTGATTGTTTTCACATGTATCGAACACTTATAGTTTATACAAACTCGAAACACTTCCACCTAAACACCCAAATAAATTAACCAAAGTTGCCTGAAAATCACCGTAGGTATAGATATTGGGCCAGCATTATTATTACTCACCACTTTGGTATTGATACTGGGCCAACAGTATCGGTACTCACCCATTGGGTATCAATAATCTCCTGAGTATCAATACCAAAATTTGGTTCGATGTTTTGAAAAAAATACTTGGATATCGATACCCTTATATGGAGAATCGATACTCTACCCTGGGTATCGATACTCCCATGAGTATCAATACCACAATCAGATTCAATGTTTTCAAAATTGCCTCAGTATCGATACTGGACCTTGGGTATCGATACTAGACCTTGTGTATCGATACTCCTTGAAGTGGTATCAATACTGCCCTTATAAAATGTTGGGTTTTTTCATTTAAAAAAGAATGGTATTTGTATTGTTTTTCTAGTATCGATATTGACGGACCAGGATGCCATGTTCTGGGCACAAAAATGACTCTAAACCTCACCTATATGCTCCCTTAAGACTATAAAAGCTTATTAAAAGTCTTATTTGAGGTCTTAGAGGTTAAAAGTTATCTTCGTTAAAGCTTACAAACATAAAAAACAGAACTTGCCATGAAAATACTCTAGCATGCTTACATGAACAAAACATACCAAAATGCACATAAAATGATCTACATGTGGTATGTACAAATTAAAATCGTGTACCTTGAAGCTAGGTATTTAATAACGTCCTCAAATCACCCAAGTGTTAGCTTTTCCTTGCCCCTAGCCTTTGAGTTATCTCCTTACTCTTGAACTAATCAAAACAAGTTTAATGAGTTGTTAGCTTATTTTGAACCTTAGGGAGAAACCAAGAACATTTTATTACCTATCAAAACCCACAAAACAAACCAAAACTTAGAATCTCATAAACCCCTACTAAACCTATTTTTGTGAAACTTGGCCAAAACATGCAAAAGTAGGTTTGAATGAAAGAATAGGTAATAAAGGTTGCAGTTCCTACCTTGGAGGCTCAAATAGATGCTTGGAACTCTTAAAATTTTCAAATTATAAACTATTGAATTAAAGTGATATTTTGGAAGAAATTGAGGATTAAAGTGTAAAATTGCAAAGTTGGCATTCCATTGTAGGAAGTGTATGAAAATTCAGGGACTTGAACTCGAATTTGCCTATTTTTGTAAGATGTTGAAAAATAAAATCTCCCTCCCCCGTGTAATTTGGTTTTCTCCATAAGCTTACCCTAATTTTCCCCCAATTTCCTTCCCGTCGGTCCATCTTTATAGCCCCGATTCTCCACCATCCGGCCCCCGTTCGTCGATCCGACACCACCAATAGACTCAGCATTGAACATAGAAAAAACCCCGACCTCTATCCCATTGTGAATTGGCACCATTCGGTGTAAAACTCAACTAAAACCTTCGTCAGTTTTAACTCGATCGCCGTTGGTTTTATGTCGATTTTTGTCGATCCGGCCACGTGATCATCACACCTCCTACACCATTGGACTCACCGTCAACGTGTGCTCAAAACTCGACCAAAATCGTCTTGTTGTTGTTGCTCCATAGTCCTCACTCGCTGATCGCCATCGGATAAGTTGGTATGTTTTAAAATTCTACGATATGTTATGTTTCATTGAAAAATAAAACCTGCATGAGACTCTCGAGGTCTCGATCTACAAGTCTGGAAATTTTCACTCCAAACCAATGATCGGAAATGCCGCATGCGCCACCCACTGTGAGTGGACTTCGTCTGGCAGCTTGGTTAACCGGTTGACCGGCTGGAGCGGTCTGAACCTCACCGCCGAGCCGAGCCACCGAGCTTAGCCAAGCCGCCGAGCAGAGTCATCGAGCTGAGCCGCTGAGCCGAAACAAGCCGACTAAGTCGTTACCGTTGACACGCGCTAACCGTCAACTGACGTTGACTACCGTTGACCGGGTACTAACTTTTTTCTGGTACACCGATCCTGACGTAACCCGATAAGTTGTTTTTCACTGATTAATCACTCGATTCGATCCGTTTTACATAATTAAGCTCTGTTTTTGATGAAATTTCTATTGTTATGCATTTAAGAAATTATTGGAAGTTGAATTAAAGATCGAGGGCGTTTGAATGGAATTTAAATGGTCGATTAGTATGGCATGAAAATCGAGGTAATACTTTACTACCTCTTTTCATGCTTTATGGAACATGTTTATAATGGGTAAATGTATGGATGTATATAATTGGTCTATTATGCTTGTTTGATTATGGATAGACTCGAACCGAATACGGTTTAAGTGATAAATTGGTTAAGACTATTGAATTACATAAAGGAATTGAAAGACTGGTAAAAAATGATGTCTAGTACAGTGAGTAAAATGAAGAGAAAATGACCTCAGATTTATTAAATTCTCATTAATTTCATTAAAAGGTTTAATACAAAAATCACCTGATTAAGGAATTACGAAAATGCCCTTGTGAGGTAAAAATAGTCTGAGTTGACTCTAAATGAGAAAGTACCCTTAGAATTTGAACATAACTCGATAAATTATTGATTTAATTGTTAAGATCCTACTTTGGTACAGAAAATTCCTGATAATCCGTTCGTAACATTTGAGAATGCAATTTACCCAAAAATCTCTGAGTTATGAGTAAATACCTGAAGAACAATCTATCGTGGGTGCTTTTTTGTATGAATTGTTCGAAAGGACTGAAATAGATGATAAGTTTGAAATATATAATAAGATTGGATGGAAGGAAATGATTGAAATATCATGGATCTGGCGATCTGTAAAATTACCAAAATACCATGGAATGCAAATGATCCAAGAATATAATACCCTGAAAGGGTTATGAATTGATTAATCGACAAGTATAAGTTCTGAAAGTGGTTCAGCTCGAGTTATTCGATAATTCGATCGATCGACATAGATGGTAAATGTTCTGAATCTTCGTTCTCCCTTATCATCTCAAATCACTCTGGTCATATCTGGAAAAAAAAATAAGTAACTCATATGCAAAGGATTCTGAAAAAGTTTCTGAATACTTGTGCCTCTGAGAACTGTTTGAATACTAAATGATCATGATAAGTCACGTTATAAATAATTGATAATCCCATCAGCTAATGAACTCTTCTGATAGTGATTCTTACTTCCGGCATTCTGTCAGTATATTGAAGATCTGTGTTTCTCTTCCTGATAAGATTATTCAGTATCTCTGAATCATATTTGGAAACTCTAATATCTTCCTTGTGTGCAAAAGCACTATTTAAATATATGTTTGTAATCTCATGTGCACATGATTGTTTTCTCTGATTTGAAATATAATGGTTGAACTGATTTGACTGGCAGGTTCAGTCGTTGCGGTTAATTACTTTTATAGGTTCTGCACCGACTGGTAATCCTTAAGGGCTGAAAAATGATTTCTACGGGATACTCTGGGACCTGGTATGAAGACTCTGGCTGGTTTAGTCGATGTTAGTAATTCCTCAGATAGGTTCAGCACCGACTGGTAATTCCTTATGGACCTAAGGCAACCCTTGGGTAGGCTCTGTGGCCCTGAGATTTTTCTTGGGAAGGCTCGCAGGTCCCAAGGTACTCCCTTAGGTTGTGCAGTTCCGGGGAACTGCAAATGGCGTTCGGTTGGAGGACGATTCGGTGTTTTTGAATTAAAAACTCCTATGATATTTTAATGACTGTGATCTATATTGATTTTATAAAAAAACATAACTGTTTAAATGTTTTGCAGGAACAAACTAGATAACCTATCCTGATCTCCTGAACTCAGTCATCCAAAATATTTCCATCTGAACTGAAAGCTTACTGTCTGTTACTACCTGAGATATCAGTGGGACCTCAGCACAGCCTAAAAAAATCTATAGATGTCTAAACTAATAAGGAAACATACGATTATCTGTTATCTGCATGTCATGTAGCATCAACTGGTAGTATTGTATTACTAAGCTTCCCAAAGCTTACTCTGTTAGTCACCCTTTTCAGGTTAAAAGGATTGAACCAATACAACTATCCACATCAGTAAGGCAGTTCTTCCAGAGTTGTTTGCAGAGTATGGTACATGTGATTAGGGGCATGTAGATTGTATTTTGTTTTATATACAAGTCTGAAAACCTATTTTATTTCTGAATACTGATAAATTATTTTATGAGTTTACATGTTTTAATAAAAGTTTTAAATTCTCCACTATTTTTACGGTGGGTCACTCCGGTGGCCCTAATATGACACTCCAGATTAGATCGGGTTACCTGCATCAGTCTGAGGGGGTCACATTTAGTGATATCAGAGCTTAGGTTGAGTTAAAATTTTCAAGATAGACCGACCGATCAAATGTCAAAAGATTTCTGATCAGTACATGCCCCTAGACTACAATCGTAACTCTCTGAGGCAGAACTCCAAGGTCGAGTCCCTCTTTGTAACGAGCTAACCTAAGTTTTCTATCTGTTAGGGCTCTACCGTTGCATAAAGGGATACTAGTAACGTCTGTCTAAATTATGTAAAGTACCTCACGAGTAATGTGAGAGTTATTCATTCGAGAAATTCTGACCCCTCTCCATAAATGAAATTGGGATATGTTTATGTTCTATGAACCTATTCTCGTAACCAAGGTTGAATTGATTCCACAAGGATAAATTCATTCTGATTCTTTTATTGGAATGAGGGAGAGTTTTGAAGAAAATGTATACTCATCTGGTTAAAGATTCATAGAGGATCGGTACTTCTGTAAAAGCTACTAAAAGTCATGGGAGAACTGATGGAAGCTTCATTTCTGTAATTTTGCGACATGAATCAATTTCGAGGACGAAATTCTTTTAAGGAGGGGAGAATTGTCATACCTCAATTTAGGGGCTAAAATTTTCAAATTATAAAGTATTGAATTAAAGTGGTATTTTGGAAGAAATTGACGATTAAAGTGTAAAATTGTAAAGTTGGCATACCATTTTAGGAAGTGCAAAAAAATTCAGGGACTTGAACTCAAATTTACCCATTTTTGTGAGATGTTGAAAAATAAAATCACCCTCCCCGTGTAATCTGGTTTTCTCCAGAAGCTTACCCCAATTTCCTTCCCCATCGGTCCATCTTTATAGCCCCGATTCTCCACCATCCGACCATAGTTCGTCGATTCGACACCACCAATAGACTCACCATTGAACGGAGAACAAAACCCAACCTCTATTCCATTGTGAATCGGCGTCATTCGCTATAAAACTCAACTGAAAGCTTCTTCGGTTTTAACTCAATTGCCATTGGTTTTTTGTCGATTCTGGTCGATCCGACCACCCAATCATCACACCTCCTACACCATTGGACTCACCATCACCGTGCGCTCAAAACTCGACCAAAATCGTTGTGTCGTTGTTGCTCTGTAGTCCTCACTCGTCGATCACCGTCGGATAACTTGGTACATTTTAAAATTCTACGACCCGTTATATTTCGTTGAAAAATAACACTTGCACGAGACTCTCGAGGTCTCGATCTACAAGTCTATAAATTTTCACGCCAAATAGAAGACCAGAGACGCCGCACGCGCCACCCACTGCGAGTGGGCTTCGTCTGGTAGCTTGGTGAATGAGTTGACTGGCTGGACCGGTCCGAGCCGAGTCGTCGAGCCAAGCTGAGCCGCTGAGCCAAGCCAAGACAAGCCAACTGAGTCGTTGGCCGTTGACCTGTACTGATCTTTGACCGGCGTTGACTGCCATTGGTCAGTCGTTGACCGACCGTTTACTTTTTTTGGGTACATATATCCTTAAATTTTTCGACGTCCTGAGTCTGTTTTGCCAAATTCGAACCCGGTAAGCTATTTTTCACTGATTAATCACTTGAGTACATCCGTTTTACGCAACTAAGATCCAATTTTTATGAAATTTCTATTGTTATGTATTTAAGGAATTATTGGAAGTTAAATTAAAGATCGAGGGCGTTTGAATGGAATTTAAATGGTCGATTAGTATGGCACAAAAATTGAGGTAAAACTTTACTACCTCTTTGCCTGCTTTATGGAACATGTTGATAATGGGTAAATGCATGGATGTATATAATTGGTCTATTATGTCCTTACTTTATCTCAAGCTATCTATTCGATTTTAACAGTGACAGTATTTAATCCGGAGTCAAACTTAATTTAAAACCTTGATAACGACTTATATAGTATTTATCATCGCCCTGGTGGCTCTTAACATTTAACCATTACTCTACTTTGCTATTCTTCTTTTTCCAATAGATTGAACTATACACTCATTTCAATTTACTCTTTATCCAATAACAAAACATTCCTTTTTCCAACTAAAGAAATTTAGCATATCACTAACTCTTTCTTTCCACAATAACCCTATTATTTTCCAAATGACATACTTATTCCTGTAAATCTCTGGTCTTATCAATCCTATTTCAATATCTTGATAATAGCTACTTCCAAAAATCCCATATGGGAACATGTTTACCCTTTGCATCACACTTAATCCATTATAAACATACTAAACCTCTTAATAGTAAAATTATTCCCTCCAACTTTTCCATTTCAAGAAAATAGAGATCATCCAACGAAAGTTTCTCGTCATTTAATAAAAATCCACGGATACAGGACATTTATTAACTTAATCTTTAAACTCGGGTACTTATAAACCTTTTTAAATCTATAACAACATTTATTCTAATAATACGAGAAAGTAGACGATTGAAAACACTTCAGAATAGCATCCAACGTCCGAAAAATACTCCCTGAAGCTTCTGTTATACACTTTGTCGAGTTACCATCTCTCTTATCAATTCTATTTCCCATTCCACTTTGGAGAACTTATTAGTCTTACATTTATTAAACTAAAATCATTCAACTATACCAGCAAGGACAACATACTCCTTACACTATCAAATCAGAGATTTGTATTATATCGTTGGCATGTACAAACCAAAACAAATTTAACAGTCAACAAACCGGTCTATTTCGAAAACTTGACTCAATCTAAGCTCTGATACCATTAAATGTAACACCCCTAACCCGTATCCAACCTGAATACGGATCCGAGGTGTCACATTGACATTTAAAACACTTTGGTTCCTAAAAAAATACGATTTAAATTTGATATTGAAAACAAAATTTAATAACCTATAGTTAAAATACATATCAGAGCATCTAACTTTACATTTATAGAACATGCCAACTGCATTACCAAACACAATCACATACAATTAATACATCTCTGATATGATAATCTTCAAAAATATGTTGTCCAGCCCCAAGCCTATCTACATTACCACTCGCATACCTTTGAACCTAAGTGTGAAAACACTCACATGCTAAGTCGATGACTTAGTGAGGTATTATAAGTACTATGAATCTATAAAACAATTGTACATTTTTATAAAAGCAAGGTTAATTTATCGAAATTCACCAGTTTTATAACTTATAACCTCTCTTATTAATAACCAAAGAATTTATACTTATTTTGTTCTTGATTATATATTTAAGTCATTTCTTACATAGACTTTTAGTTTCATATAAACTACATAGAATTGATACATTTTTTCATTTTATAATCATTTAATTAAATTGCCCAAACGTATAGTACTAAGAACTCTAGGTATTTGAGTACATTGAGGTTGTGCACTAATGTTGTCACCACAGCTTGTAATTTGCACTAAAGTGCCACATAATTGTCCCGAATGACCACATAGGTTTGCACCGAAGTGCCACATATTTGTCACGAATGACCACATAATTGTCCCGAATGACCATAAAGACCCTCAACTCTTGGCATGCCAACTATACCTCTAATCCTCATACATATACTTTGGGCTATTAATCATATAATTATGTTCAATCATTATTCAAAGTGTTTCTTATTCACATAGTTACTCTCATATAGAGTCTTTTTACATTCACTTGTTCAAAGTTCACATTTTCACTTGCCATTTATGTTCTGTAGAACATATCCACTTAACACATATTTATATAATCTTTCACATACATCTTATTCATATAACGTTCTCATATGTTATTATTTATTCACAATCAAACATTTGTTCATGATATCTTGTTTATGAAGCATTGATCGTTATTTTCATTTAATCACATATATCATATTTTCATAGTGATTTACATAATTATTTAATATCACATATAATAATATTATTTTCAACGAATTCATTTACTTGTATAAAAAATATTCATATATAAAATCTTTACATATAATAATATTATTTCATTTTGATCAAAACATTTTAAGTTGGCTTATCACAAGCCTTCCGTTAAACACTAATAAATTATATAAATAACACTCACCTTTGCCTCACCAAAGTCTAATATGAATCCTTTCTAATCGATATTCAAAATGCCAAGCTGGCTGGAAGTCACTTACGTTCAATCACTACACAAAACAATCTAAAATCAATATCATCCTTGAACTCAATTATATCGAATCATAATAATAACATGATATACAAGAACCCTATATTTCGTTTCATACTTGGGGGTATCGTTACCTACATATATACCAATACCAAAATTGTATTCGAAATGACAAGGGTATCGATACACTCCTCAGTGTACCGATACACTAATGGCACTCGATGTTTTGAGGGTATCGATACACTCCTCAGTGTACCGATACACTCCTCAGTGTACCGATACCCAAATAACACTCGATGTTTTGAGGGTATCGATACACTCCTCAGGGTACCAATACAGACTCATTCAATTATGCATGCTCAACTCATAAGGTATTGGTACCTCTCTTAAGGGTACCGATACACTAGGCCCAGAATGGCCATTTTCCACCCGAAAATCACCTCAAAATTCTCTCAAAACTTTTATAAACACATAACTTAAGCCTTTGAACTCACCTTGATACTTCCACACCCATTAATATTCATTAACCACTCTTAATTGTCCAAATTTCAGTTTGAACACTTGAATCTCAAAATCAAACCAAATTTTCAAACATGTTCTTAGACATATCTAACACTTCTAACTCTTAAGTTTAATCCTTGACAAGTCAAAAATCTTATTCAAACTTCAAAAACTCATCCATAACAAAATTTCATCTAAAAACCATTCTAGAAATCCATTTCTAAATCACTCCTCTTGTTGTTTTAATCATATCAAAACTTTCCTTAAGCTTATGCGACCCCCAAACTTTCAATACCAAACTAAATTTTTAGAAACCAACAAAAATCATGGTTACTTACCTTTGAAATGGCATCCACGAGCAAAGAGAAAGAAGAAAGAAATGTTCCCATACTTTTCTCCCATTACACGTGTAACCTTCCTTATAAAAGAGAGAAGATAAAAATCTTTTAGGTGGAAAGACCATATTGCCCTTCCAATAATCCAAAATTAATATCAATTCCTGACCATAAATTTCCATAATAAATCCTTGAATTCTCAAATTATTCTAATTAAACCACTAAATTTTTGAGTTCTTACATTTTGATCACTGACCCAATAATTAGGATGTTACAACTCTGGTCATATCTGAAAAAAAACAAGTAACTCATATACAAAGGATTCTGAAAAACTTTCTGAATACTTGTGCCTCCGAAAATTGTCTGAATATTAAATGATAATGATAAGTCACATTTTGAATAGCCGATGATCCCATCAGCTAAAGAACTCTTTCGATTGTGATTTGAACTTCTGACATTCTATCAGTATATTGAAGATATGTGTTTCTCTACCTCATAAGATTATCCAGTATCTCTGAATCATATCTGAAAACTCTAGTGTGTTCCTTGTGAGCAAAATATTGGTTTTAAATATCTGTTTGAAATCTCATGTGCACATGATTGTTTTCTTTGATTTGAAATATAATGGTTGAATTGATTTGACTGACAGGTTTAGTCGCTGCGGTTAGTTACTTTTGTAGATTCTGCACCGATTGGTAATTCATTATTTTACGGACTGAAAAATATTTTCTACGGGATACTCTAGGACCTAGTATGAAGACTCTGGCAGGTTCAATTGTTGTTTATAATTCCTCATATAGGTTCAGCACCGACTGGTAATTCCTTATGGACCTAAGGCACCCTTGGGTAGGCTTTGCAACCCTGAGATTTTTCTTGGGTAGGCCTTTGTGTCCCCGAGAATTTTCTTGGGTAGGCTCTTAGGCCCCAAGGTACTCCCTTAGGTTGTGCAGTACTGGGGAACTGCATATGGCGTTCTGTTGGAGGACGATTCAGAGTTTTTAAATTAAAAACTCCTATGATGTTTTAATGACTATGATTTGTATTGATTTTAAAAAAAAACATAATTGTTTTAAATGTTTTGCGGGAACACACTAGATAACCTATCATAATCTCCTGAACTCCATCATCCGAAATATTTCCATCTTAACTGAAAGTTTACTGTCTGTTACTACCTGAGATATCAGTGGGACCTCAGCACAGTCTAAACAATCTATAGATATTTGAACCAATAAAGAAACATATGATTATCTGTTATCTGCATATCCTGTAGAATCAACTGCTAGTATTGTATTACTGAGCTTCCCTAAGCTTACTCTGTTACTCACCCTTTTCAGGTTAAAAGGATTGAACCAATACAACTATCGACATCAGTAAGGGAGTTCTTCCGGTTTTGTTTGTAGAGTATGATACATATGATTAGGGGCATGTAGATTGTATTTTGTTTTATATACAAGTCTGAAAACCTATTTTATTTCTGAATACAGATAAATGATTTTATGAATCTACATGTTTTAATAAAAGTTTTAAAATTTTCACTATTTTTACGGTACGTTACTCCAGTGGCCTTAATATAACACTCTAGATCTGATCGAGTTGCCCGCATCGGTCTGAGGGCGTTACAACAGACGTGCGATCATCCCAAATTAATGAGAATCAGCTTTTATTCAAATAAAAGGGTTAATTACCCACCTAGTCCATCCTTATTTGGTTCAAATTCAAAGATACCCATTTAAGCACCTATTGGGCTCATCTAAAACCCAAGTCAATTTTCATTTGGGTCAAAAGCTTAATATACTAAGAAAACGTTATTCTAAAGTCTATCCAAATAATTCACAACTCCTACCCCGTATTTCGGGCCATTACAACTCTCCCCTCCTAAAAGAAATTCTACCCTCGAAAATAACTTGAGCAGAGGAAGTGCAGATATTGAAGTTACATGTCCTCTTCAAGTTCCCATGTCGCCTCTTCGATGCCACGATTCCTCCACAAAATTTTCATTAACAATATCCTCTTGTTTCTTAGCTCTTTGACGTCTCTGAAAATGATTCAAATATATTCTTCCTCGTAAGTAAAATCTTATTTTACTTTGACTTACTCAAGGTGTACAACATGGGATGAGTTTGATCAGTATCTTTGAAGCATGAAGACATAAAACACATTGTGGATGCGTTCAAGATCTGGAGGTAACGCTAACGGTATGCCACTAGGCCTACTCTCTCTAAAACCTCGTATGGTCCAATGAGTCATTGAGTTGATTTACCCTTGCACCTAAACCGAATATCCTTTTTCCATAGGGAGACCTTGAGGAACACTTTGTCTCTCATTATAAATTCAATATCCTTGCGCTTCAGATCGACGTATGGTCTATGTTTATCGTAAGCCTCTTTCAGACTACTTTGAATGAACTGAACCTTTTTTCAGTTTCTATGATCAAGTCAGAGCCAACTATCTTGCCTTTACTGATCTCCATCCAACATAATGGAGTCCTACACTTGCGCCCATACAATGCTTCATATGGAGCCATCTGGATGCTTACCTGAAAAATGTTGTTTTACATGAACTCCACCAAGGGTAAGTGATCCTCCCAGCTACCCTCAAGTTCCAGAATAGTGCATTTGAGTATATCCTCCAAAATATGAATAACTTGCTCGGACTGTCTGAAGATGAAAGGTGATTCTATAATGCAGTTTAGTACCCAAATCTCCATGTAGTGCTTTCTAGAACCAAAAAGTGAACCACAGATCTCTGTTGAAAATGATTAAGGTAGGGTCTCTATGCAATCTCACAATCTCGCAGATGTACAGTTTTGACAATCTCTCTAACGTATAGTCCATATGAACCTGAAGGAAATTGGCAGATTTGGTCAAACGAACCACTATAGCCCAAACTGCATCATGTTGGAACCTTGTCATCAGAAGGTCGGTTATGAAATCTATTGTCACTCGTTCCCATTTCCATTGAAAAATTTGTATCTACTATAGTAATCTTAAGGGAAGCTGATGTTCTTCCTTGACTTATTGGCAAACCAAACACTTAGCAACAAACTCGAACTCTTCTCTCTTCATGACAGACCACCAATACAATAGTCAGAGCTCTTGGTACATCTTGTTGCTACTCGGATGAACAGAGAAGGGGCTACAATGCGTCTCATAAAGGATCTTGTAATGAAGTTACCTCACAGCTGGCATACACACAAACACCCTCAGAAGTACAGTATGCATTCATCACGTAACTCAAAATCGGGGGCCTCACCTCGGAAGACTTACTCTACTCAGGCTTTCAATCGGTCGTCCAAACCTCGTAACCGCTTAACTTCACCCACAAACTTGGGCTCAACTCTCAACTCGGCCAAAGATTACCTGAACCTGAAAAACTTAGACGTGCTAGCAAAGCTCACAACTCCACTACGGTCTTTATACTAAAGCATTTGCAACGATGTTCGCTTTTCCAGAATGTTAGTTAATCACACATTCATAGTCCATCAAAAGCACTACCCATGTTGTTGCCTTAAGTTCAACTCCTTCTAAGTAAGTCGATACTTAAGGCTCTTATGGTCTGTAAAGATGCGACACTTTTCCCCGAAAAAATAGTGCCTCAAATTATTCAATGAAAAGACCACTGTGGCTTGCTCCAAATCGTGAGTTGGATAGTTTCATCCGTGAGGTTTTAACTGTCGGGACGTATAGGCCATAACCTTCCCTTCTTACATTAGTACGTACCCCAAGCCATTTAGCAAAGCATCACTGAATATAGTAAAGTCTTTACCCAATTATGTTTGAGTTAGAATGGGGGCTTGCGTAAGGATTTGTTTTGACTTATCAAAGTTCTCTTAGAGCTTCTCATTCCATATAAAAGTAACTCATTTCTGAAGTAGCTTGGTTAATAGGCCGCAGTCATGGCGAATCCATTGACGAATCGGCGGTAATAACCTGCCAGGCCTAAGAAACTACGCACCTCAGTGACATTCTTGGGCGGTTTCAACTCTAACACAACCTTGATCTTTTAGGGGGTCTACCAAGATACCATTGTATACTACAATGTGACACAAAAATGCCACTTTAGTCAACAAGAAATCGTACTTCCCAAACTTGGCATACTATTGGCGTTCTCTAAGCATTTACAAAAAGCTCTCTAAGAAGTCAATCGTACTGTACCTATAGAGCCTCTCGATTAGAGACTCTTGATATTGTGGTAAGTTAGGTACAAGTAGAAGAGGTGGCATAGCGGATAGGTTAGGTATGACACAGACTATCTGCTAAAGTGTCGAGGTCAAATCGTGGAAGAATGTTGCCTTGTCAACACCAACATTCGTATATGTCTCATGATCTAAGTTTGAGGCATACTCATCACCAAAATATCTGTCTAAGAAGATGTCACTCTCTTCCTGGCCCTCATGGCTAAGAACGTCACTATCGACCATAAGCAAACCCTAAAATTAAAAAAATATTACTATTTCCATTCTAGAATCTTAAGTATTCTTGACACTCTAGGGGCATGTACTCACACAAACACTTACTGACACTGACTCGCGGGTCCTAGGAACGACTAAACCTGGAATCTCTGATACCACTAAATGTAACACCCTAATCTAGTTCGACTAAAAGATCCATGGATTAAGATGCCACACGGGACCACCAAAATGGTCAACCAAAAAATTTCTTTTCAAAACAGTTTATAATTATCAAAATCATCCATCATATCATATGTGAAGTTGAAATAAAATATACAAAATACAAGAGTCTCCCAAAATATGTACAATACAATCATGGGGTTTAAAATCAAAATAGAGTTATGACTCGAATACACAAGATCCATATTGAATACATGCCCTTTAAAATAAACTTAAGATATGCTCTGTAAATCTTTTGGTCTGGAATGTACGGATGTGATAAGCTCGTCAACGACCCCTCTATTAACTTGTGCACGAAACACATTCCACACGTTGAGCTCATAATCTCAGTGCCACAAGAATAACAATGCAATACTACATGCATTCACTATATGAACATGCCGAAATGCAAAGTCAAAAGCATGCATAAGTACATATTAAACATGAGATAGTCCAAGTGGTGTACTCGAATGAATTTGTGTGCATCTCGGATAACACACTAACTTATCTTGAATGTGATAGCTTTGGGGAAAGAACTGAAATTTACATGTGTTGGAACTTAAGGCCCTCGGTCTATCTTAGATCCTCAAGAGGTCGGGGTGAGGTTCAAAATTTACGTACATCGAAAGCTCACATATTGTACCTAGTCGAGCATAGGGTACGATTCTGGAATTTATATACATTGAAATTTGTATCTATATGACCCAGAATTTACGTGCATCGGATGCATACCAAACAAATAATATCTAGATATTCACAAACAAAGGATGATTGTCATAATACTAGAGTAACTCGGGTGTCCTAGCCATTTTTTTAGCATCATACAAAGGTAAATCTTATGTTATCCTAACTTGCTTGATTTGTATGTGAGAATTGAGTTATCTTGATTATTTTCACTTGTATCGAACACTTGTAGTTTATACGAACTCGAAACTCTTCCACCTGAACACTCAAATAATTTAACCAAAATTGGTCGAAAATCACTATGGGTATCAATACTGGGCCACTAGTATCGATACTCACCCCTTGGGTATCGATACTTTCCTGAGTATCGATACCAAAATTTGCTTCAATGTTTTGAAAAAATACTTAGGTATTGAGGCCCTTATGTGGAGTATCGATACTTTACCCTGGGTATCGATACTCCCATAAGTATTGATACCAAAACTTAACTTCGATGTTTTCAAAAATGTCTCAGTATCGATACTGGTCATCTGGTATCGATATTGATCCTTGAGTATCGATACTCCTTGAAGGGGTATCGATACTTCCCTTATAAAATGTCGGGTTTTGGCCTTTCACGAAGAACAATATCAGTAGTGTTCTTCTAGTACCGATACTAATAGACTAGAATACCCTGTTCTGGTCTATTAAACCTCACCCATATGCTCCCCTAAGATTAGAAAAGCTTATTAAAGTCTTATTTGAGGTCTTAGAGGTTAAAAGCTATCATCTTTGAAGCTTACAAACACCAAAATTGAAACTTTCTATGAAATTACTCTAGCATGCTTACATGAACAAAACGTACCAAAATACACATAAAATGATCTATATGTGGTATGGACAAGTTAAAATCGTGTTATCTTGAAGCTATGTGATTGAAAACATCCTCAAATTACCCAACTATTAGTTTTTCCTTGCCCCTAGACTTTGAGCTCTCTCCTTACTCTTGAACTAATCAAAACAAGTTTAATGAGTTGTTAGATCATTTTGAACCTAAGGAAAAGCCAAAAACGTTTTCTTACCAATTAAAACCCATAAAACAAACCAAAACTTAGAATCTCATGAACCCCCACTAAACCCGTTTTTATGAAACTTAGCTAAAACTTGCAAAAGTAGGTTTGAATGAAAGCTTAGAGAATGAAGGTTGTAGTTCTTACCTTGGAGGCTCAAATGGATGCTTGGAACTTTTAAAGTTTTATAATTTAACTGGTTCTTGAAGAGGAAGGAAGGCAAAGAGAAAATATGAAAAAGATAAGCTTTTGGGGACGAAGATAAGATATATTTCAGATGTGAAATCATTTCAAATTAATGGGAATAAGCTTTGACTCAAAAAATGGGTTAATTACCCACCTTTTCCCTCATCATTTAGTTCAAATTTAAAGACACCCATTTAAGCACCTATTGGGATCATCTAAGGCCTAAGTCAATTTCCATTTGGGTCAAAAGTTTAATATACTTGGAGAAAGTTATTCTAAAGTCAATCTGAATAACCCGAAACTCCTAACCCATATTTCAAGGTGTTACATACGGCCGTGTTTTCGATCACATTGCGTTTATCACGGTTGTAGATATAACAGATGCAATTACAGTCATTACGGATATCACGGTCGTGATTTTTTTGAATGAGTTATTTTTTTAAAAAATGAAATAGCATAAAATAAGAAAATAGCGGTCCGCTATTGTTGCTATCCACTAAATTACGATCACGATCTACTGATGTTGGTGTGATTCCGCTTTCACATCGATAATTTTCGCGATAGTGGTATCGGATGCCCCGTGGCTGCGATATAGTAGCCACAATACCGCTATTTGACCGCTATTTGAATCCTTGAATTCATCCCTCTCTTAAGAATTGAATCATCCGTTAAACCAGAGAAGTTATCTTCCATCTCTTATTCTGACTTTGGTTCTATATTCGTATCCAGTTGTTCAATCCTTTCATTAACTCTTTTATTTATCCCTTTTACTTTTACAAACGATCTTTTCAATTTGTTTAATTATACCACCTAACTATTTAATTGTAGTTAATCAAGCCACTATATATTAATAGTTGACAGAAATTATGATGTGACAATTATCAAAATTAGCATAATTATATATTTAGTCCTTAATATTTATATATTATATCAATTTGGTCCCAACATAAATCTAATTTAATAAATTAATCATTCAATCAGAATATGACATATATCAACACATTTATGACCCGTGTCACTATTTGATTGGATGAAAAATTTATTTTATTAAATAAATTAAATTTAATAAAAAATCAAATCAGGTGGTGACACGTGTTACAAACGACACATGACAGATCCTGATTTAATGCTTAATTTATTAAGTTAAATTAAAATCAGGACCACATTAATAGAGTATATAAATATTAAGGACTAAATGTATAATTATGTCAATTTTTTAAATGCCAAGTCAACCGCTAACAAGTAGTGGCTTGATTGAATATAATTAAGTAGTTAACTAGTCTGATTGAACAAATTGAAAGATTAATTATAAAAGTAAAAGGACTAAATAATTATGTGTTCAATGATATAATTTACCCAAACAACAAATGAAAGTGAGGAAAGATACAAAATCAACCAATTTTGGCTTCTGGACTGAGTACATTGCCACTCACACAATCCAAAATGTCATAATCATTCTACTCATCACCGCTGTAATCTTTTAAGAATCTATACCCAGATTTCTTATCCTTTTTACTAATAAATATACCGAAATTTACGAACAAAACTGAAAGGCCGTGAAAATTATGAACTGATAAATAGGTTCGTAAAAAGTTGACCCGGTAAAACTAACTGATATCGACTCGAGTTAAAATTGTTTTTAACTTGCGCTGTAGCGATTCGAAACTGACTCGAGTCAGAACTGGTCTTTACCTGACTCCGAGTTGAACCTGGAAATTGTGGATCTGAACCCGACTTGCACCCGACCTGAGAATGATCTGAACCCGAATTGAATCGAAAAAATGATACCTAAACCCGACCTGCATCTGACTGATATAAACCCGAACCCAATATTGAACTGGTAAATAACTGATATTACCCAACTTGTTTTCAACCTGACCTATGATGAACCTGGCCTGTTTTTAACCTGACCTGTAAATTATTCGACTTGTTATTAACCTGATCTGATATTTACATGACTTGACATTTACCTGACTTATATATTACCATGGACGAAATTATAAGATTTTAATAAAATTATGAGTTTTTGAGTTTATGATATAATTAAAAAATTAATATGATTAATTTTTAAATGTTATAATAAAATATTTATTATGATAATTAAATTAATAAATATACTTATTATATAAAATTATTTAATAAAATTAATAAAAATATTTAAATGTAAATTATATAAAACATGATTAATAAAAATATTGGCATTGAACAATGATTAAATGTAAATTAATATAGTTTAATTTATGTAAATTATATAGTTTAATTTATGTAAAGAAAAAATAATATTAATAATGTAAGTATTTATTATGTAATTTATATTGGCGTTTTACATTATTAATACAAATAATAATTTTGGCAATGAAATGATACTTATTTTGATAATAAATTAATATTGGTATTGAACATGATTAATTTTCTAAAATATAAATATAAACTATACCGTTTAATTTTTGTAAAGAAAAATTATCTAACAATTATAACATACATAAAACATAATATAAAAAATAAATTTAATTTATAATGATAATTTAAATAACATTTGATTTAAAATTTGAATAACATTTGAGTTATTCGTTGAATACAATAAAATAAAATAAAAACAGTTTTTTTAAGCTCTCTGATCTTATAACAAAAATTTTATAAGGCTAAAAGCTTAACTTTGCTATCAGAAATTTCTTCATCAAGCTTTTGTATCGAAATAGCTGCCAACATTGTTAAATTACGGATAACTTTTAAAACTATCAATATAATTTAACATAAGTAGCTATTTCAAAAAAATGACAGTTTCAACATGAGTAGTGTGTTACATATTGCATATATATATGTTACATAGTATATGCTATATAATTTGCATGTTAGTGAGTCCATATTAAATAGGCTAGCCCATTTTTTTTCTTTTAAATAATAAAACCCAACAACTAGTTCATTACATTGTTTTTTTCAAGGCTCAAATATTAGCCCATGTACTTTTTACAAATATAAATAATAATAATCAAAAATAAAAATCTCTAAATACATGCTCTAACCACCGGTTTTGCCTTAGGGGTAGTTTGCTTTGAAATTCAAAAAGAGACAAAATTTAATTTGGTTTATCTTTTGAGGACATCATCAATCCAAGGCAACAGAAACACAACAAATCTACACACTTGATGAGCTTTGATCCAAGGGTAGCCATTTCTTGGATCCATGTGAAAAAAACACAAATGTACATGGACCCTTGGATGGGAAATTTAATCTAATGGCTCCCATGAAGCCATGTCATCAATCCAAGTGCACCATCAAGGACTAATCTAATATGGTATAGTTTATAAACTATATACTATATTAATATAAATTATAGTTAAGATAATTAACATTAATATAAACTATATAGTACATTAATATAAACTATAGTTTATAAATTATATACTATAGGTTATAAACTATATAATACACTAATATAAATTATTGTTTATAAACTATAGGTTACATATAAAATTTATATAACATATAAATAGATTGTATACATACATATACTATAGGTTATATATATATATATATATATATATATATATATATATATATATATATATATATATATATATAGTTATATATATCATACATAGTTTACACATACATGTATTGTAAGTTACATATATAGTTTACATGTATACATATACTATAGGTTACATATATTAACTATTGTTTATAGACTATAGGTTAATGTTACATATATAATTTATATAAACTATATGAATTATCAACTGTATCTATACATATATAGTTTATAAAGCTTAGGGTTTAAGATTTATGATTTAGGGTTTAGGATTTAAGGTTTCTATAAACTATATACTTTATATAGTTTATGCATAGTATTTCTATAAACTATATATATATAATCTATAGATTACTTATATTAGTTATATACATATATATATATAATATAAATTATAAGTTTATATATACTATATATATATATAGTTTATAATATATAGTTTATATTATATATATATAGTTTATATAAACTTATATTATATATATAAATTATATACTTTAATACTTTATATAGTTTATATATTGTTTACACATAGTTCATTAATAAATTTTACAGTTTATATATAAACTATATAATTTTTAATGTAAAATATTTATATAGTAATATATATGTACTTAATATACTATATATATAAATTATATACATAAATCTTATATATTATATATTTATATATATAAATTACATAGTTTATTAATAAACTACATGTAAACTACATATAAACTATATATATATATTATATATTTGTCTTTATATATATATTATACTTTTTTCAATTTTTTAAATGAATGTAATTTACTATATATTTTTTATTTTTTTTTTACATTTTGTATTTATTTGGATTTCATCCTTTTGAGTTTTTTAATTTATTTTAATTTTAAGTCTTTCACTTTTATATGTATTTAATTTAGTCCTTAACTTTATATTTGCATCCTCATTTGACCCATTGTTAGTTGTTATTTATATTTTTGTAACTAACTCATAACTTTTTAAATAGGTAGAATTTAGTCATTTTTATATTAATTTAAACCTCAAATTTTAAATTTATTTCGATTTGGTCCCTTATCTATGTTTGTTGTTTAATTTATATTTTAAAATTTTATTTGTAGTTTTACATTTCTTCAATTTTTCCTTAAATTTATACTTTTTACAAAATTGATCCATGATTTTGTTTTTTGTAATTTACTCAATCATATACACAATTTGAAATTCAACAATCACGAAAGATGACAAAATAATTAATCCAAAAATAAAAACGACCCGACCTGAACTCAATCCGTATATGATAAACATCCGACCTGAATTTTATCTTTTAATGATGTAACCCGATCTGAACGAGATCCGACTGAAGTTCACTTGAACCTGAATTAACCTGGTCTTTATCTACTTCAGACCTGAACTATTTTAACCTGAATGACATCGATCTAAACTGAAAATGACATGATCTGAACTTGATATGAATTTGATGTCAAATCAATTTGAAAATGACCCGAATTAATTTGACATATATATATAATATGATCCGAGTCAAACCATAAAATTAACCTGAGTTGACCTTACCTAATTTTATTCAATCCGTCAAAATCTAACTAAAATGATTACCTGATTTTACATCCTTGTTCATAAATACTTTGTCAAAAACAAAACGATAGACCAAAAACTAAAAGAATTAATGACAGTGTAAAAATATCAGCATTTCCGTGGTTTTGGATTCTTTTGGTAAGTCGTGTCTGCCAGCTTTTACTTGGTTTAGTGGCTAAAACTTATAAATTTTGTAGAATTAAGAAAAAAGATTTAGTATCATTTTCTTCAAAAGAACAAGTATATACCCAAAAATCAGTTATGCTTTGTGGGAAATAACCAGTTTGGAGAGAGATGATGAAGAATCGGAGAAAAGGTTTGGTTTTGATGCCGTTCACAGTCTGCATTCTGGGGTTTAAGCCCCTGTGTGCAAGTGCTGCAACAGGTCAAGGAGATGGTGTTACTTTGTTTTTTTTTTCCTGCCTTATTTGTGATCTTTGGTGTTGCTTTCTGGTTGGGTTTCTTCTTGTTATCTGCTTTGAGCTGCTTTTGGATGTGGCTTGAAATGAACTTCCTTGATTACATTGCCTTATTCCTAAAAATTCTTTGTCAGTGTTGTTTATTGTTTATAAAGTTTTCGCCTTTGCTTTTCAAAGGTGTATGGAGATAAGATTGGGAAGTTTAATATTCACCTGTACGTGTACGCCGTACTAATTTATAAAATGTTAAGAGTAATGAATTTGTAAAATTTTAAGGATTGAAAACATATTATTAATAATAGAAAATATTAACTTGTCATTTCAACTCATAGCTTTCTATGATATGTATTCATGGACAATTTCGTAACTTTCTGGCACTTTGTGAATTGCTGCTGACTGGAAAAAGGTTAAATCTTTCTTCCCAGTGCCATTTATTTTCTCTGGCTGCATGCATAAGCTTTTTCTCTGTTCTGAAAAGAAATATAGATCCTTGAAACTGAGATTTAGTCTTAAGATTTCCCTGTTTTGGTGGGGTTCCAGTATTTTTGGCTAAATTTCTGATCAACCATTTTACTCATTAATCACTTGGTGTAGACATATATATGTAATAGGAAGCTAAATTTGTCAAACATACATGGTGTGCATGGAAGAACACCAGTACTACGAATGATTCCGATGAATCGGTTTCAAGGAATGTTTCAAATAGAAAAGTGGAAGAAGTTAAGACTTGTAATTAAAACTTCTCTCCTTGGCATACTCATCTTGCTTGTGGGGTGTGCAGCTTCTGCCTTGGGGGTAATGTTCAGCAGTTTAAATTCACCTCCACAGCTAACTGGTTGGACCGTGACCAATGGCGATCCATGTGGACAGTCGTGGAAAGGTGTTACTTGCTCGGACCAACGTGTCACCGAAATGTAATTTCTTCGTTTCCAATTTTCCTTCGATGTGTCTTGTCCTAAACCAGCTGATGCTAACTATAGTATATTCCTTTATTTGGCCTTTTTTTTCCCAGTAAACTGTCGAGTCTCGTACTTTCTGGATCAATGGGTTACAGTCTTCAAAGTTTGACATCATTGAATGAACTGGAAAGCTGAATTCCAAGATTGGATTGATTTTCTTTTCATACATTTATCTGGTTATCTTTATACTGATATCTGAACAAATCTGCAGGGACTTGAGCAATAACAATCTTGCAGGCGATACACCGTATAACATACCTCTGAACTTGCAGCGATTGTATTTTTCGAAACGTGCATTTGTTTCCTTTCCTATGTCAACTGTTTCTTTTCTTTTTTTAAGGATTTTGTATAACATAATGTTAATTTGTCTGCATAAATCTTGCATTTAATCATTTTACTGGAAGTGTCCCTTATTCAAAAAAAAAAAAGATGCCTTCTATTTGTAGGTACTTGCAGAGCAACCAGTTTAAGTCGACAGCGACTCGACCAATAATACGCTCACACCAACGGAGACTAACCCAGCCTCGGGCAGACTGTGTAGGAACGTGAGAGGCTGACCGTGGCTCCCGGGGAGAGACCTACTTCAATCCTCAAGTTCTAACCCTAAAGATGAGATCCATTCTACGGACTCAGATAGTATACCGCCGCATGTCTGTGGTTAGAGAATCGACAAGAGGAGGGAAATTCTCAGAACCCCAATCCAAGTGTTAGAATAGAAGTTGGTTCTTCAAGCTCTGGAAAACGCAAAGGAGGCAAAAAAGGCATTGGCAAAAAGAAGTATAAGAAGAATCATAGCAGGCAAGATCTAAATGTTACACTGTCTACGATGAAATCTCGAGCTGGAATAAGCGAGGAAGAAGACCCAAGCGAACCGGCCAGTGAGCTGTTGGGGGATGTGATGCTAATGGCAGAGGCTGAGGTGCAGCCCCACCGATCTCCATGATCATATTATGTTGGAACTGTCGAGGGCTTGGGAACCCATTGACAGTGCGCAAATATTGTCAGATCGATATGGGAAAAACGAGATGACTCTTTCCTGTGCAAGATTAGGAAGGCAGGAGATAAACATGGAAGTTGGTAAAGGATGAGACGATCGCAGGCAAAGCGAGATGAACGGATACTTAGAGACCGTATTCTTAAGTTGGATTCGGCTCCGGTCTCGGACCTAGTCTGCGAGCAGCGTTGTCAAGCTATGACTGAGCTTAAAGAAGTTATTGACAAGGATGAGGCTTATTCGTTGCAAAGATCAAGGGTTGCATGGCTGCGGGACAGGGATAGGAACACTACATTCTTTCATGCTAGAACCAATAGAAGGAGAAAGAAAAATTGGATAGAAGGTATTGAGAGTGAGGAAGGAGTATGGTGCGACCAGTTGGAGAGCATCTTCGATGTGTCCACAAAGTACTTCACCTCTCTCTTCTAGTCTACAGGAGCCGAGTCCGATGAGGAGACCCTTCGAGCCATAGATCGGTTTGTAATGCCAGTGGATAATGAGTCACTTTGCCGCAGCTTTACTTCTGAGAAAGTCCTCCATGCCTTTCCCCAAGTAAATCCTACTAAATCCCCTGGTATTGATGGTATGTCCGGTCAATTCTATTGTAGTTTTGGAATGTTCTTGGAAATGATTTTGTTAGCCTTTGTCTTAGCTTGTTGAATAATAATATGGATTTTGTTGATGTTAATCACTCGGTGATTGGTCTTGTTCCCCAAACAAATAGTCTAATATTAATGAAAAATTATAGACCGATTAGCCTTTGCACGGTCGTATTGTAGATGCTTGGTTTTATCCGAGTCTAGGTCGGGACAGGCCTCATTCAAGCCCAATGGACAACAGATATATGCATAAGAAGATAGCAGTTTGAGGGTCGGTTTTTAGCAGTTTTAGTTTTTAAGAAATAACCACCCATCATCAGTTTTAATGGGATTTAAAAAAGAGAGGGATATCAACTACGGGGGGGCCATAGACAAAAAAAAAGGACGAAAAACACAGGAAAAAAGGAAAAGAGCAGTACTTGTAAAAGGTTATTTCTCATATTCGAGGATCAAAGGAAGCAAAGGATCTCTCTTGTCATTGAATCAGAGTAATACACAAAATCAAAAAGGGGTACTTATTTCTATGTTTCCATTCTCAATTGTTTTTGTAATTTGCTTACTTATTTCTATGTTTCTATTTTCAATTGTTTTTGTAATTTGCTTGTACATGCGTATGCTTTGAGTCAAAATCAAGTTAAAATATATAGAAATAATAGTACATTTACCTTAGAGGTTTGGGGTCATTTCCGGTGCTACATTCGAAGGAAAAAGAATAAATAGGTTCCTAAAAAACAGAATAAAATCAGTAAATATTTTGAAATCAATTCGTTTAAGGGTTGAATGCAAATAGGAAAAGGGTTTTAGTCCATTTACCTTATTCGTCGGAAACATTATTGTTGGTTTTGTCGGAGTAGATAGTGGGTATTTTTGTGAGGCTTCGGTTCGGTAACAAGGGGTAGAGTGAGGTCGTGAGGTCTTGGTTCCTCAACGGAGCTTTCGAGGGTGAGTCCGCGGTGGTCGAGAGTTCAGCAGTGAAGGTTGGGGTTGTTTTGACCTTTGGGTTATGGTTTCTTGCTGTGAGAGATTTGAAGCTTAAGGGTTCAAGGTGATTTACGGGGTGGACTCGAGGTTGTGTGGATCCTCATCGGAGCCTTGGGCGGCGGCCATGGTGGCCACGGCCTCATTCGGTTGCTTTGAAGAGAGAATGAGAGGAGCTTTGAGAGAACAGCAGGGGAGGGGAGAGTTTATTAAAGTGAGGCTGAGTTTAGAATGAAAATTAGGTTAAAACTAAGCCTAAGGTTCCTAATATATTCAGTCTCCTAAACGACACCGTTTAGGACCTGCGCCTAGGAGAGGGTTAATCATGCAGACGTCCCCTGCAGTTCTCATATGTTTCGTTTTAGTCCTTGCTTTGGTGTTGTGTACATTTCGAATTTGGCTCTTAACCTTTATGTTTGTTACATTTTAGTACGAGCCATGTTATTTTAAGTTTTGACAACTTTATGTAGTCGGCTCTTAAATTTCAGAATATTTATTTTAATCCATCTCGTTAGTTAAGTCATATTTTGTGTTGTTGATATTTTTGGCCTGTTTTTTCGTGTTCTTTTATTTTAGTCCTGTAACGAGTCTTTTGTGTTTTCCTAATTCTGTTCTCTTTGTGTATGCATATTCTAATTTAGTACCCAGTGTGTTACTTTTTTTTTGTTTGTTTGTCTTCACATCTAGCTTGTAATTTTTATATATGACAATTTAGTTACTTAGTATGCTTGTTGAGTTTAGTGTTTAATTTCTATTTTGTATGCTTAGTTTTAGTTTTCTGTTATTTTGGTCCCCATGTCAGTATTGAATACGAGATTGTTGTTATTGACAATAGGTTTTTATATATATAGCAATTGATGTTATTTTAGTGTATGTGCATATTTTATTTTAGACTAAGATGGTTATTCTAATGTGTGACATTATATGATTAGTTTTTGCATGACATCCTTTTGTATAATTTGCCTGTTAGCCTCATGTGTACAATTCGACATCGTTACATAATTGATTTAAGGGTAATACCCTTTTAATTTAAAATTGTTTTAAGTGGGTTGTCTTAACTGATTAGAGATCCGCTTTCGACAATTTTAAATTAAAAGTATATCCCGAAAGTGAAACCTAAAAATTGATCCATCACACTAAAATTTGGGAATGAAAGAAAAAGAAATGTTCGTTTATTTAAATATATCGAGAAAAGGTTGTTATATCTTTAAGATCTGGTCTCGATATTTGTAAATAATCGAACATTCTTTATCTTTCTAAAATGACTTGGTAATTTTAATTTAATTCGTTTGAGTGTTCTTGAATGTTTTAAATTTACATTTTTGTTATATGGGATCAAAAATCAAATTAAGTTTGAATTTGTAAATTTCATTGCAAAAACGTTAATTAATCGATTAGGTACCGATTTAGGGCGTTGTGGGGGTGCTAATCCTTCCCCACACGTAACCGACTCCCGAACTCGAATTTTGGTAACGCAGACCTCAATTTGTTGTTTTAATTTAAATTAATTTTTATTTAAAATGACAAAGCATTTTTGGGTGCCCAATCACACCCTAATCAAAGATTGGTGGCGACTCTTTGATCCGTATTTTTCGATCATAAAGGAAATCCAAAAATTTTCGAAACGAGAGGTCTTTTAAATCGCATTTGTTTTTAAATTAAAAAGAGATAATTAAGAATTAATGTGGTTTTTTAAAATCTCACTTTTTTCACCTTTTAAGAAAAAATCGTTTCGACAGCTTGGCGACTCTGCTGGGGAACTTTTTTTTTTAGAGAGTCAAGCCGATAGTCGATTAATTAATTGTCTTTGCAATTGAAAATTACAAGTTCGTTTTAATTTGATTTTTGATCCCTTGTTTGGTTTTTAATAAGTTTTGTTTATATTTTTGATTTTTTTAATTTAATTCGATTAACCAATAAATAGTTGTACCGATCTGTTTGTTAATGGTTTCAGATTAATTGTGTATTTTGGGAATTGATTTTGAGTGTTTTTATTGTTTGTTTTTTTTCGCTTTTCCTCACACACTGCATAGTTGCATTATCATAACATGAGCTAAAACCCCGCTCTGTCCTGTTTAAGTAGGAGTGAGAGACTATGCCCTTGTGTGGTTTTCACCTCCGCATGGGATAGTGGATCACTCCTGGAGCTCACGCCTTATGGTCCTCGTGATGGTAATCACCTCCGCATGGACATAAGGAGGTGTGTGTTCCCTCGAAATTGAACTCGATCCCCTAAAGCCTGTGATGGGCCAGGATTGAGGGTTCGGCAGCCCAAGGGGGCACCGGCAAGGACAATTCGAGAACTTATTGCTTTAGAACCTAACCCGTCATATAGTGAACGTAGAGCCTGAACTTAGGTTGAGCCAAACCCGAACCTTAATAATCCCGTGAGGAGGGTACACAAGGAAAAGCTTTTTTGAGTCATTTATTTTCCTTTTTTCGAATAAATGCATGCGAACTAGATATCATGCGGTTAGGTTTATTTTTTGAATAAGCATGCGAATTAGATATCATGAGGTTAGGATTTCTTTTTGTGGATAACAAAGCATGGGGGTAGATATCATGTTGGGTAGGATCTGATAAAGCATGATGGGGTAGTCAGCATATGTGGGTAGGATTTTTGAACAAATTATTATCCTGAATTAATTGCTTCATGTTTACTAACCGATCTTTTGTTGTTTTTGCCTTGTTTCTTTTCTGTTTTGCATTGCATTGTCCATTACATGGTGTTGATTTGGGGTCGATGTCCATATAGAAGGCCAGTAATATGGAACGAACGGTTCAGAAAGAGGTTGAGGACAATGCAGATGTTCTGAGGTGGTCGGAACAGTCCCAATTGACCAATGGAGACAGCGTGATGCCTGGATATGTGTCAGAGTTATTTGGTTACACTCACATCAACGTGCGTCAGAATGATCTAAGTGAGCTAAAGGAGATATGGGGAAGATGGACAGTAGCCGATAAGGAGATGTTTTATCAGTTGTACGGCGATATTCCTTATCTTCTGGATGTTTCTATTGACCGAAATCTGTTTAGAGCATTGGCACAGTTCTGGAACCCCGGCTTATAGCTGTTTCACATTTGGTAGAGTGGATCTAACACCAACAATAGAGGAGTATCAAGCTTTGGTTCGTTGTTCGAGGTCACAGATGGATAGAGTATATACCAAGCTGCTAGTCACTCCTTCGTTTAAGAAGAAATTACTATTGATGACCGGAATGAGTAAAGATTGGGTAATCAGAAACATTAAGAAGAAGGGAGACAGTGAGTGCATCTCTTGGGCTGCTTTGAAAGAAGTAATTGATCATCACCCTGATAAGAGAAAGAAGCTTGACTTGTTTGCTTTAGGGATTTATGGGCTCGTTATTTTTCCAAAGGTGCTAGGATATGTAGACGTATCAGTCGTTGACCTGTTTGAAAGATTAGACAAGCACGTGGATCCTGTTCCAGCCATTTTAGCTGAGACGTTCCGGTCTTTGAGTTCTTGTAGGCGTGAGGGAGAAGGACGCTTTATAGGATGTGCGCCTTTGCTGCTAGTGTGGATTCTAAGTCATTTAAAACATGTTGAAAGAGCACCAGGACGAGTGTTTCTAGAGGGGTTTTCTCCTTTGAAAGATTTTCTTTCTAAAGAATGGCCTGGGGGGTTTTACCGAAGAAAAATGGATGGTCATCTTCAAGGATATCAGAGATGGAGATATTTTATGGCGAGCTTCGTGGAATACCTCTTCGGATATACTTTACCAATGTGGAGAGCAAGATTGGGTTCCTTTGCCATGTATATGGGGTTCTGTTGGGTATGCACCACTACTAGTTTCCAGACAGTATGGATCGAGGCAGTTCATTCAATCCACGTGGGACTTGTTAGGATCGGATTTTACATTCAAAGGAGATCAGTATAAGGGTAAAGTTAAAGGGGTTGCTGAGGCCTGGAAGCAAACTCGTCGTGTGAATCTGTTCACTTATAATCTCGAGTTATCTCAAGAGTACGAGCAGTGGAGAAGCGGTCGAGTAAATGACAATACCCCGATGGTGAATCCTGAAAATATTCAGCCGGTGGAGGAACAGTTGAGAGTGGTGCCATCTCCATTAGAGTTAGCCAAGCGCGATTTCGAAGTAGAACAGAGACAATAGAGAATGACTTTGCAGAAACTGGAAGATGAAGTGTATCAAAAGGGATTGGAGATCGACATTCAGAAGAGTAGAGCAGATCGAATTGAAAAAGTAGAGAAACAACTTCGGCTAGACTTTGACGATCTTCGGTCAACTTATCAGCGAATGGTAAAAGCTCAGGAAGGTTCTAGCTCGAGTAAGTCTGTCGAATTGAGGCAAGAGGTGGCGAGCCTCAAAAGAGTATCCGGAGAGAGTCAAGAAGAGCTCAAGCAAAGCAGACACCAAGTGAAGATTTTATCGAAAGAAAAGGATTCTTTAGAGCAGCGGTTACAAAAGAGTCAAGCCCAGAATGAGAAATTGAAGGAGAAAATTTCAAATTTAGAGACTGCATTACGACGATGCCGAAACAAGGAAGGTAGATCGAGCCAGGGAGAGATTGAAAGTCTGAAAAAACAAGTGAGTGAGCTTGAAGCCATGGTTCAAGAGTTTCAGAGGCAAGCAAGTGAGTTATCGATAGTTCCTTATGAGGGGGATATACAGTGGCGTTTTCGATGGGAGCGAGCTCAGGCGAGAGTTAAACAAATAGAGGACTTTATTGCTTGTTACCTAGAACACGCGCGGGGAATAGCTCAATATTTGGTCATTTTATCTGAGGAAGCTGCTGATGTGACTGAAGAACTAGATCCTGAGGCTGAAGAAAACCAGAAGATTGTAGAGTTACTAGCACATGTACAGCAAATAGGAGAGATGGTGCAGATTTATTTGTGATGTGTTTCAACTTTGTACTTGAACGTCGTTCTAATATAAAGAGTTGTTCTAAGGAGTCGTTCCAGGATCAACACCCTGCATTTTGCATATGCATTTTTAATGCATTTAATATTTGCATTGCATTTTATTCATTCATAATCATATATTTCATATTCATTAATAAATATCAGCGATAACAAAATGATTCTTCGACAGAGTAATACTGGAAAATCCCAAGCATATCTACAGAACCAGGAAGAAAGTTATGGAAGACAAACTTGCCCAAATTGAGAAGGCTCAGTCGGAGTTACAAGATGATATCAAGAAAATGCAAGAAGATATGATGAATGCCCAAAAGGAGATGTTTGCCAAGTTTGCGAGTATGTTGGAAGGAAGAAATCCAAAACATGGGAAAAGCCCTATGCCAGAAGGTGTAACTGAAGACCCACTTCATCATCCAGGGTTAACCCCAGAACAATCTCAGAATGTTCAAGTGACCCCTGTTCATGTCGGGAAGGTGCACATTAATCCAATCGGTGCTTCTGTTAACGTACAACCTGGATCTAGTTCGTATCAGGAAGAACATCAATATCATCAAGTTCCGGACCTTGATGAAGAAGCCAAGAAGGACCAAAACAATCTGTTGGAAGAGAAATGGAAGCAGTTAGAAAGAGAGGTCAGAGCCATGAAGGAAGATACCAGTGTCTATGGATTCGACGCAAAGGAGTTAAGTCTAGTTCCTGATCTGGTCTTGCCTCCAAAGTTTAAAGTTCCTGACTTTGAAAAGTTTGATGGTACCAGGTGCCCCTCTGCACATATCACAATGTTTTGTAGGAAGATGACCGGATACATAGGGGACGATCAATTGTTGATACACTGCTTTCAGGAAAGCTTAACTGGCTCGGCAATCCGATGGTATAACCAGTTGAGTAGAGCTAATATTAAATCGTGGAAAGACTTGGCTAAGTCCTTTCTTGAGCAATACAAACATGTGAAGGATGTTAGGCCCAACAGGATGATGTTGCAAGGAATGGAAAAGAAGTCTAACGAGAGTTTTAGACAATATGCTCAAAGATGGAGAGATGTAGCAGTGCAAGTCCACCCGCCATTGGAAGAGGAGGAAACAAATATGCTTTTTGTCAACACCTTAAAGGCTCCTTTTTTCTCGCATCTTATCGGTAATCCTTATCGAAGTTTTGCTGATGTGGTTACAGCAGGGGAAATGATTGAAATGGCGATTAAGAGTGGAAAGCTCGAGGGAGGAGAGTCTAGTAAGAGACCACCAACGAGGAAAAAGGAAAACGAAGTCAGTAATGTGAGGCAGTACGATTCTAATAACATTATTGTTTCCCGTCCTCAAGGAGCAGGGTCATCAACACAAAATGACAATAGACAAGGGGCAAGGGACCAGAGGAGAGAGAGGCCTCAATTTGATCCAATTCCGATGACTTATAAGGAATTGTTTCAGATTTTGTATGATCGGCATGTGGTTTCACCGTATCACGTGACTCCAATGCAACCTCCTTTTCCCAAATGGTATGATGCTAGTGCTCAGTGTGAGTACCATGAAGGGAACCCTGGACATTCCATTGAGAATTGTACTGCTTTTAAGAAGGTTGTCCAAGCTTTGAGAACGAGGAATGTCATCAACTTTGGTGACAGTGAGCAGCCAAATATAGCTCAGAATCCGTTGCCAAGCCATGCAGGGGCAGGAGTTAATGCTATTACTGAAGAGAAAGGAAAGAGAATTGTAAGGAATGTTGGTGAGGTGGTATCACCCATGAGTTGGGTGTGGTGCCAGATGGTTAAGGTAGGATTGTTGAAGCCCAGTTTAACAGTGGAGAGGTATGTCTGTATCATAACAGTGAAGGACACAATATTCAACAATGTCCTGACTTCCTATCTTTGGTACAAGACATGATGGACAGTAAAGAAATTGAGTTCTTTAGAGAGATTGCTGAAGAAGAGGAAGCGGAAGTTTGCGCTTCAGAAGGATCGTCTAAAGGGGTATACAATGCCAGTTGTCCCCTGATTATTACTCCCAAAAATCGAGTTGCTGAGAAGGTAGCCCCAAAAGTGGTTATTACACCTCCATCTCCATTCCCATATCGGGATAATAAACAAGTGCCTTGGAGATATGATTGCCAGATGGGAGATGTAACAAAAGAAAATGAGGAAGTAGATGAGATGTGACGCTTTACTAGAAGCGGTAGGTGTTATTCTCTTAATCCACCTAAAGAGTCTGAGAAGAAGGTTGCAGTTGATAAAGGGAAAAAAGTGGATGTGCAGATAGAAGAGGATAAGCCTGTTATCAATGAACCAGTAACCGAGAGTGAAGCGGTAGAATTTTTGAAGTTTCTAAAACACAGTGAATACAATGTTGTGGAACAGTTACACAAGTTGCCTGCCCGTATTTCTGTTTTATCATTACTTTTGAGTTCAGAGGCCCATAGGAATGCTCTGTTAAAGGTTTTGAACCAGACTTTTGTTCCGAAAGAGTTGCCCGTTGAAAAGTTGGATCGTTTAGTTTCCAATGTACAAGCTGATAATTTTTTATCTTTTTCTGAGGATGAAATCCCTTCTGGGATGATGGGTAGTCAGAAGGCTTTGCACATTACAGTTAAATGTAAAGGGCATGTGTTGTCCCGGGTCTTAGTTGATAATGGTTCAGCTTTGAATGTGATGCCTTTAGTGACTCTAAAGAAGCTTCCATTAGATAGTACACTTATGAGAACCTGTCAAAGTGTGGTTCGAGCTTTCGATGGGACTAAAAGAGAAGTGTTGGGCAAGATTGATGTTCCTCTGAATATTGGTCCAGTAACTTATGAAGTGGAATTTCTTGTAATGGACATTATGCCTACGTACAATTGTTTGTTGGGAAGGCCTTGGATTCATCAGGCCGGTGCAGTTTCGTCCACATTACACCAGAGACTGAAATTTATGATTGATGGAAGGTTGGTATGTATTCATGCTGAAGAGGACATTTATTGCTTCTGTTTCTACTACTGCTCCGTATATTGAAGTTGATGAGCAAGCCGTCGAGTGTTCTTTCAGATCGTTGGAGTTTGTCAATGCTACGTTTGTGGCCGAAGGCAAGAAGATACCAAAGCCTCGATTGTCAAACTGTACCAAGATGGGGCTTAAATTGACTCTTGGAAGAGGAGCAAAAGTTGGAAAGGGTTTAGGCCGACAGTTACAAGGACCGGTGAATCCCATATGCCCTATTACTAAAAAAGATCGATTTGGTTTTGGGATATCAGCCAACTTCGAGGGATAAGATGAGGGGAATTAAGAAGGGCCAAGAAATCAGAAAGGCCACATTGGCTGGTGAAGACCTTAGCTGGGAACCCATGACCTTCCCGCCGTTGAGTAGCATTTTCATGTCTGGGGTGCATATGTTTCAAGGGAATTCAAGGAACACTGAGACGATGGTTGAGAATGCCTTGGGAGATTTAGGCATTAATGTTATAACTGATGATGAATCCGAGGAAATGAGAGCTATGGGCATTTATCCTGCACCACCGGGCTTCGTGTTGAACAATTGGACCGCGGAAGAACTGCCTGTAGTTTACAAATCTGTTACAGAGTAATGCACTGGAACTTTCTCCCTGTTGTTCATACCCTGGGGCAATAGGTGATTTTATGTAAAGGGTTAAGCTGTTTGTTTTTTCTTGCTTTCAATAAAGGATGCATTCTGTTAGTTCCAAATGGCAAACATTCTCCCATGCATTTCATTCATTCATTCTTTGTTGTATATGTATGTATTTATTTCTTTTTATTTATTTATATGGGAAAAGATCCCCCATATGTATATATGTATATATATCTTCTCTTTCATTATTTTTTCAGGAGCTCAGATATCAATATGAATGCCATGACTCTGACCCGAGATTGATTTCGAGAAGCCTATATGTCAAGGGAAATCGAAGAATGATGATGAGAGAAGTGTGACTACCCTTGAATTGCTGAAAATGGTGGAGAATGAAGATAAGCAGATTCTGCCTCATAAAGAGTCTACTGAGATTTTGAATTTGGGGACAGATGAGGATAAGAGAGAAGTAAAGATTGGTACCACTCTGTCAGTTGGAGGTCGATATGATTTGATAGAATTGCTTCAAGAATACAAGAATGTGTTTGCTTGGTCATACGAAGATATGTCGGGTTTAGATACAGAGTTGGTTGTTCACAAACTGCCAATAAAGCCTGAATGTAAACCGGTACAACAAAAACTGAGAAGAATGAGACCTGAGATGCTGCTTAAGATTAAAGAGGAAGTGAAGAAACAATTTGATGCCGGGTTTCTTAAAGTGGCCAAATATCCTGAATGGGTGGCTAATATTGTCCCAGTACCGAAGAAGGATGGGAAAGTTCGAATGTGTGTTGACTACAGAGATCTCAACCGAGCTAGTCCAAAGGATAATTTTCCCTTGCCACATATAGATACGCTAGTGGATAATACTGCTGGAAATTCTTTGTTCTCTTTTATGGATGGTTTCTCTGGCTATAATCAAATTAAGATGAACCCTGAAGATATGGAAAAAACGACATTCGTTACCATGTGGGGAACGTTTTGTTATAAAGTAATGACGTTTGGATTGAAGAACGCCAGGGCAACATATCAAAGGGCCATGGTGACGTTATTTCATGACATGATGCATAAAGAGATAGAAGTTTATGTCGATATATGATTGTCAAAGCTAAGACAGAGGAAGAACATATTGGGAATTTGAGAAAGCTTTTTAAAAGACTAAGAAGATGCCAGTTAAAACTCAATCCAAATAAATGTACTTTTGGGGTGACATCTGGGAAGTTATTGGGATTCGTAGTAAGCCAAAAGGAATTGAAATAGACCCAGATAAAGTAAAGGCTATTCAAGACTTGCCAGCCCCACGAACACAAAAAGAAGTCAGAGGATTTTTGGGGAGATTGAATTATATAGCTCGGTTTATTTCACAGCTGACGAAAAAGTGTGATCCCATATTCCGCCTTCTTCGCAAGAATAACTCAGGGGAATGGAGTGAAGATTGTCAAAGAGCTTTTGAAGCAGTGAAAAGATATTTGTCGAGCACTCCAATTTTAGCGCCACCCATCTCAGGCAAACCCTTGATTCTGTATTTGTCGGTTTATGAAAATTCAATGGGGTGTGTGCTGGGCCAACGTGACCAAACTGAGAAGAAAGAAAGGGCTATCTATTATCTCAGCAAGAAGTTCACTGAATGTGAGACAAGATACTCACCCATTGAAAAGTTGTGTTGCGCTTTAGTATGGGCTACCCAAAGGCTTAGGCAATATATGTTGTATCATACTACTTGGCTTATATCCAAGCTTGATCCCTTGAAATATCTAATGGGTGTGCCTGCATTATCTGGAAGATTAGCTCGTTGGCAGATCTTATTGTCCGAGTTTGACATCCCGTATGTAAACCAGACGGCAATTAAAGGAAGTGCTATAGCGGAATTCATTGCAAGCAGGGCTTCGGAAGAATATGAGTCGTTGAGCTTTGATTTCCCAGATGAAGATTTAATGGCTATTTCGGTAGAAGAAGCAGTTGCATCCACTAGTAAATATTGGAAGTTGAACTTTGATGGTGCTTCAAATGCCTTGGGACATGGAATCGGGGCGATTTTGGTCTCACCAGAGGGAGAGCATTATCCTTTCACCAGTCGGCTTAATTTTGATTGTACTAACAATATGGCTGAGTATGAAGCTTGTGTTCTGGGTCTTAGAGCTGCTGTTGAACGCAAAGTAAAAATGCTCAAGGTGTATGGAGATTCAGCTTTGGTAATATACCAGCTCAGAGGAGAATGGGAGACAAAAGATCCCAAGCTTGTAGAATACCGTAAGTTGGTTATGGAGCTTGTTGAAGAATTTGATGAAGTAACTTTCAATTACCTCCCCAGAGAAGAGAATCAAATGGCAGATGCCTTAGCCACACTGGCAGCAACGTTTAAGATGAACGAGCATTCAAATATGATGCCCATTGAAATAAAGGCTTATGAGTATCCAGCCCATTGTTTTAATATTGAAGAGGAAGAAGATTGAAACCCCTAGTATTATGATATCTTGCAATATATAAGGTATCAGAGTTATCCAGAACAGGCCACTGAGAATGATAAGAGAACCATTAGAAGAATGGCATCAGGGTATGTGCTTGATGGTGAGACTCTATACAAGAAAAGTCTGGATCAGGTCTTGTTAAGATGTGTGGACGCGAAAGAGGCCAAATTGATTCTTGAAGAAGTGCATGAGGGAATATGTGGTACCCATGCTAATGGGCATGTTATGGCTAGGCAGATTATGAGATTTGGGTATTATTGGTCAACTATGGAAACAGACTGTATCAATTATGCCCGAAAATGTCACAAATGTCAGATTTATGGAGATAGGATACATACTCCTCCTCATCTGTTGCACGTAATGACAGCGCCGTGGCCATTCTCAATATGGGGCATGGATGTTATTGGACAAATTTCGCCCAAAGCTTCAAATGGTCATCGCTTCATTCTGGTAGCCATAGATTATTTCACCAAGTGGGTAGAAGCAGCTTCTTACGCAAATGTTACCCAGTCTACAATATGCAAATTCTTGAAGAAGGAGATCATTTGTAGATATGGTTTGCCAGAGAGGATTATCTCCGATAATGCGTTGAATTTAAATAATAAGATGATGAACTCGGTCTGTAAACAGTTCAAAATAAAGCATCATAATTCCACTACTTATCGCCCAAAGATGAATGGGGCAGTAGAGGCGGCCAATAAGAACATCAAAAGGCTCATAGAGAAAATGACTGAGACCTATAAGGATTGGCATGAGAAGTTGCCCTTTGCTCTGTTTGCTTATCGAACTTCAGTACGGACTTCAAACTGGGGCAACTCCGTTTTCTTTGGTTATGGGATGGAAGCTGTCTTACCTATTGAGGTGGAAATTCCCTCACTTCGGATTTTGTCAGAAGTGAAGCTCGATGAGGCAGAATGGTCCAAGCTAGGTATGACCAGTTGAATTTGATTGAAGAAAAGAGATTGAAAGCTATTTGTCATGGTCAGATGTACCAAAAACGTATGATACGGGCACATGGTAAGAAAGTTCGTCTTCGAGAATTCCATGAGGGAGATTTGGTGCTTAAAAGGATTTTGCCTATTCAGAAGGATTTCAGAGGAAATGGATGCCCAATTGGGAAGGACCTTATGTTGTCAAGAAGGCCTTTTCTGGGGGAGCTCTAGTTCTAACTGAAATGGACGGATCAGAATTACCATATCCAGTGAATTCTAACGCTGTTAAAAGATATTTCGCTTGAAGAAGAAAATGAAAAGGAAAATGAAAAAAGGAGGAAAAATGAAAGAAAATGAAAAATGAGAAAAAAAAATGAAAAATGGTGAAAAAAGAAAAATGAAGAAAATGAAAAATGAAAAATATAAAACGTATGAAAACAAAAAGAGAAAAATGAAAAAAAGAGAAATAAAGGAGGGTTCGATACGAAAACCCAAAAGGGGTCTTGGAACCAAAGGAGGTCTCAAGTTGAAAACCCGCAAAGGGTGACTTGAGTTGAATTTGAAATTCAGAATTCGTGCATGGTGGAGGTTCTGAATCAATTTTGGAAATGGAAAGGGCTCCTGATATGGATAGTAACAATGACAGTTGGTGATCAGGGATGAGACTAAAGATTAGTGAGTTTCTATTGAAATAACCAAGAGAAATTGAATGCATATGAGATTCAATACTGGTTTAGGGCATCCAATGATAGATATTTGGGGAGTTTAGAAGTAGCTTCATACTCGTAAGCATCACAATCTGAAGATCTTTTTGACAGAAGCTATGCTCGAGACATTCTAACGGCGTGCCAGTTCAAAAGCATTTGCATTATTGATATTTGAAGACGCCTACTCTTTTGTTCTTTTACTATTTCCAGTTAAAAGTTTGCCATTTAGTTGCCTAAAATTCTCGACATTTATATAAATAAAGAGATGTCTTTTCTTGATAATTTCCCTTTTGTAAACATCTTATTTTGAAAGGCAAAACATATGGTTTAACTTGAAGTACATGAGATCATTTTGTATTATTGTGCAAAGATTTTGGAAAATGCAGGTATTCTGAAGTTGACAATGGTTTAAACATGTAAGCTTGTGGCTACGGGAAGCTAAACCTTGGAATTCATAGAAATCAGCCATGATAAGAAGACCCAAAGAGATTGTCATTGGTCAAGAAGTTGGTCATGGGTATTGACGGGTTTCAAGAAAGGAAAGAGTCAAGGTTCTGTTAAGCCGAGAGATATGGAATTGAGATTGTAACTAGTGAACTAGTTAAATGTTCTGTGCCCAATATGAAACCAAGTTCCATCGAGATCAAAAGGAGATAGAGTTCCTTCAAAGAAGAAAACGCATTGAATTGCATAATTGCATACATTTTAGGCATGAGTAGGATCATGGCATTCATAATCGCATGATGGCTTAAATATCTACAGGTTTCCCAGGGATGGTTGAAGATTGAAGATATGAAAGCATCGAGATGAAGATAACTGGTCTTGAGATTTTGACAAGAATGATGTTTATACGAAAATTGAGTCAAAGCAGATTCAAATATCCAATGGCTCCAGACAAGTTTTCACGATGGAGATGGATTTTCAAAAATTTTCTCAACTTCTAAATTATTTTTTAGTATAATATTTTTCAAATATACATTCATGATGAATAATGTTTGATTTTCAGGTTTGACCTTTGAAGCAAATCATCTATAAGCCTTCACGAAAGAGTAGTGAAGCAAATTCGTTTGTTGAAGATTGAGTCCTATACTCTCTGAAGGAATAGGGAGCGGACAAGTTCGTTGAAGATTGAGTCCTATACTCTCTGAAGGAATAGGGAGCGGACAAGTTTGTTGAAGATTGAGTCCTATACTCTCTGAAGAATAGGGAGCGGACAAGTTCGTGAAGATTGAGTCCTATACTCTCTGAAGGAATAGGGAGCGGACAGTTTGTTGAAGATTGTTCGAGTTCTATACTCTCTGAAGGAATAGAGAGCGGACCCGTTTGTTTAAGATTATTCGAGTCTTATACTCCCGAACGAATAGGGAGCAGACACGTTTGTTGAAGATTGTTTGAGTCTTATACTCCCTGAAGCAGAGGAGCAGACACGTTTGCCAAAGATTGTTCGAGTCTTATACTCCTTGAAAGAAAAGGGAGCAGACCCGTTATTTGAAGATTTTTCAAGTATCACTTCTCTTGAAGTAACAGTAATATTGAGTGGTTTAATCTTTTGAAGTTCTCATGACCGGATAAACTCGATCATCTTTTGATCTTTGCTCTATTCTCGTTACACGACAATGAGCAAAGAGGGGTAGCTGTAGATGCTCGGTTTTATCCGAGTCTAGGTCGGGACAGGCCTCATTCAAGCCCAATGGACAACAGATATATGCACAAGAAGATAGCAGTTTGAGGGTCGGTTTTTAGCAGTTTTAGTTTTTAAGAAATAACCACCCATCATCAGTTTTAATGGGATTTAAAAAAGAGAGGGATATCAACTACGGGGGGGGGCATCCACAGACAAAAAAAAGGACGAAAAACACAGAAAAAAGGAAAATAACATACTTGTAAGGTTATTTCATATTCGAAGGAAAATAACAGTACTTGTAAAAGGTTATTTCTCATATTCGAGGATCAAAGGAAGCAAAGGATCTCTCTTGTCATTGAATCAGAGTAATACACAAAATCAAAACGGGGTACTTATTTCTATGTTTCCATTCTCAATTGTTTTTGTAATTTACTTACTTATTTCTATGTTTCCATTTTCAATTGTTTTTGTAATTTGCTTGTACATGCGTATGCTTTGAGTCAAAATCAAGTTAAAATATATAGAAATAACAGTACATTTACCTTAGAGGTTTGGGGTCATTTTCGGTGCTACATTCGAAGGAAAAAGAATAAATAGGTTCCTAAAAAACAGAATAAAATCAGTAAATATTTTGAAATCAATTCGTTTAAGGGTTGAATGCAAATAGGAAAAGGGTTTTAGTCCATTTACCTTATTCGTCGGAAACATTATTGTTGGTTTTGTCGGAGTAGATAGTGGGTATTTTTGTGAGGCTTCGGTTCGGTAACAAGGGGTAGAGTGAGGTCGTGAGGTCTTGGTTCCTCAACGGAGCTTTCGAGGGTGAGTCCACGGTGGTCGAGAGTTCAGCAGTGAAGGTTGGGGGTTGTTTTGACCTTTGGGTTATGGTTTCTTGCTGTGAGAGATTTGAAGCTTAAGAGTTCAAGGTGATTTACGGGGTGGACTCGAGGTTGTGTGGATCCTCATCGGAGCCTTGGGCGGCGGCCATGGTGGCCACGGCCTCGTTCGGTTGCTTTGAAGAGATAATGAGAGGAGCTTTGAGAGAACGGCAGGGGAGGGGAGAGTTTATTAAAGTGAGGCTGAGTTTAGAATGAAAATTAGGTTAAAACTAAGCCTAAGGTTCCTAATATATTCAGTCTCCTAAACATCCTTGCTTTGGTGTTGTGTACATTTCGAATTTGGCTCTAACCTTTATGTTTGTTACATTTTAGTACGAGCCATGTTATTTTAAGTTTTGACAACTTTATGTAGTCGGCTCTTAAATTTTAGAATATTTATTTTAATCCATCTCGTTAGTAAGTCATATTTGTGTTGTTGATATTTTTGGCCTGTTGTTTCGTGTTCTTTTATTTTAGTCCTGTAACGAGTCTTTTGTGTTTTCCTAATTCTGTTCTCTTTGTTTATGCATATTCTAATTTAGTACCCAGTGTGTTACTTTTTTTTTTTTTTGTCTTCACATCTAGCTTGTAATTTTTATATATGACAATTTAGTTACTTAGTATGCTTTTTGAGTTTAGTGTTTAATTTCTATTTTGTATGCTTAGTTTTAGTTTTCTGTTATTTTGGTCTCCATGTCAGTATTGAATACGAGATTGTTGTTATGACAATAGGTTTTTATATATATAGCAATTGATGTATTTTAGTGTATGTGCATATTTATTTAGACTAAGATGGTTATTCGAATGTTTGACATTATATGATTAGTTTTTGCATGACATCCTTTTGTATAATTTGCCTGTTAGCCTCATGTGTACAATTCGAATCGTTACATAATGATTTAAGGGTAATACCTTTTAATTTAAATTGTTTTAAGTGGGTTTCTTAACGATTAGAGATCCGCTTTCGACAATTTTAAATTAAAAGTGTATCCCGAAAGTGAAACCTAAAAATTGATCCATCACACTAAAATTTGGGAATGAAGAAAAAGAAATGTTCGTTTATTTAAATATCGAGAAAAGGTTGTTATATCTTTAAGATCTGGTCTCGATATTTGTAAATAATCAAACATCTTTATCTTTCTAAAATGACTTGGTAATTTTAATTTAATTCGTTTGAGTGTTCTTGAATGTTTTAAATTTACATTTTTGTTTTATGGGATCAAAAACAATTAAGTTTGAATTTGTAAAGTTCATTGCAAAAACGTTAATTAATCGATTAGGTACCGATTTAGGGCGTGTGTGGGTGCTAATCCTTCCCCACACGTACTGGACTCCGAACTCGAATTTTGGTAACGCGGACCTCAATTTGTTGTTTTAATTAAAATTAATTTTATTTAAAATGACAAAGCATTTTTGGGTGCCCAATCACACCCTAATCAAAGATTGGTGGCGACTCTTTGATCCGTATTTTTCGATCATACAGGAAATCCAAAATTTCGAAACGAGAGTCTTTTAAATCGCATTGTTTTTAAATTAAAAAGAGATATTAAGAATTAATATGGTTTTTTAAAATCTCACTTTTTCACCTTTTAAGAAAAAATCGTTTCGACACGTATACAAAGTGGTGTTGAAAGTTATTGTTAATAGATTAAAGCCTTTGATGTCAAATTGCATAGCTGAAAACTAAAGTGCGTTTGTTCCAGGTAGATGTATCTCATACAACTTTAGTTGCTCATGAGTTAATACATTACCTTAAAGATCCAAAACGTACCAAATAAGGGGGCGGCCATAAAGCTTGACATGGAGAAAGCTTATGATAGGGTAGAATGGATTTTGTGTGAATTTTATGATTAGAATGGGGTTAATGAATCTTTTGTTAACCTCATTCGCAAATGGTTTGCTCTATTTCTTTCAAATTCGGTTGAATGTGGCATTGTCCAATCCTTTCACCCCGGAGAGGGGACTTAGACAGGGAGATCCCTGTCCCCATACTTGTTTTGTGCATAGGGACTTTCAGCTCTGTTACTTGACACAAAGGAGAAATGAAATTAAAGCCATTCGGGCAAGCTTTCGATTAGCCAGTATTTCATCATCGAGATAGCATCTCCTTCATTTATCACATTGCTCCATCCATTCTCGATTAGCCAATCTGCTCACCTCTGAGATAACATCTCCTTCAATTTGGTATGTTCATTATCACATGGCTCTATCCATAAGGCGGAATCCACGAAAGCTTATGCGTTTTCACAGGGAGTTCGACTTGTTGTCGAGAATGGATAGAGCATGTGATAATTGAAGGAGATGCTATCTCGGTAGTGAACAGACTGGCTAATCGAAAGCTTGCCCGAATGCCTTTAATTTCATTTCTCCTTTGTGCCTCAAGTAGCAGAGCTGAAAGTCCATATGCACAAAACAAGAACAAAGGATTCATTAAATCCCATTCTAATCATAACATTCAGCACAAAATCCTATTTTACCCTATCATAAGCTTTCTCTATGTCAAGCTTTATGGTCGCCCCCTTATTTGGTTCGTTTTTGGATCCTTTAAGATAATGTATTAACTCATGAGCAACTAGAAAGTTGTCTGAGATACGTCTACCCGAAACAAACACATTTGTTTTCAGCTATGAAATTTGACATCAAAGGCTTTAATCTATTAACAATAGCTTTCGACACCACTTTATATACGACCCTGCAAAGGCTAATCGGTCTATAATTTTTCATTAATATTGAACTGCTTGTTTTGGGAACAAGCACGATCACCGTGCGATTAAAATCAACAAAATCCATATTACCATTCAACAAACTAAGATAAAGGCTAACAAATAATTCCAAGAACATTTCAAAAACTACGATAGAATTGACCGGACATACCATCAATACCAGGGGCTTTAGTAGGATTTACTTGGAAAAAAGCATGGAGGACTTCCTCAGAAATGAAGCTGCGGTAAAGTGACTCGTTGTCCACTGGCGTTACACACCGATCTATGGCTTGAAGGGTCTCCTCATCGAGCTCGGCTCATGAAGACTGAAAGAGAGAGGTGAAGTACTTTGTGGCCACATCGAAGAAGCTCTCCAACTGGTCGCACCATACTCCTTCACTCTCAATACCTTCTATCCAATTTTTCTTTCTCCTTCCATTGGCGCTGGCATGAAAGAAGGTAGTGTTCCTATCCCCTTCCCGCAGCTATGCAACCCTTGATCTTTGCAACCAACAAGTCTCATCCTTGTCAATAACCTCTTTAAGCTCAGCCATAGCTTGACAATGTTGCTCGCAGACTAGGTCTGAGACCGGAGCCGAATCCAACTTAAGAATACGATCTCTAAGTCGCCGTTTATCTCGTTTGGCCTACGACCGTCTCATCTTTTCTAACTTCCAAGTTTCTCCTGCCTTCCTAATCTTGCACAGGAAAGAGTCGTCTGGTTTTCCCATATCGATGACAATATTCGCACACTGTACTTCCTTTACCCAACACACATTGAACTTAAAGTAATCGGCTCTAGGAGGCCGAGAAGAAGTCACACCTTTCAAGCATAAAAAAAGAGCACAATGGTCAGTGCAAGAGGTCGGAACTGTATATATTGAACAATCGGGAAACAGAAGCCGACAATGATTGGAAGCCACGAATATTTTGATGCGCTCCTTAACGAAGGTTCGGGCCATAGTTCCACTCGACCAAGTGAACCATCCTTCCCTAGGTCGAATGTCCCAGAGATCTGCATCCCGATGACAACTTTGAAAGTCATTCATGTGCACATTAACCCATCTTCTCCCTCCTTCTTCGACGTATGCAATATCTCATTGAAGTCTCCTCCCATGCACCATGGGAGAGAAGAAGTAGAGGCAAGATTCGTGATAGTTTCCCAATTCCTTCGTTTGTCCGTCCATGTGCTCTGACCATAAAACCCATGAATCTGAAGATGTGCTCTTTCCAGCTAACCTCTACATCGATGTGTAGGTTGGAAAAGATTCTAAGCGATACGTTAACACCATCTTTTCATAGCAGCAGTAACCCTATACAGTTGTCCGATCTATCCACGGAAAGGTAACCTTTCATCTTGGTAGCGAGTCTGATCGACTCTATCTTATTCTTCTGCAACTTGGTTTCCGACACAAAAACAAGCAGTGGGTCCTTCTCGAAGATGAGCCTCCGCAGTTCCGGAACTGTCGATGGGTTCCCAAGCCCTCGATAGTTCCAACATAATATGATCATGGAGATCGGCGGGGCTGCACCTCAGCCTCCGCCGTTAGCATCACATCCCTCGGCAGGCTCGCTTGGGTCTTCTTCCTCGCTTGTTCCAGCACGAGAGTTCATCGTAGACGGTGTAACATTCAGATCTTGCATGCTATGATTCTTCTTATACTTCTTTTTGCCAATGCCTTTGTCGCCTCTTTTGTGTTTCCAGAGCTTGAAGAACCAATTTCTACTCTAACACTTGGATTGGGGTTTTGAGAATTTCCCTCCTCTCTTGTCGATTCTTTAGCAATAGACATGCAGCGGTATACTTTTTGAGTCCGTAGAATGGATCTCATCTTCAGGGTTAGAACTTGAGGATTGAAGTAGGTCTCTCCCCGGGAGCCACGGTTAGCCTCACTTTCCTACGCAGTCTGCCCGAGGCCGAGCTAGTCTCTGTTGGTGTGAGCTTGTTATTGGTCGAGTCGCTGTCGACATATACCACCCTTCAAAATCCTTAAAAAAAGAAAAGAAACATTATGTTATACAATCATTTAATCCTTTTGCAGGTACTTGCAGAGCAACCAGTTTACGGGCACTATCGATGTCCTTGCCAATCTTCCCCTTGACACTCTATATGTAACCTGTAGTAGATCCGTCTTTCGTTTCCTTATAGTGTAAATGACCCTGTATTCTTGACCTTTGTGATAGTTGTTTCTATGTCTCATAGGTATATCTCCAAAACCATTTTCCGGCTGGATACCGGATCAATTGAAAAGCATCGATTTGCAGTAAGCATTTCACTACATTATCAAGTGTTGTGACTTCTATTTTGTATTGAATTTATTTGCAGTTTCGATATGAATAATCTTCGTTACAGGAAGGACGGTAATTCATGGAGCTCGGGGCCTGCACCACCACCTCCACCTGGTACTCCTCCTGCCACTAGAAACAATAGAAATCAGAAATCCGGTGGCAGTAGTTCCCTATCGGATGGTGATTCTAGTGGTGGGGCAGCAAATCAGGGATCAGAGGTGGAGGCATAGCAGGAATAGTAATATCTATCCTTATTGTTGGGGTTTGCTCTTTTGATCAAACTATTTTTTTTTCTCATGTATTGCAGAAATGAGCTTATACAGCCTTCCTCTTCAGTTGACACCGAAATCTTTGAAACAGCTGCTTCGATAAGCCTTCATCCCCCACCTGTTGACCGCCACCAATCGTTTGATGAAGAAGATTTTTCTAAAAAGCCCATTGTTGTTAAGAAAGCTGTTCCAACTCCTAAAAATGTTGCATCATATTCAATAGCAGACCTCCAGATGGCTACAGGCAGTTTTGGCATTGAAAATCTTCTTGGCAAAGGATCTTTTGGCCGTGTTTATCGAGCTCAATTTGATGACGGCAAGGTGTGAATCTCTATAATTTTTCGCAGATAGTTTGTCATTTACTTGCCTTAAGTGTTTTTAAGAATTTTCTACTCAGTACTCACCTGGCTTGTACCTTGTGTTCATACTGACGTAGGTTCTTGCTGGTTTCGAACATCTCCGAGTTGCATCAAACAAATGTCACAGAGCTGGTTGGTTATTGTTCAGAGCATGGACATCACCTACTTGTCTATGAGTTCCACAAAAATGGCTCACTTCATGACTTCCTGCATCTATCAGATGATGACAGCAAGCCTTTGATTTGGAACTCCTGTGTCAAAATCGCTCAGGGGACTGCACGCGCATTAGAGTAAGTCGATAATTTGATTATGGGCAGCAATAGCTATTTTTTCATCTCATTTTCATATCATCACAGCAAGCGGAAGGATTTGCAGCTCATCTCGTTTCTCTTTTTCCCCTTATAAACAGCTAAAGTTGACTCCCCTCTAAGTCGATATTTTGATAATGGGCAACAATGGCTGCATGTTTTTTTCAGGTACTTGCATGAAGGTTGCTTGCTATCTGTTGTTCATAAAAACATCAAGTCGGCAAACATCTTACTAGATGTTGAGCTCAATCCTCGCCTCTCAGACTCAGTCTTGGCAACTTTTATTCCAAATGCAGATCAGGTAAATTTTCGTGATGATGTTACTATGTCGGGATACGGTGCACCTGAAGTTACAATGTCTGGTCACTACTCTCTTAAGAGTGACGTTTACGGTTTCGGAGTGGTTATGTTGGAACTTCTCACCGGACGTAAGCCATTTGACAGGTAACGATTCATCCATGAAGCATTTCCATCGTCCATGTACTAGCATCCTACATAGTTCACCACATTTCTAACTAGTATGCGAAAGTGTTTTAACAGCACAAGGCCAAGACGAGCAATCTTTGGTTCGATGGGCAACACCTCAGCTGCAAGATATCGATGCTCTGTCAAGGATGGTTGACCCCGCACTTAACGGGCTTTACCCAGTTAAATCTCTCTCGGTTTGCAGACGTGATCGCCCTTTGTGTCCAGGTAATGTCCTGGTTGAAAAATGCAGACAGTCCTTTTTCTTGTTTCATCTACATTACATCTTTGATGAATCGGATAAACCCCGGACATTTGTGTGGATGGATGAACATATTCTTACAAATCTGGATTGCTGTAGCATTTAACTGATCTTTTGTTATTGTTTGTTATTGTTTCTCTGGGACAGCCGGAGCCCGAGTTTCGACCTCCGATGTCAGAAGTGGTCGAAGCATTTGACCGATTAGTACAACGAGCAAACATGAGTAAGAGAACCATAGGGTCAGATCAAGGTTCATCTCGTAGAACAGATAAAGCAGTAGCTGACGAAACACACAACTAAATGACTTCAATGGATATCCAGTAGGCGGTTGACCGTTTTAGTGGTGATGAGGACTCGAGATCATAACCATGTCGAATGTTATTGTTTTATGGTAGCTAATAAAATAAACCTCCCCAAACTTTGGATTCAGTTTCAAATCAGGCCAGCACTTTGTAATACGTTGGCAATGTAGTCCAACCCCCTCAGTTCAAAATCTTTAACCGTTGTGTATATGTTAAACTTTAATGTTCCATTTACAATCAGAACAGGAAGTAGCAGATATCACTTAAAGGGGGGAAAACACCACAAATATTTCCTTTTCAAAGATTTAATTGCATTCACTGGACAACATTAAGTGACCACAAGGAGTATATAACAACAATGCCAACTGAATCAGTACTCGTTCAGCTAAAACTACGTAATTATGCACACTATTTCTGAATCCACTTCCTCGGTATTCAAAAGTAACATGCTAGATCCTTATTTATCCTTCCTATCTTCATTCCCTAAAACATATTTCCCTGTGTTCAACGGTAAGTGCATTATATCTTCATCATATTGTTGTCACAGCCCCAATAGATGACAGGAAAAAATATGTTCATTACACCAAATCTCTGCACTTCAAAACATCATTCTTGTTCAAACTAAAACTATTGCATATATGTGAGATAGCTTGTTCACTAAGATAACCATCATCATGTCCCTGGTTAATAAGGTCCTCCAACTCCTTTGATGGCTCCAACACCTGTTCCATTGTATCGATAATGAAAATATAACATTTAAACGAAAATGATTAGCATCAAGGCTACGTTATTGACATCTCTCTTAAAGCTATGCATCGCCAAGAAGAATTACAAGCTAAACCATTCAAGGATCATTGAGTAAATGAGACTGACAACGAATAAAATGAACTTTTGACATTCTTTTGATATAAAAATGGCTGGTACTGAGAAATCTTTGTAAAGATGCAGCACTGAACATGATAACCAAGTTATTATTTGATTATTTATCGACTTTACTTTGCTAAACACCAATTAACTAAAAATATTATTATTAACACTGAAAAATGATGACAGGTAAAATGGAAAACCTAAATAGAACATACTCGCTGTCGGAGGTAATCGAGCTAACGGAAGTGTAAGAACAACGAAGCAAACATAAACGGAGTAAGATCATATAATCCTGTTATGTCCACTCCATAGTTCAGATTAGCACATGAGCTTACCCATTTGAAACTTGGTAAATTCTTAGTTCCATATTCCGGATCTTTATGCTCAGGTTCATTCCCTGTCCCATTTGAAAATTTTGGGTTTTGAGCGTGGGAGTGATCTGAGACTAGCTGAAGGAGCTTCTCACTTCCCTGCAAAATCAAACAAAGACAAACAACCTTGAGTGAATACTGATACTTCTGAAACTGACGGGTTCAAAATTAGTGATCACGATCAACAATGACACCAAAACTACGGGATCCACATAATGGAACCCCAATGCTCCATTGCTTAAAAACTAAATACTTTCTACCGACCATCTGATTCCTCCCCCCCCCCCCCCAACACACCCATTCAGAAAGATGCAGAACAGACTCCCAGTTCCTCAAGCAAGAAACAACATGCATGCAGCCGAGGAAGCGAAAGATGAATGATGCACACATCGTAGGCATATAAAAAGGTGATGATAGAAAGCAGTGACATGGAAACACGTGAAAAGAAGTAATCTTGCGAATATAAACATGTTTGAAACAGATTATTGTGATATATATGACTCAAGGTGAAAAGATGCAAAAAGATTTTGTGTCTTATCACAGATAGGCATGAACTTCTAAAATTAACTTTTACTATATAGAAGCAGCTTTTACAATAGGTTATGCTAAACTGTTCGTTTCAAATTATCCATGTAAATACACCTCTTAACGACAGTCCCTTTGAAACCACACAAAAGTATCTAACTCTAAGAACATCGAATCCACCTGGAGAGCTCGCCAATGCGAATAAGTGCGAAACAAGACCCAAAAGAATGGGATGTTAGGCAGAGGCAGAACCTGTGAGAAAAGAAGATCGAGTGGGAATGAGACAAAATATAAATGAAAAAAAAATCAAGACACAAACGAGGCTATATAGTAAATGACGGAATCAATTAAAAATAGATACATACAGTAAATGCAGTAGTCATCAACATGGCCAAAGAAAGTCATGAATGAGAAGAACTCATCTGAAGAAGGAAGAAGAAGTCATAATGAGAAGAGCTTGTTCAACCTTTGTTGATATCATCTGAAGAAAGAAGAGAAAGTTCATAATGAGAAGAACTCATCAAGAGTTTATTCAACCTTTGAATGACTCTATCACAGAAAGGAGGTCATCATCATCCCCAGCAGAGAGTTCATAATAAGAAGAAATTATTTGGAGAGAGAGAAGAATTTACTCAATATCTCCATTATAATCAAAGTAAAGTCAAATGGATAAAAATTTTATTATCTTTCATCTTTGCCCTATTCTTGTTAACACAAGAATGAGCAAAGAGGGGCAGCTGAAGATAATATTTTTTATCCATTTTATATTATATTATTATTATTATATTAGTATTATTTATTATTAGCATTATTATTATTATTATTATTATTATTATTATTAGTATTTATTATTATTATTATATATATATTATTATTATTATTATTTAATAAATAATTACAACTGGACCGGCCCAGTTACAATCCAACTAGAACGGTCCAGCCAACCAGAAACCCTAAACAAAGTAAGGTTTCAGCTAGGGTTTCTAAACCCTAGCCACACGCCAGCCGCCTCTGATGCTTCCAGATCCCAGCCGCCGCCTCATGCCAAGTGGTCCAATGGCCCACTGCCGACGCCTCCGCCGCTGCCACGTCCCGAATGAAAGCTCCAGAAGATCAACGCGGCCGTCCACGCCAAGGCTACGGGGGAGTCACCACTGGTAGTCCGGTGACTCACGAAGCCCTCTCTTTGGACCGGTCCGATGACCGCACCGGTGGTGGCTATAAAAGCCACCACCCACCTGCGAGACAAGAGACGGAGAAAAAAGACAGAAAAGAACAAAAAAAAAAAAAAAAAAACAGAGAAAAGAAAACAAACAAACTACCAACGATCTCAGTCAGCATCAACCACAGCAAGGAAAAAGAGAGAAGAAAGACAAAAGCTTACCCTGTCACCGGAGAGCCCCAACGTCGCCGGATCTCACCAAAACTTCAAAAAAGCCGAAGGTATTTTTTGTAGATTTGCTCTGATAGGGATTGTTTTAAGGGAAACAGTCATCGGAACCATCATAATAAGATGGTCCGATCTATCTTTAGGAGTAAAAAATTTTTTCCGGCCACCGGATGCGGTGGCCGGCGGCGAGGTCAACACCGGCGAACGGTTGTCGGCCGGTGTGCTTCTCTCAGTTTTAGAGAGAAGCGAGAATTCTGATTTCTCTCAGAGAAGAGAGAGAAAGGGAAGAAAGAAAATGAGGACTGGCCCTTCGGGCAGCCGATTTTGGGCATTAAATAGCCCTTCCCAAACGACGTCGTTTTGGGGAGGGCTATTCGCGTAATTACGAAATAATTAAACCCCTTCCGCAGTCCTTCATAGTTGTAAATTTTATATTATGGTCACTAAACTGAATTATAATAGTTTTAATTTAGTCTTCGAATTTTAACTTCTTTTATTTAGTCCTTTTTATATATTTAGGATAAATGACAAATTTAATCCTTTAATTTAATAAATAATATTTTAATCCCTAGATTATATTTTAATTTATTTGAATCTAATATCGAATTTTAGATGATTTTATTTTAATCACTAAATAATAAATAAAAAAATAATAATATTTAATCCCTATAGTTTTGATTAATTATGAATTAGATTTTTTAATTTTATTTTTATTGCAATTTAGTCATTTATTTTATATGTTTTAATTTATTGTTTTTAAATATATTGTTTTAATAGAATTATTCTTTATTATATTGTTAAATATTTTGATATATTCATAAATATATATAATAATATTAACTTTTAAATATTTATTTTTAATATCGAAGAAAAGGACAGTCTTAATACAACTGGATGTCCTATTCTGATATTTTAAAATTAAACAATATTATTTAAATTAATATTTATCAATATCAAAGAAAAAGAGCTGTCTTAAGGTACCTAGAAGTTCTTTTCGGATATTTTTAAATAAAAAATATTTTTTATATAATTTTGAAATAATAGAATTATAAATTAAATATATTTTTGAATTTTTAATTTTTAATACTAGAGACAATTTATAATTAAAAAGTACCAATTTTGGGCGTTGTAGGGGTGCTAATCCTTCCCTAAACGTAACCGACCACGAACCCCTTTTTATTATTAAAAAGAACAAATTTTTGGTTATAAAACGCAGATCAGTTCATTTTTTAATTGATGTTTTCTTAAAACTCTTTTAAAAAATAATTTTTAGGTATTCGACCTACCTGATCCAAAAGGTCGATGGCGACTCACAAATTATTTTCAAAATTATTTATTAACATTAATTTCCCCACCAAAATTTAATATTTCGTGCCCGGACGAAAACCGGTTACGACAGCATCCAAATGAAACCTCCCTCGTAGAATAGAAAACGCTCGAACCAATATCCGTGAACCCCATCATCTCTATGGTCTCGTCTATAAAAACGATTGTGATATCAACGGTGGAGTATTAATATGTTTCTGTGAACGTAAGCAACGTAATAACTGATCATTTCTGGAAAGCACCGGTGAAAATGACCTTTACCTCGTTCGTCAATTTATTTTCAAGTAAGAAACCACGTTAAGTCCCTCCTATTAACATACCAACACGATATTCTAAAAAAGAAATTGTAATGACCCTTCGCGTGGAAGTGTGATGGTCTGGAAAGATGACGACTTATCGCATGCATTGTTGCTATGCTCCCTAAAACGTTCTTCCAATTTAACCATGCGTCTTTTTACGATAATATAATCGTCCCTCGTCATAGGCAACAATTGTGACTAATACCCCCTATGATATTGGTTTTGCACAACAGTGATATTTGTTATAAACTAATACATTAGTCCCAGACATGAGTGACCGATTGACTATAGATGGAGAAAATGAACTAAGTAATGAATTTTAATGTCGAATGATCAATTTATTATAAATTGACAACATTATTGATCAAATCGTTAGTTTTAAAACACCACAGGGAAAGGAGACACTTACTCAAACAAGAGTGACTATTTGTATAGTTAACCCTTTATTTTACTTGATGTTTGATATAGGGTTAAATACACACTTGTCCTTGCTATTTAAAATATTTTTAAGATATTTTGTGCCTAAAGTTTAAATTATTATCTTGTATACCTCAAACAGTTAATTCCATTAAAAATAGTAAGGATAAATTATATATTTAGCCACTTAACTATTTTTATAGTTCTATTGTGGTCCCTCAACTTTTTTACCCAAAATCACCGATAAAATTAAATTTTTAAAAACTTAAGTTTAGTAATGATTTAAAAAAAATTATAGTTGGGTAACTAAAATACAACCTCATGAATAGTTGAATGATTAAATATGTACTTTAGCCTCGATTTTTTAACGGAGATAACATTTTGAGACAAATGAGATAACAATTTAAATTTTATAGGCAAAACATCCCAGAAAATACTTTAAGGGACATCTCAATAAAATGTGTATAGTCAAAGGGCAATAGTGCATTTAAGCCTTTGATATAACAAATCTTGAGTTTTAGGTTTTATATAGAATTTGTTACGGTTATAATAGATCGAATCAAACCAATGTAGGCCCTAAAGTTTTTTTTTTTTGTTGCCAATTGATTTACAAACAGAATAAATGAATTCAAGTTCAGGGTTTCGGCCCCAGAGTGTATCGAATCATACAAACTCCATTAGTGCGAGAATGTTGTAAAACTAATAAGTAATGAAATCAATGAAATGCTCGTATAATACACTATAATACGATAATAACGAACCTACTATTTTCTCCAATGAAGCATCTTTATAATGTCATAATTTTACTGTCTGCCATTTCTGCATATTCGTCACTCCTCACCTGCAATAAAGTTTGGCACTTCACCTTGGCACAAGTACTCGTCGCATAAAGATGCTGCTCCCCAGCCCCTTCGGAATCGCAAAATGTCCTCCGTAAAGGTTGAACCTGGGGCTCCAATGAACACACTTTCCATAGCACATATGGTCTTATCCAGCATAGCTTCCACCTTTAAAATATCAGTTAAGAGCAAATTTAGAATGATCATAGCAAAATAATAATGATATGGATACTGGAGGTTAAAATGAAGTTGGGGAGGCTGATCATGGATACACAACCCTTCAAACTGTACAGAATAATAAGTGAATCAAATACTTCCGAGGCACAGTTGTGCTTTCAGAACCAAGAATAGGTTGAGTATCACAAGGTAGAATTCGAAAAAGGACACGTGTGTATGATAAGCTCAAAAGAGTAGCCCAGTTTTAGCTACAAACATGGAATTTTCCTTTTGTTGGTTGATATGCATGAAAACTCGAATATTGAGAAGTAGAGTTTGATACTATGCTCTTTATTACTAGTAAGGTACACATTATGAAAAAAGTTAAAAATTAAAGAACTTAAAGAGAACTTCAATCAAACAAGCTTTTGCCTTGCAAAAAAGACTAACTAAAGGCATCAGCGATGTGCCTAATCAAAAGCTTCACTTACCTGAAAGGGTCCAAGGAACTTTTTCTATCTAGCGCAAAGGCACTGCTAGGCATGCCAAAGTGCACAGCTTGACAACACTGTTCATTCCATGGATTTAACACATATGACCCAATCATTCATAACACCTAATACATGGACCTAGCACTATGTGACAAAAACAGCAGGCTGAACTGTGATAGGAAAACAAGCCTCACAACTTGACAAGCTAAATGATAAGTCAACCTTTATTTTTCAACAGTTTGGACTTGTAATCTAGAAAATCCTAAACTTATCAGGATTGAGGGATTGAATTGTCAGAAAACAAGCCCTGGTCATGTAGAAATTTCTAACCTTTCAATAGAAAATTCGAAAAACAAAACAAAGTTTTATTTGTTCTTCCTCCAAACACTAAAGTAGTATAAAATCTACCTGAGGGTCATCCTCGATGCCATGTCTGTATAACAAGGCATCCCATTTTTCAGCTGAACTGCAAGGAGGCCATTTAACCAATGGTATAGTTTTCCCATTCAGCACAATCATCGATTGTAGCAAACCAGTTTCGCTTTCTGCTGCATCTGTTGAAAGGTATATAATTGGAGTGTTGGCCCTTTCAACCATTCTAGTGATGCAATCCGCAGCTTGAGGAATAGGGTAAAAGCAACTTGGATTTTTAACATTGCTGAGGAAATAAGCTAGTAATGTTAGAGCCATTTTACACAAACCCCCCTATCAAAGCGTAAGGCCATTGAGACAGACCCAAGATGACAAGAAACCAACATTTAATGGCAATGGCCAAAACCCATTTGGTAAGACAAACCCTCTGGTAGGATGGGAGTCTATATGCAATTCCAGCACTCCACATCATTTGAAAACATGTAGGACTCGAATATATGAAATTCTAAAAATGCTATGGACTGGACACCCTTTCATGCTAGTAAATTCCAAACACTTTGAAATCAAAGCCTACCTATTCCATTCTCAGAACTATGCATATGCTCAACTAAAACAGATAAAGTTGACATACTCAACCAAACAACACTAAATCAAAGCAAAATAATGATAATGTCATCATTTTAACCTTAGACTTTTGTTCTCTACAATAACATTATGACTTAAAAGTAAAGATTCTAACTTTGCTACACAAATTCCATTGTTTAAAGCAATAAATCACAAAAAATTGAAACCATACCAGAACTTCAAGAATTCATGTTGCCGAAAATGAAGAGCAATAAAATCACTTCCCAAGAACGTTTGAATAAACCGTTGAGCAGTCAACAAGATAAGCTTACTCGGCTCAATCAAAGTCTTACACTTATGCGCAATCAGACCACCTGGTCGCGTCACCCAATCTGTTTCCACGCCCGCAAAAAAGACATCCCCTATTGCAATAACATCGTCATCCGAAGCAAATTTCTTGTAACAACCCGGGAAAAAAAATTAATTCAGTGTAATTTGGTAAAATTTGGTGACTAAATAAAAAGTTTGCAAAACTTGTAGGCCATTTTGGAAGTAAAAGAAATTCAGGGACCAATCTCTCAATTTTGCCAAGAGTGTCGGCAGCTTATAAACATAAATATGTGCATTGTGTTTTTCTGGTTTCATACCAGAAATAATTGCAAAGCTTTACTCTCCCGCACCCCCTCCTTTCAAGTCCGATCCCAACGCCGTTCGACATCCGATCGTCAAATTGAAACCACCGTCGTGTTTATCTTCGACCCGTGATCAAAACCCAGTAAACCAATTATAGCGAAACGCTGCCAAACGACGTGAATTTCGAGTCAAAATCTCGACCTTTTTTTAGCACCACCGCCGAGAAAATCTTAAATTCAACTCCGATCGTTGATCGGTTTTCGACACCTCCCGCACCATCGTGTTCCTGGTGTCGTTCCGAGTCCGACGGTGTCCTCCTTGTCTACGTAGGCGGCGGCGCGCGTGGGAAGTTGAGCGATCAAAGATTCAGCCGAGTTGAAATCGAGCTCTCCACCTTTCAAAAATTTGAACCGAGGTTGGTAAGTGACTCAAAATCGCTTAAAAGAATTTTTAGAATTTTTTTTATGAATTAATGGAGACCGGACGACGCCTCACGTGCCCCCACGCGCCGCCCCTGTGCGTGGGGGAGCTACGAACTGGTTGATTTCATGTTGACCGGCTTGACCGGTCCAAACCGGTCTGACTGGTCCGACTCAACCCGTTGACCGACCCGACCCGACCGTGACATTTTGAGAATTATTTTAAAACTGGTGACATTCTGGGAATTATTTTTGAAAAAGGTGACATTTTGGGATTTTTTTAAAAAGTGACATTCTGGAATTATTTTGAAAAAGGTGACATTCTGGGAATTTTCGAATGTGGACTATTGAACCCCTTTGACCATAACTTTAATCGGCTTTAAACGACCATTGATTTTGTTCGAGTATACTTATTCTGACATTTTTCGGCGTGCCGAATGCGTTTCCGAAGTTCGTTTCTCCAAATTCGAACCCGAAAGGCTCCAAATCATCAGTCAAACCCGTTGACTTTGATTTTGACCAAGAATTTGAATTTTCGAAAAGTCATACTTTATGTTTTTCGACGTCTTGATTCCGATTCCGCAATCCGTTTGATCAAACTCAAACTTGAAATTCTCCAAATTGATAGTTAAACCCAGAAAATGCTTATATACTTAAGAATTTTAGCTTTGATCAATTAAGTAAGACTTGGAGTTGATAAATTATTATTGTTTGAAGGTACAAGAGACTCTCTAGATCGTTCGACAGCTCGACTTAGCTCTTCTAGATCAGTTAAACCACGTGTGCCAGTATTCACCCGTAAGACCCGTAAATTTTATGATTTTAGAGATTAATTATGTTACCCATTAGTAATATAGTGTTATTATAAATTATTTTCGAAAACTGTATCAGAGCGTGGTGAGACCAGCAATCAGTAGATCTACTATTTGAACCTATTATCGAGGTGTGTTCCCTATTTATTACTGAACTATTTTATTTGTTTTAATATGTGGTACACTGAATTCTTTGGTTACTGTTTTATTGATGCACCGATTTAATTTGATGGTTTATAGATTATGACCGCTATATGATTTTTTTTGAAATGGTATATGATTACCATGTTTATGGATTTATGGAATTTATGTCATGGTGCAATTGAATTTTTGGAATACGAATTTATAAAGTACAACTCTGATCAAGATGGAAAATTTTACGAACCTAATGTGACTCTTAGGTAGGCTCTGCGGCCCTGAGATCATTCTCGGGTAGGCCATGCGACCCTAAGATGTGTTCTTAGGTAGGCCCCACAGCCCCAAAATCTATCTTGGGTAGGCTCTCAGGCCCTAAGATGTTCCCTTATGGTAACTCTTTTATGAGATTTACTGCAGTATAATTTTATGAGATTTACTAGACTATGATTTGTTTAGTGTACCTATCATGATTTTATAGTAATGTTGGGACACACTGAGCCTAACTCATTTTTCGAAAATGTTTTCCCCTTTCAGATACTGTTGGTTAGATTCACCTGATTGAGCACTTGGAGGATCAACATATCTCTTGAAGTATATCGTATTGTAATGTTTTATCTTTTAAGTTGACACTATTTTGGTAACATGGGCCTTATTTTAAAGTATTGGATATTATAATGATTTCTTCTTTGCTATTTATATTTTGGTTATCGTAAATTTAGATTTTTAAGACATGTTTAAATTAATTTGTTTTTCTTCATTATATTTATGAGATGTATTTTTATAGTATAAATTATTATAATTTCATAAACGTCATTTATAATGTGATTTTACCATGATTGAATAATGGTTTCAGAACAATATCTTTAAGAATCATGAATGTGATTCACTAGACTTAGTTTAAACTCATAGACCGGGTCTAGGGGGTTACATTTAATTGGTATCAGAGCTTTTGGTTTTTAAACCTCGGACTGTGTATGAGTCCAAATTGAAAATACGGTTTTGAAATATTTTACAAAACCCATTGCAAAGGCCATGTCTCAAAGTTTTTATGATTTTAATTGTGTTCGAGACTCCAAGTGCTTATCTAACCCTAAGTTTTATCTTCTGTAGTAAACTAGAGATCTACCAAAATGAGTGCTAGACGTGGACGTCGAACTAGTTGAGGGCGAGGTCGAGTGGCTAGATTTGCAGACCCGATCGACGAGATTCGAGTAGATCCCCCACCTCCGACAGGTGATCCTACTCCTGCGACCCCGACAAATTTACCTCTGCTGCTGGGATTGGCATGACTACACCGATCAGGGGAGCAACCGATAGTGAGTCTGATTCTACCAGAGTTGCATTTGATGAGAATTTTGGTAGACAATTTTTACAGTTGATTCAAGGAGCAGTCAGAGCTGCTGGTGCTGGATCTGAGGTGCCTATTTCTCAAAATCTGATCGCCAATGGGGTCAGGACTTTTGGAGGACAGCTTGGAGGAATTCTTACTGAAGCAGAAGATTGGCTTCAAGATACAGAAAGACGCATGGATCAGTTGGGTTTGGACCCAACTAAGATATATTTGGGGGCAGTAGCGATGTTAGATGGCAATGCCCACACCTGGTGGGAGTCAGTGACCAGTAGTGTTCCTATCGATCGTTTGACATGGGATTTCTTTAAGGAGCACTTTCGGAGCTGATTCGTGGGTGAGCGTTACTTAGTCCAGAGACGACAGCAGTTTCAGGACTTGGTTCAGAGTGATATTACTGTTTCAGAGTATGAGATAGAGTTCTTAAAATTGTTAAAGTATGGAATCAGTATGGTGCCTACCGAGAGAAATCGATGCCGTAAATTTGCCCTCGGACTCAGATACGAGCTACGTAGGCAGGTGGTGACCCTTCAAGATGAGATTTTTTATGTACTGGTGAGCAGAGCCAAGGATGCTGAGAGATGGAGGCTTTAGTTTCTAGTAGAGAGCGTGTTGATCAGGAGCGATCTAGGAAATCTTTTGGCCCTACTGAATCATCCGCACAGTCCGGTAAAAGGACTCGTACTTCAGCCCCTCAGAGGAGTAATACACGCTTCAGGCCTGTAGCATCTTAGTAGAGCTGGTTCTTCGGTTCCGTTTCAAGTGCCTCATTGTGACTTTTGTGGTAAACGGCACACAGGAGAGTGTTATAGGAAGACGGAGCATGTTTTCATTGTGGATCTAGTGGTCATTTTCGGAGGGATTGTCCTCAGCTAGCTTCGTTTGAACGGACCGCTACCCAGACTCCTGTGCGTTCACAGACTACAGTACAGACACCAATTAGAGATCGTAGCCAACTAAAGGCTCATGTTCAGCGTCCAGGACAGATAGTAGAGCCTGACCTCAGCAGAATAGAGGGCTAACAGTTTCTGAGGCTAGACAGCCAGCTTTGGTTTACGCCACTAGACGTCGGGATGACAGAGATGAGCCTGAGGTTATTGCAGGTACATTTACTATTTATTCTATTCCATACTTTGCATTACTGGACAATGGCTCCACCCACTCTTATGTATCGAGCTCAGTATCTCGAAACCTTCAGATTCGATCGAGAACACTGATAATACTGTTACCGTTACAAGTCGAGTAGGATAGGCAGTATTAGTGAATAAAGTATTTTGGCATTGTCCTCTGGAGGTTCAGGGAGAAATTTTTCTCGCTGATCTTATAGAGCTTTCTTTAGAAGGGTTCGATCTAATTCTTGGGATGGATTGGTTGAATAAACACAAGGTAAATCTGGATTGCGAATACAAGCGAGCTACTCTGAAGACTTCAGATGGTCGGACTGTTGTGTTAATTGGTGAACGGCGTGGCTATCTCTCCAATATTGTTTCAGCTATGAAAATTGATCGTATGATCAGGAAGGGGTATGAGACTTTCATTGCCTATATTTTGATCACTAAAGGTTCCTTGTCCACGATCGAGGAAATTCGTACAGTTAGCGAGTTTCCTGATGTTTTTCCGGAGGAGTTGCCTGGGTTATCTCCTGATAGAGAGGTAGAGTTCGAGATTGAGAGTTATCCGGATGTTCATCTATTTCTATGGCACCATATCGCATGGCTCCAAAGGAACTTAAGGAGTTGAAGGTCCAATTGTAAGAATTATTTGATCGAGGATTTATTCGGCATAGTAACACACCCTGGGGAGCTCCAGTTTTATTTGTGAAAAAGAAGGATGAGTCGCTAAGGCTATGTATTGACTATCGGAAGTTGAACAAGATGACATTCAAGAATAAGTACCCATTACCCAGGATTGTCTAAGATTGATCTTCGTTCGGGGTATTACCAATTGAAAGTTAAGGGGTCCGATGTTGCAAAAACAGCCATTCGCACTAGATATGGTCATTATGAATTCTTAGTAATGCCTTTTGGTTTGACGAACGCTCCGGCAGCTTTTATGGATTTGATGAATCGGTGTTTCGGCCATATTTAGATCAATTTGTGGTTGTCTTTATTGATGATATTCTGGTATATTCTCGGATGGAAGCAGAGCATGACGAGCATTTGAAGATCGTTCTGCGAACCTTGAGAAAGCATCGTCTATATGCCAAACTAAGCAAGTGTGAGTTTTGGCTTCAAGAAGTGTCATTTTTGGGGCATATTATTTCTGCATGAGGTATTCAGGTCGATCCAAGCAAGATCAAGGCTATTGTGAATTGGAAACGACCCAAGAACGTCTCTGAGATCCACAGTTTTTTGGGCTTGGCTGGATATTATCGACGTTTTGTTGAGGGTTTCTCGATCATTGTTGCTCCTTTAACAAAGCTGTTAAGGAAGAATGTGCCGTTTGATTGGGGAAAGGCACAACAGGATAGCTTTGAGAAATTAAAGGCGGTTTTGACTCAAGCACCCAGTGTTGATTCAACCAGAGTCCGGGAAGGATTTTACAGTGTATAGTGATGCTTCACATTCAGGACTTGGATGTATTCTAATGCAGGAAGGTAAGGTGGTGGCTTATGCTTCCCATCAACTGCGACCACATGAGTGTAATTATCCAACTCATGATTTGGAGTTAGCAACAATGATTTTTGCCTTGAAGATTTGGAGACACTATCTCTACGGAGAGAAGTGTTATATTTTCACTAATCATAAGAGCTTAAAGTATCTTCTGACCCAGAAGGAGCTTAATTTGAGACAACGACGCTGGCTATAGCTTCTAAAGGATTATGATTGTGTGATTGATTATCACCCTGGTAAAGCTAACATTGTGGCGGATGCTTTGGGTCGAAAAGTGGTATCGGAGTTAAGGTCTTTAATGGCCAAGATGAATTTATATGATGATGGCACTCTGTCAGCAGAATTGCAAGTTAAATTGACTTTGGTTGATGAGATTAAGGCTAAACAATCTCTTGATAGCTCCTTTCTATCCATCTTTGAGCAAATAGAGCAGGGGACAAGCTCAGATTATGCCCTTGATCAGGATGAAGTTTTTATGCTTTAAGGGTCGATATTGTGTGCCTGATGATTCTGAGTTGAGGCAGATTATTCTTAATGAGGCTCATAGTAGTCCATATGCTATGCATCCCGATGGAGATAAGATGTACCGGAATTTGAAAGAGAGGTATCATTGGGTTGGCATGAAGAAAGATATCTCAGATTTTGTGGCTAGGTGTTTGACTTGTCAATAAGTTAAAGCAGAGCATCAACATCCATCAGGTTTGTTACAACCTATCAAGATTCTTGAATGGAAATGGGAGCGTATTACTATGGATTTTGTTACTGGCTTACCAATGACTCATTCGAAAAAGGATTCAATTTGGGTGATTATTGACAGACTTACAAAGTCAGCTCACTTCATTCCTGTGCGGGTAAATTATACTTTGGACAAGCTGGCGAGATTGTATATTTCGGAGATTGTCAGATTGCATGGTGTTCCATTGTCTATTATTTCTGATCGAGATCCGAGATTTACTTCGAGATTTTTGGAAGGTGCTACATATGGCTTTGGGAACAAGATTGGATTATAGTACATCCTTTCACCCACAAACTGATGGTCAATCTGAGAGAGTGATTTAGATTCTGGAGGATATTTGCGAGGTTGCGTAATTGATTTTCATGGTAGCTGGGAGAACTTTTTGCCGTTGGCTGAATTTGCTTACAATAACAGTTATCAGACCAGTATTCGTATAGCACCCTATGAAGTACTCTATGGGTAAAGATGTCGCACCCCGATTTGTTGGACTGAGTTGCGTGAAAGGAAGACGTTGGGACCTGAGTTAGTACGCGAGACAGAGGACACAATCAAATTGATTCGTGGCCGTCTGAAAGAGGCATTTGATAGACAGAAGTCTTATGCAGATCAAAAGAGGAAAGATATTCAGTTTGAAGTTGGAGATCAGGTCTTTTTAAAAGTATCACCCTGAAAGAAAGTATTGAGATTTGGGCGTTAGGGTAAATTAAGTCCAAGATTTATTGGACCTTTTCGTATATTGAAGAGGATAGGACCTGTCGCATATCAGCTTGAGTTGCCTCCCCAGCTCAGTCGTATTCATGTTGTCTTTCATGTATCAATGTTGAGGCGATATCGTCCAGATCCAGGTCACATCATTCAGGTTGAAGAGGTAGAGTTGAGACCTGATTTGTCATTTGAGGAGGAGCCCATTCAGATCTTGGAAAGTGATGAGCGAGTTCTTCGGAATAGACGTATCTCGATGGTAAAATTTCAATGGAGTAATCAAGGCCCTTCTGAAGCTACTTGGGAGACATTGGAGTCAATGGAGGCTCAGTATCCTCAACTATTCTCATAAGGTAAATTTCGAGGACGAAATTTCTTGTAGAGGGGGAGAATTGTAACAACCCGGGAAAAAAAATTAATTCAGTGTAATTTGGTAAAATTTGGTGACTAAATAAAAAGTTTGCAAAACTTGTAGGCCATTTTGGAGGTAAAAGAAATTCAGGGACCAATCTCCCAATTTTGCCAAGGAGAGTCGAGAGCTTATAAACATAAATATGTGCAATGTGTTTTTCTGGTTTCATACCAGAAACAATTGCAAAGCTTTACTCCCTGCACCCCCTCATTTCAAGTCCGATCCCAACGCGTTCGACATCCGATCGTCAAATTGAAACCACCGTTGTGTTTATCATCGACCCGTGATCAAAACCCAGTAAACCAATTATAGCGAAACGCTGCCAAACGACGTGAATTTTGAGTCAAAATCTCGACGTTTTTTTAGCACCACCGCCGATAAAATCTTAAACTCATCTCCGATCGTTGATCGGTTTTCGACACCTCCCGTACCATCGTGTTCCTGGCGTCGTTCCGAGTCCGACAGTGTCCTCCTTGTCTCCGTAGGTGGCGGCGCGTATGGGAGGTGGAGCGGTCAAAGATTTGGCCGAGTTGAAATCGAGCTCTCCACCTTTCAAAAATTTGAACTGAGGTTGGTAAGTGACTCAAAACCGCTTAAAAGAATTTTTAGAATTTTTTTTATGAATTAATGGAGACCATACGACGCCTCACGCCCCACGCATCGCCCCTGCGCGTGGGGGAGCTACGAACTAGTTGATTTCATGTTGACCGACCCGACCCGTTGACCCGACCCAACCCGATGACATTTTGGGAATTATTTTAAAAATGGTGATATTTTGAGAATTATTTTGAAAAAGGTGCCTTTTTTGGATTTTTTTGAAAAAGTGTCATTTGGGAATATTTTGAAAAAGTGACATTCTGGGAATTATTTTGAAAAAAGTGACATTCTGAGAATTATTTTGAAAAAGGTGACATTCTGGGAATTTTCGAATGTGGACTAATGAACCCCTTTGACCATAACTTTGACCGGATTTAAACGGCCATTAAACGACCTTTGATTTTGTTCGAGTATACCTATTCTGACATTTTTCGGCGTGCCGAATCCGTTTCCGAAGTCTGTTTTACCAAATTCGAACTCGAAGGGCTCCAACTCATCAGTCAAACCCGTTGAATTTGATTTTGACTAAGAATTTAAATTTTTGAAAAGTCATACTTTATATTTTACGACGTCCTGATTCCGATTCCGCAATCCGTTTGGTCAAACTCAGACTCGAAATTCTCCAAATTTATAGTCAAACCCGGAAAATGCTTATATACTTAAGAATTTTAGCTTTGATCAATTAAGTAAGACTTGGAGTTGATAAATTATTATTGTTTAAAGGTACAAGAGACTCTCCGGATCGTTCGACATCTCGACCCAGCTCTTCTAGATCAGTTAAACACCACGTGTGCCAGCATTCACCCGTAAGACCCGTAAATTTTATGATTTTAGAGATTAATTATGTTACCCATTAGTAATATAGTGTTATTATAAATTAGGTTTGAAAACTGTAGCAGAGCGTGGTAAGACCAGCAATCAGTAGATCTACTATTTGAACCTATTATCGAGGTGTGTTCCCTATTTATTACTGAACTATTTTATTTGTTTTAATATGTAGTACACTGAATTTTTTTGTTACTGTTTTATTGATGCACCGATTTAATGTGATGGTTTATGGATTATGACCGCTATCTGATTTTGTTTTGAAATGGTATATGATTACTATGTTTATAGATTTATGGAATTTATGTCACGGTGCAATTGAATTTTTGGAATACGAATTTATAAAGTACAACTCTGATCAAGATGGAAAATTTTACGGACCTAATGTGACTCTTAGGTAGGCTCTGCGGCTCTGAGATCATTCTCGGGTAGGCCTTACGGCCCTAAGATGTGTTCTTAGGTAGGCCCCACGGCCCATAAATCTATCTTGGGTAGGCTCTCAGGCCCTAAGATGTTCCCTTATGGTAACTCTTTTATGAGATTTACTGCAGTATAATTTTATGAGATTTACTGGACTATGATTTGTTTAGTGTACCTATCATGATTTTATAGTAATGTTGGGACACACTGAGCCTAGCTCATTTTTCGAAAATGTTTTCCCCTTTAAGATACTGTTGGTTAGATTCATCTGATTGAGCACTTGGAGGATCAACATATCTCTTGAAGTATATCGTATTGTAATGTTTTATCTTTTAAGTTGACACTATTTTGGTAACATGAGCCTTATTTGAAAGTATTGGATTTTATAATGATTTCTCTTTTGTTATTTATATTTGGGTTATCGTAAATTTGGATTTTTAAGACATGTTTAAATTAATTTGTTTTTCTTCATTATATTTATGAGATGTATTTTTATAGTATAAATTATTATAATTTCATAAACGTCATTTATAATGTGATTTTACCATGATTGAATAATGGTTTCGGAACAATATCTTGAAGAATCATGAATGTGAGTCAGTAGACTTAGTCTAAACGCATAGACCAGTTCTAGGGGGTTACATTTCTCTTCCACATCCTTGATCGTTTTTGTACTCGGTTTCTTAGTATCCTAATTCTTCCAAGCATTCTCCAATTTCCTCATCGAAATTCCTAGCGATCTCAACTTCTTCAAATGCTCTTCGTCCACATAACATGGTTACGGGCTCGAAAAATAGCAAATGAACCTATCAATGTGAGCGCGATTCTTGTTGATTTCCATTAAATCTTCGAATAGATAACAACTTTTTGCCCAACACAATCGTAACGTGCTGGATATCTAGCACTCGATTGTACTGGTAATCGAATTTCGAACTTGGAATCACCAATACCCGGTTCAAACCGCTGCGAAAAACATGTTTTTCCAAACAAATTAGATGGTTACCTGACAAACAAATCGCGAACAATAATTATTGGTCTTGGGTTTCCATTCGATCGTTCTTCTTTCAGCGAATTTCTGGTTAACTTTTCTGCAACGATCGAAATTGTAACCAGCATAGTTGGGGTCGAAAACAATGCCGTTTTCAAGGGCGTCTTTGGTTTTTGAGGGGACAAGAGGGTTTGATGAATGTGTTTATTTAACGTGATCTGATTGAGCAATGCAGCTTTTAAATCATCAAATGGAACGGCGGTGATATTGTTATTAGAGTTTACGAAAGTGTGATTCTAAAGAGAAAAAAAAGGGAACTCTGATGTTGATTCAACAAGTAAAGAACTTTGAGTTGGGATTCTTTGATTCGATCAGACACCGTATTGAATTTAAGGGAAGAGATGTTGGAAGAGAAGATGGAGCGAATGTCGGCGGAGAAGAAGCTAGGGATGACAAGGAGAGGGAGAACGTGTGATGAATTGCTCAAGAAAATAAGAAAGGATTAAGAAAAAGAGGAAATAGATTGAAGAAAACAGAATTCATAATATTCTCATTGATGATTTCATGCCGAATACAATTGAATTTTATAGGAAATAGCTACAATAAATCGCCAACTGTGCCTTCTTTTAAAACAGATTAGATTCCCTTAACCGTTTTGTCTTCTTCTGTTTGGTGCAGGTTGTTGGGCTCATCTTCTTCCCTGGTCCAATAAGCATTTTGTCCTTTGGTCCATCAGCCCACGCCCAAGTTCCTGGTCAATCAGGTATTATCTTTACCCGATCCATATGCGCCTCATCTAATTCTCCAATTATAATCCCTAATTCTCTCGTGTTTCCTCTTTTCTCTTCATCAGCCCCTAATTTTGCCTCATCAACCCCTAATTTCGCCTCATGGGTCATGACAATACCCTCATCTACAGCAGATGATTGTATCCCAAGGATCGTAGTCAGGAAATTGGGATCGCAGCACTGTGAAATCTTCCCAGGTTGCATTCAAACGATGGCAGGATAGACCCGAAGCTTCCCATCAGCAGTGAGCTCAGGTGGGTCTCTCGAAGCAACGTTTTTGTCTCCAATTTCCCGTTTTAAAAGACTGATATGAAATACCGGATGAAGTTTATAATGAGCTGGTAATTCCAATTGGTATGCTACTGAACTAATCCATTTTTTTATTTTATAGGGACCATATTATCGAGTAGACAATTTCAGATTTCTACGTAAGGCCAAAGAAGTCCGCTTATAAGGCTGAAGCTTAAGGTAAACTTCTTCCCTTTCCATGAATTCCCTGTCACTGCGATTTTGATCTGCATAATACTTCATGCGATGTTGTGCTTTAGTGAGTTGGTCAAGTAGTATACTGTTAATATTGTCCCTTTTCTGCATAAACTGTTGTACATCAGCCACCCTTGATTCATTTTTCCAAGTCATTGTTGGAGGTGTGTAACCATATAGGGCATGAAAAGGAGTAGTACCCAACGCTGTATGAAAACTAGTGTTATACCTCCATTCTGCGTGAGATAACCACTTAGCCCAGGAACTTGGTTTTAAAAAACACAATCCTCGTAGGTATTGTTCAAGACATTGGTTAAGCCTCTCGGTTTGACCATCTGTTTGAGGGTGATAGGCAGTGGTAAAAAGAGTTGTAGTTCCTAATAACTTCAATAACTCCTTCCAAAAAAGAACTTGATCTAAGTAGATTTTAGCAACTTCAGTAGCTGTAAAAGGATGAACCATAGGTAAAAAAAATGCCCATATTTGGTGAATTTGTCAATTATCACCAAAATAAAATTATATCTATTAGAAGGAGGAAACCCTTCAATGAAGTCCATGGTAATAAATTCCCAAGCTTGTTGTGGAATAGGTAAAGGCTGTAGTAACCCAGGCTGTAGGACATTTTCATGTTTGATTCTCTGACAAACATCACATTGTTGCACATACTGTTCAACCAATGCCTTCATTCCCTTCCAATAAAAGTACAATTTCATTCTATGATAAGTAGCTTGTATCCCATAATGGCCACCCTGTGGTGAATCATGGAGTGTAGAAAGGATTTGTGTTCTTAAGCCACCTGTCTCACCAATATAAACTCTACCTTTGTATCTTAGAACACCTTTAGCATAAGACCAATATGCTATACTATGAGTATCAAGTAGCAACTTAGGAATTAAATCATTTTCCAAATAATCCAGTTCATAACTGTTTTCACCTCATATACCCAAGAAGGAATAACTATTGCAGCAGATAACTGATTTAATTCAGAATTTTCTTCAAACTATCTTGAAAAAGCGTCAACAAACCTGTTATGTTTGCCTTTGCGAAACTGAATTGAGTAGTTCAGTCCTAGCAACTTTTTCAAGCCCTTCTTTTGTATTGTAGTAGTGACCTTCTGTTCTAGCAAGTGCTTCAAAGATTCAAGATATGTTTTAATAATAAATGGACTTCCTTCAAGATAATACCTCAATTTAGAAACAACCATTAATATTGTTAGATTTCTCATAAATAGATAAATCAATCTGCTTTGGTCCCAAAGCCTTACTAAGGTAAGCAATTGGTCTACCTTCTTGAGATAAGACTACACCTATACCATTGAAACTGGCATTAGTTTCCAAACAAAATTGTTTTATGAAATCTAGTAAAGCTAGCACATGAGCACTACACATAGTCTCTTTAAGTTTGATAAATGTCTTCCTAGCCTCCTCATTCCAAAAACAATTGATCATTTTCAACATTGTAGTGAGGGGTTTACTGATTTCCCTATAACCCTTAATAAATTTTCTGTAATAGCCAGTAAGGCCCAAAAAACCTCGTAAGGATTTCAAATTCTTTGGAATGGAACATTCCTGAATTGCTTGAATTTTTTAGGAATCTGTAGATACTCTCTGTGGAGAAATAGTATGACCAAGATACTCCACTTCTGGTTGACCAAAGAAACATTTATTTCTCTTAGCAAAAAGTTTATTTTTCCAAAAAGTTATTTTTCCTTAGAATCTCCAACACAATTCTCAATTGCTTCTCATGACTATTTAAATCAAGACTGTAGATTAGAATATTATCAAAGAATGCTAGGAAAAATTTCTCGAGATATACTCCAAATAGATCATTCAAAAGAGCTTGAAAAGTAGCTGGTGCATTAGTTAAGCCAAAGGGCATTACCTTAAATTCAAAATGACCATGGTGTGTCTTGAAGGCTGTTTTTGGAATGTCTTCAGGCTTAATCCTGATCTGCCAGTATCCAGATCTTAAATCCAGTTTAGAAAAAAATTTGGCTCCAGCTAGTTCATCCAAGAGATCATCCACCATAGGAATGGGAAATTTGTTCTTAACAGTTAATGCATTTAACTGCCTATAATCAATGCACATTCTCCAGCTTCCATCTTTCTTTTTAACTAATAAACAAGGTAAAGCAAAAGGACTTTTGCTGGTTTGAATAATTAATGCTACTAACATTTCAGCCACTTGTTTCTCAACCTCTGTTTTCTGATGATAAGGCATCCTGTAGGGTCTGACATTGACTGCCTCAATTCCTGATTTTAGAGTAATAGAATGATCACGCTTCCTTATTGGAGGCATCTCAGTAGGTTCTTCAAAAACATCTTTATAGTCAGCAATTACTGCTTAAAGTATATGAGGTATTTCATTATCACCATCCTCTTCATTTAACATATAGATCTCCCCCACTACTTCAGAATTTTTAATCATCAGTTTTTGCATCTTATTGCCTGAAATTATCTTCATTGCAGTAGTGTGCAACCCTTCTTGCAACACAATATCTTGGTCACCCATTTTAAAGCTAAGAGTCATGTTGTTAAAATCCATTAAGATTGGACTATATTTCTTCATCCAATCAACTTCTAGAACCATATCACTACCTCCAAGGGGTAAAACCCTAAAATCATGTACAAAAGTAAAATCTTGCATCTCTCAGCTCAGTTATTTACTTTTTGTTGTGCTGTAAAGTTTATCACCATTAGCCACTATGATGATTAAGGGATTAGTTTCTTCCAATTCCAACCCTTTTTTAACCCACCTGTTAGTGACAAAACTGTGGGTGCTGCCACTATCAATTAAGATACTGAGTGGTTTACCTTTTATGAATCTTTGGGTCCTTAAAGTGCTACTTCCTGAATTGCAGTAATTTCATTCATAGAAATCTCTGGATCCTTTTCCTCTGATGGTGATTTATCATAAATAGTTTGAGCTGCTTGTAATTCTTCAGGTTCCTCTTGCTCTTCCACCTCTTCCATAGAATTCAATTGTTTCAATTTGCAGTGATGGCCTGGAGTAAACTTATCACCACATTTATAGCATAAATTATTTGCCTTTCTATATTCCAGTAATGGTTGTCTGTTTTGAGTAAACCCTGAACTATTTTTCAAAGGTAAACTCATTAAAGAATTAGATGTTCTGGAACTGGTAGCATTGGTCTTGGAATACTGCTAAATCTTTTGATTTCCAATTCCAAAGACAGTTCATATAACTTTGCTTTTCTAGCAGCTTCAGCTATAGTCTTTGGTTCCAAAACCTTAACTTTATGTTTCAATTTCTCCTTAAGACCACTCAAAAAAACTGGGAACAAAATACTCTTATCCTAATTCAAGATTAATCTAAAGAAAGTAAGGTTGAAGTTCCTCAAATTGAGCTTCATACTCCTCCACATAAGATAATTGAGTCAACTTATTAAACTCATCAATAACATCAATATATCATTTATCAAAAAATCGATGACACAAATCAGAGACAAATTCATGCCAAGTAACTCGACTCTTTTTTCATGATATACCCATCAAACCATACTTCATCCCTACCAGTGAAGTACATAGCATCTATCTCTAACTTCTGAAACTCAAGAATAACAAAAATAGAAAAATACTTCTCACATTTTCTGATCCAACTCCTAGGATGCCAGCCATCAAATAATTGCAGCTCTATTTTTGGTTTTGGAAGAAACATACCAGTATTGTTATTGTTGGAATATTTTTCAGGAATGAATGACCTTTAATGATCGATTGTTCCCCCGATTTAGTTGTATTGGTACTGCTTTCATTTTTAGAACATCATGAACTTGTTGATTAGCATCCTGTGGTAAACTAGGTTTTGGATGCTAGAATTCCCGGTTGTCCCGGTTGAAATGAATAATTTTCACAATCATCAATAACTGTGACTTGTAAAGGCAATTTACTTGGTTCCTTAGTCTGAGCTATGGGCAATGGTTGTCTTTCTGTAGGAGAAGAATGTCCCGATTCAGTCCCAGCTTTCTGCATCAATCCCAAAAGTTGTTGGAGCATGTTTTTCGTTTCACTTGTAGTTATATCCAAAGCCTGCATTTTTTTCTCCAAAGAACTTTGTTGATTAAGCCACAAAGTGAGAATTGTTTCTACTTCAAAGGACTCTGCTGGATCAGCATGAATGACCGATGGCTGATCAATGTGAGTCATTTGCTGTGTTTTCCCGTGGTTTACCCAGTTTGGAAAAAAATTCTGAACTTTTGGATCAAAAAACCGTGCTCTCGATACCAATTGTGATGAATTGCTCAAGAAAATAAAAAATGATTAAGAAACAGAGGAAATAGATTGAAGAAAACATAATTCATAATATTCTCATTGATGATTTTCATGCTGATTACAACTAAATTTTATAGGAAATAGCTATAATAGATTACCAGTTGTGCCTTCTTTTACAACAAATTAGATTCCCTTAACCATTTCTGTCTTCTTCTGTTTGGTGCAGGTTGTTGGGCTCATCTTCTTCCCTGGTCCAATAAGCATTCCGTCCTTTGCTCCATCAGCCCATGCACGAGTTCTTGGTCCATCAGGTAATATCTTTACCCGATCCATCTGCTCATCATCTAATTCCCCAATTATAATCCCTAATTCCCCCATGTTTCCCCTTTTCTCTTCATCAACCCCTAATTTCGCCTCATGGGTCATGACAGAACGATGGCGAAGAGGTAACGCTTGTTGAATGAGAGCTTGAAACGACGTCGGATCTGGGATTCGATCTCCTCGATACGGAAGCTGGATCTTGGAGGAGTGGAATTTGGCGCGGGAGGTTCTTGGTGTTGTTCTGGTGGATTAAGGTTCGGTGGTAGTCGTCTTCGTCGGATGAATCCCGGTCCATTGTTTTACTCAAGAGTGATCAATAAGTTGGCAAGTGAAGGAAACGACTGAGTCTGTGAATCAAAATGAAGATGGTGATTGGTTAATTAGAGTATGAATTAGTTAATTCAAGGAAGAAAAAATGTCAATTGCAGAAAGAGAGAAACAAGTCGGTGGAGGAAAATGACTCGGTACCATTGTATTGGGTGGGTTGAATGCACCGACCCGGTCCAACAAACAGACGATGTCGTACTAAACCCACGTGAGAAGCTAGTTAAAGTGGAACTCTTTGCCATATATAAGTGGGTAACTGAATTATAAAGAACTATAAGCAAAGACAGTAGTAGGAAAAAGTTTTAGGTTGAGCTTTTCTCGAGTTTGAAGAAAAACTGTTTTAGATTTAATGATCACTGGAATTTCATAATTAAGAAAATATTATATAATCATGAATCAACTTATCTCAGTGGTTAAATGAATCGTTGTTATTTATATAGGTCATAGGTTTGTGCACCAGCGACTGCAGCAAAATGATTGAACGTTCATTGTCAAATGATTGAGAGCATTTAGAACAGATACTTCTATGCAATCATTTTAGCTTAATAAAAAATATTATATAAATATAGAATACTATAAAATGCATCATACATTAATTATGTAGATTTTTTAACTCAACAAATATAATTAATATTTTTAAAATATTAAATGAATATATATATAAATATATTTTTTAAATAGTCTGAAGTGACTATAAGATAATATATGTTCATAATTTTCTTATTACATTGATAACACGTGCAAATAATATAGATGTCGATGCTCAAATCAAGTCTTCTAGAAAAAATAACATTATTTTTTATCACTGAAGCTACGTGATGTGTTTTTAATCTCACTTATAATAGGTGATACACAAAATAATAATCCGAGACCAAATCAGACGTGAACAAATAAAATAAAATAATTAAACTTCTTAAAAGACAATATCAAACTATAAAGAAATCAAAATACTCCTTTTTATTAATCTATCGATTGGAAATAGTTAATGTTTGTCGCTACACAGTTTCCTTAAGACATATTTTCGGTCACCCCTTTGGTGCTCGAGATCTTTTGGTCGTCTGTCTCTCATGATACAACAGCTAGATGATTAATGGATATTAGCATAAATTGTCGAGATCACGAACTATTTCATGCTTTTGCCTATCGTTGGAAACTAAAGGATGATAGAAAATATTTTTTTTCCATAAGTTAGAAATTCTTCAATTTTGATATATCAAAACTTGCTCTCAATTGTGTTTAACCTTGCAGTTTAGCACAATATTTATAGGGGATTCTTAAATGAAAAACAATCTTTCCGGAACTACAATAATATATTCCAATTAAATATAAATTTGTAATAATATATTTTTATTTTAATTGAATATAAATTCATAAATAATATATTTGTATTTAATCAAATATAAATTTATAAATAATATAATCATATTTCAACCTAATATAAATTTGTAATAATATATTTTCATTTTAATTTAATATAAATCCTTATATAATAGAACATTATCCTATTAATATTCAAACTCTAAAGAACAATATCGGTACTGTTCTTCTAGTATCGATACTCGAGCTATGAAATGCCATGTTTTGGGCATTAAAAACACTAACTTTTACCCCCCCCCAAACGTCCTATTGAGGTTCCCAACTATTAATTAAGTCTTATTGATTAAAGGGATCATAAAAAGGCTATTTAATATGCTGTAACATCAAATGATGAAATCTACCATGAACATGCTTCATAACTCACGCAACCTACCAAAACATACCTAATGAGCTATATATGGTAGAGATGAGTTACTAGTGTGTAACCTTGTTTCCTAAGCTATTGGAACCATCCAAGGTTCAACCAAGAGTGAGGTTATCCTTTACCTTAGTTTGGAGATTTCTCCAAGTTCTCTCACTAAACAAAATGAAGAATACAAGTTACAAACATTATTGGGAAGCCTATAAAGAATTTAAAATGTCTCTAGAGGTTTGAATCCTCCAAAAATGAGTTGGCTTCACTTAGGTCTCTAAAACCCCCACCAAACCTATTTGTGGTAACCATGGTCAAATCTTACAAGAGATGGCTTGAATTGGAGGTTATGATTCTTACCTTCGAATTCTTGAACTAGGCTGGTAAAACTTAAAGCTTCAACCTTTGCTCTAGTTTTCTAAGGGGGAGGATGAAGGCTTTGGGAGAAGAATATGACAAAGAAGAGTGAGGAAAAGAGGAGGGAACAACGTGATTTCATCCATAATTAAAGGTTTTCAACTTTATTTTGAACAATGGTATAATTATCTCCTTGGTCCTCCTAATTTTAGTTAGGCTTAAATATACAAAAGGTGACCAACGTATGCCTTTGGTTCTAATTTAGTGCCTAATGTTTATTTCATTCCAGTTTGGTGCCTAACGTTTCATTCCGTTACTCAAAATAGGCCAATACTTGATGGACCATTAAGTTTGGCCGTTAAGTGACATATTTCATAACCTGAAACTTTTAAAATTTTTATTTAAAATTAAAAAATTAAAATTATATATATATTTTTAAAAAGAAAACACAAATTTTAAAATAAACCCAAAACTTAAAAAACCTTCACTTCAACCCCTAAACCCACACCGATCGTCAACTTTTGCTGTCGATAAGCTCCACCTGACCTCTCCTCCCCTCACCGACCAAACCCCCTATGAAATCGTGATCGATCGACAGTTGATTGGCTGTCGGAATTGTGTGGGATTAAGATTTTCATTCTAGGGTTTGCGAGGTATAAAACATTTATTCGTCATCGATCGACCGTCGATCAGTCACAATTTCATGGGGATTCTGGTCACCAAAGGAAGGGGAGGTCGGCTGGAGCTTTGTCGACGGTAAAAGGCGATGGTCGATGTGGGTGATTGGCTGTCGGAATTGTGTGGGATTAAGATTTTCATTCTAGGGTTTGCGAGGTATAAAACATTATTCGTCATCGATCGACCGTCGATCAGTCACAATTTCATGGGGATTCTGGTCACCAAAGGAAGGGAGGTTGGCTGGAGCTTTGTCGACGGTAAAGGCGATGGTCGATGTGGTTTAGGGGTTGAATAAAGGTTTTCAAAGTTTGGGTTATTTCAAAATTTGTTTTTTTGTTTAAAAAATATATAATTTTAATTTTTAATTTTAATAATTTTTTTAAATTTCATGGGCTTTAGTCTCATTCTCTTAGATGTTTTCTTAATTTGATCTCGATTTAACTCTTTGGTTAGCGGATATGTGATGTTATTCTTTGATCCTATAAAATCAACAGAGATAACTCCATTTGAGATCAGTTGTCTATAGTATTATGCTGATGACGCATATCTCTCAACTTACCATTATACTTAAAATTCTATGATACATAGTATACATATATGTGAGCACATGTTTCAACCATTTAAGAATATCCTTCAAGAAAATTTAAAGTCATTCAACTTATTCTTCATATTTATCTAGAGCTACAAACTCAAATTCCATTATGAATCTGGCCATAACCATTTTCTTAAGGATTTCTATGACACAGCTTCTCCTCCCAATATGAAATGTATTCACTTGTGTCGTTGATATTTTGAATATCAGATTTCAGCTAGCATTGGTCTATCGTTCTAAGATAGTAGAATAGTAAAAATCTTAATACCAAAATAAGTGTCCAAACTATATCGCTTTTCCCAAATAAGTGCTTAGACTATTTTTGACTTATCTAGGTTCCTAACGTTACAAATGTTACCCATTTAGATGTCCAGGCTATAAACGGTGTTAATTTTCCCGTTAAGTGACATGTGTCACACTCTGTTAAATTTAAATTTTTATTTAAAATTAAAAAATTAAAATTATACTTTAAAAAATAAAACAAAAATTTTGAAATAAACCCAAAACTTTAAAAACTTTAATTTCAACCACTAAACCTACGTTAACCGTTGCCTTTTACCGTCGACAAAGCTCTACCCGACCTCCCCTCCCCCTGTGACCAAAATCCCTATGAAATTGTGACCGATTAACGGTCGGTTGATAACAAATCAATATTTTATTCTATGCAAACCCTTGGTTGAAAAATCCCGAACCCACATAATTTTGATGGCCAATTGGCGGAAAATACGTTGACGTATGACTAGGAGGATGGTAGGGGATACGTTGACGGTGACAGGTTAAGGTTAGGATTTGAGGTTTAAGGGATTTAAGGGTTATTTTATAATTTAAGAGAAATTAGGGTTTTTTTATAATATTATAATATTTTTAATTTAAAAAAGTTCTAAAATCACCAGATTGTGATATGTGTCACTTAACAATAGAAATTAACGATGTTGATGGCCCGAACACGTAAATGGGTAATGTTTGTAACGTTTGACACCTGAATAAGTTAAAAAAATAGTTTAGGCCCCTATTTGGGAAAAGTGATATAATTTAGGCACTTATTTTGGTATTAAGCAAAAAAATATAACCTTTCATTTATGACATTTTTTTTTTGTTTTGGTTATATGATCATTGCCTTTCTCTCATATTTTCAAGTATTTGTTGAAATGTTTTTAACCTTTCTGAAACTTATATGGTGTCTTATCCTTTTTTGTTTCAGAAAAATATTTTTTAAAAGTAATTAGTTGACAGAACAACTTCTTCCCCCCACATGTTCCATGACAACCGAGAACTTTCAAGTGTTACATTATTATGTCTTTTAGAGTTCGATTTTTCATTCAAATACTCTATTTGATTGAGGAGAGTATAATGGTGTCACTTCGTGAAAAATACTATGTTGTGAATAATATTCATCAAACGATTCAACATATTCACCACTATCATTGCTTCTTACCATCTTAATCTTCTTATTAAGTTGGTTTTCAATTTCTGGTTAAAGAGAAAATTTCTCAATAACTTTGCTTTTTCTCTTTTAACAAATACACATTGCAATACTTTTACTATCATCAATGAAGATAAAAATATTTATTCTCCCTCGTATGCCATTGTTATGAATTTTAAGGATTTCGTCACCAACAATCCATTAGTACCAACATCTTCTGTTACGTATCTATGGTCCATGTTATCCCTAGTTCTTTATCCAACTTATGGATACTATACACCTTATATAGTGTACCCAATAATATATTCATGAGTATTTCTAATATAGGAAGTCATAATACTTCCAAACTTTAGCAACAATAAATGTGGTAGCAACGTTTACTCATCATCTCTAATAATAGAAGGATCATCCGAAATTTGGCAAAATTTAACATGGACAAATCAACATATTATGTTTTCACATCTAAAAATTATATCCATATATTTTTACAAGTTTCTCATTGTGGCTCATGACTACCGACAATCATGATTTCATTTAACATACGAATTTAGAATTAATTATTCCAACAATAAATGAAAACAAATTACTGTTTATTCTACCAACAAAATTTAGTTATAAACTAAATCGGTAACAAAGTCGTTACTTTCAAATAGGGACGGAGCCAGAACTAGATCTCAACAAAGGCCAAATCTTTTTAACAATTTTAAGTTATTTATATAATTTTACCTTTATTATTTGTTTATTTCAAAAAATATATGATAAACATCAAATATCTATATTTATGAATTAAAAATTAAAAAAAATTAAAGTAAAGTAAATAATAAAAAATTGTTTTAAAAAGTGCAAAAGACATAACTAATACATATCATAATAAAATGCGTGTTCTTCAAATCTCAAAATGCATCCACAAACAATGTTGTACTAAAGCTCCTTGTAATATATCTTTCAAAGTTGATAAGCATGCAACTCTCAAAATATTCATCCTATATTTTGTTGCGAAGTGTGTCTTGATGATATTCATTGTAGAAAAAGCTCTTTCAGCACTTGCTGTAGAAACTGAGAGAGTCAATAGTTTTACCGTTCGGAATATATATGGATAAGTGTTCACTTTCCTAGTATCCACCAACCACTGACTTTGGTCAAAGATTGTCAACAATTTTCTTAGACCTAAATTCCAATATAACTCCACCTCATAATGACACAATTCTGTTCGTAAATCATTCTTTTCAACTTTTGTGAAATCTTCAGGATAAATTTATTCACAAGATTGCAAACGTCTTCAACGTTGAAAATTTTCACCATCTCTTGGCTCCAAAGCACAACCAAGAGTTAATAACTCTATTGACTTCTCATTAAATGTATTGTTTAACTCTTGTAGTTGAACATCAATTATAACATAAAAAATTCTACTCGATAATGATTCAACTGTAAAATGATATTGTTGGCGACGAGTGTGACCTCCTCTTTCTCTATAAATAGAACTCATATTTTATATCTATGTTGCGGCTTTCACAAAATGAGGTAACCTCCATAAAAATTTTCCATCCATCATCTCTAAATTTCTGCAAAAATATTGAACTCTCAACAATATGTAGTGAATTCAAAATATCTTGAGATTTTTGTTGCAATGATTGAGAAGTGAATCAACGATTTATAATATTTCTTATAAGATGTAAAATGAAGACAAAATCAAAGGAAGTCAAAGTCTCTAAACTTGTCTCTGCTTCTCCACGTTCAGATGTACTTCATTTATCAATGAGTTTATATAGAACAATACACGTTCCACTAAACATTTTTATCAAGCTTGAAATTGATCTCAAGTGAGAACCCCATCAAGTATCACCTTCCCTCTGCAAATTACTTGTTTGATTCAAACTAGTTCCAATTTCAAACTATTATTCTTCAATCAAATGATTTATCTTGTCAGAATAAACATTGTTTAGTTCATCGATGCGCTTATATGGCAAGAAAACATTGATAATAAAGGATAACATGGAAAAAATTTATAACAAGTATGACCTCATCGTTGTAGCTACTAGTGCCAATTGTAATGATGGGCAAAACAATGCACATAGTAAGAAAAGGACACTCATTGGTAACTAATGCTTGTAACCCATTCCACTTTCCTCGCATGTTACTTGCACCGTCATAACCTTGGCCTCAATATTCTTTTGTCAAAGCAATAACGAGAAAGAACGTAAAATATCTCATATTTTAAAGTCACTACTGAAGTATTAGGAACGTGAATAATGCTAAAAATGTTCATTTACTAGACCGAAATTATCAACATGCCATAAAATAATAGCCATTTGTTGTTTCCTTGATACATCCCCTGCGTCATCAATAATAACACAAAATTTTTCTTCAACAATTTCTTCACGAATTGCTCAATTTCTCTGCCAGAATATGTAAATTCCCTTTTCTATCTCATGTGAAGTGTAAAAAGCATTTTTTGGAGTATTTTCTAATACAACTTTTTCAACATTTATTATATAAGAGGCTAATTGTTTCAAGTTCAAGAAATTTCCTCAGTTAGATGATTCACTCTCATCATGACCTCTCATTGGTAGCCCTTGTAAAGCTAGCCAACGCAATGTATCTATAGAGGTTTTAAATCTAAGCCTATTATTAGCAATTTGTAATGATGTTTCTTATGCAACACTTGTGGCAGGTGTCTAGACTAGTTAAGGAAATCCTCTAATTCTTGCTCAGCAATTTTATGAGGTGAATTAGGTTCAGAACCTACATGCATCTTAAAATACAACTTTTTTATTTTTCTTCCAATTTCGAAACCCATTCATAGTGAAAGTCTTGTGGGATGGATGACTATCTGGTTTGTTAAAAGAAAGCAATAAAATAGAAGACAACATCATTTTCAGGAGAATATTCTAACCATGAACAAAATTTTTGTACCATAAGCTTTAAATCAGTGAGGGTGAGAAACATGTCCAGATTTTTTGAATTCAGAGAGTACTGGTTGATATGGACCTTCAACAATATAAGCTCTTCGAATTGCATTTCTTTCTTGTTCAGAAGGATATTCCTATATTGATTGTGCTTACCAGGATCTCGATCCATGTAATTAGAGTTGATACTTGGTTTCTGATTTCTAGCTATCTTAAAGGTCTATCTTTCGAAGGTGAAACATCAATAAGTGTACCAGTTGAAGTTTCAGTTGGTGTACTTGTATTTTTTGAAGTTTCCCCGTTTTTTCTCTTAAAAAGCTCAATAATTGTTGGATTGCTTCCCATGAAAAGTTGTATTTATATAAAAATTCACGAACATAAAAAAATCAAATTTAGTAATCACCATTCACCTTAACAATTATCATTAACTAAAGGAATACTAAAATTAAATAAGATGAAATAATTCTAATTAAAAAATAATAAAAATAATATTATTAATTACATACCCTTAAAAATTGAGTGTCGAACAATGGAGAAATAGATTAAAGCAATATTTGAGGAACTTTAGTCGATGGGAGGGTGATTAACTCAATATGAAATATTTTAATATTTACTCTATTTATAAGCCTTTTGTCGGCTCCTACAATTATATTAGTATGGGTAAAAAACATAAAATTAGAGCAGGGCTAGGGTCCCCTTAGGCCCCAAGGGACCTTTGTCTATGTTTAAAATGATTTTTTTATAAATAATAATCAAATAATTTTGTTAAGCGAAATAATTAAAATCTCAATTTATTTAAATACGAAATCAAATTTCAAAAAATTAATTATCTTTTATTTTTTTTATTTCGTTATCAGACAAAATTAATGTTCTGAAACAAAATCAGTAACTACAGTTACTTTCACTATAATTTTGTCAAACGGATTTGTCCACTTTGAGATTTTAGTAAACCCGTTAAGGTGGCCGAATAAATCCCAAAATAAATTTATTTCTATCTCGTTTTCCCACAATTTTTGAATCATCACATATTAAGAAAAGTAGAAGAATCAGATGATAATTTGTCTTAAGAGTTACACAAAACGATCCGAGACGAAATTGGACCGATGAAATAAAATAAAAGAAGTTAAACTTCTTAAAAGACAATATAAAAATATATAGAATTAAAAATACTCCTTTTTATTGATCTATCGAATTGGAAACAATTGAGGACTATCACTACACAGTTCCTTAAAGCAGATTTTCGGTCACTCTTTAGTGCTCAAGATCTTGTGGTCATCTGTCTCTCAAGATACAACAACTAGATGATTAACGAACAATGACACAAACTGTCGAGATCACGAACTATTTCTTACCTTTGCTTATCACCGGAAACTGAAGAGGGAGAGAAAATATTTTTCAAGAAGTTAGAAGTAATTCTTAAATTCTAAGATATCAAAACTTGTTCTCAATTGTTTAACCTAGCTTGTTAACACAACATTTATAGGAATTTTCAATGAAAAAACAATCCTTCTGGAACTACAATATTGTATTCCAATTTAATATAAATATGTAATATATTCATATTTTAATTGAATATAGATTTATAAATAATAGAATATTATCCTATTAATATTTAAATTCTAACACAATATCTTTTTAATTTAAAATATTCAAACAAATATATCATATTTAAAGAAATTTAATTAACAAATTTATTAATGAATTCAACACATTTTCTCAATAGAAATAATTAAAACGCTTGTTATATTTATTCCACGGCTTCAGGCTTCAGCATGTAATGAGTAGCCCAATTATACACGTTTCCTGCATAAAGTTTTCAGTAGCATTTAATTTGGTGATAGAAATTTGACCCTTTCTATCAATAAATACTAGCTTCATTAATAAATGTTTTAAAGCGAGTGTATGATTTTAAAGCAGTCTTAATAAAAATAAAACATTATTTTTTAGATGTTTCGAATTTAAATAATTATATACGTAAGATTAATAATAGATATAAACTATAAAGATTTTAAATCCGTCTTAATAATAAAATAAACTATTACTTTATAATTATTTTCAAAGTACTAAGAAAAATTATGTTTCCAATTCAGTTTCCCTTTGCAGCCGCTTTCATGAACATGCTGACCACTTGTTGCCACTAACACGGATGCAGCAGCCACCATTTCTTACCAGTCCCTTACTAGAACCGTTGAATTTGACTCGAAACAAACCAAATAAGTTCATAAGCTTCCATTTCCATATCATATTCCAGAGAGCCAAGATGCTCCCAATAATCTGGGTTTTCATGGCTTTCCTCGTCATCATCATCATCGGTTGCCGCCTTGTTTATAAGCAACAGTTGAAGCAGTGGTTTGCAGGTATCGAAAGAAGTAGCAGCGTTCGGTGCGTGGTCTGCCTTAGCAAGATCTCCGAAGGAGAAAAGCTCCGGTCTTTACCAATATGTCACCATAGTTTTCATGTTCATGCATTGATTCGTGGCTCAAAGTTCGTCCCAATTGTCCACTTTGCAGGATCAACGTAGCCCCTCAACAAAGCTTTACCATTTCTTCCTTTCTTTATTTTGCTAAAAGACTTGGAAAATGGATTGAAAACCCACTTTCTTTAGAGCTTTCATCCGCAATTTGTGAGAGTTTTGTCTATATTTAACCATCAAAACGTGAGAGGAGGGCAACACCCATTTATAATATATTCTTGTATTCATCATTTGCTCTTTTTACTGTGAGATATGATACAATCCGTCAAAATGGAAAACATTTGTATATTTTATATGCAACATTTTAAGTTAGACAATGAATTTATAAAATTTTAAGATACAAAAAGCTAATAAAATTTTAGAGAAGATAAAAATATTATTATGATAGAAAACTAAAAAATATGTAATATATTAAATTGTAAATTTATAGAGGCAACGAGGAGTTTTTACCAAAAAATAGCTAAATTATTTAATATTACATGTATGACACACTTTATACAAATATTACCATTTAGCACCTTTTCTAATAAGTTGTGTTTTAAGGGGTTATCTTTGGTGGGTTTGTCCGAGCTGGTGCCACGATGGGAAGGCATGTTCCCAGGGATGCGCCTTCAAGGAAAGCGTGTGCAGGATACGCACCTTCGAGAGAAAATTTGACACACAGAAGGCGCGATGCAGGGACTCGCCTTCCATTATTCCCCCTTCAATTATTACCCGAAATTCCAGCCAACCACCCATCCACATCCCCTATAAATACCACCGAATCTAACTATCAAATCACACAAAATTACTTTTATATATTCCTTCTATTAATTCCTTCTATCAATCTAAATGATTTGTTATAGTTTTTAGAAGGTAAATTTTTTTTTATTATATTATATTTTTTTTTATTTTAATTATTTTACCAAAAATTATTATACTAATTATTTTTTATTACTTTTTGCGGCTGTAAAATGGAATGTGTGATGTTATGATTGGATGAGGATCATAGCTCGAGATATTTTACCGATACAGTAACAATATTAAATTCTATTATTTAAATTATTATGAATATTTTTTTAATTTTTTTAGTATTGGTTTATATTTTAATTCGTATACTATTTATTAATTACGAGAATGATCATATATTAGAAACATTTATTCATTTTTACAAATATAAAACTCAACACTAAAAATTTCATCTACTACATCTCTCAAACTTCTCAAACCATCTAACACTCAATCTTTGAAACTCTTAAACTATCAATCCCAACTCTCAAAAGGAGACGTATTTCAACTATTGTTTACTATGATGGAGAAATTTGGGAAGATGAAACTGACGTTGTCTTCGTATCAAATCATTATATCACCTTATCTTTCAAGAGAAACATCACTCTTTAGGAGCTAATCACAAAAATTTCCAGGAAAGTGCATGTTGGGAGTACTAGAAGACTGTCCTTACTTTAGTACATATTCTCGACTGAAGTATTTCCATTACTTATACAATGTTCGTTCTCTCCAATGATGATGATGTTGCTATGATGGTTGATGCTCAGAGTCAAAATCCAGATGATGTTACACATATGTATGCCACATTTGTTGAAGTGTCTACAGTTCGTGGTATATCATTATGCTCCCACTATGGGCTGGCTCAACAAGCTGATCAAGTTGACAACCCAACTCAAGCAAATGTGTAATGATTTTACCTCGTTAAAGGCAAATCCGCATCCTGATACCATTCCATCAAGTTCAATGGGGATTCATCAACAACTAGTTACGATCTCCACCGAGGTGGCTTCACGAACAATCCGTATGGCAACATCCCTTCCAGTTCAAGGGGAAGACATTCATCTGCCAATTTGTTTTGACCTGACTATGGAGATGTCTTCGACACAACAAGCTATTCAATACTCATTTGATACATATGAAAGGTGTTCCCTATCACTGCCTTATTATCAATTTGTTAGAAAGAGTGCTAGATCGGTAAAATTTGAAGAAGAGTACATGACAGATAATTATATTTTTTGGTTGATTTTTGGGTAAAAAGTTCGAACGACAACAACTGTTCCCTTACGTCCATTCCTTTTTGCTTGGAAACGAGTTTAAATAGGTTTTTTCTTTACCTTATATACTAATGCTGAACCAGAGCGTGCAATAGAGATGTATTTAAATTACCACTAATCTGTAGTTGGATATTGATGTTTTCACTCTATAATTTAGTAAACAGTGAGAGAGATACCAGACTGTACCCTCCCTTTATTGCTAATGCATAATTACACAAGTTATGCACAGTTCTTTTTCATGTTCCACGTACAATATTTAAACTAAAATATGCTTTGATTCGATACCTGTTTGATTGTAAGATAAACAGAACAAAATAGAGATAGCAAAGGAAATATGATGGTCCAGTTAAGGTCAACTCAGTGAGGCATGATGGATCTTAGTGGATGAAGCCTCGCTGCCAAGTGACGTAGGTCTTTGTTGTGCTCTCTGAAACCAGCCTCACACGGTACTCTTCACTCTAGGAGTCACGACACTCGCAGTAGGTCCCGTAGCCCAACTCCTAACTTGGAAAGGACAAGCCATGGCAAAGCTACATAGGATTGTTTCAATGCCCCCAATTCAGGTCACAAGCTTACATTACAAAGCTCGGCGATTGTTTCAATGGGTAGCAACAAATATAAATAACTAATAACTGCTCTTGCTTATTCATGTGAGATTCTTTCTTCCGAGGTGCTTTTTCTAATGTTCATGTTTTCTTGGATGAGCTGAAATTTGCTCTAGTTCAAATTCTGCAAAGAAAGCTAATGAGAGCTTTCAATCTCAATGTTCCAGTTTTTACAAGATCGGTCAAGGACTGAAAAAAGAAAAAGAAAAGTGAAAATCATATTAGATGCTTGCCAAAGGACCTCATACCCTCAGCATGAGATGGTGCTAGAGTTTCAGATAATATATTCTGATTTGATGCAAGAGTTAACCTACTGTTGTAAATGAGGTTGATATCTAGTGTTTCAAATCAGATTTGGGCGTGGGTTTTTAGGGGAAAAGGGCAGAGCACTTTCCTCGTTCTCTTTTCTTCCTTCGTTCTTCTCCATTTTCTTATTCAACATTTATGGATCAAAGATGGTACCCTTAAGGACTCCTTCCATGTTCCATGTAGCTTTAAATCTTCTAACAACATTGTTTAAGGATTTAGAGCCTTGCTTTTCTTGTTGGCTAGAGAAAGTGGGTATAAAGTGCTCAAAGGCAAATGGAGAGGAGAAAACAAGTGTAGATGAAGAAAGGAGCTTCATTTCGGATTCCTTAACAAAGTTAGAGTATTTGTAATCCTTTGTTGTGTTATAAATTCCCTTAATGTGATGTTTTTGTTGGGGTTTGAGTTTATAAGCATATTTGAAGGCTTTACTTGATTCATACATAGATGACGTTTTTGGTGTAAATGTAGTGTTTTTATAGTACTAAATGACCCTAAATAACTCCCCTTAACTTTAGATGTAACACCCCTTTTTCATATCCGTCACCAAATACAAGTTAGAGATGTCACATAACATTTATAAAACATCCTTATTTAAAAATCGATAAAAAAATTTTCTTTAATAATCATTCAATTTAACATAATATACATAAAATTTAATCACGTAAAATTTCGATTTCAGGCATTAACATGGTTGTTCAATACTATTTCATACAAGAAGTGAAACTGCCTAAATAAAAATTCATCTTTATACTCATAAAAATAAAATTCTACTATAAAATACATTAAATCTGTATTTCTAACTATATATTACCTATTATAGTCTACATATATAATCTATAACAAATCATTTAAGCATTATGGACATATAAGAGCTTTTCTAACCCATTTTAAAATAAACCATATTAAATATTACAAACACTTATTATACGTATACATGCCAACTAGAAAACAAAACAACATTAGGATGTCTTATTGATACCAATAATGGATTGTTGATGCCAATCTAGCTCCTGACTCCACTTACTTTCCTTTACCTACACGTGAAAATCATCACACGCTAAGTATACATTTAGTGAGATTTTTATAACTTTTAAAATAAGTAGAAAAATATAAAACATAATATTGATATCATATAATAACATATATAAAATTTACTTTCAAACCATTTTCTTCATACAGAAGTTTAAATATAAAACATCTTATATCAAATTAGAGTATTCGATGAAATATTTACTTAAACGAATCAATCAAACATGTACTTTTCATTTTCATTCAATTCATATGCCCAATGAATAAGAATAATGCAAGGTACGCGAGTCAGACGAGTGCAGACGTTATCATTTTTACTACCGGTAACAGATTGCACTTTTTGTGCTAATCAAATGTACATATACTATAGAACACAAAATCATTATACCAGTAATCATGAATACATCACACGTACTATTTTGTGTAGACACCATGTACTATGTGCCATATAATGTATTCTAAAAGTGCGTTATGCACCATGTATTATTTTGTGCTACGTACAAATACTGTAATAAGTAACCAATCCACCACTTGGCATGCCAATTGTACCTAAGACTCTCAATAGGCATAATGCAATAAAATACCCTTAAAGTTTGACAATATTATCAATTTACCCATATTTTTTTAAATACCCTTAAAGTTTGACAATATTTTCAAATTTACATGTTTTTTTTTTTTTTTTTTTGACTGACCACTCAACTTGTCATTTTGAGTCAAAAGACACCATCGGTGGATGGAACTGTTAGTCAATTGGCGGTCAACGCTTGAAGCTGACTAAGCAAGAATAGGCGGTGGGAAATGATGACGTGCATGTCCAGGTCATAATAGATGATGATGAGGCAATGCCATGTCAGATTTAAAAAAAATAAAATATTATTATAATATTTATATTAAATTATTTATTACCCTCGCTCTCCAATTGGTGTTGATTTAAAGAAGGTATTAAACCTTATTTTGCATTAAAAAGGAATAGAACACGGGCTAAGAGCTTGGAACAATAATGATCTTACCATCAGGCAAAGCTCTTTGTTGTGTGGGGTAGTGAAACAAACATTATTTATATAACTGTTTTTGAATTTAATGAAAAAACTAAATTATTCCATTTGGGGTTCACCTCTCAGGTGGCGAAAGGCTTGGTGGTGAAGATTTCACTGACACCGGACCCGATGGCAACATCAAAAAACCCATATTCTGATCAACGACGGTGGTTCTTGAATCTCTGATGAAACAATCGATGACATTATCAAAAATCCATAATAAAAAAAACTAAAAATCTCTTATTTTAACAAAATCACACTCCACTTCATCTTAAACCTTGAGATGAACGCTATTTTCATCTACCCAGATAAAAAAAATAGTTTATTTTAGCTTCAAAACAACAAAACATTAATCAACAAAATTAACATAAAATCAAAGTATCACCTTATTTGAAAAGAAAGTTTAACCAAATCCTTATCTTCAAACCCATAAAAAATGTTCAAAATTAAATCTATATATTCTTGTATATGATGATTTTCTAAACAAAAATCCCTCGAAAATGAAAGAAAAAAAAACAAACTAGAAGAAGACAAAGGATAGAACCCAAAAACAAGAAAGGGAAGAACACGAACACCAATTAGCTTTGGAGTTTTTTTTCTCGATCTTGGTTTAATGAAGAACAAAGTTTTGTTTTGGATGCTTTTGAGTATTTATTCTAAATTTTTTGGAGTATTAAAATGTTTTTGGAGTATTAAAATGTTTTTGGAGATTGAAATAGCTCTTCATGGATGAATTAAAGAAGCCAAAGAAACAAAAGGGGATCTTTTTTTTTATCATTTTAGGGTGATTCGATTAAAACATGGGTGTTGGTTGTTGGAACTAAAAAAGGGTAAAAGAAGGGAGAAAGGAGGAGAATGTCATGCGTTTAATTTGTTTTCATTAAATTCAAATTTAAGTATATATTAAATAGGGTTTGTTTTATCATTTAACCAAGTAAGTAGCTTGGTTTGGTGGTAAAAGCCATTTGATCCCACACCATTTGCCCCAGCTTATTTTTTTTCACTCTTTGATTGGTAATAAATAATTAAATATAAATAATAATATTTTTATTTTTTATTTTAAAAAATATGATAAAAATATGACATGACAGTGCCATGTCATCATGTACCATGATCTGGACACGTCAACATCATCCTCCATATGTACGTGTTTGGTCAGTATCAACCGTTTTTTGTTAGTTAACTAATGGTTTTCATCCACCGAGAGTGACTTTTGACTTAAAATGAAACGTTGAGTGGTCAAATGTGTTAAAAAAAGAATATAAGTAAATTAACAATAATGTTAAACGTTAGGGGTATTTTGTTGCATTATGCCCTCTTAATATGCATACAATGGGCTTCTCTTATCAAATCATGCACTATTCATTTATCAAAAGTGTTTATAGATACAACATATCAAAATATCATATACAAATTTATTGGGCAGTTCATACCCGAAATCATCCATAAACTATTTAGTAAAATACTGTATAAAAATGTATTAGGTAGTTCATACCCAAAATCATTTGAAAACCACTTTGTAAAATAGTATAACAATAGATCAAAATACCATTTAAATTCTTTTCTTTCAAAATCATTCAAGGTTGACTCATCATAAATCATCATAATATCATATACGATAGTATAAAAAAATAGTAATGCACTCACCTGGTATACTTAACTTGCAAACTTTTTTTAGTAATTCAAGATTCATTCTTAAACCTTTTCCTTGGGTTTAAGCTTGTTTTGATTTTGATTTCAATCACAATATACATGAACATCATTTTTTAAACTTATACAATTCAAAGCATATGTTAGCATCATTCTAACATAGGCGAATATTAGGAATAAATTTTCTAAAAATTATTTCGATACTAATTTGATACTAATTCCATTTCAAAATATCAATATTGACCTTAATACTTCAAAATGACATTTCAAGTCCTTTACTATTATATCCATCAATAGCTCACATGAAATTTTCAAATTTCACGATTCAACCATTAAGAAGAATTCTTTTAGAATTCAGCTCAACTTCTCCAATTTATTCAAAATGGTCCCTTACCATTTAACTTTGATACAAGTACCTAATATCATATTCAAGTATTACAACAATGCATTCAAGCTTAGTACATCAACTTCTGAACAATTTCCATTTCAATCCCAAAATTCTCCCAATTTGTGAATAGGTCCGTATAACTTTACAAACTTTCAAATTGGTCCAAATAACATTCTAAAACTTGTAGAATCATTCACACATCATTTCTAGTCTTAGGGAGTTTTTCCTTATTTTCCCTTATTTTTCCTTATTTTCCCTTATTTTCCCTTCAATGGCTGAACCTAACATGTGATTTTAGGCATGGTTTTCACTTTGATTCAACTATGAATTCAACCTCTAAACATTATTTCCATGCATCTACAATCATTTCCATTTCAAAATTATTCCAAATAAACAAGTTCCATATATACCCTAATGTGGTCGAATCTTATATATTCATTTTCATGTGTTTTCAATCATATTACAAGTATGAAAATGATTCTACATCATCAACTACATCAAAATCTATCTGTTGAACTATATTTTGATATAACTATTCAAGGAAAAAAAATTTGGACTTGAATTGAATTTATTCAAAGTTTTCAAAAATAATTCAAAGTCCTTAAAAGTTGATTTCAGCACAAGCTGATTTTCACGTACAAGAAGTACCAATACTATTCTTACAGTATCGATACCTCATGAACAATATCAATATTATTCATATGGTACCAATACCAAAGGTAAGGGAAGTATTGATACTCGCTAGGCATTATCGACACTATCAGGTTTGCTCAAATTCCAGAATGCAAAAATAGTACCGATACCATAGGCTTAGTACCGATACCTTCAAGCCCAACGGCTAGTAATAGCTAGTTTTATTTAAAAATAACAAAGGTAGTACCGATACCCTCTGTACTGGGTAGTTTAATTTTGCAGAGAAAAACATCCCCAACGGCTGTAAAAGACTCTCAATGGCTAGAAACGACCACAACTTCATTCCAACATATAAATAAAAGTTCAAGACACTTGAAGAAGGGTTAGAAAACCTATCAAAGCATTCAAACACAAGAGAAGAGTTTTCTAACCTTATTCTTATCTTTCTGTAAATATTATGTTTTAGTGAGCTTAAATTTGTAAACACGTACCTTGTAAGGGTTTTCTTGTTTACACTTTCTTTCCTTTTGTAAAAGGGGTTTGGTTCTAGTTTAGCCAAGTGAAAAACTAGGGAGTGTAAAGGTTATCTCTTGATCCTTTAAAAAGAAAGAACAAATTAGTGAATTTGTTAGAAAATCCTAAGTGAGAAGCTTAGGTAGTGGAGGTGGACTTGGTTGATAAGTCAAACCACTATAAATCCTTTTGCCAAATTTCTCTATCTTTTACTCTACTTACTCCCTAAACAAATTATTATCGATTCACCTTCTTTGCAACTCTTTCGGTTGTCAATTAGAGATTTTGAAAATCCCAACAATTGGTATCAAAGCTTAACTTATTAAAAGGCTTCACATCCTTGAGATGATTCTCGAAGAAGCTCTACCAATTCCCGAAGCAACCGATAAAGAGATGGGTTCTACCTATGGTGCTTATTTCATTGAAGATTCACAACCGGTCAACAAGCCACCCGACTTCAATGGAAAAAATTATGCCTATTGGAAGAATATGACAATGCTCTTTATTCAAGCCAACGATTTAGAAGCTTGGAACTCAATCATTAAAGGATACATCATTCCAATCGGTGAGATGGACGATTGTAGTGATAGAGAGAAGAATAAGTTCCAACTCAATGCTAAGGCTATGCACATTCTCTTTTATGCACTAGGCCCGGATGAATATGGAAAAGTATCCTCTTGTTCCAATGCCAATGAGATATGGGATAAGCTCCAAGTCACTCATGAACGAACCGATGAAGTGATGGAAACCAAGATAAGTCTTCTCAACCATATCTATGAGAACTTCAAGATGAAACCCGATGAAGCTATGACATATATATTTTCCGTGATTGTCAACGATCTCAAGGGATTTGGAGAAGTAATCCATAATGAGAAGCTTGTGAGGAAGATGATATACTTTCTTTCAAAGTCTTAGAAATCGAAGAATACGACGATTATCGAAGCTAAAGACCTAAAGTCTCTCACTCTCGACGAGGTGATTGGTTCCCTTCTCACTCATAAGTTGATGGTGAAGGAAGAAGAAGAAAATGAAGAGAAGCAAAACAAGAAGAAGAATGAGGTAGGCGTTGCCTTTAAGTCCACTAATAAGAGCTATCAAGATTCAAATGAAGAGGTGAATGAAGATGATGATGAAGAAGAAGAGATGGCCAAGCTCTTTAAAAAGTTCAAGAGATTCATGTCTTCCAAGAAAGTGAAACTCAAATCAACCAAGAAGAAGGGTCCCCCAGTGTGCTTCAATTGTTAAAGAATGGGGCATGTCAAGTATGAATGTTCTCTCCTAAAGAAGAAGTGATCATCCAAGAAAAAGGCATTTGTGGCAGCTTGGAGTGATGAAGATGGCTCCAATGATGAAGTAGCCAACCTATGCCACATGACCATCCAAGAAAATTCAATTGCATCTTCTAACTCAAATGAATTAAATTCACATTCTTTTGATGATTTCCAAGATGCTTATAATGAGTTGTATTTGGAATTTGAGACCATGAATTCCAAATATAAAAAATTATTTTAAAAACTTAAAATTGAAAATGAATTGGTTTTGAAAGAAAAAGTTGATTTTGAGAATCAAAATGAAATTTGAAAAATGATTTAGAGCTTTCAACAGTCAAAATCAATGATTTAGAAAAAGAAAATTTTGATTTGAAAGTTAAGCTTGAAAGCTTAACAAAATAAAAAAAATTAATTTCTAAAAACAACTCATTATGTTTACAAATGGCAAAATGCTCATATTGCCATTTTTATGGTCATTTGGAGCATACTTGTCCCATAAAGAAAAGAAAATCTTTTTAAAATTAGATAAGTATGGGTTCCAAATGGAACAAGGGGCATTGAAACTAACGTCCAAGGATCCAAAGTAATTTGGATACCAAAATCCAAATAATGTCTCTTGTAGGTGTGTGGGAGCAATGGTGATGAAAGTGATGTTATTCAAATGCTCTAGCCACACTTGAAAAATGAATGGGTAACCTCTAAGCTTAATGATTTTATTTTGGTTATTTGGTTGCTCATTTAGTTTATGCATGCATGAGTTTTGATTTTTTTAATCTCATGTATGTTTAAAATTGCTTTATGATGAACATTTTAAAGTTTTAATGATTTTTCATAATTTTTAGTTCATCATAATGAATTTTGGTCAAATTGATTTTAAAAGAAAATGATATCTCTCTAAAAATTAATATCAATATTTCAAATGCTTTAATTTTACAAATTTTAAACTTTTGAACTAAATTTAAATGTTTAGCACGTGTTTTAAATGCAAAAGATATCTCTCTAACAATTGATATCAAATTCTTCAAATGCATACATTTTTGAAAACTTTATGCACATGTACTTAATTTCAACATTTGGTATTGCATAAAGTATTTTAGACTTGGATATATTGAATTTCATGTGCTACTAACATGTTTGTTATTCTTTGTTGAAATTCAATTTGTTTAAGTGTCAAGCTCTTAAAGTAAATTTTTGTTTGGAATGCACTTTTTGAGGGGGAGCTTTGATTTTTCAAATGATTTTTAATGTCTAAATTACCACTTACTCTCTAGTGTTATTTTTGAACTTTAAAGTTGAATTATTTTTTATATAACAAAAAGGGGGAGAAGTGTGTTTTGCAAAATTCAATTTCTTAATGAAAAAGGGGGAGTTAAACATTTTTCACATATTTTCCAACAATTGGTATCTTTTTCATTAAATATTTTTATTAAGGGGGAGTTTTGCAAAAAATAAATTTTCAAATGTTTTGTTATATAAAAAAGGGGGAGATTGTTGAACTATATTTTGATATAACAATTTAAGGAAAAATGTTTTTGGATTTGAATTGAATTTATTCAAAGTTTTCAAAAATAATTCAAAGTCCTTAAAAGTGGATTTGAGCACAAACTGATTTTCACGTACAAGAAGTATCGATACTGTCCTTACAGTATCAATACCTCTTGAACAATATCGACATTGTTCATATGGTATCAATACCAAAAGTAAGGGAAGTATCAATACTCAGTAGGTAGTATCGATACTACCAGCTTTGCTCAAATTCCAGAATCCAAAAATGGTACCGATACTACTTTACATAGTAGTATCGATACCATAGGCTTAGTATCGATACCGTCAGGCCCAATGACTAGTAACAACTAGTTTTATTTAAAAATAACAAAGGTAGTTTCGATACTCCCTGTAGGAGTACCAATACCCTCTGTACTGGCAATTTTATTTTGCAGAGAAAAACATCCCCAACGGCTGTAAAAGACTCCCAAAGGCTAGAAACGGCTATAACTTCATTCCAACATATAAATACAAGTTTAAGACACTTGAAAAAGGGTTAGAACACATATCCAAGCATTCAAACACAAGGGAAGAGTTTTCCAATCTTATTCTTATCTCTCTTGTAAATATTGTATTTTTGTGAGCTTAAATTTGTAAACACCTACCTTGTAAGTGTTTTCTTGTTTACACTTTTTTTCCTTTTATAAAAGGGGTTTGGTTCTAGTTTAGCCAAGTGAAAAACTAGGGAGTGTAAAGATTATCTCTTTATCCTTTAAAAAGAAAGAACAAATTAGTGAATTTGTTAAAAAATCCTAAGTGAGGTGCTTAGGTAGTGGAGGTAAACTTGGTTGACAAGTCGAACCACTATAAATCCTTGTGCCAAATTTCTCTATCTCTTACTCTCCTTACTCCCTAAACAAATTATTGCCAATTCACCCCCTTTGCAACTCTTTCGGTTGTCAATTCGAGTTTCCACAAATCCCAACACTATCCATAAAACATCAAAAATAAAATCTCTCATTCATCCACCATATTCATGAAACTAAAGTTCCGAGCAAAGAAAGCATGAATAATTTATAGCAAATGATACAAAATTTCATGTAAGTTAATTTCTTATTTCTTGCTTTCATTCAAAATCAAAGTAATTTGGCTTGAAAATGGAAATCAATTTTTCTTACCTTGTTAATGAAGGTCACGACAATAACAGTTTAAGATATTTTCTAAATAAAAATTCATGTACATTGGTCATTCTAAAGGCTAAAATGAAATAAAAAAACTCATTTAATGGGAAATGACAAATATACCCTTATAATTTCCATGTAACTACCATGCTACATGCTCATATCATCATCCTTACATCATCTTCAATCAAATATGAACAAATATATTCATATTTTCCAACTTTGCCTTTATAGTTTTTCCCAAAATTACAATATTACCATTTTAATCCAACGATCTAGATTTAACATGGAAATCAACTTAAATCCAATGGTCCATGTTAAATCTTACTAATTTAAGACATGAAAATGACATTATTGACCTTACTTAATCATCCTTCAAAATATCTCAAAAATTCGATTCAATCAGATTATCGAAATTTTTCTCGAACTTTATGACTTTATCGCTTTTAATACAAACTTCGTATGAAAAATCCAAGTGAAACAAAAATATCATTATTGGGTGTAAACTATTTATTTACATGATAAAATTTATTTTTAGAAAATTATTGGTCCCTAAACTTTTCCCAATTTTGCCACTAAACTTTCAATTTATTCATTTTGATTGCTAGTTAAAATTTTGGGTTAGTACATTAAAAGTTGATTTGAGGACCAAACTAGGGTGTTTGGGATGAATCTTGAGTATTTCCTGAGCCTATGTCAAGGTTAGGGTATTGATATTTTATAAACATTATCGATACTGGATGAATTGGAATAATTTCTTAGCATTTTAAACAAGGAGTATCAAATCTTTAAGAAGTAGTATCGATACTGCAGCCCTGATGGAGATATGTTAATAAAAAAATATAAGCAAACCCTCTCATTATCGTTTTATTCATCCGCTTAGCAACACCGTTTTGTTGTGGGTATGATGGACTGTCAAGTGTCTTATAATTCCTTCTTTCTTGTATAACTCATTAAATTCTTGATAACAAAACTCTAAACCATTATCAGTATGGATATGTTTAACTTGCCCTCTAGTTTGTTCTCAATCATTATCTTCCAATGCCTGAATGTGGTTATCGCATCACTTTTATACTTGAGGAAGAACGTCCAAACCTTTCTAGAATAGTCATCAATAATTTTTAGCATGTAGTTTTTACCTATACGAGAGGATACTCTGGACGATTCTCAAAGATCACCATGAACATATATAGTCTAGGATACATTTTATATTGTGAATTACTTTGTTAAAGCGACTTCTCATTTGTTTTCCAAACACGCAATGTTCTCAAAACATCTAGCTTACAAATTTCTTGATCATCAAGGAGACCTATTCTACTCAACTCTAACATGTCAAGTTCGCTCATATGCCCCAGACGCATATGCCAAAGCTTGGTTACATCTTTCTCTAACAGTGTAGATGATGCAACAACATCATCATCAATAATTGTAAACCCCTGAAGAACGTATAACCTTCCATTCTTTTTCTTTGCCTTTACAACAAAAATAGAACCCTTATTAACCTTTAAAATTCCACCTTTTAGTATAGTACTTATACCTTTTTATATTGAAAGCACTTAACGAGATCAAGTTACACTTTAAATCTGGAACATGGCGAATATCAGTTAGGGTTCTCACAATGCCATCACGCATCTTGACTTTGATACTTTCAATTCCTGCAATCTTACAAGGTGCATTATTACCCATCAATACAATACCTATTAAAACGACTTCATAGGTCACAAACCATTCGCAGTTGGGGCACATGTGATAGGTACACCTAGAGTCAAGGATCCATTCCTGGCCCACCTTCGCATTATTGTCAAAAGCCACTAGGAGTTAGCACTCAACATCTTCTGCAACATTTTCAATGCCAAATATCTCTGTAAACTTTTCTTAAGCCTCTCTCTTTATCTTATTCAACAACTTGTAACATTATACTTTAATATGACATTTCTTTTTATAAAACATACAAGTTCTACTTCAGTTGGAAGATTTTGATCTGCCTATTTCTTTACTATCGGAAGAACGTTCACCTTTTCTTCAACAATCTGAGCTAGTCGATACATGCACCACAAGACCCTATACCTAGGGCTCAAAACTAGATACAAGATGTTACATATTGTAAAACACGTGTATACCATTGTACACTTCTTCAAGAGTAAGTATTTCACGACTGTAGAAGATTGTATTTGTGAAAGACGAGTAAAAAAGGAGGCAATGAATGTAGGAGAACCAGTTCTAAGTCTTACTGGTCATACTTCACTTCTAAATTCACTAGACCAGAGACAAGTTATTTGAATACGATCAAGTTCTATTCAAGAGACGAGTCTTTTGCCAAATTGAGCAAATAAAGATGATGTTTTAAGTGCAGCTTACTTATCAATGATTTCTGCATGCATAGTTGCTCCAATTTTGCTCACAAGGAAACAATACAATATGAGCTAGAACCTTACAATCTTTGTAACACTCTAAACTAGTACAATAAACAATTTACCAATCAGAGTACAACACGGAACCATCAGAGTGACTGACCAACATTTTTCTTATTTCTCTTACTTTAAAATAACCATTTTCACAAGAAAATCAACTATAAAAATGAAAATGTAAACTTTATAATGGGGAGCTCCCAAAATAGATATTTACATTCATAATAAAACATACCAACTTTTAATAAATTGACAACTTAACTTTACAATAGGGTTTACAAATATACATGCCCTTAAAAAACTTGAGACGTACTCTGATCTGCTTTGGTTCTAGACATCGATCACTTTAAACTCCTCAATTGCTCCACCTAATCTACTTAAGGAAACAAATTCCAAAAGATGAGCTAACTAGTTCAGTACCACACTAACAACTAGATCATACTAAAAGTGTATCAATAAAATGCTCAGTAACTTAAATAGCTAATCAAGGAGTACTTGATCATGAAATAATGTATAATTTAAGCACTAATCAGATATACAAAACAAAGTTTACAAATATACATGCCCTCCAAGAAGAATTCGAAACGTACTCTGAATATGGTCTGAACAAAAGCTCCTCAACAACTCCAACTATAAATCTGCATAAGGAAACAAATTCCAAACGCTGAAGTAACCAGCCTAGTGCTACACAAACAACTAAGCCATACTAAAAGGGTACATTAAAAAAAATGCTCAAGTCAACTGATAAAATCAAATGATGAGTATACTCGTATACTCACCCTCTACTCTATGGTAGACGTCATGGTGCGGCCGAGGAATTTCTGCATCTCAGAGCTCACACACCACTCTAGTCTATCGAGGATGAGGGTTGGAATCTCTGCATGGGACACATCACCCTCGACTAACCCACCCCTTGTGAGTATCGGACCTTGCTCCCTAGTTAGTCAGTTTAAAGTGTTTTGAGCACTACCTAAGGATATCCAGACTAATTCTAAACTTCTTCTACTTATCTTTACTAAAAGAACTCGAGTGTCCTGATCATTTCTCGAGCATTAATCAAGGCTAATTTTATGTCACCATAATTGATCGTGTTTCTAAATGCAATTAAACAATATTATTGTTCCACTTGAAGTTTTATTTTAGAGTAATTAGGGTCCTTGGGAACCCCTATTGCCCCTTAAAAACTTTTGGGTTTAGTGCCAAAGACTAAACGAGGGTATCGATACCTTATGTTAAATTAAAGCTGAAAATTGGTGACTGGTATCGATACTACTATCCAGTATCGATACTCACAAACTAGGGTATTGGTACCATCCGAGGTATCGATACTGAAATTGGTTTTGATGTTGAAAAATAGACTCTAGGTATCGATACCCCCTAAGTATCGGTACAAAAAATGGCTAATGGAATATTGGTCTGGATACCAAGCCCACCAATATCGATACTCCTTCAAGGGGTATCGATACTACCCTTATAATGTTCACATATTTTAAGCCTTAAACAACCAGTACTGATACTCAGACTCGTGAATGCCCTTTTTGGCCATTCAAACTCACTCACTTTGATACTTTGGGTTATATTTTGTTATTAATATCTTATGTCATGATAAGGGGTCATAAATAAGGCTTTATAACATGCTTAAACATTAAAATATGAATTCTACTATAATCATGCTCAACATGCTTTTAACTCAACCATTAAGCTATCTTGCAATTCTAATGACTCACTAAGGGTATGAATAAGTTGTGAGTATGTTAACTTATCACTTTGAAACAAGGTATGTACAATCATTACCTAATCTCAAGCGATTCGTGTGATGTAGTTTCAATCGAGTTTCTCTTCTTGCCAACAACATTTCTTGTTGCATGGAAAACTGGAAATAAGCTAATAAGCTAATAAGCGATTCGTGTGATGTAGTTTCAATCGAGTTTCTTTTCGGATTTTGCTGCTAATAAGCTAATGTTTCATGGAAAACTGGAAAGTCTAATTATTTTATTGTTGCATTGTTGTTAACAAAGATTTTTTGGTTGCATGATTGTGAACAATGCAAATGGCCTTGATTGTGTGGGCGTGATCAGCTGCAAGTTTTTCTGCCAGAATGTCAAGGTTCGCACCTTGACCCCACTCGCTTTCAAATTCTTGGGGTATATTGATGGAGTAAATGGGTATCGTTTGTGGGATCCCATTGCCCACAAAGTGATCATCAGCATGGATGTTATCTTTGTAGATGATAAACTACAAAGAAAAGAAGACAATGATAGCGTTGAAAATCCAGAGACTACACAGATATATGTGGAAAATGAGGTTGAAGAAAGAGATTCTTTTGAAGCAGAACCATCACATGATGAACAAGAACTAGAGAGTTCTGAAGCTTCAACAACTCGTCGATCAGATTGTGTGAGAAGATGTCCCAATTGGCACTCAGATTATGTTATAGAAGGAAATATTGCATACTGCCTTTTAACAGAGGACGATGAGCCATCAACATTCCAGGAGGCAATAAACAGCTCGGATGCTTCACTATGGATGATAGCGATGCAAGAAGAAATTGAATCCCTTCATAAAAATAATACATGGGACCTTGTGACATTACCACAAGGAAGGAAGCCAATTGGTAACAAATGGGTTTTCAAAATCAAGAGAAATGGTGACGATCAAGTGGAGAGGTATCGTGCAAGACTGGTGGTCAAAAGATATGCTCAAAAAGAAGGTATTGATTTCAATGAAATCTTTTCTCCTGTGGTTCGACTAACAACAGTTCGAGTAGTTTTGGCAATGTGTGCTACATTGAACTTACATATAGAGAAGCTAGATGTTAAAACAACTTTTCTTCATGGAAATCTTGAATAAGAAATTTACATGCTCCAGCCTGAAGGTTTTGAAGAAAAAGAAAAGAAGAACTTGGTTTGCAGGTTGAACAAATCTCTGTACGGTCAAAAGCAGGCACCGAGGTGTTGGTATAAGAGATTTGATTCTTTCATTATGTGCCTTGGATACAACAGACTTAATTCAGACCCTTGTGCTTATTTCAAGATGTCTAGTGATAACAATTTTGTTATATTGTTGTTGTATGTGGATGACATGTTGGTTGCAGGACCCAACAAAGATCATATTGAGGAATTGAAGGCACAACTAGCTAGGGAATTTGAAATGAAGGACTTGGGATCAGCAAACAAGATTCTAGGGATGAATATTCACCGAGACAAAAGTAATAAGAATATTTGGCTTTCAAAAAAGAATTACTTGAAGAAGATCTTGTCACGATTCAACATGCAAGATTGTAAGCCAATTTCTACCCCTCTTCCTATTAACTTCAAATTATCCTCTAGTATGAGTCCTAGCAGTGAAGAAGAGAGGATTAAGATGTCTCGAGTGTCGTATGCATCGGCAGTGGGAAGTTTAATGTTCGCTATGATATGCACAAGACCAGACATTGCATAAGCAATGGGAGTGGTTAGTCGGTACATGGAAAATCCAGGCAATGAGCATTGGAATACAATAAAGAGGATCCTGAGATACATCAAAGGGACCTCAAATGTTGCATTATGTTACAGAGGATCAAACTTACTTATCAATGGGTATGTCGATTCTGACTGTGCAGGGGATTTGGATAAAAGTAAATCTACTACAGGCACTACAGCAAAACTGATATGTAGCGGCATTTTTAGCGGCGTTTGGAAAGAAAACGCCACAAAAGTTAAACATATAGCAGCGTTTACAATCGTAGCGCCACAAATTGATACTTTAGTGGTGTTTTTACAAAAAAAACGCCGCTATAGTGTGGTTTCTTGCGGCGTTTGTTAAAAAACGCCGCAATATATCGGTAAATTAGCGGCGTTTATACCACAAACGCCGTAATAGTGTTAATCAATAGTGGCGTTTTTAGATAAACGCCACAATAGTTTTAATCAATAGTGGCGTTTTTTAACAAACGCCACAATAGTGTAATCAATAGTGGCGTTTTTTTGTATAAACGCCGCAAAATGTTAAATATATAGTCCTCTTTTTCTCCTACCCAAACCCTAAAATCAATTAAACTCTTCTTCCCTCAAAGCTTCTTCTCTGGAAAAATAATAGCTCTCCATATAATGTTTATACATATATCAGTCAATTTAGTTGATGTACATTAGAAATGAAATATGTAAAATCAACTAATATTATCTAAATAAAAGGTAATTAGCGGCGTTTGTATCCAGAAACGCCGCTATAGATCTGACATGTTGTGGCGTTTGTATCCAAAAACGCCGCAAAAGAGTAATATTGTAGTGGCAATAGAGTTGTATATTGTCATTTATAACGGCGTGTTTTAAGAAAACGCCGTAAAATACTTTGAATTTAGTGGCGTTTTTTAAAAAATGCCCCTAAAAAGTTGTACTTTAGTGGCGTTTGTGACATAAATGCCGTAATAGTGTGTCCCTTAGTGGCATTTTCGTAATAAACGCCGTATTAGAATAGTTCCTTTGTGGCGTTTTTAATATAAACGTCGTAATTGTCCTTTAATTTATTAGATATCCCCAATTCTGCAGCCCGAATCCCTTATTTGTTTTATCCCCAAATCTTCTTCCTCGAATTAGCAGTGCATACTTGACAAATCGGTGCACCACTCGCCATCATTACGCCGTGGGTGACCACTGTTGCACAACCAATCATCAACGTCGCGGCGCATCAAGCTGTTGTCGTCAATTTCTAGTCACAAATTTCTGACCATCTCAATCTCAGCTTTGAAACAAGGTATGTACAATCATTACCTAATCTCAAGCGATTCGTGTGATGTAGTTTCAATCGAGTTTCTCTTCTTGCCAACAACATTTCTTGTTGCATGGAAAACTGGAAAACTGGAAATAAGCTAATAAGCTAATAAGCGATTCGTGTGATGTAGTTTCAATCGAGTTTCTTTTCGGATTTTGCTGTTAATAAGCTAATGTTTCATGGAAAACTGGAAAGTCTAATTATTTTATTGTTGCATTGTTGTTAACAAAGATTTTTTGGTTGCATGATTGTGAACAATGCAAATGGCCTTGATTGTGTGGGCGTGATCAGCTGCAAGTTTTTCCGCCAGAATGTCAAGGTTCGCACCTTGACCCCACTCGCTTTCAACTCCAGGGGACAGGGTATTAGTAAGTGCACTCTCCCATGCACCAGTTCCTTAATTCAAATACCAACATTATCTTCGTTAGCTAATCTGAAACAGGTAAGTATTAACAACATATTACTTATGTGATTGATTAATGGTATTAGTTTTCAAGTCGGTCAATCTTAAGTATTAACTTCAGATGGATAGCTGAAAACATGGTAGCGTGATTAAAACAATAAATACCTGTAGTTGGGATCAAAAAGGGAGTGCCGGTGGTAGTCTTGAAAATCTTCTTAACATCTTCAAGAAGAGTTCTTGTCATTGCAGGAATGGCAGGGGAACGGTAATCCTCATTGTTCCTGTTCATGGCCCGAATAACCGGTTCTGGGATGTTAACCGGCCCCAGAACAAAGAGATGGTTCTTTCCCGGTCCATACACATAGTCCATCTTTTCTCCCACTTAGAAATATCACCACCGATAACTTGAATTTCCACTACTTTTCGGTGTTCCAACGTCAACATTGAAAACAAAATCACAGATGATAAATTAATCTGTAATCTCATTCTATAGGCTTCAAATAATATGAATAAATTAGATTCTAATGCAGATTTATTAGGGTGATTGGTTACTAACAGCACTCTATCACTCTATCATATAAATAAACGCAGAGGGAAAACCAAATGAACAAAGAGATGCTAGCAGATTATGGTAGCTATCTAAATCTGGTTATATTTCACATGAGTCTGTTTAGATGTAAATGCTACATTTCGATGAAACATGTGTAAGTATTTAGTTCTATAGTATGCAGTTGTATATAATTCTCGTTATAATTTTTATAAATTAACTGAGATACATTTGCTCCCATACAATTTTATCAATTTAAAAGTTGTATAATTTACGAGTGATTAGTTTTATACTATGCAAATATTATTATGCACTAAATATGATAATTTAATGCTTCTGTTTAGGTTCTAATTTTATCTATATTATTAGCAATTAACATTTGAAATTGAAACTCCAAAAATACGAAATGGATAAGAGTTGGATGGATTTCTCAAGGTAAGCGTCGAATATCGAAATGGAGTCGAAAACTTTCTAAATTTAGCTTTTCTGAATGCAAGCCAAGAAAATATGATTCTTTGCCCTTGTAAGAATTATGTGAACATTAATTGGCACATTCATGAAGTTGTGTACGAGCATCTAGTAATTTTTGGATTTGTTCGGGGGTATAGAAAATGGATCTTTCATGGAGAGATTGTATCAGATAGATCTGCTTCCACGAGTTACTCGACTTATCGTGCTCCTTCTCCCCATCCAACTTTTAGAGAAGATGACATGGAAGGGATGTTACGAGATGCATTTAATATGCACAATCATCAGTCGTATGATACAGAAAATTATTGTCAGGATGATGTTAATGATTTCACTGAGATTGGAAGAAGTGGATGTGATGAAGAGCCAAATGGAGAAGCGGCAAAGTTTTACAAGTTGCTGAATGAAATGAATGAACAACTCTATGAGGGATCAAAGTTTTCAAAGCTTTCTTTCTGCATTCGTCTTTTCCACTTAAAATGCCTGGGAGGGTGGACTGGTAACTCCTTTACGCAATTGTTGGAGTTACTAGGAGAAGTGTTTCCTTTTGCAAAAATCCCTCAATCATGCAAAGATATGAAGAAAATGATCAAAGATTTGGGTCTTGGATATGACAAAATTCATAGTTGTCCGAATGATTGTATGTTATATTGGGGTGATCAAAAAAATCAGGAGTCTTGTCATGTATGCGGAAATCTCGATGGATTACTAGAGAGGCAGAAAATGTTACTGAGGATGAAGCTCAAGCACGATCAAGAAAGAAACCGATCAAGATTCTGCGATATTTTCCTCTCATACCTAGGCTACAAAGATTGTTTATGTCCTCCAAGATTGCTGAGTCTATGAGGTGGCATCATGATGGCAGAACCGATGATGGATTATTACGGCATCCTGCAGATTCTTTAGCTTGGAAGTCATTTGACAACAAGTATCCAAGTTTTGCGAGAGATCCTCGAAATGTCAGGCTCGGTCTTGCAACTGATGGGTTTAATCCTTTCAAACTCATGAGTACTTCGTATAGTACTTGGCCTGTTGTACTTGTTCCATACAATTTGCCTCCCTGGATTTGCATGAAACAATCATCTTTCATCTTATCCATGATAATCCCCGGCGAGAAAGGCCCCGAAAATGATATTGATATTTACATGCAGCCGCTAATTGCAGAGTTGAAACAGTTATGGGAAGGGGTCGAAACGTACGATGTGTTGACGAAGGAGAACTTTAATTTACGCGCTACTTTATTATGGACAATTAATGATTTTCCTGCGTATGCAAATTTATCTGGTTGGAGTACCAAAGGTCGTTATGCTTGTCCTTGTTGTGCTGCACAACATGTTCGAAGTGGTTGGTTAATGGAAAAAAGTTCTCTTATATGGGACATCGTCGGTGGTTACCTGATAATCATAGATTTAGATGTCAAAAGAATATGTTTGATGGTGATGAAGAGTTTCGAAATGCTCTTGACCAAACAACCGGCTCTGAAATATTCAGAATGTTGAAAAATATCAATTTTACTTATGGAAAGATGAATCAACCAACTAGTACACGATCAAAGAAAAAGGCAAAACAGGTCAATGAAGAGCTTGAAGTTGACGAACAAACTGATGATGAGTATGATGAAGAGGATGATCCAAATGAGATAGACTTGTGGAAAAAGAGGAGTATATTCTTCGAGTTGCCTTATTGGAAAAAGCAGATTTTGAGACATAATCTTGATGTAATGCATATTGAGAAGAATGTCTGTGAGAATATTATTGGGACCATTCTGAATGATGGCAGAAAATCTAAAGATAATCTTAAGAGTCGACTTGACTTAGTGGACATGGGAATTCGACATGATCTTCATCCGCAATTACGTCCGAATGGAAGAAATTTCTTGTCGCCTTCTATTTTTTCTCTTTCGAAGAAAGAAAAGAAGTGTTTTGCACGGTGTTGAAGGATATAAAGGTCCCAGATGGGTATGCATCAAACATTTCTCGATGTGTTAGTGTTAAAGATCGAAGACTTTATGGTTTAAAGTCTCATGATTATCACATATTATGCAAGATTTACTACCAGTAGCTGTTCGCGGTTGCATGTCGAGTAAGGTGACGTCTTGTATCATTGAACTTTCTAATATAATGAAAGCCATATGTGGGAAAGTTCTAATGGTTGAAGAACTTGATAAACTACAAGATCGAGTTGCCTTGACTTTATGCAACTTGGAGAAGATATTTCCGCCTTCATTCTTCACAATTATGGTGCATCTGTTAATTCATCTTCCTCACGAAGCAAGAGTTGGTGGTTCCGTTTTCTATCGATGGATGTACCCTATAGAGAGGTGTTAATTGAATTACACGTTTCAAATTACTACTGATTATATATTTGAATAAAATGTATTTACGTAGTATGTTGTTTTCTGTATAGGTTCTTGGGCAAGTTGAAGTCTTATTGTCGTAATAAGCGTTATCCGGAAGGATCAATTGCTGAAGGGTATTTGGCAGAGGAATGTATGACATTTTGCTCTAGATATTTGGAACATGTTGAAACAAGATGGAATAGACCAAATCGAAATGATGAGTTAGGTACTGATGACTTAACTCAACATTATTTGTTTGGAAGTTATGGTCAACCATTAGGGAAAGTTGAAATTGCACATTTAGATGACACGTCTTGGGTACAAGCACACCGATATGTTATTTTCCATCACGATTCAATAGATCACTTTCGCACGTAAGTCTTTCGGACCCAATCCTAATGAAATCTCTTTATCTTTTATATTTATCAATTTTTAACGACATAATATTCTTTATAGTGAGTTTAAAGAAGTATTGAGATCTCGAGCACGCTCCCGAAGATTAAATCAGCGAGAGCTACATAAGTTATTCACAGAAACTTTTCATGAATGGTTAGGCCAGACGGTAAGCAACTAAATCTTACGGAACACTTATAAATAATATATGTCTTGCTTTTTATATCGACATCAATGCAAATTAATTCACCATTCATGTGTAATAGGTTTGGAGTGGGAGAGAAGTTAGTGAAGAAGTTAAATGGCTTTTCTCAAGGTCGAATAGAATAGTTAAAAGATATAATGCCTTCCTCATTAATGGGTTCAGGCTTCACACGAAATCTCGTGAAAGATTAAGGAGGACACAAAATTGTGGAGTCGTAGTTACTTCATCACTACAAGTTATGCTATTGTAAGGGACAATAATTCGCAGGATGGAGAGGTCGATTATTATGGAAATCTTACGGACATTATTGAGTTAGATTATTATGGAAAACGAAAGGTTGTGTTGTTTCGGTGTGACTGGGTTGATGTAAACAGATGTATAAAAAGAGATAAATTCGGGTTTTCAATGGTGAATTTCTCTCGATTAATTCACACGGGTCAACGTTTGATGGATGAACCATATGTATTTTCCTCTCAAGTGAAACAAGTATTTTATTGTCACGATCCAATGGATGACGGTTGGTATGTTGTGCTTCGAAATACTCCCAGAGACTTGATAGACATCGGGGATGGAAGTAGAGATGACATTGAAACAAGATCAGAGTGTTTACCTCTACTACCACAAAACTTAGATGAAACTATCAGTAATACAACACAATTTCAATGGGTTCGGGAGGACGTTGATGAAGATATTTATGACAACTGACATTACATAAGACTGTTGTACGATTTTATATCTTCATTTATTTATTTATAATGTTATAACCCTTAATATGTTATGTTTCAATGTATTCATTAATTAAATCGTTTTTATTACTCATGTTTGTTTATTACAGATATAATGTCGAGGAGAGAAATATCTGATTTGCGGGTTGTTCGAGCTTCTGAAGACCATGTAGAAAGAAATAACGAGGAAACGAATGCACCTGAGTCTTCCGAAGTTCCTGAAACTGTTGAAGAAGTAGAAATTCAAGGTAATCTTCGAAACTTTATTTACTACTTTGTTCATTTTCAAAACTGACATTTAATAATTTCTTATATAGTTGAAAATGCTGGAACGCGCAAGACTCGAGGTCGTACAACTTTAAAGGAATTATACCAACTTCCTCCTAGGCATCATGTCAAAGTTTCAAGAAACGATGCCGGTCAACCTATTGGCCCAGAATCACGTCTTCTAGCAGGTTACTTAGGCATAGTTGGACGTAATGCGAATTTGTTATCGATCAATTATGAGTCATGGCGCAAAATGCCTAATAGTAACAAAAATCAAGCGTTGGATTTTGTTAAGGTAATAATGTCATTATAATAGATACTCTATATAAATTCAATACTAATTTATACTTACGGTGCACACTTATTTGCTGTATAGGAGAAATTTGTTTTAGAGGTCTTTGACGATTATGTGAAGCAAGCGTTAGGGAAGAGATTGAGGGATCACAAGAGCTCCTTAAAGAAGAAATACTTCAAGAATGATCTCAGCCTTGAATAGAAGTTGCAAACAGTCCCACCAGGAACGCTCAGGTACCAATGGGAAGATGTAGTCAGATTTTGGAGTTCTCAAAAAGGACAGGTATGATGTATTTTTCATAAATACTTGTAACAAAATTTAAATCATCATTATAAGTGGTTGTTTGACATTGTAGGACTGAGAGCATGTTGGTGTTGCTAGCAGGCAACAACAAAAGTTTACGCACACGGCTGGATCGAAGAGCTTTGCTTGTATAGCTCATGAGAGGTATATAGATTATTGAAATAGTTTTTTTGTATTCCATGTACATACTAACTCATAGTAATTACATTATGGTACATTGTAGGAAAATACATCCGGTTCTAAAGTTGGTCGAATCCAACTCTTCGACGTGACACATACGAAGAAGGATGGCACTCCTATGACTGCTGACGCTGCAGAAATTATGGTACGTTTATTGGGTAGATGTTTTAAATTTACCTGACTTTATTTATATTTGTACCATGACATTTTTTATTTTAATTAATTATTCACTTTATTATTAGGAAAATTGAGGGAGAAAAGGGCAGAGTATCATGCTACTGCTTCGAGTCAAGGTATTGTTAATGATGATGACATTGAAAACCAAGCTATTAATGACGTTTTGGGTCCTAAAGATATGGTCGGGTGCGCTGTCAAGGATCATTCGTTACTCCCACCAAATATTTTGGATCCAGTTCATCACAGTACATGTCATCACAGTCTCGATCTTCCCAATTAGAAGTTGGTCGTTTAAAAGAAAAGTTGGCTGAGATGGATCAACAAATGGCTAACTTGAAAGCGGAAAATGAAGCAAGGGAAATAGAGAGAGCAGCAGCGGAATTAGCTAGAGCAGCAGCGGAATTAGCTAGAGCAGCAGCGGAAGCAGAGAGAGAAGTAGCGGCAGCATAGAGAGAGGCAGCGGCAGAACAGAGAGAAGTAATATATCAGCAGAGATGTAAAGAATTTGAAAAACGACTCAATGATATGATGCTGATGATACAAAAAACGCAACCTCAGAATCCACCATCGTAGCCTCATTTATGTTATGAGCATTATGTTAATGTTACTGAACCGTGTTTAACTTAACTTATATTACATTAATGAAAACTTTTATTTATTATATTGGATTTGATGTTATTGCTGTTTTGTTTGTTGGATAATGGAACAGGTTGAAAAAACAGATTTGGGGTATTAAGTATAATTTTTAGAACTGTTAAATTCTGTGTTATTTAGCGGCGTTTGTAACAAAAATGCTGCAATATACCATACATTTAGCATCATATTCTGCGGCGTTTGTTGGATAAAAACGCCGCAAAATCTCAAGACATATTCTGCGGCGTTTGTAGGAAAACGCCGGTAAAAATAAACATCTACTGTGGCGTTTTTGAAGAAAACGCCGCTAAACATCAACGACTATTGTGGCGTTTATCTGCCAAATGCCGTTAAATATCAACACCTATTGCGGCGTTTTAATTCTAAACGCCGCTAAATATCAATACATTTTGCGACGTTTGTTGAACAATCGTCGCTATATGTTGTAACCTATTGCGGCTTTTTTTGTTCAAAAACGCCCCAAGCGTTTGTTTTTACGCCGTAGGTGTTTTTAGCGGCTCTTAAAAACGCTGCTATAAGAAAAAAAAAACGCCGCAATAAGCCACTTTTGCTGTAGTGAGGATATGTGTTCAAAGTTGTTGGTGGAGCTGTAAGCTGGGTTTCAAAAGTGCATAAATTGTCAAAATACACGACAATTAGGTGAGCTGAAATTGTTGAAATGAGTAATGGTAAAATCTCAATTTTAGAATTGAAGATGCAAGACTTGTGTTAGAATTGAAGATGCAATGTATGTAACCTGTTATTTTCAGTGTAGTTCTTTAAGTATTAATGAAATGTTAAATTTTTTAGATAGATTTGTCTTAAGGAAATGCTTCAAATATAAGGATATAAAAAATACAAAAGATTTCATTGAATTAATTTTCAAGCCAATATATGGCATACATTGAATGTTTGACCAATACACATAAGAAAATACACAAAAGATTTAGAGAACAATTGTTTGGACATACATAAGCTATTGTCAATTGTCACCACAAAACCTAACAATATCAGCTGATCAAAGCACTATAATGTGTATGGTCAAATGCACTACTCAAAATATCAAACAAAAGGTCTAGTTTTTTGGAGATGGTTGGCTGCCAGAAGTATAACTTTTATGCCTCTTTGGAGATGACTGGCACAAAAAGTTTGCTGCCTAATGTGGACAGTGGGGGTAGGCATCCATCTAACAGTATAGCCTTGTGAGGTGATTATGCCCTTGGACTAGTTCTTTGATTTTGCATCGCAGCTTGATTTAGTGTTGGATATTGTTGATGGGGAGACGATTGAGTGAAACAACTATCTTGACTCAATGGTATAGTGGGAGTGGGCATGCATCTAACAGTATGCACCCCTGCAGGTTGTTGTGACCTTGAACTACTTGTTTGGTTTTGCATGACATCGTCATTTGATCTTGTAAACTGTAATAAAAACAAATACAATCAATAAGCTCCAATCAATCTAAAACAAATGCAAGCTAAAACAAAGTAAATCTAAAACATACTGGCAGTTTTGATCTTCTTGCAGTAGATGTTTGTTGGAGGGGCCTTGTATTACGACCAACCTAACCCTTTCATGTTCTGACATTATGTCTAGAACCCCCACACTTTTTACATATTATTTTAACTCCCCTCTTTGTCACCCTACGAGTATAAGGGGGTGCTTCATCGACCTCCCTTCTTCTGTTCTTGTGTGGCCTTCCCGGTAGCCTTCTCAAGGTAGGTGGTAAGATAAGCTCCATTGTTTCAATAGGAGTCCACTGATTAGGACCTATAACTGGGTTGATAAAATTTGAGTATATGCCCATTTAGTTTTCACTAAGTAATATTGGTCCACAAAGTTTTCTGGGTTTTCATGATTCATGACTATGACAAAAATTGCATGTATACAAGGAATACCTAGATTAAAAAACAATTAGTTATTTTAAAAATAAAGAAAAGAAAAAATTAACATTATATTAATAAAACATTAAGTTACCTGTTAGTTCCCATTTTCTACATGAACAAGTTCTAGTTTTAATGTTGACATAATGCCAATTTTAAAGACCACATGAAACTTGGTATGTTGGTCCACCAGCATGAATGGGCCAACAACTGTACAAAAAATATATATAAACATAACACAATAACAGTCTGCACTAACAAGTTATGTTATAACAATATTCAATTATTCCAATATGCAATAACAATATGCATGAACAATATGTAATAACATTATTCATGAACAATATGAAATAACATTATGCTGTAACAATATAATTACAGTATGCATGAAGAATATGTATTAGCAAGTTAACCAAAGCATACATAAGCATTACCATATAATCAAAACAAATGGCAAAATAAAAATGTTATACCTATTTGCTTGTGATATTGCATTGCATAGTTTCTTCTGAATTTTAGGGCATACAGACCCAACAAACTTATTAGCTTGATCCTTTTTTTTCAATTCTTTACATCAACATTGTTCTAATGGACTCCAACAATGTAATAATTGGTTTATCTCTAGCTTCAAGTATCAACTAATCACAAAATGAAAAAAAAACATCTTAGATTACATAATAACAATATTTTAAAAGTTGTATGAATTGGTTTGTCATATTCACCTTATTGAACGACTCACAAGATTGTTTAACAACATGTCTGACTTGGCTCTGAAAGAGAAGTGTGACTTTGACCACTGTTTAGGATCATTCTCTGACAACCACTTGTGTGTTGTCCCTGATAAAAGCTGCATGAATAATTTATTTTATTATACTCTTCATAAACATGAACACATGTAAAATAAAAAGTTTACCAAAAATATATATACCTTCATTCCTTCCATGGCATATTCAAACTCCCTAACATATGTTGCCCTAGCAGCCATCCAAAGTTGGTCCTTCAATGCTTTCCCCTAGTGATGACCATTTCTCTTAAAATTTGAATATAAGTGCATCACATATGTTCTATGTTCTGTATTGGGTATCAATTCTACCACAACTTCTACCAGCCCCTACACACAGCAAAATAAAAGATTAGAAATCAAAATTGGAATGATTTAAAATAAACATAATTTTAAAAGTATGGGAATAAATACCTTCTGTATATCAGTCATGAATGTCAATATGTGAGAATTATTCAACTCCAAATCATTACCCAGTAATTCTAAAAAATCATAACCATGATGATTGATTCTCACTCTCTACAATTCTAAAAATCATAACCATGATGATTGATTCTCACTCTCTACAACTACAAAGGCTAATGGATAAATAGAATCTGCATCAACTCAAACAGTAGCTAGCAATGACCCCCAAAAAATCCCTTTAGGTGACACCCATCCAAACATATAATCAGCCTACATCCTGATTTGAAAACTCAAACAGTAGCTAGCAGATGACCCCCAAAAAATCCCTTTAGGTGACACCCATCCAAACATATAATCAGCTACATCCTGATTTGAACCCATCCTTCGTTGCTTGCATACAATATAACCCTCTTGAAAACTCTCATCCAAATGACAAATAATGGTTGTGGTTGGATTTGTGTACCTAAGCTCACTTAGGTAATCATACAATTTGGTGTACTGTTCTGTGGTTATGTAGCTTTTCAAGAGCTATGCACTTAGCCTAGAACCTTAGATGTAGATACCATGATGCCATAATCATTACCACATCTTACTTAAGGGATTTAACAGAATAATTGGGATCAACATGGAATGATGAAAATACTGTTTTGCAATCCACTTAGCAGTTATTTAGCATTTTCAAAACAATATTCATCATTCAGTGACTTAATTTGCCAAGTACCATCACTAGGATCTTTAGGGGTAAGTGGAGGCCCATAAAACCCAAGGACAACCTACAATACATCTTACTTGGATTCTTCTGTTGTCATTTCTTTTAAACTTCAGATATACCTATTTTTAATTGTATACATTCTGATTGTCGCCCTTAATATTGTCTTGTTAGCAAATCAGTCCAACCGTTAATTAGGGTTTGTAATATCTGTGGCAGTATTAAATTCAGGGTGTGTAGGCTTCCTATGTGAACCATCACCATCTGACTTATCTGCACTATATAATGAGTCAGAATTTCCATCTTCAGAGTCACTACCCCCTCATTTCATCAGTTTCCCCCCAGCATTCAAATAACAGAATTCAACTTCTGAATTTTCAAAAGTCATTACCTACCAAAAAGTCAATTCATACTACTTATTTGTGGGGGCTTCATACTCAGCATCTATCCTCACTTCAGCATATCCTGGTTCATCAATTTCAAGTTCATTAATGCCTGTCTCAGATGGTTCTGGTTTATTAATTTTTGGCTCAACTGGTTCTGGTTCATTAATTTCAAGTTCATTAATTTCTGTCTCAGCTGGTTCTGGTTCATTAATTTCGGGCTCACTAATTTCTGGTTTCAACTGGTTATGCTTCATCAATTTCAGGTTGATTATGTTTAGACCATTGTTGATTATGTTCATTAAGTCTTTCAATGGCTTCCAAATAAATGTGAATGTTATGGTCACTAGGTAAAACCCTAAGTATTTCAAGGATATCTCTATCAGTTAAGAGTGATTTGACCTCTAGTGGAATGTTTGACACTTGCCAAAATATCTTAAGTGAATAACTAATTCGTAATTTAGTTATCATATCAATAATTACAAAGATGGACATTTCATCTGCATCACAGTTGTTAAAGTAGTCCACTAGTATACCAGTGTATTCCAACCTTGTTCTCTTAACAAAAAAACCCCCAAGATGTACTACAATTGTAAATTTTTTAGAATTCAAATTTGTTAATGAAATTTTTTCATTATTATTCAAATAATTAAAGAATATTTAACTACAACTGAATATATTAACAATATATCAAAAGAGACAAAAAAACTTTTCAATAATAGATCAATCACATAACATTGGGGATCATATTCAAAATACTATACTAATAGCAACACATAACATGTGGGGACCATAAAAATTGCAAAGTTACATGTTTGTACATGTGCACTGCATATTCATGCAAAGTCAACATACTTAAATTCACTAAACACATATATTCATGCAGAACATTACATGTCGTACTCACTTCATTGATTCATGCAAAACATATCTATGCATGCAAACAATATTCTATCACTACATATATATCATAAATTATCCAAATAACATACCAGAACATATTTTATAAAATAGTAAGCATATAACACATGTATACTAACATCAAACCCATTCGTGTAATCAGTAAGCAGTAAGAATAAGAAAAAGCCATATAATCTCATATATACTATTCTCATTCGTGTAATCAGTAAGCATGAAAACCATTAATACTAACAGTAAACCCCCAAAACTCATAATAACTCATATAAACTCCCTAACATATACTAACATTTATACAAACATAACCCACAAAACTCATATGAACTCATATAAACTCCCTAACATAAATGCAACATGTATACTAATAGTAAACCCACTAACTCATATAATCTCAGTAAGTAGTAAAACCATTTATAAACATTAAGCAATAAACCAATAAAACTACCTAACATATATAGCATTTTAATATAAGAAAACACTAAACAATACGCAGAAGAAAGTTTTCAAATTTATTTTGAGGAGCTTGAAAAATATTTTTTAAAGGGAAGAAGACCCTAAAGATTTTTTGAGCTCTTACCATATCTCTCGTTTGAGTCTTCTTCCACACGATGATATCTGCTACCCATTGTTAATGGAAGAAGACCTTAAAGATTTTCGATCAAGCATGTTTACCAAAAACCCACAAAATAATTTTTTTTTTAAACTTTGTAAGCCTTTCGATTCCCCTAAAACCCAGGAAGAAAATATCTTTGTTTATCTAAATCTCTCGAAATCTCTCTAAACAGTTTGATTTCAGACGAGGGTTGAAGGCAAATGGGTTTTCTGCGATGAAGGCGAATGGGTTTTCACTCTTTCAACGAGTGTAATGCAAAAGGTATGATATCAAAGGTGAAGACGAATGGGTTTAGTTTGAAAAAACCCATTGGTTTTCCACATGTGTACTCAGCTGGCATTAATAATAATTAAAAAACATCGTCGTTAGTTTATAACAGCCACGTCGGACTCTCCGTTTTTTTTAACGGAAAGTGGTTTGATTGAGTCAATTAAAAAATTCGGTGGTCGAATTGAGACAAAAAATAGTTCGGTGGCAGATCGATTAATGACTATAGTTGATGGTCACCCGTGTAGTTTTACCCATTTAGAAAACTGGTTTAATATCTTCGCCTAGAATTTGTAAAACTAGTTTAATTTTTTTTTTTTGGTTACAAAGATAGGCTGTGTTATGGCAATGAGTCCTGTTTCTCCCTTATTCATATCAGGTGGAGAAAGTAATGAATATTATCAGGGGATCATGAAAGTCAATCCGATCCAACAAGGTCATGACCAATATCACTATCGTATCCGTCCTCATTCGCATCTCGATTAATGTACCAATCATGACTTGCCATTGTCTATCGAGAAGAACCAGAACTCTACGAAATAAAGCTGGTTTAATACCTTGACTTTCGATTAGATTGAATTTGTGAACCAAATTTGTAGAGAGACGAACTTATCAAGTTTTGCACGAAAAATTAATCCATTCATTTAAGTGATGAGTCATGGACTAGTGTCATTAGCACAATATTAAGCTAATTTTCCTTAATTAAATTAAGGAGTAAAAGGGTGAACGAACCCACGGTTTGAGTCATTAGAGAGCGACAAGTTTTGAGCCTTCTTCAATCTTGCTTTCACTTCCCCTTGCATCCATTGATGATCTCCAAGGCAGCTTATGGACAACAATTGAGAGAAACCCTGGTTATAAAGTAAGATTAATTCAAGATCAGTTATTTCATAGTCGGGTGAGCATAACGAATAGGGAGATAGCAAAAAGAAAAGATAATGGTCCATTTAAGGCCGGTTCAGTGAGACATGATGGATCTTTGAGGATGAAACTTGTTATCCTTCCACTGCCAAGAGAGGAAGGTCTTCGCTGCTCTGTCCGACTCAAGGAGCCAAACCCATGTCCATCACCTCAATGCCCCACTCGGGTTAAAAGCTTCGTTACAAGCTCGGCGATACATTCGGTGGGCAACAAAAATGTAAATAACTAACATCTGCTCTTGCTTATCCATGTGGGATTCTTTCTTCCGAAGTACTTTTTTTTTCATGTCTTCTTTGGATAAGCTGAATTTGTTCTTCTTCCGAATTGCTTTTTTTTTTATAAAAAAAATCATGTCTTCTTTGGATAAGCTGAATGTTATAGTTTTCACAAGATCGATCAAGGACTGCAAATTAACCACCAATTATCTCAACTAGAAGCGGTTAGAACAAGTTCTTTGTGCTCTAATTCCTTGAATTGGTAGAATAACACTGATTAAAACCTCAATGCCCCCACTCGGGTTACAAGCTTTCATTACAAAGCTCTGCGATACATTCGGTGGGTAACAACAATTGTAGATAACTAATAACTGATCATGCTTAACCATATGGTATTATTTCTTCCGAAGTGCTTTTTTTAATGTTCATGCCTTCCTACCTGGTGTACAAGCAGCTTGACTTTGCTTTGTCCATAATGCCTAAACTAATCTCCAAGGTTGGTTCCCGAATTTTTCTCGAGTCTAACTTAAATAACTTATGATACCAATGTCTCATTTACACTCCGGGTGCATCAGATGAAGAAATGAAATTATTATTTAATGTATAATACGTGGTGGTAGGCTAGGGTAATGAACAAGCATCTCTTTCCGAAGAAACTGAATTGTGGACATCACTTTCAGTAACATTTAAGTACTCTTTTCACAAAACCATAATTAATTGTGGACATCACTTTCAGTAACATTTAAGTACTCTCTTTTCATTTGAGACTTGTTGAGTACTGCCATAACCGACCAAGAACTGTATAGACACCACAAAGCACTTCGACGCCACATTTGGTGAAGAAATGAAGGCCTTCTTGCAAAACTCAAGTGAATATGCCAGCTGCAACAGCTTGGCTAAAATCTTCAATGCGTATTTGACTGTCCTTTCAGGATTGTTCGGTCCCATTGTTGATCAACGATGGAGGAGAAGTTATTAGAATCTGTGTGCCCATTTTGCCATAGCAGTTCTGCATGCGCTCGGTTATGTAGCATGACATCCGGGGATTGAATGCGAAGATTTCCGAAGGCTTAATTAGAATATGAAAGAGGAAGAGAAGATCTGATGGTGAGGGAACTTGACAGGGAAAATAAATGGAGTAGGTTCCCCAAGTGCAAATACTACGTCGAAAGAACAGAAGGCTGCCCACATATGACTTGCTGGTAAGTTGATACTAAGTAGGACTTGTAATATAACGTATACCTTTCTGCATCCCTACTTATTGTTTTCTTCTTTGAGTTCATTGATGAGAAATGTCGTATGATTGTGGTTGCAGCCTTGCAGGTGTACTTCCAGTTTTGTTTGCTATGGCTGCGGGGAAGAGTGTACTTCCAATTACGGTGGCTGCCAGAGGAACTAAGAGTATGACAAGAACCACAACAACACAATTATAGTATGGATAAAATACACTAATGGTTCCTGACTATAGGTCATTTCTTTGTTAAGTCATTCGACTATTAAAAATAAATAATCATTTGATTAGAGGACGTTACTTTATTAAGTCTCCGACTATTAAAATTTACAAAAATGGTCACCGACTATTTTCATGTTCTAAAATCGTCTTTTCTCACTAAAAAAATTGGCGGCCTTTGAGCTTGACGCTAAGCTGTTGATTAGGATATGATAAAATTTGATCTCAGAATTGTTTGACTGTATTTTGTAGATTAATTCTATATTTACATTTTTCGTCGAACAAGTGTTAAAAATTATGTCTTCAAGTCAGTTCTTGGTTGCAGCCTTGCAGGTGTACTTCCAGTTTGTTTTGCTATGGCTGCGGGGAAGAGTGTACTTCCAATTACGGTGGCTGCCAGAGGAAACTAAGAGTATGACAAGAACCACAACAACACAATTATAGTATGGATAAAATACACTAATGGTTCCTGATATAGGTCATTCTTTGTTAAGTCATTCGACTATTAAAAATTATAAAATAATCATTTGATTAGAGGACGTTACTTTATTAAGTCTCCGACTATTAAAATTTACAAAAATGGTCACGACATTTTCATGTTCTAAAATCATCTTTTCTCACTAAAAAAATTGGCGGCCTTTTGAGCTTGACGCTAAGCTGTTGATTAGGATATGATAAAATTGATCCCAGAATTGTTTGACTTGTATTTTGTAGATTAATTCTATATTTACATTTTTTCGTCGAACAAGTGTTTAAAAAATTATGTCTTCAAGTCAGTTCTTGAAAGCAACAGTGGTGCCAGTAGACATCATTAAAATATAGTATTATCAAGTCTCAAACAGCATGTTAACGTCTAACTCAGACAATCATCAATTTTTTTAACGAAAAAGGACAAATTTGGTACATATGAATAGTCGGATGACCATTTTTTAACTTTTAATAGTCGAGGAACTCAACAAAAACAACTCCCTTAATTGGGGATCATTTTGTAACTTTAATAATTAATGATTTCACAAAGCAACACTCTATATTTGGTGACTATTTGTGTACTTTACCCTATATTATATGTGTTTAATTTAAGGGAATGCAATCTAGTTGTGAAGGTGAAGAGGAATGTATTGAGTTTTCAAACCACTAGTTGTTCAACTTAAGACTGGAAATTGAAGTGTTAAAGATTTATCGATTGCAACTAAATTGTTGTTGATTAATGCTGCTACAATTGATTTTGTGGATTTTGGTTGCGTGTTTTTTAATAATTTTGAAACAAAAGTGTTATTTGAATTTGAAGTTTGGTGGGTCTGATATGTCACAAAAATGAATTGAGTTTGTAAATGAGATAAGACATGTCCCAAGTTACTCGAGACCTCTCCGTACCGAGGGGTTTTTAAAAGGAATCCAAAAATCATGACACGCACCCGCTTGAATCAGTATCTTGTTTAGGGATAAACCTAAAATAAAAAGAAAAGGAGGAGATATAGCGCATTCACTCCATTCGTTGGACGCATGCAAAATTTTCTTTCAATATACTCTAATCGATATTGATAGGAACGCGCGTGGCAAAAGGGAGGTTTCCCTTCGTTTAGAGAAGCCCGAATTGTCGTCTTTGAACGGTTTGGTTTGGTGAATCAGGAGGATATGTGTAAACTGTCATCCTCCATGCTATGAGTTGTACTACTAAGCGTTTTATTCCTATCAGCGGGGAACAAAGAACTCTCTTCGTTATGGGGTGCAAAGATTTTCTCTCGAAGGTAGTACTAGTCTGAAACTTCACTGTAAAATTTCTATGATTACTCAAGGTGATTCTTCGATTACTAGTAATATAATCGATTGAAATTGTTGTGGCATGAATTTGCTTCTTTGATGCCCTGTTCTTCGAGTCATTGTGGGGCGATGCAAGTGTACTTGAGGTATGTGTTGCAGTAGTGTTTATTCTAGTTTTTGATGAGCTGAACGATTCGTATTCAGTTGTTTGAAGCCATATCCTACTTATGCAACCATTACCATCGGTGAACCAAGCCATATTCAATGATTGTACAAGAAGAGTCTCATCTACATATGTTGGGGTGTAGCTTCATTCCCTGATTCTTCTGTCATGCTTGCCAATGCTCCTTCCAGGTGGCATTTCAATGGTGTGTGACTTTTGCAAAGTCAAGGACCATAAGTAGTCTTGCTATAGGATAGTTGGCTTCCCACCAGATTTTAAGTTAAAAAAAAGGGTATACTTGCAGCAGCTACTGTTAGTTCAGGGTAGAGCAATGATTCTGATGTTTCTTTTCCTACAGCTCCGGTTTTCACTCGTGAGCAGCATGGTCAAATGTTAGAGTTACTTCAGAAGGCTCCTTCGGATGAATCTTCGGATAATATGAAAGGTGTTATTTCTCAGTACCCTTGTGAAGAGTCTGTTAGTTGGATCTTGGACACAAGGGCCATGGATCATGTGTTATCTGACTTTAATGCTTTGAGTAATCATGTTCCTTGTACTAATCTAGGTCTATTCATCTACCTCATTTTAATTCATCTGTTATTATCATGTTGGTGCATCCTAGTTGACTTCTGACCTTAATTTACCAAATATCTTTATGTTCCTACTTTAGTCATAAACTCATTTCAATCTCAAAGTTAACCGGAGACCTTGGATGTGATAGTACTTTTATCCCGATTTTGTGTTATGCAAGGCCTCTCCACTGGCAGGATAAGGGGATTAGTAAGCAACTCGGTGGTTTATACCTGTTTAGGTCGTCTATGCTTCAGAAGCAATCAGGTCGTTCAATTTTTACTAAACAACTTAGTGTATCTTATTCTCCTTTACCTTTCTATTTTAAAGTTACCTTTTTTCCTACTAAATGTATGTCATCTGTCGTGAATAATACAAGTGTTTGGCATGCTCGTTTAGGGCATGCATTTCTTCCAAATTACATCATTTGCCTTTTTACATTATCAAGTTCTTGATTCAGATTGTTTAAATCTGTTTTATTGTCCCTTGGCTAAGCAATGCAGACTGCTGTTTCCTACTAGTTCTAATAAACTTTCCAGCTTATACATATTGATTAATGAGGGCTTTATAGGATCTCAACACATAGTGAACATATATATATTCTAACAATTGTGGATGATTGTACTAAGGTGTCATGGGTTCACTAGATGAAGCTTAAGACTGATGCTATTACTCACCTTAGAAACTTCTTTGCCTTAATCAAAACTCAATTTCAAGCTGTGGTCAGTGTCATTAGGAGTGACAATGGCAGTGAATTTTTCAATTATGAATGTAACCCTTTGTTTTTTAATCTTGTAATTTTGCATCCAAGTACTAGTGTTCACACACCCCAACAAAACGGTGTAGTTGAACAAAAACATAGACTCTTCTCGAGGTGGCTAAACCCTTAGGTTTCAATCTCAAGTGCCTATTAAGTTTTGGGGAGAATATATCTTATCTGCTTGTTACGTTATCAATCATCCTCCTTCTGTTTGGAAGTCTCATCTTGAACTTCTTCGCAACAAACAACTTTTTTCTCACATTTCTCAGTTTTTGGTTGTCTTTGCTATGCAAGCTTGCCTAATAACAGAGATAAACATGTTTCCAGGGTTGTTCCTTCTGTTTTATGGGATATTCTCCCACTCAAAAAGGGTATATTCCACTTAACTTGGAGACCAAGTCTTCTTTCGTTAATAGAGATGTGATCTTTAGAGAGTATTTCTTTCTTTTAAGCTTTCTTTTATTGAAGGAAAGTTAGTAGGGATAAGTAAAGAAGAGTTTAATATTAATGTTGGGGGTAAACATAAGGAAATTTGACCAAGTTTGGGTGAGAGTCAGGCTGAAAAATGGAAAATCTAAGTAAGGGTATCGGTACTGGAAGAACAATACCGATACTATAGGTTTAAATTTGGGGAAATCAGATGTGCGTATCGATACTAATATAATTAGTATCGATGCTGATGTGAGTATCGGTACTAAGAGAAATGTATCAATACATTGGAATTCAAAATGTAGAAATGGTATCGATACTAAAAGGGAGTATCGGTACCATAGTATAAAAGTATCAGTATTAGGAGAAAGGTATCGATACTAGGGATTTCCAGAATACCGAAATGATATCGATATTGAAAGGGAGTATCGGTACTATAGAATAGAAGTATCGATAGCATGGCATGAGTACCGATACTATTAAGCCAGGAATTATAAGATAGGCTAAAATTGTTATAGAAATTGAAAATAATAGTACTTTTGAGTATTATTAAAGTATAAAGGTTAGATAATATACTAACCTTTGTATGATATGTGTACTAAATGGATGCTTGTGTAGATTATAATCAAGCTCCCGAGTCAAGCAAGAAAATGGCAAGGACAAAGTTGTCGAGTAGTTGGACGTCACTACAACATATTAGGGAAGCATATCGGGTGAGTGCATATATATATATATATTGTAATTATATGGGTTGAGGGAGACTCACAATAAGACAACCTCAAATGTTTGAACTAATGTATGTTTTACTTTATATGATATATGTTTATAATGTGTGTGGAATTGATATTATGAATAATTTTTAGATTAGGAACTGTTTTAAAATTAAAGATTAAATGCCTAACTGTGCATTTGGCAAATTGTGCCAATCATGCTTGTTAGATGAAAACTTAAAATTTTTGAGTTAAAAACTAAATGTCTAATTGTGCATTTGGGAAGAAATGTGCCATCATGCCTGTTAGATGAAAGGTTAATTGCCTTTGAGATAAGACTAAATGCCTAACTGTGCATTTGGCGGAAAGGTGCCAATCATGCATGTTAGATGAAAAGTTAAATACCTTTGAGATAAAGACTAAATGCCTAACTGTGCATTTGGTAGAAATGTGTCAATCATGCATGTTAGATGAAAGGTTAAATGACTTTGGTTAAAGACTAATGCCTAACTGTGCATTCGGTAGAAAGGTGCTAATCATGCCTGTTAGATGAAAGATTAAATGCCTTTGAGTTAAAGACTAAATGCCTAACTGTGCATTTGGCAGAAAGGTGTCAATCATGGCTGTTAGATGAAAGGTTAAATGCCTTTTAGTTAAAAACTAATCTAACTATGTATTTGGCAAAAAGGTGCCAATCGTGCCAGTTATGAAAGGTTAAATGCCTTTAGAGGAAAGACTGAATGCTTAACAGTGCATTTGACATAAACGGTGTCATTTAGTGATTAACTAAAAAAATTGTAAAGGAGTCTCACGAAGTAGACGAATTACCATGGTTTTGATAGTCAGAATATGCTTATGAATAATTGTAGTTCCTTTACAAGATTATGCATCACTAAGTAAATACTTAATGTGTATTGATTTCAAGCGTAGGTAAAATCAAAGACTTGCCTAGTAAGGAGTGCAGCAGCAACAACTATCAACAATTAAAGGTTGACTCGTCAGTAACATTGGGACAATCATAATTATTTTGAAACTTAGCTGGCATGTAATTGAACTTAAGAAATTATTTTGTAATGATTTAAAGTGATAGTTAGTAGTAATATGTTTCAATGAATGTTTTATCATTGTGTGGTTTAAAATTTGAATCAAAATTTTATGGGTTTCAAATGAGAAAATGTTTTAAAAGTGATGTGACATCTGTATCGTGTACGGAAAGGTATACGGGAGATGGGTGTTACAGATACATTCCTCTATGTCTATGATAAGAATAAATTCGTACAAAGTTATAGAGTATAAGAACCACGGAGGCTAATTGCTAGGCTCATACGATGAACAAATTCCTACGAAGCGTCGCTTTCACCCCACTAAAAAAGGTTAGAGCTCGGTTATAGAGTTTGCAATGATTTTTTTTTGAAAAATCTAAAAACACTGAGAGAAAATATCAATACAATTATTTATTTGAAAAAAATAATCAAAAGTAAATAAAAGGGATAAAAATAAATTAAAATTTAAACTTACAATTTTCTCTTAAGAAGACAATAGGTAATCGATTTTAGCATGACTCTCAAAGTCTCCAACAGACTCACCAAGCCGCCGCAACGGTCCTTCAGGTGGTCTTGAGTTACTGTTTCGACTTGGAATCATGATGGAACCACCACCAATCAATTTTGAATTAGGTAGACCAGACACTTTGGTTTGCCCATTTATCATATATATTTTTTACCATTGATTTTGTCAGATTTGAGAGTCATTTACGATCGAGGAAGGATGAGCATCCGCGAATCACCCTTTGGTATCATTCGATTACCCAATTATCTTAATTGAGAAAATTAAAGTTTAAATAAAAATTTAAAATTCGATCGTTAGTTACTTACTATTGATTTCTAGATTTTAAAAATAACACCATAAAAAAAGTAAAATTAGCGTTTTAAAAAAATGAAAAAGAAGATAAATACTGCTGAAAGAAAAGATTAGTGCATCAATTTAAAGAAACTAAAAATAAAATAACAAACGAGGGTTAAATTAAATTAAAATCAAAATTAGAGGGTAAAATTACAGGATAGGACCAAAACGAATTACTTTTCAAAATAAAGGATTACATATAAATTTAACTATTAATTTAACTATTAATTTAACTATTAGGTAATTAAACGCAGCCTCTCCATAAATAACTCCCAAACCCTTTTATTTCCAACTCTCCTCTAAATGGAAACTCTCTCAAGCTCCCAAAAATCCTCTCTTGCTTCGGCCGAACTCCTCCCTTCTAAACCCAGAACACAGCCACTTCACCTGCGATGACCACCGCCCATCGTAGCTCCTGCCACCATGAACGGTGTTTGGAGTACCTAAACCTTAGCCCTAAAGAACCCTCACTTCATCGTGAACACAAATTCACCAACCAAAACACCTAAAGACCATTCCCTCGGTGTAGATCTAAGGGAGAAGGCTCGGTTCTACCTTTTCTCCGATGATTGTTCAGGTTCCCGTGACGTTGTGTATTCCTCGATGGCGTTAGGTTTCACGGAAGTGGTAAGACACCAAGCTAAGGCCTTTCTCTCCCCCTTCGATTACTCTTTTTGTGGTTTTTTCTTTCAAAAACACACTTCCCCTTTTTTTGAATAGGAGCTTTTTTTCTCCTTATCCTCGAAAATGACGGGGTTGAATGAAAAAGAGATTTTTGAGCGAGTTCGAGTTCATTTTTTGTTTTGACTGTGTTCAAATTGATTTTGGTTGGGATTTATTTACCATTCTTGATTCGACTGATTTGCCTGTTCTTTTGGGATTTTATTCATGTTTCTATTTGATCTTGGTGTTGAATATTGCCATCTTCGGTTTAGGGAATGTTTCCCAAAATTACCAGGGGAATGTTTCCCAAAATTACCAGGAGAATGCTTTATGTTCGTCGCATATTATGCCTTTGGTGGTGTTCTCGCCAACGCGTGGTCCTCAGGCGCCGTTAATTGACCTTTCAGTGACTCCTAGGTTATCTTGATGAAGTATGGAATAGGATTGTAAATGGGACGAAATATTTTGCTAGTTACTCGATATCGAATCGATCAAGGTTTTATAAATATTCAGATTGAATGGACTCAAACGCGATCAATTTGAATTTTTAACGAGTTGAAACGATTTATTTAATATTCGATTTGAAAAACTTGTGAGCATATCAAAAATATAATATATTAAGATTTTATTTAAAAAATAAATTATTAATAATATTAATATTTATGTCTTCATTTTAAGTATTTTCTAGTTGTTTACAAGTTTTAGTTCATAATTTTGAGTTTGAGTTGAATTTAAAATTTTAAGTTTACGTATTTAAAAATGTTTTGGGACTTTCTTGTGCATTTGCCATTGAATCAATGTCTCGATCCAAATATTTATGAACCGCTGCACATTAGATAAAATTGTTAGGACTCAAAACCCTATTCCCTTTGTGATATGACCATCAGATCAAGATTTGATCTAACAGTTATAACCCGCGCGATGCTTGCTTAATTCGTGAAACCCTAGTTCCTTGGGTCTTTCATTGGACCCGGTTTAACGGCATGTTGGGTCGGACAGGTCTACTAACTAGGCTACCCTCTGTTTGGTCAAGCAGACGAGACTTGAACATGAACCCTATCCATCATACCATTATTTCTTCTATTGGATCGAACTTGGACTTCCTCATTTGAATTCTTCTTGGACTTCGGATTGGACCCTTAACTTAGACATGAAAAACAAAATAAAATAAATGTTTAAAAGATAATAATAATAATTAATAACAAATAATATATATATTCTGAAATAATAATAGCAATAATAATATGTAACATATATTCTAAAAAACTATATACTAACTCCATCCCATTATTTAAAATGTTTTTATTGATTTTTTTGATCAAATGTTTTTAACTTTGACTATTTATTAATTAAAATTTATTATTTATAAAATATATATTTTAAAAACCTTCAATTAAATAATTTTTAAATATAAATTAAATATTTAAAAATAATTTTGGTCAAAATTTAGAAAAAAATTTAACTTTTGAAAGTTAATAAGAACCAGTTTTAATGGGACAAAAAAATAATATTTTCAAACCTATATATATATATATATATATATATATATATTCGAAAACTATATATCATATATATATACTTTTCGAAACCATATATTATGTATATATATTATATATATATTAGAAACTATATACATTATAATATAAATATCGTAATATATTATAAATATAGGAAACCTATTAAATAAATCCGGATGAAAATGAGTGTCTACAAAACAGACATGTTGTTACTTGAAATCGAATGTAAAAAATATTTTTAAATATTACTTTTTGGTTTTAAGCGATTAAATATAATTGCTTTAAAGTTAAATTAACTAATTTTTAAAGAAATACAATTTTACCCATTTTTGATTAATGATTGTTTTAAATGTTTCATGTGACATTTCTAACTCATATTTAGTAAGGGATACAGAAAGGAGTGTTACATTTACATCTCATTTTACTTCACAATTTATTTTCAATTTACTTTGATTTTATTTTGTCATTTATTTTCAATTTTTACTCTTCTTTTTTAGAACCCTTTTTCCTTTTACTTACTCGTTAAAAAGACATGATCAAAACAATTCAACGTTGGAACCTCCTTAGTTCTCGTGGATTCATCCTTCTTCTTTTTACTGTATTTTTATTTATTTTATTTAAAAATAAAAAATATTTATTTGACAATTACGACGCTTGTCAAATTAGGGTTAAAGAAGCATGAATCCTGTGAAGTTACGCTGTATAAGTAAAGTAACAATACAAATTGCTACAAACACAGTTTACCACCAAAGGACAAAATACATTGAAATCAATTGTGATTTTGTAAGAGAGAAAATTTAAAAAGGAGTCATTCAAACGGAGCATGTGTCAACCACAAATCAGCTTGTAGATATAATGACAAAGGTCTTGAGGACTCAGCAGCACAACAATATGCTCTTCAAGTTGGGGGTTAAAAACATTTCTAACACTAACTGGAGGGGGAGTGTTAAAGAGCTTGTTAATTATTGTTAGAGTTGTTAGTCTATGCAATGGAACTTACTAGCTCTTCTGGTCTGAAACTTCTGTACATCACTTTCAATAACATTTAACTCTCTTTCAAATTATCGGGGGGGGGGGGAAGCTACTCTTTTTCAACAACATATGCATTTGCATCATGCTTAGACTCGGAATGTATAAAACTGGCTTAATACCTTTTGACTTCGATAAGATTGAAGTTGTAGACTATTTCGTAGAGAGTAACTTATCATGTTTGGCATGACAAATTAATCCATTTCAATTTAAATGATGAGTCATGAACCTAGGTGTCATTAGCACAAAATTAATCTATTTTTTCTTAATTAAATTAAGGAGTAGAAGTGGGGTGCATGAACCCAACAAAATTAACAAGGTTTTGAGCTATCTTCAAGTTTTCTTTCACTTCCCCCATGCCGCCATTGATGATCTCCAAAGCAGCTTATGGACAACAATTAAGAGAAACCCTGGTTATAAAGTAAAATTAATTCAAGCTCAGTTATTCCATAGTTTAAGTCGGGTGAGCATAACGAATAGGAGATAGCAAAAAGAAAAGATGATAGTCCATTTAAGGTCGGCTCAATGAGACATGTGTGAGACCTCTGAGGATGAAGCTTGTCATCCTTCCACTGCCAATAGAGGAAGGTCTTCGCTGCTCTGTGAAACAAGCATCACGAAGTACTCTTCGCTCTAATAGCCACGACACCAACAGTTTTCACCGAGGTACCATGGGCCAACACTTTGCTTGAACGGGCAAGCCCTTACAAAGCCTCGTGGGATCCGACTCAAGGAGCCAAACCCATGTCCCATCACATCAATGCCCCCACTTGGGTTACAGGCTTCCGTTACAAAGCTCGGTAATACATTCGGTGGGCAACAACAAATGTAAATAACTAATATCTGCTCTTTCTTATTCATGTGGGATTCTTTCTTCCGAGGTGTTTTTTCTAATGTTCATGTCTTCCTACCTGGTGTACAAGCAGCTTGTCTTTGCTTTGTCCATAAGGCATGAACTAATCTCCAAGGTTGGTTCCCGAATTTTCTCGAGTATAACTTAAATAATTTATGAATACCAATGTCTCATTTACACTCCGCGGGTGCATCAGGTGAAGAAATGAAATTTATTATTTATTGTATAAATACTTGGTGGTAGGACTAGGGGAATGAATAAGCATCTATTTCTAAATTCACAAAACTATATTTAATTGTGGACATCACTTTCAATAACATTCAAGTACTTTTAAGTACTATCTTTTCACTTGAAGACTTGGTTGAGTACTGCCATAACCGACCAAGAAACATGTATAAACACCACAAAGCGCTTCAACGCCACACTTGGTGAAGAAATGAAGGCCTCCATGCAAAACTCAAGTGAATATGCCAGCTGCAACAGAATGCGTATTTGACTGTCCTTTCAGGGATTGTTCGGCCCCATTGTTGATTAACGATGGAGGAGAAGTTATTAGAGAATCTGAGTGCCCCTTTTGATTAAAAGGGATTTGGATTAATTCTGTCTTGTGCATTTGGTGTTTGTTAGCCTACTTTTATTGATCAGGATATGAATCTGATCCTAGAATCGTTTCAATTGTATTTTGTGCATTAATTCTCTGTTTACATAATGTCGTCGAATTAGTGTTAAAAAATTATGTAATAAAGTCAGTGTTTGAAAGCAACGGTGGAGTCAGTGGACATCATTAAGATATAATTTTATCATGCCCTGATCAACATGTTAACGTCCAACTCAGACCATCGCCAATTTTTTAACGAAAAAGGACGAATTTGGTACATATGAATAATTTGATGATCATTTTGTAGCTTTTAATTGTCGAGGGACTCAACAAAACAACTCCCTATAATTGGGGATCATTCTATAACTTTTAATAATAAAGGATTCCACAAAACAACATTCTATAGTTGGGGACCATTTGTGTACTTTACCCTATATTATATATGTTTAATATGGTTTCAGTGTATAAGGGAATGCGATCTAGTTTTGAAGGTGAAAAAGGAATGTATTGAGTTTTAAACCACTAGTTGTTCAACTTAAGACTGGAAATTGAAGTGTTAAAGATTTTAATATGGTTTCATTTTGTGGATTTTGGTTGTCTAAGCTCTTGAAAGAGAGGAGCAATGTCAGTATTTTACTAAAGCATGTGAAAGAAGTATCCGAGTAATCTTTACGACAATGCTCAATGGAGAATCTTTATAAAAATAAATTAAATTTATGGATTTTGTATCAAATAGCCCCTTTTTATTATAACCAAAAATTAAGTCAACTCTTGATTTCAATCATGAATAAAAATAAATTTTTATATAAAACTTACTATCACGGAATTTTTTATTTAAAAAAATAATCGATTAAATGAGTCACTGTTTAATAAAAAAATGAAAATAAGTTTTCAAAGTTTAAGGTAATTTCAAGACTTATTTGATCAAGTTTTTTTTTAAATAGAAATTCATTTGGTTCACGATTTAAATCAAAGATATACCTATGTTTTTATACAATTAGATGAGTTTGTTTTATATATTAGCCAAATTTAAATAATAAAGAAATTATTATTAATTAAAAATGATCAAAAATAATTTTTATAGATAACCCGGGAAAATAATATGATTTAGTTAAAAAATTATAAGATTATTATTGGCTTAATTCACAATTTGACCCTCTCAAGTATATATGAAAAAGGATACACAATTTTTTTTATCTGGAATTATTGAACATACTTGTCAGAGAATCCTTAGAAATACCAAGTTCTTCTATAATCGCACAGATGGAAGCACAAGATTTATATGAATCGCTCCTACAAGAAGCAAATGGACTTCCAGATGCAATAAAGGAATATTTACTAGTATCTAAAAACCCTAAATGAAATTTGAAAAAAAGAGAGACAAATATAATGTAATAACGTGCTAGTAAACAAGCACCCAGAGAAGCAGTGATTGCATAATTACCATACCTTTTATACCAAACCCTTGAGCCTTGAAACAAGGCAAGTTGCACTTAAATGCCCTTGAGCCTTGAAACAAGACAAGTTGCACTTAAATGCCCTTGAGCCTTGAAACAAGACAAGTTGCACTTAAATGCTTGGCTAATTTGGCAGTGGAGCCAATTGGAGGAGGTCTAATCGGTTGCACAAACCGGATTGCCGTCTTTAGACTATACAATAGATGCCCTATGAAAAGGCCAGTGATGTATTATTCAACCACTGAGGAGTAACCTCCGCAGGTCGAGTTGTTCACTGCAGTAACTAGAAGGAACAGCTGAGATTTCCTGCCTTCCTTTCCACTCTTCACCAGGTTTCAAGTTTATGGGCTCCTCCACACAAGCAGCCTCTACACAAAGCATTTTAGTGTACTCGTCGTCGCCGAAATCGGCCATTGCCTTTGCTTTCTTATCCCATGGATTCCACACGACTGCAAAGTATCGGAACCGAACTGTAAGTCGCACATCTAAGCATGGTTGCATGCCTATCTGATAAGGTTAAATGAACCGTTAAGTTGCATAATTTGCTTCATCTTCAGCCATAAGTAAACAGTAAACTTGCAACATGTCCAACCCAAGTGTTATACAACTAAAACAAAAGTAGGCTATGTTGTCTGTAATAATAAACTCACCAGCATCCGGAAGTCCATCCTTTCGCAATTCTAATGTTCGTTTCCTATCATGGTCCAGGATGGCAATTTTTGTTGGTGTACTGAGATATACTTTATCCACCTTTCTCATCAACAAGACAGTGAACGCAAAACTAAAACTATAAGAATTAAAAAGAAAGTGAAGATATAAGCCTGTTTCTAAAAATATTGACACTAACTTCTGATTCAAATGTTATTGCATCCTCTTGTTCTGTGAACCGCTCTCTGTTCATCAAATTATCCAAATAATCCAATGTCTCTAGTCCTTCTACTCGTACTTCACTAAATAAAAGTAAAATGGAAAGAGCTGTAAAACACATAATGAGTATGTTCTAGCTCTATAATCTGTTTGACAATAGCAATATTTAGAACAGAGTTTCTGTTTTTCCACTAGAAATGGTTTTTTTTTTCATTCAATCTCTAACGTGAATGTGTTATTAGAAGGTGAAACAAAGAGAAATTGCTACCTGATATCGGTGACGAAAAGATAGGTCTGATAGGCAAATCTAAATGTAAATGGTTTTCCGTCAGTGTTTGTGTTTCTGATTCGAGATGTCAACATTAAATCACCTGTAGGTCCCAACGCTACCCTTAAGCGACACTCATACCTGCACATAATTGCATGTTTCTTAATCCAAATGATAAAACTAGGTATGCTAAATATACACAGTGCATACACAGATAGGTGACAACAAATGTTATCAGTGGATCCAGAAATCTATTGGCCAAAAAATTACATACATCCACATATAACACAAAACTACTGTACATGTAAGATTGATTTCAAATATAGTTCCATGTTAGATCCAAAAAAGCAGAATCCTAGTGCAATAAATTTGAGAATCCTTTTTACAGGAAAAACTAGAAATTTATAGAAGAAAAAAGAAGCACTATAATCTGGTTCAGACATTAACAGTTGTATCATGCTAGTTTCACTACTTCGTGTCAAAGAAGAGCATTGAAATTGAAATGCCAATTTCAATTAGATAGCTGTGCTAAACAATCAAAGTTCTTAATAACTCACCTACGAGGCCAGATCTTCATATCTTCTTCAGAACTCCTGAGGATTAAGTCAACAAAGGCCTTTTGAGAAATATTTGATGAACATGGTGGGGGATCAGGATCAACACTTCAAATTCGATTCCTTGCAAATCCATTCGCTCAAGAGAACCAATATTTCCCACCTGTTTCCAGCAAACAATTGAATTATGATACAAATATATAAAACTTGCAAAGACAAACAGATAAAAGTACTGAATCACATACTTGAGGGAAACAGATTGATATACCTCCACGAATAGTCCTAGGAGGCCTAAAAGTAGCCTGCAGAAAGCACACATTAAATGGAAAGGTAGTCATAAAACTAAGTAGACCAATAATTTTTTCTAATTTTCTTCTTGTTTAAAACTTAGTATACATTGATTGTTTCATTTAGATGTATTCCAGGTGCTTTAGGTAATTTTTGAAGTTTCATTTGTATCAAAAGGTAAGTACAAGTGATGATCATTTCAACTCTCCCCTCCTGAAAATATCAGAACTCATTTACTTCAAAATTGCTTTCTGAGCACTAACTTATTCTAATACATATACCTTACTACTAAGGAAAAGCAGTTCTTCCCCAAGTGCATTCTTCCAAGAAGTAACTTGACCTCCATACAAATATACCTGCTTAAGGGAAAAGAAAGTAGAATGAATCCGACAAATATTGATTGTTTCCTAAGTCTATATTAAGTATTTCAAGTTAAAAAGAAAAGAAGAGGAGGTGGAGAGAAGGAACCAAAAGGCATCACATTAAGCAGCATTCATGGCTTCCAAAGTATGAAATCGGACTTGAAGAACTCTAATTCCACTTTTAGGCATGTTTAATATAAGAAAAAATAAAAATCAACAAAACTGAAGGCATTCAAACAACCAATTCATGTTCTAATACCAATTGTTTGTAAAAAAACAAAAAAGAAAGTGAAATGTTCTGATGATTTGCAGGAAGTAAAATGGATATCATCTATACTAGTGTTGGAGCTTGAAAATTCCACAAGTATATAATTGACTATTAAGGGTGCAATTAACTACATATACTAACTTTATAATGAAACATTAACTTCCTTGTTTTCATGCAGTAAGAGCACGGTAAGCATATTAACAAGCTTCTGGACATTTAAGCTCCCTCCTCAGTGTATAGAATAGAGAAATCCTACTAACAAAATTGCACATGCAGAATCCCGTATACACTAACAAGGAAAAGTATAAAAGCATCTTATACATACTATTTCCACCAATTGATTCATATATTTTAGCTTCCATGCTCTTGCCATTGCAGTTCTCTTGTTTTGAATACAGTACAGACTTTATATTCAAGACAACGAAGAAATGATGAATTATACTTGATCTAAATTTATTGCAAACTTACGAATCATCACGTAATTTATTAAGCAAAACCGTAACACGATTCAACCATCATTCATCACTACAGTCAAGTAAGACAATATCATTATTCAAATCGATAAATATAGAGTAAACCGGAGGAATCACAGAATTTGATATTCCAAATAAAAATAACAAGAATCGTATCGTTCCAAAATAAAGAAAGAAAGAAAAATCGGATAAAAGAAGGCAAATGAGAGTTGGGATCAAGAGTGGAAACCTCAGCAGAGCAATGGCGAATCTCCCTTAAGATGACCTTATCGAGGCCATTGACACCTTTACAGTGCTCGACATGAACCTTATCGGAAGACATCGACGGAATTCTTCAATCTCTTCCTTGAGATCAATCGTTGTTTTCAAAAGATAAATAAATAAGAGCGATTATTTTGGATAGTTTTCGGAGGATGCTAATACTAATTAAGGAAATAATATCATATGATTACGAAAGAGCTTTCGTTATTTCTATATGCTGCTACTAAATACTATACATTTTATTTTTATTCTTTCCAATATCAATATTTTTTCAGCAAATAGAAGCCCACTGATTTTATTGGAAAAAATATAAAATTATAATGATAATTTACAATTATAAGTGTGAACTAAAAACATAATTAGGATATTTTCTATAAACATTAATACCAAACTATCCACCCAAGATCATATAGGGACCATAGAAGGAAAAAAATTAAAAATTCATTCAAAAAACTCAAACAAAATAAAGATGCTAATAGATTTGATTGAATCGATAAACGAACCACAATAAGGAATCAAGCAACTAAAAGACGACAATCGCAAATCAGAATCGAGTGTCATGAGAAAACTATCTCTTGACACAATCTGCATATCCAAATTCATCCGATGATCCAAAGTAGGGTAGATCTGTAGGATAATAAGCGTCATCTTGATTAACATGATAATATCAATGTTTTATTAAGGATAATTTGGAGTATGTTTGATTCACGAAATGTTGTTTGACTATATGAAATTTACAAAAACTTCACATTTAACATATTATGAATATAACTAGTATATTAAACAATGCTTAGGAATTAAATTTACATAACTAAATACTTTATTTATTTATTTTTAACGTAAAATAAATAATTAATAAAATATAGTTTTAGTAAGTTATACAAATACCCCTTCTGTTTTGCATATTTTATGAATCGGCCCCTAAATTTCTAATTGACATTTCACACGTTTGATTGAAATATGAATGAAATATATATATTTTTGACTCATTCACAATTTAATCCCTACACTATGTGTTAACTTGAAGATCTTCTAAGAAATAATATATCTTTGACTCTAAATTGATTCGAAATCTGAATGTAGTATTGATTGCTTGATCAAAATTCTAGTCGACGGTGTTACATGCATTGGGTTTACGAGCCTCTCTTCTTTATCAATTTCTATTTCTAACCTTAAACCCTTAAAACTCTTTGATCAATGGCGGATGCATGTATTATTTAAGATACGTATGTATCTACTCTGAAATTTAAACTTTTTTTTTTTATGTTAATTGTCCATTTTGTTGGTGGTATCAAACTTAAAAATTTTATTTCCGTCTGCACTATACAAAAATTATTATTATATATATATATATATATATATATATATATATATATCTTGAAAAATATTTCTATATCGGACATTTTTCTTGATGATTGCTGAGTGTAGAGGAATGGATACTTTTTGCATCCACAAGTTCAGATTCTTCATCACCATCAAAACAGACTTCTTTAATGTTATTAGCAATCAAATTATCTTGAGTGGATTGAGGGCCCTCATCGATTTGTTATCGATTAATCTATCAATTTTCGCGGGTTTTTTTTTTGCCTAATACCCTAAGCGGATCAATTATTTAGAATATTAGGTCAGTCTAGCTTTTATTTTGGGCAATACGACAATTGTTACAGTGCACTAGAGACTAGTCACCTCGAGGTGACGAGTTCCCTCATGTATTTTTTTTAAATGGTTCTTGCCTGGTGAGCCCCACGTGGGCTATTGTTTTATTTTCATTAAAGGTGTCAATTCCCTTAAAAATTATTTTTTAATTACAAAATAAAAATAAAATTTTTAAATTTCAATAAAAAAGATGGAACTCAGCACATCGAGGTGACGAGTTCCTTCAAATTAAAAAAAAACTAGACGTTTTGTAGATGTTGGTCAACGGACAGATGGGCAACAATCACTTTGGAAGTCTTCACCTCGAGGTTTAGAGTTTTACCGGATAAAATTTAAAAAAATTAAAAGAAAATAATTTTATTTATAGTTTAAAAAAATACAAAGTAAATAAATAATTACAAAAAATAAGTTGTTTATAGAAAAATTACAAAGAAATTTTATCTATATTTTCTAAGTTCTTGACGATGCCGAGGTGTTGTCAAATGATAATGGTGCGGGGCTCGTCGAGTACGTCGGGATCGTAAGCCTTGATCATCGTCGTCGGTGTCGGCGTTCTGAGGAGGTGTACTTAACACACTCTGAGATCCACCTTCAAAATACGGTGATGGGCTTATGGTATTTGACGCTATCATTACCGTAACTAATTTGATTTGGCTGCTACTTTAGTGATCATATAGGATATGATCCCATTCACCCGCAACCGCATGTTCTGTCGAAGATGCTTGAGTGTATTACGGTGCATCCCATGAACCTCCAGCCCAAGCCGGTCGAGTCTTAGTTGAAGTACGATATGGAGGATAGAAACTGAAACTAGCCTGAGATGTATAATAGTACTATTCCGCTGCAGATGCTGAAGCGAAAAAAGACGATGATGATGTTTTCTTCGTAGACTTGGAATTGGCACATGTGGTCTGATGATATTCCAATTATCCCCTCTCTTCTGTTTTGTGAGATATGGTTTTCTATTTTCTTCGTAGTTTTAGAGATAGGGAGAATAGTCAAATTCTAAGTCCAATAATGTAATGTCGTGACGCGGGGGAGGGGGATCGATAGTTCACGCTGATTCTAGAGGTCGATGTAGTAAACGTGCCTCGCCGACCAATATTTGGTATGTTTCCCACGCGTATCGATTATATGGAGTGCATCCATATCAACAATTTACATAGGAATTGACTGATGCGATGCAAACTGTCATATCACTCTATCAGTGGTGTGCCACTCAACAATCACATAATGCAATAACGGTGTATCGCCACATCATAAGTGGGACCCATAAAAAATTATGCTGACAATAACTAGTTGATCTCCTCATCAACATACGGAAGCCAAGAAAACTGTAAATATTAAATATCAAATTTAGTATATATAAAGTTAAAAGAATAAATAAAATAATAATAAAAATCTTATGTCATACCGCATATCGACTGGCGATATCGATCCTCATCTATATATCTCGTGCAGTGGCACTGCCAAGTTCGTCTCAGATATTTTATGACGCCATCTAAAATATTTAAAAATAAAAAAAATATTATAAATAAATAAAAAATAATTAAAATTTTGAAATTCAAAAAAATGTTAAATAAATAAAGTTAATCAATTACCTTGCAGCCAACGAAAACTACACCGGGGCTGTTGTAATTAGTAAAAAATGAGAATCGATACCAAGCTCACGACTGTAGTAGTATCAGACAAACTACTACATCGACTTTTTGACCTAGTTGGAAATTGCAGCCTTGTAAAGCTCTCGATATTGAAAGGCCAAAATCGTCGAGCCCCAACTGAAATTACGACACATAACAAAGTCTTTCCAATATCGCAGATACTAAGTGTGTGCCAAATTACCAGATTTATCCGGTAATAATACCCATCCAATCAGTTAGAGAAGATATGCTCGGGACACGAAAATAACCTCCTCATCGGAAGAATCGACCGTCACATGGAATTCAGACTCCAACCACGTTATCAGTACCCTATAGCCATTGATGTCGTTGGATGGTGACATCTTTCCCAAAACTTGGTAGACCAACATCGCGGGGTTGTAAATGTTCTGACTCACCACGGTGGCTCCATTCATAGGAACACTGAGTTTGGTAAGCGACGTCTTCCAAAGTAATCGTCACTTCACCACTTGGGAAATGGAACGTGAGCATCTCAGACTGCCAACATTCGATCAAAGCCTCAATCAACACCAGGTATGACTTGAAGCGACGTACAAATATGGCCGGAAATAGATCAGATTGTTGTAGATATATCATCATCCGCTAATGTGGCTCTCCGTATGTCATCTCATGCTTACAAATATTCCTTTCATCATCCAACCCACATTGGATTGACGAAACATGGACGTTATCCAAGCGAAACATATATTATGGGGTTGCCATTTTTTTAAGGTTTTGATAGAAAGTATGATTGTTTTTTAATTTTGTTGGATTCAGGGTTTAGTGAAAATCAAAACCCTTAACCCTTATTTATAGCCTTATCCTCAACAGCTATAAACAACTAGTTTCTCTCTCTCAAAATTATGGCCTAACTCATCACCTCGATGTGACGAGTTCCAAGTGGCTGTTACTGACCGTTGCTCGTTTGCTCGTCTGCTCATTGACCAACGACCATAAAATGACTAGTTTTTTTAATTTGAAGGTACTCCCCACCTCGATGTGACATGTTCTATTTATTTTTTTAAAATTTAAAATTTATTTTTATTTTATAATTTAAAAAAATAATTTTTAAGAGAGGTGACCAGTCATTTTAATGACAATAAAACAATGACTCACGTGGGGTGTAATATGTGGGGATCATTTAAAAAAAATACATGAGGGAACTCCTCACCTCGAGGTGACGAGTCCCTAGTACAGTGTATCAATTGCCATATTTCCCAAAATAAAAGTTGGGCTGGACTAATACCCTAAATAATTGACCCGCTTGGGGTATTAAAAAAAACCCATCAATTTCCATCTTGTGTTAATGCTCACATGATTGATTTCAATTCAACACGAGCATAATACTCCACTCAACTGTAGCCACTAGAGCATTGGCAGGCAGAATGGCTTATTGTCATAGGGCGGGAGGGTTTGAGCCTAGTAGAAGCCAAATTCCTTTTCCTTTTACGGTGATTGATTTATTTCAATTCAACACGGGAATAATGCCCCTTCAGAAAAGGGGTGTCAGTGTTGGTTCGATGTGTTGTTGTTGGTGCGAAAGAAGCATGGAAAATACAAACCACTTATTCATCGGTTGTGATGTAATTGATGAATTTTGGTTGCTATTTTGTAATTGGTGGGAGCTCAGACGGTCGGGGACCGAAAACATGTCTGAGCTGTTTAATTTCTATTTGAATGCCCTATTTTCAGGGAAAATTGGTGGACATTTTCTCATCTCGATAACGACTACTTTGTGGAGCATCTGGGTTGCACGTAATGATCAGGTTTTTAATGAGAAAGTTGTAAGTGCAAAGGATATTTTATTCAGCACAAAACTGAGGGCATTAACGTTGGTAAAAGCCTCGAATGATGATTAGTTAGTGAACATCCATTGTTGGTGGGATGAGCCAGGTAAGTGTTTTATGTTGGATCCGAACAGGTTGAGTAGGATGGTAAATCGTTCGCACCCTGTGTTGTTTTTTAAGACTTGTGTGGTTTTTAAAGATGGGGTTCATGAGGTAGGGGGTTATTGAGCTCACAAGGAGAAGTGAGTCGAGCATTGTTTTCATGCCCTTCGCAAGGAAATAGTATGGATCAAACTGCTTTGGGAGCCATTTCATGTGCATTGGAATTATTTTTGGAAGCTGGTTGGAAAGGTAAAGTTGAATTAGTGGCGATTTCAGAGTTTAGAACATTGGTAAGTTGGATTCAGGCCGCGGTGCTGGTGGCAGATATGGATTAAAATCGATAGATCAATAAGGGCAATTGGTAAGGTTCATTTTCGTGTTGTTTCAAATTTTAGCAGTGCCCTGGCTTTTGGGTTAGCATGTGATGGAGGCCGAAGGGCAAAAACGTTTCAGGCTTGTTGGTTTTTTTTTGCAAATTTTGAATCACACATTGTTTTTGTATAAGGAGGAGGGGAAATTCTTTTGTTATAAATAGAGCCCTCTTCCTCCTTAGTTTAGCATCCCACAAATATAAGCCTTCTTCTATATTAAAGGCTATCTGTACTCTTTCTCTCTCTTTGTAATATTTCTTCTATTAGTGAAATATTATTTTAGTAGTGTTCAAGGACGTAGGCATAACTTTGGCCTAACCTCGTTAAATTTTGGTGTTCTCTTTTATGTCTATTTAATAGCTATTGTCGGGTATAGTTGTTGTTAATTATTGTCCTATTAAAATTACTTGTCTTGATAGTTCTGTCTAAGGAGAGTGGGTTTTAAGAGGGACCATTGTGACCCCTCCACTCTTTCCTGTGAATCTACATTGGGGTGATTTTTAGTACAATCGTTTTCACACTAGTCACCTAGATAATAGTTTTCAAGGTGAATTTGTTATTATTGGTGGAAATTAACCTGAATTCCACAATAATTGGTATCAGAGCTCTTGGTTTATTTTAGTATGTTCTGTGGTTGCGACTTCGGATGATCTTCCACATCAGAAAAAAATTCCTTGGGCTAATTGACATTCCGCATTGACAGCTATTAAATAGAATTTGTAGTAGAAATGACAGTCGACACAAAAATATCCACATCGTCGTCAACAGCTTCTTCATCTTCAATTTTGGCAATAAATACTGTGACAAATGTTAGATTTGCAGTGGAGATTTTTTATGGCATTGGTCATTTCAGCATGTGGCAAAGTGAGGTTCTAAATGCCCTATTTTAGCAGGGTCTAGACATTGCTATTGAAGGAGAGAAACCAGATGATGTTGAAGAGAAAGAATGGAAAAGGATCAATATATTGTCATGTGGTACTATTCGATCGTGTCTTTCTATAGAGCAGAAGTATACATTTTTTAAGGAAACTTCTGCAAGTAAATTGTGAAAGGCACTGGAGGAGAAATATTTGAAGAAAAGTGGTCAGAACAAGCTCTACATGAAAAAGAGATTGTTCCACTTTAACTATATACCAGGTACCACTATGAATGATCACATTACTGGCTTTAATAAGCTGGTGATTGATCTGATGAATATGGACGTGACTTTTGAAGATGAAGATCTGACTCTGATGTTGATGGGATCACTTACTGATGAGTTTGAGTATCTTGAAACTACTCTACTTCATGGGAAGGTTGATGTGTCTCTCAGTGAAGTAACTGCTGCCTTGTATAGTTATGAATTGAGAAAAAAAGACAAACAAGAAAACACAAGTGCCGAAGCAGAAGCTCTTGTTGTTAGAGGCCATTCAAAGAGTCAGAATAAAGAAATGAGAGGGAGATCGAAGTCAAAGTCTAGATTGAGCAAAGATGAATGTGCCTTTTGTCGAGAAAAAGGGCACGGGAAGAAAGAATGTACAGGCTAAAGTATAAAGGCAAACCTGAAAGGGGAAAGACTGTCTTAGAGTCAAATATGGTTGAGTATGATGATGCAGATTCAGATTTTGTATTCGCTGCTACACCATCAATTGTTAGATTCATGTTGTAGCCACATATGACCCCCAATAGAGAATTGTTCTTTGATTTTAAAGAACTAAAATGTGGAATTGTCTACACAACAAATAATTCCCCTCTTGACACACTTGGGATTAGTTCAATTCGCTTGAGGAATCAGGATGGATCAATCAGAACCTTAACATGTGTCCATTATGTACCAGATTTAATGAGAAATCTCATCTATGTGGGAACCTTAGAGTCAAAAGGTTTAGAAATAAGGGAAAAAGATGGGATTATGATGATTATCTATGGTGCACTGGTGATAATGAAGGGAATCCGAAAAAAAAACAATGTGTATTACTTTCTGGGTAGTATAATTATTGGGATAGCAGTGGCAGCTTCTACTGATGAATATGAGTCAGAAGCAACCAGGTTATGGCATATGCGCTTGGGGCATGTTGGTGAAAAATCCTTGAAATTGCTGATAGATCAAGGATTATTGAAGGGTGCTCGGGCTTGCAAATTAGTTTTTTGTGAGCATTGTGTAACACCCCCACCCCGTACCCGACCCGGATACGAGTCTGAGGTGTTACATTGACTTTTCAAACTTTGACTCTGGACAAAATTCAAAGAAAATTTAAAACTTCCATTAAAATAAAAGCGATTTATCTACATAAATTAACCAAAATAACCAAAATCGATCAGAGCATATTCAACTCAATTGCTTAGTACATGCTACCTATATTTAAATTAACCAAACACATTTAAATCATCTATTTTCTGATATGAAATTTTGTAAGGGAGATGCTGACCTGTCTTGCTCTTCTTCGCTTCTGTAACCTACGTGCGAAACAATCACACGCTAAGTCTATGATTTAGTGAGGCAATAAACATATAATGTAATATAACTTGTAATAATGCCGTAACAATCACTGCTATCATATCATATCACTCATATCCTTATTCATGTAACAAATACCTAGAACACCTATACAATATATCATTACATGTAAGAACATACACACATATACTCATCACTCATCATTTCCATTATTAGCCTTATTTTACCATCAATATTATTATCATTTATATCCCTTAACCACATCCTCTTATACCTATCATTTTAATCAACATATGACTCATTCATTCATACAATCCAAATATAATCATATATAACATATAATATAATTCATAGCACAAAAGCATATAAATCACATGTAATATGGTTATTGTTATCTTTTTATTAGCCCATGTACACATGTGAGAACTATAGATATGTGTGTCTATAGAGGTTGTGCACAAATGCTGTCACCACAGCTTATATAAATGCACCGAAGTGCCACGTAGAAATGCACCGTAGTGCCACGTAGAATTGCACCGAAGTGCCATATAAAATGTACCTAAGGACCACGTAGAAAATTCCTTAAGAATCATATACATATACAAAGGATCAAGTATGTGTCTCAAAAGACATCACACATGTTTCAAGGAATACATATATGTCCCGAAGGACCGCGTAGACCCTCGACTCTTGGCATGCCAACTATACCCCTAGCTCTCATGACACATAACATTGGCATTATTATCTATGTCATTTCATATTCACATATTCATAACACTTATCTCTTATCGCGTGTCTGATCTATTATAATCATGTAATCATATATCTCATGTCATTTCTTGTGAAATCATACATATCATGTAAGGCATATCAGACATGTACACACAAATCACTTCCATAAAATTCACATGATTTATTATCTCGTAGATCATATCACATTTTCATATAATTTCACAAATCTTTGTCATATATGGATATCACATTTGTACTTAATCACATAGATAATGTTATATAGCACTAAAATCCCACAGTTCCTATTTCATAGCTTATATATATTGTTCTTATATCTTTTTATAGATATATAAATACCTAGATCATAATTCCCTAATTTATTGTACATAATATTATCATCATTTATATTCATAACCCCTAGCTCATATTTTGTTCTCTTATGCTTACATAGATCCTATAACATATATTGTAGCATACTAACATATATCACTTATATAAATTCATTTATATACAAATTTATTATATTCTCTTAATTCAAGTTTACATATTTCATTTCCATATAACCCATATCATATAAATTCACACCTCATAACATATAATATGAACAAAGCATATACACATAATACAAACTATCATATTCTATTAATGCAAACATATAAAATATTGGAAACAGACTTATCACAAGTCTAATTTCCATATAATAATATGTACAATCTAATAATATGCACTCACCTTGGTCACACTAAGTTCCAATCCACTTTTATGATTTCCTCTCTTTCGATCGAATCTTAACTTGATAATCGTTATGGAACTTATTCATGTTCGATATCTACATAATCATACATTGATACATATCACTATCTAATTGATATACTCTAATCTATCATTTCTTAGACCAAAAGAAATGTCTATTTCAATTTCCCCTTGAAGTGTATTGATGTATTCTACAGTGTATAGATGCATACCTTAACATGTGCATCGATGTACTCCTTATGCATCGATGCATTAATTGTATTCAATGTTTCCATTTTTAAGGGGTGCATCGATGCACTTCCTGTGTATCGATACACACTGAACAATTTCTAGAAATTTACCCTTGATGCATCGGTACACTATGAATGTGTACCGATGCACACTAGCCCAAAAATCCAATTTATACCCGAAAATCCACTCTTTTCAGCTTAATTACTTCATACATCCTCCCCTTTCTTATTCTTAACTTACATACTCATATTCAAACTCATTTTTATTCATTAATCACCTCTTTAACATCAAAATCCTATTCTCCATATGTAATTCAAGAATCATACTCAATTTCTAACATGTTCCAAATCAAATTTCATTACTTCATATCTCTTAATTAGATTGATGACAAGTCAAATTTAACTTCCAATTCTAGTTAAGAACTCTATTCTAAGATTTCATCCAAGAACCTCAAATCTTTAATCCTTCCTAACTCCATCATACTTTGATTTTAAGATAACGTAAGCTTTCTTTAAGCTTAGTTATCATCTAATAATCAAAAACCAATCTTAAATTTAACTAAAAACTCAATAATCAGAAAACTCACCTTTGGCTCTTGGTTTTTACGTGTGAAGGAAGAAGAAATATGAAGAGAATTCTAGAAACCACTTGTTTCCTCTTCCCTTCCACGTGTTAAATATATAATCATATTTAAATATTTTCCTTACAAATGACCATCTTTTAGGCAATATTTCAAAATAAATAATTGAACTATTTCATTTTTCTACTTTAGTCGCCAAATTCTTAAACTTTACAATTTAATCACTAACTCAGTATTGCGAATGTTACATATTACATCAAAGAGAAAAAGACGAGGGTGAAATTTGGAACAACAATCCATGATACTAAAGATATTTTGGATTATGTTCATTCAGATGTATGGGGGCCTTTCAAGACAACTTTATTGGGAGGAACACACTATTATGTCACCTTTGTTGTTGATTTTTCCCGGAGAGTTTGGGTGTATACAATGAAGAAAAAGGATAAGGTGCTAGGAGTTTTCCTTAAATGAAAAAAGATGGTGGAGAATCAAACAGGCAAAAAAATCAAACATCTCCGTACATACAATGGTGGAGAGTACAAAAATGATCCATTTCTGACAGTCTATGAAGAAGAAGGTATTATCAGGCACTTCACTGTCAGATATACACCACAACAGAATGGGGTGGTAGAGCGTATGAACTGGACATTAGCGGAGAAGGTTCGGTGTATGTTGTCTAATGCTGGGTTAGGTAAAGAATTTTGCGCTGATGCTTTGGTTTATGCTTGTCACCTTGTCAACCACTTACCATCAACTGCTATTGGTGGTAAAACACCATTAGAGAAATGGTTTGGAGAACCTGCTACAAATTATGATTTCTTACATGTATTTGGTTCCACTGCATATTACCACGTTAAGGAGTCAAAGTTAGATCCAAGAGCAAAGAATGCGATATTTATGGGGATCACCTCTGGTATGAAAGGCTATAGTTTCTGGTGTCCAGAAATAAAGAAAATAATCTTCACCAGGGATGTTACCTTTGATGAATCTACCGTGTTGAGAAAGGTGACTTTAGAAAAATTATAGCAGACAGATGAAACTCCCAAACAGGTGGAGTTTGAAGGAAGCAGAATTGTCCCAGCCAGTAAAGAAACTGATGTTGAATCTCTTATGGTAGAAGAAGAGTTAGATAAAGAAGAGGTTCAGACCCAAGAACCTCCACAACAACATTAATCAATTGCACTCAGAAAGGGAAAGAGGACCATTAGATAACCTACTCGTTATACTGATATGGTCTCTTTTACACCACCAATTAAAATTGATGATGTTCCTACCACTTTTAATGAAGCAGTCCAAAGTTCAGAACATAAAAAGTGGAGGATCACCATGAATGAAGAAATACAATCCCTTCAAAAGAATCCGACGTGGAAACTAGCTAGTCTTCCGAAGGGAAAGAAGGCAATTGGGTGCAAGTGGGTCTATGCAAATAAAGATGGATTTCCTGACAAGAATAACATCCACTACAAAGCAAGATTGGTGGCTAAAGGCTACGATCAAACGGAGGGAGTTGATTATAATGAAGTATTTTCTCCAGTTGTAAAATATTCCTCCATTAGAATTTTGTTGGCTTTGGTAGCGCAGTTGGATTTGGAACTAGTTCAGATGGATGTAAAAACTGCATTTTTACATGGAGACTTGGATGAGGAAATCTACATGACTCAACCAGATCGATTCAAAGTTGCTGAAAAAGAAGAGATGGTGTGTAAATTAGAAAAATCGCTATACGGATTGAAGCAATCTCCAAGGCAGTGGTACAAGCGATTTGACAAGTTTATGATAAGGGGGAAGTACACAAGAAGCAAATATGATCATTGTGTGTATTCACACAAGCTACAAGATGGATCCTATATATATCTTCTTCTTCATGTTGATGATATGCTGATAGCTTCCAGGAGTTAGACAGAAATTATGAAACTAAAGACTCAATTGAACAGGGAGTTTGAGATGAAGGATCTTGGTGAAGCGAAGAAGATTCTAGGCATGGAGATATCAAGGGATAAAAAATTGGGAAGGCTTTGTCTGTCTCAGAAAGAATATATGAGGAAGGTACTAAAAATTTTTGGCATGAATGAGAAGTCAAAACCAGATATTAAACCTCTTGCTCCTCATTTTAACTCGGTGCATCCATGTCACCTAAGGATGATGCAGAACAGGAATACATGTCAAAGGTTCTGTATGCAAGTGCTTTTGGTAGCTTGATGTATGCAATTGTGTGTACGAGACCCGATATTTCACAGGTAGTTGGGGTTGTGAGCAGGTATATGCATGATCATGGAAAGGAGCATTGGCAAGCTGTGAAATGTATTCTTCGGTATATTCTGAACACCGTAGATGTTGGTTTGGTCTTTCAGCAGGACAAACAAGATGGTCAGTGTGTAGTTGGGTATTGTGATTCAGACTATACAGGTGATTTGGACAAGCGTCGATCAACTACTGGTTATGTGTTTACATTTGCAAAAGCACCAGTCAGTTGGAAGTCCACCTTACAGTCAACAGTGGCTTTGTCTACTACAGAGGCAGAGTATATGGCAATTACAGAGGTTGTGAAGGAGGTAATTTGGCTTCAAGGGTTTCTTGGTGAATTGGGAATGGAACAGAAGCACATCAAAGTGCACTGTGACAGTCAGAGTGCTATTCATTTAGCAAAGAACCAGGTTTACCATGCAAGGATGAAGCACATCGATGTTCGATATCACTTTGTACAAGAGATTCTAGAAGAAGGTGGAGTCATAATCCATAAGATTCGGACCACTGAGAATCTTGCTGATATGTTAACAAAAATGGTAACTGCGGTCAAGTTTAAACATTTTTTAGACTTGGTCAATATTGTTACAAATTGAAAGATGAATTTGCAGACACTGCTGAAGATTGGATTTTTGAGAGATGTGTGTGGAATTTGCCAAGGTGGATATTTCTTGGTTTTTTTTGGCAAATTTTGAATCCCACATTGGTTATGTATAAGGATGAGGGGAAATTCTTTTGTTATAAATAGAGTCATCCTCCTCCTTAGTTTAGCATCCCACAAATATAAGTCTTCTTCTATATTAAAGGCTATTTGTACTCTTTCTCTCTCTTTGTAATATTTCATCTATTAGTGAAATATTATTTTAGTAGTGTTCGAGGATGTAGGCATAATTTTGGCCTAACCTCGTTAAATTTTGGTGTTCTCTTTTATGTCTATTTAATAGTTATTGTCGGGTATAGTTGTTGTTAATTATTGTCCTATTAAAATTACTTGTCTTGGTAGTTTTGTCTAAGGAGAGTGGGTTTTAAGAGGGACCATTGTACCATTGTGACCCCTCAACTCTTTCTTGTGAATCTATATTGGGGTGATTTTTAGTACAATCGTTTTCACACTAGTCACCTAGATAATAGTTTTCAAGGTGAATTTATTATTATTGGTGGAAATTAACCCGAATTCCACAACAAGGCTTGGTGGTAAGATGGTTTCAGAAAAGTATGTAGTATGGTATTCTTGGTTGTCTTAAGTGGGAGTGTGGGCTTAATGGTAGGGTGGTGGTTTGGAAGCGTGGCCGTAGCTTGCTTTGATTTTTTTTAACGAATTTGTTACAGTGTTCTGTACTCATTTTGGATGTATTTTGTTTTGGCGTTGTATACTGTTTGGGTGGGGTTGTTCTACGGGTTTGGTTTTGTTTGAGCTTCGTTATGTTTTGAGTTTTGTTCTTAATTAAGATTACCCTTTTCCTCCGTTTAGATTTTAGGATGGTTTTTAATGATGCTCTTGACTTAGGATTGTCTTCAGTTAATAAATCTCATCTTGCCGAGTTAAAAAAACACGGCAATAATGATTGATTCGATGGCTACACAAGAATAATGATTGATTCGATGGCTACACGAGAATAATGATTGATTTGATGGCTATTTTAATGTTACGATGATCAGTCAATCAATAAGAGGTTTAAAATTGTGTAAAAAAAAGAATAGAGGAGTTTTTTTTAGGATTTGTCCAATTTTTTTCTCTTTTTCCTTAGTCGTCGTTAGTCTCTCTTTTTTTCATTTTTTTGTGATCGACGGTGGCATCAGTCTTGGTGTTGATTGTCAACAACTGATATTCATTGTTTTTCCTTTGCTTTGTTGAATATTTTTTTTAATATTTTGTCTTTATGGGACGTCTTATTATCCCTTTATGACATGTTTTTCTTTGCCTTTATGATAAGTTTTCGATCGTTTGGCCGTTATTTTCATTTATCTTTTTTTAGGGTTAGATTTGACATCGTCACGCCTGATCAAGACGTCGCTTTATTTGTTACCATGTTGATCTTTTTTGCTTTGGACCATCAGATTGGATTTGGATACGCGATTTGCATTCGTGGATAGTATTTTCACGTGGTTCAATTTATATGTGGTCTTTCAATAGTTTCATCCACTTTTGTGATTCGTTTGTTGATGCGATCAGATCTGTTCGTATCTACCTTTTATTCGAGTTTAATTGGATAGGTTTTTTGACATTTTCCTTATATGGTCCTTGTGATTTTAAGTGACTAGTTTTCTCGTGTAACTTGATTGTAATTTGGATATTTTCTATTTTTATTATGTGTTTAGTTTACGATTGTGGTTGTAAACTTCATTGTAACTTGGATATTTTCTATTTTTTAATTAAATTAGTGATTTCAAAAAAAAATTACGTTTACGAAAATAGTTTTTAGCATACAATATTACTCCCGCTAATTATTTCCATTATTAATTTTAAGAAGTCAAAATTTTTCAACTTTGATCATGATTATTTAAAATATTTAAAATAATTATATTTTATCAAATATATATTTAAAAACTACTTGATTGAAAATTTTTAAAAAATATTTTTTCATATTTTTATCAATAATAAATTTTAAATCGTAATCGATCAAAGTTAAAAAAATGACCAAAAAAAAGTCAAAAGTAGATTGATTTAATAGGACAAAGGGAGTATATTTGATGATGAGAACAAAGGGTTATGCAACTATAAACACTTTATCCATTTTGATTTGGGTGGAAAGTCACATCCGATAGTCAATCGAGTAACTATTGATCGTGTCAAGAATTTGTCTCTTTTAGGAGGTAGAAGAGAGATGAATGAAGAAGAAGGTTCCAATCCTTTTTTTCAGTTCGTAATTGAGAGGTTTTATAGTGAGTCTTAGTATTGATGTCAGGTGTAGGGTCAGTATGGCTACTAGTATGTTGACAAGATAGATTGACTCAATTCATGTGATCAGTTGTCATGCGTTTGGCTGTGAAAGGTCACATGGAACCTATCAGAGATCATGTTGAAGGATTGTGACTTCCCGAGATATAAAGTTTCATGGGATTCAGGGAACTCCAAAGGACATGCAACTCTAGTGGTGCAACCTAACATGACTTGCGAAGGATGTATAACAATTATCCTCCTTAGTTGAGAGAATGTCATAAATTGACAGATCCGAGATTCGTGACAGAATACACTCCTTATCGAGCTCTAACCGGGAGGTCTTTCTATGGAACATTGCATGAATTTGATCTAGAGGGCAACGAATGATTCAAATTTTCATTTGGGATACTTCCATTGATAATTTATTTTAAAATTTTACAGGGTTATCTCAATATTTTTGCATATGTACAATGGAAGACCCTCGACGCTTTCTATGAGACGATTGGAGAAAATAGCAAAATCTTTACGTCATAAAAGGCATTGAATAAATTCCTATTGCCATAGCAAAAGCATATAAAATCTTTTGGCTCAACAATAAAGAGATTGTAGAGACATCTTGACGTTTTGGTCTAAATTGACGAATGGACGGACAGATGTAGGCATTTCAATGCTTAAACGTATTGCGGAGGACCCTTAGTTCTTAAATAGGAAGGATTTGTTTCAATGCCTATATATCCAGCGAAGGATTCTCGACATTATTTTGGGGTAATGAAAATTGGATAGAGGTATCTCTACGCTTAAACATGTTACGGAGGATATCGTCTTTTATGTTCGTAATTTACTATATTTGGTAACTCAATTCCCTAAACCAGTGTGAAAACAAACCGGAATTCGCTTTTTACTGAATGAAAAGTAACCATTCTTTTTTTAACTGACTAAAACTGACATCCCACGTTTTTTGTCGAAATAAACTCAAACTTAACAATATAGGCTTGAACTGGTAACACCATGTCGTGTATATAAACCCTTTCTTGTACCATTGTTTAAACACCAACTACTTCATCTTTCTCAAATTACAAATAAAGAAAAATAAGTTTCCAATGTGTTCTCCAGCTGTTGCGTTTTTCTTTACCTTCTTGTTTCTCTTATTGGCTTCTGGCGCTGCTAATTTAGACATTGGCAAGACCCTGAGTGGCTACTCGGAGTTCTCCGACTTCGTCAACATGTTGAACGAAACAGGTGTGGCGGATGAAATCAACAAGAAGGAAACCGTCACCGTTCTTGCTGTTGCAAATGGTAATTTGGGTGGACTTTATGGCCAAACAGCAGAAACAAAGAAGCTGGTCTTGAGCGTGCATGTTGTACTCGACTACTACGATGAAACCAAGCTCAATAAATCGCATTCCAAAACAGCAAAGATTCTCACTACGCTCTACCAAGAAACCGGAAAAGCCCGCAATCAGGTAGGGTTCTTGAACATGATGAACACCGGCAATGGTACTGTGATTTTTTCATCATCATCTCCAAACTCTCACCTTGAATCTCAACTCGTTAAACAAGTTACTTCAAAACCTTATGACCTTTCAGTTCTGCAAATCGATAATCTTATCGATGTAGCCTTGGTTTCATCGTCTCCAGCTAACGCTCCCGAATATGCTCCCCCTCCGAGGAAGGTCCTAGCACCGGCTCCTACACCTAGTCTTCATGAAGTTGACAACGGAAAGTCTCCGGCTCCATCCAAGACTAAAGCAAGCGAGGCATCGCCGCCTGATGCTGATGCTGATGCTCCTGCAGGTGGTGATGAGAAAAAGTCTGGTGCATCTTTACCTGGTGGGAATTATTTGGTATCTACCATTCTTGTGATTTTCACTTGCGCTTTGTTAGTGCTTTCGATGATTTGAGTGGATGAAACAAGAGGGGAAACTTTGGGTTCTTTAAATATTTGATTTTTTTGTCTTGTTTTCACTCTGCTATTTGAAAGAGATTTTGAGGATGTATGGTCTGGTAAAACAAAGAGAGAGTAGAGTGCGGAGAAACAGTTCAGAAAGAAAAAAAAATGAATTGGAAAAATGAATAAAAGAGGAAATGAATTCGGAATTTTTTTTATATTGAGAAATTATAAGATAATATCCATTCAGAATTTTTTTAATCTATTGATAATGCGCATACATCCTGCTTACGTTGCTACCCAAATTCAAAACTTTATAAAAATCAACATTCCTTTTTATTGTTAAAATCATTTAATGGATTAAGAAATTCTCAAAAACATAATCAAGCAAAATGATGAGTTGCAAAAGTGTAAACTTAAAAGGAAAAATGCAAAATAAATTTTAGCCAAAGCAGTGCTAGCGGGTTGGAAGTCTCGTTATCTTTCTTTCGCAAGTAGAATTATTTTTGCCAAAGCAGTGCAAGCCGCAGTTCCAGTTTTTGCAATGCAGACTTGCTAACTTCCTAGGAAAATTTGTGATGTGATAAAATTATGTTTTGAACTTCAAGTTTACTTTGATATATGTATGAGATAACGATAACTAAATCCGAACGTAAATTTAGGATTTATCTTTATTTTTAGAAAATATTTCAAACAATTAAAGGGCTTATATTTTGCAATTTATTAGGAATTATCTTTTGTAATTTTTGCACTATAAATATCCCATTGGGGTAAGCCCCAAACATATCTCGAATTCCCTTGAATTTCTTTGCTTTTGTTTTCTTGTTCAATAAAGTTTTATTTTTCTTTTTAGTTTTTACTTTCAAGTTTTATTTTTCTTTTAAAATGCTAAGTATGATTTATATAATACTTAGCTAAATTTTTCAAAGCCAAAGGCTGAAGTGATGACTCAATTCTGATCGTGAGAATTGAAAAGCACGTAATACCCTTCGGGTTACATTCTTAGTTTTATGAATTCAAGGATTGGTAATCAACCATCCTTTTAAAATAAAAAACATCTTCTTTTAAAAAAGTACATGTTAGATTGATAGTGTTTTTGATTGACAGTTGAGAGAAAGGTTCAGCTTGTAGCAAAAACGACTTCCTGGGAACACACTTAGTAGTGGTCCACTATTGGGAACAAGATCGAATTCGATTCTCAATGAGACACTATCCGAATTGGGTTTTTCCAAAGCTTTTAAATTGAGTGGCGTTGATAACGATTATCGCGATTAGCCCACATAAGGACTAACAATCAAAGATTCTTTTGGATTATCGGTTCAATTGAGAGAAAACAAGTTATAAGGGTTGAGCCTTATAGACTGTAAATGGCGTGAATCCGAAGTGAAAAATCTATTTCAATGATCGACAGAATTTGAGGCAAAGTGAAAGCTTGAGTCTGATTTTTACAATTAAATTTTAATTCAACTTTGTTTTATTTTTACTTTCTTTATTTTCAATCGAGCAATCCCTTTTTTTGTAGATCACACCTAGCATAGAAGAAAGAATCAATTCATCAACAATAATGTTATTCCATGTGGATTGACCCTTACTCTCTCTATACTATTCTTTATTTCTATTTAATTTTGAGATTAAGTCACTTTTATTTGGCAATTAAAACCATCCATTTTCAAATTGGCATAATTGCCGATGAATAAGATAATTTTCTAATTAATTTTTTTTTGTTTTATGACCAGGCAAAACCTGGGCATATTAAAAGAATTCAACCCCAAGATCGAAGCAAGAGCTAGAATAATTCATAGAAAAATGCTTTGAGATAGAAGAAGAAGGCGACAAGAGCAATCAAATCCCGAAGAATCTCACGCCACCTGCAACGATGAGTCGATTCACATGACACCTCTGAAGTGTCGCAAACCGATCAAGCCGAACACACCCCACCTAACGCCAATCGCACATTACTAGAATTAATTGACATTCAAAATATTCCAGAGTTAGCTGCAACCCCTGCTGTTCAAACACCCCTTTACATCACCTTTTCTCAAGGCCAAACTTCGTTGCAATTAAAGGCAGGGCTCATTCATCTTCTTCCTACCTTTAACGGTCTTCCCAGTGGAAGTCTGCATAAACATTTCACAGAATTCCATTTGGTCTGTTCAAGCATGAAACCTCAGAGAGTTTCCAACGATCAAATTAAATTAAGAGTTTTCCCTTTTTCTTTAGCCGACACTGCTAAAGAGTGGTTATTTTATTTACCGTCGAACTCTGTTCATACTTGGAATAATCTAACTAGAATGTTTCTTGACAGGTTTTTCCCAGTAGTGAAGGTAAGAAAATTAAGGATAAGTATACTGGGAATTAAACAAAAAGATGGGGAATCATTCTACGACTACTAGGAGCGGTTTAAAAAGCTTTGTGTTAGTTATCCGCAACACTGATTAACTTCGTAAATGCTTCTTCGGTACTTCTACAAAGGGCTTTCACCCTTAGAGATGAAACTAGTCGATGCAACCAGTGGAGGAGCTCTAGGAAATATGATGCCACATAGTAAGGAAATTGATTTCGACAATGGCAGTGAATTCACAACAGTTTTCAAGTGAACCCAACCGACGGGTTCACAAGATAAGTTTTGTTTCACTTGAATGTAAAATTGATAAATTAATTGATGTGGTTAATTCCCTTATTGCATGTAAAAAGGGCATAGCAAAACTCTGTAGTATATGCACTATGCCCGATCATCTAACTGATTGTTGCTCTATGCTACAAGAAGAGGTAAACAATCAAGTTAATGCCATCGACAATTTTCTCGGACCTCCTAAAAGCCAATACAACCTATACATCAATACGTATAATTCGAAGTATAAAGACCATCCTAACTTCAGATGGCCGAATTAGACCTATCAACTAAGGCCACCCCACCACAACCATATCAGCTTCAAAAAGCGTCACTCAAGTCCCTCATGGAATGATTGGTCCAATCATAAGAAAATTTTAGAATCAAAGCGAGGCACATTTATAAGAAATTGGCAAGTAAATCAACCAATTAGCTCTACCATTGTTCGTTGATCGATTGTAAATGTATATGCTAAGGGAAGCAAATCTGTGCAAGTATACACAATCGATGCAAGTAATATAGTAGTGAGTGAGTATCGTCTCCACAGGGATTGAAAAGATTTTAAAAGATTGCTACAGCTAGGAATATGTGTCACTAACTAATCCTAAGAATACAAGTCTAATGATATAAATAAGGAAAATATGCAATGGCAAATGGTATGAACAGATGAAGAAAATATGGTCAAGGCAATAAAAATATGCAAAGGTAAACAAATAAAATTTGTCAAGGATAAAGTTATCAAAACTCTGTAAATAAACTGGAAACCTCACACAATCAGACTTCTAACAGGGCACTTAGGTTGGTTTTGCTATGGCGAGAAGTTATTTCATGCTAAGAATGATTTGGTATGCTATGCTTAGGTTGCCCGAAAGGATTACTGAGTGTTCTTAGACAGTTGCTATGGCAATACTACTCGACATGAGCTATAACCCTTGGTTTGTCAGACTGTTGATGTTGTAATACCCCTCAGCGTAAACTATAGTCGTTGTTTATCCTACTCAAGCGATTATCCCTTTTAGTTGATTAAAACCCTCTCCTTATCTCTAAGGTAGACAAGTTAGAACATCACCATCCCAGATCCATTCCATTTTTCACGTAGATCTATCTTAATTCTCTCAAATCTAAGAATCAATTTCTATAAAAACGAAAATCTCTCGAAAGCTCTTACAAGGTCTAGAAATATTCCGCCTAGGCACCAGGCAATCTCTCGAAGCTCTTACAGTGTCAAGGCAAAAGGTTAAAACAGCGAACAAAATAACACTTAACAAAACATACTTAATCATTCATTAACGGTAAAATAAAATATCATCCAAGCATTCCCAACACCAAAGAAAAACTCCCAGAACAGAGTTCTCTCGAGGGTCTGGTCGTTGCCCCGGCAAAGCTTGGCTATAGAGGGCACCAATGACGGACGAGTGGGGACGGTGGACAAACGGACGCCACGATCGTCTTTTTCCAAACATGGGGAAATTTCTCTGTATAATTCTCCCCTCTCTCCCTTTTTTGGTGGCTGTAACTGGTATTTATAATGGGAATTTTCCTAGGGTTTCACATAATTAAATCCCCCCTACATAACTATTTTTTCTTGTCCAACTATAAATGGAAATACGGTTGGTTATTATCATACTTTTGGGAGATTTATTGCACGTGAGATCAATCAGGCAGCTGGCAGGTGATGTAGCAGTTCGTCATATTCGCATCAGACTTGCAAGATTTTTCTTGCCTTGGCAAGGAAAATATGTTTTTCACTATCTTCGTCTTCTGTGTTCCATTGGCCCTATCAAATTAATTTGTTTCATCAAAGAAATTTTTTCCTCAGATATTTTATGCATCATCACAATCAACAAACAACCTTTCTCATCAGCAGCATCAATTTAATCAAATAAACTTTGCCTCGGTAAAACTTATCTACCACATGAAATATGTCCTAAATGCAACTATATAAAGCTAAAATGCTATGTCAATGGCTTTTAAACAATCAATAACTTAAGTAAAAAGACCTAAAATATAGTCTTTTTACAGTGTAATCACACCCCCAAACTTAAGCTATTGCTTGTCCTCAGGCAATGGATAATAAGCAATTGAGAAATAAGTTGCCATGGCAAAGCAAAAAATTTAGACAATCATGTGGTTTAAAATTTCAGCCCTTAGCAAAAAGTTTATCCTCAACATGGTAGACTGTACAAGAAGTCAAGTACCTTTCCTAGGTCAGGATTCTTTGTCGGTGTGCGTGCGTGATTGTATAGCAGTCTATGTCGTTAGAAAACTCATAAGTAAGCGCTTCTGTTTTGCCAAGGCATCAAATTATTCATCAAGCATAGTTTCACTCATATTTTTTTTCAACATGTAACTTCAACTTTTTTTAATATACTTTTAGGGGAGTAATCTCATCACACTACCATCCTACACTCTAAGTGAAAGGGAGCATACCTTCTACCCTCGAGCTAGTCAGGTAGAGTTTTTTTAACACTACTTGGAGAGGAGTCAGCCTATCACACCTACCATCCCACACTCTAGGTGAAAGGGAGCATACTTTTCACCCCCGAGCTAGTCAGGTAGAGTCATCCCGTGATTGCTTTCATTCACTCATATGTCGAGGCAACCATTTATTTAAGGGATTTTTCTAGGTCATGCCATTGTATAGAGGAGTGTTTCTCTATAGTTATACCGAGACATTTATTTGTAATTCACACAATTCAAAGCATTAAGGAGTTCAATTTAGCCTTTCAAACATTTAATGCCACGACGCGCAAAAAGTTCTTTCCTAAACATTTTCTAAGCACCTTAAGCAGAGAAAACATACAATCGTGTTCAAAGAGTCACAAAGAATCAAGTCCTAAGGTCGGTTCTAGCCTTAACAATCATGTAAAATAATTCTGGCCTAGGCAATAAAATTTGCTTTCATCATTGGGCATCATCAACTTTTTCGAACAACTATTCTAATGAAACTTATGCAATGAAAACAAATATTTCAACCAATTATTATAAAAAAACAAAAAAACTAAGTATGGAGTACAACACCTCCCCCAAACTTGATAGTTGTATTGTCCTCAATGCATGAAGACTAAACTAAAGATGAAATGTAATCCAAGGTACCTTGACTAACATCTACTTTGATGGTGGTGGGGTTGTTTTGTGCATATTCTTCAGGTGGAGAAGTCCAAACGTGATTTGTTATTCTCTTCTGGCGATGCTTGATCAGAGGTATTGCAATTTTCCTTGGCATTTGTGCAGATGGGTGGACATCATCAATAATGTCATCGTTTGTGCTAACACCAATTGAGTCTTTTTTCTAAGTGGGTGCAACATCCACAGGGGCTTTACTCTTGTCCACATGCTTGGGAGCCTCATATAAAAAAACTAATATTAAAAGTAAATAAAGAAATAAAGCAAAGAAAAACAAACACACAAAGAAAAAATAATAATTTTGCCATGACAAAAAAATAAAGAGGGTTGAAGGGATACAAACTCTAAACATTCTGAAATGATATGACAGTTTTGTCGCGTTCTATCAGAGCACCAGTATAGACCAAAGTGCCCCACATATATAACAGTTCCACCTTCAAAATATTTTGTCCTGGCAGTTTGTATCTTTCACATATGAATTGTAGGACCTTTGCAATAGTCATCTCTCATTTAAAGTGTTCTCCGCATGAAGCTGAATTGTAGTGGAATAGGATCTCTTCATTATGCTCCTTCAATCGTTGAGGGAATGGTTGAGGGGGTCTTGACTTTATCTGCTGCAGGTGGGGGTGAAGCTTTTGCCGTGGTAATAAATTTTCCAATATCAGTAGGATGACTTGTTAAACTCTCGTCCTTTTCCTTCTCCATAGGCAATTCTTCTTGTATAACAAGTTCAGCTTGACCTTCATATTCTTCTGGTACAATACCGTGGCAAATATTTTCTTGATTCTTCTCCCCAAACTTATCTTCTTGATTGAGCTGGGTACCACTCCTTATTGTAAGCACAATGTATTGCCCATTTTCGTGAGGCTTAGTGACCTCAGTATCACTAGGGAGGTTTCCTTGTAGGCGAGCATGTAATACCTTGGCAATTTGGCTCACTTGGTTCTCCAATACTCTCAAAGGTTAGCTTTGACTTCGTAATAAAGTTGTATGACTTTGTAACAGTTTGCCTTAACTTTTAATTGTTGAAGAGTGTTCGTGCAACAAGGCCTTAGTTAAAGTCGTGAAATCTTTTGCCGAGGCCATAAAATCTTGCAATGAAGCTTTGGGGGAATTATAATTTGAGAAAGATGTTGAACCCTTGTTAATATGTTGCCAGGGCATCTGTTGATGCTGAAAATTTGTAGGTTCAGAAATACTTTGTTGTGGCGTATTAAGGTTGCATGCATGGTTGTTGTTGGTCCCTTGATTACCCCACGAAAAATTTGGATGTTGTCTCCATCTGGGACTGTATGTATTAGAGTAGGGGTTGTTGTTGCTTCTATTAAAACTGGCCACGAAATTGATGGACTCCTGGTTTTCTGGGCATTCACTTTCATGATGGTTGCCATGGCAAAAATTGCATGCTGAGTTAATTACCTTGACTTCTTTCACCTCACTGGAACGCTGTAAAATTTTCAACATATTTGTTATGGCAGAAAGTTGGGCAGACACTAAATCCTTGGCGTCAAGTTCAAATGCCCCAGACACTTTCCTTCTAGTTCCAAGCCTTGTAGACGAGAATTGATAATTGTTATTTGCTATCCTATCAAGGATATCAAAGGCTTCCTCGGGTGATTTGTCAAGCATAATACAATTCGTCGAGGCATCCAACATCATGCGAGTGGGTGCGTTGACTCCATTGTAGAACATCACAATTTGAGTCCAATCTTGGAATCCATGATTAGAGCACTTACGAAGCAAGCTTTTGTTTCGGTCCCAACACTCATACATAGACTCTTCATCGCCTTGGCAAAAAGATGCTATGACATTCCTAAGATGACTGTTCATATTGGGTGGATTATGCCATAACAAAAATTATTTGCACAAGTCTACTAAAGACCTTATCAAGCCGAAAGGTAGTCCATTAAGCCATGCCTTGTTGTGATCTTTCAAAGAATATGGAAATAACTTCAATTTTAGCACATCTTCATGTACACCTTCCTGTCGAAAGGAGTCACAGACCTCTAAAAATGCTCGAACATGTTGCCTTGCATCCTCATGAGGAGAACCACCAAACTGTCCAATCAAGTCCAACATGTCAAACATAACCGGTTTCAGCTCGAAGTGGTATGCCTGAATCTTGGGAGCTACAATAGCATTCTTAAGGTCATCCAATGTGGGAGCTAAGTGATCTCTAGTAGTTCACGGTCTTGCAACATTCTTCGCCTTTTTATTTTTTGTGGCATTTAATTCTTCAGGTTCCTTCACTTCATTTCGAACTTCGTATATAGCTTTTTGAGCTCCTTGAACATAATTTCTTTGATAGAAAATTTTTTCAATCTCAGGTTTAAAATGAGATAATGGTTCCTTGGGACTTTTACAAGTTATGCAACCACTCAACACCTGAAAAGGGTAAACAAAAATAGTGAATAAATCCATAAAAATAAAATAAAAATACAATAATAAAGAAACAAGAAAATGCTATAACAATGCTTTTAAAAACACCAATTGCCAATCCCCAGCAACGACACCAAAAACTTGATCACTTGTAACTGTATATGCTATGGTAGGTAAATCTGTGCAAGTATACACAATCGATGCAAGTAATATAGTAATGAGTGAGTATCGTCTCCACAGGGATTAAAAGGATTTTAAAAGATTGCTAATGCTAGGAATAGGTATCACTAACTAATCCTAAGTATATAAGTCTAATGATATAAACAAGGAAAATATGCAATGGCAAATAATATGAACAGATTGAGAAAATATGGTTGAGACAATAAAAATATGCAAATGTAAACAAATAAAAGTTTTCAAGGCTAAAGTTATCAAAACACTATAAATAAACTAGAAACCTCGCACAATCAGACTTCTAGCAAGGCACTTAGGTTGGTTTTGCTATGGCGAGAAGTTATTTCATGCTAAGAATGATTTGGTATGCTATGCTTAGGCTGCCAGATAGGATTATTGAGTATTCTTAGACAGTTGTTATGGAAATACTACTCGGCGTGAGCTACAACCTTTGGTTTGTCAGAATGTTGTTGTGGAAATACCCCTCAGCGTGAACTATAGTCGTTGTCTATCCTACTCAAGTGATTATCCCTTTTAGTCGATTGAAACCCTCTCTTTATCTCTAACATATACAAGTTAGAACATCACCATCCCGAATCCATTCCATTGTTCACGTAGATATATCTTAATTCTCTCGAATCTAAGAATCAATTTCTAGAAAAACGATAATCTCTCGAAAGCTCTTACAACGTCTAGAAATATTCTGCCTAGGCACCAGGCAATCTCTTGAAGCTCTTAAAGTGTCAAGGCAAAAGGTTAAAACAGTGAAAAAACATACTTAATCATTCATTAACGGTAAAATAAAATATCATCCAAGCATTCACAACACCAAATAAAACAGTTTATGGTGTGGTTAACATCATCCCAAAATTATTCATTAAGTACAAGCCCATAAAAAAATAAAACATGAAGAACAAGGGGAAGAAAAACTCCCAGAATAGAGCTCTGTCGTGACATCAGACCACCACCATGACTGCTCCAGCGCACCAGCCTCTCTCGAGGGTCTGGTCGCTGCCCCGAGGATGCCTGGCTATGGAAGGCACCAAGGACGGACGAGTTGGGAAAAACGGACGCCGCGACTGCCTTTTTCCAAACCTGGGGAATTCTTTCTGTATGATTCTCCCCTCTCTCCCTTTTTTGGCAACTTTGATTGGGTATTTATAATGGGAATTTTCCTAGGGTTTTACATCATTAAATACCCCATAAATAACCATTTTTTCTTGTCCAACTATAAATGGAAAGACAACTGGTTGTTGTCAAACTTTTAGGGGATTTCTTGCACGTGAGATCAATCAGGCAGCTGGCAGGTGACGTCAGCAGTTCGTTAGATTCACGTCAGACTTGCAAGATTTTCCTTGCCTTGGCAAGGAAAATATGGTCTTCTCTGTCTTCGTCTTCTGAGTTACATTGGCCCTATCAAATTAATTTGTTTCGGTAAATAAATTTTCCCTCAGACATTTCGTGCATCATCACAATCAACAAACAACCTTTCTTATCAGAGTAATTGGGTAAGTTCGGTCCATGTTGTTCCAAAGAAAACCAGAGTTACGGTAATTAAATACTCAAAAGGTAAGTTATTTCTGACTAGAGTTCAGAATGGACGGCGATCTCCATCAATTACAGGAAGTTGAACTCTTCAACTCTAAAAGACCATTTCCTCTTCCATTTATAGATCAAATGATCGAACGTTTAGCCGATAAAACTCATTATTATTTTCTTGATGGATTTTCAGGTTTTTTCCAAATTCTGGTTGCGCCCAAAAATATAAAAAAAGATGACTTTTACATGCCCATTCGGAACGTTCGCTTATTGTCAAATCCCCTTCAGATTATGCAATGCATAGGCTTCCATCCAAAGGTGTATGCTGAGTATCTTTTCAGATTACATTGAGAGAGGTATTGAGGTCTTCATGGATGATTTCATGGTATATGGTAACTCTTTTGATGAATGCCTTTCTAATTTAACTAACGTATTGGAACGATGCTCATAATACAACCTCGTTTTAAACCATAAAAAGTGTCATTTTATGGTTGATAAGGGTTAATTCTAGGCCATATCGTTTTATCGGATGAAATTATGGTCGATAAAGCTAAGATCGATATTATACGCTCATTCCCTTACCCCACAACGGTAAGGGAAGTTCGATCTTTTTCTAGTCATGCAGGATTTTACTGTAGATTCATTAAAGATTTTTCGAAGATAACACGAAAATTATGCAATTTGCTTAAGAAATATCAAGTCTTCGACTTTAATCCAGAGTGCAAAGAGTCATTCAATATTTTGAAGGATAAACTAATATTAGCTCTGATTGTACAACCACCAAATTGAGACTACCCCATCGAGATTATGTGTAAAGCCTCGCTTACTAGCTTGGGCGTAGTTCTCAGTCAAAAGATTGATAAAGTTTCGTACACGATAACTTATGCATATTGGACTTTGGATTCAACGCAGAAAAAGTATTCTACGACCAAAAAAGAATTATTTACTATAAATTTTGCTTTAGAAAACTTAGATCGTATTTGCTTGGAACTAAAATAATTATTTTTTTGATCATGTAGCACCACGATACTCGATGAACAAAAAGGAAGCGAAGCCGAGACTAATCTAATGGTTTTGTTACAATAAGAATTCAATTTGGAGATTAAGGACAAGAAAGGGTGCATAAACTTAGTAGCCTATCACCTTAGCCGCATAACCTTTCCATGACCGATCCACCGATTCCCGAGGAATTCCCTGAAGAAAATCTGATAATGGCGCACAAAATCACTTCATGGTTCGTCGATATGGTAAATTATTTTAACACATGTAAATTACCTTTAGATTTTCTAAGAGCATAAGTTAATCAGATTAAAAAAGAATCTCGATTTTATATTTGGGATGATCCTTACCTTTGTAAAAACTAATCCGATAAGGTAATTCAGTGATGTATAGCCGAAGATGAGGTAAATTCGATCTTAAATTTTTTTCATTCATATTCATGTGGTGGTAACTTTGGACCAAAGTGAACCGCCCGTAAAATTATAGAATGTGGATTCTTTTGGCCTATAGTCTTTTGTGATGTTTATTTGTTTTGCAAAACTTGTGATCAATGTCAACGTGCAGGAAATTTAGGCCAAAGGAACGAAATGCCCCAAAATCCAATTTATATATGCAATATTTTTTATGTGTGGGAGATTGATTATATGGGTCCTTTTACTTCATCATTTGGAAATACTTATATTATTTTAACTTTTGATTATGTTTCTAAATAGGTTGAAGGTAAAGCAACATGAAATAATGATGCTAGAACCATGGTCAATTTTCTGAAAAATTTTATCTTTTCCATGTTCGACATGCCTAGAGCAATTATTAGTGATCGAGGAGCCCACATCATCAATCGGATCATTGATGCACTCATGAAAAAAATTTGAGTAACATAAAGAATTGCCATGACATACCATCCACAAACAAATGAGCAAGTGGAAGTTTCAAATCGTGAAATCAAGACATTTCTTGAGAAAATTATCAAACCGGATCGTAATAATCGGAGTCTCAAGCTTACCGAACGGCTATAAAGGCCCCATTGGAATGTCTCCCTATCGCCTAATTTTTAGTAAACCGTGCCATTTTTCGATTGAACTAGAGCATCAAACTTATTGGGCAGTTAAACAATGAAACATGGAGATGGAAACGATCGACAAATTGTGAAAGCTTCACATTTAAGAATTGGAGGAAATTTGACGAAACTATTATGATAGAGCTCAAATCTTTAAAGAAAAAACAAAAGAATTTCATGATAGCAAAATTTCTTTCAAATCTTTTTCTATTGGTCAAAAAGTTTTATTGTTTAATTCTAAACTTAAACTTTTTGTAGGTAAGCTTAGATCGAAGTGGCTCGGACTATACAATGTAGTTCAAATATTTCCTCATTGTGCAATCGAGATTGAAGATAATTCTGGAGCTCAATTTAAAATTAACGACCAAAGATTGAAGTATTACTATAAAAATGCTCTGACTGGTTTGGTCAAAGAAGTTACTTTGGAGGAATCGAAGATTTAATAAAGAAGGTCATCAAGCTAACGACGTAAAAAATAATGCTTGACGGGAGGTAACCCATTTTTCAATTTTTTTTCTTCATTTGTTTCAATTTTAATTTCAATTATTTATTTTTATTTGTTGTTTATGTCTATTTTAATTTTTAATTGTTAATTTTTTAAGGTACCCCGTTGTTTCTAATATGTGTGGATGAAGCAAAGGATTTAATTTGGATCGAACATGGCGAAAATCCTTCCCCCATAGAAAAGAAATCGCGTGGCAACAAGAAAAATTGCATGGGAGATCCATGCGTACTTTCATTAATGGTGCAAGATAGAATAATGATCGTGTATAAATGCATGTGTTGTGGCATTCAATTCTGTGCAAGTATACACAATCAATACAAGTAATATAGTATTAAGTGAGTTATCGTCTCCACATGGATTGATTGTATTTTTTGATGTTTGCAACAACTAGAACTAGGTGTCACTAACTAGTCCTACGATTTTTGTCTAAAAAGCAAACATTAACAAAGTGTATGAACAGATGAGAAACTATTGTCGAGGCAATAAAAGTATGCAAAAGTAAACAAGTAAAAGTAAAGTAAACAAGTAAAAGTTTTCAAGGTAATAAAAATGTCTGAGTGTCAAATATTCAGAAAAACCTCACACAATCAGACTTCTAACGGAGCACTTTGGTTGGGCTTGCTACGCTGACAATTTATTCTACGTTTATGATGATTCAGAATGTTATGCTTATGTTGTCCGATAGGATTCACTAGAGTGTTTCAGGTCTTTTGCTATGGAAATACTACTTAGCGTGAACTACAACCCTTGGTTTGTCAAACTGTTGTTGCGGTAATACCCTTTAGTGTAGATTGTAGATTTTAGCCTATCTTACTCATGTTTTAACCCTTTTTAGTCGAATAAAACCTTCTCCTTATCTTTAAGGCGGATTATAACCTCAGCATCTTGGATTAGATTAATTGTTCATGTAGATCTACCCTAACTCTCTCGATATTAGGCATCCACTCCTAGAAAAATGGTAATCTCTCGAAGGCTCTTACAAAGACTAGGAATGTTTTTTCGTGGCCCTAGGCAATCTCTCGAAGGCTCATACAGCGTCAAGACAAAATATTGAAACAATGAACAAAACAAAACTCAACATAAATAAAAATATATCAATCATTAACAATTGAACAAAGTATGCAGGTCATCCCGTGACTACATTCATGCACTCATATGCTAAGGCAACCATTTATTTAAGGAGTTCTGTAGGTCATGACAATACATAGAGGAGTGTCCCTCTACAATTATGCAGAGGCATTTATTTCCAATTCAATACAATTCAAAACATTAAGGAGTTCAACTTAATATTTTTGATCATTTAATTCCAAGATGCAAAAAAAGTTCTTTCGTAAAAATTTTCTAAGCACCTTAAGCAGAGAAAACATACAATTGTGTTAACAAGATCACAAAGTATCAAGTCCTAGAGTCATCTCTATCCTTCAGTAGCCATAAACAATTGTGTCCCATGTAATAAGAATTTGCTTTCATCATCGGGCATCCTCAGTTTATTCCAACAACTATCCTCACATACTCGTGCCATGACAAAAAAATTCAACCAATCATTATCAAATGTAACTAACTAAGTTTTGAGACACAATGCCTCCCTCAAACTTGAGGGGTTCATTTTCCTCAATGCATGAAATCTAATGCAAGGGAAATTATTCTAAAATGATGATGTAAATGAAAGTGAAATTCGGTACCTCATTCTGGTGGAGAGGTTCGGCTGGATATGAGGGTGCTGCATCGCTTAAGAGGAGGGGATGATTGAACATGTGTCTTATGATGGAAGCAATGACGGAGATTGAATAGCAATCCGACCTGTTGAGCGCTTAAGGTGGCACCGGGTCCTAGGAGGACTGTTTGGTAGGGTATCTCCTCGGTTTGCGAGGGCTCAACAGGTACGTTTATAGGCTGGCTGGCTTTTGGGTTGATAATTGGTTCAGTGTTGAGATCTTATGGTTGTTCAGGGGCTAGAATAGAGTGGGTTGCTTTGTAACTGATTCAACAACATTGGTGGAAAGGGTAAATTCTTCAACTTTGAAATATTCGGGTGGGATTTACTGTCTATGCATCAAAGATGAAGAGGACAAGCTGATGTACTCATCCATCTAGCCCTGGACTTCTTCATGGATGAGAGAGACGTGAGTTGCGAGAATGGTGATATCAACTAGGGAACCAAGCAGAACGTGTGGTGTCGAAGTGAAAAATATGTTGTCACGTGGGTGCTAATTTTTACAATAGCTCTACAGGGAATGGTGGTAGGTTTTCAATGGTAACTGGTAACAGTTCCTTGAAGAACTTGTTCAGTTGTGTGTCTCTAGCCTTGATATAAATGAAGAAGGTCTGTATGTGACCCTCCAAATGTTCCAGGTACTCCTCTGAGTCCCGAGTGTTGGTGATCACAGTCGTCATTCTCGCCATGGATACAGATTTGGCTCTTCGTTCCAATCCTTCAGTCGTAGCGTTATCATCAAAGCTCGTCAGCTCTGGCACCTTCTTTTTGGTGATGCCCTACTTTGATTTGATAAAATCCTCCAAAGGTTCCTCAAGGACCGTTTTCTTCATGCATAAAGCAGTTATTAAATTAGGAAAAAGCAAGTTATATATGGCCTGCTTTGCACATTCGTAGACCTGCTCGAAGATAATCTCACCCACATCGATTGAGCACTCGTAGATAATGGAATGTAATAACATCAATCGCCTTAGTAGCACTGTGGTGTTGTGCGATGTGGGCATAAACTTGCCCTTTAAAAAGTGGTTCCATAATTTTATGACTGGTTTAAGGACTCGGTGATCCACACATTTTCGATTTGGAGCATTCCCTTCAAACTTCGCCTAACCAAAACACAAATCCTCCAGCACACCATCGTATGTCTCAGAATATGCGATGGTAAGAAATTTCTTATGTTAATTTTGGAATTTGCTGAGATTAAAATATATGTTGATGGTTAAGGGTGTGAAACGAACAAAGTTACCTCGCACATAGACAGAGTGCTGGGACTGATCTCCCATATGTGTATAAAACTCCCAGACCAGCGCCGGTGCCACCATCTTTCGATAACGGGGGTGAACTTTTCCCATTTGTGTTTTTGGACAATATCCATTACTTCTGGCCTGAACGGTTCCTCGTTAGTGGTCGGGAAGACCAAACCATCCTCTAAGTAGACTTGCCATTTTTACAGCTCCTTAAATCTTGACTTAGCCTCGGCACTTTGGAAGCGCTGGAAACTTATGGCCGCAACGGATGAATTGGATGCACCTAGATTTGACTTATAGCAAGTCATCTTTCTCTTGATAACATATTTTATGGAATCAACAAAAATTTTGGATGACAGATATAAAGGGTTTCGGTGAAAATAGGATAAAATAAAAGAATAAGATGAAAATGAAGTGAAAGAGGATGGAGAGAGAGAGAGTAAAATAGCCAGTTTTATAGAAGGTGGGTCGTTTATTGGGGTAAAAAGGTAAAATAAAAAAGAAATAATATATGACTATTAATGCAAAATATTTTTTATAGGATATAAGAGAATAAAATAATGAAGGAAAAGAAACCTTCCCTCTTAAAAGTGCCACCACTTAAATTATTAGGGTTTGCTTTATTCCATGCGTGAGATTCAACCCTAAGCTACCATATATCACCAGATCACCAATAGAAACAAAATTATAAAATAAAACTTAAAAAAACTACTCGTGCAAAATAAAATAAGGAAAATTATTTATGTACAGAGTGCAAATTATGTTTCCTAGGTAACAAAATTTGTTCAAGTGATAAGAGCAAACTCTTGGGCGTCAAGGAGTGGCGACGTTGCTTTATCTCCAGGATTAGTGCTCTGCTTATGCCTTTAGCCTTTGACCATTCATCTTGAAAGTGTTCCATCATCCAACTTCGATATTTCGATCACGCCATGGCTATGTAATTGATATACTATGAACGGTCCTGACCATCTAGACTTCAGCTTACCTAGGAACAACTTGATTCTTGAATTATAGAGCAATACTTGTTTTCGTGGAAAAAATAGCCTTGGTAAAAAAAATTATATCATGCCATTTTTTGTCTTTTCTTTGTAAAGGTGAGCATTTTCATACGCCTGATCTATAAATCTGTCCATCTTTTTTAATTCCAACAATCTTCTTTGTCTAACAAGTTACGTATCCATATTCAGTTTCTTAATGGCCCAGTACACCTTGTGTTCTAATTCCACGGGCAAATGATATGCCTTTCCGTAGACTAACTCGAATGGAGACATCTCAAACGGCGTTTTAAATGTTGTGTGATATGCCCAAAGTTCCTCATTCAGCTTTGGCGATAATCTTTTTGTTTAGGGTTGACCATCTTCTCAAGGATATGCTTGATCTCAGGATTTGAAACCTTAACTTACCCATCACAATTAATTTGTTATCAAAGTGAGTGCCTTCATCGTTGATAATTGCTCGTGGTGCTCCAAAATGCGTGAATATATTTTTGTGCAACAACTTTAGCATAATCTTGGAGTTATTTCGAGGTGTTACTACGGCTTCCACCCATTTGGACACATAGTCTACAACCAAGAGGATGTACAGATCACCAAACGATGCTGGGAAAGGTCCCATAAAATCAATTCCCCATGCATCGAAGAGTTCGACCTCCAAAATATTTTGACATGGCATCTCATTTCTCTTTGATATATTCCCAGTGTGTTGGCAACGATCACATGTCTTATAGAAGTCGTGAACATCCTTGAATAAGGTGAGCCAATAAAGTCGTATTTGAGGACTTTCGCAGCAGTCCTCATCCTACCAAAATATCCTCCACACGGGGATGTATGACAATGAAATAGAATATCCTTTTGTTCATCTTCAGGGATGGATTTTTAAATTATTTGGTCTCCACATTGTTTGAATAAGAAAGGGTCATCAAAGTAATAATGGCGCACGTAATGTCTGAACTTTTTCCTGCCCTGGTAGATAAATCTGAAGGCATAATATCACTAACAAGAAAATTAACTATATCACTATACCACGACATTGCCGTGACAAATAATAATTTCTCGTTAGGGAAATCCTCCTGGATTTCCTTCATGTTGTGATAAATGTTTTTGTTCTCTAGCCTAGATAAATGATCTGCTACTTGGTTTTCAGTACCCTTCCTATCTATCACCTCTAAATCAAATTCTTGCAGCAAGAGTATCCATCTAACAAGCCTAGGCTTGGCATCCTTTTTATTGACTAGGTAATTAATGGAAGAGTGATATGTAAGTACAATGACCTTATTTCCTATAAGGTATGCCCTAAACTTATCAAAGTCGAATACTACAACAAGCAATTCTTTTTCATTGGTGGTATAATTAAGTTGTGCATCATTAAGGGTACGCCTAACATAATAAATGAAATAGAAAATTTTACCTTTTCTTTGCCCTAGCACTGCCCCTACTGCATAGTTACTAGTGTTGTACATCAGCTCGAAAGGGGTGTCTCAATCACATGGAATAATAATAGTGCCTAGGCATGTTTTTTATTTAGATCAGTGAAAGCATTGAGGCATTCTTCATTGAAAACAAATGGTTGGTTTTGTTGAGGCAACAGACACAAAGGCTTTGAAATCTTTGAAAAATCCTTGATGAAACGTCTATAGAATTCTGCATGCGCTAGAAAACTCCTTATGCCCTTCAAAGTGGTAGTGGAGGAAAATTCTCAATTTCTTCCACCTTGGCTTTGCCAACCTCGATGCCTTAGCGTGAAATTTTGTGTCCCAACACAATTCCTTCTATCACCATAAACTGATATTTCTCCCGATTTAGCACAAGGTTGGACTCCTCACATCGCTTCAGTACTTTAGATAGATATCGAGGAACCAGTCAAAGTCATCACCCAAGATGGAGAAATCATCCATAAATATTTCTAAAAAGTCCTCCACCATGTCGGATAAAATGGCCAGCATACATCTCTAAAAAGTTACCAGGGCATTACATAGTCCGAATGACATTCTCCGAAAAACATATATGCCATATGGGTAGGTGAATGTGGTCTTCTCTTGATGTTCAGGTGTTATGGCGATCTGATTATACCCATAATATCTGTCAAGGAAATAGTAAAATGTCTTACCCACGAACCGATCAAAGATCTAATCAATGAACTGATGGGGGAAGTGGTCTTTCTTCTTCGCTTTGTTTAGCTTTTTATAATCCATACATATCCGCCAGCCTGTGATGATTCTTGTAGGTAAAAGCTCATCATTTTCATTATTTACCACATCACGCCACCTTTCTTAGGCACACATTGAACTAGACTGACCCAAGAGCTATCGGATATGGGATAAATTATCCCAGGATCGAGTCATTTGATGATTTTCTTCATCACCACTTTCTTTATTATAGGATTAAGTCTCTTTTGGGGTTCTAAAGAATTACTATGAAACTCGTCTAGCTGGATCTTTTGCATGCATATGGTAGGGATGATTCCTTTTAAGTCTACCATATTCCACCCGAGAGCTTTTTTGTGTTGTGACAAAACATTCAATAAACTATCATCTTGCTTGGGGTTAGACTAGCAGAAATTATAACTGGTATTGTCACACCCTAGATAAATTTATTTCAAATGTGATGGCAAAGGCTTAAGTTCTAGGGTAGGTGCATGATGTAATGAAGGTTTTGGAGGAATAAATTCATTGAAATTAAGGGGTTCGAATTTCATACCTGGTCTAGCTTGAAGTAAGCTAGACTGTTCCACCTCCAATGAATAATCCTCAAACTCTTAATTTGTTCCATCTTCAGTAAATCCTACCTTTGCTTCAGTCGAAAAAGTTTTATCTATGCAAATAATTTTGCCTCTCTTGTTCTGAAAAAATTCGCATAGACCAAAATTATTGTTTTTCTCTTGCTGTAAAATCTCGTCAGGGAAAAAATTTACATTCCTCATTCTAGGCAATGTTATCCTTTCACAGAGTATTTTATTCGTCTAAATATAAAATTTTGCCTTGACCAAAAAAAAATCACGTCTTCTTCATGGGTCTCCAATGCAATGACATTCTTCAAGATCATCAACATACTTTCGTTTGTTGAAGACATTGATAGTGACGTTTTGATCGGCCACCCTCATCATAAACTCTTCATTCTCGCAATTTATTAAGATGCACCATGTGGCTAAGAAGGGAAGCCTAAGAATAATAGGTGCATTTTCATTGGTCTCACAATCTAAAATAAGGAAATCGGCTGGAAAGACAAACTTATCTACTTTAACAATCACATCTTCAATTTTTCCCTCAGAACGAACATGTGATCAATCCTCCAGTTACAAAATCATAGTGGTTGGTCGAGCATTACCCATTCCAAGTTTAAAAAATATGGACTTGGCCATTAGGTTTACGCTTGACACCAAGTCACAAAGGGCTCTCCCAATATACTTATCACCGATGGAGCATGGTATAACAAATCTTTCAGGATCTTTTTGCTTTAGTGGAATTTTACTTAATGTTGAACAATATTCTATTGTCGTGGCAACACTTTCTATTCTTTCCACCTTTCTCTTCTTCGTGACAATATCCTTCAAGAACTTGGCATAAAAAGGCATTTGATCAATAGCTTCGAGTAGTGGGAATTTGTATACAACTTATCAAGGACATCAACAAAACTTTTTAAATTGGATATCATTATTATGCTTCTTCAACCGCTGATGGAAAGGTGGTGGAGGTCTGATTTCGTCTGTTGCGGATGGGGGTAAAACTTTTTCCTTGGAAATAAATTTTCCACCATTGTTGGGTTGACTTATCGATTTCTCATCCTTTTCCTCAAACAAGTCTTCATGTTCATCTCCTTCAGGTTGACCTTCTGGTTCTTCCTGTGTAGTGCCTTGGCGAGAAATTTCTCAGTCCTTTCCCCTAAACTTATCATCGAGATTTATTTAGGTACCACTTCTAAGTGTAAGCGCACAGCATTGCTCCTTCCCATGAGGCTTAGTGACCTCATTGTCACTAGGAACACTTCCTTACGGGCGAGAGTGTATTGTCGTGGCAATTTGGCCCATTTGATTTTCCAACACTCTCAATGATGAACCATGGCTTTGTAATAGAGTTGCCTGGCTTTGAAACAAAGCACCTTGATTCTTTATTGTCGACGAGTGCTCGTGTATCAACGTCTTTGTTGAAGCCATGAAATCTTTTATCGAGGCCATAAATTCCTGCAGTGAAGCTTCAAGGGAGATAGAATTTGACGAAGACACATTACCTTTATTGTTACCTTGACAGGGCATTTGTTGATGTTGCAAACTTGAATGTTCAAAAACATTTTTTTAGCTTATTAAAATTACATGCATAGTTGTTATTGTTGTTCCCATGATTACCCCATGAAAAATTTGGATGTTGTCGCCATCCAGGATTGTATGTATTAGAGTAGAGGTTGTTGTTGCTTCTATTAAAATTGCCCACGAAATTGATGGACTCCTGATTCTCTAGGCATTCACTCTCATGATGGTTGCCACGGCAGAGAATGCACGATGAGTTTGTTTCCTTGACTTTTTTCACCTCATTGGGATGCTGCAAATTTTTCAGCATGTTAGTTATGGTAGAAGTTGGGAAAATTTGAATTCTTACCATCAAGTTCATATGCCCCAGATATTTTCCTGCCGGTTCCAAGCCTTGCAGACGGGAATTGATAGCCGTTATTGGCTATCCAATGGAGGATATCAAAGGCTTCACAGGATGATTGGTCAAGTAAAGTGTCATTCTTCGATCCATCTAACATCATGCGAGTAGGTGCATTGACACCATTATAAAACATGACGACTTGAGTCCAGTTGTGGAATTCATGGTTGGTGCATTTTCGAAGCAAACTTTTATATCTGTCCCAACACTCATACACAAATTCATCACCGCCTTGGTGAAAACTTGCAATGTCATTATAGAGTTGGGTGTTCATATAGGGCGGGTTACATCGAAGCAAATTTTTTTGCATAAGTTAGCCCAAGATTCCATTGAGCCGGATGGAACTCCACTCAACCACACTCTTGCTCGGTCACGTAAAGAGTATGGGGATAATTTTAGTTTTAGCATGTCCTCGTGCACACCTTGTTTCCTAAATGAGTCATACACCTCAAGGAAAGCACACACATAATGTCTAGCATCTTCATTAGGAAAGCCACCAAACTGAACAATAGAATTGAGCATGTTGAACATCACTGGCTTGAGTTTGAAGTAAGCTACATGTATTTCTAGTGCCACAATTTCAGGGTTGAGATCATCGATAATAGGATTTAAGTGATCTCGCATAGCTCATGGTCTTGCAGCATTTTTGGGAAAATTATTTGTCGCGACACCAGGATCTACATGTTCTTCCATAGGGTTATCAACTTGAAACTGCAGTTAATTCATATAGCCTTTGGCACGCTAAGCACGTTGCCTTTGTCTGAATGACTGCTCGATCTCAGGGTCGAATGGTATTAATGGTTCATCAGTAGATCTCCTGGTCATTCAACGATAAAAACCTACAAAAGAAAACAAGACAACAAAAAAGTAAAAATAAATAAAGAAAATGTGACAAGAAAATAAAAGTTGTTATGGCAAAAATTATCAAAATCCTTCCAGTTGCCAATCCCCAGCAACGGCGCCAAAAACTTGATCGCGTGTGAATGTATGTGTCGTGTCATGCAACTATGTGCAAGTATCCACAATCGATGTAATTAATATAGTAGTAAGTGAGTTATCGTCTCCACATGGATTGATGGAAATTTTTTATGTTTGTAACAACTAGAACTAGGTATCACTAACTAGTCCTACAATTATTATGTAAAAAGCAAACAGTAACAAAGTGTATAAACAGACAAAAAAGTATTGTTGAGGCAATAAAAGTATGCAAAAGTAAACAAGTAAAAAGTTGTCAGGGCAATAAAAATGTTCGAGTGTTAAATATTCATAAAAACCTCACACAATCAGACTTCTAACGAAGAACTTGGGTTGGACTTGCTACGGTGACAATTTATTCTACGTTTATGATGATTCAAAATGTTATGCTTGTGTTGCCCGACAGGATTCACTAGAGTGTTTCAAGTCTTTTGCTACAACAATACTACACGGAGTAAACTACAACCCTTGGTTTGTCAAACTGTTGTTGCAATACTCCTCAGCGTAAAATGTAGATTTTGACCTATCTTACTCAAGTTTTTACCCTTTTTAATCGAATGAAACCCTCTGCTTATCTCTAAGTCGGATTAGAACCTCACCATCCCAGATTAGTTCCCTTGTTCATGTAGATATACCTTAACTATCTCGATATTAGGCATCTACTCCTAGAAAAATGGCAATCTCTCAAAGGCTCTTACAAAGACTAGAAATGTTCTGCCATGGCACCAGGCAATCTCTCGAAGGCTCTTACAGCGTCAAGGAAAAATATTGAAACAATGAACAAAACAACACTTAGCATAAACAAAAAACTACATCAATTTTAACAATTGAACAAAATATCATTCATGCTTCATCCAACACCAAATAAAACAATTATGATGTAGTAAATATCATTCAAAAAAATCCATTAAGGACAACCCTTGAAATGGTATGGAAATGAAAAACAAATGAAGAAAAACTCACAAAATCAGAGCTTTGTTGTGACATTCTGACCACCACCACGCCTGTTCTGACAACCAGACTCTCTCGAGGCATGGTCGCCGCTCCAATGAAATTTGGCTATAGAGGGCACCACAGACGGTCAAGTGGAGAACGGTGTGAAAATGAGTGTAGAAGTCGCCTACTCCAAGCCTCGGGTATATTCTTCTATCTTCTTCTCGATTCCGATCACCTTTTTGAAGAGTTATAATGGGGTATTTTATGTGGGAATTTCTTGGGTTTAGTGCCATTTGAAATTTCGTAAATACCCTTAATGTTATACCCATTTTGTGAATGATATAGCAGCTGGCAGTGGTTTCAATTAACTTAATAACGGCATGAGTGCACGTGAGGTTGAAGCTGGGCAAGTGACGTCAGCAGTGTTGTCAAGCTGCGTTAGACTTGCATGATATCTCTCGCCTAGGAAATAAAATATTTTTTCATTGTCGTCTTCTTCTACTCCACTGGCCCTAGTAAATTGATTTGTCTCGGTAAATGAATTTTTCCTTCGTCATTTCCTGCATCAACACAATCAACAAACAACCTTCCTCTTCAACAGCATCAGTTAAACCAGATAAAGTATACCTCAACAAAACTTGTCCACCACATGCAAATATGTCTACATGCAACTATATACAGCCAAAATACTATGACAAATGGCTTTTAGACAAACAATAACCTAAGTAAAAAGACTCAGAATATTATATTTTACGGAGTTACCACATAGACCTTATGGGCTGGCGCAAGTAAGCACAACCCTTCCCCAAAATTTGGTCCCCTGCCGCCTAACACCACCCTCCCCCCATAACCAAACCACAACTTTTATTTTTATTAAACCCTCTTTAGTTGCCACCTTACCCTAATCCAATTCTTTCTTTTTGCCTGTGGACCCTACCTCACATTCTTATGAAATTCAAAGCAATAAAATAAATCCCATTAAATATCTTTTCCCCTTTTTCAGCCGAATACCCGACCAAATAAACCCAAACTTTTCTTTTCAAACTCTATTCCTTATTACTTTGACTCAAAAAGAAATTCAACCCCCGATTAAATACTTACCCTCTCCTCTTTCTTTCCCACGTGCAAACTCAAAACAAAACAAACTATTCTTCTTCCTTTTTAAACCATACCATTACAACCCCCAAAGAACCAATCGCAACCCTCGACCACCGCTAGCTCTCGTCGGTTCTGCAGTACTTTCGTTCACCTCTTAGATCCAAGGTACACAATTATTTTCTCACCTCCATTCTTCTCATCTATTATTTCTTAATAATGGCGAGGACAAGAAACCAAAGTGGAAATCCCTCTCGACCGTCGGTCACCCTTGGTGGTGATCGTCGTCGTTTCATCACCCCACCCGTCATCAAATACCAAGTAGCTTCGACTCATTGCCACAACCATCACCTCCTCGTGCCCTGCACCTACTGCTCATCATGGAGGATGACGCTCGCAAAACCCACATGCACATTCACCCTCTCCCAAGCCCAATCATGTTCCACCATCATCATCACTTTCGGCTGCCTACTCTTTTGTCTATTTTATTCTGTAACCGCACGGTTCTGTCGGTCCATCCAGGCCACGACAGAACAGCTCATCATAACCATTGAACTCAACTTTTTACTCGATGTCGTCGGGGTCCTTTTTTCAATCGATGCCGAACACCACATCTTCATTTTCTGCTCATACGACAGCACCCAACAACACGAGGTAAATTCTGAATCTGACGATATTGAACCATTACTAATGTGACATCCTGTTTTTGGCTATTCCGAAGAATTTAGGAGTAGATTTCCATCCGAAGCACTTCCACCGCCGTCCCCACAATCCTCCGGACAGGTGCATGCTTCATCGTTTCTTACCGCAAGCTCAATCGAAGGCCCCATGCACGAAGATAATCCGCATGAATACACGCATTATTCTGAATGTAACCCCTAAATCTGACCTAAAAAAAATTAGGTGTAACCCCTGAATATCGAACCTAGTCAGAGTATCTCAAATAGAGAAACTAAGTGGTTGTAAGCTATAAAGATTAGTGTCTCTATAGTACGTCGGTCACAAATAACACATCACAAGACAACATACAATCCGATTCAAAAAAAAATATTCACAATCCGATTAAATATGCAATGAATGTGCACCCAAACACCTTACACCATATGAAGAGTAGGTTCCCCATAACCAAACTAACTACTAACACCATCTAAAGTGGAGTCTGCCGCAAAGGTAGAGGCCACTAAATCTGAAGTGAAATTCACCTCGATGGGTGAAAACACTGAACTTCCCCTATCAATCCAAACCCAGTATGACATAGCAATATGAGATACATACATAAATTATAATCGATCTGAATGTAAAGATATTTACATAATTTGAATTCAACATTTTATCATAATTAAATATTTTCGAATGCACAACATATTTTACGAATACAACATATCAACATTATCACATGGCATTTTCTGAATGGTGTTAAATTCAATCAATATCACAGAACTGTCAAATTCATAATTAAATATTTCATGTCAACAACCAGATATTCACGTAATCATATTTAGCACGGGACAGAAACACACCTCGACAAAAACTAACGACGATTATTACGTCTGCCACAGTCAACTAGAGCAGGATGTCGATTAGGGATGGCAACTTAACTCGAATCCGACGGGTTCCGATCCGACCCGATCCGATCGGGTCGGATTTTTTTTAAAAAAATTCGGGTTCGGGCCGGGTCGGGTCGGGTTTTTTTTTAAATGTACTGTTCGGGTTGGGTCGGGTTTAGGGTGAAAAAAATCCGACCCGACCCGACCCGAAAAATATATATAATTTTATCCTATATATTTAGGGATAATTACAATAATATCCCTCCATATATAATTTTTTTCAATTAAATCACTGTTTTCATTGAATAAAATTTTTTTTATTATTATTTCGGGTCAGGTCGGGTCGGGTCGGGTTTCTAAGTCATATATTCGGGTCGGGTCGGGTCGGGTCGGGTGAAACCTTAATTTCGTCGGGTCGGGTCGGGTCACGGGTGAAAAACCCTTTCTTCTCGGGTCGGGTCGGGTGGCCCAAAAACCCGACCCGACCCGACCCATTGCCATCCCTAATGTCGATCCAAATAAATACCTACGACAAATAATTTAATCAACTAATTTATTCTAAAATTATCTACGAAAATAACATACTAAAACTTGTTGGTTAATACTCACGATTGACACGAGATAAGTGGTTTGATTCGAAGTTCGCAGGTAACGACGGAGGAGGACGTAATTTTGGTTCCGAATCAAAGTCTCTTGCAAAATTATAACATCTTTTATTAATCTCAATCTAGTAATTTAAATATACGAAATAATATTTAACGATGAATGTGTTTATTTCTGATTCAATCGGGGAAGTGGCAGTGATTGGGTTCGAATATACAATTCTATCATTAACCGGAGAGAACTATCGACAACGAGGATGCACTGACAATAGTCCCCACGGCCAGAAAAACTCAGTGTCACCCTCTTTAAGGCCTTAAACAGTCTGCCACCACAAAGCAACAGCGACGGTACAAAAATAGTTTTGAATGAGGAGTTTTTCACAGCCAAACGACACCACAAAGCCACGACCTAGGCCACATGGGTCTTCCCAAACGACAACTTGTCCCTTTGGTTTCTACGAACGGCCACCACATAGCAGCGCTGATGGTGTTTTTGTGAAACAAAACCCACGACCATTTGAACAAAACAACTCCCTATCGACGATAAAGGTTGGAACCACACCGAGGGCCTTAACACGACGACCGAAGATCTTGTTTACCCCTTGGAGACGAACGATGGATAGGGTTACGAGGGAGGGAATGTGAATGATGCAGCTAAGGTTCGAAAGAAAGAAATAAAAGAAAGCAGATAAAGTCTCACGGGGAGAAAGAAAAGAAGAATTAGAATTAGGATTAAATAAGTTTTAGTCTAATCGCAATGTTGGTCATTACACTTGCAAGGGTTTACGAAATAGACTAAAATTTTATCAATTCTTACAATTTGATCACCAATCTCAATTTAGGGTTTGAATAATTTTCCCAAAATTCTAGGGTTTTGAATTGAGAATTAATTGGAGTGTTACACAGAATGCCATCATCGTGAGCCCACCTATTCCGTCCGGTTGAGGAGGTTCTTTGAGACTACTTAGACTTTGATAATGAGGAAGATTTGCAGTTTGATATCATTCGACACCATAAATTTCAGGTTTGCAAATTTATTCCTTATCATACTCTTGATTTGTTGCACTTACGTGAGTCAGTTATGCATTATTTCGATGTTATTGGTTGGCGATCATATTTTAGATTAGGCGTAGTACGTTTTATGAATTGGTATTTGAATTTTATGCTGCGTTTACATTTTTACCTCATCGTGTTATGACAAATGATTTACCCGATGTTATATCATTTCATTTGCTTGGACAGTATTTTTCGATGACTTTGACAAATTTTAATTTTTCTATGGGTTTCATGACGGATGTCCAAACCAAAATTATTTTACCACTTTACATGAGATGTCATAGTAGTTTGACACGGATACAACATACAAGGCACTCACAGGTTCGGTAGGAGCTAGATACAATGCGAGGATGACGAAGGGATGGCACATTCACGATCCTACTTTATATTGCATTCACCAATTTATGCATAGAACTATTCTAGACGTAATGATACTATGTCATGTTTGAGTAAGGTTGAATTGTTTTTCTTATGGTGTATATAAACCAGAATAAAAGTAAACCTAGGCTTTTGGTTTGTGTGCGCTTTCGAGCACGTTGTCCGATGTGATCACCCATTGATTCTCAACCCTTATATTACCAATCTTGCATCCAGATTATTTCCATTGACTTTTGATTCTTCACATTTCACTTATATTTTTCCGATGGATCCTCTAGATGCTCGATGCTTGGATTTGATGGGACTTCTCGTCTGCACTCCCAATGCGCCACACATAGTTCCTCTCTGTATTGTTACCATTCGCAATACATGCGTATTTCTTCGGAAGGACAAGCCTAATGAAGCACTGGAAGAACATCCTTAATCAGACGTGCACAATGAAATTCATGAAGTGCATGGCCCATTGGATTCCACCAAGATAAACCTTGTCGAGATTCTATCATACCTTCGCCTGGCCGCGGCCACAACCGACAATGATTAGGGGAGTATTTTCGTTCCCTCTAAATGACTTAAGTGGGGGGTGGGAATTGAATCATCAAATTTTTACCTTGCTTATTTAAATGGTTGAACTTGAATTTTATTTGAATTGATGTGTTGGAAATATTTGTTTGTCTATCTCATATTTTTCCTTATTTCCTTGATTTTTCTTGTGAATTTTGATATCGCTTTTGTTGGAATTTAGGAAGCATGATTAATTTGTTTTTCTTGAAAATTGTTGACATTACATGCATTTGTTAATTGAATTGATAGCATGACTTAGTGCACTTAAACCTTTTATGTGAGTTTTGAGCATAATGAGCATACATTTACTTTTTTGCTCTTTGTTTGATTTGAGTGTGCTGACTAATTATTTGCATCCTAGAACTTGTAGCATAATGCTTGTCGAGACTACACGATTGAATGTGATGCTTTGTTGTGATAGAGGCATTAGGATTAACCCATTCTCTTCCAAAAAATAACATACCCTTTTGTTTATTTTTCCCCTTGGTTAGCCAATTTTAAGCCTTATCCTTTTCTTTGTTCACCACATTTTTAAAACCCGAGCCTATTTTATTTTATTTTCCCTCTTTTTGTTACCCTTTTTCAGGACAAAGTTGAGATTGTTTTTAAAAACAAAAAAAATTGTTTGAAACAATGCAGAAACAAATAAAATAGTCCAGAAAATTTGATTATTCGAACGGCAAAAAAAATAGTGCAATTTGGTTCGAGCAATGCAGAAATTAGTTCAGAAAAAATAGATTCGAACAACAAAAAATAAAAAAGAAACATTCAAAAAAAAGAAAAAAAGGAAAAAATGAGTGTGAATAAAGATTGATTGTTCGATTTATTGTGATCCCTTTCTTTGATTTTTACCTTTTTTTGAAGAAAAAAATCTTTGGAATGATCTTCTCTTTGTCTTGAATTTTTTACCCGATTTTTTGCTTTTATCCTACCTGAACCATAGCCTGTTACAACCCTTTTCAAAGAACTCTTGACTTTTGCATCATGTTCATACTTAGTAGTGGAGATCATATTTAGTTACAAGCCTATGGTAATTCTTTAATTAGTTAGGCTTGAGAGATTCCTTTACCCAAAACACTTGAGCGGAATGAATGAAACAATGAGAGGTACTAAGTCTTGTTTCTTTAAGATTGATGAATAATTGGAATATCATGCTTAGCTTAAACTTGCTTTTAATTGTGCCTCTTGCTTGCTATGATTTTGATTTGCTTGAAAATCTTGGAAATTTTGTGAGGATGGCGACTTGAGACTTTATGATTCATTGATTGAGAAAGGCTTGAGGAAAAGTGAAGTAAGGCACTTATACCTTATCGATTGATTGTGGATCTAGGAAGGAAGCAAAACAACCTGTACAAGTGAATGGCTTAAAAAGAGATGGTTAAAGATGGTAAACGTATGGGTGAATATGTGGGCTGTTTAAATGAGAGATGGAAGTGGAAGATGATTGATATGGCTATGGGTTATGGCTGATGAAACAAAGGGATGTTTGTGAGGATAATATCTTAAAGAAGACTCAAAGAAGAACCAATGCTATAGAGAGCAAAGACCCAGACTTTATATTGCTTCTTTAAGGGGTGGTATAAAGGACTTTGACCCACTAGTTATAAGAACTATGAACCAGAAGTATCAAGGGGAAAGGGGTTGACGCCACAAGTATTAAAATAATTAATAAGTCGATAAAAGTCACTAGGAGTTAAGGAAGAGAATAATCTCACTTATATTAATAAAAAAGGTATGAATACAAATGATATATGATTTCCTATTTATAGGAAATGGAGAGGCATGGCTGAATGATTACAAGGGGATTCAGCCAGCCTTGTGCCTTACTATAGAGTCATAATTTAATTACAAAATAGAGATGATGGTCCAGTTTAAATAAAGGTTAATAACCCTTGGCCGAATAGCTCTTGTGTCCCTTCATGTTGGCGCCAAATTGGATGGGAGATGATGCTTGGCCGAATAGGGAGAGGGCTCTTCATCTTGGCTCCTAAATGATATCACATGCAAGGAACATGGGGGATGGTCATATGGCACGCACATGGGTGTTCTAGGGAACCTTGTGGTGCAGCCTTGTGCATGGAATGATGGCTGGTCATTTGCTCCATCTTGGGCGTGCATGTGTCTCCTTCCAAACTAGCTAAAGTGTGGAGCTAGCTCGCAAGCATGGGGTTGTTTGTGAACAAGCTTCCTAGCCGAGTCCTTGTAAGCTCCATAATAACATGTTCAGCTACATTCAGCTACCATTGATATCACTTTTGGCAACTCAGCTCCAAATAGTCCAACTAGCAGAGTTTAGCTAGCCTTAAGCTCCTCCAGCTGAATTGAGCTTTCCTTAGTGTTCCATGAGTTGCCATGTAGTTTGTGAACTATTTATGAGCTACATATGACGTCCAAAGCATCCACCAAGATACCTCAACGTGCATCATACTCCAATGTACCTACATGTGCAAGGAAACAAGGTAAGTCCATGACATTGAGCTGATATGAGCTAAATACCTTGTTGTCATGTATGATTATGGTAATGTGAGCTATGTTTGAAGGTCATGAGCTAATTATATCATCTCATAATATGTATGAGCTAATGCATAAAGCCTAAGAGCTAATATGAATGCATATGAACTAATGAAATGAATTATAAGTGATGTATATATGATAATCATGCTTAATATGATTATAAGACTATCCTAACATGCTTAAATATCAATGTGCATGATGTGTTCATACTAAGTTATTCTTTAACTACATAACAAGTTTTCTTATCATGAAATGTATTATATAAGCATATAGTATATAAACAATATAAATTAGATTCAGTATAAAGATGTTCAAGAGTACTCCCTTTGTAGATGAAAACGGGCTTGCATCATCCCCCCTTCTTTAGGGCGATTTTTCCTCAAATCGAGTTCATTTTGTCCTTGGATAGCTTCACATATCTTTGCTAAAACAAAGCCTCCTTTGAACATTTGTGTTCTTCCAGTAGGTACCCTTTTGTAAGATTCCCCTTTAGGACTTTCTTTGGAATATGATTTACCAACAGGTACCTTTTGGGAGTGATCATCTTTTAAGGATATCCCTTTTGGAAGTGACCCTTCACGTGTTTGGTTCTGAAAAGTGAGGAGAGAATAAGTTTCAAATGAAGAGTTACTTACCTTTTGGTGATTAAGTCCCTTGGTGAAGAGTTGTGACTTTAAATTCCAATCATCACCACTTTTCGTATGAGACCCTTTATTTTTCAGCAATGAATCATCATGTTGCTTCATGAAGAAGTTGGATTTCATGTTTTGTCCTTCTTTACTTTTTATTGGTGGTTTGTCTTTGCGCCATGATTGTATACTCTTTCGCATATGTAATTGATCTTATTGTACCTCTTTTGGCGTCAAAGGCATCAAGGTTACCTTGCGTCCATCATGCTTAAAAATGTATTGATTGTGATAACAATTATGAATGGCCCTTTTATCATACTGCCATGGTCTTCCAAGTAAGATGTGGCTAGCATGCATAGGAACAATGTCACAAAGCACCTCATCCTTGTACCTACCAACTGAAAAAGGAATTAGAACTTGTTTGGTAACGTTTAACTCACCTCCTTCATTGAGCCATTTTAGTTTATATGGAGTGTGATGCTTTGATGTTGCCAATCCAAGTTTTTTAACCATAAGAGTGTTGGCTACGTTTGTGCAACTTCCTCCATCGATGATCATTGTGAAAACCTTATCCTTGACATGGAATCTTGTATGGAAAATATTGTTTCTTTGAATATCCTCTTGAGATGTTTATGATTGTAGGCATCTTTTTTAAACAAGCATCTCACAATGGTCTGCATTTTCTTCAGTTTCTTCGTCTTGTATTGCTTCAGGTTCCTCGTCAAAAATAGGCTCGTCAGAATCCGATACAATATCTCCATTGTCAAGTACCATCATGGCATTTTGGTTGGGACATTGACTAGCAACATGTCCTTTCCCAAAACATTGAAACATTTGATGTCTCTGGATCTCTCGAAAGTACCGGTTTGCTTTTATTTAACCTTACTAGATTCACCCACTTGTTTAGTTTTTGAAACTTCCATAGGATCCTTTGCTTGTGCTGGAATTGGTTTCCTGAAGGTGATAGGATTTTGCTTCCATTTGGTGGCTAAACTTGGACTACTCCGATTGTAGGATTTCCTTTTGAGTTGTCTTTTAATTTTCATGGCCACATGTTCCATCTCTTCAATCTCTACATAATACTGAAGTTCAACAAGGTTAGCAATATCAGGATTTATGCCAGATAAAAACCTTGCCATGGTTGCTTCTCTATCTTCATCAACATTGGCTCGGATCATGGCTATCTTCATTTCTTTGAAATAATCTTCAACACTCTTGCTTCTGTGTTTCAGATTTTTTAATTTATGGTAAAGATCTCAGTGATAGTGAATAGGCACGAACCTTTTCCTCATAATGGCCTTTATTTCTTCCCACGTATTGATGGGACGTTCACCATTTCGTCTTCTTGAACTCACCAATTGGTCCTACTAAACTAAGGCATAGTCCACGAATTATATAGCTGCAAGCCTGACCTTCTTTTGATCTGTATAATTTTGGTATTCAAAAATGTGTTCGATCTTGATTACCCAATCAATATAGGCTTCAGGATTAGTTCATCCTTGAAATGGAGGAATGATTACTTTGATGTTGTTGAAGTTTTCATTCTGATTTTGATGAGCATATCTTCGAGCTACTGATGTTACTTCAGCCTCCTCTTCTTCGAATTCTTCTTCCATTCTATGCCAATTTACTCTTTAGTTGCCTAAGGATGCTTCAAATTGATCCATACGATCATGCAAAGGCTCCAATTCTAATTTAAGCAATCATGTCATGCATGATTGCTTGAGTTTGCAAATTAGGGGCTTTTCTTTCAGGGGTTCGTCCTGGACTTCGAGACATGGTTAGTGAAATAAGAAAAGAATAAAATGTGAAAAAGACCTTACCAGAATATACTCTCACAAAGCCTCACGAGTCACCCAAGGAAAACTTGAATGTCACTCAATCCTCTTGGTTTGCACTCTAGGACTTAATGGCTTTTACTTGTCCTCTTCTGATCTCACACACACTCCAGCCTTTTTCCTATCAATTCTCTTCTCCAAAGTTCTAGAGGACTTTACTCAAAACCGTATCAAATAAATTTTTACTTGTTGGCGTCGGCTACAAAAAGGTTAGTAGGAATGGAAAGCAAAATATAATTGAAAACAAAAGGGGTTACTTACACAAGTCACTTCACAACCTTCTATCACCACAATCAATTTGAAAGGCTTACTTGAATGGCTTGGTGATGAGAATTGTTGATGAGTGCTTCAACTTTCTTTCTTTATTTTCTTTGCTTTGTTTTTTTTTTCTTCTTTTTAAGTGCTGGAATTTTCTTCTTTTGGAGTGCTTTAATTTCTTTTCTGATTTTTCTTGATTTCTTTGACTTTGCACTTCACTTGCACTTCTTTTTGTATTTTTCTTTTTGTTGTAGTTACACGTTGCTTTCTTCCACCAAAGATTTGATTACCGCTTGATGTAAGGAACTTGTACCTTATCGATTGATTGTGGATCTAGGAATGAAGCAAAACAACCTGGACAAGTGAATGGCTAAAAAAAGAGATGGTTAAAGATGGTAAGCATATGGGTGAATAGGTAGACTGTTTAAATGAGAGATGGAAGTGGAAGATGATTGATATGGCTATGGGTTATGGCTGATAAAATAAAGGGATGTTTGTGAGGATAGTATCTTAAAGAAGACTCAAAGAAGAACCAATGCTATAGAGAGCAAAGACCCAGACTTTATATTGCTTCTTTAAGGGGTGGTATAAAGGACTTTGACCCACTAGTTATAAGAACTAGGAACCAGAAGTATCAAGGGGAAAGGGGTTGACGCCACAAGTATTAAAATAATTGATAAGTCGATAAAAGTCACCAGGAGTTAAGGAAGAGAATAATCTCACTTATATTAATAAAAAAGGTATGAATACAAATGATATATGATTTCCTATTTATAGGAAATGGAGAGGCATGGCCGAATGATTACAAGGGGATTCGGCCAGCCTTGTGCCTTCCTATAGAGTCATAATTTAATTACAAAATAGAGATGATGGTTCAGTTTAAATGAAGGGTAATAACCCTTGGCCGAATAGCTCTTGTGTCCCTTCATGTTGGCGCCAAATTGGATGGGAGATGATGCTTGGCCGAATAGGGAGAGGGCTCTTCATCTTGGCGCCTAAATGATATCACATGCAAGGCACATGGGGGCTGGTCATATGGAACGCACATGGGTATTCTAGGGAACCTTGTGGTACAGCCTTGTGCATGGAATAATGGTTGGTCATGTGCTCCATCTTGGGCGTGCATGTGTCTCCTTCCAAACTAGCTTGAGTGCGGAGCTATCTAGCAAGCATAGGGTTGTTTGTGAACAAGCTTCCTAGCCGAGTCCTTGTAAGCTCCATAGTAACATGTTCAGCTACATTCAGCTACCATTGATATCACTTTTGGCAACTCAGCTCCAAATAGTCCAACTAGCAGAGTTTAGCTAGCCTTAAGCTCCTCTAGGTGAATTGAGCTTTCCTTAGTGTTCCATGAGCTGCCATATACTTTGTGAACTGTTTGTGAGCTGCATATGACGTCCAAATCATCCACCAAGCTACCTCAACGTGCATCACACTCCAATGTACCTACATGTGCAAGGAAACAAGGTAAGTCCATGACATTGAGCTGATATGAGCTAAATACCTTGTTGTCATGTATGATTATGGTAATGTGATCTATGTTTGAAGGTCATGAGCTAATTATATCATCTCATAATATGTATGAGATAATGCATAAAGCCTAAGAGCTAATATGAATGCATATGAACTAATGAAATAAATTATAAGTATGTTGCCTTGATGTATATATGATAATCATGCTTAATATGATTATAAGACTATCCTAACATGCTTAAATATCAATGTGCATGATGTGTTCATACTAAGTTATTCTTTAACTACATAACAAGTATTCTTATCATAAAATGTATTATATAAGCATATAGTATATAAACAATATAAAGTAGATTCAGTATAAAGATGTTCAAGAGTACTTCCTTTGTAGATGAAAACGGGCTTGCATCAAAAAGCATTGAATAAGTGAAGGGGAATTTGATAAGTTTTTAAATTCATCATTATTTTATTGTTAATTACTCTTTTCTTTTTTGGTTTATGTTGCTAAGTTGGGCATTTTCTCTTATATTCTGTGCAGGGCATTGAATTCTAGAAACTATGCTAAAAATAACGAATTCTGCATGTTTTATTTTTCTGGAATAATGGAATGAATTGGGTCATGACTTTGTTGATGTGGTGATGAGTCAGCATCTCCTAGAAAGTCCAGTCAGCATTTTTGTTCAGGCATAAGACTCAGCCGCAAATATGGATTTTAGGATTTATCTTTATTTTTGGGATTTATTTCAAACAAGTAAGGGAATTATCTTTTGCAATTTATTAGGAATTATCTTTTGTAATTTTGCATTATCTCTTAGGAGTTTTAGGGTTTTGAGAAGACTATAAATACCCCCTTAGGGTAAGCCTCAAACACATCTCGAATTCCCTTGAATTTCTTTGCTTTAGTTTTCTTCTTCAATAAAGTTTTTATTTTTCCTTTTAGTTTTTACTTTCAAGTTTTATTTTTGTTTTAAAATGCTAAGTATGATTTCCATCATACTTAACTAAGTTTTTCAAGGCCAAAGGTTGAAGCAATGACTCAATTCCTATAGTGAGAATTGAAAAGCACGTAATACCCTTCGGGTTACATTCTCAGTTTTTTAGAATCAAGGATTGGTAATCAACCATCCCTTTAAAATCAAAAACATCTTCTTTTCAAAAAGTGCACATTGGATTGATAGTGTTTTCGATTGACAGTTGGGAGGAAGGATCGACTTGTAGTACATACGACTTCCTGGGAACACCCTTAGAGGTGGTTCGCTATTGGCAACTAAGATTGGATTCGATTCTCAGCGAGACACTATCCGAGTCAAATTTCTCCAAAGCTTTTAAATCGAGTGGTACTAATAGCGATTGTTGCGACTAATCCACATGAGAACTTACAATCAAAGATTGTTTTGGACTGCCGGTTCAATTGAGAGAAAACAAGTTATAGGGGTTAGGCCCTATAGATCGTAACTAGCATGAATTCGAAGTGAAAATTTTATTTCAATGATCGACATGATTTGAGGCAAAGCAAAAGCCAGAGGTTGATTTTTACAATTAGAATTTTAATTCAACTTACTTTCTTTTATTTTTACTTTCTTTATTTTCAATCAAGCAACCCCGTTTTTATTTTCTTTGCAGAATCAATTCATCAACAATTATGATATTCCCTAGAGATTGACCTTTACTCTCTCTACACTATTCTTTATTTCTATTTTATTTTGATATTAGCGAATATTTTATTTGGAAATTATGAAAATTAGTGATGATACGTGTAATATGGCATATCCCTAAGCTAAAATCGAAAGTTGTTTAATAAACGACTCAGCAAGACCATTTTGTATATGAATATGAGCAATAAGACATTAAACATTTATTCCAACAGAAAGCAATAATCATTAAAAACTTGAGATGTAAATTCATCAACGTTGTCAAGACAAATTGCTTTTATGGGCAAATATGAAAAAACGTGCTCATAATTTGATTAATTGAACAAGAAACCTTGCAAATGACAAGTTGTAGGTTGATTACAAGGATATATTTGACTATTTAATTGATGCATTGAAAAAATCATAAAATATTTGAATGATCTACAATAAGGGTATATGAACCCAAAAATATCACTATGTATACATTCTAGAAAATTAATAGATTGATATTATATCTTAATTGGTTATGGTCGAATAATTAATTTGCCTTTAAAGCAACATGAAAAATGATTACTTTGAAGAATATGTTGGTTCTTCAATGAATGACCACATGAATTGTCAATAATTTTTAGTATCATAATTAAACTAGAATGGACTAATTGGCCGTGCCAAATAATAAAGCTACCAATAAACTTTTGATTTATTATAATATGTGTTTCAATCGTACTAATTATTATGTAGTACAATATGGAAGAGTGTAAACAATTTTTTCAAGATATGTTTATTACCTTGAGTTATACTCATGATTTGGAGATATTCAATATCCGATTCACTTTTGATCTCAATATGATATTCATTACAACGAATATCTTTAAAACTCGACAAATCTCTTTGAGACTTCGGAGAGTAAAAAACATCATCAATTTTAAATTTAGATTTATTCGGTAAAAATATATTTTCTCTTCCGAAATTTTCTATGACTTTAGTACTTCTAAATATAGTACTTACATTATCCTTGTGCATGTTAAGTAAGAACAATATTTCTTATGCTTATGTATGGTATAAATAGTTGCATTGTCTACCAAATATAAGTCTTCATCATTTATTGTATATCGTGTATGAAAAGTAATCGTATTCTTGATAGAGAAATAAAGAAATATCACATAAATATATATAGATATTAAAAAATTAAAGACAAGTATAACAATTATTATATTTAATAAATAAATAAACATATATAAATAGTTATTCATAAAAATAAATAAATTAATTAATAATAATAAATTAAAAGTTATATTAGTTCACTTTAGGGGTTGTAAAAAAAAATCAACAACCTTTAATTGAGTTAGACCAACAAAGTCATAATCATCGTGGTCATTCTTGTAAACAAAATTTATAATGCCCCAAATCTTGGGTTAGAAGTTTCGAGCTAATCCAAGAGGGTTTTTGTATAAACTCATCATCTTATAGGAAGCATTGGTCCAAGCTTGAGTAGAATTGGGCTTGGATTAAGCCTAAATAAGAGTTTAAAAGGGCATTCTCAATCTTAGAACAAAATAGAAAGGATTGGGAGAGTGAATATCTCTTTATTTGAAACAAAGGCTGAAATCTCTTAATTTTGGGTGATGTAATTAGTAGGTGAGAAGAACCAAAATATGATAGTCAGCTCCCCAACATTTTCTCACACTTTTTTGTCTTCTTTCCTTCCTTCTTCATCTTATTCCTTACCAAGACATTTAAAAAGGTTGAAGCTTTGTGACCTTACAAACCTTGTCTGAAAATATCAAGGTAAGAACCTTTATCTCCCTCTTCCAAGCTTTCGTTAAAGCTCTCATTTGCAAGCTTTGGTCATGGTGACCATAGAGAGGGGTTTAGTGTCGGTTTAAGAAACCTTAGCTATTCAGATTATTTTTTTATGGATTTTAGCCTTAGGAAGTACTCTTAACTCTCTTTTAACTTTCTAAATTAGTTAGTAACTCCTTTCTTGATCTTTGTTAGTGAAAGAGGTTGGGAAAGCTCAAAAAGCAAATGAAAGGAAAAGCTAGACCTTAATTGAGTAGAGAAATGTTCCAACAGCTTAGGAATTCAAGGTATCACACTATGTGTTATGGTAGTTTGCATGAGTTATGAAGCATGGAAGCATATTCATGGTAGATTTTAGTATTTGATGTTTTTCAACATGTTTATTGGTCTATCATGACCCCTTTTAACATATATAAAACTTAAATAACACTTGAGGATCTTAGCGGGGCTTGTGGGAGAAATGGGAAGTCATTTTTATACCCAAATAAAGCATTTATGGGTTTGAGTATCGATACTAGAAGAACAATACTGATACTGTTCACAAGAGGATTTTAGGCTAAGAGTATCGATATTTGTTCATCAGATATCGATACTACTGGATTGGTATTGATACTCGTAGGAGGGGTATCGATATTCTAGTAGCTAATTTTGGTATCAATACTCATGGAAGTATTGATACTGAGGGTAAAGTATCGATAGTCTCTGTAGGGGTATCGATATTGAGTTATTTTTCAAAACATCGAAGAAATATTTGGTATTGATACTTATGATAATATCGATGCCCTAGTTTAGAAGTATCAATACTCTAACTAAGGGTATCGATACTGCTCAGTCTTCTTATCAGATTCCAGTGTCTATTTTTATTATCGATACCAAGGGTGGGTATCAGTACTCAAGGGTCAGTACCGATATTGAAGGGCATAGTATCGGTACCAGTATACCGTTTTGTGTAAAGAACCCAACTGATCAAGGAGTAGTGATGAAGAGCTTAATAACGATAGAACTTTAGTAAATAAAACAACAAGTGAGAACAGTAATAAGTGCAATTATAGTTAGAAACACTACCAACTAGGATGATATAAAACTAGCCTTGTATAATGCTCGAGAAACATTCAGGACACCCGAGTTACTTTAGCAGTTAACAATCGTCTTACTTGTTAGAAGTATATGGATATATCTCAGCTAGTGTCAAGGTACTTCAGTTGCCAATTGGTCACAGAAGCCCTAAAAATTGATGGAGTAAGTTGGTTGCGGTATGTTTCCGATGCAGTTCCGGATCTTACCCCAAGTACCCAAGGATATCTTAGATAGGCTAGAAGGGTGTGTATTTCGAGATGCAGAACCCTCAACCACACCATGATGCCTACATAAACTTGCATGTTAGCATTCTTATACATTCCTACCTATGCCACTAGTATACTCATATAGTGAATGCATGTAGTACAGTACAATTATAAGTGTGGTACTGAGCTCGTAATCTCAACTTTTGAAATGTATTCTCATGTGTAGTTTCTTAAGAGTCGAGTCGAGGAACATTATCGTCGCTAATGATTCTTGATCAGTCGAGGCTTCATACTATATCTTGAGTCATATTTAGAGGGAATATATGATTCATAGACCCTTTGTATTTCGAGAGCTCCCCTGTATTTGTGAACTCTAATATTATGCTTTTATTTTATGACTTTTATGGATCATTTCATATGATTTTTACAAATGTTTTATAAAATTTTGGGTTAGCCACTTTGGTGGTCCCGTGTGCTACTTTAATACTTCAATTAAATTTGTCTCCATTTTTTATCATTTAATGATTTTTTCTAAGAAATATGATTTTATTAAATTAAATTATACAATCTTAAACCTAGATTGTGAGCCACATTAAAAACCTCTATAAACTTAATGAAACAAAATAGTACTCCTCAATCAGGCTAAGTCAAACTCTTGTTAATCCAAAAACCCTCCACCATAATCACATAATTAAACAACAGGAACTTTGGGATCTCCGTTATGACTCTTCAACATATACATTCAACTACGACAATGTTTTGCCAGTATAACCCTTGCTTTGCTAAATGATCAGTCATTACATTTCGCTCTCTTGGCGTATATATGAACTACACCATAGAAATTGAGGGGGATAACTTATCTATGTTTCAAAAATCCATCACCATAGTCACAATATGAATAATGAGCTTGCAATCTAATTTAGAGCTATATGGGATTCAGATTCTATAATTAGTTTTATAACACGCTAAACATGATTGGGCCTAAAGTTTCATATTGGGCTACCAAGACAACCCTTGATTTTTAAAATTTGTTCATTTTCATTTCAAAACATACTGAATGGTACCATAATAGATGTAAATAACAGTTAGAAAATTACTTTTATAAATCGGAGCTTTGTGACACATTGTTTAAAACCAAAATAATACAAACTTAGAGTTCAATAAACCAAATACATGAGTAAGGTTCTATGAATACATATGCCCACTAAAGTTAAAGTACAATACTCTAAGGAAGATGCTGGAAGTCCTACTGCGATGGTGCTCCACGAATGGCCCAAGTCAAAAACATGCGAACAAAAATATCTAAACGTTGAGCTTATAAAGCCCAGCAGTATAATCGCTAATCTATAGCAGCATTATATGTATCATAAACATAAGCATACTAAAGACATGGTACTAAGAAGTAGGTACATGAATGATCTTAATCAAGTTCTACCTAGTTAAGATTTAGCAGTTCTATCGCTGAAGTAGGAGCTCATGCTTCCCTTAATCCTCTGCTAAGGGCCTTGCCATAAAAAACCTTTATTGGGTCTCTACCCACACTAACTGTAATTGTTTTTCATTATCTAAATATGACACTGACATTGTCGTGCATTATTTGAATACAAAACTGACACTATTATGCATTATCTGAATGTGACACTGACACTATTGTGCATTATCTAAATGTGACATTGCTAGTATCTGGTCTCACATAGCCATCAAACATTAGTTAATTGAGGGAACTTGGTGTCACATAGCATTAGTAAAATTCCCACTAAGTTGTTGAATGATCCCTTAGTCTCACATAGCAATCAGGTATATCATGGAGAGGGAACCCGGTGTCACATATTATCGGTACAATTCTCACTCAACTGAAGCATTGGCTATATCTTACACAGCCATCAAGTCAAGCTTTAAAGATATGTATTTAACAGGACTGGTACAACTACACATGCATATCTGAGGTCCTAAAGCCCACACAACACTAACAATACCCCACTAGACAACTAAGGTAGTCTAACTACACACTAGTGTAGCTCGACAAACTAAAGTGAGGTCATCCCTCACTGCTACTATCTCATTTGTTCTCTTATCTATAACGTTATGAAAGGGTTTAATAGTTTGTTACTGTTATTAGTTTATTAAGTTGCTTTACTCAAGTCATTCATTACTGAAGGGCGCATTAGTCTCTTTTGTCTCTAAAGAGGATGTGTTCCATGATTTTATGACGATTACCGTGTTTTTTGTGCACTGGCTATAATAATAGCTAGCTTGATACCTAACTCAAATTCATTACCAGGTAGAGACACTCTAATCGCTCTTATCGTACTTCTCTTCAATACCCTTTGAATTGGAGAGATGACTTATACGTTCTCGGTTCACTTACGTTTCTAGAGTACACGACTTCGCTATTACGTAAACTGACTTACTTATCGTACCGCTAGTCGGTACATCCTCTGCAATGATCCTCATTCTTAATTATTCGATATGTGCTCAACTGAAGATACTTGGACGTATTATGCTTGGTATGGTTACTTCGGTTGTAACCTACTCCTAAGAGTGTTTTTAGGCCTCTTGATCATTTATGTCCCTCACAGACTAAGTTCCACCATTATGGATCATCCCTAACTCTTATGAGCCTTAACGAGGTCAAATCTAACCATCAAAGTAGGTAGTATTGATACTCTACTTGCGGTATTGATATCCTAGAGTCAAGTATTGATACCCCATGAGTATCAATACTAAAACTTGGCCTAGTATTGATACCAAGTACTCTCAGTATCGATACTATAGGGGCAATATCTAATAGGGAAGCGGTGGCGGATTAATGAATGTTGCTCTTGTTGAAGAATCAAACCTAGAAAGCTCTAGACTCGATAAAGAACAAAGGGTGATAAATAGTAGAAGATGGCTCCCTTATGAAGGTGAACGGTAAAGATGATGATAGTGAGGATGGCTTTGTGGAAAATAGATGGATAAGTGTCCTATTGAACCCTCCTAGTCGTAATGTAAAGAAAAACTCGCTAATATGGCTATAACTAACCCTCCTAGTCAATATGAAAAGGCAAATTCGAGTGCGAAGATTAATCTCCCTCACAATAACATGAAAGAACTCCGAGAGAACAAGCTTCGAAGGCACAAGGCAATCAACACTTGCGAAAACGAACTCTCGTTGTATTATTAATCAAAGAAATCTCTTTTACAAAGTTGAAGGAAGCCTCCTTTATATAGGGGCTAAGTTCTAAAGGTCCTAAATAACTAACGAATAAAATAATAACATACTAAACATGTCTTAACTCTAATTTCTAATAAAATAATAATAATTAAAAATAATCTTTTAACTCAACCTTAATTCCTAATAAAATAATAAATCTAATCCTAAAAGATAATGTATCATCCTATATTAAATTATATTACAAATAATCAATAAAAATATTAAAAATTCGTAATATTTACAAAATCTCATATTAATTCCGTATAGGATTTTCTGCATGCACTGTCTTCGCTAAAATGACTATATCTTGAGTTCATGTTATCGGATTGATGCAATTCAAGAACCTTTGTAAAGATAAGAGACAGAAGGTTGTATCTTCAGAAGACATGTTGACCAAATAAGATCAAGATTCCATTCAAAAAGTCATCGCAAGTCTACTATTGTTATGGTCTTCTTTTCCAAGACTTGGACGAGTGGATCATTTGGAAGAGTTATCACTTCTTCATTTAATGTGAGCCTTGTGATGCATGTATCATTATCGTTACTCTCCCTCTCAATATCGATACTCTCCCCCTACTAGAAATACTCGAATTTCATCTCAGTTCATCCAGTATCGATACTTGTTCTCACGTTGCTATTTTTCTTCTTCCCTTCCTTTCGAACTTTCCTCCAATATGAATATCTCACCTAGAATTTTGCGAAGGAAATAAATAATCGAAATCTGTACAAATTAAAACCATTCAATCTTTCAATGGCTCTAATGACGTCATGCTTGTTAGAGAATCTCCCAAAATCAAATCGCTTTCCTATTCTATCCAACTTCTTCGCCACTAAGGAATCCACCACATCTCTGTGTCTTTCATAAGCTTGGCGCAAACCACTCCAATAAAATTTCGTTGGTAGGTTGCTCACAAACAATGTGACTATTCCTCTCCTGAAATGCTCCATTACAAAGTGTTATATCATGGATTTAGCTACTCCACATCAATAACCTTCAACAAATGAAAGGTTGCTCACAAACAAATGAAATCATTGATGGTTGATAATGGTCCATAAGATATTTTGGCATGCCATAGATACGAGAAAAATGGTATGTTCCTTCACATTGATAACATAAAGATTATGCTTTTTTAATTGGATTTTTACAACTCTTGTTCTTTTTTTATTCTACTTCTTGTAGGTGTAAGTATTCTCAAAATATTGTAACGAGCTATATTCCGTAACGGTTATGGGAACAAACCGGCATTTGGTTTTTACTATATGAAAAGTACCCCACACATTTACTGTATGCTCTCTTTGCTTCTCTGACCTAAACTGAAATCCCACTTATTTGGTCGAAATTAACTCAAACTTACCAATATTAGGCTTGAATTGGTATCACCATGTTTTGTATATAAACCCTTTCTTGCATCCTTCTCTGAAACACCAACAACTTCATCTTTCTCAAATAACAAAAAGAAAATAAGTTTTCAATGTCTTCTCCAGATGTTGCATTTTTCTTTGCCTTTTTGTTTTTCTTATTAGCTTCTGGAGCTGCTAATTTAGACATTGGTAAGACCCTGAGCGGCTACTTGGAGTTCTCCTACTTCGTCAACATGTTGAACGAAACTTGTGTGGCGGACGAAATCAATAGCAGGCAAACCATCACTGTTCTTGCTGTTCCCAATGGCAATTTGGGCGGACTTTATGGCCAAACCATGGAAAACAAAGAAGATGGTGTTGAGCGTGCATGTTGTACTCGATTATTACGATGAAACCAAGCTCAAAAAATAGCATTCCAAAACGGAGAAGATTCTCACCACGCTCTACCAAGAAACCGGGAAAGCCCGCAATCAGGTAGGGTACTTGAACATGACGAACACCTGCAATGGAACCGTGTATTTTGCATCTTCTTCTGCGAACTCTCACATCGAAACTCAACTCGTTAAACAATTTACTTCAAAACCTTATGACCTTTCAGTGCTGCAAATCATTAATCTTATCGATGTGGCCTCGGTTTCACCTGCACCAGCAAAAGCTCCAGATTATGCTCCCCCTCCGAGGAAGGTCCTAGCACCGGCTCCTAGTCCTAATCTTGGCGAAGTGGACAACGGAAAGTCTCCGGCTCCATCCAAGACTAAAGCCAGCGACGCCTCGCCGCCAGTTGCTGATGCTGATACTCCTGGTGGTGATGAGAAAAAGTCTGCTGTATCTGCACCTTGTGGGGATTATCTGGCCTCTACCCTTCTTTCGGTTTTCACTTGCGCTTGGTTGCTTCTTACGATGGTTTGAGTAGTAACACAAGAGGGAAAACTTTGGGTTCATTAAATCTTCGAATTTTTTTGTTTATTTTCACTCTGCTATGTGAAAGAGATTTTGAGGATATATGGTCTGGTAAACGAAGAGAGAGTAAAGTGTGGAGAAACAGTTCAAAAATGGGGGGGAAACGAATTGGAAAACTTAATAAAGAGGAAATGAATTCGGATTTTTTTTTTTTTTTGAAGAATCTTGATGTTTATCACTTAAATCATTTGATGGGTTCAGAAATTCTCAAAGTAAAGCACACAATCAAGCAAAATGATGATGGTTGCAAAAGCATGGACTAAAAGGGAAAATGCAAAACAAATTTTAAATCCCTTATCATAGTAATGCGTACCTTCACCACCTACACAGATGGTGAAGATAGTTTATGTAGTTTACCCTAAAACTACAATAATAATAATTTTTTTGTTGAATAGTTTTGGGTAAATTGATTGACAATGCATATATACTTAGCTACTTGAATACACGTTTTTTAATAAAAATATATTATTTATATTACTAAGATCATTTTATGAGTTCTAATAATAATTTAAATAAGGATAAACAACTCTAATAGTCATTAGACTTTTATGGCGCTTTCACTTTAGTCAATGAATTCGAAAATCTTTCATTAGAATCATTGTTGTTAAAAAAAATTCATTTAGATTATTAGATCGTTAAACTATTAATAAAAGTTGATGTAACACAGTCATATATCATATATGAAAAATGAACTTGGGTGGGTATAGGATTCAAACCTGAGATCCCTCGTAAAAAAAATTTAAAAGTTAACCATTAAATCAAGTTAATAACTTGATATATTCTTCACAAAGTAATATTTGAAGAGTGGCCTTGACCACTAAGCCCTCTAGAACTTGGTTCCTCTTCCTTGCCATTGCCTACTGCTTCAATGCCACCCATATTCTACATATCTTTTTAGAAGATTGAAATGGAAAAAACTTGCGATAACTGTTGGTTTGATGTGAATTAGTGATGATGCATGTAATATGGCATATCCTAAAATTGAAATTAAAAGTTTTGATTTCATAAGTAATGATCTTATAATTAATTGAGTCGTTTGATGGACGATACAATACTATCATTTTGTATATAAACATGAGCATTTTCAACGTTTATTGCAATAGACGTGCAATAATCATTAAAAGCCCTAGATGTAAATTCACTAACATTTTTAAGACAAATCGTCTTTATGAAAAAATCTAGAATTGATTAACTAAGCAGGTGAGCTTGCAAATAAAAAATTACGAATTGATAACAAAGATACATGTGACCATCTAATTTGATGCATCAATTAAAACTACAAAATATTTAAATCCCACACATTTACTTACTATCTACTCTTTTTGTTTCTGACCAAAACTGAAATCCCACTTATTTGGTCGAAATAAACTCAAACCTGCCAATAATAGGCTTGAATTGGTATCACCATGTTTTGCATATAAACCCCTTCTTGCACCCTGTCTGAAACACCAACAACTTCATCTTCCTCATTTTACAAACAAACAAAAAAGGCTCCCCATGTCTTCTCCATCTGTTGCGTTTTTCTTTAGCTTTTTGTTTCTCGTATTAGCTTCCGCCGCTGCTAAGTTGGACATCGGCAAGACACTGAGCAGCTACTCGGACTTTTCCGACTTCGTCAACATGTTGAACGAAACGGGCGTCGCCGACGAAATCAACAGCAAGCAAACCGTCACTGTTCTTGTTGTTTCGAATGGTAATTTGGGTTCACTTTATGGCCAAACCATGGAAACAAAGAAGATGGTGTTGAGCGTGCATGTTGTGCTCGATTATTACGATGAAACCAAGCTCAACAAATCGCATTCCAAAACAGCAAAGATTCTCACCACGCTCTACCAACAAACCGGGAAGGCACGCAATCAGGTAGGGTTCTTGAACATGACGAACACGGGCACGAGTGCCGTGGTTTTTTCATCATCGTCTCCAAACTCTCACCTTGAAGCTCAACTCGTTAAACAAGTTACTTCAAAACCTTATGACCTTTCAGTGCTGCAAATCAGTAATCTCATCGATGTGGCCTCGGTTTCACTTGTACCTTCTCCATCCAACGCTCCCGATTATGCTCCCCCTCCGAGGAAGGTCCTAGCACCGGCCACTACGCCTAGTCCTGACGAAGTGGACAACCAAAAGTCTCCGGCTCCATCCAAGACTAAAGCAAGCGACGCCTCGCCGCCAGATGCTGATGCTCCTGGTCCTGGTAGTGATGTGAAGAAGTCTGCTGTATCTGCACCTTGTGGGGATTATCTGGTCTCTACCATTCTTTTGATTTTCACTTGCGCTTGGTTATTGCTTACCATGATGTAGATAAAAAAAAGAGGGGAAACTTTGGGTTCATTAAATCTTTGAATTTTTTGGCTTGTTTTCGCCCTGATAGGGGGAAGCTGTAGTTCCAATTTTTAGAAATGCTAATAAATTCAGGCTTCTTTTTTCTATCTATTTTTTTTAGCTGCAATCTGAAGAAATGAATACCTCCTAACCATCATCATTCTACTTGACAAATCAACTAATTGGAACCTTCACTTCAGCCCTAATGGAACTAAAGGATTGTAAATTCGTGACATGACCATAAACTTATCTCATAAATAATTTATCAAAAAATCAGTTGGTTTGGTGGTATAAGTATTAGATCTTTAAGTAAGATTGTATATTTAAATTTGGACATTATGATTAGAGTAAACTGAATTGAGAGAGTCACCTCCATAAGTTTATCTAATACCTGATCTAGATTGATTAATGAATTTAATACTAATAATTAAAAAAATTAGGATTGTAAACTCAACTTTAGTATTGATGGAGATAAACAAGAAGCGATGCTCGACTTGCTAGGCTGGATGGACTGTGGAAGCTTAAAGTGATATCTAGTTGGTGGGTGTTTGCGGTGTCGAATTCAACGATCAAACTGGTGTGGTGGCGTAGCCATGGTCTTAAACCAATGTCATTTAAGGGGCAGTCTTTATATTTAAAAAAAAAATTGTTGATAGTTGGTTTTTTGATGTTATGATCAACATTAAGCGTGGTTCTTTATTTCGAATAAGTGATTGTTGATGTCATGAATTTCTTTCTCCAATGTTTTTTCGGTTCCTATGATTAGGAGTTTGGCTTTTAGTTTATTTGGGAGTCATTCAATGAATTTTTAGTCGAAATAGTTTGATTCTTGCTCGAGTGCTGTCTAATTTCTTGAGTTTCTTATAGTCTTATAGAAACTATGGTCATTTCTATGGATTGGAAGATGTGTTCAATGAGGATGCTCCGGATGTGGTGTTTGCTTGGATGTGGTATTGATGAAGTTGTCTAGCTTCTTACCTGAACGTGTTCTACTCTTTTCCTTTATTTATGTTTAAATGAATAAAATCAAATTTGTCAAGCCAAAAAAAACAAACTAGGCTACACCCACGATGAATTAATCTAAAATCTAATTTACTTGTGATGTTTCATATATATTTACCTTAATTTTGAGTAAATATAGAACCATATGTGTAATTTGCTTGCTTTGATATATCAATAATTGATGTTCCTCAAGATAACAAGCTGATGGTTGATACGTTGAGTATGTAACTCATACATGGTATAACCCTATTTATAAATATGGAATCATAGCTTAATAAAGTAAACGGTATCATCTCAATGACATTATATGACATTATATGTGGTGGTGGATTCAGAAATATTTTTTAGAGTGAGCACATATGTATTAATAATAATAAAACATATAAGGTGAGTAAAAATAAATATTTAAGGTCAACACCTTCTAATAAAATAAACAATGAGCATAAAAAAATTTGAATTTCAAGCTAGGGACGTCCCTTCCGTCAGTTATACATACGTCCGTCACTGACGCTGATTATATGCTTAGTGAAAATGGAACGTTGTTATAGGTTGTTTATCTAGGATGAATGATTTAATTGCTACTTAATGTAATAGTCATTTTAATAAGAACATGAATCCTCTGTACCTTTTAATATTACACCATTTTAATATAGTCATTCTTCCTGCAGTGTCAAGTACTCCAGATAGAGTCGAAAAGAGAAACCCATCGGATTTACCCCCAGCATCTACGGGTTGCAACCGATAATGGAACCATGGTGGCAATCAAAGTGTTGTATGGAAATTTCGAGATAAAAGGATAGACCAACAATTTATGGCAGAAGAGAGTACAATTGGAAGGGTTCACCATTTTAATCTGGTTCGACTTTATGGCTTCTGCCTCGAGAGGGATCTGAGAGCTCTTGCATATGAGTAGATGCAAAATGGTTCACTAGACAGGTTGTTATTCGGTTTGAATGCTAAGAAAACATGTTTACAAACGTTAAATGAATGTAGTCATCAACGTTAAATGAACATGTTGGACAACGATAAATGAACACTACACGAATATGTTCGTGAATGCTAAACGAACATGTTCACGAATATTTAAGCAAACATGTTCACATTTAAGCAAACATGTTCGCAAGCATTAAATAAACGGACATGAACACCTTCAAAAATAAATAAACGAACACCGACACGATATTAAAAAATTAAACGAACACGAAATGAACATGAACACCTTAAAAAACGAACACAAACACGGTCTTATTCGTTGAAGTTCGGTCCATTTACACCATACTTAAATTTACCTGTACTCGGAAGAACTTGTGGAAATGCAATCGAATGGGACATTCACTTGTTCAATTTGCAACTAAAACAATATTAGTATCAGGAAGCTTGATTTTGTGATCATTTCGGAAAAATTGGAACATCCCATCATAGTAAGATGAGTACGAACCAAAAATCCAAATATAAAAGAACCCAAACTTTCTCCACTTATTTGATCCTAGTCAAATCATAGTAAGAAGAAACCAAGCCCAAACGAAACAATAAGAATGGTGGATGCAAAATAATCCCCATAACCAACAGATGCATCAGAAGGAGCAGAAGCAGGAACTGCTGGTTCTGGTGCTGGTGCTGGAGACTCGACAAGACTAGGAACTGCTGGTGCTAGTGCTAATGCATTCCTTGGAGAAGAAGTTTTAGGAAGGGAAAACGGTGAAGCTGAATCTGAAGCACGTGTACCGTTTATAATATTGCTGACTTGTAGTACCGAAACACGATCGGGCACAGCAACAACTTGTTTAACAAAAGCGGTGTCAAGGTACGAACCAGGAGCAGCTGAACCGAACGCCACTTGACCACTGCCCTCGGATTTCATTTTCAAGAAACCCTGGTGGTGATGTTGAGCATTCCCACTCTGCTGGTAAAGCGTGGTGAGTGTTGAAATAGAGAGAAGAGTATTGAGAAACAATGGCTTGAGTTTTCCATTGATTAAGAGTGGATATATATACATAAGATGGGGCATATAGAAATAGGAAACTAGCCTAGAGTTACGGGATTATAACTAATTACAAGGCACATAAATAGGAGACTAGCCTAGAGTTAGGGAATTACAACTAATCACAAGAATATTATAATTGATTACAATAATTTAAAATTTAAATAAAATTTGTTATAATTAATTCTCTAATATGTCCCCTCAAGATGGAGCTCCGGAGGAGACACCAATCTTGACCCTTAAGTCTTGGAATCGGCTTCGTGGAAGCGGTTTGGTAAGAGCGTCAGCAAGTTGATATGTTTAGGAAACATGAGTAACACGAAGAGCACCTGATTGAACTTGACCCCGAATAAAGTGATAGTCAAGTGCCACATGTTTCATGCGCGAATGAAAGACTGGATTAGAACAGAGATAGGTGGCACCAACATAGCTATGTCTGGGCGAGTGAGGCAAAGATACTGTAGACTGCCAACAATTGTTCTATATTATGTGCAGTCAGTTAGAGCTGTACCTAAATGAAGTGTGAGATTTCCATCTGTAACAAGTGGTGTAGCAACAGGTTTTGCACCAATCATTTTTGTCCGGGAAAGAAGATCAGTGATGTAGCACCTTTGAGTAAGCAGTAGACCGTATGGAGTGGTTAGAACCTCAATGTCGAGAAAATAAGACAAGGTGCCAAGATCCTTGAATGAAAATCTTTGTGCCATGAAGTCAATATAGCACTGAATAATATTGGAGTTGGTGCTTGTGATAATAATGTTATCCACATAAACAAGTAGATATATAGTAGTGTCACCTGAGTGAAGAATGAATAGGGAAGTGTCTACATGACTCAATGAGGAATTGGCGAAGTTCAAGGTACCAAGCCCGTGGGGCCTGCTTGAGTCCATATATAGCCTTCTTTAGTTTGCATACATGTGTTGGATTGTCTTTATCAACAAATCCTAGAGGTTGGGCCATGTAGACATCTTCGGAAAGATGGCCCTGAAGAAAGGCATTATTAACATCCAATTGTCGTAATTGCCAACCTCTACTGAGTGCCAGGCTTAGAACAAGTCGTATTGTTATCGGCTTGACAACCGGACTAAAAATGTCATGATAATCCACTTCAGGTCACTGATGAAAGCCTTTGGCAACTAATCTAGCTTTGTACCTGTCAATAGAACCATTAGGAAGCCGTTTAATACGAAAAACCCACTTACATCCAACAAGATTCTGCAGAGAAGTAGATGGAACAAGATCCCAAGTTCCATTCCGAACAAGAGCATCAAACTCATCATTCATAGCTTGTCTCCATTTAGGATCTTTTAGGGCTTGAGAAACAGTATGAGGCTCAATGTCTGATGGTTGAGAAATGATAGAAGTGAGGTTCATTTTGGTTAGGGGTTTGTGGATGTTGTTTTTTGATCTAGTGGTCATGGGATGGGTATTTTGATGGGTGGGTTGCGCTATGATTGAAGTAGAAGAGGTTTCAGAATTGTGTGGTTCTAGTGGTAAATGGTCAACGATGGTTTCTTAGCGATTAACCGAGCTGTGTTCGGGTAAAGGAAGGTCTATGGACATAGATCAATGGTCGACTGATGAGGAAGGGTAGTGGTATGTTTGGGTATTTTGTGACGGATGTTGACATGAGGAATCCCTTTGTGGGGGTGTATTGAGTGAGCCACTTGAAATTGGTAAAATTTGGACCGGGGGAAGCCATTTGGAAATGATCTCTGGGGTGGGACGTGATAGATGGATTTGGTGAGTGCTAAAGGGAAATGAGTTTTCAAGAAATTTGACATGACGAGAAATGTATATTTTAGAAGTGGATAGAGCGAGACAGATATATGCACTTTGTGTTGAAGAGTAACCAAGAAAGACACAAGGAGTGGAACGAGAGTCAAGTTTATGCTGAGAATAAGGACGAAGCCACGGATAACATAAGCAACCAAACACACGAAGTTTAGTGTAGTTGGGTTGAGACTCAAAGAGTTTCTCAAAAGGAGATGAAAGATGTAATGTGGGTGTGGGCATACGGTTGATGAGATATACAGCAGTGGCAAAGGCGTAAGTCTAATAAGTTAAAGGCATTGATGCATGAGTGAGGAAAGATAAACCAGTTTCAACAATATGTCGATGACGTCGTTCAGAAAAACCATTATGTTCTTGTGTATGGGGTGGTGTATTAAGATGTGATATACCATTGATGGAGAGGAAAAGATCAAGGGCTTGATATTCACCACCATTATCTGAATAGAAGGTAACAATTTGATGTTTAAATTGGTTTTCGACTAATGCCTTGAAACGTACAAAGACATCATACACATGAGATTTTCGTTTAAGGGGATAATACCAAATATATCGTGTATAATGATCAACAAAAATAACATAGTATTGAAAACCATCAACAGAATAAACAGGAGAGGTCCAGACATCAGAAAAGATAAGTTCAATCGGGTGAGATGAGGTTAAGGTAGAATAAGAAAATGGAATTTTATGACTTTTATTGCATGAACAGGCATTGCAATGTGTGAAGGAGGATAACGGACTAGACAATGGTAAAGGAAATTTGGAAACAATATTTTTCATAATAGTAAATGATGGATGACCTAGTCTAGAGTGCCACTCGGATGAAGTGGTCTTGACACTGGAAAATGCAAGCAATGGTGGAGAGGAAACTGAATGGGATGTAGTCGGCCACTCATATACGCCATCCTTAGGTTCACCCATAAAAAGGATTATCGCCGTGTTTAGATCCTTCACCTGAAAAGCAGAGGGTGAGAATTCAACAGAAACAAGGTTATGAGTGTAAAATTGATAAATCGAAATTAAGTTATTTTTCATGGAAGGGACACAAAGAACATTTTGTAAAGTAAAGGTGCGAGAGGAAATAGGTATGGTGGTAGAACCAGTATGGGTTATGTGAAGGGTCGATCCATCACCAATCATGACATCATCAGATCCTTGGTACGAGCTATGAAGAGAGAGATTTCTCAAGTCAGATGTAACGTGGTGAGATGCTCCACTATCCAGCAGCCAAGTAGGTGTAGTGTTGTTTCCCAGAATAGCATGATTGGCTCGTGGTTGCCAGGGTGTGGAGGGGCGATATCCCTGAGAGCCTTGAGGACAAGATGTTGGTGATTGTTGATTAGTGACAAGCCGAAACATCGGGCATCGTTTGCCAGTGTGTCCTTGAGTGTCGCATGCTTGACAATGACCCAAATAAGGTTTGGGTTGGCATTGATCATGAGAAGAAAATATAGTGGTAGGGCCTGATTGTTGTGAATTGGTGGCTGATGGACGCCAATTTGGATGATTCCAAAAGGACGTGGGATTTGTCGTGGCTAGTAGTGATAGGGAAGGTGGTTGAGCGGTCTTAAGAGATGCTTCTTTGTTGAGAAGTTTCTCATGAAGTTCAGCAAAAGAAATTGGTGTGTCACGGGCATTAATGGCATCAATGACAGATTTATACTTATCACTTAGTCCTTTTAGAACCCGATCAATAAGATCCTCATCATCAATTGGCTTCCCTAGAAGAGCAAGTTCATCGGTATGAGTCTTTATCGCCTGCATGTATTCACTAATTGATTTTGAGCCCTTGGTACATTGCTTTAATTGTTCCTTCAATTGTTTAATATGACCACGAGATGGTTTGGTGTAGGTATTAGCTAAGGTTTGCCATGCATCAAGGGAAATGGTGGTGCGGGCAATAAGCGGTTGTAGTGAAACGGAGATGGCACCGGGTTATGTACGCCGGATTTGGAGATGCAACACCATTGACAGTGACAGTGGGTTGTGGTAGAGTTTGAGTGTCATCAATAAAGTGATGAAGATCATAACCTTCAAGAAGGGATTGGATTTGAAGGCTCCATGTGAGATAATTGGTGGATGACAATTTGGTGATATTGGAGAAATTTATTGTAAGGAGAGGATGTTAAGGATCTTGAGAGTTTTGGATAGTAATAGGGTCGTTGGTGGAAGAGGAAGTCGTATGGGAAGCCATTGAAGGGACTAGTGGCGTAGTTTTAGATATATGTATATGAAGGATCGTGGTGTTTTTGAAGGGGATAAAAGAGAGGAAAATATGCTCTGGAAGATTAGGCTCGTGATACCATGTTGAAATAGAGAGAAGAGTATTGAGAAACAATGGCTTGAGTTTTCCATTGATTAAGAGTGGATATATATACACAAGATGAGGCACATAGAAATAGGAAACTAGCCTAGAGTTACAGGATTACAACTAATTACAAGGAACATAAATAGAAGACTAGCCTAGAGTTAGGGAATTACAACTAATCACAAGAATATTATAATTGATTACAATAATTTAAAATTTAAATAAAATTTGTTATAATTAATTCTCTAATAGTGAGCAACAATGGTTTCTTGAAACGCATGCTCCTCAGCTTCGTTTCATCGTAATATTCGAGCACGACATGGAGGCTCAAGGTGTTCTTCGCATCATCCGGCGACCGGCTCGAAAGCTCAGACATGTGAGCATTGTTGACGACAAGAACCGTGCAACTCGGCTGCTGGTTGATCTCACTCGCCACACCGGTTTGACTCAATAACTTGTTGAAGTCTGGGAAATCAGGGTATGCGGCGAGGATCTTGTCGATGTCGATATGATCATTAGCAGCAGAAGCAGCGGCCGATAAGAGAAGTAAAAAAGGTAAAGGAAAGGGCAGCAGCAGGAGAAGCCATGGGAGACATTTGATGTAATAATTAAAGAAATATGAAGCTGCTATTTACTCGTTTTTTTATATATATATTGTTTTTTTGTCTGAACTCTGTAGATGTTAGTGCATAGAACGAGGGTCATAACAATGGATTTATATGAAAACATGAAGTCTATATTTGTGGGTTCGACTGAATTAGTGGGGTTTGAGGCCTCGGTCAGAGGAAAGAAAGGGTTCAAATAATAAATATGTGGATTCTTTTCAGCTGTTAAGCCACGCCCCGCTTTTGTAACTTCACCTTCTAAATATATACGCTCTAAAACAATTCGTTGATGCTTAGATATAAATAAAAATAGGGTACAGTGTATAAATAGTCCCTGAAATTTTAGGACACTTATATTTTGGTCATCTAACTTTTAAAACATACAATACAGTCATCAAACTTTTAGTTCATTTTAATCCCTATAATTACCTCTTATTAATTTTTAGGACACTTATATTTTGGTCATCTAACCTTTAATACATACAATACAGTCATCAAACTTTTAGTTCATTTTCATTTTAATCCCTATAATTACCTCTTATTAATTTTTCCTGACGTGTTCCTCCTCCTCCTCCTCCTCCATGAGCAGCCAACCATACTCAACCATTAAAAACGCTGACCCCAGAAAATCAAAAACCCAAGAATCAAAATGTCTCTGGAAAATCAAAACCATTAAAAACCCTAACCCCCAAAATCTCTATTTAATTCATTCAAACGGCCGGAACATGCCTTAGAATCAATGGGAAAACTCTATGCAAAAGCTATCCACTTTATCACCTACAATGAAATTTAAACTCTCATATCAAGGATCAACACTGAACCTGTTAAGCAAGAGTATATATCACAACAGAAAAAATGCAAGAGATAAATTCTCCGAAAGCAACACTTAAAAACATCCACGGGATCTTCGAGTAAAAACGAAAGAGATTTACTTAACGAAAGAGAAAAAAATGCAGGAAGAGTATATACACTTAATAAGCTCACTACCCAAGAAGCACTCAACGTCCAAAAGCAATATAAGGAAAGGATGACTGAATTAAAGCAAAACCCATTTCATAAAAGCAAGTAAAACAAAATAAAAATATCTTCGAGTAAAAACGGAAGAGATTTACTTAAAATCATAAAGCTAAACAAGATAAATGGAACAAAATTATAAGAATAAATGATTTCATTTTACTCGAAGGATCTAAAGAGAAGTGTTTGCAAAAAGATGATAATATTGCTTGCTTCCTTTTGAGATCACCGTCTCCAATGGTTGCCATGTCTGGATTTTCTTCCTTTTTTTTTCCTGGAAGAGTTGCTTAGACTGAGAAACAAACGTAGGGTTTTGGTGGGCTAATAAGCGTTTTCAAAGAGCTTTCCCAGAGAGCTTTTGTTTTTTGAGTTTTTTTATTTTCTGGGGGTTAGGGTTTTCAATGCATCAAGGTTGTTAATAGGAAAAAAGGAGGAGGGGAGTTAACGGGGTTAAGGGTCACGTCGGGAAAATTAACAGGATGTAATGTTAGGGACGAAAGTGAAAATGAGCTAAAAGTTTAATACTTATATTGTAAATTTTAAAAGTTAGGTGACGAAAATACAAGTGACTTAAAAGTTTAGAGACTATTAATGTACTTTACCCATAAAAATAATCCTTCAAATAAAAATAAAAACTAATTTTTTGTTAAAACAAATTTTTAAACTATTATATATAATCATTTTAAGTTTTATTATTTTTTTCAATTAGAATTTTTAAGCTAATAAAATGTTTACATGTCACACAAAATTATTTATTTATTTTGACCAATAAATTAATTTAGAGATTTAAAGTAAAAAAGAAATATAGTTTAGAGACTCGTTTTAATCAGATAATAATAACTTAAATACTTAAAATGGTTACATATAATAGTTTAAGAAAAATTTTTTAATATAGTAAAGAAGCTTAAAGGAAAAAAGACATTATTTAAGAATTTATTTTTAGTTTAAACTTAAAAATAAATACTTAACCTTTCTCTGTTTTAATTTTTATATGTATTTAAACATGAATTATTTGAAATATACATTAATATTGCAATATATCTTCTAATTTGGTATATTTTCGGATAAGGTTACATTTGGTGTTTGCATTGATAAAATATTCAACGTGACATTTGTACTTTTACAATGCCTAATATAATATGTACATTTTGATAAAATAATGTCTGATGCGGTATCTATACTTCAATAAAATATCAAATGTGGTACTTAAACTATTATTTTATGTATTATTATATTACTTGTTAATTTTAATTGATTGTTTTTGTCCTTACCAACAATGGTAACTTAAGTACCATGATAATACAAAAAAAAAATATCGTTTAGGCATGTCACGTACTGACAATGTTAACTTCAGTATCATAATAATACGCAAAATGATAGTTCAAATATCATAGTGGACAATTTGATAAAATATGAGTATAATGTTAGACATTTTAAAAATACATGTACTAGATTGGACATTATATCAAGTACAAGTACATTTTGGACACTTTCTAAAATACATTTTATCAAGGACAAGTACCATTCCGCAACATGCATAGAGCATAACACCTGTGCTCAATTTTTTGAGTTGACATGCGTTTGTACATGGAGTTATACGTTACAATAATTTAATATAAGGTTAAAAAAAGACATGACCAAAAATATTATAAATAAACATAATATTTTTTATTTTATGTAATTTAAAATGTTAATTTTTTCTTAATATTTTTTAAGTGAAAACTTTCTTCTTAATATTTTATGTTGCAACCGAAAATATTATCTTTTTCATAATATTTTCAGTTAAATCTGAAATGTTAAAAAGTTAACATTTTAAATGTTATGTTATTTATAAAATTTCCGGTCCATCTTTTATTAGTCTTATACTAAGTTGTACCATAAAATTACTTGCATAGGGTAGTTCTGATGTGCGACGGTTAAAAAACGGCGTGACCGGTTAAACAAGTGATCGGTTAAAATTTAGACCGGTTATGTTATATCATTTAATCAGAAATATTATCAAGTAAAATAACAAATTAGGTAGCACTTATATAATGTAATAGGTAGCGCTTATATAATAAAATAGGTTAATTACTAAAAACATTATCAAGCACAATAACATATTAGGTAGCGTTTATATAATGTAATAGGTAGCGCTTATTTAATAAAATAGGTTAATTACTGGAAATATTACCAAGCACAATAACATATTAGGTAGCGCTTATATAATGTAATAGGTAGCGCTTATATTGACATATTCTATCATAAAACCGGTATATTTATACCGGTAACATTGCGAATTTACATATTACATTATAATTATTGGTTTAGATGTTTTTGGGATCGATACAATTTTAAATGTATCGACATTTTATGTGTGCACCTCGTTGGGCATTCATTCTAGAAAAAAGTATCGACACAAACTTAAAACGTGTCGATACATTATGTAGACTTATTTTCTCATAAAACCAGTATATTTCTACCGGGTACATTGTAAATTTACCTATTACATTGTAATTATCGGTTCCGATTTTTTGGGATCGATACTTTTAATAAATGTATCGACACTTTATGCGTGCACCTCGTTGGACATTCATTCTGGAAAAAAGTATCGACACAAACTTAAAACGTGTCGATACATTATGTAGACCTATTTTCTCATAAAACTGATATATTTCTACTGAGTACATTGTTAATTTACCTATTACATTGTAATTATCGGTTTGATGTTTTTGGGATCGATACTTTTAATAAATGTATCGACACTTTATGCGTGCACCTAGTTTGGCATTCATTCTGGACAAAATGTATCGACACTTTTTAAATTTGTGTTGATACATTATGTAGACATATTCTCTCATAAAATCGGTATATTTATACTGGTTACATTATAAATTTAGCTATTATATTATAATTATCTGTTTCAATGTAACATATGTGTCGATACTTTTAGAAAATGTATCGACACATATGTTTAATTATTCTCTCATTATAATAAAATTAATGATATATTATTCTTATTATAATAAATAATAAATATAATTTATAATAATTTTATTTTAATAAAATATAATAATCATAATTTTTTATTTATAAAATTATAGATATAATATTTTAATAATAATATTAACATAAATAATATTAAATAAATTATTCTAGTATTTTAAAAATGATATTATTATTTTTTTAATAAATAATATTATTTTATTATATTTAATGTTTATAATTATATTGTAATTTTGATTATTTTTCATCACTTCATGATTATTTTTTAAAATTATATTGTAATTATATTTTTTTATTTTTTTATTTGAAAGCTAATATCGAAATACAAATACCGTGCCCTTTTTATCATTAGTTAGATTGTGGCAACTTACAAACTAAAAAATTAAAATTAATTTGTATAATTTGTGTTTACTAATTTTATCATTAAAAAGTTTATTTTTACCGGTTTTGTTATTGTTGGGCATAACAAACCCGGTAAAAATTATCTAAAACATTATTATTTCTACCTAAAACATTAATATTTTTTAACATTTCCGGTAAAATGCTCAACAATAACAAAACCGGTAAAAAATAACAAAACCGATAGCGTTTTACCTGTTTTGTTATTGTTGTATACCGGTTACATTGTAAATTTACCTATTACATTATAATTATAACATATGTGTCGATACTTTTAGAAAGTGTATCGACGCATATGTTTATCTATTCTCTCATTATAATATAATTAATGATATATTATTCTTATTATAAAAAATAAAAAAATATAATTTATAATAATTTTATTTTAATAAAATATAATAATCATAATTTTTTATTTATAAAATTATAGATATAATATTTTAATAATAATATTTACATAAATAATATTAAATAAATTATTCTTATATTTTAAAACTAATATTATTATTTTGTTAATAAATAATATTGTTTTATTATATTTGATGTTTATAGGCGCTATTACTGCTTTTCTTTTAAATTCTAAAAGTATCGATATTTATTTAAATGTAATCGATCCTTTCAACATATTCGGTAGGTAGTTTAATGTAATAGTTAGGGCCTATTTTTTTACCGTTTACATTATTATACTTAATAATGTTTCCAGTAAATAACCGGTTATGTTATCATTGGTAATATTTTAGGCTTGTAATAACAAGTTAAATAATTAACTTATTTTATTATATAAGCGCTACCTATTACGTTATATAAGCGCAACCTAATATGTTATTGTGCTTAATAATGTTTCCAGTAATTAACGTATTTTATTATATAACGCTTCTTATTACATTATATAAGCGTTACATATTATATTATATAAGCGCTACCTAATATGTTATTATGCTTGATAATGCTTCCAGTAATTAACCTATTTTATTATATAAGAGCTACCTATTACATTATATAAACGCTACTTATTACATTATATAAGCGCTACCTATTACATCATATTTTTACCTGTTATATTGTAAAGTATCGATCCTTTTTATAAAAAAGATCGATACTTTCAACATATCAGGTAACATTATGATAAAATCGGTAAATTTTACCTGATATGTTGAAAGTATATATACTTTTTATAAAAATGTATCGATACTTTGTTGAAAGTTATGTAATTTATGTTTCAAAAATTTTTAATAGTGCTTCATGTTTTCCACCTACAATATTAATTTAATAATTTCATTTACACAAAAAATTATTTGATTATTTTGATATTTTATAAAATATTATCTAGAATTTAAATTTAACAATTTTAACCAAAGATAATAATAAATATGTAATATTTATGTTTATTATTTTTAATTTAATAATAATATATATGTAACATAAAAATAAACCATTAGACGTGTATAATTACTAAATTAATATCTTAAAACTCACTAAAAAATAACCTTAAATTAATATTTTCCACAGTGAAATAAGTATAGATACTTATATACATGTATCGATACTTATCGATAACCAAAGTTTACCGATTACCAAATTTTTTAATAGTTTTTCATGTTTTCTACCTAAAACATTATTAGTCTGTCAACATAATAGGTAACGCTAAATCGAATTTGTTAAATATCTTTTAATATATCCGGTAATGCAACATATTAGCCGTCTTTCATGAGACAATTATGCATGTCCTGTGGTGGACATTTGATAGGATTTAAATAAATATTGTTTTTTTTAATTGGGCAAATAGTTTTATTAATTACCCCAATAAGACATATGCGGCATTTGCTACAGTACGTGACGAGTTTTAAAAAAATATTTTTTATTCAAATTTTTTACCCTCGATGTGATAAAATTTAATAAAAATATATATATATTGTTAAAACTCGTAATCTCGACGTGATGAGTTCGAATAAAAAAATATTATTTTGGTAAATTCGTCATCTTGACGTAACGAGTCCGTTGAACACTATAGTAAATATCGTATATCCCAAAATAAACTTTTATACGTAACATTGGGCTAATTAATAAAATTGCTTTACCTATTGGGGCAAGAAAAAAAACTTTAATATTGTGCTATTTAGATGGAATGTGGGATCATGGTTTGATGTTAACTGCTTTAAAACGAAGTCTTAATGCTGTAGCCTTTGCAGATAGCAGCATAAATTCAATAATAATTAGATAATAGACCTTAGTATTCGGAACCTATTGCAGTCATTAGCTCAAAAGCTCCATGGAACACAATAATCATAACTAAAAGGGAAAAGTTATGTCCCCCAAAATCATATGGGTAACAAATTTAAAGCGAAAAGAAAAATAAGACAGAGAATCAAGGAGTGGAAAAACATCCCTCAAGCTACATTTACAATTTACAACCTATATGAATAAAATATATAACAGAAATGTACAAGAAGTTGGGGGGCTTAAAAGTAAATCTTCATTTCAGCCAATACAAAGTGAAGCAAACAATATTTTTCTTTTGTTGGCTGTTGCTACTTGGAATCACATGGTTTATGAAGCAGCTTCATTACACCTGGAATTAGAAGGTTAATCGGCTGTTATAGTTGAAGTAAGAAGAGTGGAAACATATGAGCAAAGTATTTCAAAAACTAACCTCTGCGTTCTCTGTTTTATATTTCTGCAGTTCTTCTTGGGCATAAATAAGCCTACACGTATAGAAAAACAAGGTTTAAGCCAAGTTTTTTTTTTCATTTTTTATGGTGATATCAGGAAGAAATAAATAACAAATGGCATCGAAATACCTCCACTGTAACTCGGCTATTTCATGGCGTAACTCCTTCTCCCGATCATGAGCTTCTTCCAACTGCGATTCAAAAAAACATGGTTCCTCCTTTAATTGTGTGAAGTACCAAATATGGTTCCTCCAAGTGGTGTAGTTTCAAGAGGAGGTTGGAAATGTCATACATGGTTGAGAATGTTATATCCTACTTATGGTTCAAGCCAAAGAAAGTTAAAACAGAGATGGGAATTCTCCGGTATATATTCAACCTTTAGGAAACACATGCAAACCTTTCCAGCTCTCAACCATGCATTTAACTCGACATTAATATCGGTCTTCGCCTTCCACTATTATCAAAATATTTTTCTGTTACTCTTTTATTGCGAACTACTCAACTAAACATACATCTACCTGTTATGCCAACCAAAGATCTAACGCAAGTGTCAAAATCACTTGTTTCGATTCATTAACATTCACAAACTTACATGATATGAGACACTATTTATGGAGATTATCTTGGCTTACTTTTAATGGTGGAGACCGGAGAGCCATGGACGAGTTACCAAAGATTTCTCTGTGCCAGCCGCTCTAGCTGCTGGCATGCATACTCCCTCGGATGCACGGTTGGCTAAGTAATGAAGAAAAAATATATATATATATATATATATATATTAGATCATCTGGTTTCAATTTATATTGGAATCGAAGGTGCACTTTTAGAAGCATTAGTTTTAGCACCTATGGAGTCACCAGCACAAATGTGCTTCATCACATTGAGAATATTCTCCTGTTGACAAAAAAGATGCCAAGTAAAGAGACATTAGCTGACAAATATATATAAATATGAAATGCAAATTATATGGGATTAACCTACCCTTTGAAGAATATTTGTCTGCAAAACAGACCGGCACAGTGGAAAAGATTACTGGCAGCAGGAGTTGGTGATATGGCAGCATGAGTTGATGGTGCAGCGGCAGGAGTAGATGGTACAGCAGCAGGAGTTGATGGCCCGGCAGGATTTGATGGTACACTGGCAGGAGTTGATGATACGGAAGCAGGAGTTAACGGCGAGGCACCAGACGAAGGCCCCAGTGAAAACATAGGATTTGGGACGAGAACCTGCATAACCAATGACTTCTATATTACATAAATTATAAGCAATAAAATAAAAGTATGGATATGTTCTTTTTCCAGGAACACGCTGCATTTATTGTTTAATTGGATGATTTAAAAGGGCTAACCACATTTTCCTTTTCCTCAGAGGGCCTGTTTTGGCTTTGAGGTTTCTTTGGTAAGAAGAAGAAAATTTTGGTTTCGATTAAACAGCTATAACCAACTATATTTCTACTTTAAAAATTCAAAATGTTCCCAGCATTATATGCCAAAATCTTAAGAAATCCTATCAGGAGAACTAGTAGTAAGTTATGCTACTCTGAAGAAAGAATTCATCATCTACTTGTTGACGATTAATAAGACACAAGCCAATTACATGATGATCAGAATGGACTGCAAGTTTTCTGCATGTGATACTTGTTACAGTGACACAAAAGCTTGTGAGAAACGCAATTCAATCTCTTATAAATCAAGTCAAATACCTAGTCATGCATTTACTAGATAAATATAAGGCGGGGTTTTACGATTGGTGTCTAATAGGCAATTAGCCACACATGTGCTGACCTCCAAATTACGAACCTGCATGCTTTGACTCTTTGAAAGTGTAGGAGGTGCGACAACCTGAAAAGAGAAGTTGAGTTCATATCTTCTATGAACAAGAGAACCAACCACCAAACCAAAAAGATCTAAATCACCTTTTCCAAATGAACGTCCTCGGATGTAACTTTAAAACGTCCTCTTTGCTGAACAACAGTTGGCTTTACTTTCTCATCGAAATCGAAACTGTTCACTGCTGCAATGACACTTCATTATCGGGGAAGTGCTTGAAATTGAAATGGAAGGAGTGCAAATTAAATATCAACAAAACCAAGAAACTTGGAGACTGTTTTTGCACGAAAGAAGTAAGAGAGTGAATAATTAACACTTGCCTGGTGATTTAGATGCCTTAGAAGAAAGCTCTGAAATGGTATCCTCTCCAGCAGGAATCGGCACACCATCACCACTGGAACTATTGATAAGATGGCTTTGCTTATTACTGAAAACGTCACGAAATGAGTGCTATGAAAATCTATACATGGATGACAATATACAAAAATACTATAACAAGTCATATGTGAAAATAAAGTGGATGGGATGATAGTTTAATACTTTCCTAGATATATGTTAGTTTAAAATATGTTTGAATACATGTTACCCTGATATCGGAATATTGCACCTGGTCCAAACATTCTATAGCTTTCTGACCACAAAGCTAAAAAAACACACTGATGTACAACTGGAAAAACTGAGTTCGTAGAACAAATTCTTGGAAGAAGAAGTTTACAAAATGACAAATAAAACAAATTGCTCCTATATTGATGTAGCATAGAGGAAGCATTGCAAACAAGTAAACTGAAAGAAATTAACCTTTCTTTAATTAGAACATTGGATTATGGTATATTTATGCTCCTTGAAAATGTTCCTTGTTGGAGGAAAAGTCAATAAGTGCGGTTGAGGAGGGGCATCGAATTCGGTGGAATTCGATGCAATAAATTTTGTTGAATTTTTGAAATTGGTATATTGCACTTTAGTCATTGCACTTTAGGGTATTTTCAAAGATTAGTCCTTAAGCTTCAACTATAAATACCCTAGCTCATTTAGCTTCAAAATCATCCCAAATCATTTCTTTCTCCCAATACTAGAGAGTTTTCTTGTTAGTAGTGAGTGTTTTGTAAACACTTATAAATTTTCTCTCTTTAGTAAAAGATCTGCAGCAATCCGGAGACGTAGGCATGATTGGCTGAACTCCGTTATCAATTTCAGGTATTATTTTTTCGCTTTTATTTCGCATTCTCACTAATCTGGTTATTGAGAAATTACTCGTTCTCGTTTTAATTTCCAACAACTGGAATCAGAGCTTTTGGTTGTGAATTTTGTCAATTTTTTGCGAGGTTACTATTCATGTGAATAGTGAATTTTGTGAATAGTAAAATTTTGTCGGCGATACGAATTTGTCGACGGAAGTGTTCTAATACACGGTTGTTCACAAGAATTATTAGAAACGATCCAAACGAAGCCAGATTCGAGTGGGAGCGATGGCTGCAGACAAAGGGAAGGTGAAAATTGAAAAGTTCCATGGTGCGGATTTTGGCTTTAGGAATATCCAGATTGAAGATTTTCTGTACCAAAAAAATCTATATCAACCTCTCTCAAGAAAGCCACCAGAGGGCATGAAGAATAAAGAATAAGCTCTTCTCGACAAACAAGCCCTCGGAGTTATCCGACTGACGTTATCCCGCAATGTTGCTTTCAACATAGCAAAGGAAAAGACCACGGCGAGTCTTATGGCGGCTCTCTCCAGTATGTATGAGAAGCCATCAGCCTCAAACAAAGTTCACTTGATGAGGCGATTATTCGATTTGCGGATGGCGGAAGGGGCATCAGTGACTCAACACCTAAATGAACTAAACACAATCACAACCCAGTTGAGTTCCGTGGAAATTGAATTCAATGATGAAGTTCGATCTTTAATTCTCTTATCATCTCTACCAGACAGTTGGAATGCTACTGTTACAGCAGTCAGCAGCTCGTCGGGAAACATTAAATTAAAATTCGACGATGTTCGGGATCTGGTATTAAGCGAAGAAATTCGATGGAGAGAATCGGGTGAAGCATCAACCTCCTCAGCCTTGCACACGAAGTCTAGAGGGAGAACTTCAGAAAGAAATTCAAATCATGCCAGATCCAAATCCAGAAGGAGAAAATCAAGAATGGGAAAGAAAGATTATAATTGTTATAATTGTGGCAAGAAGGGTCACTTTAAAATAGATTTTCGAGCACCGAAGAAAGATATCGGCGTACAGGAATCTGCCAACATGACAGAGAAGACAGGTGATGCCATGATTCTAAGCATCAACTGTCCGATTGAATCATGGATCTTATATTCAGGGGCATCTTTCTACTCCACCCCATGCCAAGAAATCATGAAGAACTATGTCAATGGTGATTTTGGGAAGGTTAATCTAGCTGATGATGAAACCTTGAAGATCGTTGGAAAAGGAGACATCCAATTAAAGTTGCCAAACCAGACCACCTGGAAGCTGAAAGGAGTGAGACATATTCCTGGCCTCAAAAAAAATTTGATTTCTGTAGGACAACTTGATGGAGAAGGATATAGTACAACCTTTTCAGGCTATGAATAGAAGATTACGAAAGTAGCACTCGTCATTGCCCGAGGTAAGAAGACTGATACTCTCTATATAACCTCAAATTTAGAGAATATCATTGCAGTAGCAGATGCTGATGGAAAATCAAACCTATGGCACCAAAGGCTTGGCCATATGAGCGAGAAAGGGATGAAGACACTTTTGTCAAAAGGGAAGCTGTCAGATCTAAAGAATATAGATGTCAAACTATGTGAAGATTGCATCTTTGGCAAACAAAAAAAAATCAGTTTTGCAAAAATTGGCAAGACACCCAAGGCAGAAAAGTTAGAGTTGGTTCATACTGATGTATGGGGACCATCTCCAGTTCCATCTCTTGCAGGCTCACTATATTATGTCACCTTCATCGATGATTCTACAAGGAAGGTGTAGGTTTATTTTCTGAAGAAGAAATCAGAAATCTTTGATACCTTCAGAAATAGAAGGATATGGTGGAAAATGAGATTGGTCTGAAAGTCAAACAATTGATGTTTGATAATAGATGAGAGTACAGAAATAGGAGATTCAGAGATTTATGCGCAAACAATGGGATCAAGATGGAGACAACAGTTTCCATGACACCGCAGCAGAATGGCGTAGCAGAGCAGATGAACAAAACTCTAAATGAACGTGCCAGAAGTATGAGGATACATGCCGGCTTGCCCAAATTTCTATGGGCTGAAGCTATCAACACTGCAGCTTACCTGATCAACCGTGGGCCCTCAGTTCCTTTGGATGGTGGAATACCAGAGGAAGTTTGGAGCAAGAAAGAAATAAACCTTTCACACTTAAGAGTGTTTGGTTGTATTTTTTATGTACACATAAACTCTGCTGAAATAAGTAAACTTGATGCCAAGTCCAACAAATGCGTCTTTGTTGGATATGGTGGTGATGAGTTCGGTTACCGGTTTTGGGACTATGAAAATCAGAAGATCATCAGAAACAGAGATGTCATTTTCAATGAGAATGTGATGTACAAAGACAGGTCAACCATAGAATTAAGTAGCTCCAATACCGAAGCTGAAACAAATGAATTTACTGAGTTCGAGGAGATTTCAGGAAATGATGTTCAGATCAGCGCAGAAGCAGTTCAAGAAGAACCATGCACACCAGAACTGAGATGCTCCTCCAGAATTCCTAAACCAACCCAACGTTATTCTCCTTCTTTGCACTACTTGTTGCTGACTAACAATGGTGAACCAGAGTGCTATGATGAAGCAATGCAGGTGGAGGATTCAGTCAAGTGGGAGTCTTCCATGAAATATGAGATGGACTTGCTTATGTCAAATCAGACGTGGGAATTAGCTGAATTACCACCAGGAAAGAAAGCGCTACATAACAAGTGGATTTACAGGATCAAAGAAGAGGACAATGGAAGCAAACGCTACAAAGCAAGATTTGTTGTCAAAGGTTTTCAACAAAAAGAATGTATTAACTACAATGAAATTTTCTCTCCAGCCGTAAAATTGTCTACAATCATACTGGTGTTGAACATTGTAACTGCAGAAAATCTACATCTTGAGCAGTTAGATGTGAAGACAGCTTTCCTTCATGGTGATTTGGAGGAAGAAATCTATATGAGGCAACCAGAAGGCTTCATAGAGGCAAGCAAGGAAAACCTGGTATGCAGGTTGAAGAATAGCTTGTATTGTTTAAAATAAGCTCCAAGACAATTGTACAAGAAGTTCGATAGTTTCATGGGTAGCAATGGTTTTACCAGATGCCAAGAATATCATTGTTGCTACATCAAGAAGTTCAACAACAACTTCATTATTTTATTATTGTACGTTGATGACATGCTCATTGCAGGTTCAGACATACAAGAGATTATAAACTTGAAGCAAAAATTGTCGAAGCAGTTTGCAATGAAAGATCTGGGAGCTGCAAAGCATATTCTTGGGATGAGGATTAAGAGAGACACAAAGTCGGGGACTTTGATGTTATCACAGGATGAGTACATCAACAAAGTACTCTCCAGGTTCAACATGCAAGATGCTAAACCAGTAAGTACACCTTTAAGTGTTTATTTTAGACTCTCCAAAGAACAGTTACCAAAGACGGAGGAAGAACATGCGCACATGGTGAAGGTTCCATATGCCTCAGCAATTGGAAGTTTGATGTATGTCATGGTTTGTACTAGACCAGATATTGCTCATGCAGTGGGAGTTGTTAGCAGGTACATGAATAATCCAGACAATGTACATTGGGAAGCAGTTAAATGGATCCTCAGATATCTGCGGGGTACTATAAACAAATCACTTTGTTTCAAAGGTGGAGATACGATACTGACAAGCTATGTAGATGTTGATTTAGCCTGAAATGTTGACATCTGAAGAAGCACTAAAGGGTATGTCTATACTCTAGGAAGAACCGTAGTGAGTTGGGTTTCTCAACTACAGAAGATAGTTGCTTTCTCCACAACTGAAGTAGAATATGTCGTTACAGAAGTCAGCAAGGAGATTGTCTGGCTCCAAAGTTTCTTGGAAGAATTAGGCAAGAAACAAGAAAACAATGTCTTGTATTACGACAGTCAAAGTGCTATCCATCTAGCGAAGAATCCGTCTTTTCATTCCAGGACGAAGCACATACAATTGCGATATCATTTTATCCGGTCTCTTCTGGAAGATGGGATTTTGAAACTTGAAAAGATTAGTGGAGCTCAAAATCAGACAGACATGTTAACAAAGACGGTGACCACAAACAAACTGAAGTTGTGTTCAGCTTCAGTTGGCATGTTAGAATAACAAGACTAGAAATGCCGCTGCATTGATCGAGGTGTGAAGATAGATTAAAATCAATATTCAAGTGGGAGATTGTTGGAGGAAAAGTCAATAAGTCCGGCTGAGGGGGGCACCGAATTCGGTGCAATAAATTTTGTTGAATTTTTGAAATGGGTATATTGCACTTTAGGGTATTTTCAAAGATTAGTCCTTAAGCTTCAACTATAAATACCCTAGCTCATTTAGCTTCAAAATAATCTCGAATCATTTCTTTCTCCCAATACTAGAGAGTTTTCTTGTGAGTAGCGAGTGTTTTGTAAACACCTGTAAATTTTCTCTCTTTAGTAAAAGATCTACATCAGTCCGGTTATTATTTCGGGTATTATTTTTCTGCTTTTATTTCGTATTCTCACTAATCTGGTTATAGAAAAAATACTCGTTATTGTTTTAATTCCCAACATTCTTGTCCTTTGATGAGAAAATTTGATCATATTATCATAAGACTTTGCATTGAAATCCAAAACAGGCTTTTCACCCAGAATGCGTTCAGAACGGACATCATGACAAGGGGAAATCATATTTGGTTCAAGAGAAGTAGCTGCACTTGATTCATCATCAGATCTTTCAGATATAACTCTGGATGACCAAACACAAACATAATTATTAGCATTACCTCCATTAAATTAAACCTTATTCAAATTATGAGACCTAATGTGGCGCATACAAGAATCTACTGAAAATTTTCTATGGCAGAAGCATGATTATAGCATATTGTAATAATTTCCTTTTCAAACGTGATTGAAAAGAGATAAGAGGTAAAAATATAACATGCATGACAGTCAAATATCTACAATAACATACTTGGTAATATTTACTGTTGGCTCAACTGCTGCAAAAGAAGCTGACTGATTCTGGACTAGATCATTTTCTTCCTGTGGAAGCCAGACCGCCATGAACTACACAAAAGAGATCTTGGAGAGAAAAGAAGAAAGGACCAACAAACCTTATAACAACAGAACTTATAAAGACCAATTTCCCACCACAACCCTGCCAAAAGAATAATATAATGAGATACCTTATCTGTAGCTTGAGAAGACTTCTGAAATTCCAATTGTTTATCTTGTACATCAAGTGCAGACAAAGAACTTGAGCTCCCTCCTTGGATAGCGTCAGTTATAAAGCCCTTATCCTGAATCTGATGAACATAGAACGCATAGGATGAATTGTAGGAGTACTAAGAAAAAGAATATATAAATGTACTTAGATTGTGTTTGGAAATTTGGAATTCAAAATCTGGATTTGGATTTCAAACATAGTGTTGGTTACATCATAAGACACATAAATGTAGCATTCATGATTATTTTTTAAAATTTTGGTCTTGTTGGATTTTTATTTAGTAGTGAATTTGAAATTCCTCTATGCTCCGTTCGGGGTACTTGGATTTCAGGGTTTGGATTTGGATTTCATTTGCTATGTAAATGATAAGAATAAAATGTATACATCAGAGATAAATAGTTAAGATTCAATGCAGTATATAGTTGAAACGTATAAAGATATGGATTTATCAAATCCAAATTTATAGTAGGGATTTCAAAATCACTACTAAATTGGCTTCTAACAAATCCATGGATTCGAGAAATACTAGTGAATGTTTCATTTTTAAGCTTTTTATTACTCAACTTAGACTATATTTGAAAACGAAATCCAAATTGTGAAATCCAAGCTTCCAATGTTACCGTAAGTAATTTGTGAATTTCAAATTCATGTTTTTATGACTTTCAAATACAAATTCATATTTCATTTTAACAAATTTATACATAACGCATGCATTTCACTCGTAGTTTACATAGCAAATGAAATCCAAACTCTGATTTCCAAATCCTTGTTTCCAAACATAACGTGAAGGGTTTCTCAAAAGCAAAAGGAAAGTAATCATACTATACCAGAGAAGCCTGAGATTTCATATCTTCAAGATTGAAATTCCATCCACTTATCCCACGTTTATATTCATTCTGCTCATAATTACAAAAGCACATACAAATCGTGAACTTAGATCTTGAAAATTCCAGCCACTAGACATGGTTGTACAAGAAATTACACCGGCAACCAAATTAGATATGCACTTTCTCATTGCCAAGCATAGCCTCACTAGTATAATATTGTGGTCCAAAACCCTCACTCCAGTACTTAATCCATCTAATCATAACTCATAAGCCAACCAAAAGTTTGAATTCAAAAATCATGACTTAGTGATAACCACAATATAAAGGTAAATTTTGAAAGTTCTAACCTGTGATAATTCTTCCTTTTGACCATCAGGCCTTTTCTTTTGTGCAAGCATATCTTCTTCCTTTCTCTATTTTCCAAAATGATAGTAGCTGTAAGTCTAAGAAACTGAAACATAATGTAAGGCTTACTGGTTCAAATTAAGAGTGATAAGTTTGAAAGTAGCAGGCTAACCTTCAATTCCTGGATACGGACACCTAGAGGGGGCAATCCATCTAGAAGCGTCCGTGCTACATAATCATTTGACCTTGCTTGCTCAAAAAAAAATGAATGTTTTAGTAAATTCTTTGCATTAGGCCTTTTTCAAGGATCTTTCACCAAGCAGCTAGCTATCATTTGCTTGAAAGACTGAAGGGGAAGAGAAACACAAGATGAACACATCATGTTATCTAAAATTAGATCCATCGACTAAGAATGTTGGATTGGTTATGCCTAGGGGTGCTTAACGAGTTGAGTAGCTCGTGAGCAACTCGAACTCGACTCGGTCAAAACTCGGTAAACGTTAGACTCGAGTTGGCTTGACTCAAAGTCTAAGTCGACTCAATAAGTTCGCAAGCAACTCGTTAATTTTTTAAAATATATTTTTAGTAATTACTTTAAAATTATTTCATTCAAAAAAATAAATTTAAATAATAATTATTAATTTATTAATAAATAATAAAAAAAATAAGTTAACTAATCTATTAATTTTTAATAAATAATAAAATATTATTAATTAATAAATACTATTTTAATATAAACAAAACAAACCCGGCCCTAATATCCTCATATAGTATTAGTAAATTTTATTTTTAGTTAAAAAAATAAGGTAAATTTTTTAGTGAGCTTAACGAGCAACAAATCGAGCAATGAGTCGAGCTTAATGAGCAACAAGTCGAGTTGAGCAGCAAATTTTTTTAACAAGCACGAGTTGAGTACAATTTTAACGAGCTTAACGAGCAACAATTCGAGTCGAGCAGCAAAATTTTTTAACGAGCACGAGTCGAGCACTTCCCGACTCGCGATCGACTCGCTCGATAAGAACCCCTAGTTAAGCCTACCTTAGAAAATTTCCAATCGCTTTCATAATCCAGGCCTGGTGGTGCATTTTGCAAGGTCATAAGCAATACCTAAGGACAAGAGATGTTCTTTAAATCAGAATAACTTTTGGTGTCCAATAAATGATTGTGTGTGTATCAAAGTGGGGTCACAAAAGCAATCCACCTTCATTGGGGGATATTTCGAGAAAGGAGCATGGCCATGAGCAAGCTCAAGTGCAGTTATGCCAAATGACCAGATTATCCTCCCTACAGGAATTTTGCCAAATAACCATCAAAATGATACCATCTAAGGAGACTGAATCAGAAATACATTTTTAAGAAAACAATAGACTGACTTGAAATCATAGCCACGCACTTGCTCCATAACCTCAGGTGCCATCCTGAAAACGATGGAGCGAAAATTAGTTCATAAAAGATATGAAGCATTAAACCTTGACACTCTTACTAGTTACAGGACGTTACATACTATCCTTTATGTCCAATGAGAAATCTCTTCAAAACTAAAAAGCTTTATGAATAGAATGAAGCTGATTGTTCTGTAATCTAGATTTTTTATGATTATTAAAGAGATAGTTAGCTTGAGTGTATCACATAATTTTTTGGCACTCAGGATTCCTATCTAGGAACTACCAACACAATGGAATGCAGACATACCGGCAAGGTGTCCCCACAAATGTATTCCGCATGCGTTGCCTATCACCTGAATCAAACATGCAAGCCGAAACACCAAAGTCTCCCAGCCTGATTGCACCACGTGAGTCGATTAGGATATTCCCAGCCTAATGGAAAGATCATTGAGAAACTAAGAACCAAAGTATTTCACTTTTACATGAGAAAAAACTATGGAAGCTTTTATGAAAATTATTGGAGTTCAGAACCCAGTAATCAAGATCACTTGTTCTAGCTGCAATACTAAATAACCAACTCAAATATAATATATACATATACATTGCAGAAATCTTACCTCGCAAAATTGAACTTATCAATTATATAGAATTCAGATGAAATAAACCTAATCATTGAGAGCTCAGTTTAAAAACACAAGGATTACAGTCGTTGAGTACAAATTATGCAAAAAACTGCAACAAGTACTAGAAGTAACAAGGGCACTCACAGCAGCTCTAGATCATGATGAAGACCCAAGTACTTACTTTAACATCCCGATGTATATGCCCATGATGATGAAGATAATCTAAACCTTTCAATACTTCACGAAGTATTGTTGCTATAACTACCTCCTCAAAACCATCAGGATATGCTACCTTCAGTATATTGAGACAAGATCCCCCAGCCATGTATGGCATGACAACCCATAGATTATGATCACTGACGAAGGAGAAATGTGATTTAACAACATTTGGATGTTCAACATAGATCATTGTTTGTGCCTCACGAAAAACGTTGTTCTGCAAACCTCCATCAAGAGAATAATATCAAAAGAATTAGTTATTATTATTGGCAGAAAGCAAACAGTAAGAAGAAAAACAAAAGACCTTTAAAGAAAAGGAAGAACCAGTATGAAGACTTTGGAACAATCGTATTTGATGGAAAAGAACTTGATGAAACTCAAATTATGCCAGCTACATTTAAATTAATATGTGTGTGTATATATATATGTGTACATATTTGTTCCAGCACTATTCCTACAAATATTATGGACCTATATCTCTTAATCAACAATATAAAAAGTTCAACAAATCGATTGAATTTGAAATGAACTATTGCACCATCATTTGCACCATCTATTGAAGGAGAGATCTTATTGCTACACAAACATTGATTTGTGTCGGTTAAAAATCTACCTACATATGCTGTTCACCAGATATTAACAAGCACCAACTACCTAATCAAGAAGAAAATTCCGAGCCTTCAATCAAGTTCAAGTAAGCAATTAAGATCATTTGAATACACCATTTAGGAGAAAATGTTAACGAACAATTGTGCTGTATGGACCATGAGAAAAAACTAGTTGACTTTCAAGTTAAAAGAAAAAGGACCATTATGATATCAATGCTCCTTTTTTAGAATATAAAATCACAAACTGTTAATAGATATCCATACTTTTTGACAAAACATTTAACCCCAATCAGACAACAAAATGGCAACATCAAAATGCATATAGCTGAAGATGAACCAAAATTCAACCTCCCACCCCAATAAAGAAGAAATAAGTAAACAACACTTTAGAGATAAAAACAATGGCATAATTAGGATGAAGGATTTACCAGATCATAGTTATCACGTTCAAAGTCAAGAATTTTGATTGCAACAACCTCGTCGAAGGGTAAACAGACAGCACGGTGCACAGAAGCACTAACGCCCTGTCCAATCTCCTCATGCAGTGTATAAAACTCTGGTCCAATTGCATACTTCTTCTTCACCATTATAAATTAGACCTCTCCATCACTGTCATAGAACCCCACAAAAAAACACAGTTTTCAATCTTAAAGAAACTTGGCAGGTGATCTCAGAAGGGCATAAGATAAAATTCTAAACAAAGCCATGTTAATCTTAAAAAAAACGAATTGCAGCATATTAAAACTGGCATGTATGTTTATTAATAGCTAACCTCAATTTCTCTTAAACAGCAAGCAAAGTTGTTTCAGGTATCTGGAAAGAGATCCCAAAAGGAATACAATTTGTATAACAATATACAACAAAAAGTATTAAAAAAAATACCATTTGCATACAATAAATGCATATGCATTTGAGCATATAAATAATCCAAGTCAGGATTTAAAAAACGGTCCTCGGAATAGTAAAGGTGCCGATCAAAACAGTTATTGCATTACGGGTCAGACAAGACAAACGAAAATACGAGCGCAACAGCAATTTAAATCCAGGATCCAAGCAGCCCCAAACCCGTAAAAAGAAGAAAATCAATAAACCAACCTGAAGTCCATTGAAACAACGGAAAATGTAGCAGCTGATTAGAACCCACATCCTGTATTAATCAAAAAAAAAATTCATCTGCATGAAAGAAACAAGGAAACATGAGGCATAATACTGTTAGGAAAAAATGATATGGGTGGCGAAAAGACGTTTACACGGAGCATGATTAATGAGCAATGTATAGACATTCACATGCGAGAAACAAGTGAAAAGAAAGCAAAGGGCAGAGGGAAAGCATGTTATTGTTGTTTGCGTTATTGTGAATGAAAGAAAGATACAGAGAGACAGCGGGTCTATCGGATCGCCGCTCAAACTTGGAAATAAATAAAATAACGTTTGCATGCAGAAATGAGAGAAAATCCCGTTTAGAATTATTGTTTCTCTTCTTTTCATCATCGATCCATCTCTGTGCCCTTCCTGTTATTCTCTTTTCTATTTTTACCGTTTAATATAAAAATAATTATTTAAACTATACCCTTTTTTCCATTTAGGTCATTAAATTTTTGCCTTTACAAAAATTTTTATTTTAAAAAAACATTTAAAATATTACCCCAACCTCTAATTTCAGTGAAAATCAGCTATGGAGGTGAAAATCATTGATCGTGAAAATGTTGCATTTACGTAACTTGGGTGCTCGACCGGTTGCAAAAATAAGAGGATTTGTGTCGTGAGTGATTGGTCGATCACATGTCGCTAGGTGGTTGACTGATTGATAACAGTGGTGACAAACAGCGGTGACAAAGTGATTAAAATTAGGATTTTAAAGATTTTTATAGTTCTACATAATTTTGGGTTTTTTTCTTTAAAAAAATTATAATTTTTTTAATTTAAATAATTTTTTTTTAAAATTATAAAGATGACACGTTTATTTTAACTATGAAATTTAACGGTCATGATTGTTCAGACACCGAAAAGTATAACACTGAAAATATTAAACACTTATATTGAGCAAAACTTTAGCCACCTAACTAGAAATAATAATATAATTTAAACACTTACTTTTATATTAAAAGTTTCTTGTGTGATTCTTTCCGAGTGAATTGTTTAAGCTTATTTACGGAAACAATAAGAAAAATAAAAAATAGAAAATAGGAATGGTAGAAAAATCTAAGGTTCTTGTCAACTCAGTCGCTTCTGGTATCCCTATATACACCATGATGACTTCAAGTCTACCTTTAAGTATTGTGTTGCAAATTTATTTGTTTGTCTTCTTTGTTCTTACGTCGATTTTTTCACTTTTCAATCATTATTGCTGTCAATTATCAACCATTATTGTTGTCAACTTTCAACAACAAAAAGTTTAGTCATTAATTTTAACAAGTTGACTTGATGACCGCTTACTTTTCAACATATTGTTAATGAAGTTGACAGATTAAATCGAAGGCTCTTGCGGGGAGAGAATAATGAGAAGTGCGTTCCTCACTTAATTGCTTGGGATGAAGATTTTAGACCAAAACAGTTTGGCAGCTTGGGTGCGCACAATGGGTAAAGACAATTTTGTTCTCCTTCAAAAAATAACTTGGCAGTTCCTTAATTAACCCGATAGTCTTTGGGTAAAGGCTCTCAAAGCTGTTTATGGATTGAAAGACGACCCCATTCAGTATGTGATTAACTCTCCTAGTCGATCTTCAGTTTGGTCCCATACTTGGCGTAGCTTAATGTCTGGTCTCCAAGGTCTCACGACCGGTCTTTCGTGGCACATTGAGGACGGAACTGAGACGTTTTTTTGGAAGGACAACTGGCTTGATCAACCTCTTTCACACAATCCAGTAGTGCCTATCGAGTTTATTGAAGACTCCAGCAAAGTTAGTGAGTTTATAACGTCGAATAATGAGTGGGATTCAAACAAAATTTTTGCCATGTTCCCATGAAAGTTGCAATCCGGACTATGGGCTACCCCCTTCCTAAATTCTCGACCATGAAGGATGGATATGTTTCGAGATACACGGTGAATGGAAAGTTCTCCACCCGTTCGGCCTATCTCGCTCTTATCGCTGATAACTCTGGAGAATTGGAAATTGATTTTTCATGGATTTGAAACCTTCCTGTCACCCTTAAATGGAAACACTTCGTTCGGTTGGCTTGCCTTGACACTGCTTACAAACGCTAGACGAGCGTCTTGGGGCCTTTCTACTTCTGCTAGTTGTACAGCTTGTGGATGCCTTTTAGAGAACTTGAGTCATATTCTGCGTGAATGCACTATAGCTTGTAAAGCTTGAAATCGTTGCATTGAAGGTTCGAGATGGAGCAGTTTCTTATCCAAGGATATGCATAATTGAATCTTTGATAGCCTAGATGTGTCCAAAAACTCACAAGATGATGATACGTGTGTGGGAAAGACGCCTGTTGCTTCTTTTTTCTTCCAATAGCGCCCTTAATATCATAATGTCATGTTAGTAAAAATATTGATCCTCAATTGATTATCTAAAAAGGATTTATTTAAAATAAAATGTTATGATTTAAATTGCTAAAGATAAAATTTAAGGACACAATTAAAAGAAAATGATAAATATGTTAGATGCTTTGATCCATGAAATTATACTATGTCAATGTTTGGTATATGTGATATTGTGGGTAAATTAGATTTAATTAATCCTCTAGATGTGTTTTGGAGAGTGTCAAAAGTATTATTGGGTTTTGTTTTTAATTAGGTCATTTCAAACTAGTATAAATTCTAACTCAAATGTCTTTAAGTGTCATAGGTGAACAGTGGCAGCTGTATATAGTGACCACCCAGGAATCTAAATTTGTTTATGTTAATTGTTCATTTTACTGGAGGTGCCTATCCTAAAATTTTATTTGTGCATATCCCATATGAGAATTTTTTATTATTAATACATATGTGCTCACCTTGAAAAATATTTCTGAATCTGTCACTATAAGTGAAGATAATGAAGATATAGAGTATGAAGTTTTTGTGTTTAATACTTTTGCTTTTGACTTTTATAGACAATGGTTTTGGTGTGAGTTTTGTAAAGAGGAAACAATTAAAGAGAATGTAAGGTATAATGTTTAAAGGAGCAATACTTAAATGGCCATAGATATAATTTATTCAAAAGATACAATTAAAAAAGCTTTTAGATTCAAGCAGTAGCATTTACAATTGTATTGTCAATAATTAAGAAAAGTTGTGAACAAATATTATCTCGTAATCATCTTGATTAAAATGTTAATATTTATTTATTTTAATTACGTCCTTAATATTATCATGTTTTGAGACAAGGCAATAGAATTGCTGATAAACTAGCAAGAATTGTTGGCCCAGATATTACTGAAACTCAGGTTTTTTTATTCTCCTCCAATGGAAATCCTTGTTGCATAAGGATAATAGTTGATTGTTGGTGTACTTGTCGTCATCCTTATGGTGGCGGGGTGTAGACTTGCTTTTCAGATTAGTTTGGTGGTTTGTTGTATTATTATTACAAGGTGTACTCTTTTCTTATATTATGTTTAGAGAGATTTTTAACGAGGCATTTGGTAATAATTCTTTTTTTCATAAAAAATATTGATCATCAACAAGGCCTTATGTAAGGAATAATCTTTACTATTCAAACTACCAAAAAGAAATTATAAGGGCACATTTAAAAAGAACAAATCTTGAAGGGTTTCTTTGCCATTATGCATTTATCAAATTAAAACATGATTTTGTCCCATTATCTCATGCGGGTAAATTAATTGGTCCAATGGACCAGTTACAAATTTATTTTGCAACTTACGAAAAATGCTACAGTGAAGCACAAACTCGTCGCGTCAAAATGACTTGTTTGGTTAAATATATTTTTTAATGGTCTCAGGTCCATGGGCCCCAAGTGGGCCAATAGTATAATTTATTTCGAAAGATTACATTGAGGTGACGAGTATGAGTGAGCAAAACTCGATTCAACTCGAATCAAAAAATTGATTTTTTTCAATTTCGAGTTATTCGAGTCGAGGTATTTGACTCCGTAAAAAGGCTATATTTAGGGCTTTTTCACTTAAATTATTGATTGTCTTAAGGCATATTTAGGTTCATATAGATACATTTAGGAGCATATAATTGCATTTGGTGGATTCTGATTGTCGTGACATTTTATGTTGAAAATGGTGTTACTTAACGGGGAAGGTAGTGTTGGCTGATGATGTGTAAGTTTATGGAGCCAAGGATGAGCCAGGAAAATTGCCGCAGCAAATTGAGATGGTGAGGCAACTGCAAATGTCATGGAATTTTGGACGGTATTTATGGGCCGAAAAAGACAAAAATGATGAAGATATTTTTATGGGACCTACTAGTTGTCCATGTTTGCACATGAATGACATACCCAACTGTTATTTTTGTGACCACATGACAACCTAGCATCCCCTTTATGTAAAGGGCATGAATCCTATGGTACAAAGGAAATTTGGCACAAAATCCTAGGATATTCTCCTAGTACAAACAAAAAATGATGCTACAAAAATGAAGAGGATTCTTTAAGGAAAAAAGTGAGGTATGCAAAAGTGAAAATAGGGCTAAAAGTTTCCATTTTTCCATTTCATCTTCTTCGTGTTAACCTCAATATCTAAGCTCAAGGGAGTGGCAAGCTAACCATCCAAAAGGAGTTTGTGTCGCTAAGGTGGTTTACGGTGGCCCAAGGGAGATCACGGTGACGCGCGTGTTGGGAGTTTCCTCTATCCTTGTACTTTCATTTTTATTTCTATTTTATGGGTTGTAAGGAACAAATTATTTCCATGGATGCTTTTTACCCCACTATAAACTAAACTTTATTTGGTGTGGGTTATTATGGATGATTAAGTGTTTGCTTTAATGAATGATTTATGTTTTTCTGATTTATCTATTTGCTTTGCTCATTGTACTTAATTACTTAGGATTGTAGGAGCTATGAGAGAAGTCATTTCTTAGGTAAAACACTTAGTGTTCGAGAGAAACTAAGTGAAAGATCCTTAGTGTTCGAGAGAAACTAAGGGAGGATCAACGTGAGCAATGGGTTTTAGTTGCTAACTAAGGCCTAATCCACCTTAGAGATAAGGACAGGATTTAAACGACTATAAGGAGTAGCGCTTATTCGATAGGTTTCATGCCGATAGGTATTGTCGTGGCATTTTTATCTGTCAAGTTCCATGACTAGAGATAGCGTAGGGACACTTTTAGTAAACTCTGTAGAACAAATAGACCATAGAAGCTTGAACCATTCTAACAGACAAGGCTTAGGATTCTTTAGTGACCCCACCAATTATTCCTATTGTAGCTTGTTTGTGTGAGGATTATCAAGTTATCTTACTTATCCCCAAATCCTCAATCTATTTTGCTTTAACATTTTTAATTGGTTACAGTCTAAACATCTTAATTTGCCATAGCATTTCCATCATCTTCATTGCCACATTACCATTACATCTTAATTTGTCATAAAATTTCCATCTACCACCTATCCACACTACCATTGAAATTCTACCTGCATACAATTCATTTTGTCACAGTATTTCCATTTGTTACTTTTCTATATTGCCATTGCAACTTCATCTGTGTATAGTTCAGTTTGTCTCATCATTTCCATCTCACTTGTTCATACCACATTAACTATACTTAGTTTTTTTAGAATAGTACATAATTTTTACTCAAGATCCTTTAAATCCCTATGGAGACGATACTCACTACTATATTACTTGTTCGATTGTGTATACTTGTACATATTTTCGCGTAATTTATAGCACTCACAATATGTGAATAACAAGCAACTTTTGAATTTTAAAAAATGTAACCGTTGAAACTCGTCACGTCGAAGTAACAAGTTTTGTCTAATTTAATTTTTAAAAAAAATATTAAAAATAGTTTAATACATACAAAATAATTTTATTACAAAATAAATAATAAAAATTATTTTTCAAACTAAGATAATGCATAATAAAATTTATTTATATTTTCGTAATTCTTGACGATGCCAATGAGTGGTCGAATGATAATGACGCGGGCTCGTTGAGTACGTCGTGGTCGTCCGCCTTGATCCTCTTTGTCTTCATTTTCTTCTTCAACAAGAGGTGTACCAAACATCACTCCACTTTGAGATCCACATTTGAAATACGGTGATGGAGTAGTTAAGGTATTTTATGTCCATATTGTTGTAATTGACTCAACTTGACTACCTTGTTGACCATATATAATATGATCCCATTCACCCGCATGTTCTGTCGAAGATGTTTGAGTGCTTTGCATTGCATCCCATGAACCTTAAACTCAATTCAACTAAGTCTACGTTAAAGCATGATATGGAGGATATAAACCATAACAGGTCTGAGATGCAAATATTCAGCAGAAACAGAAGTAGAATATGAAGATTTAGATGATGATTTCTTTGCCTTTGTGAATTTGGCCTCACGTGTTGTTAAATATGGTTTCCTATTTTCTTCATAATTTCGGAGGAAGGGAGAAATGTTGAAATCAAGGTCAACAGTTGTAATCTTGAAGCGCATAGGGACAAATAAATGTCACTCATTTCATTGTTGAATTTATACAACATGTTTCTTCAGCCAATTCTCTTTATGTTTCGTACTCATATATATTTTATAGATTTCGTCCATACCTAATATTTGTGTAGGAATAAGTTGATGAGACGCAAACTATCACAACACTCTATCTGCGGCGTGCATATCAACAATCGCAAAGTGTAGCAAAGGCGTAACGGCACACTACAACTTCAACCCTTCAAAAAATCTTGGTGGCAGTAACCATCGGATCTTATTGTCATAATACGGAATTTGAGAAAAACTGTAAGTATTAATTATAAAAGGTGCTATAAATAAAGAATTAGAATATAAAATAATATAAAATTTAGTAATTTACCGCATGTCGACCGACAATATCTATCCTCATTCGTATATCAATTTTATTTACACCCTTCAACCTGGTCTATGTAATTTTATATCACCATCTAAATAATATAATAAATAAAAATTTAAAAAATAAATTTAAAAATTTAGTAAAAAATTTATCTTCCAACCAAAGGAAACTCAACGAAGGATGATGTAATTGGCATTAAAAATAAGAACCGATACCACGCCCAAGATTGTAGCAAGACTAGACAACTGACAACATCGAGTTTCTGACCCCTTTCGATGATTATAGCCTTGCAAAGTTCACGGTATAAAATTACCAAAATGGTCGAGCCCCAACTAGTGTTGCAACACTCAGTAAAATTCTCCAATATCAGAAGATATTGAAAGCGTACCAAATTACCAAATTTATCTAATATCACTCCAATCATTTGGAGAAGATATGCTCAGGCTACAAATATAACCTCCTCCTCGGTAGAGTCGTTAGTCACATTAAATTCGAACTACAACCAAGTGATCTGTATCTAGTACTCTTCTAAGACCTTTGGTGGTGGCATCTTTCCCAAAACTTGGTGAAAAATATCGAATCGGTTGAAATCGTTTTGTCTCACTAGTGTCGCACCATTAACTGAAACACCGAGTTGATAAGTGACATCTTTCAACGTAATCGTCGTTTCACCGCTTGAAAAATGGAAAATATGTGTCTCATACCTCTAATGTTCAATCAGAGCAGAAATCAATGCCGAGTTCACCTTAAAACCATGCATAAATGTGGCTAAATACAGTTCGGATTGTTGTAGATATATAATAATCCGTTGATGCAAATCTCTCATTGTCATTCGTCACGTATGCTCAATTCTTCTTCTGGACCGAGTTCAATCGAAGAAATATGGACAACATCAATGCGTAACATTTCATTTCAAGTAAACATTTTTCAGGAATTCTTCAAAAACTATGAATTTTTCTTAATTTTTTGCTTAACAATACATAATAAAAATCCTAAACCTCAAACTCATATTTATAAATCTAAACTCAACGACTATATTTTTTAAAAATCTCACCAAACTCGTCACCTCAAGATGACGAATTTTGCCTTAACTGTTGTAGTTGCTCGTTGCATAACAACTATAAACTACTATTTTTAAAAAAATAACATAAACTTATCACTTCGATGTAATGAATTCCCTATTTTTTTAAATTTTTTAATTTTTAAATAATTAATGAATTAAAAAAAGCTAACAAGACAAATCTTGAGAAATATATTATAATATTAACTCATGATGGATCCATAGATTTGGTACTGTTAAAAATAATTTTTGATCGAATTTGTGTTCGACTGTAGTAATTATCGTAAATTGTAAAATAAATTCGAAAGTTAGATTATTGAGTTAAATAATTTGGCCGCTTGCAGTGATGGAAAAAATAGGTGAAGGAAAGAAAATCTAATATAAGGTTAATAAAATACGCTATCGGAAATGTTAATATTTTTACTAAAAATATTATTTTTTTTACTAAAAATATTAATATTAGACATTATTTAAAATATTATTTTTTTACCGAAAATAGTAATATCAAAAATATTAATTTTAGGTAACGAAATTAATATTTCTAGTAAAAAAACAATATTTTAAATAACACTCTACTGAAAATATTAAAAAAAATATTAATATTTTCAATTACAATTTTTTTCAATTTTATATTAAATTACTGTACAGCATAACTAAAAAAAATACCCATGATTTCAAGTGTAATATCAGTCTGCAACAAAAGCTCCCTTTCGTTTCATTTTAAATAAACAATTACTAAAAGAAAAAGAAACTTCTCTCCCGCTTTTATTCTGATTTTCTTTGCATTCCCCAAAAACTCTCTTTCCGGAATGCTCTCTCTGTCGTCTTAAACATCGATCCAATCCCCAACCTGAAATGCCGCCGTTTTGTTTTGTCGGAATGAAGCTCACCGTTAAAACCTTTCTTCTCAATTCCCGTTTTCTTCTCTTTTCGTTGGGTTAAAAATTGGGATCGAAATTTCAATCTTTTTTTTTAAATGGTGTTTTATTAGGTTATGGTATTGAAGAAAAACATTGAAGATATACAAGGGAAAGACAGTTATCCTTGCGGCCAACAGCTTTTGATTCACAATGGGAAAGTTTTGAAAGATGAAACCACCTTAGCTGATAATAAAGTCTCCGAGGATGGTTTCCTTGTTGTCATGCTTAGCAAGGTATAATTTTTCTTTTTAAACGGTTACTTTTTTTTTACTAAGTTGGCAAATATTTTCACATGTATTTTTTTTATGATTTTTTTAGTATTGTATTTTCTGCTTATATGGTCTGCAAGATGAGAACTGAATGAGAAGGTGTTTCGACTTCGAGTATTGTAATGTTCAGATAACAAAGTTTTTTTTTAATTGTTAAGTTCGCCTTCTTGCATTCATTTCCTTGTATCAAGCTGTTTTGGTTGTTTTGAGTGTCATACCTGTGGATTATATAGCAATGTGGAGAACCGTTTGCTAAAAGTATTTGGCTTCATCTGAAGCTTGATGTGTTTCAAAGGAAAAGGAAAATTTTCACCGGCAGTATGGAGTGTTTCATGGTTTCCTTTTTAGCTTCCTCCTTGTACGTTCTCGATTAGCTCGATATTTCTGAATGGTTTAGCATGATACATGCACTTGTAGTATTGGTACTTACTTTCAATTGTTTGGATGTTCTTAAAGAGCAAATTTTTGAGTTCAGCCGGGGCCTCTTCTGCTCAGGTAATCTTATTCTTTTGATTTGTTTCTATTAGGTTGAGCATTATGTTCAAGTTCCACTTCATGTTTCAAATCAAAATAAAAACAACTTTAGCCTTCTCTTGCCTGACAGCCTGCTTCATCAACTCCATCTAGTACTGCACCTGTTTCTAATCCTACCCTTACGGCTACACCTACCCCGGCAGCTTCTGCACAAGCACCGTAAAACCATTCTACTAATGTTCTCCCTCCCACAAAACATGCCCTGTTCTAAGTCCAGCCACATTTATCTTATGCACATCTTGAATTCTTTTACTGTAGGGCTTCAATGGGCACCACATCTACTTCTGATGCTGCAACAACTAAGTATGTGATGTCTATCTTCTAAATACTTGTTTAGCAGGTCAATAGATGCATGAAATCATGTGTATGGATCTCACAACATTAATTTTCATGATATGCAAGTATTTAGAACCACTTATGATTGACTTTTACCGTGGAAAGAAGAGAATCAAGTAGAAGATATTTGATAGTAGTTTGATTTCCTTTTGGTTGTTATTGCCAATAAAAAAATAATAATATCATCTTTGCTAATGAGGAAGCAGAATAGCACTTATTTTTGCTAATGAGGAAGCAGAATAGCACTTATTATTTGCATTTTGCAGTGCCCTTCATACCTCTTTTTGTTTGTGTTGAACATCCCTTTTTGGCTGTGAAGGTCACATTATTTCAACCAGGCTTGACTCTATAAGAGAAGTTCTGCTAAACTGAATTCCACCTTTCAATTTTTTTTTATAGAACTCGGCAGTACAACTTTCTACATGAACATAATCACTTCATTTTCTGTTTGCTTTACCGATTGAAATTGTTTGAATCATTTACTTTTTTGATGTAGTAAGCAGTTATATGTTTCATCTGAGATTGTATCTGTTGACAATGCTAGGAATATTTTCCTCTCGCTCTAGACATTGAAATGAACTGCCAGGTGTTATCTGATTAATCTTTCCTTTTGTAATTTGTTTCTTGAAAAGAATGTATATTGCTGCTTTTCCCCTCCACCACACCTCTTGTATTCTCTTAATGTTGTGAAAGTAATGAGGAAAAGGTATTCTTGATACAGTCCAAGTGCCAATACGTATAGTCAAGCTGCTTCCATTTTAGTTGCTGGAACTAATCTTGAACAAACTATCCAACTGATGGATATGGGTGGTGGCAACTGGGACAAAGAAACAGTAACTCTTGCACTTCGAGCTGCTTATAACAATCCGGTGAGAGCAGTGGATTATCTATACTCCGTATGAAACTTTAAGATTGTATCTAACATTAAACTACTTATTTGTTGGGATGTGGTTCTGATGCGATCTTATCTTCAGGGGATTCCTGAATCAGCAGAAGTGGCTGTGCCGATGGCTCGTTTTCCTACAAGTCAGACTACTGAAACTGGTGCAGCTCCTGTTGCAGGGGCTCCTAATTCATCACCTCTTAATATGTTGCCTATGGTAAAACCTTAGAGGCTTGGGCTTTTGAAGTACTTATATCATAAACACAAACTATTGTTCATTATAGTGTACAATGGTTTTCGTTTCTCCTTAACATGCTGAAATGATACTAGGAAACACTTTCTGGTGCTGATGCTGGTGGGCTTGAATCCTTGGATTTTCTCAGAAACAACCAACAGGTGTAGTCATGTTAAATCATTTGCTTTCTCTTTAACTATGAAGCATTTTAGTTCTCCGACACATGAAAGGCTAAGTGCGTCTTTGTTTGCATTTTAGAGTTCCAAGAATTGCGTTTAATGATACAATGGTTGTCCCTTGTTCCCATATGTAATGGGATAAGGAGAGGTAAGATAGTAGGCTACCCCCAACATTAGGTTGAGAGCAGCTTCCGTAGGAGACCTCCAAATTATGAAAATGCGTTTAATGATACAATCAAACCCGCAAATTCTACAGGTTTGTATTTCTTCGTTTTTCGCCATCTAAATAACAGCATTTTGTTGTTCTGGAATTGATCTGTTTCTGTTACAGCCCATGCTACAGGAGCTGGGGAAGCAGAACCCCCAGCTTTTAAGACAAATTCAGGAGCACAATGCAGAATTTCTTCAGCTAATAAATGAGCCTCTCGAAGGTTCTGAACGGTGTTTGTGTATGGAATATCTCACCAGGCTATATGAATGACTTGGTGTCGGCAATAATATCAGCTTAAATCTTTATTTCAGGGATATATTTGATCAAGCTGAACAAGACATGCCTCATGCCATCAATGTTACCCCGGCGGAACAGGAGGCTATCCAACGGGTAGGCAAATCTATTGCTGTTATGTAATCTTATTTTATTTGGATCCCTCTCTATCCTCAATTTATTTTTTGGCTTGAAGCTCGAAGCAATGCGATTCAAGAGAGCTCTCGTCACTAAAGCCTTTTTGGCTTGTGATCGCAACGAGGGATTGGCAGCAAACTATTTGTTGGAGAATCCCGGAGATTTTGAGGATTGATTACTTTGTTTTGTTATAGTTTTGGTCGATCGTATACGAGTTTATCTGCTAGGCATGTTTACTTACTGTTTGGGATTAAGCATTGATATGATTGTTTGTTTGTTCTATATATAAAAAAATTATTAAAACAGTTGGTTTTTATATGATTGTCATCACTGAACATATCATCTAGTACACTGCACTCGCATAGCTAAAACCTTCAACAGGAACTAATAGCTAATTGGTGCTTAAGTTTGTGATGTTCATAAGCTCATGAAAGATCAATATTGTTTTGTCGACTAGGATTTGCGTTCCAAATCCGTCTCTGGTCACATATATATACAGACCAATGATATCCTAAACAACTTTGCTTTTGGAGACTTAGAACTCCCTGTCTGGGAACAGAATAGGAGCAAGGAGAGACCACAAATAGAGAGCTGCAGTTACCCACCCGGTTAAAATGCGGACCCACACAGATGGCCACCCCACATCTACTAACTTACCACTCTCCCCAACCGAGGTCGACCATCCCGTCAAAAGCATTGCCGAGTACATACTCGCCAGAGAAAAGATGACATGGAAGAAGGCATACGAGTATGTCACCTGCTTATTCTCCATTTCCTCTTCCTGCTCATCCGCCTTGTCCAATGGAAGTAAAGGCTTGCCACCACCTTCACGCATTCAAACATAATGTTAAACTCTACCCATAAAATGTAAGGAACAAATATTCTTTTACTAATAAAAACAAAAAAAATTGTTGACTTTTGAACTAGCTAATTTCTATCCTTCTCCTACACCACAACCATCAAACTTAGAGACAACTCGGCACAAATTTGAAGAAAGAAATATCATAAACTATATACGGTTTTTCTAATGGTATATTGTTTATAAAGATTGAATATTCTCATTAACAATACCTGCACGAGGAGAACTTGGTGGGGAGAGCAGAGTTGTAGAAGATCCAGCACGAACGGCAGAATATACAACAGAAAGGATAGTGGTAAGCAGACCAACGGTCACAGTGCCAGTAGAAATTGCTTTAGCATGCTTGTGAAGACCATTGCATTCATAATCTCTTGGTTCACTTGCAAGTCCACTGTAGCATAGATACATGCAGTACAGTGATATAACCGATGCTGGCAAAATGCTACCGCCAACCTGTAACATGACAAGTTAATAAGACAAGAAATCACCAAGATACAAGTATTAGTCAATTAAAAATGGAAAAGAAGCATCTCTATAGGTTGTAATAACTAACGTATGAGAGATGAGACCACAATGCTTCAATTTTATGGAACAAAGGAAAAGAGCATGCTTGTAAGGTTTAATACTAAAATGGTTAAGAGATCTTTGCACTAAATTCATGAAATAGGTTGACATGTGGATAGAAATGCACGTTTATATCCACAAGCTAATGACCATCCTCCTATGTTTGAAAAGGTAAATCTATCTTATCAACCATGGAAACAGTATCATAATTCTAATTGGTACTACCAACTCAAGCTTAGGCCAGTCGACTTTACATTAAAGGATTATAATCCACAAGAGAATTAGCTGTTTGAATGAAAGAGATGATAAAATTTGCACATGGTTGCATCAACTTTACTCCAGTTAATGTATTAACTCTGAGGTGATTGATAAAAACACAGAATTATTTGAGTAGATAATGAGAATTATAATTATGAAGAACCAAAAGTAAAGACTTACTGCAGGATGCAGTGCAACTATGGCAAACAAAATAACAAGAATCAAGGTCATCACGATAAAGAAGGTGTTGAGTCCACAATCGTATCCAGATGGAGTGAACCAGTGGAAAAGAAGTCCCGAAAAGCCAAATGTCGCCAAATAGCAAACAAGTGAAACAACAAACAGAGCAATGTACCTATACATAAAAAAACAAGCAGGCCATGAATCTGAAGAATACAGTGAAGAAATATCATAAAAACATCAAAAAGCAAAACTAACCAGAACTGCTCATTGTATCCAACCCATTTGTCATTCCATCCATGAACGAAGTCAAGTAGAAGCACAACTTGAACCAAAAGAAACAGTCCTGAGCCAAACTTAGATATCATCTCTGCAATTGCAACATTTAAGTTTCAGATGAAGTCAAACCAGAAGTGGCTTTAGATAATTTATCATTTCCTGTAATTATTTGTAAATGCTCTGTCAGAAATTGTCTCCTATAGTATGTAAAGACTTTCAAAATAATGACTTAAAAAAATCAAAATAAAAATATAATAACAGTCTTAATTTAGTAGAATGATACACAAGCAGTGTAACTTACCATAAAAGCTGATGATCTCGTTAGGAACAAAAAACATCAAAATAACTAAAATGAACCAGCAGATAATTTTCATCATCCATCCACCATGGTGTAATCCATCACGAGGATCTCTCTGATTTTTCACACCAATCATTAAAAATGAAAGGATAGTGAAAAACAGAAAATTTCCCAAGCTGACCCTGAGCACCGCATCTGTTTCAAACCATTCCCTGTTGGGTGTTTTGTGAAAATGATTGATCCCTGTATAAATAACAATATTAAATTAACTAAATCAGCAAATTAGGTATATGCAAGACACAGGCAACAAGTCCCTTTTCTTCATCGAGAAACATGCAAAACATCACACATGAAATGTGCCTCATGTCGATAATTAATGACAATCTAATATGGGCAAGCATGGTCCAGGAGAAGTGAGGTGTGACTACCAGCAATCCAGCAATCAAAGATAAATGTATAAAAGAACAAGCTCACAATTCATTCAGGAAACCGTTTTGATTCAATATACTAAACTCAAGGCAATAAACATGGTAATGCAGTAGATGTCCAGATTCACGTGGTAATCGGAGCATTCTTCAAATTTGCTAAAAGACATTATACATTAAGATAGCATCTTTAAAATGCATTTAGCCCCGTGAAAGAGACGCTAATGAAAAAAAAATAAAGAATTTAACTTTTCCACCCACATTTGCGTGGATATTATTTACTATATTTTGCAGCAACATTCTCAATCAGAGTAACAGGTAACCAAGATATTGTTGGAATCTTCAACAAAGTACACTCCGAATAATTAATAATAAAAAAGAAATTAAGCAAAATTAGCAACAACAAAAGTAAAATAGAAGAGGCAAAATTAAACGAAGCTTACAAGGCAGGTTCTCCATGAGAGGAGCGGCAACCTCACGGAGAATCCATGAAACAATCAGAGAAAGGGCAAATAGTCCACAATAGGCGATCCTTGCAGACCTCCGGCTAATCCCCGAAACCACAGTGCGGCACGCATCGCAGGCGCACGCCGCACAACACGATGCAAGGCATGAAGCAGCCCACATCTTCTTCAACCACAACTAAAATAGATTAAGGCGCCGAACCCCCCACAACCCTAACGAACAATAAATAACGGAACAGAATTAAAATCAAATAAACAATTGAATTATGCAAAGACCCTATCTGTTGACGATGGAACCGGAAGAACACCAAAAAAAGCGTTCCGGATTAAGATTAAAAGTAAGTAATTGTTTCTTACCTGAGAAATTAAAGGGGAGAAAGGTAGGAGAAAACGATGATTGATTGGGCACCACGAAGAATATAGAGGAAAAAAACAATCGAAATACAAACCCAAAAGAATTGGAATTGCTTTCTCGGTCAGACTCCAAAGCCGTTTGTCTTCCACGTTTGTGACTTTTTCAATTGTGGCATGCCAATATGTAATTCAAACAACACACGTTTTGAGTTTTTCTAGAATGTTTTTTTTAGACAGCATTAGTGATATATATATATATTTTTTTATTAATTATTAAATATTTTATCCTTTGACATAGTGAATATAATAAAATATAATATTTGTTAACTATTTTTAAATTTTTTTAATACAACTATTTTCAAACTTGTTTATAAGACACTATATACTAATTAATTATAATATGATGTATGTTAATCTTTTATAGTATATTACCCATTAATTCACTTATAAAGTTTGAAATGGTAACTGTGCTCAAATAATGCATTTGGAAAAAAATATGTAAAATATAAATTTTAATATTTAAAAAAAATTAAGATGGTTTAGTTATTTTTTTTGCTTTATCCAAAATTTCAATATCTTTTCTATCTTATCATGAGTTTGTGACACAAGGAAAAGACAATGGAAGATACATATCAAATCATCTAATAATTTAAATGATTCAATTAAATTATCATTAATTTTTAACGGATGAGGTGACGTGATAGTTAATAAAACTGATATAATTATATATTTTTCTCGATATTTATACATTACATCAATTTAATTATAATTTTCATTTAATTTTATAAATTTAATCTTTTATTCATAGACCGACAATTGTCATCGTTTAATTAAAAGAAAAGTAAAGCACAAAAAATTAAGATAAAGATGCTTATAGCATGAATTAAACCTGGACAAATGGTAAGGAGAAAGGACACTTCAACCATCGAGCTAAACCCAACCATTAGTATTAAACACAATAACATGTATATCTCATACTGTAATTAATGCAAAAAAAGGTCATATTAAATTTACTTAGTGAGATTCAAGTTTAGGTCAAATATAGTTTCAAAGAGCACTTAACAACTAAACAATTTTTTTATAGAAAGTGGTTAGTTTTATTAAAAATAAAAAAATATAAAATTATAAAGTTTCATTACTAGAGAGCCACCTAAATCACATAAAGACTAAAGAATGAAAATGTTAAAAAACCTAACCAAAAAGCTCGAACAAAATAAAGATACGAACAAATCTGATTGTATTAGTAAACAAACTACAAAAGGGGATGAAACTACTGAAATACCACTAACAAATCGTAAATTAGAGTCAAGTAACGTGAAAAAATTATCCACGAACGCAAAAACGTGTATCTAAATCAATTCGAGGGTCCAAAGCAGGGAAGATCAACATGATAACAAATAAGTATCATCTTGATCAGTCTTGGCGATGTCAAATCCAACCCTGAGATAAAAGATAAACGAAAACAACGATAAAAAAACTGAAAACTACCAAAAGGCAGAGATAAACATGTCACAAAGACGGAGATAAACATGCCACAAAGGCAGAGATAATCGTGTCACAAGATAGAATAACTTATTAAAAAACTAAAAAAAACAAAGAAAAAAGACAAGTGATCAACAACCAGTATCAAAACTGGTGCCATCGCCGGCTAAATAAAATCAAAGAAAAAAATTGATTCGATCTATAGAAAATGATATAAATTGTAAAGGAAAAAAGAAAAGAAAAAAAAGGAGAGGGTGAAGGGAGAGAGGGTAGGGTTTTTCTAATAAAAGTACTTGTTTAACCACTAAACAAATCTTATAATTTGAGATTAAATAGATATAATATATACATATTTTAAACTCTATTTGTTACAAGATGAAAGAAAATTGGATTGAAAATTGGTATATTAATAGACTAAATTTAATAATTCTTTCTTTTATATTTATAATTCAGTGGTTTCACGTAAGATAGATATTATAGAGGCCTATTATTGATACGATCTTCTCAATCCAAAATTTTTATTCATAATTTCAAGATTTAAATTCTTAAACTTATATAAGAGATTTAACATTTCATTTCACTAGATCAACTAATTGTTAATTATATATATTAAAAATAACATTAATTATATTAATGTGTGTGATTGAGTTAACATCATCCGTTAATTGGATAAATTAATTAAAAATAACATAAATATTACTTTATTTTTTTATTCTCAGATAACATCTTTCAAATAAAATGATTAAAATGTTATGAAATAATCTAAACGAAGAAATAAGATAAAACAAGAAGAACAAAAGATATATGAATAAGGGGAGAGAACTGTATTACTTCTCAATCCAAAATTTTATTCATAATTTCAAGATTTAAATTCTTAAACTTATATAAGAGATTTAACATTTCATTTCACTAGATCACTAATTGTTAATTATATATTAAAAATAACATTAATTATATTAATGTGTGTGTTGAGTTAACATCATCCGTTAATTGGATAAATTAATTAAAATACATAAATATTACTTTATTTTTTTATTCTCAGATAACATCTTTCAAATAAAATGATTAAAATGTTATGAAATAATCTAAACGAAGAAATAAGATAAAACAAGAAGAACAAAAGATATATGAATAAGGGGAGAGAACTGTATTATTATCTCAATCTCAGTTGTGTACAATGCTTTCTCTGAACTCCATATATTATAAGTATAAGGAGTAGATATCATATAGAACTCTAACTCTAATTGATATTAAAGTCCTAATATTAAAGTATATAAAAACCCTATCTTATATATAGAGATAAAAGATAGAGATAGACATCCACATAAATAAATATTCATAACACTCCCCCTTGGATGTCTATGAAGATAATGTACCTCGTTAAAAAAATTTATTAAGATAAAAACCCTGTGGGAAAAAATCTTAATGAAGGAAAAGAGTACATCTATCTTTAATACATATAACATGTTGCCTCATTAAAAACCTTACCATGAAAACCTAGTGGGACAAAACCTTGATTAAGGGGAAAATAGTACAACGTGTATTTACTCCCCCTCATGATAATATGACGTATGATCTTTGAGTATTACAACTCAATCTTGAATACAATCTTCAAATTTTCAGATAAACAATACATCAACGAATAAATCTTTTCAAATTACCACTTAAACTTATTTATCAAATATTTATATTACTCTTCTTTTGAAGATCGTGAGGGAGAAAACTTTAAAAAATATGTCCCATTTGATGTATCATCTTTTCAATTGTTCTAATTTAAGTACTTGATCTGTAGGTCGAGACAAAACCTGATTTCAAGATTCTTTATCTCACATATTCCTTTAAACGATCAAGATACTTTTGAAACTCTTCAAAAATTCAATTTCAAAGCTCTTCAGGAGTTCCAATTCAAAGTATACAGTAACATAATTTGATCTTTGATGTCTTTATAAAGACATACGAGTGAGTAGGCTCTCATCGATTTAGATATATCATACACACTTAGATCGATTCATTCTATCTAAATATTTTATGCAGATATATTTGTAAAAATTTCGTAGGAATTTGTAAATGCTTCAAGCATTTTAATCCTTCAGAGATAAACATCATTATATATGGATCCACAAACTATTAGACGTATTATAAAGTTTTCATAAGTGCCAGAGTAATAAAGTAATGGCATCCACCAAGAATTTAAAGTCTTTATGATTAAAGTTGTATTGTATATCTTACGACTACTCATTTATACCTTATTTGCATTACACCTTTAGGTGTTTGGACTACTTGTCCATGTTTTGGAAGTTGATTTAACTTTACTTGAATAGCGTCTTTCCATGTATCTCAAATTATTTTCACATATATACTTCTGGATAGATTTTAATTCAAGATCCTCATTTTATTTCTTCAATTCTATAGAAATATTATTTGTAAAATCGTCGTCGATAACTTTTCTGTTTGGTTCCATCATTTTCTCATAATGACAAAACTTATCGAGATCTCTTCATTATTTCCATTTTCATTTTTTTTAGGTACCTAAAACTCTTCTAGAGTTATGTTATTAGTTATGTCTTGGGTTTCTTCATAAATACCCGCCTCCGCTATATGGCCATCTTATACTACTTTTAATTTACGAGAATTTTAACCGTTGGAACTACCATGCTTTGGTCATGGTTTACATTCTTTTTCTCTAACATGTTATCCTTCTGGGATTTCAATTCAAATTTAGAGCATTTTCAGCTGGTATATGAGACTTGATTACTCTCATTAGGTCACTAAATATTTCTAGCATTTAACTTGTAATGAATTACCTTATGAACTTCTGGTTCACATCACTATGTACAAGGATCTAAATAAAATGATTTCATTTATATTTTCATCCATTTGATTCTTCTCTCCCCCTGTTGAAAAAATAATTGAATCCAAAACATTAAATAAATTGAGACTCATACTCAACAATATTCTTAATTTATTTCAAATATCAATTATGTGCATTTTGTAGTGGATCAATATATAATACACAATCCAAAAATTTTATAAGGGATTATGACCATAAGCCAATCATAAGAAGGAGTATAACTTATTGGCTTGATGCGTTGTAGTTCTATGTGTGAATTACTATATATATACTAGAACTTTTGTTCTCGTAGTTTAGCTATTAAAAGGAGGCAATGAAAATTTTTGCTAAACTGTCAATTCATAAACTATGGCTTTGTAATAGTTATTTCAATTGATATACAAAATAATCTTTGAAAGCTCGGAATATAAACTCACTAAGTTTAGCAAGATGAATAGTATTAATTGCATAATCTGAAAATTTTCATTTTTTCTCACAAACTACAGGTTGAGTTGGTAATATATGTGATTTGTCTTGTAGATGCATCTACTGAAATCATATCAAAGTTTTCTACTTTGTTGATAAATGGGTCCATATGTCAATCAGATATACAAGACATTCAGTCTCGACCTTAACTAGTGATGTTCTAAATTCTTTTTGAGAACAAATAACACAAGAACTTGTAAATCTCAATAATCTTCGCATCATTATTGATTGGGATGGTCTAACCAGTCATACCAACTAAATAAAATTTTTGAACTTGTAAACTTTTAGTTTACCATAACATGTGATTCAATTTCATTCAAAATTTGTAAACTTCTAGTTTATGAATATGTAGTACAAACAAAAGAAGCTACACAATTTTAAGATATAAGTTTCCTCAAAACTTAAAAGTACATTATTCGTCAAAAAATTGTTCATTCTAATAGGCATATACACTACAACAAAATAGAGATTTAGCGGCATTTTTTTAGTTCTATAGCGGCGTTTTTAAGCGCCGCTAAATCACTCGCGGCGATAACAAAAACGCCGCAAGAAGCGCCGGCCATACCAGCGCCGCTAATGTTAGCGGCGTTTGTGAAATAAAAACGCCACAAAAAGTCAAGATCTATAGCGGCGTTTTTGAAACAAACGCCGCAAAAGGCATATCTATAGCGGCATTTTGGAAACAAACGCCGCAAAAGGTCATATCTATAGCGGTGTTTTTGGATACAAACGCCTCAAAATGTCAGATCTATAGCGGCATTTTTGTATATAAATGCGCAAAAGGTCAGGTCTATAGCGACGTTTTTGATACAACCGCCGCAAAAGGTCAGGTCTATAGCGGCATTTTTTGTTACAAACGCCGCAAAAGGTCAGATCTATAGCGGCGTTTTTGGATACAAACGCCGCTAATTACCATTCTTTAGCTAAGATTAATTGATATTTTGCATATTTCATTTCTCTCTACATCACCTAAATTTAATATCATAACTTTATATAAATAACAACCATAAATTTTAACAACAAAATAAATTAAAATTTATAAACATTAAAATTAAATATAATATAGTTTGACATTGTTCTCTAGAATTTAATCTAGGTTATTTCACTTGTACAAAGATATAACTTATAAACATTCTACATTTTCTTTACATACTTGAGAGAAAAAATTTTATTGAAGCTGTTATTTACAGACTTACACTCCTGCAATACAGGGCTGGAATAATATCTCTCCAGTTTGAAAGCGTTCCTTTGACAGTAAACCGGCCCACAGCTGGAACCTCTTCATGACCAAGGGAACTCTGGTTAACATTTATCCTTCGATGTCTTCGTAGAAGCTGCAAACAACATATTAGATGAATCAGATAAATATCTATATAGTGCAAGGCATTAAATATTACAATCTAAGGATCCAAAAAACAAAAGAATGATCATGAAAATGAAAATGATATGCCGCACCACAAAGGCATCATGCATTTTTGGAAACACATGGAACAACATCAAAGGTGACAAATATTAACTACGGTAAGAAAAACAGTAAGAATAAGAATTTAGAATTCAATCTTTCTAAACTGACAGTAACATAGTTATGGCTTCCCTATCATTTCCATCAATTGATGAGACATTTATTTCCCAAATGTACCAGATCAGGTATCATAAATAAAAACGTTTTTTTCTTTTCTTTTTTTGGAAAAAAAGCAAAGGAAATAAATAAGAATTACCTTGAAAACATAAGTTGTTTCTAGATAATTTCTACGAATTTCCAAATTGGAAAAAAATTCTATTGGAAGATAAACTTGCCTAACTAATGCTTCTGTTTTATGGAGCTTTTAATATGACCAAAGAGTTTATCAACTCACCTAGGAATTTCTAGAGAAAACCAACTCAATTCCAGAAATGGATATTTTTCAACAATTCATTTTTCAATTAAAAATGACTTACAAATGATGACCTGCTGGCCCTTTACATGTCAATATAAGAATAAGATAAAAATATGATACAACCACCAATAATGAACTTATTTCTTCTTATTCTTTCTTTCTATGTTAGTTTTTTCTTTTACAGTTTAAAACTTGCACAAACAACCAACTACGGTTACATGACTGGAGTCAGCTCTCCAAGACCCTAGCACTTCACAAACACAAGGAAAGGTACAATAATAAACTATCCTTATTAAAGGATTAAGATGCAAGACAAGGTAAGTATACTGCTTACAAATACTTTGTAATGGAAAATAATGATTCAGGATGATGATTCTACAGACAACAAAAACTAAAATCAAGGCTTACTTGATTTATATAACTTAGTCTAGAAACACCAGCTACCAACCTTGCTACATCATCACCAAATTCTGCTTCTATGCTGAACAAACTTTCACAAGTATCATCAACCACATCATGTAGTATCCCAGCCACAACTGTGTCAACAGCCTGCAGTTTACTAATAATAAGAAAGACTGTAATTTAAGGGCTACATTTTGAACCCCGGAACTTGTAAGGGCTACATTTTTCTAATAATAAGAAATACTTCAATTTTCTAAGAATAATACCGCATGAACCAAGTTTCCATACCATCATCACTCGAATTTAATCATCCCATGTAATCATTGGTACGTAAGGACCAAATGTCAACCATTAACATCAAAACATTAAAATGGCTATATTTATTGTTTAAAACATTACAATAGCTATTGATTTTACTCTAAGATGTTTTACTTCCCTACAATAGGGAACAATTATTGTACTCGCATAATGCCATAATGGTTCCCTAACTTATCTAAAAAAGAGTAATGGTCATATTGAATTAGTCTACACGTACAGTACAAATGCACTAAACAATTGAACTAAATCATATAGTACAAAAACCATAAACAAATGAACTAAATCATATAGTACAAAACCATAAATATTAATTTGCGTAATGAATTTTATCATGATTGAATTTGAGAAAATTTCTTTACCTGTAAATATCTTAGTATCCATGATTCATGACACATAACAAGTTAAGCCTACGCTAATACCAAAATGAGCCAACATGTAAATATTTCTCTCTACATTATATATATATTATCGTAATAGTTGTGAAATCCTAACATGCTTTAACCCCACACCTCAAAGGAGAAAAGAGGACCCAAACTGAAAGACCAGATAAATCTAAAATGAATTTAGAGCAAAACCATTAGATCTTTTTAAGAGTCGAGTTACTCGTCTGGCCTATATAGGCCATGCCTTGGACAAGGTTTTACAAATTCAAATCAGCTCGAATTACTATTTAATAAATAATTTTATTAAAACTAAATTATATAAATATTAATACATTTTTTATATATTTTCTTGAGAGGTGGCAAGCTATTGACTGGACTTGGGTGAAGAACTCTAAAAAACCTCCGAACATGGACCAGCCGTTTGACACCCAAGAACATGTATGAATATATATATATATAGCCTACATTTTTTTTGAAGATTTTAGTAATTAAAATCACATCCTAGAATACTCACATAGAAACTTAGGTTGAATACTTAAGTTATTCAAATCTTGAGTTCCCTCATTTCAGTTTCAGTGCAAGGTCAACGATGGGCCCAGAACATGTAGGCGTTAAAAGCCAAATTCAATCACTCAGCTCAGAATTTAAGCTTTTTGGTTGAATCATTCTGGAGCTGTTTTTTATACTACTAAACAACTTAATATACATTTAATTAATGAGGGAACCATTGCAGAAAGAGAACTAAAAGATAGGTCTTCATATTGCATGGAAAATTTACAGAATATGCTAATAGAATGAACAGAAACTGCCAACATTCTAATCCTCTTTTAGTACTTAAGAACCACCCTCTTTAATCTTATTTTATCTTCTTTCACAACCTTACACAAATGCAAAAAGAAAAATCTTAATCAAAAGTATTACCTGATGAATGGAGAAGTCATTGTAATTCCTTAGTTCCTCGATTACTCTGTCTAAGGTACATTCAAAAACACCCATTGAATGTAACCTTTTAGAAAGTGAACGACGTCCCATCCTATAAACTCGCCTCACTAATAATGGATGATTTGCAATCTAGATAAGTTCAAAGCAAAGAACCTAGGTTTAAACACCAAGAACCTTTTTTGAAATTAAATACATGACAATGGGAAAATAAGGAAATAAATCAAGCACATTTCTAAACTAAACAAAGTAGTTTGAGATATGACGTCGAGGAAGAATTCCAACAATATTATTCATGTAAGACTCTGAAAGCTTGGTTATGCATGCTTGTGAAATTGTATGATACTCCTCTATGGCTTCCCTATATGCATCTTCTTGTTGTTTCTCCATGATTACATACTCAACCTGCAGAACGATACTTAGCTACTATAAAATATTGGGACAGTTAATGCTAGAAAGGAATTTTCAAATTGAAGTCTCTCAAGAAGAATCGATATCTAATTAAAACCTAAGAGTAAGAAAGCATCAACCCGTTGCATATTTGGGACAAGTTGTTGCATCACATCCGATTTCAGACGCCTCAAGATGAATGGTCCCATAATATACTTCATACGACCAACCAACTCCCTGTCTTCTACATTTAGTAGCTTCTTCAAGTCCACATCCTCAGTGGCAAAGAGATCAGGAATCATGAACTCTAGCAATGACCACAGCTCCTGCAACAAAAAGCTATCACTCAGTAACAACTAAATAACATGTACAAGACTCAAAGTATATTTAAAAAATAGTATTATATTCTTTTAAAAGAAAAATCTTATTAGAAGGCTTCATGATAACAGGGATGTATTTCTTATAAAAATTGAGATTCTAGATCTGTAATCCAAAAACTCCAATCAACAAATCCCAATTTCTTGGTGATTAGTGCAATGATACATGAAATAAAGAAACGAGTAGAGGATTTTCATGCATATTCTTTCAGGTTTATACAACGAGAAGGGAACAAGATAACCCGCCTTTTAGCAACTGATTGGATTTTAGCGTCGATAGATCACTTCTGGGTCGAAGAAACCCTACGCAAGTGGAATCTCGAGCCGCCGAAAACCGACGTTGGATTGATCCATCGTAGAGAAACTTTCAAACATGGTCTTCCTAGTATATCAGATCTATCTTCTTTTCTATTTTTTCTTTGCTGAAGAGCTCTCATCGTCTATTTTCAGAGGAAGCAAGGGAATGAAAAGCCAGCTCCCACAATTTCCATTTTTGAGGCAGTATTTATTTTTTCAGCAGAACCCATTTATTATTTTTCTTTTGTTCGAAACGGCTGTGGTGAACAGCTGGCTTTTCCTTTTTGTTCAAAAAAAATGTAGTATTTTTTTTAATATTTATATATATGGCTTATATTATATTAGATGAACAAATTTAAATCAACAAACACTCGTTTCAAATTGCCTTGATCCATTCCATTATTCTGCAAATCTCAAAGTAATTAATAAAATACTATTGTGTTCTCAATTTAAAGAATGAGTCTATAGCGGCATTTGTATAAAAACGCCACTAAAGCACGAGTCTATAGCGGTGTTTGTATAAAAACGCCACTAAAGTATGAGTCTATAGTGGTATTTGTATAAAAACGCCACTAAAGCACGAGTCTATAGCGGCGTTTGTATAAAAACGCCACTAAAGTACGAGTCTATAGCGGCGTTTGTATAAAAACGCCACTAAAGTACGAGTCTTTAGCGGCGTTTGTATAAAAATGCCACTAAAATACTAGTCTATAGCGGCGTCTGTATTAAAACGCCACTAAAGTACGAGTCTTTAGCTACTTTTGTATTAAAACGCCACTAAAGTACGAGTATATAGCGACATTTGTATAAAAACGCCACTAAAGTATAGTCTTTAGCGGCGTTTGTATAAAAACGCCACTAAAGTACGAGTATTTAGCGGCGTTTGTTCTAAAAATGCCGCTAAAAATGCCGCTATAAACCCATTTTGTTGTAGTGATATATAACTCTTATGGAGCTTTCAATAAAATTTTTACTACAAATATTAATAACAATTTACTATGAGAAACATGACAAATAAAAATAAATCATAATAAGTGTACATCGAAATTGTTAACAATGTCATCATCATGACTGTTTTCGCATAGACTATCATAAGCATTAAAACAGCCTTCTTTTCATGGTAAAATAAAAATCACAAATAAAAATATCAAATCTCATAAGTAATTATTATAAGAAAATAACATTAAATAGTCAACTTTTGTGTTTTTAACATTCATTATCAATCTCCAAAACTGTCATAAAAGATAGCAATAATATCCAACCATTATCATTCAAATATTCTAAATGAATAAAATTACATTTATTCATGGAGACCTAACATTATTTATAATATTAATTCTTTGATTCATGCCCCTCTCATTATTTAAATAGCTCTCACAAAAAAGTCACAAACAACATAATACTTTATAAATAAATATAAAATTAAAACAAATGCCCTTGCATAATCTAGTGCACAAATAAATTGTCAAGATTCAAGTTTTTGCCCAAATTCAACAATTCGGATAAAAATTGATCAAATTAATAATCGCTATCATCATTTGACATATATGTCAATGATTCTTTTAGTTACTATGAGCTTAGCAAACCTAACAACAAGAATTATTTGAAACAAAAGTATGCACTGCTAAATGGAAACTATCATGTGGTTGCTAAAGTGATGCGGTCGTTAATGACAATGGAATCCATGAAATATAACACATAGGGTAGAGAAAAAGGTAATCTTCGATCGATCTAATATACATGAAAATATATATCTACTGAAAATTTAGTGGTCACAATTCATATGCCCATCAATCCTCAAAATCAAATGTTAACATTTATAAGCATATATTAACAAGAACAAATTATCATTAGGAAATCAAGCGGAGACTAAGGTTAATCCATATTAGTTTAATAAGTGAAATAATTTTTTTATGATTATAATAATGAAAATAACTACTCAAGATAATAACAGTAGTCACACAAGTTTAACCCAATAATACAACCAATTAATTCGACCTGTCCAATATATTCATTGAACTAGAACATAAGTGTTGCTCTATAAATATATATATATATATATAAAGGAACACTAAGTCACAGTAGTCCTCTTCACATACATGCATTTATTGTGAAACAAAATCATTACAGAAAAACAATGTGAACGAATTCATAATAATAATTTAAAGAATGATAAAAAATGTAGAATACACTTATATGATATTGTGGTGTATTCTTCTAAGATCTTGAACGGAGAATTGTGGGCTGTAAATATGATATTTGATATTACAATATTGTTTCTGAGCAAGTCGTGTTGATAATGTGTTATGAAATAATCTAAACGAAACAATAAGATAGAACAATAAGAACAAAAGATATAAGAACAAGGGGGAGAGAATTGTATTATTATCTCAATCTGAGTTGTGTAAAATGCTTTCTCTTAACACCATACTTATAAGCCTAAGGAGTAGATATCATATAGAATTCTAACTCTAATTGATATTAAAATCCTAATAACAAAGTATATCAAAACCCTATTTTATAGATAGAGAGAGAAAAATAGAGATAGATATCCGCATAAATAAATAATCATAACATAAAATATATTTATTTAAGATTTGTACATATGTTACATAAAAATATTTTATTAATTTATCTATTATTATTTGTTAAATAAATTTTGATAAATAAACTTTTTATATAAATGTTGAGTACCAAAAATTCAATGTTTTCACCTTTATTTTATATTCCAAATACATTCAAATTATATATTAACAATTTTTTATGAGACCTATCTTCAATGTTGAAAAATAATTTTCTTATAAATTCGTATTTGATTTTTGGGGAAAATGTAAATTATTGTTATATTTTTTCTGCACTATGTGATAAATAGATCATTATTTATTTATTTATCATTTTAAAATTATTTTTCAAAAAAATCAAATAAATGAATTTCCAAATACCTCCTCAAAAACATTTTTAAAAATTATTGGAAAATTTTCATTACCTGGTGTGAAATTACTTTTAAGAGCATTAGAAAATTTACCTTATTTCTAGAAGTTTGACAGCTTAAGTTTACTTTTCATGTAAAGATTTAATTTCTTTTTTGTTTAAATGAGCTGTCCCAATTGATAACTTAATTCCACAAGTTTTGTTATAAAATTGAAAGAAGTTTGGATTTCTTATTTTTTTTTCAAGCTTCCGTAATATTTTCCAATTTTTTAGGTAAATTGGCAATTTATTATTATTAAAGAGATTATCATTATTATTATTATTATTATTATTATTATTATTATATTTAAAATAGTATGAGGTGATTATAAGATAGTAGTTGTTCATAATATTTCTTAACCATTGATAGCACATACATTTAGTACAAGCAACTGTCCGAATCCAAGGCCTCTAAGAATAACTACACTCACCTTTGACCATTGAAGTTGCTTGATGAGTTCTTATTATTATTTAAAATGATACGAGTATAATCACAATGATTAACGTTATAAGGAATATACATCTAAACTATAATGAGTCTAAAATACAACAAGTTAATTTAAGGTTAAAAAGAGGGTAAAAGTCGATTATAATTGAAAATTTTGTCAAGAACATAACTTTTTATAGTAGATTGGATAATATTTTAAGTTGAAATTGAAATTTTAATGTTTTTCATAACAATTCATGTATGATATGTAACTATTCTGGTTGCTACCTAAAAAGTTAATATAAAAATATTTTAGATTATAATTGGAATTATTATCAGTGTAACTTTTTAGAATATACAAATAATTTTTTAGATTAAAACATATCATAATATAATAATTTTTATTATGACCGAAATTAATATCAATTATTTAATTTTTAAAATCAAACAAAATAATATCTGTAGTTAAAATTCCTCGTAAATCATCTTTAAATTAGATTATTATAGTTGTAAAAAGTTTTCCAGATTGGTAAAAAGCCTGCACAATTGACCATATCTGGAGTGTTCCTCTGTCTATACAACAATGTTAAGGTGCACCCCAAGTCAATTTCGTGTGCACATCAGACACGTGATTTGCATCGATCCGGCAGCGGTCAAAGTGGAGTTAACACGTGCACATCTCAAATTCACATCAAGTATTAATACGCAGATTCATCATTTTTATCAAAGAAAACAGACATCACACCGATGCTACAAATGAACATTCTTCCCCATATCATTTCTTCCAAACTAGCACTGTTATAAAAAGAAAAAGAAAAAAAACACGCAAATCCTGCAAGAAAATCCATGCACGATCCGACCGACAGATCAATTTTCAACCCGCCGTACGTACCGCTGACTAAATGAAACTGCTCTAGAAACACTAGGCCTATAAAACAATCAAAGAAAGGATCTTTTCTCAGCAACTCCGTATCTGTTCAGATCATTACACAGGAAAAGGAACAAAAAATGGTGAGGCAATTGTCGAGAATGAGAGCTTCTTACAAACGAATCAGAGAGCAAGCAAGGCTTAATATTCGTAAAGGGTATGTCCCGGTTATGGTTGGGAGGGATGATGAGAAGGATGGTGCTAAGTTCTTGATCCACCTCGATGTGTTCAGAAATGAGTACTTCGTTGGGTTTCTTGAGATGGTTGCTCTGGAGGTTGGCTATCAGAGCTCCGGCGTCCTTAGAATCCCATGCCGGACGGAATGTTTCATGGATATACTGAACCAGATCTCAAGGATGAACACCTAGTTTCTTTTGTTTATGTTCTTGGATTATCTTTACTAAACTTCTTCTTGTTGCTATTATTCTTATTTTACGCTGAGTTTGTAGTTCAGGCATTAATAAAACGAAGATTTGAGTCTCTCTCGTTCAACTTTTTGTTTGATCCTCCTTAGAAAAACCTAGACAGAGCATTTTCCATTTAGTTGATTGGGCATTGTCATACATGACAAGTTATATTATATTTGAATTATTTTAGGGTAAAGTACACAAATGGTACTCTGACTATAGAATACGACTTTATTAAGTCCCTCGACTAATAAAAGTTACAAAATAATCCTTTGACAGTAGAGTGTTGCTTTGTTGAGTCCTTCAACTATTAAAAGTTACTAAACGGTCACCCGACTACTCATATGTTCCAAACTCGTCTTTTTTCTTTAAAAAAGTTGACGACATTCTGAGTTGAATATTAACCTGTTGACTGTGATGTGATAAAATATGATCTCAGTATCTCAAACGACTATCATATCCTAGTCATCATGTAAACATTCAACTTAGACGCCTAGTATTTTTTAACGAAAAAGGACAAATTTGGAATGCAATGAATAATCGGGTGACTATTTTGTAACTTTTAATAGTTGAGGGATTTAATAACAGCCCCAATTCCAGGTTAGCAGTTTCGGGTTTACCCGAGAGGCAAGTGGATCCTGCAGAAATTATAATTTAATTCGTTGGGCTTAATTAGGTTGGTTTTGGGCCCAATTAGCCATTAAAAGTAGATCTTTACATAGTAGGAAAATGAAGAGGAACCAATAGTGTAATTATCCCATTTTCAAAAAGATGAATGCTTTTATTTCTTTATCTTCTCATTCTCTTCATTTCTCCTCTTACACTTTTCCCCCTTCTTCCTCTTTAAGCCATAACAAAGAAAAATAAGGGTTTTATCATACAAGTCATGGTTGAGGATAATTTCTATCTAAAAGAGCTCTATTTCAGGATTCAATCAGCAAGGTAGTGTATTTCTAATCCTTTGGAGTATTAAGTTTCCATAAATTTCAAGAAATTAGTAAGATTTGAGTAGTTGAGCATTTTAGGGTTCAAACTTGATTAATGCCTTAAATCACGTTTTAGTTGTTAAGGAAGTGGTTTTATGACACCTAAGTACCTTAAATAACTTACTAGAACTTCATAATCAATTTAGAAGCCAACCCAAGTCATTTAGGGTAATTTTGGGTGATTGTTCGAGCCTAAAATATTAGTTTTATGGTTCAAGTATCGATATTGGTTAAATTGGGGCTAAAATTAGGGTTTTCAGAGGGAAGTATTAATACTGCCACGGTGAGTATCGATATTGTCCCTGAAGTATCGATACTCAGGGTAGAAGTATAAATATCGAGGCCCTAATTTTGCAGCAGAATGCATTTTTGGTACCGATACTCATAGGGTTATCGATACTTGACCCTAAGGCATCGATACTACCCACCTCAGATGATCAGATTTGACCCAGTTAAGGTCCGTATATAATACCCTAATCTAATCCGACTCAAAGATTTGTGGATTATGATGTCACACTAAATCACTGAAATGGTTAACCCTAATTTTTTTTAAAAAAAATTAGTAATTATCAAAACCAATCACTCATCATTGTAACAAAATTTAAATCAGAGTTTACAAAGTATGGGAGTCCCCCAAAATACATACAATACAACCATAAGATTTAAATCAAAATAGAACCAGAGTTATGACTTGAATAACACAAGGTCCATATAGAATACATGTCCACTAAAATAGACTCAAGACATACTCTGATAATCGTCCGGTCTTGAATGTACTGATGCGATAGGCTCCTCAACGATCCCTTACTAACCTGCGTATACAAACACATTCCATAAGCTGAGCTCACAAGCTCAGTGCCACAAGAATAACTATGCAATACTACATGCATTCATTATATGAACATGCAAAAGTACATATCAAACATGAGGTAGGCCAAGTAGTGTGGTCAGAGGAATTTACGTGCATCTTGGACAACACACTAGCCTACCTAGAACGTGATAGCTTCGGGGTAAAAACCAAAATTTACGTGCGTAGAAACTTATGGCTCACATCTCGTACCTAGTCGAGCATAGGGCACGATTTTAAAATTTATGTGCATTGGAATTCGTACGGGTACAACCCAAAATTTACGTGCATCAGATGCGTACCAAACAGAAAATATACGGATATTCACAAACAAAGGATGATAGTCATAAAGCTAGAATAACTCGGGTGTCCGAACCATTTCCTTAGTGTCACACAAGCCAAATCTTATGACATCCTAACTTGTTTGTATTCTAGGTGAGAAATTAGTGATCTTAATTATTTTCACTTATATTGGATACTTACAACTTATACAAACTCAAAACACCCAAGTCTGAACACCCAAACCGATTGAATAAAATTACCCAAAAATAATTGTAGGTATCGATACTCATGTGAGTATCGATACCAAAATCAAATTCGATATTTTGAAAAATACTTGGGTATCGATACTCCTATATCGATACTCTACCCTGGGTATCGGTACTCACCTAAGTATCGATACCAAATTTGGCTTTGATGTTTTCAAAATAACTTTGGTAACTATACTGACCCTCTGAGTATCGAGACTAGGCCCTGAGTATCGATACTCCTATAGGAAGTATCGATACATCCCTTGCAAAATTGCCTGCTTTAGGCCTTACACGAAGAATAATATCAGTATTGTTCTTCCAGTACCGATATCGATGAACTAGAATGATCTGTTTTGTGCACGAAAACATACTCAAATCTTACCCATGCATTCCCGTAAGACTAACAAAGCTTATTAATGTCTTATTTGAGGTCTTAGAGGTAAAAAAGAACTATATTATATATATATAACACACAAATACGAATCTTGCCATGAAATCACTCAAACATACTTGCATGAACAAAACATATCATATATGCACATTTAATGAACTACATGTGGTATGGACAAGTTAGAATCGTGTTACCTTGAAGCTAGGTGACTGAAAACGTTCTCAAATCACTCTAGGACCAACTTCTCCTCGCCTCTAGACTTTGAGCTCTCCCCTTGCTCTTGTACTAATCAAACCATGGAAAATGATTTATTGACTCATGGGAATACTTGGAATGAGGTTATAAATGTTCCTAAAACTTAAAACTCTCCAAAAAATGGATTGAACCATAAGTTTCCATAAAACACTCTAAAACCCACCTTTGAACTCAAATCACCCCAGGGCCAACTTCTCATTGCCTCTAGCCTTTGAGCTCTCCCCTTGCTTTTGCACTAACCAAACCATGGAAAATGAGTTTTTAACTAATAGAAATACTTGGAATGAGGTTAGAAACATTCCTACAACTTAAAAGTCTCCCAAAAATGAATTGAACCATACGGTTCCATAAACCCCTCTAAAACCCACCTTTGGAAAAACTAAGCCAAACCATGCAAATGGGGCTTAAATGAAAGCTTAAGAGGTAAGGATTGTAGTTCTTACCTTAGAATTCTCAAAATAGGCCTAGGATTCTTAATGCTTGAACCTTTGTTTGATTCCTTGGAGATGAAAGAATATGAAAGGGTGAGGAAGAAGAGACAAACAAATGGGTGAAAAAGATGTGAAAATGTGCCAGACGTGAGATCATTTTTCATAAATGGTTATCAGCTCTTATTCAAATAGATTGGTTAATTACCCACCTAGTCCCTCCTTATTTGATCCATATTTAAACACACCCATTTTAAGGCTTATAGGGCTCAACTATGTCCCAAGTCATAACTATTTGGGGCTAAAACTTAACATACTAAGAGAAATTTATCCTAAACCCCAATCAAATAAACCTAAAACTCTTAACTCATATTTTGAGGCGTTACACCGTATGAGCTTGGGGTGGTCTGTAAGGATAAAGCTTAGTATGTGAAGGGCAAAAAATGGCTAAAAGGGTCTAGAGACACTCGTAAGAGTAAATTACAACCAGTGTAACCGTATCAGGCGTAATGCGTCCAATTAACTTCAGTATGCACGTAATCGATATTCATGGATAAAGGATCAGTGTATAGGGTGTACCACCTAGTGGTTTGACCAAGAAATCAATTTATGAGATAACAGTGTCGAAATGACCGAAAATGTTACAAGCACAATTATGTCTTTAATTCGAGGATAAATTGAGGGAAATCATATTAATAGCAAATGGAGTATCACTACCCAGAATTGAACCTGATTCAGATATTAGGCCAACCAGAACCTCATCCAGTAGCCAGTAAACTCGGTAATCGTATTGAAGTTTCGAAACGCATATAGACTTTCCTAGAGTCAGAAAATGAATAAAGTTCCCTTAAGTGCCGAATAGCCAGATCAGTACAGATTATCAGTAATAACATATAACTAACCCTCGCATAGTGTGCTAGATGAGATAACGAGCAAGATAGTAGCCATCATAAAGTAAACGATATTAGTAATAACAGATTTATCAGTAATAACTTAGAACAACTAGAAAATAGAAAGTGTAACAGTAACAACTAGGATGTCATAAAAATAGCCTTTGTGTGACACTCGGGAAAAACCAGGACACCCGAGTTACTTTAGTAGTAGGATGATTTTCTTGTTTGTCAGTATGTCCAGTATATACCAGTCAGTGCTAAGGCACTTCTTTTACCAGTTGGGAGCAAATACCCCAAGACTGGACGGAGTAAGTTGTCGGGTGCATATTTTCGTTGTAGATTTTGAATTTTATTCTAGTTACCCAATGGTATACCGACAAGCTAGAGAAGTACGTGAGCTCCGAGATGCAGATCCCGTAGTTGCACCATGATACTTGTCACCGCTTTATGTTTGTGGTTGTATATCATACATTAGTATTTGGTAGGATAGAGGGGTGTGTGAGCCCCAAGATATAGATCCCTCAACCATACCATGATGCCTACATTAGCTAGTGTATGATTCACAATAGAGTTAGTATTGCATTCAAATAATGCACAGTATAATTAATATTGCATTCAGATAAAGCACAATATAATTAATATTGCATTCAGATAAAGCACAATAGAGTCAGTATAACATTCAGATAATGCATAGTAAATCTAGTAACATATTTAGATAATGTGTATCAGATTCAGACATTAGGGTTATAGACCCCTACTTCAAAGTATAACAACTAAGCCCTAAGTAGGTAGCACTTGATCTAAATCATGCATGTATCTACTGCTTAGTACCATGTCTTCAAAATACTTGTGTTTATGAATTTTTATGCTGCTTTAGATTAGTGGTTATATTGTTGGGCTTTTTAAGCTCAACCTTTAAATGTTTCTCGTTGGCATGTTACTAGGATGAACAGTTCGTGGAGCACCGTCGCAGCAGAACTTCTAGTATCTCCTTTAGAGTATTGTATTGTAGTTTAGTGGTCATATGTATTCATTGAACCTTACACATGTATTCAGTATTTAAACTCAAAATATGTATTATTTTTGTTTAAATTATGTGTCGCAAAGCTCTAGTTTTTTAAAATGATTTTATCAAAGTATTTATGTTTTATCTATCATATCATTCAACATGCTTGAAAATAAATTAACATGTTTTGAAAATCAAGGGTTTCCTCAGTAGCCCAACATGACACTTTAGGCCCAATCGGGTCTAGGGTGTTATATTTAGTTGTATCAAAGCACCAGCTTAAGTTGGTTCTAGGACCCAGTGGTCAGTATTAGTAAGGTGTTAGTGAATACATACCTCTAGATACTGAAAGTACTTGTATAAGTTTGGAATCTTGATGGTATTTCATTCCTTAACATATGTTGTAGAAATTACGACGACAGATAGTTTCGAACACAATTTAGAGAATCAGATAGAGATGTGAGTCTCTCACCCCATTAAAGTCAGTAAAGGATTTCTACCAAGGGTAACAATTGTGAAGTCCACGTTAGGAACGGATGTTGCATGGGCGACCTTTTTAAGAGGTATAACTTCCACTTTCAGAGAGATAGAAGACTTTATTCTTAGAGAACAAACAATTTACTCAACCACTCATGTCACATTAGTGCCAACAGAATCCCGAGTAGAAAGGCTAAGGACGTATTAGACAGTGGACTTATTAGGTTTAAGCAGCGATGATCTGATTTTAATCAAGAAGTGGGTAACAGAGACCATCGTAATTTTAAGAAAGCTTCGCCCTATCCAGAGGGTGAGCATGATTGCATCACCGCTTTACTCAGAGTGATATTATCGATTGGTAAAAGACTGTAGGAATAGTCCTACAGTCGAAGGTACCCTCATGGAATAAGTTCCCAATCGAGTTAAGAGCAAGTATATAATTAAGGTGCTTATGGACGATTTGAGATTTTAGTTCTCTCATCTAGTTTAGGGGATCGCTCAATGTTTGAATAGGAGTAAGAGACTTTCCTTAAGTAAGTAATTAGCTCCAGAGTTTTTGTGACCGATTCTTGAGGTACAAGAGGTTCCTTGGGAGATCCAATTTGATATCAGTATACAGTTAGCAGCAGATCCACTTAGGGTGTTTCAGTACAAAGCATGAAGATGAGTTCGTTGGGTAAGTCATGCACCCTGAGTTATAAGGACTTGTGTATCAGTAGGTCTATCTCAGTCAGTGGTAAAAATGACCCAACGTCCGAGTGAATAGAGAAGAATGACATCAGTTCAGTCATTTCAGACAATTCAGAGGTGTGTTGTAGGGTCTCATAGGAGATTGTCAACTCCACAATCAGTGGTGAGCTTTAGAAGCTTAGAATAGTTTTGGGTTATCTAAAGTGCAAGCATTATTGTAAAAATCAGAGGGAAATGTGCTTTAAACTCATAAGGAAATGTTATGGATGTGAATCCTTAATGATTATGGTAAAGGATTGTCTTAGTTCGAGTATCAGTGCTTTAGCTTGATTGAGGGGAGCGATCCTCATAGCTTAGTATGGTTGAGAACCTTGTTTGGGAGGTGTTAGTTCTATGTTCAGATTAAATCAGACTCGATAGACAACCTAAAGATAGTAAGCACAAGTATTGCTTGACCTCAGAATTTTGGGATACAAAGTCAGTAGAATGGATAGTTGTTCTTTGTTGAGTTCTAGATCAACTCTAAAAAAATATTTAGTCACAAAATCTTTAACCCTTATGTGTTCCTTAGGGGAGTATCGTTGCTTATGGTTTCGTCAGTTACGAGACTACAATGAGTTTCTTTATATCATTAGTAGAGAGTTCGTTCTATCAACCTACAGGGAATCAGTAATCCCATGTTTAGTCTTGGAGGTAGAGGTCTCCATGAGAGTGTTAAGAGTACTCAGGTTACTCTTGTCGGTATAGCAATCACCCTGTTGTCAAAAATCTCATAATACGTCTCAATAAATGCCATTATACTTCAATTTCTAACTGGGTGCAGATTCCCCAAGTACTCACAATGAGTAAGTTAACAGGTGTATATTTCGTAGTTGTAGTGACCGATAGTGAATGTAGACGCTCTAACTGGGTGCAGATTCCCCAAGTACTCACAATGAGTAAGTTAACAGGTGTATATTTCGTAGTTGTAGTGACCGATAGTGAATGTAAGACGCAGAGTATCACAATCCTTAGTCTGAGTGCGGTTGCGAAAGATCTCCGCTTTGTGAGGTGTGCTCTCCGGGAAAGTTAGATGTTGCTAGTTTCGCTAGGCAAATGGTCGATTTCTAGTTGTCATCTCTTTAGATGCTCGACCAGGCGAGTAGAATGCATGTAAGTCGTAAGGTTATAAGAAACAGTCAGGTACTATAGATAAATGTTAAATTAGAGTTCCGCAACAGAAACATAGAGATTTACGTTGGTCGAGAATTATCAATATGTATTCAATAGTCGGCATTGAGACAGTTTTGGCAAGTGCTACAAGATCTTAAGGTATGACACGACGAGATGCATATGTTCAACAAGTAAAATAATTTATCGGATTACGTAGAGATTTAACTCGATTGAGTAAGATTATTTAAAGAAGAATTCAGTGATATCAATGATTTTTTAGTAGCATAATCCTTGTGGAACGCTTCGAGCGTACAATATTAGATATCCATAATGTGATTTCCCTAGTTTCATGCTTCTCGAAGGTTTTCGCTTAAAGCTCAGCATTAATATCACACTCAGAAAATCATTGACCAATTTTATGAGTTCCAAACAACATGTCAGATTGCGAGATCTTCTTTCTTCGAGGATTAGATTGGATAAGAGCCTCAGTGCTTGATCAAATGGTAAGTTGCTTCAATCCAAGTAAATTTCAATGACGAAATTTCTTTTAAAGAAGGGAAAGTTGTAACACCCTAAATTTTGGGCTAGAAATTTCGGTTTTACACGATAGGGAAATGGATCTTGTAGAAATTATAAGTCAATTCGTTAGGCTTAATTGGTTTGGTTTTAGGCCCAATTAGCCATAAATATGGGATGTTTGCATAGTAGGAAAATGAAGATGGACCAACAGTGTAACTAGCCCATTTTAAAAAAGAGATGAATTTTTTATTTCTTCATCTTTGCATTATCTTCATTTCTCCTATTAGTCTTTTCCCTCTTCTTGCTTTTCAAGCCATAACAAGGAAAAATAGGGGTTTTATCATACAAGTTATGGTGGAGGATGATTTCTAGCTAAAGGATCTTTATTTCAGGATTTAATCAGCAAGGTATTGTATTTCTAATCCTTTGGAGTATTAAGTTTCCATAAATTTCAAGAAATTTCTAAGATTTGAGTAGTTGAACATTTTAGGGTTCAAACTTGATTCATACCTTAAATCACATTTTCTTTGTTAAGGAAGTGTTTTTATAACACTTAAGGACCCTAAATAACTTACTAGAACTTCAAAATCAGTTTAGAAGCCAACCCAAGTCATTTAAGATGATTTTGGGTGATTTTTCAAGCATAAAATATAAATTTCAAGGTTTGAGTATCAATAATGGGATGAACAATATCGATACTCTATACTACAGCTAGAGTATCGATACTACCTACTTCAGATGATCAAATTCAACCTAATTAAGGTCTGTATGAGCTTGGGATGGTCCGTAAGGATAAAGCCTAGTCCGTGTGGGACGAAAATGGACAAAAGGGCCTAAAGAAACTCGTAAGAGTGGGTTATAACTAGTGTAATCGTAGCAGGCGTAATGTGACCAAGTATCTTCAATTTACACGAAATCGATATTCATGGATAGAGGAGGGTGTACCGCTAGGGGTACGACCAAGAAATCAGTTTATGAGACATCAGTGTCGAATACCGCTAGAATGATTAAGAATGTGGGAGACACATTTATTCATTTAATTCGAGGACGAATTGAAGGAAAACGTATTAATAACGAATAAAGTATAGCTACCCAGAATGAACTCAAGTCAGATATCGAGACAACCAAAACCTGAGCCAGTCGTGAAGTTTCGAAGCGTGTAGAGACTTCCCTAGAGTCAAAAAATGACTAAAATACCCTTAAGTAGTGAATAACCAGATAAGTACAGATTATCAATAATAACATACTAACTAACCCTCACATAGCGTGCTAGATGAGAGAACGAGTGAGAGAACGAGCGAGATAGCATCCAGTAAAAAGTAAACGAGATCAATAATGACAAATTTATCAGTAATAACTCATAATAATTAGAAAACAGAAACAATAACAGTAACAACTAGGATGTCATAAAACTAGCCTTTGTGTGACACTCGAGAAACAACCAGGACACCTGAGTTATTTTAGCAGTAAGATGATTTTCTTGTTTGTCAGTATGTTTATGTATATACTAGTCAGTGCCAAGGCACTTCTTTTGACAGTTGGGCACAAATGCCCCAAGACTCGACAGAGTAAGTTGGTGGGTGTATGTTTTCGATGCAGATTTTGGATCTCATCTTGGTGTACTAGAGCGTATATTGGCAGGCTAGAGGGGTGCATGAGCTCCAAGATGCAAATCCCTCAGTCGTACCATGATGTCTGCCATAAATTTATATTTGTGGTTGTGTATCATACATTAGTATATGGTAGGAGAGAGGGGTGTGTGATCCCCGTGATGCAAATCCTTTAGTCGCACCATGATGCCTACCTTAGATAGTATATGAGTCACAGCAGAGTCAGTATTGCATTCAGATAATGCACAGTAGAATTAGTATTGTATTCATATAAAGCACAACAGGGTTAGTATGGCATTCAAATAATGTACATTAGAGCCAGTAATGCATTTAGATAATGTGTAGCAGATTCAGACGTTAAGGTTAGAGACCCCTACTGCAGAGATAGAACAACTAAGCCTTAAGTAGGTAGTACTTGATCTAAATCATGTATGTACCTACTGCTTACTACCATTTCTTTAGCATACTTGTGTTTATAATTTCTTATGTTGCTCTGTATTAGCGATTATACTGTTGGACTTTGTAAGTTTAGCCTTCCAATGTTTTTCGTTGGCATGTTACTAGCATAAGCAGTTCGTGGAGCACCGTCGCAGCAGGACTTCCAGCATCTCCTTCAGAGTATTGTACTATAGCTTTGTGGACATATGTATTCATTGAACCATACTAATGTATTCATTTATTTAAACTCAGAGTCTTTATTATTTTGGTTTAAAATTATGTGTCACGAAGCTCTGGTTTTGTAAAATGATTTTATCATAATATTTATGTTTTATCTATGATATCATTCAGCATGTTTGAAAAGAAATTAACAGGTTTTGAAAATCAGGGGTTGCCTTGGAAGGCCCAATCGTGTCTAGGGTGTTACAAATTAAATAAAATAATATTCCATAGTTGGAGGACCATTTTATAGCTTTTCATAGTCGAGTGACTTAATAAAGTAGTACCAATAGTTGAAGGACTATTTATGTACTTTACCCATTATTTTATTATTTAAAGTTTATGATTTCAGGTTGATTTGAGTTTCAAATTTAAAGAATGAGTATTTTAAAGTAAAATTTCATACTAGTTAAATGGATTATAATATTAATCGTCAAAGATGTAATAAACTCATCATATATAAAATTATGTCAAGAAGAATTTAATTTGAATAAAATATATTCTAAAATATCAAATAAATATTAATTATTTGACTATTATAATTTAAAATTTATAGAATACCAATAAAATTGAACAATTTTTACTATTATGACTTTAGTCTCCATAACATAAACATTGTTTAGGATGTTTGGACTTGTCTTTAATATCCATATGGTGAATCTTGATTGGTGTGAGATGACCTTTTATATATCTATACAATAAAAGATCTGGTAGTGTAATCACCAATTTTTTGGCAAATAAACCCAATTATATACATGTACCAAGTCCAAAATTATAACAACGGTCCATTTACATGTTAAACCCAAAACACATCATAAACCCATTAATCCACAAACTTAACTAGCCCATCATCACAAACCAGACCCATTTACAGTCCATATATTTAAAGAACCAACATAAGTTCGGGTCCATGTCCATCCCTAAATAGAAGACCTTGTAGTGTAATCACCAATTTTTTTGACAATTATATACACAAAACCAAGTCCAAAATTATTAAAACAGTCTATTTACACAATTAACCCATAAACCCAACTAGCCCATAATTACAAATCAGACCCCAGCTCATATGATTTAAAGACCCAACTAGTTAACCCAACAGAAGTCGAAGCCCAACATGTCCGACCTAAATAAACTTAGTTTTGTGCTAATCCTAGCGCCATCGGGAGTTGAGAGATTGTCGGAGCGGTGGCCATCTAACCTAGATAATCGAAAAACTTAATAAAATAATACTCTATTGTTAGAGGATCATTCGTGTAATTTATTTATTATTTTTATTAATTTAAATTTTATAATTTAATGTTAAGTTTAAAATTTAAATAATGATTATTTTAAAGTAACTTTTCATACTAATTAAATGGATATTAGTATTAATCGTCAAAGATATAATGAACTCATTATATATAAAATTATATTAAGAAGAATTTTATTTGAATAAAATATATACTAAAATACCAAATAAAAATTAATTATTTGACTATTATAATTTAAGATTTAGACAATACCGAAGCTGGTTAACCCATTTACAACCCATATGATTTAAAGATCCAACTGGTTAACCCAACAGAAGCTGAAGCCCAATTGATTTTACCTAAATAAATCTAGGGTTTCATGTAATCCTAGCGTCGTCAATCTAGGCTAAATTGACCCATTAGGGCAACCTAGAATTTATTTAGCCCATTAGGTCACTCAAACAATTAATTTGGGATCTACGATAATTTTTTTAATGGCCCGTCAGAATTAAAAAATATTTTTTATGGACTCATCACGCCGGTTAAAATATAATTTTTTTTGTAATTTTTTAAAAGAAAAATAAAATAATAATAATATTTTATTCTAAAATTTGAGTAATGTTGGTAGTATCGATACTACCTTGTGAGTATCGATAATTCCACTACCTTTGGTATCGGTATGAAATTTGAGCAATGTTGGTAGTATCGATACTACCTTGTGAGTATCAAAACTTTCGATACATTTGGTATCGTTACCATATGAACAGTATCGATACCACGTGTACAAAAACATATTTTGTGCTTAATTCCAAGTAAAATGAACTTTAAACTAATTTTGAAAACATTGAACAAATTCAATTCAAGTCCAAAAACATTATGCCTTAATTGTTATATCAAAATAAAGTTTAATATGTTGTAACACTTATTTTAGCGTCATTGCACGATATTTTTGGAAGATATGGACAATGTTTTCTATTATAACCTTCACCTCTGCAGTGGCCACAAAGTTTTGGTTGACCTGACTCTCTTTGAGGATCATCCATATCGGTATGAATTCAGCTAGATTCAGGTCGACCCGTAACTTCCTACGCAATCAAGGATTTTGCAACCATTCCTCATAAATTGTGCATGTAGGCCAATATGCTTCATTTGGGAGGTACTTGAAGCCACAAATGTAAATGTTGTGCATGATGTGCAGGCTATAACAGTCATCCACATATAAGTATGGGTCAACATTGATGTGCATACATGCAGCAACAACGTGAGCGCATGGGAACCTAAAATCTTGAAATCGACCACAATCACACCATCTTCTATTCATATTACCAGTGTATGTTGTATAATTACCTCCCTCATGTGGTCAAACTAGAGCTTGGACAACGAAATCAAAATCAAGTTTGGCAAAATTGTGGACAAATATTGATGTCGCATGTGTTTGATTCTTTTTCATTGCCTTCTCTAAATCTGGAGCCCAATTTCTCCCATCGTTGATCAGGGCATCAATTTGTGCACTTTTGTCTGCCCATACTTTACCCAACCTAAAGTAAGTCTCCCTAACAATACTTGTTATCGGGAGATGTCGAGTCCCTTTCAGCACTGAGTTGATACATTCAGCAAGGTTGGTAGTCATATGGTCGTAACGTCGACAATCAGCATCATATGCTTGTGACCATCTCTCCCTTAGTATTTCAGCTGGGAACTCATACACATCATCTCTGTATCTTCTCAAATTTTAAAGCCATGCACGAAAATTTGGTTGGAGTAGCGTACCTAAAAAAAATAACTTAAATGTTACTAAAAAAATTAATGAAACAGAAATAATTAATGACAAATGCTAAGGTATTTATCCATGTTGATAATCTCCTTTTGATCTTTTTTCTTCTTAAACCTCATTATTGGATTCTACGCAATATGACATATACAATATGTAGGATAAGCGTGAGATGGCGTCCATTTATTTTCGGGTATACCAATTGTGCTTAACAACCCAGGCGACCGATCTGAGATCATGCAAACCCCTTCTTGAGTGACAACATGGGAACACAAGTTGGAGAGAAAGAAATTCCAAGTTTCTTCTGATTCATTTTTAACAATGATGAAAGCAATGGGGAAAATATTGTTGTCTCCATTTTGTGCAACAGCTATCATCAAGACGTGTTTGTAGAGCCCATACAGAAAAGTGCCATCGACTTGAATCATTTGTTTGCAAAATCTAAACCCTTCGATAGTTGGCTTAAATGCCCAGAACCAGCCACCAAAAATTCTCTTCCCGGGGATAACGTCTCCCTCAAGCATGACTGCAGGATGAGTATAGTACATAATAATGGTTTCAGGGATGAAAAATTCCATTGCTTGCAGTAGACGTGGTAGCTCATTATATGACTGATCCCAATCACCATATAACAAGGTCATTGCTTTTCGTTTAGCCATCCATGCCTTGTAATAAGTCAGAATATAACCAAATGTATTCCGAATGGATGCCACTAACACAAAAACGGGCATTCTTGGATTTTTCCACCAACAACTTCACATAAGAGCATATGACATCTGAATCTAAATGTTTGTGGTCTTGTGTCAAGGAGGTCATTGTACATGCGTGCTCTGCATTGAACCTTATGACTTCCCACAACATCTTTTATTTTAGGTATGATACTTATACCCTCCATTTACAGCCAACATCATGGTGTATACACCTTACAAAATAAGTTTTTTGATCCGACTCCGCGACATACAATTGAAGATTTGATACAATACTCATTGATTTCTAGTTGTGCCTCTTTTTTGTTTCAAACTGAGACCCAATAGCCAACTCAGATGAAAGCTCGTCTGAAAAACCCCAATGGGCAGCACATAACTCTGGCATATCAAATATTTCAGGATTTCGCATAGCATCATAGTTAATTCCATGCATTGCAACTGCATGATGATACCAAGACAAATCCTAATGATTGAATTTAGGTTCAAGGTTTGTCCTTGCCTAAACATTTGGAGCATTATACAATCCTTTACATCGTGAAACAACTACCTCTCATACATCCACCTCAACATCCAAACCTTGTCCCTCTGGAGCAGCCTCAACAATATCAGACTAATCAACTAATGTTGTGTCGTCATCGTCTACTAACAGAACAATGTCTTCATCATCCTCACTAAATTCAGCAAGGCTTTCACCGAACCGTCCAACAAGGTTCTCATCATCATAAATTCCATGTGGTTGAGAGGGTCCTACTTTTTCTGTTCTTCGAGCTGGTACTGATGACGCCAGAATATCAGTTGCATTTGTCGTTTCGACGTACATCTCCACCATATCATTAACTGATAATTGATGAAGTCCAACCATAATAGCAACATCGTCATCATCATCAAGATGAACTTTTCTATAAGTCATTGGATTTGAGAAGATCAGGTGTCGATATCTTAAACATGAAACAAAAGCTCCAACTTTTCTCTCAATTTTTTGCTTTATTTGGCGATGCGATACATCTACAGGGAACATCTTATTGATTAGTCTGTCTGACTTAAACACAACACCAACATCAGTTTGTAGAATTTTGCCATTATAATGGACAACTGTGAAGAATTTGTTGCTCATTGTTTGAAATGTTTTTGGTTAGATAAAAGGAGTTTTTTTTTGCGTAGGAGATTGAAGTTGAAAGTAGTGTCTAAAGTAATAGATCGAAGATGATGTGCACAATTTAAAGGGAATACATATTTTTTCCCGTTAGAACTCGTCACGATGTGGGATAAAATATTATTATTTTTTTATTTTTCCTTTAAAAAGTTACAAAAAAATTATTTTTTAATTGGGACTCATCACGCCGAAGAAATATTTTTTAATTTCGAGTGTATGGCCCACCTGACACGACCCATTAAAAAAATTATATCACATGGAATTATTCAAATTGTCGTAGATACCAAATAAAAAAATTATATCACATGGAATTATTCAAATTGTCGTAGATACCAAATTAATTGTTTGGGTGCCCTAATGGGCTAATTAAATTACACGGTTACCATAATGGGTCAATTTGGCCGTCAATCTATAGTCTTTAGATGAAGGAGCGACCAACAACCTTGATTGCGAGTTGGTTAGGGTTTATAAAGCCCTAGTGGACATTTCTCTCATCGTCAAGCTTCTATCCACGTGCACAGTGGTCTCACGACCTTTATTGAAGCCACAACAGCACCTCAAGCTATCAACCGAACCTTTATTTGTCCTATCAACGTCCACGCAAGCAACAAACACAAAAAAATCAGAAAATATAAACTTTTTTGTTTACATTTGTAACCCCAAAAAATGGGTGTATAAAAACCCAAAAAATGAAATATAGAGAGGTTGGATTGGAAAGAAGAAAAGAAAAATAGAAAAACAATATTATTGAGTCAATCAAGATGATGAAATATCAAAAAAGAGGTGAATTGACAAATAAAAATATTAGTATAAGCTTAAAGGAAAAATGAAAAATTGAACATAAGATTTTATAGTGGTTCAATTTTTTAAACCAAAGTCCACATCCACTACTTTTACTATCCACACTAAGGATTTTCACAAATTAACTAATTTGTATCAACCTTTTAGGACAATGTGTAACCTTACAATTCCCTCAAGAATTATACACTGAATTCTTAAGACACTCTCTTAAAGAGAAAATTACAACTTTTCAAACTTAGAAAAAATTCATAAGGAAATTGCTTGCAAAATTCAAGAACAAATAAGAACATTTGACAAATTAGTAAAAAAAGTGTTCTTTGAAAGCAAAAGAAATATTGAAGAATGTTGACTTTGATTTTGGCTCAATGTGATTGCTTTGGCTTTCTCTTTGATCTCTTATCTTCACATATGACTTGAAATCTTGTTTTTATACCCCATTCATTCAATTTTAGCCATTTGGGTTGTTGTGGGAGTCAATAGAGTTGTTGGGATGAAATTTTCCGTAATAAATGCTACCCAAATGCCTTGAGTATCGGTACTCGTGTTTAGAGTATCGGTACTACCTACAACAAATAAAAAAATCTAGCAGTTGAGAAAGGGGAGTATCGATACTCTAACATGAGTATCGTTACTGGTATCAATACTTGCACAATATCAGTACTAAAATAAGCTACTAGAATTTGTAATTCTCAAAAACATAAAGGGAGTATCGGTACTCAAACTTCATTATCGATACTGGTGTCGATACTTGCACAATATCAGTACCAAAATAGCTTATTGGAATTTTTAAAGCTCCAGTAGTATCAGTACTGCTATGAGCAGTATCTACACCTATGTGTATTTTCAGGCTAATTGTATGGATACTAAATGAACAATATCAATATTGTTCTTGAAGCATGAGTACTACTGGTTAAAATATAGTTTTTGACTCGATTAAATTCCAAAACCCTTTGTAAAAATGGAGTTTTTAACCTTCAAAAGACTTTTCATATCCAAACGATTGAATCAAATATAAACTTGAAAATTAAATATAAAATAATCTTAAAATTTCTTTAGAAATATTAATTTTTGGTATATCAAAATATCAAAGCATGGTTCAACAATCTCTTTTTTTATATATAACAAAATCTTTGAAAAATTTTAAGATTTTTTATGATTTTCTTGAAAATAAATGATCTCTCTTACTCTAATATTTCTCCCCCTTTTGTTAAATCAAAAAGATAAAACAAGATAGAAATGTATATATATAAGCTATGAAGATCAAATTTGCCAAAAAGATTAGTAAACATAAATAATAATCCTTAAGCAATAAACATGGTCATAATTAAAAAATAAGCATGCCACAAATATCCAATACTATAAAATCATAATAATAATCCAAATTAGAGTTGGAAAATTTGACATGGACCCGATTACTCGAACCGAGACTCGAAATACACCTAAACATGATAACCCAAATTTGACCTAAAACCCAAAAAAACCGAATCGAACCGAAACCAACCCGAATTTTAGCCAAACAAAAAGAAACATGATCTGAAAGTAACCCAATCCGAATCGAAACCGACCTGAATTTAACCAAACTGAAAGTAACCTGAACCAAAAGCAACTCGAACCAAAAACAACCCAAATCGAAAGCAACCCAAATTGAAAGCAACCGAACTGAAAATAACTTGAACTGAAATTAACCCGAACTGAAATTAACCCGAATTTAATTTATCCAAACCCAATCTTTTTTACAAAAAAATATATCAATAATTCTATATATACTTGATTTGAATTATACCAAACTCAACCTGAATTGACCTGAAGATCCAAAGTTGACCCAAACTTAAAATAATTGATTAGATATTGACCTGACCCGAAATAAACTAATCTGATATTGATCCGACCCGATACCCAAACCGACCCAACTAAAATTATAACCCTAAATAACCCGACCCAGCTTACTACCAAAACCCAAAATGACCCGATCTGACCCAAATCAGACCCAAATTAAGTCTAAATCGAAATGACATGAACCGAATCCGATCCAAATGACCCGTTTTCCACCTCTAATTCCAAATAACATAAATATCCATAAAAGCATAAATAATCATCCAAATCCATAATAAAAGTATGAAAACATATCCAAGAACATAAAATCATCCAAATATACAATTTCCAAAAAAAAAATCAAAGTACAAAAACCATGAAGAGCATAAGTCTAACAATTCCATCAATAACATAAGTGTAATCAAGTATCCGATGATGGAGGAGATGGAGCGATATCCGAGGGTGAGGAGCAGAAAGACGAGAAGTCACAAGTAAGAGCCTCAATTCTACTTGACATCGTGTCGATCTGATCTGTCAAAGTGTTAAACCAAGCGTGAAAGTTGTGCTTCGAATCCATATACATCGACTGCAAGATACACTATTAGGATGACATCTTCGAGACATGAGACTCTATCACCAATTGTCTATAAGCTATATATGAGACTTAAGTCCCTAAGATAGAAAAGTGAGACTCCGTGGTAGCAAACCACAAGTCTATCATTTCCATAAAAGTTTAGAAGTAAGGAGGAATTGCACTCGCATCTTCACCACCGATTCGAGGAATCGTCAGGAACACGATTCACCAAATCATTGATATCGTACACCACATCGTTGTCTTGAGACTGATATGCACCAGAGGAAAAACTAGATGCTTGCTTCTCTTTTCTTCGCCACTTGTTTTCGAATTGTTCTCATTTCGAATTTTGAAGAGATTTTAGGTCAATTAAAGAGGTCAAGGGAAACATCGATATTATCTTTAATGAACATATGGCTCAAAAGGCAACCATAGACTAATGACTTGACTCGCTTGGAATGAATGTTGTTGATGGTGTTAACAAGCTCAACAAACACTATATGAGAAAATTTATCCTTTGATTATTTTGGAAGCAATGAAGACACCAAATGCTGATATTGCAGAGAGTGAAATATTTATCTACGGATGGTCAAAACCACCAAGAGATGATCGGATGAAGAAAACACTCATGATAGTCAAAGAGACTAGCACTCATTCCGTCTTGAAAGAAAGAAGTGACGAAGTCGCACTCATTATCAATCCCTACTAGTTCTAGACCAAGGTCACTAGCTATGGTCGAAGCATCAATAGTAATGTATTGCCCCATAAGATAGGAGTGAATACTCTTGATATGGGTTCTAGTTTCATTATGGAGATAGACCACATTGAAGTAGTAAACACTAGCCAACTGATGATAGACAACGAGTTTAACTTTAAAGGTGGTGTCTAATATCCAAGCTTTGAGGAGGGGATATATTTGAATTTTAGGGAAATCATGGAGGGAAAGGTAGACACATGTTCACTCCTAAGAGGATACGACTCAAAATCTTGTGAAATACGTTAAAAATATTAGGGTGAACGGGTTCGTTAAAACATGAATTTTGGATAATTAACTTATTTGGGTCTAAATTCAGATTAAGAATAGGATTGAGAGGTGGATTTTGAGGAGGGGCTCGAAGAGATGGATTGGTACGAGAAGTGCGAGGACGTTAAAAGATAAAAATAAGTGAGCTTTATTATGATAATATTATTACATATAATTCAAAATAGCATATATATATATATATATATATATAGAATTTATGAAAAGTGACTATATAAATATAAATATAAATATAGTAAACATATATATGTTGATAGAAAACTAGTATATATATGTGTGTGTAATTAATTGCAAACAAAAAAATCAAAAAAATTTAATTCAAAAAAAAATAAATAAACTTGGATGAAATGGTTGTGGATTTTAGTGCGAAAATAGAAAAAACACAAAACAAAAAGTTTTTATTCATCAATTTAACATATTAAATCATCAAGTTTGCGATGATCCCAACTAATATCGCCAGCATAGTATGTACCAGTCTGGTTTGTGTTAACACGCGTCGAAGATATATACCCCACGTGAGGTTGTGGTTAAAGGCGAATTTTCCAATAAATCACCCTTATCATCTTTATTTCCTTGTCAGACATTCTTCTATCTTTATTTTCCGATTTAATACCTTTTGCAGAAAGGCGCGGTCCATACACCGCGTCTTACGCCACGTGTTGAAAGGCGCGGCCCATGCACCGCACCTTACGCTACGTGTAAAATTGGGTGTTAGTTTCGTAAAGTGTTTTAAAATGGTGACAAATATGTAATTAATTTTTGTTAGGGTGATTTTTGTCTAAACACGTCAACTTTTTTTATTTATTTTTTGTGTGTACAAAAAAAACTTTCTGCATTAAAATCTTTAAATATTCTTTTACAAATTATTTTATTGATTTTTTATTTTTGCATGAAATTACACAATACATATAATCTAGTGTATGAAAACTTTGAGTGTAAGTAATTTAAAATATGAATACTTTTATAAAAGTTTTATAACTAGTATTTCTTTTATAAAATGATGATGATGATGATAAGAAATATTATATAATTTAAAAAATTATAAATTTCATATATTTTTAAAAATTTTATTGACTTTTAAAATTAATTGTTTAAAAATATAAAAGTATTAAAATAAACTTTTAATTACAATTGAGGGATCAAATGACTTATTATTTTTTAACAACAGTTAATAATGTTTATTCATTTTTAATAAAATTAAAATTTAATATTTATTTAATATTTTTTAAAATTAATATTAGAAAAATATTTTAAATATATATGTGATATTTTTTTAGTTTTACATTTTTTATTGAATTTTGTTACAAGTTTAGAGAGTAACACAAAAGAAAGAAAAATCTTTAGATTTTCATGTATATATTTATATTTTTCTTTTAGAAATATTTTTCCATAATTTTTCTTAATTAATTTGAATAATAGCAGAATAAATGATTAATTTGAATTATAACTCATATATTTAAAAATCAATAAAAATACAATAAAAAAGAATTAAAAGTGAATAAAATTTAATAAAAAAAGAATGCAAAGCTAAAGAATCAATTATTTTAATATTTTTTATATTTTTAAAATTTGTCGATTTATAAAATAATTTGTAAAAGAATATTTAAAGATTTTAATTAGGAAGTTTTTTTCACACACAAAAAAAAAATAAATAAAGTTGACGTTGTTACACAAAAATCATCCTAACATAAATTAATTATATATCAGGCACCATTTTAAAAATATTTACAAAATTAGCATCCGATTTTTACACATGGCGCCACATCAGCGTAAGGCGCGGTGCATGGGCCGCGCCTTCTGCCTCGTGGTGCCACATCAGGGTAAGGCGCAGTGCATGGGCCACGCCTTTTTGCAAAGGGTGTTAGATTGAGAAATAAAGATGGAATGGTGTGTGATAGGGAAATAAAGATGGTAAGAGTGATTTATTGGGAAATTCACCGTGGTTAAATTGGATACCTTCGCCGGAAAATAACCCCGTCGAAAAATAGCAACTACTTCCTACTTGCCGGCCAGGTACATATAGTGGTCGACCAGGTATTTAAACGTGTTATGCTAGTGTTTACCCAATTTACCTTATAATTGTTAATAAACTTACTTATTATCATTATTAACCTAATTACTAGCAATAAACTTAGTATTCAATTCAAATTATTCAAAAAAAAAGGTTTCGAAATTGTTAGTAAACATTAGAACGTATTTTATAAATCAACAATCAATATTATTCTTTTTTCTTCCCTTTTACAACTAGGCTTTTAGCAATTAAATATATTCATAAATATTTACCCCGCAAAATAATAAAAATCAATATTATTCTATTTCCCCCTTTTAACACTAGGCTTTTAGCAATATAAATAACAATAGTATTATATAAATTAAAATCCTATTAAGTATTCAACTAGGCTTCTTAGTACCCCTCAATTCTCTAGCGTTTTATTGGTGCATCTTCTGTCTTCTTTGGTTTCCTTTTTCATAGTTCCTCATAGCTTCGATTATAGATGATTACTTGAGGTCATGTCCTTCTTTTAGATCCTATAGGGTGTATAAGGGGCGGGCTCGACAGAGTGGCGTCAATGAGACTAGACTTAGAGTTTGTACGTTGAATGTAGGCACTTTAAATGCTAGGCTGCTGGAGCTGACCAACGTACTATGTAATAGGAAAATAGATTTTGCATGTATTCAAGAGACTAGGTGGAAAGGGGCTCGCGCCAGAGAGTGTAACGGGTACAATTTGTGGTATTCAGGCGTAGATAACGCTAGAAATGGGGTGGGTATCTTGGTATCCTCTAGGCTCAAGGAAAATGTAGTTGAAGTTTGTAGATACCATGATAGGATCATGATGATTAAGGTTATTATAGAAGCAGAAATAATGAATATCCTTTCAGTGTACGCCCCACACGTTGGCCTAGAGGAGGGGACAAACGTTGCTTCTGGGATTCGTTAGATGATGTACTTAGGAGTATTCCGGAGGACCAAAGAGTTTTCATAGGGGGAAACTTCAATGGCCATATAGGTAGTGAAATCGACGGGTATGACGGTGTTCATGGGGGTTTCAGTTTTGGTAGTATGAACGAGGAGGGGAGTACGTTGCTTGAATTTGCAACTGCACACGATATGATGGTCACTAACTCCTTCTTTAACAAGAGAGATGTGAACTTGATTACGTTCCATAGCGGGGGATATTATACCCAAATCGACTACATCCTGGTTTAAAATCGGGATCGATGGGCTTGCATTGACTGTAAGGTGTTCCCTGAAGAGGCATGTGCATCACAACATAGATTGCTAGTTTTGGTGTTTCGCGTACGCCACGGGCGAAGCACTCATAAGAGGGCTAAACTAGGTAAACCTAGGATCCTTTGGAAGAACTTACATGGAGCGACAACTGATGACTTTAGGAGTAAGGTTTTGTCTCATACAAGTTTTGGAACTACAAACTCAAATAATGCATATATATATATGGAAAAATATGGCAAATTACATCAGAGAAGTGGGAAAAAACACCATTGGGTTATCGACAAGAAAGATCAAAGAACATAAAGAATCTTGGTGGTGGAACGACGAAGTCCAAACTAAGGTGAAGACAAAGCAAACTTGCTTCAAGGAGTTGCTACAATGCAATGACGACGAAGAAAGATCGAGAGCTAAACAAATATACAAGGAGGCAAAGCGGGAAGCTAAGAAATCAGTGGCTAAAGCAAATGATAAGGCATACGAGGAAATGTACAAGAGATTAGACACCAAGGAATGACAAAACGGCATCTTCAGGCTTCCAAAATCCAGGGAGAATAGGAAAAAGGATCTAGGTAGCATTAGGTTTATTAAGGACAACAATGATGTTATTTTAGTGAAAGATCATGATATTAAGAGGGTTTGGGGTAGTTACTTCTTTGGCTTATTTAATAATGGTGCCTCTCCCTATAGAGATAGTAACGTTGATGGGTCAGCCGACCTTCATACTACGGCCAATGACTGCCCTACAAGTAGGATTGGGATTGAGGAAGTCAAAATGGCCCTTGGAAAGATGGGGAGGGACAAAGCTATCAGTCCAAATCAAATTCCTATCACTGTGTGGTTGACCCTAGGAGAAGAGAGAGTTAAGTGGTTGACCTATATCTTTAATATTATTTTAGAGACTGCCAAGATGCCAGAGGAGTGGAGAGAGGGAGTGAAGAGAGCTACGGTGATACCAATCTATAAGAATAAAGGAGATCCATAATGTTGTGGTAACTACAGAGGTATTAAACTACTCTGTCATACCATGAAGCTACGGGAAAGGGTGATAGAGGCAAGGTTGAGACAGGTTACTATAGTTTCAGAAAACTAATTTGGCTTTATGCCAGGCAGGTCTACTACGGAGGTGATTCATCTACTTCGAAGGCTTATGGAGAAATATAAGGAAAAAATAGAGATCTTCACATGGCGTTCATTGACCTTGAGAAGGCGTATGATAGCGTACCCCGGGATACGATCTGGAAGACCTTGGAAATGAGATGGATCCCAACTGCTTTTATCCGGGCGATTCGTGATATCTACTGTAGATCTACTACATACGTCAGGACTACAGTTGGCGACACTGAGGCATTCCCGGTGGAAATCGGACTCCACCAGGGATCAAGTCTTAGCCCTTACATCTTCACCTTGATTATGGATGACATCTATTATGCGACACCAGTCGGTGTTCCATGGTGTATGCTTTTCGCTGACGACATTGTCCTAGTTGAAGAGAAACAAAAAATGAGTTGAATAGTAGACTAGCTACCTGGAAGAATGCTTTGGAAGAAAAAGGTCTAAGGATTAATATTGAAAAGACAGAGTATTTATGTTCAAACTTCAGTGGGAACCAAAAAGATGAAGATGTAGAAGTATGCATCGAAGGACACGTTCCACCCTCAAATGATTGTTTCAAGTACCTAGGGTCTATGATACATAAAGATGGGGGTGTAGATGATGATGTTACACACCGTATAAAGGCGGGATGGCTAAAGTGAAGGTCTGCTACTGGAGTTTTGTGTGACAAGAAGATGCCTTTAAAAATTAAGGGAAAATTTTAAGCGCTGTTGTATGTATCATAATGTTGGGCAATTAAGAAGGATCACGCAAGGAGGATGAAGGTCGCATAAATGAGAATTCTTCGATGGGCATGTGGTAGGACTCTGTGGGACATGACACAAAACTCTGCAATTAGGATGTCATTTGGGGTGGTGCCTGTATCCGAAAAATTGAGGGAGGGAAGACTCTGATGGTTTGGACATGTCCTTAGGCGAAAATAGTCGGATGCGATCATGAGGGGTATAGTCGATTACAGTCGACGATGCCAGAAGGAGAGGATGACCAAGGAGGAAGTGGGTAGACTGCTTGAGATCTGATTTGAAGGATTTAGCCCTTACCGAGGACATGACCTCTGACAGGAAAGTATAGAGACTTAAGACCAGGGTAGCCGAGTAGTGTGGGACACAACCATAGGGTGTAGCATCATCTCTCTTCTTTTTAATGTCTTTGTAGTAATTTCCATGACTTCTACTTTTTATACGTTTCTATCATTGGAATTAATGAAGGCTTAGAACTAGGCCAGAAGGAGAGGATGACCAAGGAGGAAGTGGGTAGACTGCTTGAGATCTGATTTGAAGGATTTAGCCCTTACCGAGGACATGACCTCTGACAGGAAAGTATAGAGACTTAAGACCAGGGTAGCCGAGTAGTGTGGGACACAACCATAGGGTGTAGCATCATCTCTTCTTTTAATGTCTTTGTAGTAATTCCATGACTTCTACTTTTTATACGTTTCTATCATTGGAATTAATGAAGGCTTAGAACTAGGGTAGCAGAATAGTATTGCCTTAGTTTAGGTTTTAACCCAATTTGATTTCCTTCTCGTACTTTGCTATGCTGACTACGGTGTATCATTCTCTTCATGTTCTCTTTTAAATTTAGCCGGACTTACATCTCTTTCTATATGCAGAGATTTTTACGCAGGGATTTATTTGCAGCGATTACTTCCATTACAGACGCGCATATGAAGACTATTCTACTATGTATTTATTTATACATACATTGTATTTTATCTTTATTTTTAATTTTCTGACTGTTGGAGGTCTTCCACAGAAGCTGCTCTCAACCTGGCGTTGGGGGGGCAGCCTACTACCCTACCTCTCTCTTACCCAATTGCATATGGGAATAATGTTTTGTTGTTGGTGTTGTTGCATAAAGATAAATTCACTGAAAGTGACATCTTCTCCTATCTATTTGTTCATATACTCATCACAGTAATATGTTTATTTTGTAATACTTATTTCTATATTTGAGTTAAAATTTATTATAGTTAAATTAAATATGTTTTGATTGTTCATCTGTGTACAGTAAATGTGTCAAATTACGATTAAACTTGTAAAATCATTATAATTTATATTAATAGTGAATTTTTTTCACGAACAAAATTAAAACAATGATAAGTATCACATTTATTAATTTATTTTGATTAAGCAGAGAGTTGTTATATTTTTAAAGTAAACGTTAGGATTTGAACCCACACAAAGTAAGATAATATGAGTATTCTTAATCAATTGATCAAAATCCTATTTATAAATTTTTAGCTAACAGTGCACCAAATAATGGTTCAACTTTTAATATTGAATAACCTATTAAGTGATCTTAGTGATTAAGGAGAGAGTTATTCTTCCTAGAAGTCTTAAGTTAAAGTAGATGCGTCCGTAAGTATGTTTTCATTGTCAACGACTAATAAAATTCTGAATAGATATTATCTTATAATTTCAAAAAAACCTTTTAACATTTAAAAAAATGAAGCTCTTTGTAAATAAAAATATGCATTTCTAGAAAATAAAAATCTTAAACAACAACAACAAGAAGTCAGTTGTTGCAAGCTACGATAAAAGAAAAATGTCAAATGGGTTAAAACCTAACTATTGCAACATACTCCGCTATCCTAGTTTAATCCTTCAAAAATTCCCATGACAGAACATATTAAAAGTAGAAGTCAAGGAAAATTACTATAAAGACATTAAAAAGAAGGCAGAGATGCTACACCCTATGACTGTGACCCACACTACTCTACTACCATGGTCTTAAGTCTCCATACTTTCCTATCAGAGGTCATGTCCTCGGTAAGGGCTAAATCTTCAAATCAGATCTCAAGCAGTCACCCACTTCCTCCTTGGTCGTCCTCTCCTTCTGGCACCGACTATAATCGACTCTACCTCTGACCGCACGACTGTTGTCTCCTAAGGACATGCCCAAACCACCGTAGTCTTCCCTCCCTCAATTTTTCGGATACATGCATCACCCCACAAGGACATCCTAATTGCAGAGTTTGGGAGTCATTTCCCACAAAGTCTTACCACATGTCCATCGAAGCATTCTTATTCTATGACCTCCATCCTCCTTACGTGATCCTCTTGATTGCCCAACATTCTGATCCATACATCAGCACTGGTCTTATTGCAACTCTATAAAATTTTCCCTTAAGTTTTAGAGGCACCTTCTTGTCACACAAAACTCCTGTAGCTGCCCTCCACTTTAGCCATCCCGCCTTTATACGGTGCGTTACATCATCATCTACACCCCATCTTTATTTATCATAGACCCTAGATACTTGAAACAATCCTTAGAGGGGGGAACGTGTCATTCGATGCATACGTCTACATCTTCATCGTTTTGGTTCCCACTGAAGTTTGAACATAAATCCTCTGTCTTTTCAATATTGATCCTTAGACCTTTTTCTTCCAAAGCTTTCTTCCAGTTATCCAGTCTACTATTCAACTCAGTTTTTGTTTCAGCAACTAGGACATGTCGTCAGCGAAAAGCATACACCATGGAACACAGTCTGGTGTCGCACAATAATGTCGTCCATAATCAAGGCGAAGATGTAAGGGCTAAGAGCCGACCCTGATGGAGTCCGATTTCTACTGGGAAAGCCTCTGTGTCCCCAACTGTAATCCTGACATATGTAGTAGATCGACAATACATATCACGAATCGCTCGGATAAAAGCAATGGGATCCGTCTCGTTTCCAAGGTCTTCCAGATTGTATTGCGTAGAACGCTATCATACGTCTTTCAAGGTCAATGAACGCCATGTGAAGATCTCTATTTTTTTTCCTATATTTCTCCATAAGCCGTCGAAGTAGATGAATCGCCTCCAGTTTTAGCCCTATATGAGCCATGATCCATGTAAAAGGGAAGGCCGTCTAATGTTCAAGGCCATATCCGTAATTTTCAGCACTACGGGCCTACTATATAAAGAAAACCGAACGTTTCAAAAACGAAAGGGAATGTATTTTGGCGTCTAATGGTACCGTAATATTTTATTCATTTTCTGTTGTTATTATCATTTATTTTTGTTTTTAGTGAATTCTTTTGTTGAAAGGTTTTTTGATATATTCGTTGATTAAAATATTCTCAGAGGAGAGAAACAGGAAACGTAAGTCGCGTTCTAAATCTGCATCCGATGATTATCTGATATCGATGAAGCCGAGGTATGTAGATCGCGATTTTGTTCTTTTGGAAAATATATGCTTTTAATTTCAAATTTTAGTTAATGCGAAATGCTTTGTAGATTTCTGGATACCTTAACGACAAAACGGAAATGCTTTTCAAGAAGTTGATGTGGGAAGCTATGAATAAATGTTATGCAAAGGTATTTCAGTTCTCCCTGTCTCTCTCTTCAATTGCAGTTGTATCAATGCTTTGAGTTTATATTACAATTGTTTAGAACTCAAAAACTGTGAGGAATGGAGTGGTAGAGAAAAATGAAATTGATTACTTGTTTGCATACTTGGACTTGGGGTGTAGCGGATGAGATAATCTAGTTTTCAATGTCGGAATGTGTTCTAGAATGTTACCTGAGTGAACCGTGAAGGCAGCTGGTGGTCTCTCGCTTGAAAATTGTCAATGAAGCTGTCAGCAGTGTGCTGAAGGTATTTATTGTTATCACTTAATGGTTAGGTTCATAAAAAGAAAAGAAAATCTTATCCAAAATAATTTAGGTGACTTTAGTTGTAATTTTTTTTTACTGTTTTTCTTGCATACTGCCTGGTTTAGAGGCATAAAATAATTAATCTTTATCTTCCGAGTGAACTGTGAGCTACTGGAGTTATACAAATTGGTTTGATTGTTAATTTGTTACTGCAATTTTCCATCCAACTATATGCTAAATTGGCTATCAGATCACTGAAGATGTCCGTTAAATTAGAACTTTATTTAGCTTTTATGCCCTTTCTATCCTCTAACATGTTGCTGTTTAACATGAGATGCCAATGGATATGAAGGTTAATTAAGTCTAGAAGACATGTACAAGGGATAAATGATAAGAGGGAATTTTCAGTTGTCTGTTTTTGAATGTGCCATCGGGAAAATAGAGTACTTACATTCTAAAATGAACAAAATCTTAGTGGTCATGCTAACCGCTAATGCTTCATCTCCACCAATGGAGTCGGACACTAAACTGCTTAATTGGTGTTTTCATATTTGTTTAACATTCATATAACCACTTCCACGCGCTTTTTATCCATCATATCTCTGTAAACATTCGGTCTAATATTGTCCATGCATTTTGTTTTGTTTGTACTCTATCATGTATCACTTTTTCAAAGTGCTACTAAACCAAGCTTTTGGTTTCTCTTCCATTGAATTTGTAATCAAGGTATGTGAATCTATTAGGAGATTTTAGCTTGAACTGTTCAATCACTTGAATGTCACTTCATCAAATGCCAGAAACTTGCATCACAAGTTTTGCTTTTACATTCTTTATTATATCCTTTGTTTTTTGATGTTCAGGGTTAATCTCATTCATTTAAGCCTAATGATGTATTCCAAAATTGGATTATCCACTGATTCTATATTTGCACAACTTTTTCCAATTCACCCATATCTTATACGGATATTTACTGGCAGAAGAAAAAAATAAAGCCGCTACAGAGAAGGAATCTTCTGCTAAGAAAGCTGTTGCTGGCAGGATGGAAAGTGTAAAGGAAAAGGAACCGGAGAATAGAAAGGTAAATATCAACTGCCCCATTACATGTAAAATATTCCTTGTTGAAGTTTCATTTATTTCAGACTTGTCCTCCGTAGCATGCCTCCTTGAGAACATAGAAGAAAATTTTACCATCTACCATGAATTATTTTCATTTCATGTCTTTGCCTTGTTGAGATTCTTTTATATTTTATGGTTATATGACATTCTGGGTTTCCGTTTTAATTTTTAGGTTATATTTATTCTTGGCATAATGATGTGTTTTTTCCTCTCTTTTTGTAGAGACTGAGTTCGAAAATCAACTATGATGCATTGGAGAAGCTAACCGATGAAATACCAGTATGCTCCGACTCTCTCTCCCTTTGTAGAATAAATATGCTATGTTGCTTTGGATCTTGTTATTTATTTTCGCCCTTGGGTTTGATTCCTTGTAGGAGGAAGTTACTGAAAAGCCTAACATCAAATTTTGAAGCTTGTGGTTTTGAGGAAGACAACTATAGCGACGAGTTTGAATCCGAGAATGCTAATCTATATTCCTACATAGACGAGGAAGAGCAGTATGATTGTAGAGAAGATTATGATGAATATGAAGAATTTTGAAGCTAAAAATGATCTTGACAACGTTATCCTGCTGTTAAGTTTCGGCATACAACGAGAACAGTCATGGTCAAAATTTGCATATAGCTGCAATTATTTGTTATATGATCGATTTTGCAATTTGTTATTTCGATCAATCTAGGAATGATACACAGCTGAGTATTTGATCGAGACATTTGATTTTGTGATTAATGTAGGCATGTTAGGATGTGGGGATCAAATTTTGCGTATAAGCTGGAATGGCTTTGACCTTGTTTAAACACAGGGAACTATTTTGCTCAAGATAAGTTTTTACCAATTTCGCCATTTTTTATTCATGGAGAGGTATTTGATGTTCCAATTTCATCCTTAAACTATTACTATCATTCCAAATTAGTCCTCAAACTATTGAACATTTTAATTTCACCCCAAACTATGACTTTCATTCTAAATTGGTCCTCAAATTTTTTGAACATTCCATTTCCTCCAAACTATATGTATACCAAATTACTAATCGTATCCCTTGTTAATAAAATTGTTAGACTAAGTTTATTATAAATGTTTGAGAAAAAGTCAAGTTAAACTATGGTTGAAACATATTAGATGAAAGTGGAAGATTCAAAAGTTTAGGGACCAATTTAGAAAGATAGTCATAGTTTAAAAATGAATTAGAATGTTTAAAAGTTTAAGGACTAGTTTAGAATGAGAGTCGTAGTTTGAGGATGAATTAAAATATAAAAAGCATAAGGACTAATTTAAAATGAAAATTATAATTCGGGGATATACGATACAATTAACTCATAATTTATATTTTACTTAAAATTTTTATCATTTTAATTTTAATTTTAATTTTTATCTTGAATTATTTGCTCTTCTAGAAATGTAATTAATTATTCTGAAACAATAACAATGTAATAGTAATTTGTTGCTTTAGGATAGAATACAGTTATCAAATTATTGTTTTAATAAACTTTTCTGATTTTATAATTAAACTAATGAAATTTTAAATATAAAGTTATATATATATAACTAAAAGTATTATATATCAGAATATATTAGTTATTTATTTTATTTTTAATTTTTAATAAAATAATTTAGTTGTAACTTTAAAAAATAATTTATTATTCTTAATCAATTATTGAATAAACTGGAGTGTATTTTTCCTTTTGAAATATCAACTTGTAATGTAAAGCATAAAATAAAAGATAGAAGAAAGAGATTGAGCACTGAGAGAGCAGCGAAGGGCCAGCTTCAACCTCCGCCTCCAGGTTTTCTTCTTTTTTATTTTCATTATTTCTTCAATTTATCAGATTTTATAGTCTTTACTTCTTCCTTTTCTTTAATATAAACGAAAATTATTGATAGGTTTTTTAGTTTAATCGTGAGATAAAGGTGTTTTCGATCTAATTTTCGAAGAATTTTAAGTTCTAACCATTCTTAATCCGAAATCCATTATTCTGAAATCCCAATCCTCCAAATTTCTTCTCGTTAAAGCGGGTTCGTCCTGACCTAGGTTTTTCGATTACGGCTTTTTCCTTTCCTCTTTAGTTTTTGCTGCCCCCAAGCTTTATTGCGGGTGTTAAATGAATAACATGTTTTATTCTCAGTTACAAATTATCCCTTTTCTTCGCGATTAAAAATCTCTCTTTGGACATTTTCTCGGTATTTTGTACGCATACGGTGGTGTTTGTCCTTTTTGTGAGCCTTTAGTTTTCATTAGAAATTCACACGTACTCTCGTATTTACGTTTTCTTCTTCTTCTCGTTGGTAATATCTCCCCCTATTTTCTTTATTTTCAGATGTTCGTAGCGGTAGTTTTAGTTGCTTTAATAATTTTATTTATGATTTATGGATTGTGATAGGTTTATTGGATCTATTCTTGTAAAAGGCTGATTAGATTTTCCAAATTATGTGCTTATGCAATTCTGAGCTACTGGGTATATGTCTAACAAGTTTCACTACTCATGGTGTTCTCTTTATTGTTTATAGCATCTAATATGTGGTTTCTTTTTTCAAGTGTGTAAAAAAATATTTAAGAATTATGGGGTTAAAGTATTTGCATTTTTAATTAACTTCATCTGCTATTTAAGTGTTGAAGAATGAGGTTTTTTCTTGGTAAAGAATGTCATTGAAAAGGTTGGGATGTGCTTAAAACCATTTGGCTTTGAACTTCTCTAAAACTTGTTTGGGAGATTTTGTTTTTGATCAAGACAGGGCACCATGATATATGTCTACAATGAGATATGCAATTAGACAATGCTGAACATTTTATTTTTTTCATTTCATTGCAGATTTGCTGCATCTTTTTTTTTGGACAGGTTCTGTAGTTGAGCATGTTACTTAATTGGTCATTTGTTTATTGTTTTCATTGTTTGCTTATTATACTGTAATCAGTTTTACTTTCAGATTGATCTCTTACATTGTTTTTACTTTTTTCTTCTTTTATCAGAACAATACTAAGACTGATAGAAGTAAAGTCTTGCTCCTCTTATAGGAGGAGGTATTTTTTGTATGGTTTTGAAGAGTTCGGAGATATATACAAAATGGCAGGAATGTTACCTGGGGATTCCTCACATCATTCAACCTCTGACAGCGGGCCTTCTAGAATTTCTCAAGAAAAGCAAGAGGAAGTAGGTCGGTGGTATTTTTCAAGAAAAGAAATAGAAGAAAGTTCCCCATCAAGAAGGGATGGTGTTGATTTGAAGAAAGAGACGTACTTACGCAAGTCATACTGTACATTTTTGCAGGATTTGGGCATGAGGCTGAAAGTGTAAGTTCATGGTTTACGTTTGGCTGCAATGTTTTATTGCAATTCCCTAATTGTTTCAGTTCTGGTTTCTGCATGAAAAATGTAGAACTTGAAATTACTTGATCATAATTTTATAAGAGAAAGAAATGGTCTAAAAATGGTATCAATATTCTTTTGAAAATATATTTTCATTTTTTGTGTCAATGGTGCTCATAGCTTCTATTAGTGATCATTTTAAGCAACATTTACTGGTTTGGATAGGATGCCATTTGGTAAGTTGTCCTTCAATCTCTGTGGCCTGTTATAGTGAAAGAATTCAATGGATATCTTTTAAAATATTGAGCCATCTGTAAACACTTTATGTATTAGTTCTCTCCAACAGTTTGAAAATTGGAAATAACTTCTAATGCTTTTCTTAGGTAGGAAGTTCTTAAATTTTGTTTATTTAACATTCTTATATCTCATAGTTCAAACATTGAGATATTATTTATTGCAACTCCCTAATTGTTTCAATGAATGTATCTGGATGGTTAGTAGAACTTGAAATCACTTTATCTTAATTTTATAACAGAGAAATGGTCTAATTGTCATCATTATCCTTTTAAAATTGTAATAAGCTTTCATTTTCCTGTCCATGCTGCTACTATCGATCGTTTTTGCTACATTTTTGGTTGGATAGGATACCTCTTGGTACTATATCCTTGGATCTCTTTGACCTGCAATAGTTAAAGAATCTTGACAGATAGTTGTTTGCAATCAGACTGACACAGGAGATGGTCTGGTATGTGCACATTGGTGCTCATTAACGTGTTGACTGTCAGTCATTCTATGATTATTTCCCTTATTCTGTCTCTGATATGCTCATTCATTATTCAGCAAAAGCCATTGCTAATAAATTTTAGCATGTTGTCTGTGTCTTATGTGTGAATATATGTCATGCTTTTTCTGGTCTGGTATTATCTTTCTGCTAAAGTATTCTACTTGAACAAACAATAGGTGGTAGTCCAGCTGTGCTTTCATTTGTGACTAGGTCAGACTTATCATCATCATCAATGTTTGGGTGAAGTTGTTTAGACATTATGTTTTTTGTCACACAAAGACCTGCTCTTCTGACATTGATTGTTGTATTTTTAAGTATGCCAATATTTGTTGGTTCTGATTGAATGAATTTGACCGATGTTATTACCTGATACAGGCCCCAGGTAACAATAGCCACAGCAATCATATTTTGTCATCGGTTCTTTATTCGACAATCACATGCAAAGAATGATAGAAGAGTGAGTTATTATTCTCAGTCTGGTGAATATTGTTAAAACTTCTTCATATAAACTCAATATTTCCCTTCTGAAATAAGGCAGCCTTTATGTATTTTGGTTCCATTTCATTATGAAATTTTATTCAGTTAGCTTTTATTTTGGTTGAGAGAATGTTGGTCTGCATGATAGAATGGTTTAGGGTTGAAAAAGTGTCATAATAGAGGCTGTAAACATGATTGTTTTTGTTAACTTTACCTATCATTTTATTTCTGATGGAAATCTTTTGTAAGCATTGATTTGGAACATTCTTATGCTCATTTTTTCTCAACTTCATTTCCTTGCTTGCTTGATAGAGTATTGCTACCGTGTGTATGTTCCTTGCCGGGAAGGTGGAAGAGACACCTCGTCCATTAAAGGATGTTATTCTTGTTTCCTATGAGATAATAAACAAAAAAGATCCTGCTGCATCCCAGAAGATCAAACAGAAGGTATTCATTGAATTAACTGTGCTTTCACCAGTTTATTTGCATTCCTTATTCTGATGCTTGAGTCGCCACTTGTCTTCCCTATCATGTTTTTTGCTCCAACTTGTCAGATTGTTCCCTGACCTACTTGCACTTGCTGTTCCATTTGTATAACCTTTGTAATTTTCTTTGCTCTCGTGTTTATTTATTTATTTATCATTTTCGCTTGTTTTCTTATTCTTCTAGCATATAAAACTGACACCAATAGTAATAATTGGGGTGAGTGCTCGACCGAGTCGAGTTAAAAAATTTCGAATTATTCGAGTTGACGAGTCCTATTTTACAACTCGGAGTTGACTTGAAATTTTCTCGAGTCGAGTTGAGTAGATTTTTTGAGTTTCTGTTTAAATTTAATTGTGTATATTTATAATATTATAATATTATTTGGTTCCAATTTAAGTTACTTTCTACAACCATATATACAATAAAAAATATGTTTCTTCATATTTTTTTCATATGTGATATACATATATCATCATACAAAGTCGAATGCCTCGACTCTAACTTGAAAATAAATCCACTAATTACTAAAAATTTCGAATTATTTGAGTTGCATATTTCAACTCGATTTGAATTTTTTTCAAGTCGAGTCGAGTTTATGAAATTCTAACTCGAAGTCAATTCGAGTCGAAAAAATCGGTTTTTCAATTCGAGTTGAGTTTTGCTCACCCCTAAGTAATACATTGCCAATGAGTAGAAAATACTTGTTAGAGACATTGCTTGATGGTATTGTGGTGTGTTCTGTTTCCTTGTGCCTGAATTTGTTGTTCTGTTTCTCTTGAATTTAAAATTCATGCTTAGAATCACTTTATTCTCCAATAGCTGTGTCCTTGGTAACATATCTCGCTGCTACCTCACTGGCTCACTTTTTCTTTAGATTTTGTCAAAATTTAGTTTTTAAACTTTTTCTTGGTAAAATTCATTCTTATTATCCTAGCTATTTTAGTTTTTAAACTTTTTCTTGTTTATTCAAATTTTTTGTCTGCACAACTGTGGTTACAGAGCTGCTCATAAACTTCAATCTATATCTTGCAGGAGGTGTATGAGCAACAAAAGGAGCTAATTTTAATCGGAGAGAGGGTTGTACTTGCCACATTGGGTTTTGACCTCAATCTTCATCACCCGTATAAACCTCTTGTTGAGGCTATAAAGAAATTCAAGGTTGCACAGAATGCTCTTGCTCAAGTTGCGTGGAATTTTGTTAATGATGGGTAAGTTTAGTGGTGTCCCTTCAAGTGTTTAAGATGATCTCTACCTTCTGTTCCCTTTTGACACACTGCAAAGCGGCTTGCAGGCTGAGGACGTCGCTCTGCCTGCAATTTAAGCCCCATCATATTGCGGCAGGTGCCATTTTCCTTGCTGCCAAGTTCCTCAAAGTGAAGCTTCCTTCGGATGGTGAGAAGGTTTGGTGGCAAGAATTTGATGTCACCCCTCGCCAATTAGAGGGTTGGTGTCCTCTCCATAACTTTGTAAAAGATATGATGAATACAATTGGGCATACACTAGAGGGCCCCAATGGAACTGGTGTTGCTTGCTTATAGCATTTGCTAGATGATGCTTCTCTTAAATTTGATTCATTAATACCTGATCATAACTGTCTGTTTCATATAATTATTTTGGTTTCGGTTGGCAGTCTGCTTATTGGCATGTTGTGTGGAGTGCAATCGATGAGCTAATCCATGTCTTTCTTTTTGTTTTTCCACTTACCAACTGTGGTTTTTCTTGTAGAGGTTAGCAATCAAATGCTGGAACTTTATGAGCAAAATAGAGTGCCCCCTTCTCAGGGTAGTGAAGTAGAAGGAAGTGCTGGCGGTGGTTCATCTCATAGAGGACTTGCAAAACATCCTTCCGGAAGTGAAGAAAAACAATCACGGTCAACAGCTGACCACTCATCTGCAGACAACCATGGAATGCTATCAAGAACCGCTCAAAATCGAAGTAATGATAATGGGAGTGTGGAGATCTGTAGTGACATTACGGATCACAAAATGGATACGGAAAACAAGGATAGTCAACATCATGAGCAGTTGCCCCACAAGGATAACATGAGGGAAGTTTCAAATAAATCTAGGTTTGGAATGGAGCGAACTGCTGGGGAAGACCCGGAAAGAAGTGGTGGTAGAAATGAAATTGCAGAAACAGGTGAGTGGAGGGATGATGGAGCACCACGTAAGGTTAGCAATGTGGTTGGACGGAACTTGGACAATAGGGAAGGACCAGTTGGGCAGTCTCCCAAGGAAGCTATTAAAATTGACAAAGACAAGCTGAAGGCTGCACTCGAGAAAAGGAGGAAGTCTCGTGGGGAAACAACAAAGAAAAAAGATGTAATGGATGAAGATGATCTGATTGAGAAGGAGCTAGAGGATGGGGTAGAATTGGCTGTTGAAGATGAGAAAATCTGGCGAGAACGTCGACAAAGCTGGTCCAAGAATGAGAATCAAGATCATTGGGAAATGAGAAAAGGGAACCACTTTGTTACAAAGGGGCAGTCATCTAAGGGAATCGAAACAGAGGCTGCTGAGGAAGGTGAAATGCTGGATGATGCTTCTCCCATAGTGAATGGACGGAAGAGAAAAGGTGGAAACCCATCAGACAGGCAGCCCGAAGGGAGGAAGCGTCACGAGTACAACCATGACAGCATAGAAAAAGGGCAAATAATGGGTCGGAGTAATTATGCAGAAAAAGAGCATAGTAGGCATGCTTTGTGAGGCAGTAAATATTGAATTCTTTCAAAGTTGGCTTGCACCGTGCAATATGATCTTTAAATACCGATGTGGAAATAACTCCAGAAATGGTGAGAGAATGGTACCTTTGGAAACTCAGAAAGATCGGCAGAACTGTATTTTGAATATAGGATTGCCTACAATGGCCGCATGTCATGGCTGTAATGTAATGTTCTAAACTGAGGATGCTACTTGATTTGCCGCCGTCGAGCGAAAGTAAAGAGGCAGTTTGAACTATTTTCAACTTAGTTCAGATTTCCCCCCAAAAAAAGGAAAAATAAAATGATAGTAAGCCTAGACGGACAATCTCTGAAAATCCCATTTCCTTGGTGTTATTTCAAGTCTGTTGCTGCATTTTCAAGCATGGACGTTTGAACTAGTTTTGTTTCTCTATTTGCATTTGGTTTTATTGGATTATTTGCACTTCCTTTTCTTACTATTCAACTTTAGATCTTAAGCTTGTGAGTTGTGTTATCCATTGTTATTACTGGATGGAAAAGAAACCATTTTTTGTCTTAAAAAAGCAGGCTTAATACAAAAACAAGTGCCTAAATTTTATCTCCAAAAATAATTTGGTGTCTAAAGATTTTTTTATTAAAAATTGGTGTTTTCTCAGTTACACTTTTAAGTGTATACACGTATATGTATATATTTTTTTTTAATTTTTTTTATAATACAAATATTATTTTTAATGAAAAATTAAAAAATTAAAAAATACTTTAATTTATTTACAAAAGAACCTCAAACTTTTAATGAAATTATAAAAAAATTTAAAAAACTAAAATATCTCTTTTCAACCCCATTATCATGGTGGAACACCGACGGAGCGACATCGAGGATGAGTTTTGAACGGAATTGAACGGTGGTTCGAATGGTGGTGATAGCGTGGCATATGGATGTCAGTATCGGTTGGAATCAATGAGAAACAACGACTGTGGCTTAAAATCCGACGAACCTTCGAATGCTTCTCCACGACAAATGGTGGCAGCTTATGGTGAAAGGTCAATGGGGGTTTGATCGGGAGTCGACGCAGTATCGGTTGGAATCAATGAGAAACAACGACTGTGGCTTAAAATCTGACGAACCTTCGAATGCTTCTCCACGACAAATGGTGGCAGCTTATGGTGAAAGGTCAACGGGGGTTTGATCGGGAGTCGACACTAATCTTAACGACGGTGGCAGTGACAGCTACGGCCAGTCGATCTGTCGGCAACCATGGAAGGGGGAAAGGGGGGAAGAAAAGGGGTGGGGTGGAGGGTTTGCACACACGGAGATGGTTTTTTTAAGGCTTAATACAAAAATAAGTATCTGAATTTTACCTCGAAAAACGTTCTAGTGCTTAAATTTTTTTTTCGCTAAAATTAGATGTCAAACGTTTTCATCGGAGCACTTTTAAGTGCTTGGACCGTAATGGCTGTTAAATTTGATCGTTAAGTGACACATGTCGAGTCATGATAATTTTGAGAATATATTTTAAATTTAAAAAAATAAAAAAAAATAATTAAAAAATCGCGTGATCATTGTAGCCTCATCCCCCCGATTTCCCCCCTTCTCCCTTCACAACTTCCCCCTTCCACGGTCGTCGGTCGGCCGTCCGTGACTGTCACCGCCACTATCGTTAGCGTCGTTGTTGACTTCCGATCAAAACCCGTTGGCGTTTCGCCGTAAGCTGTCACTGTTTACCGTGGAGAAGCATTCGAAGGTTCGCCGTCACCGTCGTTGTTTTCATCGATTTCAGCCGATCTCGACATCCATAAGCCACGCCGTCACTGCCATTCGAAACATCGTGTAGTTCCGCTCAAAACCCATCCTCGTGTCGATCCGTCTGTTGGTAATGGGTTGAAATGAAATATTTTAGTTTTTAGAGTTTTTTTATAATTTCATTAAATTTTGGGGTTCTTTAGTAAATAAATTAAGTTTTTTTTCTTTTTTAATTAAAAATAATATTTTTATTATTAAAAATTTAATAAGTATAACGGAGGCGCCTAAAAGTGTAACTGAGATAACGTCAGGCACCAATTTTTAGCGAAAAAAATTTTAGGCACCAAATCGTTTTTTGAGATAAAGTTTAAAAACTTATTTTTACATTAAGTTTTTTTTTCATATATTTTTTATTTTTTAAATATTTAAAATAAATTCTCAAAATTACTAAGGCTCAACATGTGTCACTTAACAGTCAAATTTAACGGCCGTTATGATCCAAACACCTAAAAATACTTCGATTAAAACATTACACATCTAATTTGAACGAAAAATTCTTTATACATTATAACGTTTTTCGAGGCCAACTTCGTGCAATTATTCTTATATTAAGCCTAAAAAGCACTAACCTATGACCCTTTTAAGCTGAATAAACACATTTTCCTTAAAAAAATTATATATTTTTATATTTATTTTGAGCTTGTGGTTGTGTATTTTACCCATTATGTTTTTATAGACAACTTTACATATAAATTTAACATTTGTCAAGATGTACGAAAACACAGCCGATCTCGTGTACTTCATAACAATGGCATAGCTTGAACTTAGAACTAGTTATATATATTTACTCAGATGCAATGAATTGATTATAGAAAAATATAAAGAGAAAATAACTTCAGTGACCGAAAATATCTTATAATATACGATTTTAACTAACTTTTTTTGGATTTGTCAAAATGACCAACAAAATCGCAACGCGAACTCCAACTTCGCAACTCAGTTTCCAAATTCGCGTTGCGATTTTCCATTTCGCGTTGCGATAGTCTAAATTCGCATTGCGAAATCGCAACGCGATCTTAAATTTGCAACTCAGTTTCCAAATTCGCGTTGCGATAGTCCAAAATCGCATTGCGATTTATTAACCAATAATCATCGACCTTCCATTGCCGATGTTCATTCATTCAAGATAAAAGTCTTGCTCTTGCATTTATAGTCAATGCATGCAACTTACAATGCTCAATCCCACATAGTATTGGAAATACTATTGGGAATGAAAGAGAACAAGGGGAACTCTCGCGCGCCGCCGCCGCCGCCGTCTCGTCTCGGGTCGGGTCGGGTCGTGTTCGTGGACTATTGCAACGCGAAATGGAAAATCGCAATGCGAATTGGAAACTGAGTTGCGCAGTTGGAGTTCGCGTTGCGAATTTAAGATCGCGTTGCGATTTTGTTGGTCATTTTGACAAATCTAAAAAAAGTTGGTTAAAATCGTATATTATAAGACATTTTCGGTCTTATTTTCTCAAATATAAATCCCAATGCATTAGCAACGGAGCACCCTTCCCTTTTGCGTTGGCCACCACAGAAATTTATATTATTTGTTAAATGATTATATTGGGAGAAGGAGAGAGCATCAACCACGCAAAAATGCCCAGATAGGGTAGTAAGAATATTTTTTTTTGTGTTGTCATTAATTTTCTATTTTTGAGAAATGTATAGTGTTTTTGAAAGATTCTGTGTAATATCGGCGTCTTCTTCGATGCATTGTAGATAAAATCCAACTTGAAAAAAAAAACTCTGAAGAAAAAATGGCACCTTACTGGTTGCCCCATTTTGCCCCTAAACTGGTTACTTTTTGCTACATGTAGCTTCCATGTGTTGAACATGGCCTCGTCATTAAGAGTTTATGTTGGAAAACCGACAGAGTTAATGTCGAAAATAATAGAGCCTAGTTTCACCCACATGCATGACACCAATGACGAGGCTTTCAACCCATCTTCTTCGTCTCCGTTTCTAAAGAGAGATCTCCAATATTGTTCAAAACATCCTTTCCTTTCCCGAGTGTTATTTCAACGAATTATGTACATGTGTGTAGGGTTTTGTAATAGGAAGATGGGGTCTCGCAAATAAATAATACAATGGGTTAAAGATTGTAACTTGAATTTTATTTAATTCAATCTCAATTGAAGTATGATATAAGAAAAAATCTATTACGAATGTAAAATATGTACATTATATAAGATTTTATGCCCGAACAATTATATACATATATGCATTAAGAGATTTGTTGTTATTCGTTAAGGTTCAGCATGACATATGTTACGGGTATGAGCGTTTATTGTCAAATGACTAAGAGTTATCTTTGAACAAATATACTATCTCGTACTCAGTCCAAATTTATAAAAAAAAAGGCTATTATACGTCTTTTGCGATCTCTGTATAAACAAACACCATCAAAGTATTAAGCAGATAGAAATTGAAAAATTCATACGCTAACTTCAGTCCATTATATAGATTACTCTTTGTATATAAAGTTTAAATGAATTATATATGTACATTATACGGTTAATGAGTAAAGACTCTTCAAACTTAGCCGCCGCGGTAGCCATCACCTACAAATTTCTGCATATGAAAATGTAACCGGAGAGAAATACATAATCAAGCTAGCGTGACCACATGGGCTCTCCCAGGCTAGCCTGGTCCATTACCAAATCCATGTCAAAAATGGGCATGCCTTGTGAACCCATGAGCTTGGATGGTAGTGACCCGTTATTACTCGGGCTTGTCGTGCCGAACCCATGCTGATAGGATGTGGTTTGCCTCACCCGGAGGTGCACCACCTCTGCCTGTGCCAGTGCCAACTGCGTTTGAAGGGTGTCTATCTGCTGCTGCAGTGATGATATCGCTCCGACGCAGCCATAAACTGGGTCGCGTATCCTGGCGTTGGCCTCATATACGATGCTGCTGACGGCGTCGCCTCGCTGGTGGACCGGCAACTCCTGCAATTTCGATAGCTCACGTGTCAGCTTGGACGGCCCAAAAGGGAAAGGAAGGAACAGCATTCTTTAAGGTATGAAGACGGTTAAATATTCACTAACGTCCATCCCTAATATAATAAAATATGATACGTTTAATATGCATTATTATATTTCTATTTGACGAGAAGAGGAGCTGGTCAAACAAATATCGTGCACTTCTTTATGGCAAAAGCAACTAGGAAACATCTGCATGTGATCCCAAAATGACCTTTAGAAATTGAAGCAAAAATGAAGAGAAAAAGAAGCGAACAAATGATAGCTACTAAGGCAGCTATGTGTACTATGGTAAGATGCTCACAACAATTGAAAACAAATTTATCTTTGCCAATTTTGTGCCAAAATTTCAGACTATGAACAGGAAACCATATTTGCTTCAGGTCGACCACGGTACGGTCGTTTTTATGAAAATTTTAAATTACCATATAATTTAGATTTTTTCTTATATTTCTATAATCTTATTAAAATTTTATAGGTTATTCCTCTAATATAAGATCATGTGTCGGTGCATGTGGTATCCTTCTCATTAGTTTGCCAAATTTGCCTCAGAAGCACCTAAATAAATTTGGCTCTGCACATTTAGATGCTTAATTAAGCAGTACATAATAAAGTTGGTTAAGCCATAGAATTGTCCAAGCTCACCTGAAGCATCTTGTTGACATTGCTAGCACCGAACACCTTGTGTACATTGGAGAACTTCTGGGGCTCATCAGCTGGGAAATAAGGAGCAAATACACAGTCTTGGGCGCACCTTCTCCTTAGGAGTTTGCATGCTGCACACGGCGAGGCTGCCCCCTGCTTCCTCCCGCTACTCTCCTTCATGCTTCTCGCTTAACTCTAATTCTATTAATTTCCGTCGATGAACAAACACACAAACGAAAAAAAGCTCACCCCACTTTTTGTTTTTCCCTTGAAGCTGATGTATGTAGTTCAGAAGAGCAAAGAGAGAGGAGTTGAAGAAGAAGATGATGATGAAGATTGAGAGTGAATCAGAGGGGGAGAAGTGGGGTGTTAAATAAGCAAAAGTTCAATTCATCTGAGATGGACCCCCTTTAGATTTTGGTAGACAAAAGACATCTAACTTCTTAAAAAAACATATATAATTTGGGATCAATAAAACTTGACTCGATTCAAAAATTAGTTTTTTTTAATTTGATTAAATGTTAAAAATATATTTTGATTGAATAAAGTTTGAGATATAAAAAAACCATAATATTTCAAAAATTTTAATAATTTGTGATTGATTTTTAAGTTCGAATTGAGTACCTCATATATATATATATATATATATATATATATATATATATATATATATATATATATATATATATATATATATATATATATATATATATATATATATATAATCCGCTTACACTATGTAAAATTAATAAGTTTTACATTAATTTATAGTCATTACATTTAAATAAATAAATGATTTAGATTTAATTAAAATTTATAACCATAAATAAATATCTTTAAACTCACAGTAAAATAATATATCTTTTTACCCCAATCCTAAACCTTAAACCCAAACCCTAAAATCCTATATCAAACTTTAAACCCTAAATCTTAAACTCTAAACCTTAAATCCTAGACACCAAACGCTAAAGCTTTAGTTAAAATAAATTAATATCACAACATTATAAATATTTATAATTAAATTTTTAAAAGAAACTCGAGCAACTCAAGCCGACTAAAATAATTTAGATAGATTTATAAAACAAGACTCGTTAACTAAATTAATTTAATTTTTTTAACTCAACTAGATTTGAATCGACTCAATTTAATGATATCCCTGTCTACAGTGAAATAACATATTTGGCTCTATATTTCTAATCTTTTATATATTTAGTTCACTTCTTATAGGTAATGTTTGAAGTAGTGTGAAAATGATGCATGTGCATGCATAGGACTAAGAGAATAACATGCTAATTAATGAAAATAGTATTTTATAATACATTTGTGGTTTCAATGCATTTATGGAAAACTTCTCCTTTTGATATCTTCATGAACATGCGTTAGTGTGAACTTATGTATTGGTTTGTCAATTGGAATACAGGGAAGTAACTGAAAATTCATAGAATAATCATTAATTATTTTTAAATAAATTATGCATTTAATCATCCAATTATACTATTTTTTGATCATATAATTATCTTGTAAAATCTCACATAACTTTATGTTTTGGTTTTATTTTGGTCACCCTCCATTAAAAAATTAACAGTGGTGTTGATGTATCATCGTAAGAAAATATCACATCATTACTGAAAAATTAAAAATACCACATTAACAATTCTATTAATTTTTAAATAACGGATAATCAAACTGTAACTTAAGATACAACTTAAAAAAATAGTCAAATAACCAAAACAAAAATACATAAATAATTGGATAATTAAATATATAATTTATTTTATTTTTTATATTCATCTTCGTAATATCAAACCACCGCCATGGAAGATGAAGACTTTTAGAAACAAGAAATTTTGCTTATCAATTCACATTATGTTATGCAACATGAAATATAGTAAGAGGATGAATAAGTTGAAATTATTGACCTTTTTTTTATTTGTTTGTTTATCTTGAAATTTACGTCTGAGTCACGTGAATATGGCCTAAACGTACGCATGGTCGTACCTAAACGGATTAGTAGTTTAAAAGCAAGAGAGAAAATATAACATTTAAATCCCAAGAATTTGAGTATCAAAGAGAATCATTGAAGTGACTAGTTATTTTTTTAAACCATACTTACTTTTAAAATATTTACATAGGCATGAAACCATAACCATTTACAAAATGGGGCATCAATTTAGAAATTTGATTATTAAAGGTTGGCTTATTTAAAATCATGACCTTTACATACCCACTAAGCTGTTATCATTGTACTCTGGTACTAGCTGAGACTCATCCGATGATATCATTATCATTTCGCACTTCGTAAAACCTAAAATCTGCGAATAAAAACACATTCCAAACGTTGAACTCACAAGCCTCATACCACAAAATAATTTTATTATACTACATGCATTCAGTTAGAGAAGCAATACTACTATGTCATCAATGCTACCAAACCATCTATTCAAGGTACATCCACTATCATAATAGTCAGAGTCTCATGCTTCCTTTAGTGTACTGCTAAGGGCCTCACTATGAGTATACATATTCTGGTGTCTAACCACAATACCATGCTTCTATGCATCATCGTATGTAACACACAATCATCAAACACACAAGTTGAGGTAGGCATCATGGTGTGGTCAAAGGTTCTATTACATCTCAGGACTCACACTCCTCTAGCTTACCTATGATACTTTCGGGTACCTAAGATGAGATTCAAAATTTTTACATCAGAATTTTACATCCAGCTAACATACTCCTTGTGAGTACTCGGGGCATCTACGCCTAGCTAGCAAATAAGTGCCTTGGCAATTGTTACGATATATCTGTATACTTCTAATCAAACAAGATGATCATCGTGTACACATAAGTACCAGGGTGCCTATAGGCCACACACATCAATCAATGCCACACAAAGGAAAACAAGGTAGCTCAACCACTCACTATCATAGTTTATCACAATCAGGTAAGGCCATCCCTTCACTCGCTACTATCTCGTTCATTATCTCCTCTAGAATATTATGCAAGAGTTTATCAGTATTTTAGTGCTTTATGCCCTTAAGGCAATTAATATTTATCGTTACACACTTAATATATTATTATTAGCTTGACACCCAACTCGGGGTTGGTTAATCGATAATTACTCTTTAGTTGATATCATCATACTTTCCTTCAATTCACCCTTGAGCTGGAGGGACGACTTGTACGTCATCATCATATACGAGTAACTTGGGTGTCATCGTTGTTTCCCGAGTATCAAACAAATGTATAAGTCTTATAGAATCTTACTTCATAAGGTTATTATGGTTATCACATAATTTATTCAAAATTTTCACTTGTAAGCTTTAATGAGAGGTTTTAGCGGTCTTAGACCTCTTCTCGAGTCCTTAAACTAAAACGAGACTTCTTGCTCATTTCAATTCAAGGGTATCGATACGAAGCCCTTTAGTATCGATACCACCCAAGTATCAGTACCAAAATTGGCTACTATAGCTCCCCCTTGGTACTGATACCCAAAGAATAATATCGATAGTACTCAACCAAAAACCCCAATATTAATCGTTTTTAATATTCTTACTAAGTCTTCATTATTAAACTCTTTTTATACAACTAAACATCTTATATAATTATTAAACTATTATGTAACTCAATCTCTTACTAGTAGAGATTGTTTCATTCACTCAAACTCATAAGAGTAATTTAGTAATTTCATCCTCCTAAGGGCATTCTAGTAGTTCACCCCACTCACAAGTACATCAGATATTTAAGGCTTATGGAAAAATATTTAATTAAATATCGAAGTCTTAACACCTTTTCTATGCACTCTCAAGCTTTCCGTATCACTAACTATGACCAATGCCATTTAGGCTTTTTCACCAGTTAAACAAGCAATCATTATTGTCTTATACCATTTCTTAAGGTCTTACGCTTTTAAAGACACTTTCATATCTTTATAAGGCACTATTCATAATTAGGGGTAATTTGGTAATTTCAACTATCTAAAGGCATTTTAGTAATTTCTCACATTCTCATGCTACATGATTGGTCTCAACTATTACTAAAGTCCTCACTCTTGAGTCTATTAGATATTTTGAGGTCCACTAAATAGTCTTTAATTGTGGTATCGATATCTACCATAAAGTATCGCTGCTCTCCCTGAGTATCAATACCAAAAAAATAGGCCCAAAAGTCCCCTAAAATACCCTTAGTATCGATACCATACATATAGTATCCATACTCCTTTGGGTATCAGTACTAAGATTAGCTTCAAAATGACCCAAAAATCAATATTTGTATTCTTCAAATGAGCAGTATCAGTACTCCCCTATGCAATATTGGTACAACCCTAATAAAATAGCCAAATTTTGTCCAAAATATGAATAATATAGATATTGTTTGTATAGTATCAATTATCCAACCTAGAAATACATTGTTTAACACTAGAAACACCTCCAAATTCACCCCAAACCCTTGTTTTAAGGTCTATATTGATTATTAAAGCTTATGAAAATCATTAAGGGTCATCATAAATCATTTTTACACTAAAGTAAAGTCTAAAATGTCCATAATAATAAATAAAACACTCAAGCCCCCAAATATTTTTCCACCCCATACAAGCAAGCTATGTTAAATGATACGCACTACAAGGAGTAGGGAAGAATTATAGTGTGTTATCTCAGCTCCTAGCTACCTAAATATCTCTCTAGATCCTCTAAGAACCAATATTTTCAAGTCTTTGCTCTTTGGGGGTTCTTGCACCACTCTTCCACCACCCAAAAACTACTAAATGATTCCAAAATGAAAAGGGATGACACTAGTTGTTAAACAATGACTATAACATATGAAAATCAGATAGAAACCATGGGTGAAGCCTTTGGAGCTTAAACCTCCAAATGAGCTCATGGCCACCATTGCAGAAGATGGTGAGCTCATCTTGGAGCTTATGATCCAAGGATCGTGAATATTACCTTAGATTTTTTGAATGAAAAAGTAGATGAAGAAAGTTTGAAGTTTTTCTCTTGTTATTGCTCGAGTGGAGAGAAAGAGAAAGAAAAAAAGAAGAAAACAAGAGGAAGAAGGAAATAACGCCTTTTTAGCTCTCCACAAACTCCACGTCTATAAGAAGAAAGAATCATTGCAAATAAATGGGAAAATTACACTCTAAGTCTCTTACTTTCATTCTAAACTTAAAAATCCTCTTTTTAACTTCTACAAAGTTAATTTCTTACCCGATTGAACCTAAACTAGAACGATGAATTTCATGCTATAATAAATTTATTAAATAAATTATCAGATCAACACTCAAACGTTGACTTAGAGATTTGGATTGTTACGTAGAAGTTTAATTGTGCCTAATTGCTTCCTTAACTATGTGTTTCAACTTAATTAAATGCCTAATTTCTTTTTTTTTTGCATTATTATTCAATAATAATTTATATTTTATTTAATGATTATTATTTGAGATGAGGATTTTTTATATTATGCGTTAAATATTAATTAATAATATAATTAAAAATAATAATTTTATAATTAGTATATAAATGATAATAAGTGTCCTTTTAAGTAAATTTAAAAAGTCTAGAGAATAAAAAATGAGAGGTTTGCCTACATCTCAACAATACTTGATAGATATCATTGATGAGTTTGATCAAATTGAAGTATTTAGTGTTTAGCACATTAAACTAACAAAATCATGGGTATCTACTCAATATCCCTTAATGTTATGTTTGAAGTATTTAGTGTTTAGCACATTAAACTATGTAACTTTTAATATGATTGCAACACAATTAATTTTTCATTATTTTGTAGTTTTTTATTTTATTTGAAATAGTATGAAATGATTAGAAGGAAGTAGATGTTAAGAATTTTTCTTAACCTCTAAGAAAAATAACCTTATTCTTTTTACTAATGAGACTACTTGATATGTTCAATTAACTTTGTAATTAAATAAAGGTGATTAGGTTGATTACTATATTATACATTAAACCTTAGGAGGGTAAGTGGAAATTTCATTAGATCACATGAATATTTTTGTATCTTTCCTATTTAAAGATAAAAAAATCTAGTTATTTTCATGTTTAGTATGTTAGACATGCTTTCATCTACATTAATCATAAACGTAGTGGAAAAGATATCGTTATAAATATCTCGAGCCATTGCCTACACCGTATGTTGAAATCCGGGAATTGAATGGACCACCGTGAACCACCAAAAACCACTACCGCGTACTTTAAACTTGACTGCACAAAAGCTAGAACTGCCATGGATCTTCTAAGCACTCAAAAACCTCACTTAGATGTGCTTTCCAACTCTCTAAATGTGGAAAATGCTTTGAATGAATTGATGCTTAAGGACCTTGTGCTAATGGGTATTTATAGTTTGGTTTTGCCATAAAATCAATAAAAAATTTGCCCATTATTTAAAATAAATTTTCACACGTCCATGCACATCACCTAAATGGATAGTGGAATTGCATCGTTACTTGAGGTGTGGTGATATGAACAAAAAACATGGGCAGTTAATTAAACTGCTCACATTCTCCCACTTGGTTCATATTGCCCAAGAGAACTCAAAGTCAAAACATAATGCAATAATCATAATGATATTTCCTCCTACAGTTGAGTCATATCTTCCATGTTTCACAATATATCATGTCTTAACACTTAGCCAAATTTCTTAATGAATAAACCCAATGTTTCTTTTAGGTCAAAACTTTAGTGATATTTCTCGGAATAATTAAAATTAATGTGCACACAACAAATATGAGAAACGTCAAACTTTATAGAGTTTCATTAAAATCGTTCTACAACGAAAATTTAAAAATGGAAGCAACTCTCATAGTAATAACATGATCCTTAAATTTATGTGGTGACATGCCTTTAGTTAAAGGATTAACTAACATCTACTCAGTGTTAATGTGCTCAATGACCATATTCTTTTCTTTAACGCGTTCCCTTATGGCTAGATACTTAATGTCGATGTGTTTACTTCGACTTCCACTTTTGTTATTCTTAGCCTTAAAGACAGCAGCAAAATTGTCACAATATATAATTATTGGCCTAGATATCAAATCCCCAAGTCTAAGCCCAAAAAATGAAACTCTTCAACCACACTCTATGTGAAGGAGCCTCAAAACATGAAATGAACTCAGCCTCCATAGTGGAAGTAGCAATCAAGGTTTGCTTGACACTCCTCCAAGATATAAATCCACTGGAAAACATAAATATGCAACCTAATGTTGATTTTCATGAATCAACACAGCTAGCAATGTCTGAATCGGAGTAGCCAATCACCTCCAAACTATCTGATCTTTTGTATGTAAGCATGTAGTCCTTTGTCCCTTCTAAGTACCTCAAACTTTCTTTGCAGCTTTCTAGTTGTCAATACCCAGATTACTCTGATATCTTCCCAACATTCCAACTACAAATGCAATGTCAGGTCTTGTACAGACTTGAGTATACATCAAGCTTCCAACAACTGAAGCATATGGAGTATTTTTTTTATTTTCTCCCTATCAAAATCATTCTTCGGGCATTGGTTCAAAAAGAACTTATCACCCTTCATGATAGCAACAACACTAGGTGAGCAATATTTCATCTGAAATCTTTCTTAAACTTTGTTGATATAGGTTTATTGAGATAGGCCTAAGATACTTCGATGTCTATGACGATGAATCTTAATGCCAATGACATAAGATGCATCACTCATATCTTTCATATTAAAATTTTTAGAAAGAAATTGTTTTACCTCATATAGCATACCCCTGTCATTTGTTGAAAGTAAAATGTCATTCACATATAGGATAAGAAAACAAAATTTACTCCCACTGTCCTTTTGGTATATATACATTGATCCATGATGTTCTCAACAAAACCAAATAAATAGATAACTTTATGGAATTTTAAATACCACTATCGGGAGGCTTGTTTCAGTCTATATATTTTTTAACTTGGATACCAATTGTTCACCATCACTATAGGAGAATCCTTTAGGTTGTTTCATGTATACCTCTTCCTCTAGGTCACCATTGAGAAATGTAGTTTTCACATCCATTTGTTGTAACTCAAGGTCAAAATAATCTACTAATGCTAACGCGATGCATAAGGAATCTTTCTTATATACTGGACTAAAAGTCTCAGTGTAATCGATTCCTTCAGCCTAAGTGAATCCCTTCGCAACGAGTCTTTCTTTATATATTTCAATGTGGCTCATTGAGTCTCTTTTTGTTTCGAAGACCCTTTTACATCCAATGGCTTTTACACCATTGAGCAATGGTATAAGATCCAAAACATTGTTGCCTTTCATAGAATTCATCTAATCTTCCATATCATTATACCATAATTTTGATTCATTGTAGCTCATAGCTTATGAAAATGACTCGGGGTCATTTTCAACTCCAACATTAAAGCCAGACTCTTGTAGATACAGAATGTAGTCACTAGAAATTGATGATTTTCTTTTTCTAGTATATCTCTTTAATATCGAATCAACATTTTCTAGTGGATCATGTTGTTCAACTGGATGTTTAATAATTTCTGGAATTTTTTGAACAATTTGATCTACTAGAATATTTTCAGCAGCTTATGAAATGTGATTGATTAATTGGTTATTTAACACCCAATTGTACTTGAGGGGTACTCTGTATGATAACCAATCTCTCACTTGAAGTAGAAGGTTGATCTACATGAATTGAGTCCTGAGGTAGATCATTCCTACTAATTGAGTCATACTCAAGAAATTTTACATTTCTTGATTCCATAATTCTAGTGTTATGTGATGAACAATAGAATCTGTATCCTTTAGACCTTTCGACATATCCAATGAAATACCCACTAATGGTCATCGGGTCTAGTTTCTTTTCTTATAGATTATAAATTCCCACTTTAGACAGGCATCCTCATACACATATATGTCGCAAACTCAATTTTCAACCTTTAAACAACTCAAAAGACATATTTGGGACAACTTTGGTTTGAACTCAATTTAATATATACACAATTGTTCTGAAAGCTTCAACCCATAAAGACTTAGATAGCTTAGAGCTACTAAGCATACTTTGTACCATATCCATTAAAGTTCGGTTTCTTCTTTCTGCAACACCATTTTGATCAGGTGATCCTGGCATGGTGTATTAGTTAACTATACTATTTTCTTAAAGAAACTTAGCAATTGGACCAGGTGTTTGTCCATCTTTGGTATATATACCATAATACTCACCACCTCTATCAGTTCTCACGATCTTAATTTGCTTACCGCATTGTTTCACTACTTCAGCCTTGAAAACCTTAAAAGCTTTTAATACTTCGCTCTTATGATGAAGCATGTAGAGACACATGTATCGTGAGTAATCATCAATAAAAGTGATGAAGCATTTCTGACCTTGTACATCCATATCTGGGCAACAAATATTAGAATTGATAATTTTCAATATGGTCGAACTCCTATTGGCACCTTTCTTTGACTTGTTAGTCTGCTTACCCTTAATGCAGTCTATACAAGTGTCAAAATCAGAAAAATCTAAGGTACTAAGTACCTCATCATTCACTAATCTCTTTATCATTTCAATGGAGATGTGTCCTAATCTCTGGTGCCACAAAATAGAGGAATATTTATTTATAACACAACGTTTATAATTAGTTTGAGTGTGCATAACATTATGAGTGGTATTATTTTAGAAAAGAAATTTAATTTTTATTTCAAGACTTGCACCATTGTGTTATTGTTCTAAATTTTCAAACAATGAATTCAATTTGTTTTATAAATTTCTTATTTATAAAATCTTGGAATATAAAAGTCTTTTCTAAAATTAAAACAAAGCCACTACTAAGCACTAATTCGTAGGTCCCAATAGATGTCACATGTGATTACATCTTATTTCCTAAATAGATGTATCGCCCAACTTCCACTGGTTCCCTCTTGTTTCTTAATCCCTATAAGGAATTTGAGACATGGATTGTAGAACTAGATTCAATCCATCATGTGTTATAATTAACATCAACCATATTTGACTCAAAGAAAATGAGTGAGATTGATTTACCTTTCTTTTCAAGCCAGCTCTTGAACTTGACACAGTCATTCTTTAGGTGTCACTTTATTTTACAAAAGAAACACTTGGACTCTTTCTTAATGTTAGCTTGAGGTTGGATTTTAACCTTCCCCTTTAGCTTGGCTTGGACTGATTTCTTTCCCTGAGTACATGTCAGTACACTCTCTCCCATCTCCAGTATGAGTCTTCATTCCTCTTGATCACACATGGTCAAAATTTCATCAGCAGACCATTTATCCTTATGTGTGTTATAGGAGATTTTAAATGGCCCATACTGAGGTTGAAGAGTGTTCAATATAAAGTGCATCAGGAAAAAGTCATATTTTTCAACCTCCAATTCTCTAAGTCGAGTTGATAAATTTTGCATATTATTGATGTGATCATGTATGCCTTTCATAGTAGTGAACCTTATGGTTGTGAACCTCATAATCAGGGTTATAAACAAAGATTTTTGAGAAGTTTTGAACTGTTTTTCAATAGCCATTAATAGTTCTTGTACATTCTCATAATGTTCAAGTGAGCCACGAACATCAGTAGGAACCTTACTCTTAATAAATATAATGCTAAGGCGATTAGATCGCTCCCACTTTTCATATAGAGCAAGATCAACTTGAGTGCACGTTTCAGTGATATGTAGCTCAAATTTCCTTATGGCATAGTCAATATCCAAACACCCCAATTAAAGAAGAATACTCTCATTGTAGATCTTAAAATTCTCACTGGTTAATTCATGGATATCTACTCTATTATTAGACATATTCATGGGTTGCAAAACTACAAGAAATAATGACATACATGCTTAATCAAAATTTGAGGCAAACATAAACCATAATTTACCAATGCAAATTATGCAAACAATGAATCTAGTGACATAAAAATTGCATGTGGACTAAATTTTTAATTCGATTAGATTCATCTTATGATAGAATTAATTTCTATCTCTTTGATAAAATTATTAAATTCACTTTCATAATTCATGTGGGAAACTATGTAAGGCATCTAATAATTTTACCTTGGTAAATTGTGTAATAGGATTTAATATCTAAACTTTATGTATGATTTTTAACTTTAGTAATTTTATTTAACTAAAGATGTTGTGGCTAGTTTTTAACTAAATAAAATTATGTAAATCACTTAGCTAGATATTAACCTTAAATTTCATTCAAAATTGTTGCTAATTCATCATGCAACATCATCTGTCCATAGTCTTAATGAGATAATTACCATAATAAGTAATTTTATTTAATCAAAGTTGCTTTGGCTAATTCTCTAATTAAATAAAATTATTTAGATCTCTAGAAATATAATATAAGGCTCTATTGTTAGATACTTTATACAATAATATTTAAGTTTCATACACCTAAAATATATGTTATTAACAACCATATAATTTACATACATTTAATCATAATTTAGGCACATAAAAGCATACACTATTTCTAAATTTTTTATAAAATTATTTCAACGTAATTAATTTTAGAAATATTTCCTTAATAAAATCCAACGATTTTAGCAACAAAGTTTGCAACACATTTTTCTCCAATTTTAAAAATCATGGCATCAAAATTCGAGAAACATGCAAACTTTCAAAAATCAGGTAAGAAAAAGATTTGACCATGCTCGGATACCAAATTTTAGACATGCTTTCATCCACACTGAGCATAAACGCAACGGAAAAGAGATAGGTATAAATATCTCGAGCCATTGCCTACATCGTATGTCGAAATTCGGGAATTGAATGCACCACCGTCAAATTCGTCGAACCACTATGAACCACCGTCGAACACTTTAAACTTGGCTACACAAAAACTAGAACCACCAAGGATCTTCTTAGCACTCAAAAACCTCACTTAGATGATGTATTGCTTTCCAACTCTCTGAATGTGGAAAATGCTTTGAATGAATTGATTCTTAAGACCTTATGCTAATGGGTATTTATAGTTTAGTTTTGCCATCAAAAACCATAAAAAACTGCTCAGATAGTAAATATAATTATTTATGAATGTAATATATAAACATAAAATAAAATGGTGTTAGATCGATAACACCATTGGTTTTTTAAGTTAAAGAGTGTTAGTTGTTTGTTAAAAGACATAATGTCAAAAAAATGTTTTAATGTTTGATTAAATAGCCGCTTTGACCTCTATTTTTTTAAAAATATTTATATCGTTAATTTTTTATTTTGAGGTAAAATACTCATTGTTAGATTAAAACTGTTAATTGATTAATAATTAATTCTTATTACTGACGTTATGAGTCATATGTGTTCAAAATAAATGACATGACATTGTCACATGTTGAAAGTGATGGTGCGACACATATTATATGTCCAAAATAATGATGTGATACATGTCATATGTCCAAAATGATAATGTGATATATACCCCGTGTCTAAAGTGATTACGTGATGATATATATCACGTTTCTAAAATAATGATATGACATTGTCATATATTCAAAGTGATGACTTGGTATTATCACGTTATCACTTTAAATACATAAGATTTGTCACGTCAATGTCAAGTATTGATCATTAGTCAACTAAAGATTTTCTTCTAACCAAATGTATTTTGTCCAAAAATAAATTTTCGAAGATCACTAAAAAAATGAATTTGAGTGATTATTTTATGAAACATTACATTGATTTTTTACACTATACCTTTATTAAAATATAATCAAATTGATATTTTATGTGTGATTGTAGATAGGGGTGTGCAAAATTACCCGACCCGGTTGACCCGACCCGCCGACCCGGATCTAAAAAAACTAGGTAATTCTCTAAAAAAAATTACCAGGCCCGACATTTCCCGGGTCAGGCCCGGGTCACAAAATCTAGTTTTTCCGGGTACCCGGGGGTACCCGGTTACCCGAGTACCCGGTTAGTTTTTATTTTTTTATATATAATTATATAAAATATAATGAATTATTTATATTATGGATTATTATATTTTGTATTTCGAACTTTTAAATTTTATGTTCGGATATTAGAGTATGTAATTCGAAGTTTCGAATATTTAAATTTGTGTATATATTTTTTTAAATTAATAATTTAAAAATAAAAAATTTAAAACCGGGTATCGGGTACCCGATTACCGGGTACCCGCAAAATCCGGGTATCCGATTACCGGATACCCGTAACATCCGGGTCGGGACACGGGCCGAGAAATCGTCGACCCGAAAGTTCCGGGTACCCGAAAATCTGGGTACCCGGATTTGCACACCCCTAATTGTAGACAATCGAAGTTACAATTATCATATTGTGTATTAGACTAAAATCCATGTGTACTTTGAGATTTATCCTGATAAACTATTACTTATAATTTTATATAAGCGAGGGTTAAAACATAAAGTTGGTAAAAAGTACCAAACTTTAGTAAATTAAAGAAATCTAACCGACCATAAAGGAAGGAAAAAAGAAAGAAAGAAAAACTAATCCAACCATAAAATATAAAAATGTTCATCACTACGATAATTAATGTTGTTTGACACGAAAACCAAATCTTGTCTTGATTTTTTTTTGAACAAAAATCTCGTCTTGATTTTGAGTTATAAACATAGACGAAGATAACATGGACCACATTCAATGTACAGTCTCCCAATGTTAATGTAATTAAAAAACAGACCGAATGCTCCTTCCATGTTGCTCTGGAGCACGTGCATGTGCTACCTATGGTATTCTTTTCTTTTCTTTTTTTTTCCTTCCTAAGTAATTTTTGAACATTCGAATTTTATGGCATTAAATTTTTATATTTTTTATATTTATATCCATTATGTATATAGAAAATTACATTTTTTTTTATTTTTTTTTTCAATTTTTAACTATATCAGAACTTATAAAGTAATACTCGATTTCCGAAACTTTTTATTTTTAACTTATTTCAGAATTTGGGAGACTTTGGCAGTTGAGTTTTGGGTTGGTTGGTACTGTCGGCTGAGAAGATTAAGTCCTTACTTTTCCCATTATTTTTATTGAGTCAGAGATGTTGTTTTCCTTTTATTTTTAAGAATGACAAAGATTTGTTATTGTGCCGACACCCAGCTTTATTTTTCCTCCTCTCGCTTTAAAGTTTTATCTAAAATGACATAGATCACACATTTAGTTTTGGTAGATGAGTATCCAGCAAAAATTTTATACATACACAAGTACTCAAGATTTGTTTAAGCGATATCAAATTACTTATAACTTGAATCAACTCCGTTGGTTACACCTAACTTTATTAATTCACACATAGCAACTAGTTTTTTGTGTTATTTTTGTCTTTTTTATATTTAAAATACTCTAAATATATATGAATATGAAATTAATTAACTAATTACGAAGATATTACGGCTCAAGTTGATCAATTTAATTATCAAAGTTCATGTCTTAAATTTTGTTTTGATCTGCTCTAAAAAGCTTGTATGATTCATTAGAGCAAAGAAGAGAGACTCGTAGTATATGTTGAGGCTCTGGGGTCAAACCGAGGTGCAAGACGATACAAACTTTATCTTACATTAAACCCGTATAAAATGAATCATCAAACAAGTAGAGGAAGAGCGGCATCAATTGGCAAACTGAGCAACTTTGGGTGCATACCCTTATCATTTACGCCACCAGAAGAGAAAGGAGAAGATTAATTAATTAATAAATATTTTACAAGAAATGAGACCTAAAAAGATGAACAAAAACTGAGAAAAGGTGCCCCCAACGCCATAGCAAAAATTATTAAATAAATTGTATATTATGGTCAACTCTAGTTTCATACAATTGGGTCAATGAGATTGCCCTTTAAAGGTCACTAAGGAGGGCTCCACCACCCAAGAAAGAGAAAACTCAACCTCCATGGCAGTTGAAAATTGTGGCAGTCCATGGAAGTTAAAAGATTATTAAGATTTAAGAATTCGGTGTAGTGTCATTTTTGTCTTGGATAGCCCCTTGATTTGATTATTACATGTTGCCGTGCTTTAGACTTTCACACCCTCAAACTAAAGTCATGACGGTTCTTCGACTTTGATTCCCGGTTTTCTTTTTCAATAGATATAATCTAAAAATTAGCTCATGTAAATCATCATTTTATTCTTTATCTTTTAACATTTTAATCTTTTAACATTTTAATTTTTAACTAAAATAATATTTGTTAGATAAAAATCATTAATCGATTAACAATTAATATTTAATATTGATGTGATATTTTTATATGTGTTTAATTGATGATGTGATATATATCACATCAATCATTTGACAATTATAGAAATGTCATGTTATAAATGTCATGTTACCAATATAAGTTGAATGTTAGTTAATTAATGGATTTTATCCAAAAAATGTTATTTTGACAAAAAAATATTAAGATTAACACGCAAAATAATTATTTGTGCAAACGTCAAAAACTGACTTTGTCATTACATCTTTTTAATGAATCAATCAAATATCCAATTTAAATATTTTAAGGTTCTTGTCAAGTTTTAAACTAAATAAATTGATTTAAAAACATTGTTTTATTTATATATATTCCAAAGATGATCAAATAAAGATAATTTATTATGATATTACTAATTTTTTTAGATCATGTACAATATTGATTGAATACGTTTGATAAAATTTTAGATATTCTGAATTTTATATAATATTTAAAATAAATTTTGAAGGAAAATATAATTATTAAAATAATATAAATTTAAAAATGAGTAAAATACAATAAAAAATATTTTATAATATATTAATTTATTATAAATACAATAGAATATATAATATTACAAAAATAACGATAAAAATTACTTTCATGATTATAAATTGTACTCCTTTGACTTTTACTTATTATAGTAAACTTTATTTGTAACGCTTCAAATCCTAGATTAGGGGTTTTGGGTTAATCCACATTGGGCTTTGGATAAACCCCATGGCTTGTAGGAAACATTGACCCAAGTTTGAGTGAAATTGAGCTTGGATTGAGCCCAATAGTGGATAAAAAGGATATTTTTAGATTTTTAACTAAAATCAAGAGGACCAAGGATGGGATTATATCATTTTTATTTTGAAAGGTTCAATCCCATTGAATAGGAATGAGGTCACATCTGACACTTCTCCTATTTTTCACAACACTTTTTTATCTTTTATTTTTCTACACTCATTTTCCATATTCTCTTCCATACAAGCACCAAAGGTGCAAACTTGGTAGCTTACAAATCTTGTTCGAGATTTCTAAGGTAAGAAGCATAAACTCCACTTCCAAAGCTTTGATTGAAGCCATTGTTTGCAAATTTTGAGCCATAATAACTAAATATGGGTTTTAGTGGGGGGGGGGGGGGTTTAGAAAACCATAGCAAACATACCGTTTTTTAAGGATTTAAACTCTAAGAGATGTTCTAAAGTTCTTCCTAAGCTTCTCAACAAAGTTAGTAACCTATATGTTTAATTTTGCTTAGTACGAGAAGTTGGAGAAAGCTCCAAGGCTAGGAGAAATGAGAAGCTAACACTTGCTTGAGCCTTTGGGAGTTCTCAACAGCTTAGGACATCATGTTACACATTTCTTATTCAAATCTACCATATATAGATCATTAGATACATTTTGGTAGGTTGTATAAGTTATGAAGAATGTTTATGGTAGATGCATCTTTTGATTTTTTTTCAACATGCAGTAAGCCCTCTCTTGATCCCTTTAATCATACATAAAACTTTAATAACAATTGGGAACTTCATTAGGGTGTATAGGATTAAAAGTTAACATTTTTCGTGCCCCAAACAAGGCATTTTTTAGCACGAGTATCAATACTAGAAGAACGATATTGATATTGTTCATCAGTTAGAGCAAAAATAAGAGAGTTTTGGGAAGGCAATATCGATACTCATTCAGAGAGTATCGATACTGTAGGTCCGGTTTTGATACTCAAGGGGTGGTACCGATACCGATCGCACAAGTCAAATTCCAGAATACGTTTTTTGTATTGGTACCGAAGGGAGTATCAATACCCATAGTAGAGTATCGATACTCTCAATAGGGGTACCGATACTGAGTTATTTTTCAAAAAATTGAGCCTAATTTTGGTATCGATACTTAAGACCATTTCGATACATCAACACTAAAGGGGTGTGTGAGCTTTGAGATATATAACCCTTAGTTGCACCATGATGCCTACTCAGCAGTTCATATAAGTATTTTGCATGTATTCGTACCTATGCCACTAGGCAGTTTATTTAGTGAGTGCATATAGTATAATACATTTATTAGTGTGGCATTGAGCTCGTAAGTTCTGTATTTGGAATGTGTTTCCATGCTCAGATTCCTAGGTGACCAGTAACGGAATTGTAACAACCCGAATATTTACAAAATAATAGTTAATTGAAATTTGAGACTTATTGTGAAAATTTACGAAAATTGGGGACTAAATTGAAAGATTTTAAAACTTGGAGCTTATTTTAAAGTTAAAGAAAATTCAAGGACCAAGCCCTAAATTTACCCAAGAAAGTTAGGTATTTGGGTGAATATAATCGTGCATTTGGTTCTGAAAATCAGAACCAAAATGCTCCCAAATTCCCTTTCCCCTACGCCGTTTCCGACCCCGATCCAGACGCCGTCTGAATTTCGATCGTTGTTTTGAAACCACCGTTGTGTTCATCATCGAGCGAGAAAAAAACCCTTCAAATTAATTAAAGCGAAACGCGGCCAAACGTCGGGAATTTCCAGTCAAAGTATCGACTTTTTTTTAGCTCTATCGCCGGGAAAATCTTAAATTCACCGCCGATCGTTGCTCCGTTTACGACACCTCCAGCACCATCGTGTTTCTTGTGTCGTTGCGAGTCCGCCGGTGTCAACCTTGTTCGCCGTAGACGGCGGCGCGTGAGGAGGTGGAGCAGTCAAAGATTCGGCCGAGTTGAAATCGAGCTCTCCACCGTTCATAAATTTGAACCGATTGTTGTAAGTATCTCGAAATCGCTCAAAATAATTTTTAGAGATTTTTCCGGGATTTTTAGGGCCCCAGAGGAGGCCTAACGCGCCACACGCGCCGTCGCAGGGAGAGTGGACGCTGCTGGAAACTAGTTTGACCGGTTTTGACCGGTTTGACCGGTTTGAACCGTTTTGACCGGTCTGGACCGGTCTGACCCGACCCGACCCTACCGACCCGACCCTACCGACCCGACCCGACCGTTGACCCGACCCGACCCGATCGTTGACCGTTGACTTCCTTTGACCAAAACTTAAAATGGCTTTGACCTAGCATTAAACGACCGTTAATCTTTTCCGAGTATACCTATCATGATAGTTTACGACGTGCCGAATCCGTTTCCGCTGTCCGTTTCGTCAAATTCAAACCCGAAGGCCTCCAAATCGACGGTCAAAGTGGTTGACTTTGAATTTGACCAAGAATTTGAATTTTCGGAAAGTCATACCTATCCTGTTTTTCGACTTTGACCAAATTCAGACTCGAAATACCCCAAATTGATAGTCAAACCCAAAAAATGCTTATATACTTAAGAAGTTTAGCTTTGAACAATTAAATAGGATTTGGGACTGATAAATTATTATTGTTTGAAGGTACAAGAGACTCTTCGGATCGTTCGACAGCTCGACCCAGCTCTTCTAGATCAGTTAAACCACGTGTGCTAGTATTCATCCGTAAGACCCGTAAATTTTATGATGTTAGAGATCTATTTATATTACTTATAAGTAATATAGTGTTATTGTAAAATAGGTTCGAAAACTGTAGCAGAGCGTGGTGAAACCAGCAATCAGTAGATTTTCTATTTGAACCTATTGTCGAGGTGTGTTCCCTACTTATTACTGAACTGTTTTATTGGTTTTAATATGTGGTACACCGAATTCAATGGTTATTGTTTTATGGATGCACCAATTTAATGTGACAATTTATGGAATATGGCTGCTATCTAATTTTTGTTTTGAAATGGTATATGATTACCATGTTTTTGGATTTATGGAATTTATGTCACGGTGCAATTGAATTACGATGGAATAGCTCTGATCAAGCTAAATGGGCCTAATGTGACTCTTGAGGGCCCCAAGATGTTTCATTAGGTCGGTTTTCCTTTGCTGTATGCTTAGGGTAAGCTATATGGACTTATTGACTTGGGCTTAAGGATACAAGCTTCATAGCCTATCCTTAAGTCGGCTTTCTTTTTGCTATGTGCATAAAGTAAGCTATATGGAAAATATTTTTGGGAACTACTGATGGTGTACCAGAAAAGGGTTTAAACTATGATTTTCAAAAGTTAAACTCTTTTACGAATTTGTGAGATTTACTGGACTATGATTTGTACCTATTGTGATTTTATGGAAATGTTGGGACACACTGAGCCTAGCTCACCTTTCGCAAATGTTTTCCCCCTTTCAGATACTGTTGGTTAGATACCTCGGTTCGAGCACTTGGAGGATCAACATATCTCTTGAAGTAAATCAGATTGTAATGTTTTTATTTTGCAAGTCGACTTTATTTTGGTGACATGGACCTTATTTTAAAATATCGGATTTTATAATGATGAATCTTTTGCTATTACTGTTCTGTTTATTGTGATTTTGAATTTGAAGACATGTTTTAAATTAATTTATTACTTATTGGTACTATATTTACGAGTTGGATTTTGATAGTATAATTTGTTTATAATTTCATGTTATTTATAATGTGATTTTATATTGATGGAATAACGGTTTCGGAAAATGTCTTTAATAATCATAATGTGATCCACTAGACTTAGTCGAAACGCATAGGCCAGGTCTAGGGGGTTACAGGAATATTATCGTTGACAGCTATTCCAGATTATTTGAGGCTTTCAGAGTACATTTTGAGTCATTCATAGAGGAAATGTACTATTTATGGACCCTTATGTATTCATTCATAACTCTCTTTTGATTTGAACTCAGTATTATATTATTTGAATATTTTGGGAGCTCTCCTTTATTTGTAAATTTTATAACCATGTTTTACTTTATTTTACTATGGATGAATTTAATTAGATGGTTTTACAATCTGTTTTAAAAGAAAAATTTTGGGTTAGCCTCATCGGTCTTCGGGTCATACTAGATTAGGTGTTACATTTAGTGGTATCAGAGTGTTAGGTTTAGTCGTTCCTAGGATCCACGGGATAGATTCAGTTAGCGTCTATACATATATATGCCTCTACAGAGTTAATAGTACTACAACGACCTTTATTTTTTTATTTTCAGTGAAACCTATGATAGACGATCCAACCTATAGTCAGAATAACTGAGATAAGAGTCAGGCCTCACTAGAAGCTGATACTGATGATGAGATCATCCCAAATTTAGACCAGCAGTGGGTATCAATAGACGCAAGGGTTGAGAATGTCATATTCTTTAGGGACCTAACCTTCGTACTAGATATATCGCTAGGTCCTTACCCACTAGTACCCCCAGTTCAGCTAGTTGTAGTGACCAAGGAGTCCCTAGTAAAGAGGCTCCGCAAATATAAGACTTCTGATTTCCACGGTTCAGGGGATGATAATGTTATACCAGGAGACTAGTAGCTCAAAGAGACTCTTCGCACCCTCAAAACAGTTGCATCTTATCCCTAAGGGGACGTTTGGATAGGGGAATGTGGAATTCCCACGGGAATGGAATCCACATTCCCCCATTTGGTTGGCCCGGGAATCTCATTCCCGGTAATGTAAGATTACCAATAGTGGATTTTTTGGGGTATATTACCAGGAATGTCATTATCTCCATTTCCTTAGGTATTGTTGGATTACCGACGTTTTGGACTAAAATGCCCTTAATTTTTTTTCCAAAAATATCCTTCACCTGTCATTGAATAATTAAAATTCTACGAAGGTTAAATTACAAATTTATCCTTAAATTATTTTAGATTTACAAAAAAAATCTATAATTAAAATTTTATATAAAGTTCAGGGATTAAAATAAAATTTTACCCTTTTATCAAACCTTTTTATATTTTTAATTTTGTAAAAAAATTATATAAATTTTATGAATTTAAATTTTTTAAAGAAAATGTATAAATATTTTCCAACTTGTTAAAAAACAAATATATAATAAGGACAATTTGGTCAAATATACATTCCAATAATCTTTTATTCCTTTAACCAAACACAATAATCTTACATTCCTGCTAAACCAACCAAACACAAAATACAACATTCTCAGTAATCCTATTCCTTGGTAATCTTACATTCCCACTGGCAATCTTATATTCCTTGAACCAAACGCACCCTAAGGGTAAGCCTGAGTGTATCAGCGCCCTACTTAAGGGTGACGACATAGATTGATGAGAGATAATAGAGTTGGTCATAGAGACAAAGAGATCATCATAGGACTATTTCCTCTTCGAGTTTAGATAGAAATATATAAGAGAATCTCACACGGATGACATGAGGGAGAATTTCATACACTTAACTCAGGGGGACTAGACTGTGATGGAGTATGAGAGAGAGTTCTGTAGGCTGAGTAGATATGCTCCAGAGTTGGTTTCGTTAGAGGAGCACCACTGTCACAAAATTAAAGAGGGTTTGTATCTTGACATCCTATCATATTTATTAGTCGACCTTCATAGAGCTTTTGTCGAGTTATCCCGCCAGGTAAAGACGGTTAATATATTTCTTAGTAGGAGGTCTAGGAAGACCAATGAGACTGTAAGACATACCATAAGAGCCCTTGAGTCAACGAGATTAGTTCAGACTTCGGATAGAAGAGCTAAGGATAATCAAAGTTCATGGAGACCCCTAGTAGTGTTGTCTATTAGAGTTGGTCAGAGTTTTGATTGTGGGGACAGATATGAGTCTCGGAAGAGACCATTGATGCTAGTTTTTGGAACTAGTGCCAATGAGACGACCAGAGTCTTCACCCATCCAGTTTATATACAATATGGGAGAAATCATATAGGATATGCCAATAGGGTTCGAAGGATTGCTTCAGTTACAACTCTTTAGACCATTTCGTTAGAAACTGTCCAAAGATTCAAGAAGCGGCACCAGTAGCGACTTAAAGGTTAGCACAATCAGTGCAGAGAGATCAAGGCCTAATGAGGGGTAACATTAATGCATGTGAGGAGTCAAACAGATGGAAACGATATTGTGACCGGTGTAGAGCCGAAAATAGCTACCAAACAATATGCGATTGGAGTACATGAGGAATGTGATGCAACAAATGTGATATCATGTACATTTACAATATTTTCTATTTCAGTTACTACATTGATATATTCCAATTCCACCCACTTCTACATTTGCTCCAACCTAGTTCAGGAAATAAAAATTCCAATAGAGGACCTAGAGGTAGGTGTTCGAGTATCAAGCCCCTTGGGTTTAGACGTCTTAGTAGTCAAGATTCATAGGCAATAACCAGTAGAGATTCAGGGTCAAACATTCCTAGCAGACTTAATGCAACTACCCTTCAGAGAGTTCAACATGATTTTTGGTATGGATTGTTTAACCGAGCATGAAGTCGGTCTGAAATACAAGGCCAAAGAACTTAAGCTCAAACCAGACAGGGGTACCAAGCTTGTAATGTCAAGTGGGACATCATGTCAGTCTAAGATAGTGTTAGCAATAAAATCCCAACGGTTGATCGACTAGGGATGTACAACCTTTCTGGCTCATATAGTCGACATCTAAATCTCAGTTCATACACTCGAGAATATCTAAATAGTACGAGATTTCCCCAACATATTCCTAAAAGAATTACCAGGTTAACCACCCTAACGTGAATTATAATTCACCATAAAGGTAATACCGGGTGTATATTCGATGTCCATTGCTCCCTATCTTATGGCACCGACAGAGTTAAAAGAGTTAAAAGCCCAGATTCAGGAGTTAGTGTAGAAGGGTTTCATTCGATCGAGAATATCTTCGTGGGCAACACCAATTTTGTTTGTTAAGAAGAAAGATGAGTCGATGAGGTTATGTATCGACTACATACAGTTGAATAAACTAACCATTAAGAACCATTATCTACTTCCTAAGATAAAAGACCTCTTAGACTATCTTAGAGAAGCGTGCTTATTCTCTAAAATCGACTTATGATCGGGCTATTACCAGTTGAAAGTTAATGATGTGGATGTAGCAAAGATAACTTTTAGAACAAGATACATTCATTATGATTTCTTTGTAGTGCTATTTGGATTCACAAATACCTCGATGGTATTCATGGACTTGGTGAACCGAGTCTTCCACCCATACTTAGATTAGTTCGTGGTGGTGTTCATAAATGACATTATAGTGTACTCTCGATCAGAGGAAGAGGATGATCAGTATCTTCGCATCGTTCTTTATACACTCCAAGACAGGAAGTTGTATGACAAGTTTGGGAAGTGTGGGTTCTAACTTCCAGAGGTTTTATTCTTGGGTCATGTCATGTTAGCAAACGGTATCCGATTGGATCCCCAGAAAATTCAGGTCATAGTTGAGTGGGAGTTACCTAAGAATGTGTCAGAGGTGTATAGTTTCCTGGTCTAATTGGGTACTATCATCAGTTCGTTTAATGCTTCTTGATGATAGCTGCCCCCGCTAGCTAAATTGCTCAAGAAAGGAGTCCCCTTTATTTGGATAAAAAATGATAGAAGGCCTTAGAACAATTAAAAGTCATATTGACTCAAGCCCCAGTGTTGGTCTAACTAGAGTCGGGTAAGGACTTCATGGTTTTCAGTGATACCTCGTTGAATATTCTTGGATATGTGTTGATGCATGATGGTAAGGCGGTAGCGTACACATCCCGTAAGCTTAACCCTCACGATCAAAATTGTCACACCCATGACCTTGAGCTAGCAACAGTAATATTTTCCTTAAAGATATGGCAACACTACCTTTTTTTTATGAGAAATATCATATCTTCACCGACCACAAGATCCTCAAGTATCTACTCACTCAAAGGGTTAAATCTCATACGACGTAGATGGGTGGAGGTTCTTAAGGACTACAATTCTATGATAGATTACCACTCGGGTAAAGCAAATATATTAGCAGACGCCTTAAGTAGAAAGTCGATGACAAAGTTGTGAGCCCTTCTAGCACTTTGAGATAAACCAGTGATGATGGGTTGTTAATCAAGTTACGTGTCAAATCATAATTGATAGGTGATACCAAAAGATTACAGAGTTCAGAAAACCAATTAAGGAAACATGTTGAGTAGGTTCACCAAGGTGAGGCCTCAGGTTTTGAGTTGTATGATGGAGATATGTTATATTTTAGAGTTTGATTATTTGTACCCGTAGATGCTCAGTTGCGTAGTAAGATTCTCCAAGAGGCACATTGCATTCCACTCATAGTTCACCCAGTCACTAATAAGATGTACTAAGAGCTTCGTCAATTGTATTAGTGGTCGGGCATAAAAAAGAAAGTGTCAGAGTTTGTCGCTAGATGTCTAGTGTATTAGTAGGTTAAAGTGGAATACTAGATCCCTTCAGGGTTACTTCAGCCTATTCAAATACCTCAATGGAAATAGGACAGGGTAACCATGGACTTTGTGACTGGGTTACCGATGACCAGACAGAAACATGATGTAGTTTGGGTCATAGTAGATCGTTTGACCAAATCAACCCATTTCTTTCCTATTCAGATGAACTATACCTTAGAGAGGTTAGCTCAGTTGTACGTCCTTGAGATTGTGAGGTTATACAGGGTACCGACTTCCATCATATCATATAGAGATCCTTGATTCACTTTTCTCTTTTAGAAAGCCTTTCATGAATCTTTAGGCACCAAATTACACTTCAGTACAACGTTTCATCCTCAGACAGATGGTCAGTTAGAATGTGTCATTCAGATTTTAGAAGACATGCTCAGGTGCACCATTATAGATGTCGAAACGATTTTTAAACGGTGGGGCGAGATTTTTAAAACCGCGTCATTTTTAATTATTTTCTTTTCAATTGAATTTTTAAAAAACAATGTGATTTTTAGAAAACCTCTCGTTTCGAAAATTTGGAAATCTCTTTACGATAAAAACATATGGTTCGAGGAGTCGCCACCAATCCTTGATTAGGGTGTGATTGGGCACCCAAAAATATTGCCATTTTAAATAAAAATTAATTTTAATTAAAACAACAAATTTGTGGTCTATGTTACCAAAATATGGCTTCGGGAGTCGGTTACGCGTGGAGAAGGATTAGCACCCCCACAGCGCCCTAAATCGGTACCTCGTCGATTAATTATTGTCTTTGCAACGAATTTCACAAGTTCGAATTTAATTTGATTTATGATCCCTTAAAACAACAAAATGCAAATTTGAAACATTGGAAAGCAACAAAACAGATTTAATTAAAATTACCAAGTCATTAGAAAGATAAAGGATATTCGATTATTTAAAAATATCGAGACCAGATCTTTAGGTAAGTTCTAACGATCTTTTCTCAAATAATTTAAATAGCCGAATATTTCTTTTTCTTTCATTCCCAAATTTTAAAGTGAAGAAATCGAATTTTTGATGTCACTGATGGGATACACTTGTAATTTAAAATCGTCAAGAACAACTTTCCTGTAAGTTAAGAAAAGCCATTCTGGCGTATTACCCTTAATCCGATTATGTAATTAGGTCAAGTTTCATATGAGGACAACATGCATAAATTATACAAAGTGATGTTAATGCAAAAAATAACTAAATATGCGATTAAAGTGAATGAATTCAAACATGCTCATAAAAATAAATTACACCTACGTGCGTATGAACAACATGCTTGAAATAATATATACATGCATATATTTAAAATAAATCTAAATTAACCTAACAATCATGCATAAAATATTAAAAGGACTAAAACATAAAAAATAAATAACAACAACCTTTTTCATAACATTTTCATTTCTGGGTACTGCAAACATAATATAACCAAAATATTGCATAGGATCAAATTGAAAGCCTCTCAAATTACATATCCAATGCAAAAAACGGAAAGAAAATGGCCATAACATGATACGGGACCAAAATAAAACACTTTGGAAACCAGGAGGTAAGATTAAAATTCCCACAAAGCTCGGTTTAAGGACCAAAATGGAATGAAACAAAAGAGGAAGGACCTATTCCGCTGTTAGCCCAACATCCTAAAACCCGGTTCTCCTCCCCTAGCCTCAAACGTTACCGTTTCATGCCTCCGTGAAACTACGCCGTTTTGGCGTTATAACAAACCAAATGGTAGATTTTTGAACCCTAATCTCATTTCTTCTTCATCCTCACCAAACCCGCCGTTTCACTCTCATCCTCTCTCTCTCTCGCTTCTTCATCTGGTTCAACCGAGACTTCGCCCTCATCACTCAACGCCACTGGCTGGCCACCAGTCCTCGATGGCCACCATTACCCCGACGACCACCTAGACCAACTGGTCAACCCAAAACAAGCCTAAACTAGACAACCCCTCACCACTCTTCTCAAACTCCCTCTACAACCCCGAAAACCAAAGCCTCCACCGCCAGAAAACCCAAAGATCTCCACGGCCACCGTCTAAGACCGAGACAAACCCCTACCAGAAAACTTCAACCCCATCACGAGACTAACACCAGACTTCCCGAAAACCCCAACGAAGACCCCGATAAAAACCTCCTCTCCTTTCTAGCCTTAAACCTTCACTCTTACGAAACCCACAACCCAAATATCACAACCACGAAGCCCATTGCCAACCACCGTGGCCAACAGACTCCGTTAAGGAGTTAAAACTATACCCCAAACCCCAAACATAACCAAACTTACCCAGAACTAGCCCCCATAGACCCCGATGAAACCAAACACTGAAACAAAAGCAGAATCGATAGCTTACCCTTGGTGACCCAACGGGGTTCGACTTTCAAATGGTGGTGATGGTTACTCTTCCACTCAAGGAGGTGAGGGTTTCGTTTTTCCTTTTGTTGTTTTTGCTCTCCGATTGCTGATCGTTTTTTGGTTCGAGTATTTTTGGTTGTTTTCTCCTTCTTTTTTTTTTGTGTGTTTTCCCTTTCTCTTTTATCTCCTCTCGCTGATGATCCTTGATGGTTTTTTTCCTCCCCTCTTTTTGAACCTTAGTCACTCTCTATATCTGTTTTTTGTTGTTGGTTTTCTCTCCTCGATTTCTCCGTGCCTCTCGTTCTTCTTCTTGTTTCGTGTGTTTGCAGGGCACTGGCGAGAGTAGATCACGGGCGGCAGCTGTGGGGAGCCGAGCTATTGTCCGGTTGGCGTGCGTGGTCTGGCAGCAGAGTTGGCTTCACGTGAGACTGCAGCTGGCTCGGGATGCTTGGAACGTTGTGAGCCGTTGGATCCTGATGCCAGATCCAACGGTGGTAGTTTGACGGCGCTGGAACCCTGACCAGAAACCCTAGTGGTCTTTGATCTGGACCGTTGGATGAGAAGCAGATCCAACGGTCCAGGACAAGCGGCGGCTGAATCCATAAGCTGGAAACCCTAACGATTTTAGGGTTCTTCAAACAGGCTTGAACATCCAAGCCTGATTATTTTGATTTTTGGGCCACTTCAGTCCAGCTGGTTGTAATTTGGTATAGGCCCTGTAATAAAACCTTTAATTAGTATACTCATATGTATTTTAATTGCTTAACATTCATTATAATTGCTTAGTTGCTCATATATCATATATAAATATAACCAAACATTAATCATATAAACGATAATAAATCCAATTCAACTTCGGAAAAGATCCCGGACAAATCGAGCATCTACAGCTGCCCCTCTTTGCTCATTGTCGTGCAACGAGAATATAACAAAGATCACTAGATGATCAAATTTGTCCGATTATGAGAAATTCAAAAGATTAATCGGCTCCACTGCAACATCCATAAAACTGGTTTTATCCCCTATTGCTTCAGGGAGTAAAACTCGAAAATCTTCGTCAATCGTGTCTGCTCCCCATTTTTCCAGAGAGTACAAGACTCAAACGATTCTCGATAATCGTGTCTGCTCCCTATTTTTTCAGAGAGTATGAGACTCGAACAATTCTCAATAATCGTGCCTGCTCCCTATTTTCTTCAGAGAGAATGAGACTCGAACAATCTTCAACGAACATGTCTGATCCCTATTTCTTCAGAGAGTATGAGACTCGAACAATCTTCAACAATCGTGTATGCTTCCTATTTTCTTCAGAGAGTATGAGACTCGAACAATCTTCAACAAACGTGTCTGCTCTCTATTTCTTCAGAGATTATGAGACTCGAACAATCTTCAACAATCGTGTCTGCTCCCTATTTCTTCAGAGAGTATGAGACTCGAACAATCTTCAACAATCGTGTTTGCTCCCTATTTCTTCAGAGAGTATGAGACTCGAACAATCTTCAACAAACGTGTCTGCTCCCTATTTCTTTAGAGAGTATGAGACTTGAACAATCTTCAACAATCGTTGGGAAACCTGTAAATATTTAAGTCATCATGCAATGTCATGATCCTACTCATGCCTAAAAGGTATGCAAATGTGCAATTTAATGCATTTTCTTCTTCGGAGGAACATCATCTCTTTTGATTTCAATGGAACTCAATTTCGTTTCGGGTACAGAGCATTTGACCAGTTCACCCCAGCTAACACTCTCAATACCATATCTTTTGGCTCGACAGGACTTTGACTTCTTTCTTTCTTGAAATCTGCCGGTACACATGACCAACTTCTTGATAAATGACAATTTCTTTGGGTCATCTATTAATGGCTAAGATTGTCTATGAATCCCAAAGTTTTAGCTTTTCGCAACCCTACAAGCTTATGGGTAAAACCATTGCTAGCTTCAGAATACCTACATTTCCAAAACCTTTTGCATAATAATACAAAATGATCTCATGTACCACAAGTTAAGCTATGCGTTTTAACTTTTTCAAAATTAGATGCTTGTAAAAGGGAAATTAAGAAGGGAAAATATCTCTTTATTTATATAAATGCGAAGAATTTTTAGGCAACTACATGACAAACTTTTAATCGGAAAAGAACCAAAGAATAGGTGTCTTCAAATATCAATAACACAAATGCTTTTGAACTGGCACGCCGTCAGATTGACTCGAGTGTAGCTTCTGTCAAAAGGATCTCCAAAATGGTGATGACACCTAAGAGTGCAAAACTCTTTCTGAACCCCAAAATCTCCCATTATTGGATGCCATAAACCAATATTGAATCTCACGTGCATTCAATTCCTCCTCTGGTTGTCCCCATCGAGACTTATTAATCTTTGGTCTCAACCCCAATTGCCATTGTCGTTACCCATGTCAGGAGCTCTTCCTACTATCCAAAAACAATTCAGATCCTCCACCATACACGAACTCTGAATTTAAAACTCAAGTCGCCCTTTGCGGGTTTTTGACTCGACCTCCTTTGGTTTCAAGACGCCTTTTTCGAGTTTTCATCTTAAACCCTCATTTTTTTTCATTTTTTTATTCATTTTTTATTATTATTTTTTTTATTTTTTTCATTTTTTCTTCTCATTTTTTCTTCTTCTTTTTTCTTCAAGCAAAATACTTCTTAACTGCGTCAGAATTCACTGGATAAGGTAATTTAGACCCATCCATCTCAGTTAAGACTATAGCTCCCCTAGAGAAGGCTTTCTTGACAACATAGGGTCCTTCCCACTTGGGCATCCATTTCCCTCAGAAATCTTTTTGAATGAGCAATATCCTCCTGAGCACCAAATCTCCTTCGTGGATTTCTCGAGGGCGAACTTTCTTATCATGTGCTCGTATCATTCGCTTCTGGTATATCTGACCGTGACAAATAGCCTTCAATCTCTTTTCTTCAATCAGATTCAATTGGTCATATCTGGCCTGTACCCATTCTACCTCATTTAGCTTCACCTCCGATAAAACCCGGAGCGAGGGAATTTCCACTTCAATAGGGAGGACAGCTTCCATCCCATAAACTAGAGAAAACGGAGTTGCCCCAGTTGACGTCCGTACAGAAGTCCGATAGGCAAACAGAGCAAATGGCAACTTCTCATGCCAATCTTTATAAGTTTCAGTCATCTTCTCTATAAGCCTCTTAATGTTCTTATTAGCCGCCTCCACTGCCTCATTCATCTTTGGGAGATAAACCGTAGAATTATGATGCTTTATTTTGAATTGCACACATACAGATTTCATCATCTTGTTGTTTAAGTTCAATGCATTGTCAGAGATAATTCTCTCTGGTAAGCCATATCTGCAGATGATTTCCTTCTTCAAGAACCTACATACCATTGACTGGGTAACACTTGCATAGGAAGCTGCTTTTACCCACTTGGTGAAGTAATCTATTGCTACCAGAATGAAGCGATGACCATTTGACGCTTTTGGAAAAATTTGCCCAATAACATCCATGCCCCACATAGAAAACGGCCACGGAGCTGTCATCACATGCAACGGATGAGGAGGGGTGTGCATTCTATCCCCATAAATCTGACACTTGTGACACTTTCGGGCATAATTGATGCAATCAGTTTCCATAGTTGACCAATAATACCCAAATCTCATAATCTGTCTGGCCATTACATGCCCATTAGCATGGGTGCCACATATTCCTTCATGTACTTCTTCAAGAATCATTTTCGCTTCTTTAGTGTCCACACACCTTAATAAGACCTGATCCATGGTTTCTTATATAAGATCTCACCATTAAGCACATACCCTGCTACCATTCTTCTAATGGTCCTTTTGTCATTCTCAGTTGCCTGTTCGGGGTAACTTTGATATCTTATATACTGGAAGATATCATAGTACCAAGGTCCTTCATCATCTTCTTCTTCAATGTTAAAGAAGTGGGCTGGATACTCATAAGCCTTCATCTCAATAGGCATCATATTTGAATGCTCGTTCATCTTAAAGGCAGCTGCCAAAGTAGCCAAGGCGTCCGCCATTTGATTTTCTTCTCTGGGGAGGTAATTGAAAGTCACATCTTCAAATTCTTCAATAAGTCCCAGAACTAGTTTACGATATTCCACAAGTTTGGGATCTTTCGTTTCCCATTCACCTCTGAGCTGGTAAATTACCAAAGCTGAATCCCCATATACCCTCAGCATTTTTGCTTTGAGTTCAATACCTGCTCTAAGACCCATAACACAAGCCTCATATTCGGCCATATTGTTTGTACAATCAAAATTGAGCCGACTGGTAAAAGGATAATGCTCTTCACTTGGTGAGACCAAGATTGCCCCAATCCTATGCCCCAAGGCGTTTGAAGCACCATCAAAGTTCATCTTCCAGTATTTACCGGTGAGCGCAATTGTTTCTTCCTCCGAGATAGCCATTAAATCCTCATCTGGAAAATCGAAGTTCAACTGTTCATATTCTTCTGAAGCCCTACTCGCAATGAATTCTGCTATGACGCTCCCTTTAACTGCCTTCTGGCTTACATACTGGATATCAAATTCGGACAACAGGATTTGCCAACGGGCTAACCTTCCAGACAATGCAGGTACCCCCATTAGATACTTTAAAGGGTCCAGCTTAGATATGAGCCAGGTAGTATGATACAACATATACTGTCTAAGTCTTCTGGTAGCCCATACTAAAGCGCAACACAATTTTTCAATTGGTGAGTATCTGACCTCACACTCAGCGAACTTCTTACTGAGATAATAGATAGCCCTCTCCCTCTTCTCAGTTTGATCATGTTGCCCCAACACACATCCCATTGAATTGTCATAAACGGACAAGTAAAGAATTAAAGGCTTTCTTAGGATAGGTGGCGCTAGGATCGGAGTATTCGAAAGATATCTCTTTACTGCCTCAAAAGCCTCTTGGCAATCCTCACTCCATTCTCCTGAATCATTCTTACTGCAACCCCCTAGACCCAGCCTATGCGTTTCGACTAAGTCTAGTGGATCACATTATGATTATTAAAGACATTTTTCGAAACCATTATTCCATCAATATAAAATCACATTATAAATAACATGAAATTATAAACAAATTATACTATCAAAATCCAACTCGTAAATATAGTACCAATAAATAATAATTTAATTTAAAACACGTCTTCAAATTCAATATCACAATAAACCGAGCAGTATTAGCAAAAGAGTTATCATCATAAAATCCGATATTTTAAAATAAGGTCCATGTCACCAAAATAAAGTCAACTTGCCAGATAAAAACATTACAATTTGATTTACTTCAAGAGATATGTTGATCCTCCAAGTGCTCGTACCAAGGTATCTAACCAACAGTATCTGAAAGGGGAAAACATTTTCAAAAGGTGAGCTAGGCTCAGTGTGTCCCAACATTTCCATAAAATCACAATAGGTACAAATCATAGTCCAGTAATCTCACAAATTCGTAAAAGAGTTTAACTTTTTGAAAATCATAGTTTAAACCCTTTTCTGGTACACCATCAGTAGTTGCCAAAATTATTTTCCATATAGCTTACTTTATGCACATAGCAAAAAGAAAGCCGACTTAAGGATAGGCTCTGAAGCTTGTATCCTTAAGCCCAAGTCAATAAGTCCATATAGCTTACCCTAAGCACACAGCAAAGGAAAGCCGACCTAATGAAACATCTTGGGGCCCTCAAGAGTCACATTAGGCCCAGTTAGCTTGATCAGAGCTATTCCATCGTATTTCAATTCCAAAATTCAATTGCACCGTGACATAAATTCCATCAATCCAAAAACATGGTAATCATATACCATTTCAAAACAAAAATTAGATAGCAGCCATATTCCATAAATTGTCACATTAAATTGGTGCATCCATAAAACAATAGCCAATGAATTCGGTGTACCACATATTAAAACCAATAAAACAGTTCAATAATAAGCAGGGAACACACCTCGCCAATAGGTTCAAATAGCAAATTTACTGATTGCTGGTTTCACCACGCTCTGCTACAATTTTCGAACGGGTGAATACTGGCACACGTGGTTTAACTGATCTAGAAGAGCTGGGTCGAGCTGTCGAACGATCCGGAGAGTCTCTTGTACCTTCAAACAATAATAATCTATCAGTCCCAAATCCTATTTAATTGTTCAAAGCTAGTCTTCTTAAGTATATAAGCATTTTTCGAGTTTGACTATCAATTTGGGGTATTTCGAGTCTGAATTTGGCCAAACGGATTGCGGAAACGGAATCAGGACGTCGAAAAATATAAAGTATGACTTTTCGGAAATTCAGATTCTTGGTCAAAGTCAAAGTCAACCACTTTGACCGTCGATTTGGAGACCTTCGGGTTTGAATTTGGCAAAACGGACTGCGGAAATGGATTTGGCACGTCGAAAACTACCAGGATAGGTATACTCGGAAAAGATTTACGGTCGTTTAAGGGTCGGTCAAAGCCATTTTAAGTTTTAGTCAAAGAAGGTCAACGGTCACGGTCAACGGTCGGGTCGGGTCAACGGTCGGGTCGGGTCACCGGTTTTCCAGCAGCTCACTCTCCCTGCGGCGGCGCGTGAACAGTGCCACGGTGTCGGAAAATTCCCGGAAAAATTTCTAAAAATTATTTTGAGCGATTTCGAGATACTTACAACGATCGGTTCAAATTTTTGAACGGCGGAGAGCTCGTATTTCAACTCGGCCGAACGTTTGACTGCTCCACCTCCTCACGCGCCGCCGTCGACGGCGAACAAGGTTGACACCGGCGGACTCGCAACGACACAAGGAACACGATGGTGCAGGAGGTGTCGTAAACGGAACAACGATCGGCGGTGAATTTAAGTTTTTCCCGACGATAGAGCTAAAAAAACGACGATGCTTTGACTGAAAATTCCCGACGTTTGGTAGCGTTTAACTTCAATTAATTTGAAGGGTTTGTTCCTCGCTTGATGATGAACACAACGGTGGTTTCAATTTTTCGATTGGACGTCGAACGGCGTCGGAATCGGCTTTGAAGTAGAGTGCGGGAGGAGGAATTTCACAATTGTTTTCTGTTTTGAAAACAGAAAACCATTCATACGTTTATATTAAATTTTCTGCCGACACTAAAAGGAGTAATGCAGGGCTTGGTCCCTGAATTTCCTTTAACTTTTAAAATAGCCTACAATTTTGAAAACTTTCGATTTAATCCTCAAATTTTGCCAAATTACTTAATTAAATTTTTTTTTCTCTAAATTTTATTCCGGGTTGTTACACTTACGAAGAAGGCGGAATATGGGATCACATCTTTCGGTCAGCTGCGAAATAAACCGAGCGATGTAATTTAATCTCCCCAAAAATCCTCGAACCTCTTTCTGTGTTCTTGGGGCTGGCAAATCTTGAATGGCTTTTACTTTATCGGGATCTATTTCAATTCCCTTTCGGCTCACTACGAATCCCAACAGTTTTCCCGATGTCACCCCAAAAGTACACTTATTTGGGTTAAGTTTTAGTTGGCACTTCTTTAATCTTTGAAAGAGCTTCCTCAAATTCTCGATATGTTCCTCCTCCGTCTTGGCTTTGACAATCATATCATCGACATAGACTTCAATTTCTTTATGCATCATGTCATGAAACAACGTCACCATGGCCCTCTGATAGGTTGCCCCTGCATTCTTTAATCCAAACGGCATGACTTTATAGCAGAACGTCCCCCACATAGTGACAAATGTTGTTTTCTCCATATCTTTAGGGTACATTTTAATTTGATTATAGCCGGAGAAACCATCCATAAATGAGAATAAGGAATTTCCAGCAGTATTGTCCACTAACGTATCTATATGTGGCAAAGGAAAATTATCCTTTGGACTTGCTCTATTCAGATCTCTATAGTCGACACACATTCGTACCTTCCCATCCTTCTTTGGTACTGGGACAATATTTGCTACCCACTCAGGATATTTGGCCACTGTGAGAAACCCATCATCAAATTGTTTCTTCACTTCTTCTTTAATCTTGAGCAGCATCTTGGGTCTCATTCTTCTCAGTTTCTGTTGTACGGGCTTACAATCAGGCTTTATTGGTAATTTATGGACAACCAATTCTGTATCCAGCCCTGGCATGTCCTCGTATGACCAAGCAAATACATCCTTGAATTCTTGAAGTAATTCTATCAAGCTTTGCCTTCCTTCAGCAGACAGGGTGGTACCAATGTTTACTTCCTTTCTATCCTCATCTGTACCCAGGTTCAAGATCTCTGTAAGCTCTTCGTGAGGCAGAATCTGCTCATCTTCCTGTTCCACCATCTTTAGTAATTCTGAGGGTGGTTCACATCCCTCATCATCATCACAACCTTCGATTTCCCCTTGACATATGGGTATCTCGAAATCAATCTCCGGGTCAGAGTCATTAGCATTCGTATTATTGATATCTGAGTTCCTGAAAGGATAACGAAAAAGAAGATATATATACATATATACATATGGGAGAATCTTTTCCCATATAAACAAATAGAAAGAAATAATATATGCCTATATTCAAACAAAAATGCATGAGGAAATGTTTGCCATTTGGGAATTAACAAAACACATCTTTTATTGAAAGCAAGTAAAAACACACAACTTAACCCTTTACATCAAATCACCTACCGTCCCAGGGTATGAACAATAGGGAAGAGTTCTAGTGTATTACTCTGCAAAAGATTTGTAAACTACAGGCAATTCCTCCGCAGTCCAGTTATCCAACACAAAGCCCAGTGGCGCAGAGTAAATGCCCGTAGCTCTCATTTCTTTGAACTCCTCATCGGTTATGACATTAATGCCCAAGTCCTCCAAGGCATTCTCAACTATCACTTTACTGCTTTCCAAAGTCCCTTGAATCATATATCCTCCTGATACGAAAATGCTGCTCAATGGCGAGAATGTCATGGGCTCCCAGCTTGGGTCCTCACCAGTCAATCTTGCCTTTCTCAATTCCTGAATCTTCTTGATGCTTCTCAGTTTTTCTTTTAAAGTCGACTGATACCCTAAACCGAACCTGTCTCTTTTAGTTACAGGGTAGATTGGGCCCACCAGTCCTTGCAACCGACGTCCAAACCCTTTGCTAGTTTTTGCTCCTCTTCCAAGAGTCAGCTTAAGCCCCATTTTGGTGCAGTTTGACAATCTAGGCTTCGGGATCTTCTTTCTTTCTGCCACAAACATGGCATTGACATATTCCAACGATCTGAAAGAACATTCAACAGCTTGCTCTTCCACTTCAACGTATGGAGCAGTAGTAGAAACCGAAGCAATAATGTCTTCTTCAGCATGAATGCATATAAGCCTCCCATCAATTGCAAATTTTATCCATTGGTGCAACGTTGACGGAACCGCACCGGCCTGATGAATCCAGGGCCTTCCCAATAAACAGTTGTATGTAGGAATGATGTCCATCACAAGAAACTCCACTTCGTATATCGCCGGGCCAATAGTCAAAGGGATATCAATCTTGCCTAGAACTTCCCTCTTTGTTCCATCAAAAGCTCGAACCACACTTTGACAGCTTCTCATCAGGGTACTGTCCACTGGCAGTTTTTTCAGGGTCACCAAGGGCATCACATTTAACGCCAAACCGTTATCTATCAGTACTCTGGATAGAACATGCCCTTTGTACCTAACCGTGATGTGTAGAGCCTTATGATTGCCAATCATCCCAGAAGGGATCTCGTCCTCAGAAAAAGATAAAAAATTATCGGCCTGGATGTTGGCAACTAGTCGATCCAGCTTTTCTGTGGGTATCTCCTTCGGGACAAAGGTTTGGTTTAAAACTTTTAACAGGGCGTTGCAATGAGCCTCTGAACTCAGAAGAAGTGATAGGACAGAAATACGGGCAGGCAGCTTGTGCAGTTGCTCAACAATACTGTATTCACTATGTTTCAAAAATTTTAAAAATTCCATCGCTTCATTCTCCGTTACTGGCTCATTGACGATGGGTTCATCTTCTTTTATCTGCACATCGATAATTTTTCCTTTCTCGACATCAATCTTTTTCTCAGGTTCTTTATGATAACATCTAGCACTCCTGATCATGTGTCCCACTTCATCTACCTCTTCCTGTTGCTTTGTCACCTCTCCTATTTGACAAGTATATCTCCAGGGTACCTGTTTATTGTCTTTGTACGGGAACGGAGAGGGAGGTGTAATAATCACCTTTGGAGCTACCTTCTCAGCCACTCGATTCTTGGGAGTAATGACGAGGGGACAACTAGCACTATAGACCCCTTTGGATGATCCCTTAGAGGCGTAAACTTCCGCTTCTTCTTTCTCAGCCACTTCTTTGAAGAACTCGATTTCCTTACTATCCATCATCTCTTGTACCAGCCCTAAGAAATCAGAACACTGTTGTATACTGTGTCTTGTGCAGTTATGGTAGTGGCACATCTCTTCATTGTTGAACTGTTCACATGGCAGATTAGTCTTTAATAGTCCTACCTTGACCATTTGGCACCACACCCAAGACATGGGTGACATCACCTCACTAATATTTTTTACAGCCATTCTTCCTTTCTCTTCAGCGACTGCATTAATCCCGGCTCCTGCATGGTTTGGCAATGGATTCTGGGTATTGTTTGGCTGTTCACTGTCACCAAAATTGATGACGTTTCTTCTCCTCAGAGCTTGGACGACCTTTTTGAAAGCGGGATAATTTTCAATAGAATGTCCGGAAACCCCTGCATGGTATTCGCACTTAGCACTAGCATCATACCACTTGGGATACGGGGGTTATATAGGGTCCACATGATAAGGTGAGACAACATGTCGATCATATAATTCGTGGAATAACTCCTTATAAGTTATAGGAATCGGATCAAATTGAGGCCTCTCTCTCCTTGGATATCTTGCCCCTTGTCTATTGTCAATTTGGGCTGATGCTACCGTTCCCTGTGGTCTGGACACTGTGATATTATGGGAATCATACTGCCTTACGTTACTGACTTCGTTTTCCTTCTTCCTCATCGGCTGTTTCTTACTGGAATCTCCTCCCTCAAGCTTCCCGCTTTTAATCGCCATTTCAATCATTTCTCCCGCCGTAACTATATCAGCAAAACTTCGAGAAGGATTACCAACAAAATGTGAGAAAAATGGAGCCTTCAAGGTATTAACAAAAAGTAGGTTCATTTTCTCCTCTACCAACGGTGGGTGGACTTGTACTGCTACCTCTCTCCACCTCTGAGCATATTGTCTGAAACTTTCATTATGCTTTTTCTCCATTACTTGCAGCACCATTCTGTTAGGCCTGACGTCCTTCACATGCTTATACTGGTCAAGAAAAGATTTGGCCAGGTCTTTCCATGTCCTGACATCAACTCTCCTTAGTTGATTATACCATCGCAATGCTGAGCCTACTAAGCTTTCTTGGAAACAGTGGATCAACAGCTGGTCGTCCCCTACGTAACCAGTCATTTTCCTGCAGAACATTGTGATATGGGTAGAAGGGCATTCGGTACCGTCGTATTTCTCGAAGTCAGGAGTTTTGAACTTGGGAGGTAGGACCAGATCAGGAACTAAACTCAGTTCCTTAGCGTCGAGACCATACAAGCTGGTATCTTCTTTCATAGCTTGTACTTCATTTACTAGCTGCTTATATTGCTCATGCAACAACTTGTTTTCGCTCTTCTTTGCTTCTTCATCAAGGTCCGGGACCTGGTGATATGGGCTTTCTTCGGGATGCGAACACGATCCCGGTTGCGGATTAACTGCAATGCCGTCAGGATTTATGTGTACTTTGGTATGGATAGATGTTCTTTGGATATTCAGAGACTGTACCGGGGTAAACCCCGGAGGGTAAAGTGGTTCTTCACTTGTTTGCTCATGGGCCTTTCCGTGCTCTGGATTTCTCCCTCCCAGCATATTTGCCAACTTAGACAACATATCCTCTTGAGCCTTAAGCATATCTTCTTGCATTTTCCTTAGATCATCTTGCAATTGCAGTTGAGTTCTTTCAATTTGAGCAATCTTATCATCCATGGCCTTCCTTGTGTTATAGTGATGCTTGAAATTTCAGTATTCTGTAATGTATCCCTTATTGTTAATTTTAATGCTTTGAGGATGAATGCAAATTATGTAAAGTGTGATAAAAAATGCAACACAAAACTTAAATTGCAAATAAAATGCAAATGCATGCAGAAAGGCATTGATTCATAAGACGCGATCAGTCTTAGAACAACTTTCATTTAGGACAAAAGCATCATCTTTACAAGAAAAGTCCATTACAGAAAAGGCCTAGCTCTCATGTTCAGCTCTACTATCTGATTGACAAGCCAATCGACCCTCTTTCCTACATCTGATGCTGGATTGGTGTAGCTCTGGATGGCTTTTCCTTGGAGGTCCATCTCTCCCAACTGCCTCGCAATGCCGCTTAACTGATTCATGGTCTCTCGGATCACGTGATTCACGTTTTTCTTCCAGTCTCTAAAGTGATCGTTTGAGTTTTGCCATTGCAGTCTGGTGCCTTGGACGGTGCGCTCGAGACCAGCGATTTGTGTCTGGCAGCTTCGTAAGGCAGCCTCTAAATCATGAATCTTCTTTTGCAAAGCAGCGTTCTCCTCGAGGCTAACCCTTTGATCCACTGGGCAACGCTGACTGTTTTCTGCAGATAAGGAACTTTCAAGCTGCATAACGTAGGCACTGTACTCTTCATTCTTTGCCTTGGCTCGAGCTAACTCTTCCTCATGCCTTGATTCCATTTCATGCATCTCTTGATTGAGTACCTCTATCCGTTCGTTCTTTGCTCCGTACCTCTGTATCCAGAGGAATACTTCATCCTGTTTGCCTTGGAGCACACTCTCCCGATGTTGCATTTCTAATTTTAGCTCTTCTTTGCTTTGCCTCTTCTCAGTTTCGAGCTCGTCAATTCTTTACTTTCTAACCTCAAGTTCAAGTTGCATGTTATTTGCCTTCATTCTGAGTTCTTCAATATTAGCATGCAATTCTTCTTCTCGCTTCTTGCTCAAGGTGTACCTTTGTCTTAACTCTTTAGCCTCTGTCCTTTCGCTCTTCAGTGCCCTAACCCAGGACCTTCTCTCGGACTCAAGTTCTTGATTTCTTTTCTTCTTCTCTATATCTACTTCTCTGACTCGGTGCTCTCTCTCGGCTCTGACGTCTCTAACTCGACGATCCCTCTCAGCCCGGAGCTCTAACCGCCACTGCTCTGAAGTTCTCCCAAGGCCAGCAATTGCCCGTGCTCGACTCATCTTTTGGTAATCACTCTGTAAACTAGTGAGATTGGCCTCCACTTCATCCTTTCTCTTGCGCATAAGCTCAAACTGTGTATTATAGAACCCCCTATCGATGTCCAACATGAAATTCTTTTGTCTAAGGGCCTCACACTCTACCTCCTTCCTGGCGATTTCCGCTTCGAATTCACTCTTCAGTATCTCCAACTTAGACGGTACATATTTAAACTGTGCTTCCAAAGGAATTGTTTGGTCACGATCCGCCAACGGAAGGATATCATTCTTTCGTACCGCCCTCCATGCCACGTAATCTGGCTTCAGCATGACCTCAGCTGCTATGAAATCAGTTTTAAAGGTTGACTTCCACGCCTCTGACATTGCACGAGCAGTCTTCTTGTAGTGATCTCCACAGTACACAAATTCAGATGCCTTCAGACCGGATGTAGCTGGGACGAATTGGCGTGCCCCAAATTGCCTCAGTACCATCAGTGGCACATAGCCTACTCCACCCCATAACCCTAATAGGATTACCCAATCGGAATCCCCACATTTGTACAACACATCCACAAAAGCTAACCAGGGGACACACCACACTATATCATGCTCCTGTAAATTTTTGAAGAGTGAAACCCAATCCTTCCTGGTGAGATGCTCTGGCCACTCTTTAGTGAGGAAATCTTTTAAGGGTGAATAGGCCGTAGAAAACCGTCGACTATACTCTCGGTCAATTTTCCAGAAGTGACTGCGTATCCAAACAGTAAGCAACTGGACACACCCGGTGAAGCGGCTACTCTCAGCTTTTCTGCAACTGCTAAGTGCTTTGAATGTTTCGGCCAAAACCGCAGGAACAGGGTTTACCTTCCTTTCCAAACGCTCGAATAAATCGACCACTGCGGCTTCCACGTGATAAAGAACTTTCGGGAAAATCATCAAACCATAAATTCCCAAGGCGAACATCTCCATGCTCTTCTCGATATCGCTATGCTTGACGATAAGCTCCTTGAGGCATGACTAAGGGAAGCAATCGGACTCTCCCTTCTATTGGATTCGATCAGCAACCCACTTCTCTCCCATCCCAGTAATCCTTGCGAGCTTGCTCTTAAAGGATTGCGTCCTTGAGGCTTTTGAGTATATTCGGTCCAAGTGTATCGTCTCGAAATAAAACAAGGAGGTGTATTCTTCTAACGTGGGAGTCATGTCTTCCTTGTTGAAAGTGAAGCAGCTATATGCGGGATTCCAAAACTGGATGAGAGCTTTGATTAGGGGTTCGTTTACTTTCACATACAACAGAAGGGCGATGTCACCATACTTTTGCCAGAAAGAGTATTTCACATCAGAATTCCAACTTTCCCAAATTTCGCGTAACTCTTGCAAATCGTTTTGCTTTAGACTGACCGGAGCAACCTCTGGTAGTACTGATATGTAATCTTCAGTCAAACTGTCGCCTTTCTTCCTCTGAGTTTCTTCGGACCATGACCTCACTTCCGCGTTATCCATTTCCTTGTTATGAAAGCTCTTGTCCATTTTATGACCGCCTTCTACTTTTATGACCACCTTGTGAATCAACACCTTTCTTCATGAATGATGATGCAATGCATCAATAATAAATAAAACATAAAACACAAACAAAAATAAAACTATGTTAGTATATACAATGAATAGTCAAATAATAAACAAACAACATGAAGATAGAAAATATATACATCCTAAACCTTATTCACATGATATCTACCCAACATGATATCTACCCAATCATGCTTTAGTAGATCCTACCCAACATGGTATCTACTCTCAGGTTTCGTTATTCACAAAAAATCCTAACCGCATGGTATCTAATTCACATGCTTGCTCAAAAAATGAACCTAACCACATGATCTCTAGTTCGCATACTTTTTGCAAAAAAAAATAAATTCGAGGAAAAGGTTAGAATGAGTTTCCCCTCCATGTCTGTGGACAGAGATTTAGCATAAGACGGGCAGAGTTCTGGTATCACTAAAAGGGTCCTCGAATTGTCCTTTGTTGGTGCCCCCTTGAGCTTGCCAGACCCTCGATCCTCACCCATTATAGGCTTAAAACGGATCAAGTTCAATTTCGAGAGGATACATTTCCCTATGTCCATGGAGGAAGCTCAATGTTTCACTCGTAAACATAAGGCATGTACCCCAGAGGTTACTAGCTAAAGCCCATGCGGAGAAAAGTAATTTTTCTCACGTAAGCGTAGCTTTCACCCCTACCTAACGGGACAGAGCACAGTTAGAAGGCTCTAAATATTAAAGGTTTACAACAACAGTTAGGGAAACTCATAATCCTTTGCCTCGATCCAAGAGAAATAATAGACTAAAGTGAAAGTCAGAAAACTGAAACATGTAGATCACACATTATTACAACTATTTATTCATTAGCCCAAATTACAAATTAAGATGCAAACAAAATAATTTAAACAAACAAGGGATCAAGAACCAAATCAAAGCGAACTTATAACTTTCGTTTGCAAAGACAATTAATTAATCGACTATAGGTCTGACTCTCTAAGAACGTCCCCAGTGGAGTCGCCAGCTGTCGAAACGATTTTTAAACGGTGGGGCGAGATTTTTAAAACCGTGTCATTTTTAATTATTTTCTTTTCAATTGAATTTTTAAAAAACAATGTGATTTTTAGAAAACCTCTCGTTTCGAAAATTTGCAAATCTCTTTACGATAAAAACATATGGTTCGAGGAGTCGCCACCAATCCTTGATTAGGGTGTGATTGGGCACCCAAAAATATTGCCATTTTAAATAAAAATTAATTTTAATTAAAACAACAAATTTGCGGTCTATGTTACCAAAATATGGGTTCGGGAGTCGGTTACGCGTGGAGAAGGATTAGCACCCCCACAGCGCCCTAAATCAGTACCTCGTCGATTAATTATTGTCTTTGCAACGAATTTCACAAGTTCGAATTTAATTTGATTTATGATCCCTTAAAACAACAAAAATGCAAATTTGAAACATTGGAAAGCAACAAAACAGATTTAATTAAAATTACCAAGTCATTAGAAAGATAAAGGATATTCGATTATTTAAAAATATCGAGACCAGATCTTTAGGTAAGTTCTAACGATCTTTTCTCAAATAATTTAAATAGCCGAATATTTCTTTTTTCTTTCATTCCCAAATTTTAAAGTGAAGAAATCGAATTTTTGATGTCACTGATGGGATACACTTGTAATTTAAAATCGTCAAGAACAACTTTCCTGTAAGTTAAGAAAAGCCATTCTGGCGTATTACCCTTAATCCGATTATGTAATTAGGTCAAGTTTCATATGAGGACAACATGCATAAATTATACAAAGTGATGTTAATGCAAAAAATAACTAAATATGCGATTAAAGTGAATGAATTCAAACATGCTCATAAAAATAAATTACACCTACGTGCGTATGAACAACATGCTTGAAATAATATATACATGCATATATTTAAAATAAATCTAAATTAACCTAACAATCATGCATAAAATATTAAAAGGACTAAAACATAAAAAATAAATAACAACAACCTTTTTTCATAACATTTTCATTTCTGGGTACTGCAAACATAATATAACCAAAATATTGCATAGGATCAAATTGAAAGCCTCTCAAATTACATATCCAATGCAAAAAACGGAAAGAAAATGGCCATAACATGATACGGGACCAAAATAAAACACTTTGGAAACCAGGAGGTAAGATTAAAATTCCCACAAAGCTCGGTTTAAGGACCAAAATGGAATGAAACAAAAGAGGAAGGACCTATTCCGCTGTTAGCCCAACATCCTAAAACCCGGTTCTCCTCCCCTAGCCTCAAACGTTACCGTTTCATGCCTCCGTGAAACTACGCCGTTTTGGCGTTATAACAAACCAAATGGTAGATTTTTGAACCCTAATCTCATTTCTTCTTCATCCTCACCAAACCCGCCGTTTCACTCTCATCCTCTCTCTCTCTCGCTTCTTCATCTGGTTCAACCGAGACTTCGCCCTCATCACTCAACGCCACTGGCTGGCCACCAGTCCTCGATGGCCACCATTACCCCGACGACCACCTAGACCAACTGGTCAACCCAAAACAAGCCTAAACTAGACAACCCCTCACCACTCTTCTCAAACTCCCTCTACAACCCCGAAAACCAAAGCCTCCACCGCCAGAAAACCCAAAGATCTCCACGGCCACCGTCTAAGACCGAGACAAACCCCTACCAGAAAACTTCAACCCCATCACGAGACTAACACCAGACTTCCCGAAAACCCCAACGAAGACCCCGATAAAAACCTCCTCTCCTTTCTAGCCTTAAACCTTCACTCTTACGAAACCCACAACCCAAATATCACAACCACGAAGCCCATTGCCAACCACCGTGGCCAACAGACTCCGTTAAGGAGTTAAAACTATACCCCAAACCCCAAACATAACCAAACTTACCCAGAACTAGCCCCCATAGACCCCGATGAAACCAAACACTGAAACAAAAGCAGAATCGATAGCTTACCCTTGGTGACCCAACGGGGTTCGACTTTCAAATGGTGGTGATGGTTACTCTTCCACTCAAGGAGGTGAGGGTTTCGTTTTTCCTTTTGTTGTTTTTGCTCTCCGATTGCTGATCGTTTTTTGGTTCGAGTATTTTTGGTTGTTTTCTCCTTCTTTTTTTTTTGTGTGTTTTCCCTTTCTCTTTTATCTCCTCTCGCTGATGATCCTTGATGGTTTTTTTCCTCCCCTCTTTTTGAACCTTAGTCACTCTCTATATCTGTTTTTTGTTGTTGGTTTTCTCTCCTCGATTTCTCCGTGCCTCTCGTTCTTCTTCTTGTTTCGTGTGTTTGCAGGGCACTGGCGAGAGTAGATCACGGGCGGCAGCTGTGGGGAGCCGAGCTATTGTCCGGTTGGCGTGCGTGGTCTGGCAGCAGAGTTGGCTTCACGTGAGACTGCAGCTGGCTCGGGATGCTTGGAACGTTGTGAGCCGTTGGATCCTGATGCCAGATCCAACGGTGGTAGTTTGACCAGACAGAAATAGGACAGGGTTACTTCAGCCTATTCAAATAGGACAGGGTAACCATGGACTTTGTGACTGGGTTACCGATGACCAGACAGAAACATGATGTAGTTTGGGTCATAGTAGATCGTTTGACCAAATCAACCCATTTCTTTCCTATTCAGATGAACTATACCTTAGAGAGGTTAGCTCAGTTGTACGTCCTTGAGATTGTGAGGTTATACAGGGTACCGACTTCCATCATATCATATAGAGATCCTTGATTCACTTTTCTCTTTTAGAAAGCCTTTCATGAATCTTTAGGCACCAAATTACACTTCAGTACAACGTTTCATCCTCAGACAGATGGATGAGAAGCCCTAGTGGTCTTTGATCTGGACCGTTGGATGAGAAGCAGATCCAACGGTCTAGGACAAGTGGCGGCTGGATCCATAAGCTGGAAACCCTAACGGTTTTAGGGTTCTTCAAACAGGCTTGAACATCCAAGCCTGATTATTTTGATTTTTGGGCCACTTCGGTCGAGCTGGTTGTAATTTGGTATAGGACCTGTAATAAAACATTTAATTAGTATACTCATATGTATTTTAATTGCTTAACATTCATTATAATTGCTTAGTTGCTCATATATCATATATAAATATAACCAAACATTAATCATATAAACGATAATAAATCCAATTCAACTTCGGAAAAGATCCCGGACAAATCGAGCATCTACAATAGATCTTGAGGGTAGTTGGGAAGACCAATTGCCTTTGGTGGAGTTTGACTACAATAACAGTTTTCGATCAAGCATTCAAATACCTCGTATAATGCCTTGTATGGACGCAAATGTAGGACTCTGTTACGTTAGACAAAACTTGGTGAGGGTAAGACTGTGCTGCTAGTGTTAAGTTAGTGGTAAGGCAACAATAGGCCTACAATCCTTCTTTATAAGAGTCTTAAACCCTAGGGTCCTCATAGTCTATCAAGAAGAAGGGAAAAGAGCTATGTTAGTAGGTTCATACTTGATCAGAGAAATCGAAGAGAAATTTTAGTTGATTCAAGATCGGCTAAAGAAGGTTTCAGACATATAGAGGTCTTACACAGACTTGAAACGTAAGAATATAAAGTTCATAGTAGGGGATAAGATATTCGTCAAGGTTTCCCCATGTAAGAAAATACTTCATTTTGGGCACAAAGGAAAGTTATCATGTGTTTCATAGGACCTTACGAGGTACTAGAGAGGGTCAAACCAGTGGCTTATAAGTTAGCCTTATCATCAGAGTTAGAGTGTATTCACAACATGTTCCATGTATATATGCTTAGAATATACAACTCTGATCCTTCTCATATCATACCATTAGAGAATATCGAAGTTAGCCTAGACATAACCTATGCAAAAGAACCATTCAGAAATATTAGCGAGGGATATGAAGAAATTAAGGAACAAGATGATTCATTCAGTGAAGTTGTGGAGGAACCATGTCGTTGAAGAAAGGACTTGGAAAATCGAAGAGGAAATGAAACTTTAGTACTCTCATATCTTCTATCCAAGTAAATTTTGAGGACATAATTTCTAATTAAAATGAGAGAATTGTAACACCCCAAATCTCGAGTTAAGAGTTTCAGGTTAATATGAATTATGCTTTGGATAAACCTCATGGCTTGTAGGAAGTTACCCAAGTTTGAGTGAAATTGGGCTTGGATTGAACCTAATAGTGGATAAAAAGGGTATTTTTGGATTTTGGTTAAAATTAGGAGGACCAAAGAGGAGATTATACCATTTTTATTTTGAAAGGCTGAATCTCATTGAACAGAAATGAGGTCATGTCTGGCATTCTTTTTTTTTCAAAACTATTCTTTGTCTCTTCTTATCCTACACTCATTTTTCATCTTCCCTTTTATACAAGCAGCAAATGTGCAAAATTGGTAGCTTGCAAACCTTATTAGAGATTTCTAAGGTAAGAAGTATAAATTTTGCTTCCAAAACTTCGATTCAAGCCCTCCTTTGCAAGTTTTGAGCAATGATAAATAAATATGGGTTTTAGTGGGGGGTTTTAGAAAACCATAGCAAACTAGCTCATTTTTAAGGATTTAAACTCCTTATTCCTAAGCTTCTCAACAACGTTAGTAACCTATATGTTTGGTTTTTCTTAGTAAGAGAAGTTAGATAAAACTCCAATGCCAGGGAAAAGGAGAATCTAACTCTTGGTTGAGCCTTTGGGAGTTATCAACTACTTAGGACATCAAGTTACACATTTCTAACTCAACTCTACCACATGTAGATCATTAGATAAGTTTTAGTAGGTTGTATTAGTTATAAAGCATGTTCATGATATATGCATCTTTTGATGTTTTTCAACACGTAAAAAGCCCTTTTTTGATCCCTTTAATCATACATACGACTTTAATAATGGTTGGGAACCTTAGAATGGTGTTTGGGATTTAAATTTAGCAAATTTTGTACCCAAAACATGGTATTTCTAGGTGCGAGTATCGACACTGGAAGAATAGTATTGATTCTATTCATCAACTAGAGTAAAAATAAGAGAGTTTTGGGAAGGGAGATCGATACTCATTCAGAGAGTATCGATAATGTAGGTCCAGTTTCGATGCTCAATGGGTTGTATCGATATCAGGGGAACAAATCATATTCCAAAATAGGGTAGAGTATTAATACTCCTAATAGGGGTATCGATACTGAGGTATCAAACTAATTTCGATATCGATATTTAGGACAATATCGATACCCCAACAGTAGAGTATCAAACTTTACTAGGAGTATAGATCCTGCCCTCCCCTATCAGCACATAGTAGTCAGTAGGCATCGATACCAAAAGTTGGTATAGATACTCAGGGTGCAGTATCGATACTGATGGGTCAATATCGGTACCAACGGATAATTTTGGTTAAGTAATCCAATGATTAAGGGATTAGACTTAGGGAACCCAAGAAAATCAATATACTAGCAGATAAAACTACAAGTGAGAACAAAAATTAACTTTAGAACAAGTAGAAACAATAACTAGCCTTGTTTAACACTCGAAAAATAGTCAGGACATCCGAGTCTCTTTAGCATAACACGACGACCATTTGTATATCTTAGTCATTGCCAAGGCACTTCAATAGCCGACTAGACGTAGATTCCTTAAGACTTAAGATAGTAAGTTGGTAGGGTGTACATTTCTGATGCAGTTCCGAATCTCACCTAGATACTCGAGGGTATCTCAGAAAGGCTAAAGGGGTGTGTGAGCTCCGAGATGCAGAACTCTCAGTTTCACTATGATGCCTACTCAGCAGTTCATATAAGTATTTTTATGTATTCGTACCTATGCCACTAGCCAACTCATTTAGTGAATATATGTAGTACATTACAATTATTAGTTTGGCACTGAGCTCGTAAGCTCAGTGTTTAGAATATGTTTTCGTGCATAGGTTCCTAGGTGACTAGTAGCGGAACATTATCTCAACAACTGTTCTAGATCAGCAGTGACTTTCAGAGTACGTCTTGAGTGGCATATATTATTTATGGACCCTTATGTATTCAGTCATAACTCTCTTTTGATTTAAACTCAATATTGTATTATTTGAATATTTTGGGAGCTCCGTCGTACTTGTAAACTTTATTACTATGTTTTATTTTATTTTACCATGGATGGATTTTATCATATGGTTTTACAATCCGTTTTAAAAGAAAAAAATTTGGGTTAGCCACTTCGGTTAGGGGTGAGCGTTCGATCGAGTTGAGTCAAAATATTTCGAGTTATTCGAGTTGACAAGTCCTATTTTACAACCAGAACTTTATTTGAAATTTTTTTCGAGTCGATTTGATTTTTCGAGTTTCTGTTAAAATTTAATTGTAAATATTTATAATATTATAATATAATTTGATTCCAATTTAAGTGACTTTCTATAACCATATATACAATACATATATATGTCTTCATATTTTTTTCATACGTGATATACATATATCATACAATGTTCAATGACTCGACTAAAACTTGAAAATAAATTTACTAATTACTAAAGATTTTGAGTTATTTGAGTTGCATTTTACAACTCGATTTGAACTTGAAAATTTTTACGAGTCAAGTCGAGATTATGAAATTGCAACTCGAACTTAATTCGAGTTGATTTTTTAGTCGAATCCAGTCGCAAAATTCGGTTTTTCGAGTCGAGTTTTGCTCACTCTTAACTTTGGTGGTCCCACGTGACATTCTAATATATTGGTCTTTGGGTCGGACTGGATTAAGGTGTTGTTACATTATTACAACACTTTATAATTATATTAATTTTATATGTAATATTTTTTTACACAATTTTGAAATATTTTTTTGTACACAATTTTGAAATATTTATATATTTTTCTTGAATATTACATATTTTATAATTCTTAAAAATATAATATTTTTATTTTGATGATTCTTTTAATTTTTTATATATATTTTTTAACTTTTAATTTTTTCAAATCAAAATAATATTTTTAAAATTTATTAGTGTTTCATTTTTATAATTTCTTAATAAACTTTTCAAAGTTAAAAATCAAAATTTTATCCAATTTCTATAGGTGGGTACTCCATTGTTGTTTGTTTTACATTGATTTCAAGAGGAGCCAACACTGGCTTGGCTCCCCCTAATCTCGATTCCTCGGTCAACTCTAAGGCATATTTACGTTGATTAAGCAGAATACCTTCTCTTGACCTTAATATTTCAAACCCAAGGAAATATTTGAGTTCACCTAAATCTTTCATTCGAAAGTTTTGGTGCAACAAGCTTTTTAAGTCAATCAATCAAACACTTGTCATTTCCAGTTATCAAAAAATCATCTACATAAATTAGCATGATCATAATTTTCTTCCCTTTTTTTCATTGAAACAAGGAGTAATCATACTTACTTTGAACATATCCAGCATCTAAAAGAGCTTCTGTCAGCTTAAGATTCCATTGCCTAGATGCTTGCTTCAACCGATTAAGAGATTTTTGCAGTCTACAGACTTTACGCTCCCCCTTGACTGCAAAAACCAGTAGGAACTCCATATACACTTCCTCCTTGAGATCACATTACAAGAAGGAATTATGAACATATAGCTGGAACAACAGCCAATCGAAAATAGAAGCCAAAGCTAGAAGACTTCGAACGATAGCAATGCATTTAATCTTGTAGACCCATTTGCACCCAATGGGCACCTTTCCAAGAGGTAAAGAGAACACGGACCAAGTCTTATTCAACTCAAGAGCTTGCATTTCTTCTTTCATGGCTTGCACCCTATGTGGATGTTGAGCAACCTCATGGTAAGTTTTAGGTTCAGGTAAATGGCTAGTGGATGTAAGAAAAAGTTGTGTGGCCGCAGGAAGATGATTATAAGATATGTTATTGACAATAGGATAAGCACTCGAAGAAGATGAAGAATGACAAACATAATCATGCAACCACTGAGGAGGTTTTGAAACACGTAATGATTTTCTAGAGTGGACTGGAACTACTGGAATAGAAATCAAAGTACCTTTTGGTGATTGCTCGGAAGAGTTCAATAAGGATGGAACCATGTTCAAGGGTGTAGAAGAATTAGGAATAGTTCCAACGAACAGTAGAAGGAGGACATTCTGGTGCAGTTTGCAATTGAGTTACTGGTGAATTTATGAAGGAATCAGAATCTGGTGCGCCATGGTAGTGTCAAGGTTAACGTGGGAAGAATTCGAAGAACTAGGGTACAAAACTAAAAATTCAGCATCAGAGATAACAGGTGTGGTAGGGAAAAAAGGAGAAGATTTCTGAATAGGAAAGTGAAAAGGAAAGACATTCTCATGAAAAATTACATCTCTGCTAAAAAAACTTATGGGATTCAAGGTCAAACAACAAAAACCCTTTTTGAGTATTGGAATAGCCCATGAAGACAGAGGGTAAAGCTCGAGGTGTAAATTTGTCAAGTATTTTAGGAAGGTAGGATAACAGAGACAACCAAAAACCTTTGGATTCGAAAAATCATGGGTTTTGTGATACAACATTTCATAGGGTGTTTTCCAATTTAGAACAGAGGTTGGGAGTCTGTTTATAATATGGCAGGCTGTGAGAATACACTCACCCCAAAATTTGACAGGAACTTTGTACTGAAAACGCAAGGCAAGAGCTACTTCAAGCAGGTGACGGTGTTTCCTTTCGGTTACTCCATTATGTAGTGGAGTGCCAACACAAGAACTTTGATGCGCGACACCCAATGAGGAGAAAAAAGGACCACAATTTGTGTTAAAAACCTCAGTTCCATCATCACTACGAATGGTTTTAATAGAAGCTGAAAATTGGTTTTTAAAAAGAGCGAAAAAATTTCTTAGGGAAAGTATAACATCAGATTTCATCCTTAACAAATAAACCCAAGTCATTCTCGAGCAATCATCAACTATAGTGAGAAAGTACCTATGGCCACTATGAGTGGATATCCTATAAGAGCCCCATAAATCGATGTGAACAAGTTCAAAAGGAGTTTGAGATCTAGAGGTACTAATGGGAAACGGTAGTCTGGTCTGTTTTGCTAGTGGACAAATACTGCAATTGCGAATACATTCATGGTCTAGCTTACCAACATTAGTCAAATGAATTTTATGCATGGCAGAAATTGAAGCATGTCCCAACGTGAATGCCAAAGACTTGTTTTATTAGACATATCAAAAGATTTTTGTGAAGACAACAAAGGGTTAATAAGATTTGAACCATTAGATAAAAAAACTATTACACACTATTTTGGACGACAAACCAGCAGCTCCATTGACAGACTTGAAGAAGTAAAGCCCCTTATACTCCTTACCAATCCCCTTGATCTTTCCAATAGAGTGATCCTGCAAGATACAAAGATTAGAATAGAAGGAAATGACACAACAGTGATCTTTGGAAAGTTTTGAGACAGACAACAAATTGTGGGAGAAGCTGGGGACATGCAATGTTGGTAAAATAGACTGCTGCAAAACGAGGCATTAGCACTGACAAGAAAGATATATATTGAAATATATAAATAAAGAACCGATTAACCGTGTCGTGGTATTAACCACTACCTTAGAAACGAATTCGCCCCGATGTGTGTAATCGCTGCAGTAGGCGGACCGTCCCCCGAGGTTAACACGGTCGCTCCGAATTCCGTACACCCGAAACCGGAGTGGACTTGGTGGTATTGCTCTTCTCTCAACTCAAACATCACTCAAAAGAGAGGAGTGTTTCAAAGCAAATGATTGCTTGGGATTATCACAAAGTGAAATTACCCTCTATTTATAAGCTAAATAATGAGGGTAAAATAGTCACTTCTAAATCACAATTTAATTCTATTAAACATAGAATTAAAAACGATTAAAAGTCTGTTACAAATTGAGCATTACCAACATTCCCCCACTAATGCGAAAGAATTCTTTCGTAAAGATGAGAGCAATGAAGTTAAAACACGAGAAGAGCAATAGCGAGATCAGTTGCTTAAGCACTAGTGAACGTATCTGGAACTAGTACATAGTGATGATGAGCAATCCTTCTCTTAGATAAGTGAAACTAGTCTGGAACTTTCTAAGATGGGGGTAAACTCATAACACACAACTAACCCCTTCATCCACCTGAGTCCTCGATGTGTAAGATATATATATACAAAAGTATATATTTGGCAATCTTACCTCAGGATTCTAGTAAGTGTGCTAGAAAAATGTCCCAACATTTTTATAATAACTCAACCTCACAAAGGGTATGGTGACTTTTTTCAAGTTCATTATAAATGAACCACCCAAACTCTGGGCTAAGAAGTCATTAAGAATAAATATTCAACCTCATTTATCGGTAAATTCAATAAGTCATTCTCACTAGAACCGTCCAAATACTTGGATTTGAATTTATTACGAGTTTAACAAACTCAACCTTTCTGTCGGTAAGTTCATCATTTCCTACCCACTCACTCTGGGTTATGAACTTATTAAGAATAGATATTCAGCCAAAATCGGTAAATTCATCAAGTCTTTCTCACTAAGACCACCCAAAGCCTGGGCTATGAATTTATTAAGAGCAATTAAGCTCATCCTGGGCATGCACATTATTCATCATAGGGATAGGCAGTAGGAATGTGCACTATGAGTCTTTTCATGGTTTCGTTTGACCACATGGAACTTAGATAACTAAGTTGGGTATCCACCATGAATTCCTCAACCAATGGGCTTTAGACCCATCCCCCTCGACGAATCTAGGACCAACTTCCGACTTAACCCTTTGGTAAGTGGATCTGCTAGGTTCCTTTCCGACTTCACATACTCTAAAGAGAGCACTCCATTCTTTATCAAGTGTCTAACTGATTCATGTCATATGCGAATGTGTCTTTTCTTACCATTGTAAGCTTGGTTCTTAGCCACATATATCGCAGCTTGTGAATCACACAACAATGAAACTGGAGGAGTCGGTCTTCCCCACAACGGAATATCTGCTAATAAGCTTCTGAGCCACTCGGCTTCTTGCCCAGCTAGGTCAAGAGCTATAAACTCTGACTCCATGGTAGAACGAGCAATACAAGTCTGCTTTGATAATTTCCACGAGATCGCTGCTCCACCCAAAGTAAAAACATACCCGCTCGTAGAGCTTACCTCATCATTATCAGAAACCCAGTTGGCATCACAATATCCTTCTAGTACCGCAGGAAAGCCAACAAACTCAAGTTTCCAATCCACAGTACCCTTAAGATACTTCAGTAAGCGTTTAAGCGCAATCCAGTGCTCACCACTCGGATTATAAGTATATCTACTTAGTCTACTCACAGCATAAGCAATATCAGGCCGAGTATAGTTCATTAAGAACATTAAACTTCCGATTAATTTAGCATATTCAGTTTGGGAAACACTACTTCCTTTATTCTTAACTAGATGTATGCTAGGGTCATAAGGAGTTCGAACAGGGACGACATAAAAACTGTCAAATTTCTTTAGCACTTTATCTTTATAATGTGCTTGACATAAAGAAAATCCCTTCTCAGTTTTGGTAACTTTGACTCCTAAGATTACATCAACTTCTCCCAGATCCATCATCTCAAATTTTGTGAACAAGAAACCGTTTGTTTTGTTAATGGACTCAATGTTAGAACTGAAAATCAACATGTCATCAACATACAAAACTTATGATGACGCAATCAGTATCAAACATCCTCGAATACACGCAAGCATCCGAACCATTCAATACAAAACCAAAACTAAGTATAGTTTTATGAAATTTCTTGTACCATTGTTCTCATATAGATCTCCTTATCTAGATCTCCTTTCAAAAATGCAGTCTTAACATCTATTTGATGTACTCGCAACTTATGAATGGAGACTAGTGCAAATAATGCACGGATCATTGAGATGTTCATAACAGGAGAGTAAGGATCAAAGTAGTCTAAAACAAACTTTTGAGTGAACCCTTTGACAACTAGCCTTGCCTTATACCACTGGATCAAACCATCTGGTCTCATTTTCTTCCGGAAGATTCATTTGTTACAGATTGGTTTAAATCCTCTAGGCAAGTAAACTAATTCTCAAGTATGATTAGACATTATCGATTCTAGTTAATCATTAATAGCGCTTTTCTAGAACTAGTATCGATAGATCTTATAGCCTTTTAGGATCCTCTTATAATATTTAAGCTATATGATCAGAAAGAGAGTCTAAATCATTTATCTCAGAAATAAAGGAAGTGATAAAATTTGGTCCAAATAGCCTTTTACTTCTTCTAGTCTCGAAATCAATTTCTTGAGAAGACCTAGCAGGAATACTAGAAGAAGTTGATAGAATATTTTCTATTTAAGTTTAAGCATTTAATCTACATTTTAAGACACCCCCACATTTCTAACATTTTAGGATATCCATAAGTGTCTTGTAAAACGTGTAAACAAATACTCAATCATACTAGAGTAAAGTTTGTTATGAGTTTTAGCCATAAAACTATATTTTAACAAACTAAAGTTTTGTTTACACATAATTATATTCTCAAAGTTTTGAGAAGTTACAAATCATTAAGATTAAAATGCATAAACCATTATGAAATAGATAATCTCTTTTCTTTCCTCTACTTAGGAAAATCACTTAAAGAGATTTAATAGCTACAACACACTCTTAGTAGCAATATTGTCTATCATATTTTCATTCATGATATTCAACATATTAGCCTTAAAGAGATCATCATATATTTTATTTACTATGACTAAGTTTGGTATTCCACTCAACCAAATTAATCTTCACTCTTTTAACTTCTACACTAAGTTATAAGAGTTTTTTATCTTGTCATAGTAATGGAATAGTGAGCAAAGTAATGAAAAATGCACCAGGTAGGTTTCTATGAAAGAGAGGTGGTGCACTAGGCACGCTTAAGTACCAAGTCTTCATAGAACCAATCCTAGACATGCATTTTCATACTCATCACACTACTTTCCAATAAATCATTTGTGAATTTTCTTTCTCTTTAAATAAGATCTCTTTAAAGAATTATGCTTGATACTTTTACTCACAATAGTATCTTATTAAGCATATATGTTTTTGGGCTCACACTACCACCTTAGCCTTAGTAGTACTACCTTAGTCTTTACTAGTGGTTTTATCTCATTTCATAGTATCCACTAAGTTTTAAAGACTAGCTTAAAGGCTCACACAATCTAATTCATGTATTTAAAAGGCATGAATTAATAGGAAACAAGTCTAAATAAACTGACCTCGTAGGTAGAATCAAAATTGCAATTAGACTTGTTCATTCTCACCATGCATGCAACTTCATTCTTTGCATCATCATCTTCATGATTCTCCAAAATTGTAATCATCATGTTGTCTTTATAAATTTCTCAAAAGAAATTATTAGTATGATAAAATAGTTGATATTTATTTTCACCTTAATATTCAGAAACTGAATAATCTTACCCCCACATGAAAATAAATAGTTACTTTTCTCCACATATCAACTAGCATACATGCAAATTAAAACTTTTGCCATTCGACCGTTCCAATGTTTTGAATAACATAACCCAAAATATTTATGAGCTTTTAATAAATATTTTCCATAACCATTTGGCCTTTAACAATTATAAATGGTTATTAATCTTTCACTAATCTAACCATTAAAATTGTTCTTCAATTCAATAAACCATATTAAAACCAATGTTTTCATGGCCATTATGAAATTCATTAAAAGCTATAAATAAATTGGTTCTATCATAAAATATTTATAATGTACCTTGCAATTGGATATATCATACTGTATTAACACATTGCACTAAAACATGGAAATGTAACATACTTGCAACAGAAATTGCAATTCTCACCTGCAATTCTTTCATAAGTGCATACTTGAATGTAATTCAATTGCCAAAGTATAAACAACAATTCTCACTATTTTATTATAAATATCGTTAAACTTTAATACCATAATTAGCATTAAAAACTGTCTTAATTATGATTATAAATCCGTTGAATATTAATTCATCTCAACGTCAATACCATTTATAATCCATAAGTAATATCATTTCAAACGTTAAGACAATTAATAACATTTAGAGATTTTCAACGGCTTTAAAATTTTAAAAGTCATTAAAACAGAAGTTTTAATCATACTAATAATGATATTAAATATTTCACCAAAAAAAAAAAAAACTTACCAAAGCCCCAACGCCACCTAAACTCGGGCTAATTGTTGACGTTTAAAAGCAATAACCGACTAACTATTTGGCCTTTTATTCAATATATAAAAAACTCATAACATTTGGTTTTAACGCATATCATGCATTTTTTTTTAAATTGCAAAGAATTACTCACTGTTTTATAGCCTTCGCACTAAAGATTAAACTCGACATATTTCTTTAGCAATTTTGTAGGCATGTAAAACATATAAAAACATTTTTGCTTCCATAAACAAGATCCTTGTAACGATGATCAATCATGACAAGTATTCTTTCAACAGCAGTAGAAATTCGTTTCTAAATTGTTGGTAAAATAGACTGCTGCAAAACGAGGCATTAGCACTGACAAGAAAGATATATATTGAAATATATAAATAAAGAACCGATTAACCGTGTCGTGGTATTAACCACTGCCTTAGAAACGAATTCGCCCCGATGTGTGTAATCGCTGCAGTAGGCGGACCGTCCCCCGAGGTCAACACGGTCGCTCCGAATTCCGTACACCCGAAACCGGAGTGGACTTGGTGGTATTGCTCTTCTCTCAACTCAAACAACACTCAAAAGAGAGGAGTGTTTCAAAGCAAATGATTGCTTGGGATTATCACAAAGTGAATGAAATTACCCTCTATTTATAAGCTAAATAATGAGGGTAAAATAGTCACTTCTAAATCACAATTTAATTCTATTAAACATAGAATTAAAAACCATTAAAAGTCTGTTACAAATTGAGCATTACCAACATGCAAAACTTTGGAAACAATGAGATCACTGGTTAGTTGATGAGAACCAGTATGTGTAACAATTTCAGACTTACCATTAGGTAAATGCACAGTGTGTGATTTAGAACATGAAACAGGAAATAACAAGCTTTTGAAATCAGATAAGATATGATCTGTAGCTCCTGTATCCAAAATCCATTGAATTGAATGATCAGTAGCAGATAAATCAAAAGTCATTTCACCTACAAGATTCACACTAGAGTCTGATGATGGTGCTTTGTTCAGCAAACTCAAGATCTGACCATATTGTTCAGATGTGAAAATCGGAACAGTCGAGGCAGGCGATTGAACCAGAGAACCAGAATCTGAGCTTATGTTGTCTCCTGATTCATTATCGATAGCCATAGCCGCTTGATGAACCTTCTTCTTAGTGAACTTGAAGTCTGCTGGAAACCCTATTTATCGATAGCAATTATCTATGCCGTGACCTTTGATTTTACAATACTCACAAACCCCAGAATAACGCCTCCGATCTGCTCATCTGGAAACATTTTAAAACATGACAGAAGCTTCATTGAACGAACCAGCCGAGAGTTGTATACGTTGTGACTCTTCTTGCACAATCATTGAGTAAGCTTGGTTGACCGTGGGCAGAGGCTTCATAATTAGTATTTGACTTCGAATGGCTGAATAGGCCTCATTGAGGTCCATCAACAACTGAAAAAGCTTTTGTTGAACTAGATGAGTCAAATTCCGCCGAGCAACTTCACACCCACACGAAGAAAACGGAACTAAAGCATTGCATTCATCCCACAACAGTTTCAAGCGAGTATAGTAAACCGAAACAGAGAAATCACCTTGAATGAGTGTTGTTATCGATCGATATAAGAAATATATTCTAGATCCATCAATTTTATCAAATCTCTCACGCAAATCTTCCCAAACAGCTGCTGCACTCCATGCGAAAACAATCCCCGCCGACAGCTTTCGGCTCACCGAATTAAGGATCCACGACAATACAATAGCATTACACCTCTCCCATTGAGGACGATGCTTCACTTCATACTGCTCCCTTCGACAATCTCCATCAATAAAGCCTAGTTTATTTTTGCCAACAGAGCAATCCTCATGGATATGCTCCACACGCTGTAGTTCTCTAGACCAACAAGCAGGTGCAAAACTAAGTGTACTCTTGGGGTATCTGAAGGATGCAAATAGAGCGGATGATAGTACATGCATTGTCAATTATTAAAAAAGATTATGAACAGATACTTAATCTCGTACTATTCAACAAACATTAATTTCAAATTAGTTCAGTTTATCTATACTTTCCATACCATTCAGTTTATAGTCAATGATCCAGACTCTCAACATTTTATACCATGTACCACTTTTGATGCCAGTGATGGTGGCCGTATGCTACCTTCAAGTTTTCCATAACAGTTCTTTTTATAGGATTCCCTTGTGATCAAAGCTGATATAAATTTATGGGTAAACTACATACTTGGTCATCAAATTATCACTTTAGTTTTATTTTAGTCATCCAACTATTTTTTTAAAAGGCTTATATATAAAATAGTGCCTAAACTATACCGCTTTTTACGAATTGATGCCTAAACTATTTTTTGAATCATCTAGATATCTAACGTTACCAATATTACCACTTTAGACGCCTCGTTTCTAACAACAGTTAAAAATACGTTAAGTGAAACGTATCACAATCTGATAAATTTAGAAATTTACTTTTTATAATTAAAAACCTTTTTTAAAAAAAAGCCCTATTTTTTCTAAAATACCAAAAAAACCTCAAACTCTTAAAATCTCTTATTCTAGTCTCATTTACTCCAACAGTTGCTCATCTCTGATCACTCATTCACAGGTCATCTCTGACCACCCATACGTCACCGACCACCCATTGATCGTAGTAATCGATCGTTTAGCTGATTGTGGCAGCCGACCATTTGTTCTGTTGTTTGGCCATGGAAAGTTTGGAGCAGTAAGGGAGGGGAGGGAAGCCATAGAAGCAGGGGAGGGAGAAGGGTGGGACGCGGGTTGGAGAAAGGGTTTTTTTTAATGATGTTTTTATTTTTTAAGAAAAATAAAAAAATTAAAATTCTAAAATTATGATACATGTCATTTAATGATGTTTTATAATAGCCATTACAGTCTAGGCACATAAAGTGATAAAGTTTATAACGTTAAGCACCTTGATGATTCAAAAATAGATTAGGCACTAATTCGTAAAAAACAATATAGTTTGGACACTTATTTTATATTTAAGCCTTTTTAAAATAATCACTATCGTTACATTTTTGTTACCTACCGTTAAAAATATAAAAGTAACGGAATTAAACCGTAATGTTAATGACGATTTTAAAAGAAAATGTTATTATTGTAAGAAAATATAATTACTTAAATAATATTTAATTTTGAGTTATTGAAAAATAGAACTTATACAAAAAAAAATTCATCCACTCGATATTACAATATTATTTTTCATATTATATTATATTTTATATAAATAAATATGAAAATTATTTAAAAATATAAGTTTGATATACTAAATATACTAATTATATGTTAAATATTTTTTTTTTAAACTTAGATAGTGCAACAGTTAAAATATTTTATAAATTTTCATTCAAATATTTATAATTTAATATTAAAGTTTTTCTTTTTAAAAAATATATATCACAAGGATAATTTGATAAAATATACATTAAAGTAATCTCATATTACTCTAACCAAAAACATTATTATTTCTATTGGTTACCGATATAGGTAAACGCGGTAGAAAAAATCCAATAAAAAATAATGTTTTAGGCAGCTTCACTGAAAAAATTATTTTTTTGAATGGATTTTACTACCGAGTTTACCTATATCGATAATGGATAATAATAACAAAATCGATAAAATAATAATTTTTTCGACCATTTTTTATCGGTTTTAATATTTAAAATAATAATAAAACCGATAATATTTTTTTAACTGTTTATTAAACTATCGTACCGTAGAACTTCCCCTGCTACTTAATTGTTATCATATATTCCTCGGTTGTTGCAAGGCCAGTCATGGGAGGAAGTGAGGTGATGGTCCATCGTTGATGAGATTGACTTTCTATTATACAAAATTTCAATTATTTACCGATAAAATCACTCAAAAATAAAGTAACTAAAAAATTTGTCTAATTTTAAATTTTCAAGTAGGGTGATCTTTAAAGTGGATAGGGAAAGAGGCATAAATTATCTAAGATCTTGATGAAGATACATAAAAGAATTGACGTCTTTCCAACCTCTAACGCGAAAAGGCTACCGTCGTTATTAGTGTCCTTGAACTGATTGAAGGTGAACTTACTTGGGTCGTTATTGGACCAAAAGGCATAGCGGCTAGCAGGAACCATTGATGGAGCTTGGGATGACGAAGAAGACAAACACGAAAGCTAATGCGAGAATACGTCGTATCTTCCTTGCGTCTTATCAAAAACGTCAAATGTTCCACGCGACTTCTACGTGATAGTGTAACATTCACATTCTTTAACAAAAAAGTTAAATCTACACCACCGAACAAATTTATTTTCCCATTATACTGCCCCAATAAATTTACCACTATTTCTTAGATTTAAATATATCTTCAAAATAAAACGATTATTTAATAAATTTTAATTTTTTATTTTATAATTTATGATGATTATTTTTAGAAGTATCATCTCTAAAGTCAATAAATATAATATATGTTATTAATGACATATACGAAATGATGAAGGTCCACAAATTCATAAAAAATATAAAAATATGTAATTGTTGATGGGAGGAAGCAAAAGATTATGTGCAAGGACGAACGAAGAAAAGACATGTCCTACATTACAAGATACTGAAAACATGGGGGGCCTCAGGTCAACAAAGGTTCTTATTGAAAAATAGCATATTCAAAAAAGAGAAATTGAAAACTTATCTCTAAAATACTTTAAATTTAAAAAAAAATCATAAGTAATATTTTATATAAAGCTCGAGAGTTAAAATAAAAAAAAATAAAATCATTTTACTACATTTCAAGTCACCAAACTAGTCTCAATAACCCGAACTTAATAATAAAACAATAATGTAAGTGATCATGGACCTAAATATATATATTTTGTGAATTTGATGGCCACAAAAGTAGAAATTAAAAAGGTAAGTGATCATTTCAGTAATTTACCTATTTTTAACCCAAACTTTATAAGCTCCCATTGATTATTAGGAAACCATTACCTCAACATCAACAAACTAAGCAACAGAGCAACACAATTACTTGATATTAGTCGTTAATTTAGGATAAATACGATACTAATTAACGTGCATCTTTCAAATACATTATGCATACACGTCATCTAGATTAAGATTAAGTGTCTTCCAAATAATGTGTACGCTTAATGTATTTGCGTTGATCATAACCAACTTTGATGCTTTATCATATTCGTACTTCATAGGCGAGTGACCAAATCCAGCTTACAACTGCAACAATTGAGCATATCCATTCCATTCCATTAACAGCCTTCTTACTGTTGCTACTAAAGATATATCGGATTCTTCAGTAGTGGGTGCAAAAAACTGGGATAACATTGCTTGGATAGAAAAATAAATGTACCGAAATCGACTACATTCTGTATCACACTGAGACTCAGGTCAAATGAGTACCTGAAAGATATGTTGTTTTCCCTGAATGAATCCCTTGCTGTACACTATCCGAATCTCGCTTCTGTTTCACTACAGGTGATGAAGTTGCAAAACGTTCTACTTGTCGTAGAATGGAGATGGTAGATCATAATCATCTCGATAAGAATCTTACAGAATAATCAATCCCATCAGTACTGCCATGTATTGTGATAATCATCTACTGCTACCCCTCTGGTTCTTCTTCTTTTTCTTCTTCATGTTTCACTTTAAGTCTCTTATTACTTCTAACTATAGCATCTTTTCCCCGCAGTCTTTGCCAACCAAAATAAGAAAAAAGAAATCAAGGAATTTAAGAATGATTATTAGACTTAATAGGAAATCTAAATTCAAATGGATAATCTTTTAACATACCTTTTCACAAATTCCTTGTTGTAAATGCAATACTTGCATTTACCTCTTCAATGCTCATCACCTCACCAAGCTTACATTTTAGTAAATTTGAAGAATCAAGAAACACGGCAGACTCGTCCATCCCAGGAATAATCGACAAGTGCTCAACCTTTTCTCTCAGACATTCCATCAAAATGAAGCCTGAAAGTTATTGAAATTGAAATCACAATTTAAGATTCAAGTTCAACTATACCATTCTAATGAAATAATATGCAAAAACTGGAGCTTGATGGAATTGACCCATAAAACAGAACGCAGAACTTCATGTCCTAAGAGACTAATAGAAAACAGATTCGTGATGGAAAATACAGAAAGTTCTAATATCAGACATCCTATGTTCTCACCAAATGTCGGCTCAAACCACAAATCACCTCCGGCAAAGAGTACTTCTCTACATTAGGGTTCTTTTTCACGGAACTCGAAACATTTTCACAGAAACAGAAAGGGGTTGGTAGCATTTTGTTTTTGAAACTGCATGTGTTTGTATTGTATGACATAGATATCCCTTGCAAGAATATTATAAAACTAAAATATGGATAAAATAAATGCTCCCTCTCAAGCCCTGCCCAGTAACAAAATAAGCTCCTACAACTACTATACATTAGCCAAATGACTTGCCCTTTACAAAAGCTGATCAACTGTAAGGCCCCATTGACACGAAACAAAAGGATTCAACAAAAACGGGAAGCTCTTCAAGTTCAGTCATCCATGGCAGTTTCCCTGCTTCACAGTGGTCATAATTTACCAGTCCCGAGAACGATATGAACGCAGTTAACTTAGCCAATCGACCATTCACTTGTGTTTAAGCTCTTGAATCCTCCAGAGTGGTAAGGTTCACCACCATCAGATGTCTCATACAACTTGAAATCTTCATAGAACTGACTAAATTTCCCAACCGTCGCGGAATCAGCCTTGTCATCCACCTTTATAATATTTTTCTCCTCTTCAATCACATCCTTCATGTAGGCTGAGTTCACCTTTTCAGCTTGAGTAACATATGTTTTTCTCTCCTCCTCATACATGTTTTTCCAAGTTTCGAACCCCTTCTGGTCAATATCAATCAAATTTCCATTCTTGTTGGTTTCCATAAAGGCTTCCATTGCCCTTAAACCTCTTCAACTCTTTCTTCTTAGGCCCACAGTCGTGCATATCAGCCAAAGCAATTGCTACCATTTCAGCGCAAATATCGCACCTCTGAGAGGCACTACCATCAGGTGAACGGCAGGGGAGGGCAGCATGATAATAAAGAAATGTATAAATAGAGGTTTATTGAATGGTATCTTAAACACTACTAACCACCCATGAACATGCAGGCAAACCAATGACGCTGACAAACAACAAGCTCAAATTTTCTCTGAGAAGTGTTAAATGCAACAACCAGTAAAACTGCAGGAATAATATGAAAGCCATTATCTTTCATTCACAATACAACTTACATTAGCTAATAGTAGAATCTAGAAACAACCCACGATACCATGATAATTCAAAAATCCAATATTCTCGAAATAGCTTCGCAAAAACAAAGAAATAAGACCAACCCATAAAAAAAATACCGAATTAATGCAAACTTGAATAACCAAAAATATACCGAGGGCTCGAAGCATCTTCAAATCGAATTTTTGCGACAATTGAACATGCCCAAATGCACTCGCGCGTTTCAAGGCTAGCTTCTTTATGCTAATCAATAAATCCTGCAAATTAGGTTCGCTTTGATTTTGATTTTCTCAATTAATTAAAGATAAAATAACCTCAGTGACCAAAAATGCCTTATAATATACGATTTTAACCAATTTTTTTGGATTTGCCAAAATGACCAACTAAATCGCAATGCGATCGATAATTCGCAACGCGATCTCCAGTATCGCAAATCAATTTCCAGATTCGCAACGCGAACTTCGACTATCGCATTGCGATTTACATATTCGCATTGCGATAGTCCAAGTTCGCGTTGCGATTTATTCCAAATTCGTTGCGATATATTCCAAGTTCGTTGCGATAGTCGAAGTTCGCGTTGCGATTTATTCCAAGTTCGTTGCGATAGTCGAAGTTCGCGTTGCGATTTATTCCAAATTCGTTGTGATAGTCCAAAATCGCAACGACTGGTGGTATTGCATTTGTTTCTTAAGAATTTTCTCTAAAAGATAGTATTCGCGCGGACGTGTCGAAGACACGTATTACCACGACCACGACCACGAGACGAGACGGACGACGGCGGCGGCGGCGCGCGAGAGTCTATCTTGTTCTCTATCACTCAATAAGGAAGTGGGAAAGCCAAGCCTTAAATACCATTCCCAATAGTGTTTCCAATACTATGTGGGATTTAGCATTACCAACACTTGTTTCCAATACTATGTGATTATTCAGGAAACAATTAACAATCATGCACCTTAAAACAACTGAATCAGCAACCAATTGCATTAGTATTATACGATTAAATATGTCATAATTAAAAGTCAATCTACAATCAATCTCGATTATTGCAATTTTAAGCAAAACATTAAAAAAATTGCATCACTAGCGAGAATAAAAAAAATTGTTATCGTGCAATTACAATCAATTGAAAATAAATTAGAATTGCATGAAAAATAAACGAACCACAAATACTTTTCATACAAATACTAAAGTCATTAACTATAATTCACAAATAATATCACTATTTAAGGCTCAATCCCATATAGTATTGGGAACAAGTGTTGGTAATGCTCAATCCCACATAGTATTGGAAACACTATTGGAAATGGTATTTAAGGCTTGGCTTTCCCACTTTCTTGTTGAGTGATAGAGAACAAGGGGGACTCTCGCGCGCCGCCGCCGCCGCCGTCCGTCTCGTCTCGTCTCGTCTCGTGGTCGTGGTCGTGGTAATGGTAATGGTAATACATGTCTTCGACACGTCCGCGCGAATACTATCTTTTTAGAGAAAATTCTTAAGAAACAAATGCAATACCACCAGTCGTTGCGATTTTGGACTATCGCAACGAACTTGGAATAAATCGCAACGCGAACTTCGACTATCGCAATGAATTTGGAATAAATCGCAACGCGAACTTCGACTATCGCAACGAACTTGGAATAAATCGCAACACGAACTTCGACTATCGCAACGAACTTGGAATATATCGCAACGCGAACTTCGACTATCTCAACGAACTTGGGATAAATCGCAACGCGAACTTGGACTATCGCAATGAATTTGGAATAAATCGCAACACGGACTTCGACTATCGCAACGAACTTGGAATAAATCGCAACGCGAACTTCGACTATCGCAACGAACTTGGAATAAATCGCAACGCGAACTTCGACTATCGCAACGAACTTGGAATAAATCGCAACGCGAACTTCGACTATCGCAACGAACTTGGAATAAATCGCAACGCGAACTTCGACTATCGCAACGAACTTGGAATAAATCGCAACGCGAATTTGGAATAAATCCCAACGCGAACTTGGACTATCGCAACGAATTTGGAAAATCGCATAGCGATAGTCGAAGTTCGCGATGCGATAGTGTAGACACTCGTTTTTGTCCGGGTCTACAAAAAACATTTTATTATATAATTATTTATTTATTATTATTATTACTTATTATTAATTAATTATTATTATTATATTTGTGCAGGCCAACACAATTCAGCAGCCCAACAAATTAAATCCAGCAGCACTTAACCCATTCAACTCCAACCCCACATATCTCAATCGTTCCTATTCGTGGGGAGTTGGTTGCGCCCTTACCTCACGTCTTTTGCTGAGGAGGGGGTCTTCTTTTTGGAATATAAAATGGGGGAAGCACATACAGTTGAGTTGGGGGGGGGGACAAAAGCAAATGGAAGGTACTTGAGTAATGTGCTTTCTGCTCTCGCAGTGCCAATTCCTCCTGTCCTTGCAACATTTCAAACCTGTCTGGGAACTCATAGAGATCAGCTAAAAGATTTGTTAAAGTCTGATAATGTTGTTTCCACGCCTGAGATACAGAAAGGTGAAATGACTCAAGAATCTAATCTGTCAAAGCTCAAACCTGAAGAACGTTGCTCCTCGAAACGGTGTTGGCAACAAAGGTTGCCATTGGAACCCACCAAGAGCGAGGACCTTTAAACCCAACACCGATTGTGGTGTGAATCCCATGACTATGAAGCCGTCCAGCGTTGGTGTGATCAGAGACGGCAGAGGAGACTGGATCGTTGGTTGCACCAGAAATATGGCTGCTGCTCAATTTTACAAGCTAAATTCTTGCAGGTTCTTGATGGCCTCGAGGTTGCTTGGGCCTGTAGAAATTGATCGTGGAGGTGAATAGCGTCGAAACCGTTCGTTGCTTGGAGTCTTCCCCTCGCTCTCATGAAACAACAATTGTCAGACGAATCCGAAGACTTATAAATCGCTAATGGATTATCAAATTCAGATACATGCATGCCATTTATTTGTTTTGCATTTAGAATTCGTTCGTTCCATCACTCTTTAATTGCTTCAATAAATACATGGGCTCTACGTCTAGCCTTAGAGAAACAAGGTGAAGGAACAAACAACACGACTGATGAGATTGATTTTCTTTCATGTCACTTTCATACAGGCATCTAGTGATTGAAAATGGAAACCAATAACTTTCATAAAGTACTTAGTTTTGGTTTAAAAAAAAAATTGATCATTACGCATTATAATAAATCATTAATCTTATTAACTAGGCTTCTTGTGAACTACGTTAGTGGCATTTGATTTCTTTTGGTCCTGCCAAAACAGCTCGACCATAGTAAATATTGTATATGGGCAGTAGCATTTCAAATCTAGTTTTGGAGTTCAATCTATACCATTTTGCTTTAAATTGGAGCTGATGGCTCAAGTTAGAGCAGAAAAATTACAATATGTACGCCAATATGAAGAGATGAAATGAAATCCTTTTTCCATTGACTACTTTTTCATATTGGACATGCTTGGAATTCTAACTCTTTGGTTTTTTTGTTTTTTACTTTATTTATTTGATTTTTTTTACATATAGGATAATTTCAATCAATCAAAGGTGGGTAATTTGAATCGAATGTTTTAAATTTCAATTTTAATTTTAATTTTCGCAATTAAAGATAACCGATAAATTAATTGGTACCGAAAGGGCGGTTCAAGGGTGCTAATCCTTCCTTGACCGTAACCGACTCCCGAACCGACATGTTTCTGGTAAAATGCAGATCAGGTAAGATGGTGTCCGACCCACCTAAATTCGTTTTAAAGTGGTCGGTGGCGACTCCTAACCACATTTAATCCAAGTCAAAGCCCAATTCCGGGGCCCAACCGAAAGACGGTTCCGACAGCTTGGCAACTCCATTGGGGACAGGTAAGTGAGTCAGGCCAGAATTAATTTTCGGTTGTCTTTTTGTGCGAAAATTGTAAATTTTAATTTATTTATTCGATTCCATTTATTTACCTTTGATTATCTTTCAAGTAAATAGTTGTACTGACATTTTTTTTCAATGATTTCAAATCTTTAAAAGTTTCCATCTCTGGCTCTATACCCGAGCTCCGAACCCTTTTAAGTGGGGGCGAAAGCGACGCCTTCGTGTGAATTTATTCACCGTATGGGCCTAGCAAGTAACCTTCGGGATTCATATACCTTATGCCTTCGTGTGAATTTATTCTCCGTATGGGCATAAGAGAATGTTTCCTCTCGAGTTTAACTTAGTCCACATAAGCTTGTAATGGGCTTAGGACTAAGGGTCTGGTAAGCCCAAGGGGGCACCAGTAAGGATAACTCAGGTACCTCTTTAGAACCTAAACCGGGAGAGTGCAGGGAATTAGAGCCCACCCCAAAACCTCATTCCAAACCCTAGGCTCCTTTTATTTCCTATTTTACTTTCTGTTCAAAGCATGTGAATTAGAAAAATATGCGGTTAGGATTTGTTTGAAATTAACATGCGGGATAGAGATCATGTTCGGGTAGGAATAATAAGCATGTGGGGTAGATATCATGTGGGATAAGACTTTTCATTTTTATCATTTTTTTATTATCATCATTATCTCACTTACTTTTTTTCCTCCTTTCATTTTATTCTTTGGCATTTTTTATCATTCGCATCATTAAAACGAGGTGTTGATCCACCAAAAATGTGTTTGTTAAACGTAAATAATTTGCATTAACGGACAAAGGGGTTATAATACAAAGAGATAAAAAACTCAGAAGTCCAACCGTGGTCAAAGAATACTCAAAGGCAAAGTTGCAGGTGCAAGACGAGTAAAAGGTCACTGACCCGGTCGCTACTTTCGAAAACTACAAGAACAAGATGGTGAAACCCTTGCTAAGTTGGATGCCATTGCTGACGAATTCAAGAAGCAAGCTTCGGATAGTTTCTCTCGATGGAGGGCTCCAATGGCACTTTCGTTAAAAACAAGCTCGGCAGAGAGTGAAAGTCGGAGATGCAGTCCTTCGAGACCTTTTTTGGGGCAAGCAGCTCGTTATTTGCACATTTTAGCCAAAGGAGCCGAAACGGTTTGACAGGGTATTCAACCGGTGACAGACGAAGGCAGAAGACTAGTCAACCTATCAGAAGCTGTTCGGGGTCTATGCCTTCAAGATATTTTTGTCTCTTAAGACGTAACACTTTGTCCCAATAAGGATTATTTTATAACAGGTACATTTTTTGGATCAATGCCTCGAACATTTCATGCATCATGCATTCCGACATATTGTGCATTTTGTTATTTTTCTTTACATTCGCATTATTTTTTCCTTTTTTTTATTACATTCATATGTCTCATAAAAAATGAGAACATTTCGATCCTATGACATATAAGGAGTTTTACCAACAGTTGTTTGACGCACACGTGGTGTCACCATATCCAGAAAAATCCATGAAGCCCCGTACCCCAAGTAGTATGATGAGAACACTCATTACGAAAATCATAGCGGAGTCCCAGGGCGTACTATCGAGAATTACTCCACAATCAAGAGAATCATACAGAAAATACGTAACAAGAATCGGATCGACTTCAACAACTTGGGGGCATCCAAGTGAGGAAGATCATTTTATCATTTGAGGCATTCTTTGAATATGTTTTTTCATTATTTCTCAAGTTTTTGTAAGGACTTTTAAATAAATTTATGTGCTTTAATGATGGCGAGCAATGAATCACATTTGCAAACTTGCAATTCTTTGAATATCATCTGAATTAAGAAACTCTGTAAATGGTTCAAAGTTACAGATCTTTGACAAGTAACATAATCTGAAACAAGGACTTTAACCTTACCCAGAATATACACTCAAACACCGTACCGCGCTCTTGCAATTAACCAATGTAACCTTTTCATTTCATAAGGTGCGGACAGCATGGGGCATCATTTGCATATGACATTACTATGCTTTTTATTTAAGACGTTCAGTGATGATAATGATCTTTACAAATGGAATAGTCGAGTAGGTGAATCTAGTTTAGGTCAGTTGCTTGAAAATTGAACTCTAAAGATGAAATTTTTTACTCTCAACAACACCTAAACTATAACAGGTTCTTCTTGACGATCTTAAGAAATTAAATCCGTAAAACTGAGCTATTCCACTAAGGCAATTGGTTATAAAGGAAACTCGAAAGCCCTGGCTTTATGAATAGATTGCATTCAAACCATGATATTGCTCGGACACTTGGCAATTCGATGTTTGCTCCACTGCTTTTGTCAGGTCGAAGACTTTGTGATGAGATGAACCCTTCAGTTAAACCTGATAAAAGTGATTATAATATTAAGCTGTCCCTCTAAAGCAATTGGTTGAACGCCCCGGCTTTATGGATTCGGCTATCCAGATAACGGCAAATTAAATCAAATTTATCTAAACAAGAAATTTTCGGTAATGATGGACTAAGGGAGTTAAGGAACACCTGTTATAGTCAGTTTCACACGAGCACTCAAGAATTTCATTTTTAGACCGATATTTCTGCACTACCTTTGTTAGAGGAGTTTACAAAGCTTGAACAAAAGAAAGGTTTCAGAGAACCGATATAAAAGGTCTAGTAATTGATCTTGCTAGTTGCGTCATTTTGTCCGCATCCAATCAAAATGCCAAAACATGTTCAATGACCAAGAAAAATGACATTTTTTTCTTTTTGCCAGAACCTTAGAAAATAGGAGGCCAACCTAAAGCCAACTCATCCCTTTGAACATTTGTCAAAGAGCTGTAACTCTGAAATCATAAAAAGAGCTATTGATTCCTTTGATATACTTTGAACTCATGTTTACAATTTGATTAAATTACGAACAATATTTTACAGAATTTTCATCATTTTCCCTCCTAAAACAAGAAAAAAGGAGTAAAACATTTTCAAACAGGACAGTCTCAGATATGAAAGGTCTGTAAAGCCAAAGCTCGAGAAGCAAATGGGCCACGATCAACTCCATGAACCAGATTGGCAGGCAAAACCCGGGACTCCAGCCCAAGAGATAAAACATAATTCATTCATGTTGCATGCATCATAGACATACTTAGGTGCATCACATTCATCATTTTAACATACAAGATTTTTGCATCTTTTAGAATCAAGTTTCGACTTCAAGATGAAGGATACTCGATTCACAAGCGCCTTTAAATGACGATGGTGGTTGCTTAACTCAGCAGTGAGAAGTTACACCTCAACCGACTTGACGTATCTACAGATCTCAAAACCAATTCAGATCAAATCCAGTTCAACTCAAACTCAACCATGAGCAATATGTTTCCAGTTAACACTTTCAAGCTAGATTTCAATTCCACGACGGAAGATATCCGGCTAACAAAATTTGGCGAAAGGGGCCATCATTCATTTAAAGGAAGTTTATAGCACAACTGAAGTTAAGAAAAGTTGTCTGTCAACAAACACATTTCCCAATTTCAGAGCCAATTTCAACTTCACAACGAAGGATATTGGACTCCAGACAACACAAGTTCAACTTCACGACGAAGGGACCGCTGGTTGTCAATAAACAAGTTCCCGATTTCAGAGCCAATTTCAACTTCACAACGAAGGATATTGGACTCCAGACAACGCAAGTTCAACTTCACGACGAAGGGACCGCTGGTTGTCAATAAACAATTTCCCGATTTCAGAGCCAATTTCAACTTCACAACGAAGGATATTGGACTCCAGACAACGCAAGTTCAACTTCACGACGAAGGGATCGCTGGTTGTCAATAAACAATTTCCCAATTTCAACTTCACAACGAAGGATATTGGACTCCAAACAACGCAAGTTCAACTTCACGACGAAGGGACTGCTGGTTGTCAATAAACAATTTCCCAATTTCAACTTCACAACGAAGGATATTGGACTCCAGACAACGCAAGTTCAACTTCACGACGAAGGGACCGTTGGTTGTCAATAAACAATTTTCCGATTTCAGAGCCAATTTCAACTCCACAACGAAGGATATTGGACTCTAGACAACACAAGTTCAACTTCACGACGAAGGGACCGCTGGTTGTCAATAAACAATTTCCCAGTTCCAGAGTCAATTTCAACTTCACGGCAGAGGATATTGGACTTGGAACAATACAACACATTGGATTTCAACTTCACGATGAAGGATATCCAATTCCAAAGCTCAACTTCACAACGAAGGGGTCATCCACGGTTTTAACTTCACGACGAAGGGAATCATGATCACCATTGTCTCTCTTGAGACAGTTTCCCTTGAAACAAATTTTGTCTCTCTTGAGACAGTTTCCATTGAAACAAATTTCGTCTCCCTTGAGACAGTTTCTCTTGAAACAAAAGACCTTTGAGTTCGACTACGCTTAGCTCCAAGGCACATCAGTTGCAGCATAACTCAAGGCTAGAAGGGTTATCTACCAACCAAAGGCCTTAGAGTTCGACTACGCTCAGCTCAAAGGCACATCTTTTGCAGCATAGCTTAAGGCGAGAAGGGCTATCTGCCAACCAAAGACCCTCGAGTTCGATTACATTCAACTCAGAGGCAAATCAAATTTACAACATAGTTCAAGGCAAGAAGGGCTATATGTCAATAAATTTGTCGAGTTCGATTCCATTCAGCTTGATGACACCTCAATCACACTACTGCCCTGCTGCAATCGAGATTTTCAAGTCGAGGAGAAGACTTGGGTTAACCGTGCCTTAGTGACAAAAAATCACTTCCCGACAGTATAGCTTAAGTCAAGAAAAGTCATATGTCGACGAGGACCTTTCGAGTTCGATTTTATTCAGCTCGAAGACCTATCAGCCATATGGTGGAGTCAAGGGACTAATTTCCAGTCGAATTTTTAGCCAAAGTCTTTAAATCGAGAAGAAGACCAAGGTCGACCAAGATTGGCAACAAAGAGTCACTTTCCGATTCACCCATGATTTCAACTTCACGAAGAAGGATATCATGCCCAATGGATCGACTTAGTGTCACAACAAACACTATCAAGTCTGAAATCAAAGAAAATCGGACAAAAACTAGTTGTCTTTTTCATCTTTGTCCTATTCTTGTTAACACAAAAATGTGCAAAGAGGGGCAGCTGTAGACACTCGTTTTGTCCGGGTCTACAAAAACATTTTATTATATTATTATTTATTTATTATTATTATTACTTATTATTAATTAATAATATATTATATTTGTGAAGGCCAACACAATTCAGCAGCCCAACAAATTAAATCCAGTAGCACTTAACCCATTCAACTCCAACCCCACATATCTCAATCGTTCCTATTCGTGGGGAGTTGGTTGCGCCCTCACCTCACGTCTTTTGCTGAGGAGGGGGTCTTCTTTTTTGGAATATAAAATGGGGGAAGCACATATAGTTGAGTTGGGGGGGGGAACAAAAGCAAAAAACTGGAAAGGGGAAGGTACTTGAGTAATGTGCTTTCTGCTCTCGCAGTGCCAATTCCTCCTGTCCTTGCAACATTTCAAACCTGTCTGGGAACTCATAGAGATCAGCTAAAAGATTTGTTAAAGTCTGATAATGTTGTTTCCACGCCTGAGATGCAGAAAGGTGAAATGACTCAAGAATCTAATCTGTCAAAGCTCAAACCTGAAGAACGTTGCTCCTCGAAACGGTGTTGGCAACAAAGGTGGCCATTGGAACCCACCAAGAGCGAGGACCTTTAAACCCAACACCGATTGTGGTGTGAATCCCATGACTATGAAGCCGTCCAGCGTTGGTGTGATCAGAGACGGCAGAGGAGACTGGATCGTTGGTTGCACCAGAAATATTGGCTGCTGCTCAATTTTACAAGCTAAATTCTTGCAGGTTCTTGATGGCCTCGAGGTTGCTTGGGAACGAGGCCTGTAGAAATTGATCGTGGAGGTGAATAGCGTCGAAACCGTTCGTTGCTTGGAGTCTTCCCCTCGATCTCATGAAACAACAATTGTCAGACGAATCCGAAGACTTATAAATCGCTAATGGATTATCAAATTTAGATACATGCATGCCATTTATTTGTTTTGCATTTAGAATTCGTTCGTTCCATCACTCTTTAATTGCTTCAATAAATACATGGGCTCCACGTCTAGCCTTAGAGAAACAAGGTGAAGGAACAAACAACACGACTGATGAGATTGATTTTCTTTCATGTCACTTTCATACAGGCATCTAGTGATTGAAAATGGAAACCAATAACTTTCACAAAGTACTTAGTTTTTGGTTTTAAAAAAAATTTGATCATTACGCATTATAATAAATCATTAATCTTATTAACTAGGCTTCTTGTGAACTACGTTAGTGGCATTTGATTTCTTTTGGTCCTGCCAAAACAGCTCGACCATAGTAAATATTGTATATGGGCAATAGCATTTCAAATCTAGTTTTGGAGTTCAATCTATACCATTTTGCTTTAAATTTGGAGCTGATGGCTCAAGTTAGAGCAGAAAAATTACAATATGTACGCCAATATGAAGAGATGAAATGAAATCCTTTTTCCATTGACTACTTTTCATATTGGACATGCTTGGAATTCTAACTCTTTGGTTTTTTGGTTTTTTACTTTATTTATTTGATTTTTTTTACATATAGGATAATTTCAATCAATCAAAGGTGGGTAATTTGAATCGAATGTTTTAAATTTCAATTTCAATTTTAATTTTTGCAATTAAAGATAACCGATAAATTAATTGGTACCGAAAGGGCGGTTCAAGGGTGCTAATCCTTCCTTGACCGTAACCGACTCCCGAACCCGACATGTTTCTAGTAAAATGCAGATCATGTAAGATGGTGTCCGACCCACCTAAATTCGTTTTAAAGTGGTCGGTGGCGACTCCTAACCACATTTAATCCAAGTCGAAGCCCAATTCCGGGGCCCAACCGAAAGACGGTTCCGACAGATAGTCGATGTTCGCGTTGCGAATCTGGAAACTGATTTGCGATACCGGAGATCGCGTTGCGAATTATCGATCGGATTGCGATTTAGTTGGTCATTTTGGCAAATCTAAAAAAAATTGGTTAAAATCGTATATTATAAGACATTTTTTGTCACTGAGATTATTTTCTCTTAATTAAAAAAAATAATGGATACAAAAGGATAGCTTACAAGTTCGGATTCAGAGAGTGAAAAAAAAGCAAACTGACATCGTCAATGTTATTATTTCCTAAACCTTCTTTTTCCTTCCCCATAGAAATGGGACAGATAAATTATCTCTATTTTTCTCGGCAGTAAATAACAATGGCGGCTAATATTTGGGGAAAGCTTAAACAAAACAAATCGATGAACAAATTTGAAGAATCTTTTAGGGTTTTTCTAATAAAGAGTTTTATCGGTTTGGGCTCGAAGCCCATTTATAATTTGTTTTTGGGACTCAGACATCATACGCATGTTTTTTTTGGCCCAATAGAAAAGCTCGAAAAAAGAAATTGCAAAATAAGGAACATACATTTTTAGTTTAGAATCTACGGTATTTTTTTTACTGTGTATGAAACTCGTCACATCTAGGGGTGTTCAAATAACCGAACTAATTCGGTTAACCAACCGAACCGAATTAGTTCGGTTAATTCGGTTCGGTTACCGAATTAGTTCGGTCGGTTAACAGTTAAGAAAATTTTTAGAATTTGATTAACGGTTAATTCGGTTCGAATTCGGTTAATTAACCGAATTAACCGAAATAAATTTTAATATTAAATATATTATATAACATATGGGCTCAACCCAATCATTTAAAACCCAATTAATAATTTAAGATCCATAACTTTTAAACTTAAATCAATATTAATTAATTAAAAAAATTATATAATTTTATTTATAATATATATTTAAATTATTTTTAAACTGTTTTTTAATTAAAAAATATTAAATATATTATATATAACATATGGGCTAAGCCCAAACCATTTTAAAACCAATTAATAATTTAAGATCCAATAACTTTTAAACTTAAATCAATATTAATTAATTAAAAAATTTATTTAAAATTTTTATTTTATAATTATATATTATTTAAATTAATTATAAAATTTTTTTGAATTAAAAAATATTTAATTTTTATATAAATTAGAAAATTTTAAAAAATATTCAGTTAATTCGAAATTAACCGAATTAACCGAAATTTATTCGGTTCGGTTAATATGTTCGAAAAAAAATTCGGTTCTGTTAACGGTTAAAGAAAAAAAAGTTTGGCTAATTCGGTTATGGTTAATTCGGTTCGGTCGGCCACCGTTTTAACCGAATGAACACCCCTAGTCACATCGAAGTGAGGAGTTTTAATAAAAAAATATTTTTTTTATTTCAAACTTTTTATCTCGATGTAATAAATTTTAATAAAAAATTACATTTTAATGGAACTCGTCACTTCGAAATGATGAATTGAAATAAAAAAAATATTTTTATTAGAACTCGTTACCTCTACATGACGAGTTTCAGCTCTACTATAGTGTTTTTCGTATTATCCAAAATAAAAATTTAGGTGTCGGATGCCCTAATGGGAAAAACCATATGTATTCTTTTTGGTAATTATAATTTTTGGTACCCAACTTTGACATTTATGTGATATGTTGGTATTCGAACTTTTTTATGTAGTTAGATACTTAACTTTGGTATTTATATGTAATATGAAAGTAAAATTTATAATTAGGTTTCTAGCAATTTTTAGTGCAATTAAGTACCAAACTTTTATTTTTTTTGTAAGTTAAATATTTAACTTTTTTTTTTGATACAATCATGGATGGAGTCCATATAGAATGAATGCCAATTGACACTTCAAAAAATTTTAATTCATTTTTCTTATTAAATTTTACATATAAAATATAAAAAAAACTGACGGCTCTAAAAGATTCTATGACACCCTACAAAAATTGACTCTATCTTTTTTAAAAAATATTTTATAAAATACTTAATAATAAAAAATCTAAAACCCTATTTCAATCATAGACTTGGCAAATTTGCTCCTTACCCGATTACTCAAGTTGGTTTCTTCGATTCGAGAACCAATATAGACCTGAATATTATGATCCAAAATTATTCCGAAACTCGAAATAAATCAAATCGGACTAAAATCGATCCGAATTTTAGTTAGAACAAAAGCAACTCGAACCGAAATCAATTCAAATCAAAATCAACCCGAACTCAAAACAATCTGAATTGAAAGTAAATCGATCGAAAGTAAATCAAATTTAATTTATTCATATTTGATATGAATCGAGCTTTGACCTGATTTTAACCCGATAATCAAGTCTATGTGAACAAATAATTTATTTATTTATTATCCTTTTAACAATTTGATAAACAATAGAATGATGTATATTGTATTCTTATTTTATATTATACTACTAGTTAACCATCACATTTTGTAATAGTTTAATGGTCCAGTTTAATCTTTCCTCAATTAAAAGATCATCTTTATGTCTGATCCAATAACTTCTAAAATATTAACTAAAAATTGTAATTTATGTGATAACTTTAATCCATATTATTAGATTGTTGACTATATAATTAACTTTAAAAGAAAATAAGTTTTGAATATAAGTGTCAAATAAAGAGTTTTCATTCAGAACTGATACGAAGATACAAATTATAGTCAAACACTAACACTCAACTATTTTTATATGTCAAACTCATATATATTTAAAAAAATTGTAAATCTTTTTTTTAAAAAAACTGAAATTTTCTCAAAATGTTAAACTCAAGTACTCGCTTAAAATATCTATAATATTAGTGTCGCCATATATTTTCGGACTATGTTTCCGTATTAATTTATATTATGTGTTATGCTATATAATGTATGTGTATTATGTTACATAATATATACATATTGTATGCTATAATTACATAACATATATATTATTATATACACATATTAATTTATCATTTATATGGTCAGGCTCAAACTCAAAGTGCGACCCAGAATTACACACCAAACAAGTAACCTGAACCATTGAAGCCCTACAGGCAGACCCGAATACAGTGGGGCCCGAACCAAAATCGGTTAGGGTTTTAAAACCCTAACCCACACTTTACTTCCAGTCGTTTCTCACCCATCTCACCAGCGTCGCTCGGTCAACCGTCGTTCTTCTCGGCAACAAACACAACGTGGTGTTGTGTGACTCCAAACAACCAACAAACATGCAATAACATTTCAGTTTGATTAGGACTCTATAATCGAGCCTAAAAATAGGATTTTTTACTACTATAAATTGATGTAAATCGAACACACTCACACACAAGATTATAGAGAGAAATCGCTAGTAATACGAAAGCAAAAATAGTGAGAGACCGAGGCATTTGAGACTTGTATTTCGAAAGAGAAATAAACTTAAAATGTATCTTTTTACCTTTTTTCTGATTCGGTTTCCTTACATGTTTTGCTTGTCTTTGTTCTCGATTTGTAAAACCCAAAAGCCGAAGAACAACTGATGATCGAAGGGGAGGGCTCGAGAGTTTCAAACTCAGATCTAGCCTTCCCTAAGGCTAATTTTTGAAAAAGGTTCGGCTTTTCGAGATGGGGAGGGAAAAAGCTTTCGGAAAAAATAAAATTTTTCATTTTTCACCGCTGATGAACGGCGGCAGGCACTGATACACAGTGGTCGACGGGCCAGCGAAAACTGGTTTCGCGGTGGCTGTCTTCGTTCTGAAGAACACATTGAAAAAATTCAGATAAAATTTTGGGGGTGGTTTTGATTTTGTTTGGGTGAAATGAAAAATGATTTGGGTGTTTAAGAGTTTGGGTTATATACAACCCGATTGGACTGACTTGACCGAGTGGATCTCATAAGGGATCCTCGTGTTTACATTTAAAATTGGGGTAATCCCAGTTTCGGTCCCTTTTATTTTTAAAACCTTTATTTGATCATTTAATTCAATTTAAACCTGATTCTTTCTTAAATTGACCCCCAATTTTGCTATTATTTTAATTTAGTCCCTTATTGTTTATATACATATTCATATTTTTTTTATTTTTTTATTTTTATATATTTTTCTGATTTCTATTTCTATTATTATTTTTTTTAGAATATATATATATATATATATATTATTTTTTATTTATCTGTTTTATTAATATTCTAATATATATATATATATATTATTCTTTTATTTATTCTTTTTTAATATTATCATATATATATAATATATATATATATATATATATTATTTTTTACTATTATTTCCTTTTTTGTTTCTTTTTTATTTTCCTTTATCTTATTTTATATATTTTTAATTTTTACCTTTATTTCATTTGTTTTTATTTCTTTTATATTGATTTTATTTATTTACTTATTTTTATTTTCTTCTTGTTTATTTCTTTACTTATATATATATATATATATATATATTATTTTTACTGTTATTTTCTTTATTTATTTTGTTTGTCATTATTTTTTTTATCTTTATTTTATTTATTTTACTTACGTTTTTATCTTTACTTTATCTTTTTTACTCTTTTTTTATCTTATCTTTTTTATTTCATTGGTTTTTTATTTCCTTTATTTTAATTTTTTATTATCTTATTTATTTTAATTTCCTTTTTTTCTCTAACATGTTTCTTGACTTCTTAAGGGTACATTTTTAAATCAATCAGAGGTAAGTAATTTAGATCTTTAATTTACCTTTTAGTTTAACTTAATATTTTCTTAATTAAAGATAACTGGGAATTAATTAGTACCGAAAGGGCGGTTCAAGGGTGCTAACCCTTCCTTGACTGTAACTGACTCCCGAATCCGACATATCTTTGGTAAGATGCAGATCAGGTAAGAAATAAGGTATCTGATCAACCCATTTATTCTTAAAATAGATGATCGGTGGCGACTCTAACCCAATTATTCACGTCGAAGCCCAATTTTGGGGCCGAAAGACGGCCGCGAAGCTTGGCGACTCTGCCGAGGACAAGTAAGTGAGTCAGCCAAAATTAATTTCCTGTTGTCTTTTTAAGAGAAAATTACAAGTTTAAATTTAATTTATTTATTCGATTCCAATTATATCTTTGATTATTTTTTAAATAAATAGTGTACTGACGTCTTTCTCAATGATTTTAGATTTTCAAAAATTTCATCTCAAGCTATACCCGAGCTCTAAACCCTGTTTAAGTAGGGTAAAAAGCGATGCCTTTGTGAGAATTATTCTCCGCACAGGCCTAGCAAGTAGCCTTCGAGATTCATATACCTTATGTCTTCGTGTGAATTTATTCACCGCATAGGCATAAGGGAAAGTATCCTCTCGAGTTTAACTTGTCCACATGAGCTTGTAATGAGCTTAGGACTAAGGTCTGGCAAGCTCATGGGGGCACAACAAAGAGAACTCGGATACCTTTCTATAGAACCTAAATCGGGAGACTACAGGGAATTAGAGCCCACCCCAAAACCTCATTTCAAACCCTAAGATGCTTCGATATTATTTCCTACTTTATTTTCTATTCAAAGCATGTGAAATAGGAATTTATGCGGTTAGGACTGGTTCAAAATTAAGGGATAGAAATCATGTCCGGGTAGGAATATAAGCATGTGGGGTAGGACTTTTATTTTCATCATTGTTTTGATTTTTATCCTTACCTCACTAATTTTCATCATGTTTTGATTTTTCTTTACTCACTAATTCTTTTTATTTTTTTGTTCATTTCATTCATCATTAGCATCATTCAAAAGAGGTGTTGATCCACCAAAAACGTGTTCGTTAAACGTAAATAATCTGCATTAATGGATAAATGGGTATAATACAAGATAAAAACTCAAAGTCCAGCTATGGTCAGAGAATACTCAGAATGGATCGGGACTTACACTGTGTACACCAAAAGTCACTTTTTGAGTTGGCAAGGGTTGCAGGGGCAAGACGAGAAAATGTTACTGGCTTGGAGAGTCCCTTCAAAGACAACAAGAACAGATGGCAAAGCGATAGTTGAAGCCATCATCGACGAATTCAAGAAACGGGAAAATAAACTTCGGATAGTTCCCTTAATGGAGGTTTCAATGGTATTTCCGTTAGGGAAACTAATCAGCAGAGAGGAAAACCAGAGATGCAACCATTCGAGACTTCTTGGGACAGGAACAAAAAACAGCTCGTCACTTGCAAGGTTTAGCCGAGAAGCTGGAGCGGTTCGACAGGGTATTCAACCGGTGACATACGAAGGCAGAAGGCGACCCAACCTGTCAAAAGCTCTTCGGGGTCTAGAAGACTTAGTGGTTTTTTGTCTCTTAAGAAATAAAAATTTTGTCCCCAATAAAGATTATTTACAGTAATAGACATATTTTTGGATCAGTGCCTCAAACTTCATGCATCATGCATTCTTGCATATTTCGCATTCTTTGATTTTTTTAAATAAATAGTTGTACTGACGTCTTTCTCAATGATTTTAGATTTTCAAAATTTTCATCTCAAGCTCTATAACCCGAGCTCTAAACCCTGTTTAAGTAGGGTAAAAGCGATGCCTTTGTGAGAATTTATTCTCCGTACAGGCCTAGCAAGTAGCCTTCGAGATTCATATACCTTATGTCTTCGTGTGAATTTATTCACCGCATAGGCATAAGGGAAAGTATCATCTCGAGTTTAACTTAGTCCACATGAGCTTGTAATGAGCTTAGGACTAAGGGTCTGGCAAGCTCATGGGGCACCAACAAAGAGAACTCGGATACCTTTCTATAGAACCTAAATCGGGAGACTACAGGAATTAGATCCCACCCCAAAACCTCATTTCAAACCCTAGGATGCTTCGATATTATTTCCTACTTTATTTTCTATTCAAAGCATGTGAAATAGAATTTATGTGGTTAGACTGGTTCAAAATTAACATGTGGGATAGAAATCTTGTCCGGGTAGGAATAATAAGCATGTGGGTAGGACTTTTATTTTCATCATTGTTTTGATTTTTATCCTTACCTCACTAATTTTCATCATTGTTTTGATTTTTATCTTTACCTCACTAATTCTTTTTATTTTTTGTTCATTTTCATTTTCATCATTAGCATCATTCAAAAGAGGTGTTGATCCACCAAAAACGTGTTCGTTAAACGTAAATAATCTGCATTAATGGATAAAGGGGTTATAATACAAGAGATAAAAAAACTCAAAAGTCCAGCTAGGTCAGAGAATACTCAGAATGGATCGGGACTTACACTGTGTACACCAAAAGTTAACTTTTGAGTTGGCAAGGGTTGCATGGGCAAGACGAAAAATGTTATTGGCTTGGAGAGTCCCTTCAAAGACAACAAGAACAAGATGGCAAAGCGATAGTTGAAAGCCATCATCGACGAATTCAAGAAACGGGCAAATAAACTTCGGATAGTTCCCTTTAATGGAGGTTTTCAATGGTATTTCCGTTAGGGAACTAACTCAGAGAGTGAAAACCAGAGATGCAACCATTCGAGACTTCTTGGGACAGGAACAAAAAACCTCGTCACTTGCAAGGTTTAGCCAGAGAAGCCGGAGCGTTCGACAGGGTATTCAACCGGTGACATACGGAGGCAGAAGGCGACCCAACCTGTCAAAAGCTCTTCGGGGTCTAGAAGACTTAGTGGTTTTTTGTCTCTTAAGAAATAAAAATTTTGTCCCCAATAAAGATTATTTACAGTAATAGACATATTTTTGGATCAGTGCCTCAAAACTTCATGCATCATGCATTCTTGCATATTTCACATTATTTTTTTTCTCTTCTTTTCTTTTTTCATTACATTAACTAACAAGAGATATCTCATAAAAAAGATGAAATCAAGGACACTCCCGAAGCAGAAATTTGTGCGTCTAAGGGTACATCAAAAGGAACCATGACAAGTGAAACAATTGAGAAATGGGGAGCCAGTGTAGATGAAGGCCCTAATCCAACTAATGGGGCATCCTAATGAGGCTTTGTTCCATTTTGTAGCATCCTGTTTGATTTTATTTTTTTTAACTTTCTTATTTTTTTGTAACATTGAACTTTTTTGGATATTTCAATGAATTTATGCTAAGCATTGAATCAAATTTACAACTTGAAATTCTTTAAATATCAACTGAATTAAAAAAACTCTGTAAATGGTTCAGAGTTACAGATCTTTGACAAAGTAACATGATTTAAAAGTGGTAAACAAGGACTTTTGACCTTACCCAAGAAGATACGCTCAAACACCGTACCCTTATCTTGCAAATAACCAATATAGCCTTCTCCTCTCATAAGGGAATGAAAGAGAGGCTTGGTATTTAGACGCATAGGTACGGACATACGAGCATCTTTTGCATATGACATTACTATACTTTTTGTTTAAGACGTTGAATAATGATCATCTTTACATATGGAATAGTCGAGTAGGTGAATCTAGTTTAGGTCAGTTGCTTGGAAATTGAACTCTAAAGATGAAATTTTTGACTTTCAACAACACTTAGGCTATAACAGGTTCTTGGACAAACTTAAGAAATTGGATCTGTATACCCAATTATAATATTATAATACAATAAGCTTGAGCTGTCCCTCTAGAGAAATTGGTTAAACGCCCTGGCTTTATGGATAAGATTCAGCTAGCCTGATAAAAGCGATTATAATATACATAAAGCTTGAGTAGTCCCTCTAGAGCAATTGGTTAAACGCCCCTTTATGGATAATATTCAGCTAGCCTGATAAAGATGATTAATATCTTACAATGATATCGAGCTGTCCCTCGAGCAATTGGTTAAACGCCCCGACTTTATTGATCCAACTAGCCAGACAATGGTAAATTAAATAAGGAGTTTAGGTAAATATGGACTAAGGGCGTTAAGGAACACCTGTTATAGTCAATTTTACACGAGCACTCAAGAATTTCAATTTTAGACCGATATTTTGCATTGCCTTTGTTAGAGGATTCTACAAAGCTTGAGCAATAGAAGATTTCAGAGGACCGAAATAGAAGGTCTAGTAATTGATTATGCTAGTTGCGTCATTTTGTCCGCATCCAATTAAAATGCCAAGCCGAGAAAAATGCATGTTTGTCAAAGAATATTTGTCAAAGAATTATAACTCTGAAAAGCATTGAAAGAGCTATTGATTCATTTGATATTCTTTGAACTCATGTTTATGATTTGATTCCATTGCGAGCCTGAATTAAGGAGCAATGTTTTACAGAATTTTATATTCCCATATCCTTTTTTCCTCCTAAAATAAGAGAAAGGAGGAAAACATTTTCAAATAAGATAACCTCAAATGTGAAAGGCTGCAACCTGAGAAGAAAATGGGCATGGTCGATTCCGAGTACAAGACCAACAGACAAAATGAGGCTCCATCCAGAAGATAAAACAGAACCAATTCATGTTGCATGCATCTTAGGCATACGTAAGAGCATCACATTTATCATTTTTCATATATACAATTTTTGCAGCTTTTAGAGTCAAGTTTCGACTTCATTACAAAAGATACTTGATTCAAAAGCACCTTCAAAGATCGATGGTGGTTGCTTAACTCAGCAACGAAAAGCTACCTAAAACCAACTTGACATACTAAAATATCGACAGATCTCAGAATCAAATTCAGACGGGTTCGAGAGCTAATTCCGAATGAATCCAGTTCAGCTTGACTCGATGATGAGCGCTATTTTCTAGTTAAAAGCCAGATTTTAACTCCACAACGGATGATATCCGACTGACATACTACCTCACTTATCGTTTTCATAAAGAGTCACTCGAAAAATGTTTCACATGGCTTTCCCGTAAAGGGGAGTCATCCAAAGATCATCTAACTTGGCTCAAACCCGTTAAGGGAAACCTCTTGAAGAATATACCACTTGGCTTTCCTGTGAAGGGGAGCCATTTTTCACTTAAAGGAACTATTGGCAGCATGGCTCAAGGCGAGAAGGGCTATCTGTCAACCAAGACCTTCGAGTTTGATTACATTCAACTCAAAGCCTATCAAATTTACTGCATAGCTCAAGGCGAGAAGGGCTATCTATCAACAAGACCTTCGAGTTCGATTACATTCATCTCAAAGGCATTTGTTGCATGGCTCAAGGCGAGAAGGGCTATCTGTCAACCAAGACCTTCGAGTTCGATTACATTTAGCTCATAATCATATCAAATTTGCAGCATAACTCAAGGCGAGAATGTCTATCTGTCAATGAAGACCTTCAAGTTCGATTACACTCAGCTCAAGGCACATTAATTTACAGCATAGCTCAAGGCAAGAATGACTATCTGTCAATAAAGGACCTTCGAGTACGATTACACTCAGCTCAAAGGTACATCAAAAGCATTTACAGCATAACTCAAGGTGAGAAGGGTTATCTGTCTACCAAGTCCTTCGAGTTCGATTACATTCAGCTCAAAGGTACATCAAATTTATAGCATAGCTCAAGCCGAGAAGGGCTATCTATCAACAAAGGCCTTCGAGTTCGATTATATTCAGCTCAAAGGCATTTACAACATAACTCAAGGTGAGAAGGGTTATCTTTCTACCAAGACCTTCGAGTTAGATTACATTCAGCTCAAAGGAACATCAAATTTATAGCATAGCTCAAGGCGAGAAGGGTTATGTGTCAACAAAAGACCTTCAAGTTCGATTACACTCAGCTCAAAGGCATATCACATTTACAGCATAACTCAAGGCGAGAAGGGTTATATGTCAACCAAAACCTTGAAGTTCGATTACAGTCAACTCAAAGGCACATCAAATTTATAACATAGCTCAAGGCGAGAAGAGTTATCTATCAACAAAAGACCTTCGAGTTCGATTACATTCAGCTCAAAGGCATATCCAATTTACAGCATAACTAAAGACGAGAAGTGTTATCTGTCAGCAAGACCTTCGAGTTCGATTAAAGTCAGCTCAAAGGCATATCAAATTTATAGTATAGCTCAAGGCGAGAAGGGCTAGCTGTCAACCAAGACCTTCGAGTTCAATTACATCAAGCTCAAAGGCATATCAAATTTACAACATAGCTCAAGGCGAGAAGGGCATCTGTCAACCAAGACCTTCGAGTTCAAATACATTCAGCTCAAAGGCATATCAAATTTACAACACAGCTCAAGGCAAGAAGGGTTATCTGTCAAAAATACCTTCAAGTTCGATTCCATTCAGCTCAAGGGCATGTCAAATTTATAGCATAGCTTAAGTCGAGAAAATCTATCTATCAACAAAAACTGTCGAGTTCGATTCCATCAGCTCGATGACATATCAGCCACATGGTAGCAGAAACTACTTTCTGGTTGAAGCCGAGGTCTTTAAATCAAGAAGAAGATCTGGGCAATCTCTCAAGTTCAGTATAACATAACTCAAGTCGAGAAGAGTTACTTGTCAACAAAAACTTTCGGGTGCGATTCTATCAGCTTGAAAGCCTATCAGCCACATGGTGGAGTCCAGGAACTATTTTCCAGTCCAAATCTCCACACCGAGGTCTTTAAATTGAGAAGAAGACCGAAGTTGACTATAATTTGGCAATGAGAAGCCACATTCCGATTCAAATTCTGAATTATGACTTCAATTCAAGATGGACTCGATTTCGCGACAGAGGAGTTATCCGCAACTCAATTCGACAGGGAATTATCCTTAATTGAAATATCAGAGTCAATTTTCAACTCCACCAAACGAAAGTTTGTGTCTTTTTATCTTTTCTCTATTCTCGTTACACGATAATGAGCAAAGAGGGCCAGCTGTCGACACATATTTTCGTCCGACTATGTTTCCGTGTTAATTTATGTTATGTGTTATGCTATATAATGTATGTGTATTATGTTACATAATATATACATATTATATGCTATAATTACATAACATATATATTATTATATACACATATTAATTTATCATTTTTTGGTTAAGCCCAAGCACAAAGTGCGGCCCAGTATTACACACCAAACAAGTAACCCGAACCACTGAAGCCCGACAGGCAGACCCAGATTTAATGGGGCCCGAACCCGAATCGGTTAGGGTTTTAAAACTTTAAACCACACTTTGCTTCCAGTTTTTTCTCACCAATCTCACCAGCGCCGCTCGGTCAACCGTCGTTCTTCTCGGCAACAAACACAACGTGGTGTTGTGGGACTCCAAACAACCAACAACATGCAACAACATTTCATTTGTTTAGGATATAACCGAGCCTAAAAAGGATTTTTACTACTAGAAATTGATGTAAATCGAACACACTCACACAAGATTATAGAGAAAATCGCTAGTAATACGAAAGCAAAAATAGTAAGAGATCGAGGCATTTGAGACTTGTATTTCGAAAGAGAAATAAACTTAAAATGTATCTTTTTACCTTTTTTCTGATTCGGTTTCCTTACATGTTTTGCGTGTCTTTGTTCTCGATTTGTAAAACCCAAAGCCGAAGAACGACTGATGATCGGAGGGGAGGGCTCGAGAGTTTCAAACTCAGATCTAGCCTTCCCTAAGGCTAATTTTAAAAAAAATGTTTGGTTTTTCGAGATGGGGGAAAAGCTTTTGGAAAAAATATTTTTTTTTATTTTTCGTCGTCGATGAACGGAGGCCGACACCGATCAATGGCGGCTGGCAATATGGCGGGCCACCGGAAATTGGGTTTCGCGGTGGTTGTTCTTACGTTCTTGAAGAATGTAAAACATTGAAAAAATTCAAAGAAAAGTTTGGGAGTGGTTTTGATTTTGTTTGGGTGAAATGAAAAATGATTTGGGTGTTTAAAGTTTGGGTTATATACAACCCGATTGGATCGACTCGACCCGAGGGGATCCCGTGTTTTCATTTAAAATTAGGGTAATCCCAGTTTCGATCCCCCTTATTTTTTTAAAACCTTTATTTTGACCCATTTAATTCAATTTAACCCTGATTCTTTCTTAAATTGACCCCCAATTTTGCTGTTATTTTAATTTAGTCCCTTATTGTTTATATACATATTTCATTATTTTTTACTTTTATATATTATTTTCTGGTTTCTATTTTTCTTTATTATTTTTTAGAATGTATATATATATATATATATATATATATATATATTATTTTTATTTATTTATATATTTTATTAATATTCTAATACATATATATTTTATTTATTCTTTTTTAATATTATCATATATATATATATATATATATATTTCCTTTTTCTTTTTGTTTTTTTTTTATTTTTTCCTTTATCTTATTTTTATATATATTTTTTTAATTTTTTTAACCTTTATTTAATTTTTTTATTTCTTTTATATTGATTTTATTATTTATTTTTTATTTTCTTCTTGTTTATTTATTTCTTTATTATATATATATATTATTCTTACTATTATTTTTTTATTTATTTTGTTTGTCATTATTTTTTATCATTATTTTATTTATTTTACTTACTTTTTTATCTTTATCATTTTTACTCTTTTTTTATCTTATCTTTTTATTTTATTTTCTTTATTTTAATTTTTTATTATCTTATTTATTTTTATTTCCTTTTTTTTATCTAACAAGTTTCTTGACTTCTTAAGGGTACTTTTAAATCAATCAGAGGTAAGTAATTTGGATCGTTATTTTAACTTTTAGTTTAACTTATCATTTTCTTAATTAAAGACAACTGGAAATTAATTAGTACCGAAAGGGCGGTTTCAAGGGTGCTAAGCCTTCCTTGACTGTAACCGGCTTTCGAATCCGGCATATCTTTGGTAAGATGCATATCAGGTAAGAAGAAATAGGGTATCCGATCAACCCATTTGTTATTAAAATAAATGATCGGTGTGACTTTAACCAATTATTCACGTCGAAGTAATTTCGTGCCTAACCGAAAGACGGCCACGACAATTGGTAAACGCATATAATAGGTCTGTAAACGAACTGAACGTTCAGCGAACCGTTTGTGAATTGTTTGATGGGAAGTTCATTTATTTGTTAAACAAAAGAACATGAACAAGATTTTATCTTCATTTAATTAAATGCACGAACACAAACAGAGGGCTCTTTTGTTCATTTACGTTCGTGAACTTTCAGTAATCCGTTCGTTCATTTATGTTTGTTTATTTATGTTCGTTTATGTTTGTTCGTTTATGTTCGTTTATATTTAACCCAATCTCCAGACCCATTTGAAATATTAAGACCTAATAAATTTTAACCTTAAACCCATTAATATTTTCAAACCAATTGATTTTAAACTCAAATAAAATAATCAAATCAATTAAAGAAAATATAAATCTAAAAATTATTTGGAAAGAAAAAAACTTTTCTCAAATATAAACCTAATTAATTTTATGTTCTTTCGTTTATGTTCATTTATATTTGTTTATGTCCGTTCGTTTGTGTTCATTTATGTTCATTCATTTGTGTTTTTTTTATCATTTTAACAAACGAACACGAACAAGCTAAATTTCTTAATGAACAAACACGAACAAGAAATTTCTTTCGTTTAGATATTCATGTTAGTTCGTTTTTTCGGTTAAAGTTAAACGAACGAACATGAACATACCCTCGTTCGTGTTTGTTAGATTCATTTACATGCCTAACAAATAACATATGCATCAACTATTAGACTTGTTCCAGTCTAATACACTATAGAATAATAAACTTGTCATCTTTTTGTAATGGCACAAAAAACAAGATCAACATTCAATTAAAATTTCTAGTCTCGAATTTGAAATTTGACAATATATAGTCGCATAAACTTTGACCAAGAAGAAGAAGAAGAAGAAGAAGAAGAAGGGGAGTTAATGGGGTTAAGTGCCAAATCATCCAAAACTAACGAGAGATAACAGGGACCAAAATGAAAATGAACTAAAACTTTGATGAATGTATTGAAAGTTTCAAAAGTTGAGTGACCAAAATATTAAGGCTTGGGTCAAACCACAACCATAAACTTTGACCAAAGAAGAAGAAGAAGAAGGAAGGGAGAGTTAACGGGGTTAAGTGCAAATCATCCAAAACTAACGAGAGATAACAGGGACCAAAATGAAAATGAACTAAAACTTTGATGAATGTATTGAAGTTTTCAAAAGTTGAGTGACCAAAATATTTTAGTAATTTATAGTTTAAATTTGAATAAATTGGTGACCAAAAAAATTCGAAAGAAGTACATTTATATCCTGTACGTTAATATCCATTCAGTATAACTAAATGCAAAAAGAAAATTATTGAGATATTTTACTTTAATTAAAGATTCAATATTATTAACTTTATCAAGTGAAAGAATATTATTTCTTTAAAATAATTAAGTTAGAATAGTTATGCTTATAGATATATGTTTTAATAAGTTAAAAAGTAGCATAAACCATCATGTTCTTATTAGCTTCTCTATTAAATCAAGTTATTTCGGATTATATATTCTACATATTTTTCATCCAAACCACACTATATACTTCACATGCATAAACAAAATCCCATCTCTTTTGACATTATATTATGTGATTATCGTCTTCATTTAATTTTAGGGTAAATTATATAAATAGTCACCAAACTTTTAGGGCGTTTGTATTTTGTTCACCCAACATTTGAAACTTGCACCACAGTCATCGAACTTTTAGTTCGTTGCATCACGGTCCCTATCATTAATAGCCGTTAGCCGCCGTTAGTAGAGAATGACGTGGCATGTTAGTATGTCATTTAGGTTTTTTAAAAAAAAAATAAATATTTTGAAACGGTACCGTATTACATTACCCTAAAGATAAATGGGTTTACTCAATATTAATTATCAAATTAAAAAATTCCCAAAAAACGCGTAAGTAAAAATTAGGTTTGATTTGGGGTTTTTAGACTTGGGGTTTTCTAAATATTATTGATTATTATTCAATCGAAATGAGGGAGAAAAGGAGTAGATCGTTGGTTTGTTCAACAATGGCGAACGATAAGTTTTTTTTTTATGTATTTGAAAATCTTTGAATGTTTTGATTCATTTGAAAATCTTTGAATGTTTTGATTCATAAGTTTTTAAAGAGCGTAACTTTTTATTATATTTTGAAATTTCTTTTTCACTTTGAAATATGCAATTGTGTTATTGTTAGTTTCATAAATTTAAGATTAAATTGGAGAAATCTGAATCTGAAATTCCAGGATAAGCATTTTGATTCAGTTGTAACTCTTGATAAGTTAGTTACTGTTTGATTGAGTTTGTGTGTAATTGCATGGGTGTTGATTGTATCTGATTTTAAATTTATGGCTAGGGGATGCATCTGTATTGATGTTGGATGGTATTGGATATTGTTCTTGAATATAAAATCCTTTGATTTTGGATTATTCTATAGCATCTTTATTGATTTGTCATATTGGTTTGCATGGTATTGGACAATGTGTTTCAATATAATATGCTAAAATTTGATGTTATAAATAGTGGTTGTTGGGATATAGATATTGGTTATTGGAACTTTGTTGGTTTTATGGTCCATGGGGTGTAGGATAAACTGTTTTGTCCTATTGTGCATAACTGATTCTTTTTTTTTTTTTATATTTTTCCTTGAACTTAACTTTGTCAGAAACTAGTGAAATGAAACTGAAGAATATGAAGGTTCTGAATATTACTCATTTGACTATGAAAATGAAGAATCTGAATTTGTAGATAGTGAAAATGATGCTTTTGATACAACTGAAGAGGTTTGTGATATTTTTGTGGCTAGTTGTGTATAAGAGAACCGGGTTTGTTCCTGACCAAACTGCTAGCAATAGTTTATCTTTTAATAGTGATGATGATGCACAATTATTGCATAGTGCTTCTTCTTGTGATAGTATTATTGGTAGTAAAAAAAAAGGTTTCCTGAGATTAATTCTGAGTTATATATAGATTTCCCTACTTTAAAAAATGATATTGCTGGGAAGGAAGTCTTGAAAGATGATATTAGACAGTATGATAAGGTTGAAAGGTTTAGCATGTCGTTTAAGAATAATGATAATCGAAGAGTGTAGACTATGTGTACTAAAGAAACTTGTACTTGGGTATTATGGTATCTAAGTTGAATCCTAGGATCCTAATAAGGCATGACAGATAAAAACAAATTAATGAACATAACTGTCAAAGAGGAATCAGAAATCAAAGGTTGATATCTGCTAGGTGGATTGCCAAAACATTTTTAGCCAAATTAAGACCGACCTCAACTATTCAATTGTCTCATTGTAGCAATTAGAGAAGCTTATGGAACTTATATGTGTTTATCAAAATGTTCTAGGGCAATGAAGTTGGTTGTACAGCAGGTCTTAGGTTGTTTTAAAGAACAATATAACAAAATATATGGATACCTAGGAGAAGTGAGACACTCAAATCCTGGTACAACCATAATATGCAAGTTAGATAATAATCTATTTTATGTTGTACATCTGTTTGGAGGGTTGCAAACAAGGGTTTAAGAACCACTGCAAACCCTTCATTTATCTGGATAGATGTTTTCTTAAGGATTACCAGAGTGCATATTGGTTGTTGTGGGAATCGACGTAAATGAATGCATTTATCCCATAACAATGGTTGTTATGGGAATTGATGTAAATGAATGCATTATCCATAGCAATGGCTGCTGTGGAATATGAAAAATCGTGATAGTTGGCAATGTTTTTACACTTATTGGGAGAGGACTTGGACATTAACAACTCTCATCATGTGATATTCAAGTCTGATAAATAAAGGTAAAAGTCCAAGTTTGATGTTTATTTGCTATTGTTTGCACATCTAATAGATATTTAATTGTTGTTGTTTGTACATGGTTTTATGGCACGGACTTGTCGACTTAATTATTGCATTGTTTCCCAATGTTGAACACATAATCTGTGGAAAGCTGCAAGGGCAACTATTGTGAGGGATTTTGATAGAGCAATGTCAGAAATGGGAGGGCTGTCAGAGGATGCTTACAACTGGTTAAAGTCAAAGGATCTTGTCATGTGGTCCAAGCCTCATTTTTCTACAAGGTCAAACTATTACATCTTGTTAAATAACTACTCAGAATGTTTCAATAAGGTAAATATAATTTCAACATTTATTTACTATTTCAATAAGCTAAAATTCATGTTTATATGTTTAATCAAATGATGTTTATTATTTCAATTTCAATAAACTGTATGTTCAATAAGCTAAAATTCATGTTTATTGTTTTATTTGCTACTATATGTTTCAATATTTTCCACAATGATTATTGTTTGCTCTTTACTAAGAATATTTATTGTTGCAATGTTTCAAAATCTATTTATTGTCTATTGTTTCTGGAATCTATTTAGTTACTAATGAACATATTTTTCAAGATGATTCTCGAGGCAAGAGATAAGCCTATCCTGACCATGATAGAGATTATTCGTACCAAAATGATGCATATAATTTTGAAAAAGGGAGAAGTTATTCAGATGTACACTGGTTTACTGTGTCCTGAGATTCAAAAGAAGGTGAATACATTAATTGGGTAAGTTGTTAGGTGTTGGCCATCACATGTTGGGGGTCCAAGATATGAAGTTGCATTTGGTCCATCTAACTAACATGTGGTGGACCTAGAAGTTAGAGATTGCTCTTGTAGAAAATGGCTCTTATAGGTATAACATGTCATTTAAGACATAATTTAGTTACTTCCTTCTACATTTGTAGAACTGCTGTTAGAAAATGCTGCATATAATACATTCATGTTTCTTAGTAGTGATCCTATGTGCACATGTTGTTTCAGTCATGTTGTCGACTCAATAGAGGCTAGAGAACTATGTTGACAACTGCTACTATAGGCCAACTCAAATCCAACTCTACTCTAACTTTATATACCCTATCAAATGAGCAAATCAATTGGAACCAATCCCATATATAGGGCCAATACCTTTAATTCAAAGAAGACCACTTGGTAGGCCTAAAAAACAAAGAAAAAGGGTTACTGATGAACAAGAAAGTAGTCTTAGTAGGGGCAAAGACTTAACAAATAGCCTGCTGCTACACCTATATCAAGTACACCTCTAGGAATTTCAACAACAACACATCGAGCTATTCAAATCTAGCGATTCCAATGTTTCGACCATCTTCGATTGATGCACCTTCAGGTTTTCAATCATCTTCAATTGGTGTAACTCCAAGGTTTTAATCAACTTCAGTTAGAAGAGTACCAAAAATACATGTAAGTATTTAATTATTTACCTTTACTCTTTATTACCTTTTCCTTTAACTTACAATTGTATTCAATATTCCCATAATAGTTTAGGAGGCCTACTGTAGCAACTGCCCAAATGTCAAATCAGTCCACATCAATTGAGCAAAGGAAGAAGATCAAACAAACAACAAGAAGGCAAATCCCACCACCACAACAACAACCACCCGCATATCAGGTTGTTAGATGGATGTTGTAATCACCTTATCCTCTCAAACATGGTTATGCAAAATTCACAATAATCATTTCAAGTTTCAAACCACAGAACAATTGATGGATGTTAAAGCTTAGTGGTCATTTTTGCATATGGCTTGGTATTTTTTGTATATGCCTTAGTGTTCATTTTTTGTATATTGTTTAGTGGCTAAGTCAGAATGGTAAAGTTGCCAAAAAGATGTAACATGATATATGATAACATTTTGATGTATATTGAGAAACAAAATGGTACAAGGTACAACATACATATATGTAACTTATACCATTCTCTTAATATTTTATCAATGAAAGAAGTTATTTGAATTATTACTTAGACATGTTAATTGAAATATTACATTTTTTCCAAGCCACTTGTGTGATTGATTTTCAATGAATATTTTATGGTTGTAAAACAACATTTAATCGAAAAGATGTGGCAATTCATCTTTAATTGGCAATTATATTTGATGTGGCAATTACATTGCTTAAGGTTTTGGCCATCAATGGCAAATTATTGAAGCAACAAAACCTAAACAAAATTAAAAAAAAAACAACCCACAAAATCCCTAAACATCATGCAGCTTATCAATATGAACTTGAAAGCAATAACCCTTAAACCCTAAATCAAATATTACCCTTTCATCGACCTAACACAATCAACAACAACAAATACCTAAACAATCTACCCAAATAACTCGCTCAAGCCTTCTTCCTCTTTTCATGGTTCATCTTCGTTAGCAAACCAATAAATAATAGTGCGTGAACGTGGATTCAATAGGGAATCATACCAAACAAAAAAAAAAATTCAATTTCTCATACCACGCCCATAGTTACTGCACCCAAAGAATCTCCTTCTAGCATTATTATTGTCCAAGCTGTATGTAAGCTAGCTGACTTTCCACAAAAACATGTTGGGACTGCAGTTGGTAGTGTATCTATGGCTACGAATTGATGATCAAACAAAGATAATGAAAGAAAATTTGATTTTAGGGTTAGGTTTTTAATTTGAATATGAAATTCGAGTTGGGTGCTGTATAAAGGATCTTTTATTCAGTCCCAAACGGTAGACTAACCAGCCACGTCATTCTTACTAATGGCAGCTAAAGGCCGATAATGATAGGGACCGTGATGCAAACGAACTAAAAGTTCGATGACTATTTATATAGTTTACCTTAATTTTATTGCTCGACAAATATTTATATTAAGATAAAATGTTAAAAAGACTTAACAGAATTCTTCTGCCCCATTTAGTGTCCCTCCAATAACGTGATGACACTTAGATTTAATTATTAATTCTTTAAAAATAGTTTAAAACGTCGATAAATTAATCGTTAAACCACAGTTAACTTGAAAAGGAATCTTCTTCGACTGAAAAACTCACCATTGAATTCATAGTTAAAAGAATATTAATAAACCCATCCTTAACCTTAAGAAAAGAAAAAAATCTTTGTATAGCTTGAATTTTTCATCCCGAAGACACCGTGAAAACGAAAGCTGAGTTGAGTTTTCATTTGTCAAAGAAGAAGTTAACCAACTCTCTGTTACTTGCATCTTTAAATAAATTAAAAATAGTTTTCACTTGTTTAACCTTTCAATTTCTCATCTTTAAATTTATAAAATTTTCAGCTTTTGTTTTCTTCAAAAAAAAAATTATCTTGTGCTTCAATACTTCAAACAAGACAATTTTTATGTGTCGGCTTTCAATTTTAGTAGAAATCATCTCCTTCTAGTGAGAGTTTTAGTGTTGTTTTCTTTCTGGCTAAATGCAGTGTTATTGTTGGTTTTCTTGATCTTTGGAATGCTTTTCAGTGTTATTGCTGGTTTTCTTGATCTTTGGAATGCTTTTTTTTTTTACCGAAATGGGTCATTTGATTATCGACTTCTTATTACAAGCATGGTTTTGTTTTATCGAAATTTAATAGCTTTTCATCAAATGGGTTATTTGATTTTAGTGTTTTTGGTACATGAATGACATCATTATTTGTTTTATTAAAATATAATAGCTTTTCATCAAATAGGTTCTTTAATTTTATTATTTTTTGAACATGCATGGTGCTTTTTACTGAAATCTAATAGATTTTCACCAAATTTTGGATTTCTATTAGTGTTATCCAATTTTCTATTCTGGATTCTCGGGAAAATTCCATTTCTTCTATATATTTTACAGGGCTAATCCTTTGATTTATGTTCATTTAGCTTTATATCATTACGCGTATGCTTTCCTTGTTCTTTAATATTTATTACCCATTAACAAAAAAAACAATGGCAATTGCTTGGTCTGAGAAAGCTTCATCAATGGAGGCTTTGGAAATGCCACCTTCTTCATCACCACCAGTCATTTTAAGCCAATACGAGTTGAAGAAAATTTCCACTTACAAAGCCGTTGAGTATGTCGAATCTGCCATGGTTTTGGGTCTCGTCACAGGTTCAACAGCCAAACACGCCTTGGATTTAATCAACGAGTTTCTTCGTCTAGGCATGCTCTTAGTTTTCATTTTCATGGTGTCTTCGGGATGGAAAATTCAAGCTATACAATGATTTATTAACTGCCTTTTAATATTCTTTTAATGGTGAGCTTTTTAGTTGAAGATGGTTCATATTTTTAAGTTACCTGTGTTTTAATATTACATGTCAGCCACCGTTTTATAAATATTGTTCGATCTAACACTTGAGAGAAGGAGACACGTTTTGTGAAACGCGCTTTAGGAGTAAGGCGCTGTTAGTAGAAAGTGCTGTTAGTAAAAAGCGCCTTAGCCGAAAACCACTGACACTCAATAAAATCGTCGATACCTCTGTAAGGTCCATCCCATGGGCGCCCCTTCCCCCTCCCGCCTCGATTTCCCACCAAATTCTCCCATCTATTTCCTCAAATGGCTGCCTATATAAACTCACTTTCCCAACTCACACAAATCACACCTAATTATCTCTCATTTCTGTCTATTTCCAATCTAGTAAGGTATAATTGTTTTTATAATTTATTATTTTATTTATTAAAATTTTCTACTATTTAAGTAATTAATTATTTTATTATAGTATATATTTTTTATTTGATTATTTAATTATAAACTTATTTAGTTAATATTTATTAATTGCAGTTACAAAATGGAAGGCACCTTGTTGCGATTGGATGTTGATCATATTTCTAGTCATTTTGCCGATACGGTAAGAATACAAAACTATATTCTTTTTAAATTTATGAATATTATGAAATCGATTATATATTATTTAAATTATTAGAATTTATTTATTTGAATTTATTTAAATAATTTTGAAATAGTAGTTCAAATTTTAATGGTTAATTTTTTTTTGTTAGGACAATGATCGTATATTAGAAGTTTTTATTCGCAACAAGAAGATGGAAACACCAAGGCGTATCTGGCCATATTTGCCTACGGCTAGATTCATTTACTAAGCAAAAATTGAAGGAGGTTGTTAACTTGAACTCGCCCTGATTTCTGCACAAATTGAGAAATGGAGACCAGATACACACACGTTCCATCTACCATGTGGGGAGTGTACCATTACGCAAGAGGATGTTTCAATGCAACTGGGGCTCCCGGTCGATGGAACTGCCATTTGTGGTGTGGCAGATAATGATTGGGGGTTTATGCAGGGAGTATTTGGAAGTTGTCCACCTAATTTCAACAGTGGCCGAATAACATTAGGGTAGCTGAAAATTGAAATTAAAGAGTTGCGTGAAAATTGTTCGGAGGATGAGGCAAAAGCATTTTCCCGGGCATATATACTACAACTCATTGGAGGTATATTGATGCCTAACAAATCTCATAACTAGGTCCATTGTATGTGGTTGAGGCACCTAATCGATTTTGAAGTAGTCGACACATTGACTTGGGGGTCTGCAGTGTTGGCATTTTTGTTTAGAGAAATATGTCGGGCTACGAATAATAAGAAGACTGCAATTGGTGGTTGTTCCATGCTTCTCCAATCGTGGGCATGGCACTGCATGCCTTTTTTGTGCCCGATCGTGAATGAGCCATATGTATTTCCATTACTTTCAAGGTATCAATAGTAAATTTATTTTTAAATAATGTTTTCGATTATTATAGAATGACATATATATATTGTTATATTAAATAGGTGGTCAAGTAATAGGAAAAATCATCATGATATCCCACAAGAATTACAAGATATCCGATTACTCATGGACCATAAAACTGGTGTAGAGGTACATTTTTTTAATTTTAATTTTTTATTTAATTATATTTATATAATTTGAATCTCATTTTAATTTTGATAAGAAATTTATATATTTGTTTTAGTTCAAATGGTTGCCATATTTGGATGATAAATTGAGGGTTTGCATCCCACTTAACCTTAGTGGGATATTGGATGTTTGGGTGGCTGTTGTGCCCCTTATTTGTTATGCTATTGTTGAGTGGCATCTAACTGATCATGTGCTTCGTCAGTTTGGGTTTACATAATTTATTCCAGAAGCACCAAAGAACCTCGACAATATGCGTAACTTTAATAGACGGGGCAAGAAAGAGGTAAATTGATTGGTGAAGCATAGAGATTGGTTGGCGATGGGGGAGAACCGTCGTCAACGCTTATCCCATCAACATTATATAACAGAAACTGGGTTGATGGTTTTAGATGGCTATATTGAATGGTTCAACACAAACGGGAAGCCATTCTTACTTTCAGCGGAAGCACGAGGGGGGCAATTCATCACCACTGAAAAAAACATCCGACGTCACAACTTCATCGTCCCCCCACTGCTAGATGAAGAGTATGTGCTTCCGAGTCATCCTCACTTATGCCATCGAAACCATCATATCAGCAACTAGCGTTGTCGTTTTACATCCCTAGCCTTCCAATTCACATGAGGACACCACCATTTAAGACGCCACCACAACTGGTTCAGATGCCACATCTGCAAGTCCAGATGCAATATATATCTGTTTAGATGCCACCACTGTTTGGTTACGCACAGAGCCCGCAGGGTTTTATGACACCCACTGCCTGATATTTTTCGACTATGCTTATGGATCCATCATTTAGTTCATACGCGAATTATGTTGTGGGTGGTCCTCCACCACAAACACTTGAACCGCAGTATGTGTCACAGATATTGATGCCCGATTTTTCATAATTTTTGCAATTATCAGCAAGTGGTGGGATCGTCAGTCATACACCTCCACAGTCATATTCTACAGGGTTTATATATCAACATTCAGCGCTTATCGAGAAAATGTTGTTGAGAGTTATGATAACGATGAGGAGAAGGAGGATGATGAAGACGATAATGACAATGAGGATGAGGATGACGATGATAGGGACAACGAGGAGCAGTATATAAGAAGATGTTGAGTTAATCGATCGACGAAATAGCCAAGAGGGGTGAATTGACAATAAAAAATTTGGTGGAAGCTTTTGCATAAAATAGAAAATATTTGCACACGCGATTTAGAGTGGTTCGACTTTCTCAACCAAAGTCTACGTCCACTACCTTAGCTATCCACACTAAGGATTTTCCAACAAATTCACTAATTTGTTCTTTCTTTTGAGGTCAAAGAGTAACCTTACAACTCCCTCAAGTATTATACCCCCAAATTCTTGAGAACACTCTCTCCCAAATAGAAGATTACAAATTTCGCAAACTTACAGAAAAAACCTCACAAGGTAGACTGTTTTCACAATTCTAGAACAAAGAAAGAACACTCAAGAATGAATACAATTGAGTACAAGTAGTGTTCTTGAAAGCAAAATGAATATTGAATGAAAATTGGCTTGAATTCCTCAAACTTGATGTTTAAGGCTTTCTCTTTGTTTTTTTCACAATTATTATTGATCAATGGCTCCTGAGCTTATTTAAATACACCTTGAATCTCTTCTAAATGTTGGGGATCATTGGTGTAGTCAATAGAGTCGTTATGGTGTTATTATTTAAAAATCTAGTAGAAGCGTAAGTGTATCGATACACTTTAAGGGTGCATCGGTACACTGTGTGTAAACTTAAAATATTTCGACCGTTATATGACTTAGTGTATCGGTGCACTCCAAGTACATCGGTACACTAATTGCATTCGATGTTTTTAAGAGCCATGAGTGTGTTGATGCATTGTCTGTGCATCTGTACATAAAATACATTCGATGTTGGTACATCCAATAGTGTATCGGTACATCCCATTGTAAAAATCATTTTTGACCCGATTATGGTTCGAAATTCTTTGTAAAAATTGTTTCAAAAATATTTTAAGCTTCAAACACAATTTTACACTTAAGTAGGGATTGAAAATGACCTTTGAAAAACTTGGAGTAATATTTTTGATAATCGAATAATTTAATCGAATATACTTTAAAAAGGATTATAAAATCTTAAAATTCAATACCACTTAATTTGTTATATCAAAACATAAAAATATTTTAACAATCTCCCCCTTTTTGATATAACAAAACATTTAAGTAATTTTAAGATTTTCTTTGAAAATAATTTTTGAAACGAATTTTGAAAATTACTCCCCTTACTTCATCATCCCCCTTTTTGTTAAATAAAAAAAAGACTCTATAAAACATTTTTAAAGATTTGGAAAATTAGCCAATTGATAATTGGTTAAAGCTTAAGCTGCTAAGATCACAATCAAGAGAAAGGTTTGCCATTAGTTTTAAAATCAATATTCAAAAATAATGTGTAATGATAATTGGTCATAATATGTCTAATATGTGAATGATGCAAAATATAATTTCAACCTTAAAATAATCAAACCAAATTCAAACAATCAAAACCAATATATATATATATATATATATATATATATATATATAAACATTTAGGTTCAAACATTCATATCATCCAAAACATATCAATCCAAAAACATCCAAAATGTTTTAACAATTAAGTTCTAAGTTCAATCAACCTAAGAAAACAAAACAAGGGTAGGTCTAATCATCCATCGGTGGATCAGTAGGAGATAAATGTGCCCATATATTGGCCACATCACGTGTAAGCACATCGACCCTTTCATCCATAGCATCGAAACGATGATTCATTGCTTTATTGTTAGCAGTTAAATGTGACTCGATGGATGCGAACCCCATGTCAAGATTCTCCATAACTGATCGAAAGTATGGAGGCATATGACTATCTTGCTGTACCGGCTCTTCCTCGGGTATGTGATCATCTATATCTCGCATGAGTGCTTCAAGCTCTGGATCATCGTCTACAGCCGGTACCGGAGGAGCTCGTGAAGAGCTAGCTCCCGGTGTTTTCTCGGGGGATCGAACCCAATGATCCTTGTCCACGGACCATCCCGATTTCTTTAAGGTTGTGAAATTTATTTGGTTCTTGAGAGGGATGGGTACATCAAGGGAGACCCGAGGTTGGATTTGATAAACAAATTGCTAAGAAGACAATCGTAATCTAAGGTTTCGACATATTTGTATGGGACATTGTTCACGGTTTTAATTAGCTCACTAAAAATGATTTATGGCAAATTTATTTTCTTTTTATGTTGGATACAATGTATCCACCATAAATCTAAGATTCTAAGGGTGGAGTACCTATCTCCGGATGGTTTAAACCACCAAGAGATGATCAAGTGAAGAAAACGCTCGTGATAAGTTCTTAAGGTACTTGCACTTGCCTTAGCCTTATATCGGGTAGCCACAGTCTCTTTTTCGTTATCTAAACCTTTGTTATCTAATCCAAAGGTGTTAGCGATTGTGTCCGAGTCAATATAAACGAATTGGCCTAGATGATAGGATCGAATCCCTATGGTTTTAGTACGAGACTCGTTTTGGACACAAACTGCATTGGAATAAAAAATGCGTACTAGTTGGTGATAAACGATAGGTTTGAGGTGTAAGAGTTTATCAAATTTCCAAGAACGAAGAGTAGGAAGATATTCAAATTTCATATCAACCATTGCTTGGATAGACGAAATACGCTCTTCCCATATTTTATATGACTCAAACATATTATGAAACCTATGGTAGAGATCTTGTCTACGACCAGGCTCATTAAAATAGGAGTTTAGAATGGTTATTTCCGGTTCGTTCGGGTTTGGATTTGTATTGGGAGTAGGAATAGGAGGTTGGTTTTGAGGTTAGTTTGACGACCTACTAGAGGATGACCTAGCGCGTTTAGACATGATTAGAATCGGAATGGATAGGGTTATCTGCAATTTAAAAACACATGTATGTAATACAATCAATCCCAAAACTCAATATGAGTCCTTAATATTCAAGGTTCTCTAAATCGAATCCTAATGGGAAAAATTTTGAAAACTATTTTGAAAACAATGTTTGAAGAATCATATTATGTATAGTTTTCATGAAATAACTTAATCAAATCAAAAACATCAATTTTAAAATCAAAACATTTTTTTTATTTCGAAATTAAAAAAATTGAAAAAATGATGTTGTTTTTGAAGAAATTAGTTGAAGATTATAGTTTTAGACGACAATCTAACAAATGCCCGATATAAAATTCAACTTAGAACTTATTAAAACTAGTCCTAAGTTCAAAATTAATAAAATAGTAGTTTTAGAAAAATACCTTGAAGATTTTCGGATTTGAGTGAGATTAGATGATGTTTGCACGTTTTTGTTGATGCAAGCAAGATTAAGAGTTGAAAACAAGAAGATTCTGACTTGAAATCGTTGATTTGAAGGAATTTTTGAGAATAGAGTGAGAGAGAGGGGCGCACAGCTGAGTGTTTGGGTTTATGAGTTTTGAGAAAATGAGGAATTTTTAGGGATTTAAGCCTAAAACCCGACGATTGTATCTGTACACTCTTGAGTGTATTGATACACATTCAAGGAATGCATCAGTGCACTTTCATAGTGTATCGATGCACCTTCAAGGAATGCATCGGTACACCTTCAAAGTGTATCGATGCACTTTGTACAAAAATGTCAAAAATTTGTTTTAAACAATTAGAATGCTAAAATGAGAGAGAGGGGCGCACAGCTGAGTGTTTGGGTTTTTTTTGAGAAAATGAGGAATTTTTAGGGATTTAAGCCTAAAACCCGACGATTGTATCTGTACACTCTTGAGTGTATTGATACACATTCAAGGAATGCATCAGTGCACTTTCATAGTGTATCGATGCACCTTCAAGGATGCATCGGTACACCTTCAAAGTGTATCGATGCACTTTGTACAAAAATGTCAAAATTTGTTTTAAACAATTAATGCTAAATTACTAGCTCTAGTTGTATTGGCAACTCATAGATCGAAAATTAACAAGTTCAATCAAATCTATCCTTAAATTTTATTTGAACATATAATTAATTTTCACTAAAAGATCATAAACTCCCCCTAACTATTTGCAAAGAATGCAATCAAACATATTATTTTTTATAAGCATTTTCAAATTAATTAAAAGTGCTAAACTATTTTAAACACTAAGTCAAGATAGGGTATTTAAACCTAATTCTCTCATGTGTCCAAAATCTTTCTTTATCTAAAGGTTTTGTAAAAATATCTGCTAATTGATGTAAATATCAACATATTCTAGAACTATATCTCCTTTTGTGACATCTCTATGAAATGATGCCTAATTTCATGTGCTTAGTTCTAGAGTGTTGGATGGGATTTTTAGTGAGACAAATAGCACTAGTATTTTACACTTGATAGGTATAGTCTACTTTTATTCCATAATCTAAAAGTTGTTGTTCATCCATAAAACTTGTGCACAACAACTACTGGCTGAAATGTATTATGCTTCAATGGTAGATAATGCAACACAATTTTGTTTCTTTAAAAACCATGAAATCGACATATTTCCTAAGAATTGACAAGTACCAGAGGTGCTTTTCCTATCTATTTTGCATCCTCCATAATCTGCATCAGAGAAGACATGCAAGCTAAAGTTAGAGTCTCTAGGATACCAAAGTCCTAAACTAGAGTCTCCTTAAGGTATCTAAAGATTCTTTTAAGGATTTTAGATGTGATTCTTTAGGGCATGATTGAAATCTAGCACATAAGCAAACACTAAACATAATGTCCGATCTACTTGCGGTTAGATAAAGCAAAGAGCCAATCATAGACCTATAAAGTTTAAAAATCTATACATTTACCTCCATATTTGTCAAGCTTTGTACATGAGCTCATTGGAGTGGCTTGGGGTTTTCCATCTTCCAATCCAAACTTTTTGAGCATATCCTTGACGTATTTTGCTTGATTGATGAATATCCATATCTTCTTTTCTTGATTTGGAGTCCCAAGAAAAATGAGAGCTCCCCCATCATGCTCATCTCGAATTCACTCTACATTAGCTTAGAAATTCTTGGCAAAGAGCGTCATTAGTAGAACCAATTTATATCATCAACATAAATTTGAATTACTAATAAATCTTTACCTTTTCGCTTTAAAAACAATGTAGTGTTACCTTCACTTTTGAAAAACCTTTTTCGATTAAAAATTTGATAATCTTCATACCAAGCTCTAGGAGCTTGTTTTAAACCATATAACGATTTTGTCAATTTTAAAAATGATTTGGAAATTTTGAATCTTCAAACCAGGAGGTTGTTCCGCATACACTTCTTCTTTTATAAAACCATTTAAATGCACTTTTAACATCCATTTGATATAATTTAAATGATATAATTTAAATTCATTGAAACATGTAAATGCTAATAACATTCTTATTGCTTTCATCTAGCTATGAGAGCGTATGTTTCATCATAATCTATGCCCTCTTCTTGAGTATAGCCTTGAGCAACAAGTCTAGCCTTGTTCCTCACTATATTATCACTTTCATCAAGCTTCCTAAATACCATCTAGTACCTACATAGATTTATTACTAGGCCTTTCAACTAATGTCCATACTTTACTTCTCTCAAATTGATTTAGCTCTTCTTGCATAGCCAATCCATTGTTCATCATTAATGCTTCTTGAAATTCTTATGCTATGCATGAGATAATACAACATAATTACATATATTTCTAAGAGAAGATTGAGTTGTTACCCCTTTGGATGGAACACCTATTATCTCACCATCCTTGACATAGTTGTATTCTCTTGGGTAAGAGACTTCTCTTTCTTCAATGGTGGTTCTCGAGAGCATCATGATTTCCTCATATTCGTTTCTTCTTCCTTTGATGATGGTTTTTCAACGTCATATCCAACGTCATGTGTGTTACAATGCTTACGTCATCATCAACACAAGAATCCTTCCTCGGAAGGGGATATCATCAAAACAACATATATAGACTCTTCTACCACTAAAGTTCTTTTATTAAATACCCGATAAGCTTTAGAATTAAGGAATAACCCAGAAAAATTCCTTCATCACTTTTAGCATCAAACTTGCCAAGATTGTCTTTACCGTTGTTTAAAACAAACATTTACATCCAAAAGGATAAAAAGCTAATGTTAGGCTTTTCATTTTTGAAAAGTTAATATGAGTTATCAGTAAATCCAAGATTTTCAAATTCAATACCATGACACTCCTAACAGTAGTAATGAGTAACCTTTTTCGTTTTGGATTACTTTTGGAAATGTGATGAATTTTTCTATTGCTTCATCTTTAGTACTTAAAATAGAACCCAAGTTATCTAGAGTAGTCATCTACAAATACAAAGCAATATTGTTTTCCACCCAAGCTAACAGTCCTAATTGACCCAAAAAGATCTATATGGATCAATTGTAATACTCTGCTAGTTGATACATCATTATGGATTTAAAGGAAGCTCTTCTAATTTTTCTTTTAGCACATGCATCACAGATTTTATCATTATCAAATTTTAGCTTTGGCAATCCTCTTACTAATCTCCTTGAATTAGTCTTTGTAAAACACTCATGCTAGTGTGTCATAGTCTTCTATGCCATAACCAACTATCATGTTCTCTTTAGCAACTAGGCACATGTTAGTCATATTTATTTTATCTAACATATAATTTCCTATTCTATGATCAACAAGCATAATCCGATTATAGCAATTCAACAATTTTACAACCATTTTTTTTCAAATAAGACATTGTATCCTTTATCGCATAATTGACTAATACTCAATAGATTATGCTTAAACCCATTCACATATACATATTTTAATTTGTATGGAAGAGATGTTACTTATAGTACATATACCTTCAATGTGACCTTTTGAATTATCACCAAAAGTCACATCTCCTCCATTTTTGTCGTTAAGCTCAATGAACCGGCTCTTGTTTCCGGTCATATGTCTTGAGCATCCACTATCAAGGTACCATGAGTTTGAATTTGTTTCTCGTGCCTTATAGTAATGCTCATTTTTCCTACAAACATAGATTAATTTTTTATTTTTGGTACCCAAATTCTTTTGGGTCTATATTCATAGTCTCTAAAAGCCTAGTCCCCTTGGTATCCATTTGTGTAGGATATCCTTATCTTTAGTAGTAATGAGTTCTTTAGGAACCCATATACTTCTAATGATTTTTCTATTTGAGGTTCTTTGGGGATATCTATGATTGTAGTTTTTAAAACTTTTTTCTAACAAAGTTGGATTTTGAACTTTCTCCATTTTCAAAACGTTTTGTTCCAACTTTATTAAAAGAAGCTTTAAGATCATCAATTTCTTTTTGATGATCGTCATGAACCCTTGAAAATTATGCAAATAAGAATTTCTATTTTCAAAATCTTCGATTTTGATTTGCAATTCTTTAATTTTACCTTCAAGATCATTGTTGGTCTTAGATATGAATCATTGTTGGTCTTGGATATGAGATCATTTTTGTTTTTTAGTTTTGAAATATCATTTTGTATTTAAAAATAATTTCTCATAATATGAAGCCAACCTAGTGTATTCCTCTGCTAACTCATCAAAAGAATAATTCGAAATCAAATGAGTTAGAGGTTACATGAGAATCCTCCCTGGTGGCCATAAGGCACAGGTTCACTACTTCTTGTTCCTATTTATTTGATGATTCATCATAATCGCTCCAAGTAGCCACGTGTGCCTTGTGTTTCTTCTTGGATTGACCCTTTTTCTTCAATTGTGGGAAATCGTATTTGACATGCCCCGACTTTTTGCATTCGTAGCAAATGATAGGGTCTTTCTCCTTTGGTTTATTTTTGAAGCCTTCATATCATTTGAATTTTCTTCCTCTGTTGGACTTCATTAATTTTATGAATCGTTTGGCAAAAAATGCCATTTCCTCATCATCGTCATCTTCATTCGAATCACTCTCATCTTTTGTAGATTTGAGAGCAACTCCAACGTTCTTCTTTTTCTTCGTCTCTTTTTTTGTCTCGTTCTTTTTCTCGAGGTCTTTCTCATCTTGAAGCATCATTTCATGGATGAGAGAGAACCAATTAGCTCATCGAGGGTTATGGATTTTAAGTTTTTAGCCTCGATAATCGCCATCTTCTTTGATTGCCAAGCTTTTGGAAGAGAGTAAACTAACTTCCTCACAAGCTTCTCGCTTGGAATGATCTCTCCATATGATTTGAGACCATTGGCAATCACGAAAAATATATCTGTCATAGCTTTGATGTCTTCATCCGTTTCATCCTAAAATTTTCATAGCTAGTTAGAAGACTAATTTTAGATTCTTTTACCTCGTTTGTGCCCTCATGATGACTTGTAGTTTATCATATCTCATTGGTGGTTGTACAAGATGAAACTCTCCCGTATTCATCTGGTCCAAGATCACAAAATATGATATGGATAGCCTTTGAGTTAAGATGGAACATTCTTGTTTGTTCTTTACTCCACAATCTTGAATGAGTAGAAGGTATGGTGTATACATCTTCCACGATATTCCATGCTCTCATGTCACTTGCTTGAATGAAGTACCTCATTCTATTCTTCCAATAAGCATAATTTGCTCCATTGAAGAAAATAGGCTTGTTGACGGGCATTGAATCAAGACCGAAGTCAAAGTTTGAGTGGAGGCCATTGATGACTTGATATCAATATAAACTCTTCCCAAATCGACTCAAGAGGTGGTTAACCTTCAAATGAGTGTAGCTCTAATACCAATTGTTGAGTTAATCGATCGATGAAATAGCCAAGAGGGGGTGAATTGACAATAAAAATTTTGGTGGAAGCTTTTGCAGAAAATAGAAAATATTAGGACACGTGATTTAGAGTGGTTCGACTTTCTCAACCAAAGTCTACGTCCACTACCTTAGCTATCCACACTAAGGATTTTCCAACAAATTCACTAATTTGTTCTTTCTTTTGAGGACAAAGAGTAACCTTACAAATCCCTCAAGAATTATACCCCAAATTCTTGAGAACACTCTCTCCTAAAGAGAATATTACAAATTTCGCAAACTTACAGAAAAAACCTCACAAGGTAGATTGTTTTCACAATTCTAGAACAAAAAAGAACACTCAAGAATGAATACAATTGAGTACAAGTAATGTTCTTGAAAGCAAAATGAATATTGAATGAAAATTGGCTTGAATTGCTCAAACTTGATGTTTAAGGCTTTCTCTTTTTTTTCTCACAATTGTTGTTGATCAATGGCTCTTGAGCTTGTTTAAATATACCTTGAATCTCTTCTAAACGTTGGGGATCATTGGTGTAGTCAATAGAGTCGTTATGGAGTAATTATCATTTAAAAACCTGGTGGGAGCGTAAGTGTATCAGTACACTCTCAAGGTTGCATCAGTACACTGTGTGTAAATTTTAAATATTTCGACCGTTATATGACCTAGTGTATCGGTACACTCTAAGTGCATCGGTACACTAATTGCATTCGATGTTTTTAAGAGCCAGAGTGTATCGATGCATTGTCTGTGCATTGTACACAAAATACATTCGATGTTGGGTGTGATCGATACATCCAAGAGTGTATCGGTACATCCCTTTGTAAAAATTTTTGGGCCGATTATGGTTCGAAATACTTTGTAAAAATTGTTTCAAAAATATTTTAAGCTTCAAACACAATTTTACACTTAAGTAAGGATTGAAAATGACCTTTGAAAAACTTGAAGTAATATTTTTTATATTCGAATAATTTAATTGAATATACTTTAAAAAGGATTATAAAATTTTAAAATTCAATAACACTTAATTTGTTATATCGAAACATCAAAATGTTTTCAACAGAATAAACCCTCCTAGAATAGACACCACACCCTGTGATCACATTCTATGAGCAATCGATGAATTTGACTCTTTCAACAATCTTTTTATTTATTGTGTGTTTACTATGATGTATTTGCCTCTTATTTTATTTTTATTATATATTTATGTGAAGTAAGATTTTCCTCTTAACTGGCTTTTGCCTCTTATTTTGTTTTGTTATTATGTTTTATATAAAGTAAGTTTTTGTATATGTTTAATGTCTTTTTACGAACAAGGAAAAACAAGACACAATAATTTGGGTAGGGTCATTTTATAAGACAACTTCCTAAGGCCTATATATATATATGTGCGATGTGAAAGGTAATTTTAATCTATTTAGGCAAAAGCTTTAGTCATTTTTATTAAAATATTTAACCATGTCTTTCAACCAAAAAAATTCACTTGAAGAGTTGAAGCTTAAAATAGAAAGAAATGTTAAACTCGGAGGGAAAAAATCTATTTGTTATATTATAGATTGCCAGTATCGTTTAATAGGTTTTTCTAAGCAATGGTGTCGACCTTTGTGGTATGATTGAGACATACTACTCTCATTATATCTCATGTGGATTTGTTTGTAGAGTTTAAGGATGTGATGATGATACTTCGAGTTTGACTACCCAACAAATTAAACAGAATGAGTTCAAGAACATAGATAGATGATGAACACCCAGAATCATGGTTCAAACGCAATTGGGCATTGTAATATCATTAAGAAAATTTGTTTTAGGTGTATGTGTATGCTTTATTTACTATTTTAGGTGTATGTGTATGCTTTTATTTATTGTTTAAGGTCTATGAAATATGTGGTATTTCTAGTTCGTTGGTTTGGTATGCTTCATTTCATGTTAATAGTTTGTTTTTTTAATAATGTTTATGGTTTTGTTGTTTTTATAGTTCACATCTATAACAAATCTCATATTTAATTTAATTAGTCCTACTAAGAACAAAATCCATTACAATATTGCTTTCACGATTCCATAAACAATAAAGTAGCCTCTAAACGTATGATCACATGAGCAATATGTTTGTGGAATCTTTTCGATGTACGAAAATGAGAAAATTTTGGCAATAGTTAAGATAGTCATGCTTATGTAGTGGAAAAACGCTTTTTGCTTCATCTTTATATGCATTAGGTTTAGGCTGGACAACACTTGAAATCCTTCTTGCATCATCTCTTTTATGTGAAGCAATCATATGCCTAAAAATAAGTTGCTTCATGACACACATGGTAGAGGCTTGCTTCAAGACACGACAACCGAATTCAATACTGGCACAATATTTGGAAAAACACTAAACTACCCTTCCCTATACAATGCATTTGGATTTCTAGAAACATAAGCCTTTCGTACAAGTAGCTATCAAAACGATCCAAAGGTTTCAAGGCATACCGATGAAGTCGAACATTTGCAAATATGAATCAGTAATTTGATGCCAAGAAAAGGTCTCTATGACACACATGGTAGGCTTGCTTAAGACACGACAACCGAATTCAATACTGGCACAATATTGGAAAACACTAAACTATACCTTCCCTATACAATGCATTTGGATTTCTAGAAAATAAGCCTTTCGTACAAGTAGCTATTCAAAACGATCCAAAGGTTTCAAGGCATACGATGAAGTCGAACATTTGCAAATATGAATCAGTAATTGATGCCAAGAAAAGTCCCAAAAGTTAAACGAAGGTGGAGAAAGTCCTCAGAATATAAGATAATGAATATTTATCTACCATTGAAACGATGGAAAATTCTATGAAAATGATAGATAACATAATCGAAAAGACAAACAGAAGGCAAAGTACTGACGACACTTGCTTCATCTCTCATATATATAATCTCCACCATGTCATAGTGTTTCATCCCATCCAAAATGAAAGGCACATTCCGGGGAAGCGTTTTCCACTATTATTCATATCTCTGCCATGTCATATTGTTACATCCCATCTGAAATGAAAGATGTGTTCTAGGGGAAGCGTTTTCCATTATATTCAGAGAATCTCTGCCATGTCATAGTGTTCCATCCATCCGAAATGAAAGGTGTGTTCCAATGGAAGCGTTTTCCATTATTATTCATAGAATCTCTGTCATGTCATAGTGTTCATTCCATCGAAATGAAAGGTGCATGTTCTATTATTATTCAGAGAATCTCTACCATTTCACATTGACATGAATTGTTCCCGACCCTCAATCTCTTAACTCTTCAATCCTAAAACTATGTATCTTTGAAATCTCAAACTCTCAAACGTGTAAACTTTCAAACTTTGAAACTCTCAAACTAAGAAAATGGCTCATATTTCAGCTATTGTTTACTATGATGAAGAATTAGGGAAGATGAATATGGGTTGTTTTCGATCAGATCATTATATCATTAGATATATCATTCAAGAGAAACATCACTCTTCGCGATTTAATCACAAAAATCTCAAGGAAGGCTCGTGTTGGAAATAGTAGAAGACTGGCTACACTGCAGTACAAATTTTGATTGAAATTTTCTGTTACATATACAGTTCAATCTATCAAATGACAACGGTGTTACTATGTGGTTGATGCTTCCAGTAAAATTCAAACTTTATTACAGAATATATGCCACTTTTGTTGACGTACATCCAGTTCGGGTATGTCCTTATCCTTCCACTATGGATTGCATGAACCAGTTGATAAAGTTTACAGTCTAACTCAATAATCTGTAATGATTTCACGTCATTAATGGCTAACCAATATCATGTTAGCATACCATCAAGTTCAAGGGAAAGACATTCATCTGTCCACTTTTTCCGACCTCAATATGGAGATGCCTTCCAACTCCAGGGGGAGACATTCATCTTCCATCAACTTCGACCACGATATGGTAATGCCTTCTACACAACACTTAACTCATAACCCATATGGTGACATCCCTCAAGCTCTAGAGGAAGACATTCATCTGTGACCTTGTTCGAACTAAACATCAGAGTCACAGAAGAACCATAATCTCCTCCAGAAGAACCTCTTCATGAGCCAGGAGCAGATAGTGTTGAAACTGGATTATTCCTTGGACCTGAGTCACTGTAATTCAACATGAACTTTGATGATGATGCAGATGAATTCCTACAAATGTTGCAATACGAACCTCCAGCACACATGTTTGAAGCTGACTATGATGCGATGTACGGGCCATAATTTCCTGATATGCCATCTTAGAGACTATAAGAGGCATTCATCAGTTAATGATGGTGATTTATATCATGGAATGGAGTTCACATCTAAAAAAAGAAATGATGACAATAAGAATTACAATATTCGTAATTCAGTTCAGTCCAGAGTCGACCGATCTACCACCAAAAAGTATGTATGTATTGTGTCCAACATGATAACGGTTGTAACTAGATGGTTCGTTTCAAAGAGGAAGAAGATTGACAGATGGGAACTAAAAACTACAGCGGTCCCCATACATTGTGCATAGGGGATCAACTAGGACCATCCAAACTTGGACTCCAACACGATTTTCCAAGCCATTATGCCCTTGGTCAGAGCAAGCTCCCACATACCTATTGTAGTGCTAATTTTTTGCAATACAATCTCCATATGGGTACACCTTTTCCTACAAAAAAGCATGGAAAGAAAAAAAATGTCATATAAAACTACACGGTGAATGAGATTCATCTTACAACGAACTACCAGTTGATTTAACCTGGTTCAACAACTAAATTCTGGGATAATAGTTGAGTTCGAAACTCGCCATGCCTACCATAATGATCAATTTCTTCGAGATCGATGCCAATTCCACAGTTTTTTAGACTTACCCACAATGCATTAATGCAGTGATAATGTAAACCCGTTGTCCAATTATGGTACATTCTTGTATGGAAAATACAAGCAAGTTTTATATTGGTAGTTGTCAAAGTTGGTAATCGTAACATTCTTCCCGTGACTTTTCCTGTTGAAGGAGAAGATACAGAGTCTTGGGCCTTTTTCTTGAGAAATATACGGTTAAGTTATCACGAGAAACATATTTGTATCATTTCAGAGGAAATGGGATCAAAGCAACATGGACTCTTTGGATCCAATATGGAAACCCCCACACGTCCAACATCGTCTCTATATATGACATATTGTTGCAAACTATCATGGTAGATATAAGAAGAATGATGAACGAAATTAATTATATCATGGGTATGTTACATTTTCCCAATTTCATTTCTCACTCATTGTCATTTTTATACTAACTACTTCATTTCACTTAGGTTACGAACTTTCACCTCAAACGTTTGAGGTTATGCTTCAAGAATTTCAAGGAAAAAATGAACATAAACACAATTACATCAGTGAAATCAACAAAGAAAAGTGGACAAATGCATACGATGGTGGATATCGATATGGACATATGACAACTAACTTGGCTGAGGTAATCAATTTAACCTTAAAGGGGGGTCGTCATTTATCAGTAACTGCTTTGGCTAAAACGACGTATTTTGTTTGGGTTAACTTTTACCAAGCTTGGGGACAAGCTCATCACTTGGATACAAAATGATCATGTTTATCACCCACAATTATAGCAGATCTGCAGCAAAAGGTTGCAGCATCAAACAACATGTTCGTAATAAGCTTTTCTCGCACACAAGAATTATTTCGGGTCACAGAAATGCCACGACCTCTGCAAGGGATTGAATCTAACTCTTTCAGAGTTAATCTACGAGATAGATCCTATGACTATGAGTTTTTTCAAGCTTTGAAGTATCCATGCTCCCATGTCATGGCAGCTTGCTCATTTTCTCGTAAAGACTATAAGCATTATGTGGATCCCATGTACCAACTTTCACAAGCATTATGACAAAGACCTAAATGAGGTTAGACTTGGCATCCAATTATACTAGATCAAGACAAACTTAAGATGTGGTCATTGCAAAATCTCGGCCACAATAGGATTGTTCATCTATTTCATCATCACGTAATCGTTGACCACCACTCATGTAATGTTTTCTAATGTTTCAACTTATGTTATTTGATTTTCTTTTAGTTTCAATTAAAGTGATTTCAGGTTGTTTATTTTATAAGACGACCCTTTCGTCTATCTATATAATTTTCAATTAAATGTTTAACATTTATTTCTTACAATCTAACATACAATCAACTTTAACCCTACCCTACTTTAAAAACACAAACATTCTAACATACAATCAATTTAACCCTGAACCATACAAATAACACCTTAAACCACTAAAAACCTAAAACAAATTACAAAACCCTAAACTGTTTTAACAAAACCCTAAATCGAGCATAGAAGGCAACTCCGTTCGATGAGCCATTCAAGGGAGGCTTGTTCCTTAGAACATGTCATTCATAAATCCCATGGAAGGCGTGTTTCATGCAACATGCCTTCCCTCCCCTGATTAAGGCGCATCTCCTGTCGTGCGCCTCATTCTCTCTCTTGAAAAAAATGTATTAGATCGAGAAATAATTAGGAAAGGGTGTTTGATAGGTGGTATTGTTTTAATAGGGTATTTTTTTGGTCAAGTTGCCCATATTTAGCCTCGTTTATTCTTTTTTAACATTATATAAATTAATTAAAAATTAAATAATAATGCACGAACTAATAACGTTATACATTTTATGATTTGACATGTAAAGAATTGAGCATCAGATTCATCCAAAGTGCATCATATTATTTTCAGCCAGAAAAATCCATGGCAGCCACTTGAAAGAAGATGTTTTTTGGATCAGGGAATAGCTTAATCTGTTTTGGTATACATTTTACATGGGAAGCCCAACCTCTTTATTAAGAAATCTGTGCTTCTTGAATTATTGTACTTCTTCTGTGTTAAGATAGGGCTCGAGTACTCAATACCATCATCAGACGTCGAAATGTGGATGATACAGATGACTCTGGAATTGAGCTTGTTGGATTCAGATGACTTTGATTCTTGAAATTTTGAAAAGCCAGCGGCGATTGTTGCCCGGGGGCATCTGGAGTTTGATGGCCTGAGCCTCTTGGCGAGTCGCTTTAGAAGATTCATGACTGTGGGAAGAAACCTCGACGAGATAGAGATTAGCCCGGCCAGCTGATAAGAAGGAAAAAATGAAGAAACTGGATCAGACTGAAACATGGCTATTCCAATTTAGGCAAGGCAACTAGAAAAGTAGTTACAAGTGGTTCTAAAGGTTAAATTTTGAGGACATGAATCCACAGTCAATTAAATGAGTATGCTAAACGTCCATTTTCAATTCCAATCCGAAAAAGCCACGTGCAAATTCAACTTTGACGCAACAAGTAAAAAAAATACAAGAACAGTTGGCAAAGGGAGAGTGCATTTTCTCTTACTCACAGTGCCATGTTGAAACTGCCCTGGTATATCCATTTGAACCCACATGGCTTTTGAGAGTAAATATGCAACAAATAGAACCATGAGATAGAGAGGATTCCTGTTTCAGAGAAGCATTATGGGCATAATGTTTAACATGAGAGTAGAAAGTAAACCAGGAAGGAGAAGACATGCTAGTATTTTGAACTGTGCCAGGCATCAGATTTTAGATGTATCAACGCAAAACTTGGGGCCCGGGTCTGTAGGTTCCACCCATAGCCTCTGGGGATGATGGTCTTTGGGGGGAGTATTCGATCGAGTTGAATTAAAAAATTTGAAATTATTTGAGTTGACCAGCCTTATTTTATAACTCAAACTTTATTTGAAATTTTGTTCGAGTCCAGTTGAGTTTCTATTAAAATTTAATTGTAAATATTTATAAAATTATGATACTATTTGATCCCAATTTAAACGGTTTTTTTATAACCATATACGATATACATACATATTTCTTCATATTTTCCATATGATATATATATATCATGCAGAGTTGAGGGTTTGACTCGAACTTGAAAACCAATCTACTAAAAACATTTCGATTTATTCGAGTTCTATTTTATAACTCGACTGAATTTGAAATTTTTTCGAGGTTTTCGAGTCGAGTTTTGCTCTCCCCTAGATGGTCCCCCAAGGGGTTCTAGCCCCACCTCCGGTTAAAAGACGGGATCTTTATCCCTTTACCCCCAACAAAAACAGAACTAATATAGGAGAGGGGATAAGAAGAGATGAACTATGGACTACAGATTAGATTAAGTTACCTTAAAAGGAGCATAAATTCATTAAATCCAAGGACAACCATTGCTACAATTGCCCATGGGGGAGGTAACCAGTTGTTACTCTGCTTGTAAGCCTCCTAAGAAATGAAGCAAAATTATTAGAGAGAGCTCCTAAAGAACGTCCTCATTGATACGTCATCTTCCTCCACAAGTAGCACGAATAGCAACCAACCGAGTCTTAGATAATATACCTGTGCTGAAATAGCTTGAGTAACTATATACTCAGTCTCTGCTTTAAACTGTCTCCACAATGACTTGCATTGAACTGGTGTAATCAAGATATTTCTTGGAGAAACCTGATGCACAAGTGACTTCTAAATTAGTAACTTCAGTTGGATAACTAACATATTATATTAGTGATAATATCACATTCGACAAGTATACTTCGACAAAATGCCAATGTGGTACTTTTACTATGAAAAAATATCCAACGTGACACCTTTACTTTTAAAATGTCCAATATGGTACCTATACTTTCAACATGTCGAATGTGGTACCTTTACTTTAAAATGTCTGATGCGGTACCTATAGTTTGTCAAAATGTCAAATATGGTACCTTAACTATCATAATGTGTATTATTACGGTACATGGGTTAACACCTTTAGTAAATGTTGTACCCGAACTATTATTTTGTGTCTTATTACAGTACATGGATTAACACTGACAGCAAGTGCCAAATCGGTAAAAGAAAAATCACATGTACTATAATAATACACAGATTGATAGTTTAAGTATCACATTACCACATCAGACGTTTCAAAAATACATGTACTACATTGGACATTTTATCAAATTACAAGTACCAAATGTGACATGATTCCATTATATTATAAAACTAACCAACCAAACCATTACCTCCTCCCAGGAACTAGAGGCAAGAGGGTCTGAAGATGCTATACTTCTGTCCACTGAAGATGCAGCAGTCGTTGGTCCTTCCATAAGAGATGAAAACAGTGTGTTTTCGATTTCATCCGGTTTCTCGTCCAATCGAATGGCAGCCATAACAGATAAGAACCTCAGAGACTGCATATATAACAATGATAAAAAGTCTCTCAGATTGCTAATGCAGCATGAAAAATGATTTTTTTTAAGAGTTATAGGCCTCGTTAAAAACCCCCTTCATGATTAATGGAGCTTGTAGAAAAGTTCCTTAATCAGCGGAAGGAGGAAAAGAGTGCCTTAGAATTTTATTAATAACAAGATAAGATACATAACAATTACAACACCCAGAAGGTTCCCTTATAAAAAAACCTTAAACCCAAAAATCAGCCCTTAACATCAACACTGAAATCAGCCTATTCCAGCCTTAGCTAAGGCATCAGCCTCTAAGTTAGTGTCCTAGCAACCCATCTAACCACACCCTCAAAATCTTTGAGCCTATCAACGATGTCTTTTACAATAAAAGCATACACATCTTGACATAGTTCAACATTCTTGATCCAGTCCACTGCCACCTTACTATCACTCTCAATAATCAAACGGTCCTTAACAAGCCCTCGAAAAGAGACAAAGAAAAGTAAACCCTTTTGAATAAGCTTTAAGCTCCATCAAGATAGGAGGAGGAGGAGGAGACCAAGGAATATTAGATACAATCGATTTTGAGTACTGAACAAGAATCCCCAAGAGAAGGATAAGATATAAGAGAATCCTTAGGAATAGAAATCTTTTTGTATTTGGCCAAGAAGCAAGCCTAAACCTTGCTAAGAAAAATAATTCAGTCTGGTCTAACTTCCCTCCTTCGATCACAATGGCATTCCTGACTTTCCAAATGGTCCATAGAACAACCCCTGGAACAAATGACCATATTGCAGATTGATCTTCAAATCTTCCTATGCTATGAGAAAACTCTTAGCATTTGCATGGAAAACAGCATTGAGCCTCCAAAACTTCATCAATTTATTCCATAATGTCCACACAATAGAACAAGTAAAAAATAAATGTGATGAAGACTCCTCCTCCAACTTGCAAAGTGGGCATAAAACATCATCAATACCCTGAACCCTCTTTTAAACAGTTTTGTCTTTACAACCAGCTTCCGAATAACAACATGCCACACAAAAGATTCCACTCTTGGAGGCAATAGACCCCTCCAAATTATGTTTTTCCAAAAATGAGCCTCCTCCGGACCCAATGAACACAACTTAACAGAAGAGCTAACAGAATACACACCATCCCCATTGCCTTTCCGTATCAGACCATTATTGGATTCTTTAGATAGTCTGAAATTCGAAATGATTGACATCATATTAGACCATTGTTCATATTCCCAATCATTCAAATTTCTTCTTAGTTGAACATTCCAAAACCAGCCCGTAGATTGATATTCACCAAACTCAATTAATTTGCCAAGCTTGTTTGAGGAAATGGAAAACAGTCTAGGAAAAATAAGCATAAGCGGATAATCCTTAGCCCAAGGATCTTGCCAAAACCGAATAAACTCACCATTGCCTACTCAGCATGCAAAATGATGATAGATTGAAATTAGTACTCATGAAAGAATCCAGGAAAATACCGCAGTACGAGCATCCTTAGTAATTGTCTTAATGTTTCTTTTCCGGTCCAAACTCTTGGCATTGAATCATTGTCATGACTGAAGACAGTTGAGAACCTGAAACATGCAATAAAGCCATAAATACAACAGATTATTCTAATCAATACTAGAAATAATAAGGAAAATGAAAATTAAGGTTCTCCTACCTATCCTTCATGCGGATCAGAACATTTCCAGCTTCCTCCCTTGCTTTCTTCTCCACCACATTTCTTGCATAATCCCTCACATCTTGTAGCATTTTCTCAACATTCGATTGGCCTAACTCAAAACCAGAAATGGCAGCTGAAAACTCTGATACAGCAATCTCAGTCTGACGTGTAAGAAGCTTTCTTATTGAAGCCCAGGTGTCTCTTCCAGCAGCATCAAATAGAGAATCCACTGGTTCAGATAGTGATTTACTAAGTTGTTTCTGAATAACAATAAAATGTCAACATTTTGCTTATTCAATAAAACAATGCGTGGTTGAAATTCAGTAAAACAATGCTTAAGTAGATGGAATATCGATCGATGAAAATTGGTCATGGAACATCGAAATGATAAGTAAAATGAATAATTATGCTTTAATTTTAAATTTAGGGAATTAATTGCTTCTAGTCCTAAATGTTTGAAATTTGCTCTCTGTCCTGAATGTTATCAAATCATAACACTGTCAGTCTTAACATTAAATGTCAAACGGTTTGACAGCCAAAAGCTAACATGCCATTAACTGTGAAAAAGTAGCAAATTGAGGCATGCCAATGGTTCATCAATTGCGGAAATTAAGACAAATAACTTCTTAAGAAGACATGAAAAAGGAAAAAGAAAATGAATGATCAAAGTCCAAGTAGAGAGATGAAATGCCATTAGTTGTCGCTGATGTGCCATTAATGCCAAGTCAGTTTCTATTGCCTTTTTCTTTTGGAAATTAAGTTCAGGACTAACAGTGTCGAAAATCGAGAACAATTAGGACCAAGATATCAATGTTTAAAAGTTCAGGATTGAAAGTGAGAATTTCACAAACATTTAAACAGTAATTATACCTAAATATTATTACCTCACAGCTAACCATCAATTCAGACAGTTTTGTATCTCGTACAGATAATGTGTGGCCGTCAATATCACGTCGAAGTTTTTCCTTAACTTTAGAAGTATCCCAATTAGCCTGTCTGATGGCAGCATCTATAAGAGGATCAAATGGACTGTTAGAGAAGATAAACAAATTGAAAATAGAAATAAAAGTACTTCAATAGGGTACAGGTGCATGATAAGATTCTATTATATTACCTGCACATCCTTGGTCAAATTCAAGCATACAAGACTGGGTACATGTACGAGCAGAAACAGCAAATCCTTCTCCTTTATTCAGCATTTGTTCCAATCTTGACTTGAAATCTTCAAATGCTTTGAAGCGTAAATGTCCCAACAGGTTAAGATAAGCAGCATGCACAAACTGCTCAATTAAGAAGAGTACAACAATCAGAGGGGATTTCTGTACAATATCAGAATATCCAACAAGCTTACTTTTATGACATATACAGTAAAACATTTAAAACCCTACACACATGAAAAGAATCCTAAAGCTGAAGGAGAAGCAACAACTGGAGAATTCTAACTCAAATCAACCTTAAACAGAATAAAAGCAATGATATTATAATAAATCGTGAATGCATGAGAGGCCTTATAATGCTTATATGACAGAAGTCAAAAAACATTAAGTTTAATTTTAATGAATGTATTAAAAAACATTAAATTTAATTGTTAATGAATGTATAGGTCTTATAATGCTTTAAATTCTAAAGACCTTTGACATGAGGCCTTACAATCACACCATGTTCTAGAAAGAAAACTGGTTATGGTAGCCAAAGGTTTTTGTTACACATCCATCCTCAAATGAAACATTAAATTCGAGATGATTAGTACTAGGAAATTCAGTTTCATTGCCTAAATCAATATAGCTTCAACCACCTCCATTGACAAACAAAATTCATTGGTGAATGACAAAAACTGCTCAGAATTAAATATTAAAAGCTTCAATTTTAACTAGATGCATGATCTACCTTTTTTTTAAAATAGAATAGAAAACCATAAGGATAGAATGTTGTACTTACATCTAAAGCTTTTGATTCTAGTTGTTTCCGTTTTGCGTTCCTTACACCATGGTCAAAGTATAATGCCTCCTTGTCATATCTATCACAAAAGAAATTTCAAGTGTACAAGAAATATAATGACTAGCAGTAAAAAGAAAGGAAATTCAATATGAATAATAAACTAATTAAACCATTAATTCCTTAAACAACTACAAACTACATAAAGAAGTCAGTGAAGTGCAATCAAAGTGTGGTAGCATAATGTGTACACTTAAAGTCATCGCTACAGATCTATTTTCAACTCAGAAGATTATGCTTTGCATATTATTAAGTAGTGCTATCCCGCATCTGTTAAGCATTAGGTTTCCCATGGCCTTGTATCAAAGTTGGACCCCTCAACCTATAATCAATTGGTCGTAGGATGATTAACACGGTACCAAAGGCAAAGTTCTATCATGTTTTTCTTCCTACCAAACCCAGAGGAGGATGACAACTACTGATGAGATTGTTATCGCTAGACACTGTGACCACATTGAGAGGAGTGATAACCAGTGTTATCTACATCTGTTAAGTATTTTATGGTCTTAGATTACATTTAAAGTCCTCCACCAATGAACAATTGGTTGTCAGTTGGATACTTCACACATATATTTCAAAAACCTAACAATAATACATTATTCAACATACCAAAAATAGTCGTAAACTTACTCTGCCAAGTAGGTTTCTAAGATAAAGCTCAGCTTGCTCCCAAAACCATATATTGGTCCACGCTGAACAGCTTCTTCAAATGCTAACCAATCCTACTCAAAATTTACAAGTTCAGTTACTAAAAATGAGCATTCAATCAGCCAAGGTAACACCTAAGAGAAAGAAAGTTGCAAATGTACCTCATTAGAAGCTAAGTGATGGAGCTTCTCATCTGCAATCTCTTCACAACGAACTGTGGCAACCATTACCTGATGCATGGTGGAAAGACATTACTTGTATGAAAAGGAATGAAATGCTGTTTGGATTTACAGATAAAGATAGCAAAGAAACCTTGTGAGCAGGAAGATCCAGATCCTTGTTCTCTTTTATAACTTTCCATATCTGCTGTGCACTATAAGAGAATCCAGATGCAGGGACAACACCCTGTCTATCACCAGCAAGTCCTCCTGGAGAAATAGAATTGAAAAAGCGCTGCCTTAGTTCAGCAACCTGCGTAAGAAATTAAGAATATATCAGATGGACTGCAAGGCTCTAAAATCTTTTTTCTATGTTTTAATCTAATATTCCAAAATAGTTTAACACTCTTGTAGGCTATAGAAGGTTGTATTTGATCGTCAATGAAACATAACTGAAAATTACAATTCTTTTCTAATTTTTTATTTTCATTATTATATAATTTTAACATTAAAATTACAGTTTCTACTCACTCTACCTCCCCCCACATTCCCCATCATCGATAAAAGAAGGGATCATGATGCCCAAACCCCAGTTATTTGGTTAAACAAAGAAAAATGAAAGGATTTATCAGCTGTCTCTAAAGTCAATCATAACTAAAATTCTTAAACATGAAAAAACTTCATTAACAATAGAGTGAGAGATTACCTGCTCTTTGAACAAATCCTCTTTTTCTTCAAAGCTTGATAAAGCAGTGACCTCGACCTTCACGTCAAAGATCAAACGTAAAGGGATTCTTGTAACTATAAATAATATACAAACAAATTGAAAAGAGGACCAGGAAAAGGGGACCAGGAAAATGGATATCTTCTTACATTAAAGAATTCACTGAGGGGAGTATCTTTATGGGATTCAGGTTTACTAACTGCAATCCATATCTGCAGTAATCCTCACCAATTAAAATTTTAAAACAGATATAGACAGAAAGTGTGAGAGCAACTGGTGTAGAAGGAACAGTATAGAGAAATCTATACATGATGTTACCTTTTGAATATCTTCCCTTAAGATAGGCTCCAAATATTCAAGAGGGGTCTAAAAAAAGGAAAATAATAATATTTCAAAGTTTTTAGCACAATGCCAGAAAGAACCAAAATGTTATATAGAAAAAATTGAAATGGCACCAGTCCACTCCAGACCTTTGTTTTATCACGTATAATAAACAGCAGTGTTGTTTTCCGGGGGCTAAATAATTTCATCATAACCTAGATTAGAATAGCAACAAGACTATTAAGCACAGTAAACAAAACAGAAATCCAGACAACAGAATTAAGCACACACTAGAGTACCTGAAAAACTGTTTTCAAAAGTGGTTTGTTGGCAGCCTGCTCCCGACCAATATCATGACACCACCTATATCGATAACCTATATCTGATTAATACCAAAGTTTGTTTCTTGGATTCTCTCTAAAAAAAAGGTATCAAATGTCATAAAAGCCAAATCCACTATGACCATTGAAAAACACCAAAAAATATTAAAAATAAATCGGTGATGTAAGAACTACGGTTTATTTCAATGGATCAAAGTTCAGAAATTATGCATATTCCAATTTTTTCTAAAGATGACATATCATAACATTATTTCTGATTCAAGTTTATTTGTGATTAAAACAGGAAAAGGAAAAAGAACATTGCCAGAGCCATGAGAAAGGTATGGTGGCAATACATCCTGCCACAGATAAGCATTCACTCTACTGCTATCATTTGCAAAACCCACTCAGGCCAATCAATTTATGGTTGGGTAGGCATGATATTGAAAATTTTAACATTTTCTTCGACACATTCTTGGTGAAAGTTCGAAAAAGTCCATGTTTTTTTCATCCAATTGCTATTCGGATACCAATAGGTCCAAAACAGAACGAAGGGCAAAAATAAAATAACAGGATATGTAGAGTTCTAATAAAATCCTGAAAAATGAGCACTGCGACTGACTATTTCACTTTTGAGACAACAAACCCTTTGCTCTTTTCATTCACTAGGCATTCTAATGGTGGCTCATGTCTGAAATTTCTCCAGATTACAGGTTTGCACCCTGTAAGCTCCAATATAGTGCACATACTCATCAAATGCATGAGACATTAAAGCTTCTACAAAGTAAATTACATGTTAATTAGGACAAATATCTGCAATGGCCAAGGCAAAAAGGGCACTTTGTTTCTCAAATGCTGTGTCATCCTGAAAATAAAATAAAATAAAAAAAGAGTGAACAAATAGTGACAAAGAAATGTGATTAATGAAACAGAAATGAACAGAACTACACATGAAATTACTTAGTACGTCTTAGGTAACCATAAACATATTGAGGTGTCCATTACAAAATCAAAATGCCTACATGCTTCCACATCAGTCTTTGTTCGTGTGTATTGGTAAGTGAGTGGGCTTGAGGTACTAAGGCAAACAGCAACAAAAAAGATCTAAGATATACACTTAGTTAATGCTCCAAGCCAATTCATAATTAGATGAGCATATCTTGCCAGAATAAAACAAATTCTGAGGATTTAACTCCACCAGTTTGATGCAAACTACATTCTTAGGGATAACCCCCCCCCCCTTCTTTTCCTCTCCCAATCAACAACTATAATGCCTGCTTTATTGTTGCAAATACTTTTACCTTCAATAACCAAAAGCATTTAAAAAAGGCTAGTTACCTCGCCTCTTTCTCTTCCATCGGTACCTTCCAAATCCATGGCAACAGTGAAAGGCTCTATGCCAACACAGTTTGCAATCCAAATACCCTTCGTAGTTTGACTCCTGCAACGAAATTATATCTGTTAACATGTCTATCACGTGATCAAGAATACAAAGGCAGAGAAAGTACATAAAAAAAAGCAACAAGACTATTGTAAATATTTATTCCTTTGAAGCCATAAACTTTGAAAAATGAAAGAGCAAACCTTCCTCTGAATGCATCCATCTCTCTAAAATTTGTACGGAAAAGATGATTTAACAGGGTGCTCTTGCCTATCAACAAAAGACATCCTTTTCAGTCTACAAGATAGATAGACATAGAGCTAAACTAACGCGCAGGCATCCCTATAAAACACGTGCCAAAGAAATATTAAACAAGAAGTGTAATCAATCTAATGGGATTAGCAATGAAACTAAATTTACAGAAGACTGGAGAATCTAACAATTATGTATATATAAAAAATTATAATGGAAAGATAAATGCTAATCACAAGTCACTACATTAGCATTCAAGCATTAACCATTCAAAACTAACTTCGTTTTGACGATAACGAAAAGCATCTTGGACAGAAACTTTCTTCCCAAATCCATTAAATTTTGCAGCTAAAAGCAGAATTCAAGTAAACAATTTCAATCCATTTCACTTAAAATTCAGAATCATTTCACTATTAACAGAAGAGAACCCAGTATAGTAGACAAACTCAATTTGCTTGCTAAAATGAAGTGATCGATAAGCTGAAAATTAAAGTAAAATAAATGCTGAAAAATACATTTTTTTGGTAGAACATAAATAAAAACTAATCCAAGAAAGACTTTAAGAATCGACATGCAGGAATCAGAGAAACAAAACGAAGTAATAATGATGGTATCGGGAAATGATACGCACCGCCACTTTGGGGGCCCAAGATAGCTACGACGGCATAAGAGAGGCCACAGTTAGAGAGCTTAGTAGTGCGAATGAAGTTGTCGAGTCCAGCCACATTGAACTCACCATCTCCATCAATCAACTGAGTGGAGCAACAATGGTCTGTTTCCGCCATCTCCGAGACCGGATCAACGTTTCCTAGAAAAAAAAAACTAAAGAAGAATCAAAGATAGATAGATATCTAAACAGAGAATAAAAAGAAGCAAAATGGGTATGTTTTATTTTACAGATATATTAGAAGGGAAACGGTGAGAGAAGGAGAATGATAGATCCAAAGTGAAACAGCGGCAGTGTGAGTGAGCAGAGACTTGTCTTTCGGTTTGCGAGATTTTCTTTTTGTTTTCTCCTTTATAGTCTTTATTATTACACCTTTTCTAATAATTGTTTTACTTATTGGGTAAATTATAAATTTCATCACTCATCTTTAATTTCACTCCTCTTTTGATTACTAAACTTTAATTTTTTTAATTTACTTACTAAATTTTTAATTTTGTCCTACTTTGATCATTCGATCATTAAATTATAAATAAAAGATGACATGACTGTTGTGTATGTTAACTTGGACTATTTTTTATTAGCATAGAATACATGTGTTATCCCTGTCATTTCCTTTTTTTACCTTTTTTTTTTCTTTTTATATTTTATATTCTTTCTCATAATGTGAAAATTTTATAATTTCTTCTATTTATCATGTCAATACTACAATTATAATTATTTGGTATCTTCTTCGACAACTCTAGAAACAAACAAACTATTCTCATCATTGCACATCACTCTATCAAATTAGATTTTTCTAATATCACTGTAAAACTCATGAAAGTCAACCTCAAATCTAAACTCATGAAACCCTAAACTACTCTAGTCTATAATATTCATCATTTGATCAACATAAATTCAACATATACAACTAGCTTTCTCTTTCTCCACCTCCCCACTGCTGAGTTTTAAAAGAAGATGTTTTATCATCGAGAAATCGAAAAGAATATGAAACCAGAGTTTCTTTATAAAAATGGAGAAAGGGATGGAGGTCGATCAATACATATTCTTAAAAAGAAAATGTTTAGTCATAATATCGTTGAATATTTAATAAAAGAGTGATCAATAAGAGTAATTTAAAAATTCAATAAGTAAATTGAAAAAATTAAAATTTAATAATTAAAATAAGAGTGAAAAAAATTAAGTGATGGAATTTGTAATGTACCTTATTTATACGGTGCAACCATGTTAAGTGGTTGATTGGATCAGACCAAGATTTTGATGAATTATACTATTATATTTATATAGTTTTTATATTTGATTATTTTTTATACACCCTAATTTTCAAATTTTATTTATTTATCTCGATCTGTAAATTAAAAATTAGATAAAAACAAATTATTTTAATTAATAACTATATATTAACTAGCTAAAATAACTTAATTAATTAATGATTGCAGTAAACAACACATAATATTCAATAGCTAGCAGTTTTAATAATTGTAGAAGTTAAATTTCACAAAAAATAAAAGGAATAATAACAAAATTAACCCCAACATTTGCATAAATAGTTTTTTGCCTCTATCTTTTTTGAAGCATTTTAGCCACAACGTTTTAACTTGGAGCAAAATGCCCCCTGGGTGGATGGAAATCTTCAGTTGACTAACGGTTAAAGTTTCTTATAACACCCCAAATTTTGGGCTAGTAGTTTCGGGTTTACCCAAGAGGTAAGTGGACCTCGTGAAATTCATAAGTAAAGTCGTCAGACTTAATTGAATTTGGATTTGGGCCTAATTAGTCATAAAAATGGGATTTCAAATTGTAGAAAAACAAGGAAGGACTAATTGTGTAATTTTCTCATTTTAGTGAGATTGAGAATTTTTATCTCTTCCTTCTCCGTATTTTCTCCATTTGTGTCTTTCTCATTTCTTCTTCTCTCATCTTCCTCTCCAAGACCCATAGCACAAAGATGTAAGATCTTGATCCATTTTTATGCTTCATTTTTGTTATAAATTCATCGAACAACCTTAGTTTAATGAATCAAAGTGTTGGTTTAATCCTAGCTAAAAAAGTGGGGGTTTTCATCCAAATCACCGAAGGAAGAGATTGTGGCTAAGCAAGGAGGTTCATTTCAAGATTTAAGCATCAAGGTAGTGTATTTCTAATCCTTTGGAGTGTTAAGCTTTCATAAATTTAAAGAAATTGTTAAGAATGGGATCTTTGAGTATTTTAGGGTTTATCTTTGAATTCATGATCAAATCATATTTTAGGTGTTAAGAAAGTATTTTTATGATACCTTATGACCTTAATTAACTCTCTAAAACTTCACAACAGGATTAGGAACCAAACCAAGTAAATTAGGGTGATTTTTAGGTTTTTTTGAGCCTAAAATAACTATTTTAGGGTTCAAGTATCGATACTAGGATAAATAGTGTTACAATATCGATATTGATTAAATTAGGGTAAAAATTAGGGATTCGGGCTGGGAGTATAGATACTGTAAGTTGAGTATCGATACTATCCCTACAATATCGATACTCAGGGTGACAGTATCGATACCAAGGCCCCATTTTCATAACAGAATGCATTTTTGGTATCGATACTCATAGGGGTATCGATACTGCAAGTAGAGTATCGATACTACTTACTTTGGATTGTTAGATTTGATCCGTTTAAGGCCCGTAAAAGCTAAGTACAATCCATAGCAGTAAGACTTAGTCCGTGAGTGACATAAATGACCAAGCATACCTAAAAACAATTGTAGGAGTGGGTCACAATAGATGTAACCATATTAAGAATAATACACTAAAGTATCTTTAGTCAAGGATGTATACATATTGTTAAGGACGAGGATCATTACAGAGTATGCACCGACAATCGGTACAACGAATAAGTCAAACTCAGTACTATTGAAAAGCGTGAGCTTAGAGAATGTCAATGAATCCTAGAAGAGTAAGTCATTCCTTTCAACCCGAAAGGTATTGAAGGGAAGTACGATAAGAATAACTAGAGTGTCTTACTCTGTAATAAACCCGAGTCAGGTATCGGGCTAGCTAGTGCTTGAGACATTGATAAGCAAATTTAGTTGTCGTCTTTGAATCATGAAACATGTAGAGACGTCTTTTAAGTCAAAGTGGCTAAAGCGTCCCTAACTAATGAATGATCTGAATAGAGTAGTTAATAAATAACAACAATAATAGACTAATAAGCCTTCGCATAACGTTCTAAATGAGAGAACGAGTGAGGTAGAAACTATGAGAGGATAACCTCACTTTAGTGAGTCCAATTAGGCTATGGATGTAAGTTTCAATGAATGTAAATTCTGGTTCTTACCTCGAGGATTTTGAGTATTAAAGATAGGATAGTGTGTTGTCTTGAGATGCACATAAAATTTCTCTGACCACACTACTAGACCAACTCATATTTGTGTCAGTCATGCATGTATAGTCCCATCAATTCAGTATGTCATATATGTTAAAGCTTGGTTTGAAGGTTATATGAGACCGAGCCAATGCTTCAGTTTGTACGAGAATTATACCGATGCTATGTGACACTGAGTTTCCCTCGTGATACTTGATGTCTATGTGAGGACCAAAAGATCATTTAATATGTTTTGTAGGAATTGCACCGATGATATGTGACACCGAGTTCCCTCAGTAACTAGTGTCTGAGAGCTATATGGGACAAGATACTAGTCAGGTTTGCATTGGATAATGCACAGTATATAAGGTTTACATTCAGATAATGCACAGGTGTATCAATGTCTAGATAATGTGTAAATGTTCAGTCGTTAGGGTTAGAGACCCTTTACAGGTATTCTCATGGGGAGACACTTAGCAGAGGATAAAGGGAAGCTTAAGACTCCTACTTCAGAGATAGAACAATAAAGCCTTAAGTTGGTAGCACTTGATCTAGATTGTGCATGTACCTATTGCTTAGTAGCATGTCTTAAACATGCTTATGTTTATGGAATTATTATGTTGCTCTAGATTAGTGATTATACTGTTGGGCTTTGTAAGCTCAGTCTTTAGATGTTTTCCGTTGGCAGGTTAATAGCTTGGGCAGATCATGGGGCATCGTCGTAACATGAATTACAACATCTCCAACAGAGTACTGTATTGTATCTTTAGTGGGCATATGTATTCATCGAACCTTACTCATGTATTCAGTATATTAAACTCAGAGTCTCTATTATTTTGGTTTTAAATTATATCTCACGGAGCTCCATTTTTTGTAAAATGTTTTTATAACAACTATTTATGTTTTATCTATGATAACATTCATTACGTTTAAAAGAAAAATGAACAGGTTTTGAAAATCATGTGTTCCCTCAGTATCCTAGTGTAACACTTTAGGCCCAATCAGGTTTATGGTGTTACATTTCTTATTGATGTGACAGGTCCACGTGTGATGTCAAGTCAACAAAAAATATTTTTAAACTATTTTTAAATATATTTTTATAAGTGTATATGTAATTAATTATAATTATAGTTTACTGTAAAAATAAGTTTTTACTAAAGTGTTGTTACACATAGACTTGTCACGTCCGTATGAAATATTGACAGTTAGTCAACTAACAATTTTTATCCAATCAGGGAAGATTTTGCTCCAAAATGAAACGTTTGGGGCTAAAATGCTCCAAAAAAGAATAAGGAGCAAAGTTACTATTTGTGCATATGTTGTGGATAATTTTGTTATTATGCCAAAATAAAATAGTAGAAGATAGACTAAAGTGGACTGAAAGAACTTAGAGATTAATATAGAAAAATATCCAAGTCATGGACTTTACAAAGAAAAAACAAATTTAAAAATTAATGTATACCAAAAAATAAAGGACTAATGTGAAAGAAACATCCAAACGGTATGGACTAAACAAATATTTGTCCCATTATATTGAGAACTCATTTCTGGTTGCCTAAATTGATGATTTAAGACCATATAAATTATACATTTAAATTCCAATCATCAACATTCTTGGTAGGATACAATTTATTCATTGCTTTAAGCCAAATCAAAGGTTTTAATCATTTAATTATCAATTTATAGGAACTTATTAAAAAAAAATACTAGCATGATTCTTTTCAAACTTAAAAAAATAAATATGATTGTATTATTTATTAATAGTCTAAAGTCCCTACATTAATATGATAAAACATCATATGAGAGAGAAAAAAGAGAATAAATACGACAACAATGGAGACCAAAACTAATAATTTAGATGGCGCATGTTTATTTTCTCTCGATGCAAGTTAGTGGAACTATGGATTCTGAATTTTTTGGCCATTCTTTTCATTCTTTGTTTTCTCTGTTCATCTTTGTGTTGCTTGGATTTGGATTTCGCTTGATGACTGCGGACTGATGGAATCTCTTTACTGTTGGGGATGAGCAATCTTTGGAATTTTTCCCGCCGATTGATCGGGACGGTTCAATTGCTGTTAAACCCCCACTGGAGGTCTTTCATGAGGGTTTATTGTATTGGAAGTATTCATTGGTTGGGTGATTCATTGGGTATACCCCTAATTTCAATTCATACAGAAGATTATGGATCTACTATAGGGGAAACAATCTCCGGTGAAGGTTAGTCTGATTGGTGTAAATCTTTTTATTTTTCCCTTTGTTAATTTGACGACTAAAGACTGGGTATTAGAAAGCAAGACTTGGTATATTCAAAATATACCATTGTTGTTTCGTAAATGGGAACCTAATTTTAGGCAACTTGAGTTTGATTCAATTCGATTGCCGATCTGGGTTTATCTTTACAACGTGCCTTTTGAACTTTTTACTAAGCATGGTCTTAATTATGTAGCAAGTGCCTTAGGTGTACCCTTATACATGGATACGATTACGACTGCGAAGGAGTGACTTGAATATGCTAAAGTGTGTATTGAAGTGCAGAAGGGTTGTAAAATTCCAAATAGTGTTGAGGTTATTTTGCGTGATGGCTCTATGCTAACTATTCAGGTGGAGGTACCCTGGTTTTCCCCTTACTGCTCATGGTGTTCTCTGTTTAGGCACTATGATAAGTATTGCCCTAAGATTGGAAGGATGACTGGTGAGGTTTGGAAGCCTAAATTGATGGCTTCAGGATCGGGGGTGGTTAAAGATGGTGGTGTGGTTCTTGATGATGGGGTGTGTGCAAGGGATTCATCTGGTTAGTTGGAGTTTGTTCCTCATGGTGATGTTAGTTCGGTGGAAATTGGGGAGTCTATTTTAGTTGGGGAGGAAGTTAAGGTTGTAGAGAAGGATAAGGTTGTTGTTGCTTTATGGATTTAGGTTCTGGATCCATTGGTGGTGTAGGGGAGCCATTAAATTGTCTGGTGGGGGAGTTGGGGGATGGTTTTCCCCTTTCTACCTCGATTCGTTCATACTTTAAGAAAAAGAACCTTAGAGAGTTGAAGTCTACTTTTTTTGGTGGCTCACATAATAAATGTGCAGTTTGGGCTACTATAGAGAGTGATATTGTTTCTATGGTTCAAGAGGGGCAGTCGAGGAAGCCAAATTATTACATGAGTTGAAGGTGAAGAAGAAATATCATCTTGATAAAACTCGAAAAGTTGGTGAGGTTGTTGTTGTGGGATGTTCTCTTCAAACTGTTGTATTATGATAGATCGTTTCTGGAATATGAGGGATTTTAATAACCCTGATAAGAAGAAGAGAGTTATGAAAAGATTGAATAGCCTGCAAGTTGATGCAGTTTGTCTTTCGGAAACTATGGTGAAAGAAGAAAAGTTACCTAGTATCTCAGTTGGTGTTTTTCTGGTTGGTGTGTTAATTCGAATCACTGTAATATTACAAATGAACGTATATTGGTTTGTTGGAAGCAAGGGTTGGATCATCAAGTTTGTTATACTGCTAATCAGCCGATAATTCTAAGGGAGAGTCATAAAGGTGTGGGGGTGTTTGTTACTGTTGTGTATGAAAGTAATCCTGGTGTTGAATGGCATGCTTTATGGAATCAACTGAGGCGTGTTAGGAGTATAGTAGGATCTTCCCCTGGATTATGAGAGGTGATTTCAATATTGTTGTGGATACTTCTGAAATTTCTGATTGTGATGGATCTCCTTGTCAAATCACTGATAAATGAGGGAGTTTAAGGAGTTTTTGGAAGAGGTATATTTGGAGAACCATCCTTATTTGGGACCCTTGTTCACGTGGTCAAACAAGTAGGAGGGGAATTACTTGGCTAGGAAATTGGACAGTGTATTGCTAAATTCTAGTTGGGATGTTAGCTTCTCTGATTCATTTGTTGAGTTTAAAGCTTCGAGGGACTTGGATCACTGTCTTGCGTTGCTTTAGATGTTAAATGAGTTTTCTAGCAGTCAGCTGAAACCTTTCAAATTTTTGGGTAAACCATCATGAATTCTTATCCATTGTAGGGAGCTCTTGGGAGGATCATGCACAGGGGAATCCTTTGCAAGTCTTGTTTCAGAAACTAAATAGGCTTAAGGGTCATTTGAAGGAATTTAATAAGCAGTACTTTGGGGATATCTCTAGAAGGGTGGCTCTTAAAAAATGGAACTTGAGAAGTAGCAATTGGCCAATCTTTCTGCTGATAACAAGGGTATTGGTGTGGCTTTGGAACAGTCCATTTCTGCTGAATTGGCTGAGTTAGAAAGGGCTGAGAACCTTTATTTTAGGCAGAATGCAAAAGTGCAATGGCTAGAGAAAGGTGATCAGTGAACAAAATTTTTTCATTCCACTGTTACTGTAAAGCAAAAGGGAATACCATTAGGATGAGAATGGTAATAGTCTTGACTCTTTTAATAGGATGTCTATAGAGGTTATGAAGTTTTTCTCTAACATGCTTGGTACGGTGGATCTGAAGGTTGATGGAAGTAATCTTGGTACATTGAGTGATTTGCTGCAATTTGATTTGCCTCCTGAAGTTAGTGAGGGGATGGCGATGGAGGTTTTTGTTGAAGAAGTGAATAATGCTTTGTTTGGACAGGAAGGGGATAAGGCTCCTGGGCCTGGTGGGTTTACCTTATTTTTCTTCAAGGTTGTTTGAGGTATTGTGGGATATGATTTAGTGGAAGCTTTATAGTATTTCTTTGCTTCCTCTTCCATGGTGCCTTCTTTCAATGCAACGACCAATGTACTTGTGCCTAAGGTGCCAAATCCATGCATGATGGACTTTAGACCCATCTCATGTTGTTCAGTGGTATATAAGAGAATCACTAGGATCATTGTGAATAGACTTATTGTTTCTTTCCCTAGTATGATATCGTTAAATCAAACAACTTTTGTGCGGGAAAGAAGCATTATTGATAATACGCTTGGCTCAGGAGTTTGTTAAAGGTTATGCTATGAAGTCTATGTCTCTAAGATGTGCTTTAAAATAGGATTTGAGTAAGGCTTTTGACACTCTGAGTTGGAAGTTTATCCTTGATGTTTTGATTGCGTTGGATCTTCTTGAGATTTTTAGAGGGTGGATATACGCTTATCCCACCATCTCTCATTTCTCACTCTTTTAATGAGAGTTTGGTTGGATTTTTTAAGGGAGCCAGAGGAATTAGACAGGGGGATCCCTTTCCCCATATCTCTTTGTTCTGAGCATGAATGTCCTTTCAAAACTGTTGGATGTAGCTGCTGCGAAGAGTGTATTTGGTTATCATCCTAGGTGCAAGAAGGTTAGGTTGACTCACTTTTTCTTTGTCGATGACTTGTTAATTTTTTTGTAGAGAGAATGTTGATTCAATTGTGGGGATCTATTGTGTCTTGGATTTGTTCTATAGGTGGTCTGGACTTAGACTTAATCCAGCGAAAAGTGAGATGTTTGTTTCTGGGATTAGTGATGCTCAAAAGCAGGCCATCTATGATGTCTCTGGGTTCCAGTTGGGGTAGCTCTCGATGAGGTACCTTGGGGTCCCTTTAGTGACTAGGAAATTGTCTGAAACTGTTTGCAAGGCTTGATTGAGAAGATTAGATCCAAGTTGGGGCAATGGGATGCAAAAAGGCTCAATTATACAAGTATGTTGCAGCTTATTCGGACTGTTCTCTTTGGGATATCTAGCTACTGGTGTAGCAACTAGTCCTACCTAAGGCTGTTATTGATAGGTTTGAGCAGCTTGTAATGAGGTACTTTTGAAAGGGTTGTGATGCTGCTGCTTTGGGAGCAATGGTAAGCTGGAAACATATATGTTCATTAAAGTCTGGGGGATTTAGGAGTGAGGGATTTGTATGTTTGGAATAAAGCTTGTCTGATTCAATTGATCATGAACATCTTATCTAGAGAAGGGTCACTTTGGGTGGCCTCACTAGATACTTATGTGTTCAAAAGTATTGGTTTTTAGTTGGCTGGAGGAAGTTCGACCTCTTTTGGGTGCTGCTGATTTGTGTTTGGTTAAGATTAACTAGACATGGACCTTTATTAGATGTGTTAGGAAGAAAGTTTCATAGCACAAATTTGTGTGGTTCCCCCTCCATGTGGCCAAATCATGCAATTGTTTATTGGATGGACATATTGGGTCGGCTCTCTACAAAATACAGACTTTTGCATATGGGAATAGAGATGAGAGATCTAAGAGAAATATATGGGTGTGTTTAAGAGAGTAGTGAGCATTTATTTTTTGAATGCTCGTTCTCTAGAGGCATTTGGCGTACGATTTTGGGGTGGTGTAATCTGTCTCGTGCAGTGATGTGTTGGGACATAGAGTTAGTCTCGGTTGTTTATCATTTTAAGGGTAAATGTCTTCTCACTTTTATTCTTAAGATGGCTTGGGGGCTCACTTGTACTATGTTTGAGAGAAAAGGTATTGTAGGTTATTTAGGGGTGTTGCTCGGGATACAGGGGAGATATTGGATATTATTCGAGGAGTGGTCAAAATTAAGCTTAGGGGAAGGGCCATTGATAGGATGAATTCTGTAAATATGGTTCTCTGTGTAGAGTAGGGCATTTTTTAATTCTTTGTTTTATTTGATTGATTGTTAGGGTCTTTATTTTGGTGGACTCTCGTAGATGTAGCAGGTTTCCTACTTCTGGGATAAATGGAACATAAAGCTTATCAAATATATATATATATATAACAACAATGCTTTAAAATATATTTTTCATGCCTCATCTCAGTACATAGCTCTTTATTTATATAAACTAAATTCTAAGAAACGACAAAGTCAATTAGAGCCTTTGGGGCCCTCCTTGCTCTAGTTCCCCTGAAAAAAGCTTGGTTCTCCTCAACTGCCAATTCTTGCTCACCAGGCTCATCGTGATTGTGGTTTGTTACCAGGTATGGTAACTTAACTATTCCATTCATAACATTAACCCCTTCTTTGATAGCAACCTTGTCCTCAAGGTTATTGTCTCCTCAACCTGAGTGATAGTTGTCGATATGGTTGTAACTTCACAAACACCCAACTTCCAATTTCCAGTTATAATTCCCTACGATGTTTATCAGCTTGGTTTTTCATGCGAACTTGGGCCCGCCATAAATTGTTCTTCAATACACGTAAAAGTTCATCCCTCTCTTGCAGTTCCTGATTCACTGGATTGTTCTTAGATCCTCCCTCTAAATAGTTAATCATAGCTGGTGGATCTCATCCATATAACGCTTTGAAAGGGGTTATTCCCGTTGAAATTTGGTACGCCGTGTTATACCAATACTCCACCCAAGACAAATGTTGTTCCAATTTGCTTGGGTCCTCGTCTGCCATGCAGCGAAGGTATATCTTGAGACATCGATTCAGTGCTTTCATTTTTCCTTCCGTTTGAGGATGATAAGCTGAGCTTAATCTAGCCATTTCAATCCATATTTCGCTGATAAAAATTCTATCCTAATCACTTACTAAAGACTTTGGAATCCTATGTAACTTGACCACACCGTGAACCAACACTCTCGCCACCCCTTTACTATCAAACTTACGAGGGAGTGCAAAGAAATGCCCATATTTCATCAAACGATCAACCACAACAAGAATGGTTTCTTTTCTGTTGGACTTAAGTAATCTAACGATGAAATCTAAGGCCAAATCTTCGAATACCTGTGCAAGAATCGACAATGTTAGAGAAGTCCTGTTGGTACCAGGCTTTCACTCTTCATTCTTTGACAAGTTTGACATTGTCGAACATAATTGTGAACATCTTTTCTCATGCTCTTCCAATAAAAACTCCCTGATAACCGATGGTAAGTCTGATTGATTCCTGCGTATCCTCCTAGTTTCGAACCATGGTATTCCCTTATTAAAAATTATCACAAAGTTATCTCATTCGGCCCCAGAATTCGCCTTTGGAAAATCCTCAATCCTTCTTATTTAGTGTAGTCTGATCCTTCGTGAGTCCCTTCCTTGATCATTTGTTTAATTTTCCCAATCTCTTGGTTATTTTGAGTTTCCAAACAAATATCTTCCAACACCTCAAACAATGGTTGTGAAAAAGCCATAAAGTTTGCTCCCACTTCTCTAGACAGCGCATCGACCATATCATTTAACTTTCTAGGCCGAAAATGAATCCCAAAATCGTAACCGATCAACTTGGACAACCATAATTATTGTTTTGAAGTTTGGATTATTTTTGAGTGAGCTCTCGAAGTGATCTTTGATCGGTTATTATAATAAATTTTCTTCCGAGAAGGTATTGTCACCACTTCCCTACAGCTTGGGTGATAGCAAACATCTCTTGGTGATATGTTGATGCCCCTTACATTCTCGGGCTCAATTTCTGGCTATAAAAAGCTAAGGGTCGTTGTCCTTAGTGTAATACTGCTCCTATTCCCACCCCAGAGACATCAGTTTCTATGATAAACTCTATATCAAAATTCGACAATCCCAAAACTGGAGTGGAGAAAAGATAATCCTTCAACTGTTATAAGCCTTTTGAGCCTCCTCGGACCATTCAAACACGTTCCCCTTTTGAAGCAGATCTTATAATGGTGCATCGATTATGGCAAATCCTTTAATGAACTTATGATAATATTCTGTTGCCAAGAAATCCTTGAACTCCTTTCACCGAAGTTGGTTTCGGCCAAACTCGAATAGCTTCTACCTTTGTTGGATGCAGTGCGAAGATTCGATTATCTCCTGCCTAAAAGCACACTTGGAACGTTTTACCACGAACCCATGACCTCGCAAGGTTTGTAATACTTGTCTTACATGTTATACATATGTTTGTCAATCTTTTCTATAGACTAATATGTAATCCAAAAACACAAGCACAAACTTACGTAAATAGGGTCTGAATAAGTCGTTCATGGGTGCCTGAAACATTGAAGGAGCATTGGTTAACTCGAACGACATTACGAGAAATTCTTAGTGGCCCTCATGTGTTCAGAATGCGGTTTTAGAAACATCCTTTGACTTTACTCATATTTGGTGATACCCCACAAGCAAGTCAAGCTTTGAAATTTTTTTTTGATCCTCCCAACTCGTCGAATAGCTCCTCGACCGTTGGAATCGAAAATTTATCCTTGATGGTAATTGCGTTCAACGCTTGATAATCAACGCAAAAGCGCTAGGTTCCGTCTTTCATCTTCACCAACAGAACTGGAGACGGAAAAAAATGTGGCTATTGCGGATAAGATGTTGTTCCATGAGTTGTTGCACATGGCATTCTACTTCTTGTTTCTGAAAGTGGAGGGTATTGATACGACTTCACGTTTATCGGCTTGCTACTTGGATCTAAATGAATCAGATGATCTTGTTCTATTTCCGACGATGATCGCTTGTAAATGTATATGCTAACGCAAGCAAATATGTACAAGTATACACAATCGATGCAAGTAATATAGTAGTGAGTGAGTATCGTCTCCACAGGGATTGAATTAGAAATATATTTTCACCACAACTAGAACTAATGTCATAAACTAAATCCTACTAAGTATTTGAACTAAGAACTAATACGAAGAAACTAAGAAGAATAATTCAATGATTTCAGAATAATGTAGTCGAGACAAAGGAAGTATGCAGACAGATAAAACAAAACAAGTATTGGTTTAAATATAATGCAAACAACCTCTCATAATCAGACGTGTCACAGAGCATTGATGCTAAACTATTGTCTTGACAACAATTATTCTATGTTTTGAATGAATTATTATGCCTTACTAAGCTGCCCGACAGGATTACTAGGTATTCTTGGACGATTGCTATGGTAATACCTCTCGGCGTTAACTATAGACGTTGTCTTAACCTACTCTAGCAATTATGCCTTTTAGTCGCTTCAAACTCACTCTTTATCTCTAAGGTAGACAAGTTAGAACTTCACCATCCCAGATTCATTCCTTTGCTCACGTTGATCTATCTTAATTCTCTCGAATCTAAGAATCACTATCTAGACAAAAGGCTATCTCTCGATGCTCTTACAATGCCAAGACAAGTTTTACCGAAACCCCAGGCGATCTCTCGATGCTCTTACAGTGTTAAGGTAAAATATTTAAACTATGAGCAAAACATTCATAAGAAAATATAAATCATCATTCATAAACATAAAAATATTGTTTAGGCAAAACAAAGTTTAACACCAAGTAAAGCATTCATGGTTTTATCAAAGATCATCCAAGATTTAACCATTTAATACAACCCCAAATAAAATAAGAATTAAGAACAAAGAAATAACGACTCCCAAAACTGGGGGCTCTGTCGTGACAATCCTGATCAACACCACACCTGCCTTGGTGATCACCCTCTCTCGAAGCCTGATCACCTCTCTACTATCATCTGGCTATGGAGAACACCAAGGAAGATTGGTGGGTAAACGGTGGGAAAGCACTGCAGTTGCTTGCTCACGCCTTAGGTAAAGCTCTTATCTCTTCTTCTTCCTTGCCGCTTTCTCTTTGCGGCTACGGCTGAATATTTATAAGGAAACATCTCCTAGGGCTTTGCATGCTTTTGGAGTTTCCTTAATTAGTCGTTATTAATTTCCCAAGCTTAAAAAGGAAAGGCGGCTGTCAGAACAATCAAGGCTTGCTTGCCAGTGAAGTAGGTCATCCAGCTGGCATGTGACATAGGCGATTTCGCCACACCTACTTCAGACTTCTTCAGATAAATCTTGCCTCGGCGAGATAAATCTGCTATTCACGTTCTCTTCTGTTCCGTTGACCTTTGCAACTTTTCATTGTCATGACTGAAATGTTCTTCCTCTGTAGAATTCCTGCACAAATACAACTCAAACAACCCTTTCTCCTCAGCAGCATCAGTCAAACAAAATAAATCTTGCCTAAGCAAAACTTATCTACCACAGGCTAATATAATCTATATGCAACTAAATGCAACTAAAAATGTAGTGCATACTTTTTTTAGACGAGCAATAACTTAAGTGAAAAGACTAGAAATTGAGTCTTTTTTACGGTGTTATCACACCCCCAAACTTAAGCTATTGCTTGTCCTTAAGCAATGGATAATAGCTAGAAGAAAATCAAAATTGTCATGGCAAAGCAGTATCAAGAACATCATCAGGTTTGAGATTTCAGCCCTCAGCAAAAATATTTGGCCTCAACATGTTCGACAGTCATATCAGTCAAGTCCCTTCCCTAGTCAGGATCCTTTGCTATGGTGTGTGCGTGATTGTAACCAGTCTATGCATAGAGGTAATTAGAAAATTTAAAGTAAGAACTTCTAGGTTGTCAAGGCAACAAACTATTCATCAGGCTTAGTTTATACTCCTATATATTTATCAACTTTTATTCTCTTTTATCACACATTTTTTTTATTATAGGGGAGTCAGCTCATCACACCTACCGTTCCACACTCTAGGTGAAAGGAAGCATATCTTCCACCCCAAGCTAGTCGGGCAGAGTCATCCTGTGACTACTTTCATTCACTCATATGCCTTGGCTACTCTTAATTTCTTTTGGAGTTTTTCTTATTCATGCCATTGCACAGAGGAGTGTCCCTTTGTGTTTTTCGAGTTTTTCAAGTTTTTAAACACTAAAGAGTTTTTACTTTACCCTTAGAATATTTTTTTTGAAGTCTCAATAATTAGAAATTTTTTTCCTAAAAATATTACAGATTACCTAGAGCAAAGACAACGTACAACCGTGTTTATAAATTTCAAAGAATCAAGGCTAAGGTTGGTTCTCTTCTTTAGATAGTCTTAACAATAATTTCTGGCCTAGGCAATAAAATTCTGCTTTCATCATTGGGCATCCCTAATTCATTCCTAACAATAATATTAACCTGTTTATGTCATGACAACCAAAATTTTTAACCAATTGACATCAATTACTATTTAACAAAGTATGGCAGAATGGTACAACACATCCCCCAAACTTGAGGTGTGCATTATCCTCAATGCATGAAAACTACACTATATGATTTTATATGTAGATGCAAAAGAAAAAAAAAGAAAAACAAAATGATAATTAAGAAGAATAACTTATTTTGGTGGGGTGGCTTGACTGGACGCCCTCGTGCAGCGTCGTTTGGGAGGAGAAGGACTCTCGGATTCGGAGTCTACTGCTACTAGGGAGGGAGATGGCTGATGTATACGCCATGCTGTTCTCTTGTAGCGATTTTTTCTAGATGAGGCGCGTGCTGGAATGGACTGATCGGTTGCAGGAGTCTGTTGTGCTGAGATAGGTGGTAGACTAGGAATTTATATTGGGACTGGTGGTACTGATTGAACCGGGGACAAAATAGGATCATACTCGGGCTGCTTCGGTACTGGCATGAAATCTTCATCAGTTAAGAAGTGGGGTAGAGTATCATTGCTGCTTTCGGTGGTCGAGAAGGATGAGGAACTGAGGAACTCTTCTGTGTCGCTTTGGCCTCGTCTGGTACGGGTGGGACATAGGTTGCCAGTGGTGGCACATCGGTGGACACATCTAGTGGAACGTATGGAGGGACATAAGATGTCGAGGCATGGAATGTACTGCCGTCTACATTGTAGTTGAGGATAACACTGGGAAAGGTTGGCAGTCTAATCATTATGGTCTGTAGCAACTCCTTGATGAAGGCATTGAGTTGCATGTCCATTTCCTTGGCATACTCAAAGTAAATTTTCATGTGGTCCTCCAGGCGTCCAATCTTTTCATGCGTCTCTCGCGTGTCCGTGACCACAACAACCATTCTAGCCGCGGCAACCGATTTTGTGCCTTGCTCCAGATCTTCCTTCGGGTTGTCATCATTTAAACTCATCAACTCGGGGACCTTTTTCTTTATAATACCCTCCTTGGGTTTGATGAAATCTTCGAATGGTTCCTCAAGAACCTTTTTCTTCCTGCATAGCGCAGTTATAAGGTTTGGAAACAGTAGGTTACCCCGGTTCCGTTTGGCACAGTCATGGATTTGCTCAAGAATGATTTCTCCCATGTCAATCTTCCTACCATATATGATCGAGTGCAAGAGCAGTAGTCGCTTGACGAGGAAAGTGATGTTGTGGGACGTTGGCATCAATTTGCCTTTAAGAAAGTGGTTCCATAATTTAACGTGCGGTTTTAGGGCTCGGTGATCTACTCGTTTCCTTGTGGGGGCATTCCCTTTGAAATTGGCCCACCCAAAGTTTAAATTCTTTAGAACTCCGATGTACGTTTCTTGATTTGCTTTGGCCATAAATCTCTTGTGCTGATCATCCACTTTCCCCAACTTAAAATATTTGTTGAGTGTAGAGGGGGAAAAGAGAATGAGTTTTTCTCGAACATATATTGTGTGGTTGGAGGGGTTCTCAAGATGGGCATAAAACTCCTGCACCATTACTGGTGCTACGGCGTTAGGATTTCAAGCAAACTTCTCCCAGGTATGCTTCTTTATGACGTCCATCACCTCGGGTCCAAACGGCTCCTCGCCCTTGGTTGGAAAAACGAATCCATCTTCCAAATATACTTGGCGTTGCTGAATGGTTTTGAAGCGTGCTTCTGCTTCGGCTGTTTGGAAATGTTCGAAACTCTATTTGGGGCTAGGGTCAGTCTTGATCTCACCATTTTTCTTGTCTGAATTTAGTGGTGGCAATAGGGAGGTATTTTTTAGAGAGAGAAAAAAATTTTGGTTTATAGAGAAAGAGGGAAACATGATGAAGAAGAGGTTGGTGGGTAGTTTTTCTTGGAAAGTGATGGGTTGTTTCGGGGTATTTTAATCTTTACATGGTGGGGAAAAGATTTCTCATTAAATGAGAAATATGTGATTTGACATAAAGGAGGAGAAAAGATTTCTTTCCCCCTTGACTCTGCCGCCAAAACCTTGTGCCCTAGTTTGTCCTTTTTCCTTCATGCATGCTTCAACTCCCCATGCTGCCACGTTTTCCTTGCTTGCCTACAATATGAAAGAAGAAAATAATAAAATAAAATGGATTAAAGCAGAAAATAACTTAACTTATTTATGTACAGAATTCAGATTTTCGTTGCCTATGCAACAAATAATTGCTCAGTTATGTAAAGAAAACTCTTGGGTATCATATGCCAACGATGCCGGTTTGTCACACATGACTGGGGCTTCTTTGTACTCCTTGAGTCTCTGTTTGTTCACCTTAAAGATAGAACCATCATTTTGGTTCTGGATTTCAATTTCTCTATTGTCATGGACTTGGTGAACAATGAATGGTCCTGATCATCTCGATTTTAGCTTGCCTGGGAATAACTTAAGGCGTGAATTATAGAGCAGTCCTTGTTGTCCAGAATAAAATTACCTCGGCAATATTTTTCTGTCATGCCATCGTTTTTTTTTCTCTTTGTAAAGGCAGACATTTTCGTATGCATGTGCTCTAAATTCATCCATCTCGTTCATCTCCAAGAGTCTTCTTTCTCCAGCAAGTTGAGCATCCATGTTTATCTTTTTGATGGCCCAATAAGCTTTATGTTCAAGTTCAACCGGTAAATGACATTCTTTCCCGTAGACCAGCTTGAATGGGGACATTCCCATCGGTGTCTTGAATGTTGTGCGATAAGCGTATAGTGCTTCATCTAGCTTCGGCAACCAATCTTTTCGACTTGGGTTGACCATTTTCTCAAGGATCTGCTTGATTTCTCGGTTAGACACTTCGGCTTATCTATTCGTCTGAGGGTGATACGCCATAGCAATTTTATGTCGTACTCCATATCTTTTTAGTGCCTTGGAAATCAATTTATTGTAGAAATGTGTGCCTTCATCGCTAATGATAGCTCGTGGTGTTCCAAAGTGGGTGAATATATTTTTGTGCATAAATTTCAACACCGTCTTAGAATCGTTCTTAGGTGTTGCAATGGCTTCAACCCATTTTGATACGTAATCCACTACCAAGAGAATGTACATATCTCCGAATGATGTTGAAAAAGGTCCTATGAAATCTATTCCCCATATATCAAAAAGTTCGATTTCCAGAATATGTTTACGTGGCATCTCATGCCGTTTCGAGATGTTTCCTGTTTGTTGGCATCTATCACATGACTTATAGAATTTATGTGCGTCTCTGAATGGGGTTGGACAATAAAATCCAGACTGAAGCACTTTTGCTACTATTCTCATTCCACCAAAATGCCCTCCATATAGTGACGAGTGACATTGGTGTAGGATATCTTGTTGTTCTTCTTCTGGAATGCATCTTCGGATTATTTGGTCCCCACATTGCTTGAATAGAAACAGTTCGTCCCAGAAGTAATGTCGCATATCATGTCAAAATTTCCTTTTGCCCTGGCTAGATAAATCAAGAGGGACAATACAACTAACAAGAAAATTAACTATGTCAGCATACCACGGTGCAACCGTGACAAATAATATTTTCTCATCAGGGAAATCCTCTTTAATTTCTGTAATGTCAGGACAATCAGTTTTGTTATCTAGCCTAGACAAATGGTCTTCCACTTGATTTTATATACCTTTTCTATCCTTGATCACTAAATTGAATTCTTATAGTAATAATATCCACCGAATTAGTCTAGGCTTTGCATCTTTTTTATTAATCAGATATTTAATGGATGAGTGATCTGTGTGCACAATTACCTTAGTGCCTATTAGATATGACCTAAACTTATCGAATGCAAATACTACTGCTAAGAGCTCTTTTTCAGTGGTAGTATAGTCACTAGCGTTGCACATGAGCTCAAATGGTTTGTTCTAGTCTGGTGGGATAACAATTGGTGTTGTCGAAAGCTTTTTCTTCAAATCTGTGAAGGCATTTAAACAATCATTAGTAAATTCAAATGGAAGATTTTGTTAAAGCAAAAGATATAAGGGTTTAGAGATTTGAGAAAAGTCTTTTATGAACCGCCTGTAGAATCCTGCATGTCCAAGGAAACCGCGTACACCTCGCACATTAGTAGGCGGGGACAAATTTGCAATTGCAACCACCTTGGCTTTGTCGACTTCGATGCCATGGCATAAAATTTTGTGACCCAACACTATTCCTTCGGTTACCATAAAATGACATTTTTCCCAATTCAGTACTAGGTTGGCTTCTTCACATCGTTTTAACACCTTGGATAAATTATCGAGACATCGATCAAAGTCCTAACCCGAAATGGAGAAGTCGTCTATAAATATTTCCATGCACTCTTCCACCATATCTGAAAAGATTGCCATCATGCATCTTTGGAATGTGGCTGGAGCATTACACAGTCCGAACGACATTCATCGAAATGCATAGGTACCATAGGGGCATGCAAAGTTATCTTTTCTTGGTCTTCGGGTGCTATGGCAATTTGATTATATCCCGAGTATCCATCGAGGAAGAAATAAAATGCTTTTCCCGCTAATCTATCCAACATTTGATCGATAAAAGGGAGGGGAAAATGATCATTCTTTGTGGCTTTGTTGAGCTTTCTGTAGTCCATGCATAAGCGCCAGCCCGTGACTGTTCTCGTGGTGAGTAACTCATCATGCTCGCTTTTGACCACGGTCGCACCACCATTCTTTGGTACGCATTATACTGGGCTAACCCATGAACTATCAGATATAGGATAAATTACTCCCGCATCCAGCCATTTTATTATTTCCTTCATGACTACCTTCTTCATGATCAGGTTGAGTCGTCTTTGGGTTCCACCAAGGAGTTGTGGCTATCATCAAGATTGATTTTGTGCATGCTTATTGTCGGACTGATTCCCTTCAAATCTGCCATTGTCCAACCTATAGCTTTCATGTGATGTGACAAAACATTCAACAGACTATTCTCCTGTTTGGAGGTTAGGTTGGCTGAAATAATCACTGGTAGGGTTTTATCAACTCCTAAATAAGCATATTTTAAATGCGATGGCAAAGTTTTAAGTTCTAATTTTGGTACATGTTGTGAAGATGACTCTTGATACTTAACTTCATCATAATCTAAAGGTTCAAATTTCATACCTTACCTATAAAGAAATCTCGATTGGTCCTTTTTCTTTCCTTCGCATCTTGCCTTGGTATCGCTTTCAGGGCATTCATTGCTCAGATTTCTATGGTCGGGGCCATAATTGTCAAAATCGTCTTCTAAAAATAATTCGTCTCGGCCAAAGTTTTCTACTTCATGCATCTCGGTTGTAGGTTCATGGTACAAAGTATTGTATTCATCGAGCCTTAGGGATTCACCTCGTCTAAGGATTACCTTTTCTTCAATCTTATTAATGCATTGGCATTCCTCTGGATCGTCCGCGTATTTCATAGAGTTGAATACATTGGCCGTGACTCTTTGCTCTCCAATTCTCATGGTGAATTCTCCCTTTTCACAATCTATTAAAATTCTACTGGTGGCTAAGAATGGGCGTCCCAAAATGATTGGTGCGTTTTCATCGGCTTCGTAATCCAGGATGAGAAAATCAATTAGAAATACAAATTTATCCATCTTTACTACAACGTCTTCAATTCTCCCCTCGGGCTGCACATAAGACCGATCAGCACAGCTGTAGGATGACTGATGTGGGATGGGCGTGATATTCGTCTAGTTTCATGAATATGGACTTTGGTATCAAGTTTACACTTGATCCCAAATCAATAAGAGCTCGTCCTATGAATTCATTACTAATGGAACATGGTATCACAAAGTTGCCAGGGTCTTTTTGCTTTGGTGGGAATTTGCTCACTACTGAGCAGATTTCTGTTATCGTGGCGACATGTTCTACCTTCCTTTTCTTTGTAACAATTTCTTTTTGAAACTTGGCATAGGAAGGCATTTGCTCAATGGCTTCAAGTAGGGGCACATTGATACACAACTGATCCAGAACATCAACGAATTTCTTGAACTGGATGTCATCATCATACTTCTTCATCCGTTGAGGGAACGGTGGTGGAGGTCTCACATCTATTGCTGATGGTGTTGAGGAATCATTGGCTGTAACCATGAATTTCTTGTTATCTGGTTGATGCTTTTCCGAGCCTTCACTTCTTTCCTTCTCTTCAGGCACTTGCTCTTGTTCAGTATTCTTAGATTGATCAGGTTGTGTTACGCCTTGGCAAGACTTGTTCAGGTGATCTACCCCAAACTTGTCATCTTGGTCGACTTGTTTTCCACTCCTTAGCGTTAGTACATTGCATTGCTCCTTCCCATGATGCTTAGTGACTTCAGTATCACTAGGGAGATTTCCGTGTAGGCGAGAATGTAATGCCTTGGCAATTTGTCTCACTTGATTCTCCAGCGCTCTGAGAGATAAACTATGGCTTTGCAACAATGTTGCTTGGCTTTGTAACAAATTTCCTTGATTTGTAATTGTTGCAGAATGTTCGTGCATCAAGGTCTTTATAAAAGCTATGAAATCTTTTATTGAGGCCATGAATTCCTGCAAGAATGATTCCAAGGAGTTAGTATTGGAATGAGTATTAGAGGAAGAAGATATACCTTTATTGTTCTGCCAAGGCTATTGATGATGCTGATTTTGAAAATATTGATGGTCAAAATTATTTTGCTATGGCCTGTAAGTTGCGGCTTGATTGTTGCTTCCTTGATTGTTCCATGAGAAATTTGGGTGCTGTCTCCAACCAAGATTGTACGTGTTCGAATAGGGATTATTGTTGTTCCGATTGTAGTTGCCCACAAAATTGGTTGACTCATGGTTTTTAGGACATTCGCTCTCATGATGGTTGCCATGAAAGAACAAGAACACATTATTGGTTGCTTTGACTTCTCTTACATCATTAAGACGTTGCAAATTTTTCAACATGTTGGTTATGGCAGAAAGTTGAGCTGCTACCGAATCTTTGCTCTCTAATTCATATGCTCCAGGGGCTTTTCTGTCGGTTCCCAATCTTGCACTTGGAAATTGATAGTCATTATTTGTTATTTTGTCGAGAATGTCAAAAGCTTCCTCGAGTGATTTGTCTAGTAAAGTGCCATTCGCTGAGGCATCTAGCATCATTCGAGTTGGTGCGTTGACTCCATTGTAAAACATCACCACTTGCGTCCAATCGTGAAATCCATGGTTAACATATTTACGAAGTAAACTTTTATACCTATCCCAACATGTATACATTGATTCATCATCTCCTTGGTGAAAACTTGCGATGTCGTTCCGTAGCTGTGTATTCTTATTGGGCAGATTATATCGGAGTAGGAAACTCTTGTATAAATCTGCCCATGACTCCATTGATCCGGAATGAACTCCACTGAGCCAAGCTCTTGCTTTATCACGTAAGGAGTAAGGAAAAAGCTTTAGTTTGAGCACATCTTCATGTACTCCTTGTTGTCGAAATGAATCGCTTACTTCAAGGAAAGCACGTACATGTTGTCTAGCATCTTCATTGGGTGTACCACCAAATTGGCCGATAGAGTTTAGCATATTAAACATAATTGGTTTAAGTTCAAAATTAGTGGCTTATATCTCGGTGCCACTATGCCAGGATTGAGGTCATCGAGAATAGGGTTCAAATGATCTCGTATCACTCTTGGTCTTGCAACTTGGAGATTAATCATTACATCTGGGTCTCCTAGATCTCCCATGTCGTTTTTCATTTGATTCAAATGTTATCTGGTTCTTTGGGCACTCAACCTTTGTCTTAATGTTTGCTCAACTTCGGGGTCGAATGGTTCCAAAGGTTTACCAACATATCTCAATTTCATGCAATAATAAACACCTATAAAAGAAAATAAAAACTACGTTAGACTAAATAAATATAAAGTGACAAAAATAACTTCTTATGGCTAAAAATTTCGTCAGTTGCCAATTCCCCGGCAACGACACCAAAAACTTGATTGCTTGTAAATGTATATGCTAAGGCAAGAAAATCTATGCAAGTATACACAATCGATGCAAGTAATATAGTAGTCAGTGAGTATCGTCTCCACAGGGATTGTATTAGAAATATATTTTCACCACAACTAGAACTAATGTCACAAACTAAATCCTACTAAGTATTTGAACTAAGAACTAATACGAAGAAACTAAGAAGAATGATTCAATGATTTCAGAATAATGTAGTTAAGACAAAGGAAATATGCAGACAGATAAAACAAAACAAGTATTGGTTTAAATATAATGCAAACAACCTCTCATATTCAGACGTGTCACAGAGCACTGATGTTAAACTATTGTCTTGACAACAATTATTCTAAGTTTTAAATGAATTATTATGCCTTACTAAGCTGCCCGACAGGATTACTAGGTATTCTTGGACGGTTGCTATGGTAATACCTCTCGACGTTAACTATAGACGTTGTCTTAACCTATTCTAACAATTATCCCTTTTAGTCGCTTGAAACTAACTCCTTATCTCTAAGGTAGACAAGTTAGAACTTCACCATCCCGGATTCATTCCTTTGCTCACGTTGATCTGTCTTAATTCTCCCGAATCTAAGAATCACTATCTAGACAAAAGGCTATATCTCGATGCTCTTACAATGCCAAGACATGTTTTACCGAAACCCCAGGTGATCTCTCGATGCTCTTACAGTGTTAAGGTAAAATATTTAAACTATGAGCAAAACATTCATAAGCAAACATAATTCATCATTCATAAATATAAAAATATTGTTTAGGCAAAACAAAGTTTAACACCAAGTAAAGCATTCATGGTTTTATCAAAGATTATCCAAGATTTAACCATTTAATACAACCCCAAATAAAATAAGAATTAAGAACAAAGGAAAAATGACTCCCAAAACCACGGGCTCTGTCGTGACAATCCTGATCAGCACCACGCATGCCTTGGTGATCACCCTCTCACGAGGCCTGATCATTGCTCTACTATCGTCTGGCTATGGAGGATACCAAGGAAGATTGGTGGGTAGATGGTGGGAAAGCACTGTAGTTGCTTGCTCACGCCTTAGGTAAAGCTCTTCTCTCTTCTTCTTCCTTGCCTCTTTCTCTTTGCGGCTACGGCTGAATATTTATAAGGAAAAATATCCTAGGGCTTTGCATGCTTTTGGAGTTTCCTTAATTAGCCGTTATTAATTTCCCAAGCTTAAAAAAGGAAAGGCGGCTGTCAAAACAATCAAGGCTTGCTTGCACGTGAAGTAGGTCATCCAGTTGGCATGTGACATAGGCGGTTTCGTCACACCTACTTCAGACTTCTTCAGATAAATCTTGCATCGGCGATATAAATCTACTCTTCACGTTCTCTTCTGTTCTGTTGACCTTTGCAATTTTTCATTTTCATGACTGAAATGTTCTTCCTCTGTAGAATTCCTGCACAAACACAACTCAAACAACCCTTTCTTCTTAGCAGCATCAGTCAAGCCAAATAAATCTTGCCTAAGCAAAACTTATTCACCACAGGCTAATATAACCTATATGCAACTAAATACAACTAAAAAGGTAGTGCATACTTTGTTTAGATGAGCAATAACTTAAGTGAAAAGACTAGAAATTGAGTCTTTTTATAGAGTTATCAGACGACAACCTTGTTAGAGCTGAAAACACATCTGTAAATTCTTTTATCATTGTGCGAATCTCTTTGGCTTAGTTTGGCTGGTTCCTTTTATGTCTTGTTCCAATCGTAAGTAATAATAATCGGCCACTGACCTAGTTTCTACCATTTGTCGAAAAGCTTGGTAGCACACTGATTGAGGTTCCGATCCCACCTCCCCCTGACACTGAGGCTCCACTTCACCTTATCGAAATTGGAAACGAAGCTTAGTGAAGTTCATGGTGATCGGGTCTAGCGTAGCCATCCATGCAACTCTTAAAACCATTTCTGCTCCTTCTAATGGAAGAACGTAGAAATCGGTCTGCACTTCAGTTCCTTCAACTCGTAGCTTAAGATTTCGAACTCATCCTTTATTTTACAAATTATCCCCGTTCCCAACTATCACCCTAAAATTTGGAGCATCCGTGATTTTTAATCCCAAGTATCTTGTTGTTAGGGACTGCACAAAGTTGTGAGTACTTCTCCCGTCGACTAATATACGCACCGTTCTACCCTTAACCTTACTCTGAACCCGTAAGGTGTTGGGTGTCACACATTCGGCTAGGGCGTTAAACGAAACCATGAACTGCTCATGACTTTCTTCCTTGCGATATAGCCCCATTCCTTATCATTTTCATTCGATAATTTTTCTAACTCGTTCTTTTCATGGGAATCTTCCTCATCCAAGATAAATAGTTGAAGGTCTTTGCGCTTATGTTCAGGAACATATTTCTCATCGCAGAAATAGTAGAGGCCTTTCTCTTGTCGTGGCTGAGCCTCAACAGTCGAGATTCTTCGTGGTTGAATGGAATTTGTCCGAATGACATGAGCCTCTAATGGTGGGGGTCATCCTGGTAGCACCTTAGGTCCTTGTATCTGATGAGTTGGTGTTGGCAGTAATGGAGGTTTCTTATACACGAATGCTTGCCCCGATATTTTGTTTTTGCATCCCAAAGCTTGGCTTCGTGAAAACAAGGCTGAAGCCAACATATCCATCATGGTATTGGGTCGTTCGGCTAGTACCTCATGCTTAATATCCTGCCTAAACCCAGAAATAAAATATTGTGTGAGGAACCCTTCAGAAAAATTCTCCGTCGTACGCAAAATTATCTCCTCAAATCTAGTTTGATAGTCCTCCACCGTCAAAATCTGCTCAGTTTCGCCAATTGCCCTTCCGGCGACTCTATCTCCATCATCGCAAAACGTTAATGATTGGCTTCTACCCGATACCACTTCTTAGTCGTGCCCTCTATCCGAAACGAAGTAATGGTTACACGATGATGGTTTTCGGTACGATAGAAGTCAAAAAAATCCTGGGCTGAAGCTAACCATTCCTCAGAATCTTTGCCGGTGAAAATCGATAACTCCACTTGCATCGAGCGTGGAGCAAACATAAAAACATCATTTCTTTCCTCCTTTACTTTCACTTTTCCCCGGATGTTCGCTGCCTCTACATTGTCATCGAGATGCATCTCCATATGAGCAGACATGGCGGCCAATTGGTGACCAAGATTTTGCAATGTACGTTGTGTTCTCTCATTCCAACATGTCTGTTCTTCGGCGTGTTTTTGGAATGATGTCATGGTGTCCTGCGAGGCTTTGATAGCTTCAGTGTTGTTGACCATGGTTCTTCCACTCTCAACGAAAGCACCAAAATGTCGTGGTAAACCTGAGAAATAGAATAAAGAAGAAAATGGAAGAAGAGAAATATATTGATTAGAAATTGTTCATTTTTTATGCCTCAGCTCAGTAAACAACTCTTTATTAATACCAACTGAATTCTAAGAAACGACAAAGTTAGTCAGAACCTTTGGGGCCCTCGTTGCTCTAGCGCCCTTGCGCTAAGCTTGGTTCTCCTCAACCGCTAATTCTTGTTCACCAGGCTCCTCATGATTGGGGTTTGTTACCAGGTATGGTGACTCAACTATTCTATCCGTAACACATACAAACCAAATGGACAGAAACATCCACCATGAGCCTGTTCCGAAGCTGGAGAATCGACTTGAATGAAATTAAAGGAATGGACTAAAACAACCGAATCCGAATCCAGAAGACTCTCACTTCTTGTGTTTTGACTTGATGATTCTAACCATATGAGGATCTCGAACGAAATCATTTACAGCGCTAATAAAAGTTGGCCATTTATTTTTACACCAGATTTCAGTCCATAAGATAGCAATTGCAGTTGTCTTGGGATTTAACTCGATCTCGCTATTACTACAAATTAATTTAGTAAAATCAATTTTTATTTTGCAGTATATATATATATATATTCTAAATTAACAAATCATTATCATTAAGCCAACCACTTCCAATTTACATATATGCAATTGAATTTTTACATCCTTGTAACAGATTTAATTGAATAATCTAGTATTTAAAATATGCACTTACCTTAATTGTTCATGAAGTACCATTTTTTATAACTACAAGCTATTTTTTTGTTGAATACAGGTGTATGGGGTCGCCTAGCTGCCCGTTATATCAGCTAATAACAGCTACTTAGCTTCCTTTGGGTAATTTTATAGAAATATTGTGCCCTCCTGGTGCCACCACATATGTTTGGCGACGAAGTCAGCAACACGATTTGTAACATCCTAATTATCGGGTAAGTGACCAAATTATAAGAACTTCTAAATTTAGTAGTTGAATTAGAATAATGTGATAATTCAATATTTTAAGGAGGAATTTTGTGATAGGTTTTATAATAAATATGAATGGATAACAAGGGACATTGGTAAATTTTAGGTAAGGCTATTTTATTTAATTTCTATGGGATAAGTACATAGAGTGAGAGAGAATACTGAAACCCTTTTCTTATTTCTTCCTCGTGCCCGTGGGTCTACTTGTGCAAAGGAAAGAATCTGAAATTCTAAGTGTTACATTGATTTTTGGTTGGGTAATGGAAGTTGGGATGTTATATAAGCTAAAGGAAATCTTATATGAGATTAAAACAACAAGATAAGTGTTTTGCAAATAGATTTGTAAAATGGGTTTTTAGAGGAAATTTTGATATGAAGTAATTTTTGAAGTTTTAATGAGATATTTGATTTTCCAATAGTCTAATTAAAAGATTATGAGTGTTAGAATTGGTTAATAGCATGTTTGAATGTTGGTATGATTTCAAGATTCAAATGTTTAAATGAGAATTTGGGATGTTTGAGAGTTATAAATGCATACAAGTTGGTTTAAAGGTATAAAGGTGAGTTTATAAACATAAGGTATGTGTTTAGGAGAGTTTTTGGGTGGATTTTAGATGATTTTTGAGTTCGAAATGGCCATTCTGGTCTTAGGGTATCGATACCCTTATGAACATGTATTGATACCCGATGATTTTAAAAGGAGAAATTGTAGAAGGTGTATCGATACCTGAAGGATGGTATCGATACCTTTAAAACATTGAATGACATATGTTAATCGGTACCTTGAGGAGGTATCGATACCCTTGCAACTTTGAATGTAATTTCGGTATCGGTACATGCGTAGGTATCGATACCCCTGAAAGGTGGTATCGGTACCCTTAGGGTGGTACCGATGTCTCCAAGCATGAAATGAACTATGGGGTTTCTTGTATACTAAGTTATTATGATTCAATATAATTGAGATAAGATCGATATTGATTCTATAATTGTTTGTGTAGTGATTGAACGTAATTGACTTCCAGTCAGCTTGGTATTTTGAACATCGATTCGAAAGGATTTGGATTAGACTTTAGTGAGGCAAAGGTGAGTCCAACTTCCCTTTTCGTAATAGAATTGAGGAAGGCTTGCGATAAGCCAACCTCAGTGTTTTCGATCAAAAACTTTGTATTTATTTTATGTTTTATTTAATTTTCATTGTTACAAACTATGTCTTATGATTATGTGTTATGAAAATATGAACTTTGAACATGTGAATATGTGAATATGAACTTAGAATCAGTGAATGTGAATATACTCTATGACAAATAAGTTATGTGAATAAGAAACACTTTGAATAAGGATTTAACCTAATTATATGATTAAAAGCCCAAAGTATATGTATGAGGATTAGAGGTATAGTTGGTATGCCAAGAGTCGAGGGTTTATGTGGTCCTTCGAGACAATTATATGGTCCTTCGAGATAATTATGTGGTCTTCTGGGAAAAATATGTGGTACTTTGGTGCAAACTATGTGGTCTTTCAGGGCAATTATGTGGCACTTCGGTGCAAATTACGAGTTGTGGTGACAACATTAGTGCACAACCTCATATTACTCAAATAACTAGATTTCTCAGTAGTATACCTTGGGCAATTGGAAAAAGACATACAAAATATAATTATTCATAAGTATACATTTGATATGAAAATTAAGAAATCTCTTTGAATAAAGTAAATAAGAATTCTCTTATTAAATTAGCACTATTGTATTACCTCACTAAGTCATAGACTTAGCGTGTGTTTCTCACGTGTAGGTTTGAAGAAAGCTGAAGATTGATTAGGGCGGAGGATAACGTATATTTCTAAAGATAAGATAAGAACAAGTTAAACGTAGGTTTTTGTTCATTTTGTAAACTGTGGGCATATATTATACTTTTAACTTGAAATGCTCTGATCGTATTTTGTAAACTGTTAATTTTGGATATTTATGTAAATTATTAAGATTTTATATGAAATGTTTTTCTATTTAGAATAGTTATAATTCTTTATCTTGATTAGTACAACAACTTTTAAATTTATAAATATTTTGAATTTCATATGTTTTGAAAATTCAAATGTGGCACCTCGGATCTGTATCTGGGTCTGGTACGGGTCAGGGGTGTTATATTTAATGGTATCAGAGCTATGGTTTAAGTGATTTTAAGTTCAAAATAAAGTTGGTTTTTGTTTTAAAAAGAGTACATACCAATTTTTAATAAAATTTTATTATCTGATAAGGGGATCAATATGTTATATTCACTACTACCTTTAGTAATTTGATTTTAATAGATGTCGAACTTTGAAGGCTCTCGAAGTGATGCGGCAGATAGGATGGAGGACTGTAGTAACTCCCCTGCCCCTAGTAGACAGAGTGAGGACAGACACAACCTGGAGTGCCTGTTCAAGATGAATGTCCCTAAAGAGCTGAGAAGCCTTAGAGCGCTTGAGTTTAGGGGAGAAGCGGAAGAAGGTTCGGTTGCCGCTGATATGTGGCTTAAAGATTTGAAAGTGATGTTAGATAATCTTCATTGTTCTGAGAAGGAAAAATTAAATGGTGCAGTTTCGCTCCTAAGAGGTCAAGCTAGAATTTGGTGGTCGAACGTGACTATGAAAGCTTCAAGGGATCAGGTGATTTGTCCCTTCTTTCTGGAGGAGTTTAAGAACAAGTACATAGGGGACCAGTTTATCCGCCAGATGAAGCAGGAATTTATGAGTTTAAAACAAGGGAATCGCATGGTGTATGAGATTGAGTGCGAATTCAATAAATTAAGTTGATTTGCTGCTAAACTAGTTCTTATCAAGAATTACACTTATGACTGGTTTGTAGAAGGTTTACGACCCCGATTAAAAGAGTTGATATTGGCTCTTAATCTCTCTTCCTTCCACGAGGTTGTGAACCGAGCTAAAGATCTAGAGCGAGCTAAAAATGAATGATTTACGGAGCAGCAGACGCAATGGAATAAAAGATCTGGTGTATCGTATAGTTCTTCGCAATCAAAGAAGAGTAGAGGTTCAAGTTCTCGACCTTAGACCAGAGCAGAATCCGGAACATCCTTGGGTAGAGGATCAAATATGGGAAGAGCTAGGCAAACTTATTCGGTGGAATCCGGAGTGGACAAGCCGAAGCAATGCCAGCACTATGGAAAGAATCATGGTGGTGTTTCCCATTGGGTCTCCGGAGCTTGTTTTAAATGTGGAGAGACTGGGCATTTTATCCGAGACTGCCCAATGATGATTGGAGAGCCTGCCCGGACAGAGAGATCTATGGTGACACTCGTGAGTGGAAGAGGTAGAGAAAGAGGAATGAATCAATCCGAGCCTGCTGCTCAACATGAAGTGCGTTCTACCGCTCGGGTTTATAATTTGAAGACTAGTGAAGATTGTGATAACCCAAAAATCATTGCAGATACTTTTCAAATAGTCGATAAATCTGTTTTAGTTTTGATTGACTAGGGATCGAATTATTCTTATGTCAGTAGTAAATTGGCTAAAGAGTTGAATCTTCCGTTAAAGCCTATTCGTAGTGAGATGATTGTGACAAATCTATTAGGAAATAGGGTTCGGGTAGGAAAAGTTTGTAAAGGGTGTCCCATAAGGATTCAGGGATTGAATTCCCTGCTAATCTAATAGAATTACCCTTTGATAAATTTGAGGTTATTCTGGGGATGGATTGGCTTTATCATGATTATACCAATTTGGATTGTCGACTTAAGCGAGTGTAGTTAACAAGCCTTAAAGGAGTGGAAGTTAGTGTGGTCAGTGAAAGAATCCATTCTTTAGCTAATGTGATATCAGTAATGTCGGCTCAGAAGTTGATGTTGCAAGGATGTCAAATGTATATTGCTAATGTAATCGACACAAGAGTTGTAGGAAGTAAGATTAAAAATATTCCGACAGTCAGAGAGTTTCCAGACGTAATTTCGGATGATTTTCCTGGGTTACTCCAGATAGAGAAGTAGAGTTCCATATTGAAGTTATGTCTGGATCAGCACCAATTTCGATGGCTCCTTATAGAATAGCTCCGAAGGAGTTTAAAGAATTAAAAGCTCAGCTGTAAGAGCTTTTGGATAAAGGGTTTATTAGACCTAGTGTGTCACCGTGGGGAGCTCTAGTGTTATTTGTTAAGAAGAAAGATGGTTCGATACACCTCTGTATAGATTATCATCAGCTGAACAAGGTGACCATAAAGAACTAATATCCTCTTCCAATGACAGATGATTTATTTGATCAACTCAAGGGAATTGCTATATTTTTACAAGATTGATTTACGCTCAGGGTATCATCAGTTGAAAATTTAAGAAAAATATGTTCCTAAAACGATGTTTAGGACTCGGTAATGTTTGTCGTAATGCCATTTGGGTTAACTAACGCACCTGTAACGTTTACGGACCTGATGAATAAAGTTTTTCAACCAAACCTTGATCAGTTCATATTCGTCCTTATTGATGACCTTATTCGTCCTTGATCACTTCGAATGTAATTTGAGTATCGATACATGCATAGGTATCGATACCCCTAAAAGGTGGTATCGTTGCCCTTAGGGTGGTACCGATACCTTCAAGCATGAAATGAAATATGGGGTTTCTTGTATATCAAGTTATTATGATTCGATATAATTGAGATAAGATCGATATTGATTCTAGAATTGTTTGTGTAGTGATTGAACGTAATTGACTTCCAGTTAGCTTGGTATTTTGAACATCGATTCGAAAGTATTTGGATTAGACTTTAGTGAGGCAAATGTGAGTGCAACTTCTCTCTTCGTAATAGAATTGAGGAAGGCTTGCGATAAGCCAACCTCAATGTTTTCGATCGAAAACTTTGTATTTATTTTATGTTTTATTTAATTTCCATTATTACAAAATATGTCTTATGATTATGTGTTATGAAAATATGAACTTTGAACATGTGAATATGAACTTAGAATCAGTGAATGTGAATATACTCTATGACAGAGAAGTTATGTGAATAAGAAACACTTTGAATATGGATTTAACCTAATTATATGATTAAAAGCCTAATGTATATGTATGTGGATTAGAGGTATAGTTGGCATGCCAAGAGTCGAGGGTCTATGTGGTCATTCGAGACAATTATGTGGTCCTCCAGGACAAATATGTGGCACTTTGATGCAAACTATGTGGTCCTTCAGGGCAATTATGTGTCACTTCGATGCAAATTACGAGTTGTGATGACAACATTGGTGCACAACCTCATAGTACTCAAATAACTAGATTTCTCAGTAGTATACCTTGGGCAATTGGAACAAAGACATACAAAGTATAATTATTCATAAGTATACATTTGATATGAAAATTAAGAAATCTCTTTGAAAAACTGCTTGAATAAATTAAATAAGAATTCTCTTATTAAATTAGCACTATTGTATTGCCTTACTAATTCATAGACTTAGCGTGTGTTTCTCACGCGTAGGTTTGAAGAAAGCTGAAGATTGATTAGGGCGGAGGATAGCGTATATTTCTAAAGATAAGATAAGAACAAGTTAAACATAGGTTTTTTGTTCATTTTGTACACTGTGGGCATATATTATACTTTTAACTTGAAATGCTCTAATCGTATTTTGTAAACTTATAATTTTGGATATTTATGTAAATTATTAAGATTTTATATGAAATATTTTTCTATTTAGAATGCTTATAATTCTTTATCTTGATTAGTACAACAAATTTTAAATTTATTACTATTTTGAATTTCATATGTTTTGAAAAGTCAAATGTGGAACCTCAGATCTGCATCTGGGTCTGGTACGGGTTAGGGGTGTTACATTTAATGTTATCAGAGCCATGGTTTAATTGATTTTAAGTTCAAAATAAAGTTTTTTTTTTGTTTTAAAAAGAGTACATGCTAATTTTTAATAAAATTTTGTGATCTAATAAGGGGATCAATATGTTATATTCACTAATACCTTAAGTAATTTGATCTTAATAGATGTCGAACTTTGAAGGCTCTCGAAGTGATATGAGAGAAAGGATGGAGGAGAGTAGTAACTCCCTTGCCCCTAGTAGACAGAGTGAAGAACAGGCATAGCCTGGAGTGCCTGTTCAAGATGAATGTCCCTAAAGAGCTGAGAAGCCTTAGAGCGCCTGAGTTTAGGGGAAAAGCGAAAGAAGGTTCGGTTACCACTGATATATGGCTTAAGGATTTGAAAGTGATGTTAGATATTCTTTATTTTTCTAAGACGGAGAAATTATATGGTGCAGTTTCGCTCTTAAGAGGTCAAGCTAGAATTTGGTGGTCGAACGTGACTATGAAAGCTTCAAGAGATCAAGTGATTTGGCCATTCTTTCTGGAGGAGTTTAAGAACAAGTACATAGGGGACCAGTTTATCCGGCAAATGAAGTAGGAATTTATGAGTTTAAAATAAGGGAATCACTCGGTGTATGAGATTGAGTGTGAATTTAACAAATTAAGTTGATTTGCTGCTAAGCTAATTCCTATCGAGAATGACTCTTATGACTGGTTTGTAGAAGGTTTAAGACCCCAATTGAAAGAGTTATTATTGGCTCTTAATCTCTTTTCCTTCCAAGAGGTTGTGAATCGAGCTAAAGCTCTAGAGCAAGCTAAAAATGAAAGATTTACGGAGAAGCGGATGCAATGGAATAAAAGATCTGATGCATCGTACAGTTCTTCGCAATCAAAGAAGAGTAGAGGCTCAAGTTATCAACCTCAGACCAAAGCAGAATCCGCAGCATCCTCGGGTAGATGATCAAATCTGGGAAAAGCTAGGCAAACTTATTCGGTGGAATCCAACGTGGACAAGCCGAAGCAATGTCAACACTATGGAAAGAATTATGGTGGTGTTTCCCATTGGGTCTCCAGAGCTTGTTTAAATGTGAAGAGATTGGGCATTTTATCTGAGACTACCCAATGATGATTGGAGTGTCTGCTCAGACAGAGAGATCTATGGTGACACTCATGAGAGGAAGAGGTTCGAGGAAGAGGAATGAATCAATATGAGTCTACTGCTAAACCTGAAGTGCGTTCTACCACTCGGATTTATAATTTGAAGACTAGTGAAGATTGTGATGACCCGTAAATCATTGCAGGTACTTTTTAAATAGCCGATAAATCTGTTTTGGTTTTGATTGACTCGGGATCGAATTATTCTTATGTCAGTGGGAAATTGGTTACAGAGTTGAATCTTCCGTTAGAGCCTATTCATAGTGAGATGATTGTGAGAAATCCATTAGGAAATAAAGTCCGCGTAGGAAAAGTTTGTAAAGGGTGTCCCATAAAGATTCAGGGATTGAATTCCCTGCTAATCTAATAGAATTACCCTTTGATGAATTTGAGGTTATTCTGGGGATGGATTGGCTTTATCATGATTATGCCAATTTGGATTGTCGACTTAAGCGAGTGTAGTTAACAAGTCTTGAGGGAGCGGAAGTTAGTGTGGTTAGTGACAGAATCCATCCTTTAGCTAATGTGATATCAGTAATGTCGGCTCAAAAGTTGATGTTGCAAGGATGTCAAATGTATATTGCTAATGTAATCGACACAAGAGTTGCATGAAGTAAGCTTAAAGACATTCTAACAATCAGAGAGTTTCCAGACGTATTTTTAGATGATTTTCCTGGGTTGCCTCCAGATAGGGAAGTAGAGTTCCAGATTGAAGTTATGTCTGGATCAGCACCAATTTCGATGGCTCCTTATAGAATAGCTCCGAAGGAGTTGAAAGAATTAAAACCTCAACTGTAAGAGCTTTTGGATAAAGGGTTTATTAGACCTAATGTGTCACCGTGGGGAGCTCTAGTGTTATTTGTTAAGAAGAAAGATGGTTCGATACGCCTCTGTATAGATTATCATTAGCTGAAAAAGGTGACCAAAAAGAATAAATATACTCTTCCAAGGATATACGATCGATTTGATCAACTCAAGGGAACTGCTATATTTTTCCAAGATTGATTTACGCTCAGGGTATCATCAGCTGAAAATTCAAGAAAAATATATTCCTAAAACGGTGTTTAGGACTCGGTAATGTTTGTCGTAATGTCATTTGGGTTAACTAACGCACCTGCAACGTTTATGGACCTGATGAAAAAAGTTTTTCAACCATACCTTGATCAGTTCGTATTCATCTTTATTGATGACATTTTAGTGTACACTAAGTCGAAAGAGGAGCATGATGTCCATCTTCGTGTAGTTCTTTAAACGTTGCAAGATAAGAAGTTTTACACGAAGTTCTCTAAATGTGAGTTTTAGTTATTAGAAGTGGCATTTTTAGGGCATATGGTTTCTATTGAGGGAATTCGAGTATACCCACAAAATGTTAGAGCTGTGTTAGAGTGGGAGATTCCGAAGAATGTGTCAGAAGTTCGAAGTTTCTTGGGGCTCCAGGTTATTATTAGAGATTTGTCTAAACTTTTTCGATGTTATCCCTGTCTTTAACCAAATTATTAAGAAAGGAGGTACATTTTGAATGAACTCCTGATTGTCAGAATAGCTTTGAAACATTGAAGAAAGTTTTTACTGAAGCTCCGGTGTTGGTGCAACCTGAATCAAACAAGGATTTCACAATTTTTAATGACATTTCCCATAATGGTTTAGGTTGTGTTATAATGCAAGATGGGAAGGTTGTTGCTTATGCCTCAAGACAGCTGAAGCCTCATGAAAAGAATTATCCGACGCATGATCTGGAGTTGGCAGATGTGGTCTTTGCATTAAAAATTTGGAGGCACTATTTGTATAGTGAGCGTTGTTATATCTTCACCGATCACAAGGGCTTAAAGTATTTGTTGACTCAAAAGGAGATAAATTTGAGGCAAAGAAGGTGGATGGAATTACTGAAGGATTATGACGCGATCATTGATTACTATCCCTTGAAAGCCAACATACCAGCGAATACTCTTAGTCGAAAGACTTTTATCGGTTTACGTAGTTTGAACGCTCGATTGGTGTTAAAAGAAAATGGTGCATTGATGGAAGAGTTAATATTGAAACCCATGTTGTTAGATCGGATCAAGAAGTTACAAAAGAAAGATAATAAGTGTTTGCCTTGGTTTGATCGAGTAGAGAATGGGGGACTTGAGGACTTCGAGGTTAAGTCGATGGGTGTTTATATTTTAAAAATCGTGTGTATGTCCCGAATGACTGTGAGGTGAAACGAGATATTTTGTATAAAACACATTGTAGTCCCTTAACGATGTCCCTTAACGGGTTTGCCTGTATCTCCGGGGAAGAAAGATTTGATTTGGGTAATTATGGATAGTCTTACAAAGACTGCACATTTTATCCCTTTATCCCTGTGTGAACGGACTTCTCTATGGAGAAACTTGCGGAATTGTATATCAAGGAGATAGTGCGACTGCATGGTGTTCCAATCTCGATAGTTTCTAATAGAGATCCCAGATTCACTTCAAGATTTTGGAAGTCTTTGCAAGGAGCTTTGGATTCTTGATTGAATTTTAGTATTGCGTTCCATCCTCAGACTGATGGTCAATCAGAGCAAACAATTCAGACTCTGGAAGATATGTTGAGAGCATGTGTGATTGATTTTACTAGATCTTGGGAAAAATATTTGCTGCTTATTGAATTTTCTTATAATAATAGCTATCAATCCAGTATCAATATGGCACCATATTAAGCATTATATGGAAGAAAGTGCAGAACACCACTCAATTGGAATGAATTAAAAGATCGAGAAGTTCATGGTCTGGATTTGATAAAAAAAATGGAAGAAAAAGTTCAAGTGATTCAGCACAATTTAAAAGTTGTCTCGGACAGACAAAAGTCATACGCCGATTTGAAAATAAAGAAAATTGAATTTCAAGTGGGTGATGAGGTATTTTTGAAAGTATCACCTTGGAAGAAGGTGCTTCGCTTTCGGAGTAAAGGACAATTGTGTCCTAATTTCATTGGACCTTATGAAGTTTTGAAGAAAGTTGGACCAGTGGTATATTAGTTAGCGTTGTCACCAAAGATGGAAAAGATTCATAATGTCTTCCATGTGTGTGTGCTTCAGCGGTATAGATCTGATCCTGCATATATCATAACTCCAGATGAAATAGAAGTTCAATCTGATTTGACTATGAGGAAGAACGGGTTCAGATTCTAACTTTCAAGAGCAAGCAGTTGCGGAATAAAACGATTCCACTAGTGAAGGTTCTATGGAGAAATCATAAAGTATAAGAAGCTACATGGGAGCATGAGGAAGATTTGAGGGAACAATATCCCCACCTTTTTTTGCAATGAAAATTCGAGGACAAATTTTTTTTAAGGGGGAGATTTGTAACATCCCAATTATCGGGTAAGTGACCAAATAGTAAGAACTTCTAAATTTAGTAGTTGAATTAGAATAATGTGATAATTTAATGTTTTATAGAGGAATTTTGTGATAGGTTTTATAATAGATATGAATGGATAACAAGGGTACATTGGTAAATTTCAAGGAAGGCTATTTTATTTAATTTCTATGGGACAAGTACATAGAGTGAGAGAGAAGGCTGAAACCCTTTTCTTGTTTCTTCCTCGTGCCTGTGGGTCTACTTGTGCAAAGGAAAGAATCTGAAATTCTAAGTGTTACTTTGATTTTTGGTTGGGTAATGGAAGTTGGGATGTTATATAAGCTAAAGGAAAGCTTATATGACATTAAAACAACAAGATAAGTGTTTTGCAGATAGATTTGTAAAATGGGTTTTTAGAGGAAATTTTGATATGGAGTAGTTTTTGAAGTTTTAATGAGATATTTAACTTGTTAATAGTCTAATTAAAAGATTAGTAGTGTTAGAATTGGTTAATAACATGTTTGAATGTTGGGTATTATTTGAATATTCAAATGATTAAATGATAATTTGGGATGTTTGAGAGTTATAAATGCGTACAAGTTGGTTTGCAGGTATAAAGGTGAGTTTATAAACTTAAGGTATGTGTTTATGAGAGTTTTTGGTTGGATTTTAGGTGATTTTCGAGTTGGAAATGGTCATTCTGGTCTTAGGGTATCGGTACCCCTATGAACAGGTATCGATACCTCATGAGTTTAATAGGAGAAATTGTATAAGGTGCATCGATACCTGAAGGATGGTATCAATACCCTTAAAGGATCGAATGCCATATGTGTATCGGTACCTTGAGGAGGTATCGATACCCTTGCAACTTTGAATATAATTTGGGTATCGGTACATGTGTAGGTATCGATACCCCTGAAGGGTGGTTTCGGTACCCTTAGGGTGGTACCGATATCTCCAAGCATGAAATGAAATATGGGGTTTCTTGTATATCAAGTTATTATGATTCGATATAATTGAGATAAGATAGATATTGATTCTAGAATTGTTTGTGTAGTGATTGAACGTAATTGACTTCCAGTCAGCTTGGTATTTTGAACATCAATTCGAAAGGATTTGGATTAGACTTTAGTGAGGCAAAGGTGAGTGCAACTTCTCTTTTCGTAATAGAATTGAGGAAGGCTTGCGATAAGCTAACCTTAGTGTTTTCGATCGAAAACTTTGTATTTATTTTATGTTTTATTTAATTTCCATTGTTACAAACTATGTCTTATGATTCTGTGTTATGAAAATATGAACTTTAAACATGTGAATATGAACTTAGAATCAGTGAATGTGAATATACTATTTGACAGAGAAGTTATGTGAATAAGAAACACTTTGAATAAGGATTTAACCTAATTATATGATTAAAAGCCCAATGTATATGTATTAGGATTAGAGGTATAGTTGGCATGCCAAGAGTCGAGAGTCTATGTGGTCCTTCGAGATAATTATGTGGTCCTCCGGGACAAATATGTGGCACTTCGGTACAAACTCTATGGTCCTTCAGGGCAATTATGTGGCACTTCGGTGCAAATTACGAGTTGTGGTGACAGCATTAATGCACAACCTCACAGTACTCAAATAACTAGATTTCTCTGTAGTATACCTTGGGCAATTGGAACAAAGACATACAAAGTATAATTATTCATAAGTATACCTTTGATATGGAAATTAAGAAATCTCTTTGAAAAATAGTTTGAATAAAGTAAATAAGAATTCTGTTATTAAATTAGCACTATTGTATTATCTCACTAAGTCATAGACTTAGCGTGTGTTTCTCAAGATGAAGATTTATTAGGGCGGAGGATAGCGTATATTTCTGAAGATCAGATCAGAACAAGTTAAACGTAGGTTTTTGTTCATTTTGTAAACTGTGGGAATATATTATACTTTTAACTTGAAATGCTCTGATCAGATTTTGTAAAATGTTACTTTTAGATATTTATGTAAATTATTAAGATTTTATATGAAATGTTTTTCTATTTAGAGTGGTTATAATTCTTTATCTTGATTAGTACAACAAATTTTAAATTTATGACTATTTTGAATTTCATATGTTTTGAAAAGTCAAACGTGGCACCTCGGATCTGTATTTGGGTCTAGCACGGGTCAGGGGTGTTACACGATTGGCCTCCCTTAGTATGTGCTTTAGATCCACTACCCAATTTCTCCTTAACAGTTTCTCTATGTGTTGAAGAATTATTAATTTCTTGTGTTCAATTGATCTATTTTTTATTAGGTTGACAGTCTCCTTATTGTCTAATTCCAAAATCAAGTTTCTTTCTCCCCTCATCCAAGCTACTTTTAAGCCCTCATGGATACCCCACAATTATGCTTCCAGTATAGTACAAATTCCTATTTTCCTTCAAAATCCCTAACGCCAGTTTCCATTGTAATCTCTTGCAACCACTCCACTCATTGCTTCTCCAGTATTCTGACGCTTGGTTCCATCTGTGTTGATTTTATAGCAATTAATATCTTGTTTCTGCCATCTGCATCGGGTATTATTATTGGTTCTGGTATTTCCAGAGTTTGTAATTTTTGAGTTCAACATCTCCTGAGTAAGTCTACTCACTTGTTGAATAATTGATTCTCATTCAATCATTTATGGGTCAAAGAAGGTAGGCCAATTCTCAATTCTTGGAGTAGGTGCTATTAATCAACCATTTGATACTTTAATGTTCCTTCAGGTTTTGCATCTTTACAAGATGGATGAGATTGTTGATGTCGAATTTAATACAAAATTCAAAATATTTGAGGTAAAGACTAACAAGTAAGGATAACTGATGACAGAGTTAGAAAAATTAGATTACCATGTTCAATTTTACAAACTTTTATATAATTTTTTTATAAAAACTATTAAGTGGATGAAGGTAAATTCTAAGATGTTAATTTTCTTTAAAGGGTGTTAGTCATTTTTAAAATAGTGTTAATATTAATTTTATTAATTCTAACACCCAATTTTGTCCGAGGACCAGTCTTGATTTTAATATTATTTGTTTACTTATTTTCTTCATTTTTTATTATTAATTAAAGAGCCATGTTTCTTTAATTTCATCCGTTGTTTAATATAGGTACATATTAAATAAACTCATTTGCCTCCCTATCGAACCGTCTCTTAAATAATCTTCTCAATTTCACACTTTTTCTTTCTCTATCGAGTTACGTGGACTACTAGTTTTATCGTGGTTTAACAACGTTATATAATACATAAAAATATTTAAACTATATGTTTGTATAGAACAAACATAATATAATCTTAAAATAAAGTTTGATAAAAATAAAATTGATACTTAAATCGACATAAAACTAAGTCGCACTTCCATCATAATTTCAAATTTCTCAAAATATTCCTTAAATTTTATAAATATTTATTTCATTATCAACCCTCCAACTTTTGCTAAACAAATAATTAAACAACTAATTTTGAATTATTTCTAAAATTCACCTTAACTTTTCATTAAATTCATAATAGCCCTTCACTATTATCATCATGTCACATTAATAACATAAAATTTCCAGCACCTTAATAAAATATTCAAATCAACACTTAAACATTTAAAAACTTGCAATTTTATCCTAACTTTCTTAGACTTTTCAATTTCAACCTTTCACCTTACCAAACTTGCAAATCAATCCCCAAACTAATATTTAATTCAAAAATCAACATACTGATAAAATTTCCAGCATTGTGCTATTTTACCCAAATGGTACTTTCACATTTAATAAACTTTAAATCAAGTCCCTATAATATTGAGACTTTTTTTACTTCCACCCTTAACTTTACCAAACTTGCTATTTGATTCCAATCAACTTTCTAACTTAAATTTCTAGCATTTAATCATTATAATTCAACATTTAGTACCTCAAATTTAACATTTATACATTAATTCCCAATTTTTCAAAACTAGTAAGTTAACCCTTTTTCTAATTCAAGCTTCCAAATTGCTCCAAATTGATCTTCAATTCGCATAGAACACTTCTAATATCAATTATAAACCATAGGAAATTTTTCAATATCCCCCCAAATTTTCCCCTTGGCCAAATACTATAAGGTAGGGATTCCATGATTTCCTACTTTATTCAAGCATTAATTCAACCTTTAAACAATATTTCTAAACTTCTAAAATTAAACCCCTAACATAATTAATCCAAATCAAATTTTCTTCAAAACCCTAGGTCGTGGACGAATAGTCTTATACATAATTTCTAGTGGTTTTAATCATCACACATGCCTTAGAATTAATCTCCAACATCAAGAACATAATAATCTTTCATCAATCTTTCAAAATCCCTAAACCCTAATTTCCAATTTCATGAAATAAACATGTTCACCATGTAATATCTATACCAAATGATAGAGAATTTCATGTAGGTTAATTTTCTATTTCACAACTTAGTCCAAAAATCAATCATGTAACCTAAAAAATGAACTTGAAATTTTTTCTTACCTTTTATGGAGACTCACGGCTTGGAGAGAAGAAATGGTTGAAAATTTTGCTAGTTTTCTTGATTATTCTAGTGTTAAATTAACTTAAACACATGGCTTAATAATATAATTGAATATTAAATTCAATTAATGAGAAATCCTTAATTTGTCATTAATGAACCTTGATAATTACCAAATGCCATTGCATTATCTTCCATTAAAATATTCCATAGTAAAAGATATATTAACTTGGCTTTGACTATCTACTTTGGCCATGCAATTTTTGAAAATTACATTTAGTCACTAAATTTTCCACTATTCGATCGAATCCAAAAAAATACAAAAACATATATGCTAAATTTATCTGATATAAAATATGAAAATAATATTTCCAACACTTGTCTAACACCCTTCAAATTTTCGTAAAATTTTGGTTCGATCCGATTATCCGATTTTGATATCGAACTTTATCGCTTTATAGCATTTAACACATATCTCGTATCAAAAATCTGATTACAAAAAAAATCCTTATTTTAGGCCAAACTGTTCATTTACGAGCTAAAATATGTAACTTTTAGAAATTACATTTTTGGTCCTTGAACGTTTACAAGTTTATACTTTAGCCACCAAACTTTTAAACTTGTATTTTAGTCACTAGCCAAAATTTTGGGTATTACAACTCTCCCCCTTAAAGAAAATTCATCCTCGAATTTTCCATATGTATCTACATACCTGGAGCAAAAAGATGAGGAAAATGTATTTTCATGTCTTTTTCTCGTTCCCAAGTTGCTTCCTCAACTTTATGGTTCCACCAAAGAACATTCACCAGTGGAATCGTCTTGTTCCTCAATGCTTTAACTCCATGAGCTAAAATCTTTATTGGTTCTTCTTCGTACGATAAATCTGGTTGGATCTCAATTTCCTCTGGTGTAATCATATGCGTAGGATCCGATCTGTTGAACTATGTTTTGATATAACAATTTAAGGCAAAATGTTTTTTTGACTTGAATTGAATTTGCAAAATGTTTTTGGATTTGAATTGAATTTATTCAAAGTTTTAAAAGGTTTCAAAAATAATTCAAAGTCCATTAAAATCGGATTTGAGCAAAAATGCTAAAGGGTTTCAAAGTGCATCCATGCATCCCTGCAGTGCATCCATGCATCTGCACTAATGCATCGATGCATCAGGCAATGCATCCATGCATCCAAACATCGAATGCAATTAGTGCATCGATGCATCCTTGCCATGCATCAATGCATCCTTGCCATGCATCGATGCATCCTTGCCATGCATCGATACATCCTGTCATGCATCCATGCATCAAGGCTCCAACGGCTAGTAACGGCTAGTTTATTTGAATTTAATGAAGGGGTATCGATGCACCTTGATCATGCATCGATGCATCATGTTAAAGGCAGCCTTTTTTAGTAGAAAAATCATTCCCAAACGACTCCAAAACATCCCCAACGGCTATATACAACATCAAACACATTCCAAGCTATAAATACAAGTTAAGGACACTTGAAGAAGCAAGAGAACAACTATCCAAGCAATCAAACACAAGAGAAGAGTTTTTCATTCTTATTTCATCTTTGTCTTGTAAATATTTTGTTCTTGTGAGCTCAATCTTGTAAACACCTACCTTAGAGAGGTTTTCTTGTTTACATCTTTTATCCTTTTGTAAAGGGGAAAGGTTCTAGCTTATCCCGTGTAAAAGCTAGGGAAATGTTCTAGTTTATCCCGAAAAAACTAGGGAGTTGTAAGGTTATCTCTTTATCCTCAAAAGAAAGAACAAATTAGTGAATTTGTTGGAAAATCCTTGGTGATGAGCTAAGGTAGTGGATGTAGACTTTGATTGAGAAAGTCGAACCACTCTAAATCACTGTGCAATTTTCTATCTTTCAATCTCCTTACTCCCTAAACACAAAACCGTTCCGACCCCTCTTTGCAAACCTTTCCGGTTATCTATTCGAGCGTCTGAAAAATCCTAACAATTGGTATCAGAGCCTAACTCGTTAAGAAGGTTTAACCACCTTGAGACGGTCCTAGAAGACACTCTACCAATTCCCGACACAACCGAGAAGATGGCTTCCACCTCTGGCTCGTTCCACATGGAAGACTCCCTACCAACCGACAAGCCTCCATACTTCAATGGAGTCAACTATCGTCATTGGAAGAAATTAATGAAAGTATTCATCCAATCCAATGATCTTGATGCATGGGAGATAATCGAGAACGGCTACTCTTCTCCAAAGAAGAAAGAGAAGAAGCGGAGTGACAAAGAACGGAAGAAAGCTCAACTTAATGCCAAGGCCATGCACATGGTGTTGTGAGCATTTGGTCCTGAAATCTATGAAGGAGTTTCTTCATGTTCAAGTGCCAAGGAGCTTTGGAATAAGCTCGAGGAAATCCATGGAAACAAGAAAGAAGAACCAACAAAGGTGGTGTCTCTATTGGCTAATGAAGAGCCCGAGGTATCTTCTAACTCAAATGAATTTAATTCTTATACGTTTGATGAGTTACAAAATGCTTTTAATAGGTTATATTCGGAGTTTGAGACCATGAACTCCAAATATAAGAAAATGATTTTAAAATTTAAAATCGAGAATGATTTTCTTTTGAAAACAAAAATAGATTTTGAAAGCCAAAATGAAATTTTGAAAAAGGATTTAGAGCTTTCAAAAATAAAAATTGAAAGTTTTGAAAAAGAAAATTTTGATTTAAAAGTTAAGCTTGAATGCTTAACAAAAGAAAAAGAAATCATTTTAAATAATTCATTTAGTTCAATAATGACAATATGTTCACATTGTCATTATCATGGTCATAAGGAACATACTTGTCCTTTGAAGAAAGGAAAGCATTTTAAAATTAAACAAGTATGGATTCCTAAGGGAACAAGGGGCATTGAAACTAACGTTCAAGGATCCAAAGCAATTTGGATACCAAAATCATGTCTCTTGTAGGTGTGTGGGAGAAATGGTGATGAAAGTGATGATATTCAAGTTGCTCTAGCCACACATAAAAAGGAATGGGTAACCTCTAAGCTTAAAGCTTTTAATTTTGGTTATTTGGTTGCTCATTTGATTTTAAGCATGCATGAGGTTTTGGTTTTAAATGATTATGCATCATTGTTTTAATCTCATGTATGTTGAAAAGATGATTATGATGAACATTTTAAGGTTATATTAATTTTTGAGAATTTTTAGTTCATCATAATAAATATTGGTCAAAATTGGTTTTAAATGATAATAATATCTCTCTAACAATTGATATCAAATTTCAAAATACTTTGATTTTATAAATTTTAATTTTTGGCCTAAATTTGAATGTTTATGCATGTGGTATAAATGAAAATGATATCTCTCTAGCAATTGATATCAAATTTTTCAAAATGCATAACATTTTTGGAAAACTTTATGCAAATACACTTAATTTTAACAATTGGTATTAATATCAAATTTCAACAATTGGTATTGCATAAAGTATTTTAGACTTGGATATATTGAATTTCATGTGCCTCTAACATGTTTGTTATTCTTTGTAGAAATTCAATATTTTGTTTAAGTGTCATGAACTTAAAAGCTAAATTTTGTTTGGAATGTTATTATTGAGGGAGAGCTTTGATTTTTCAAATGATTTTTAAAATGTAAAATTTACTACTTACACTCCAAAGTTATTTTGAACTTCAAAGATTGAATTATTTTTGATATAACAAAAAGGGGGGAGAAGTTATGGTTTGAAAAATTCAATTTCTTAATGAAAAAGGGGGAGCTTAACATTTTCATATATTTTCCAACAATTGGTAACAATTTATATCATTTTGTTAACAATTGATATCTTTTTCATTAAACATTTTATTAAGGGGAAGTTTTGCCAAAAACCAATTTTTCAAATGTTTTGTTATATCAAAAAGGGGGAGATTGTTGAACTATGTTTTGATATAACAATTTAAGGCAAAATGTTTTTGGACTTGAATTGAATTTGCAAAATGTTTTTGGATTTGAATTGAATTTATTCAAAGTTTTAAAAGGTTTCAAAAATAATTCAAAGTCCATTAAAATCGGATTTGAGAAAAAATGCTAAAGGGTTTCAAAGTGCATCCATGCATCCCTGCAGTGCATCTATGCATCCCTGCAGTGCATCCATGCATCCATGCATCAAGGCTGCAACGGCTAGTAACGGCTAGTTTATTTGAATTTAATGAAGGGGTATCGATGCACCTTGATCATGCATCGATGCATCATGTTAAAGGCAGCCTTTTTGAGTAGAAAAATCTTTCCCAAATGACTCCAAAACATCCCCAACGGCTATATACAACATCAAACACATTCCAAGCTATAAATACAAGTTAAGGACACTTGAAGAAGCAAGAGAACAACTATCCAAGCAATCAAAACACAAGAGAAGAATTTTTCATTCTTATTTCATCTTTCTCTTGTAAATATTTTGTTCTTGTGAGCTCAATCTTGTAAACACATACCTTAGAGAGGTTTTCTTGTTTACATCTTTTATCCTTTTGTAAAGGGGAAAGGTTCTAGCTTATCCCATGTAAAAGCTAGGGAAAGGTTCTAGTTTAGCCCGGAAAAACTAGGGAGTTGTAAGGTTATCTCTTTGTCCTCAAAACAAAGAACAAATTAGTGAATTTGTTGGAAAATCCTTAGTGAGGAGCTAAGGTAGTGGATGTAGACTTTGATTGAGAAAGTCGAACCACTCTAAATCGCTGTGCAATTTTCTATCTTTCAATCTCCTTACTCCCTAAACACAAAACCGTTGCGACCCCTCTTTGCAAACCTTTCCGGTTGTCTATTCGAGCGTCTGAAAAATCCTAACACTATCATATTTCTGAAGCATCGACACATGGAAACATTATGAATATTATCCATTTTCAGAGGTAATGCTAACTGATAAGATACCATACCAACTCTCTTTATAATTTCATACGGGTCAATGTATTTCAGACTTAACTTTTCCTTCATACTCTAATCTCTGACTCTTTTTTAATATGAAACTTTGAGAAATACTTTACCACCTCCTTAATGTTCGATCATTTTTAATAATTTTTATCTTTCTTTAAATTCAATTCTTTCTGAGTTAACCGATACTTCACATTTTATAACTTGTATAATACTACTCATCATAAGTAGTGACACTAATTTTTTAGACAAATACTACAGTTGCTAACTCCAAATCATATATCGGATAATTTCTTTCATGCGTCTTTAGATGTCTTGAGGCATAAACTACCACTCTACCTTCTTGCATCAAAATACTCCCCAAACCATTATGGGACGCATCACTGTAAATCACATAATCTTTACCTAATTCTGACTGCACTAGAATTGGTTTCTGTCAAAATCTTCTTAAGCATATCGAAACTTTCTTGACATTTCTTAGTCTAAAATAAATGGCACATCTTTTCTGAGTAGCTTTGTAAGAGAAAAAGCAATCATGCAGAAAATTTTCATGAATTTTCGATAATAACTAGCTAGTCCCAAGAAACTTCGAACATCAGAAACATTCTTTGGAGTTTTCCACTCCACTATTTCTTGTACTTTCTTGGGATCTACTATGATTCCTTATGTTGAAATCATGTGACCCAGAAAAGCGACCTTTGACAGCTAGAGTTCGTATTTTAACAACTTAGCATACGACTTTTTATCCCCCAACGTCTGATGTACATAGTGGAGATGCGCTTCATGTTCCTCTTTAGTCTTAGAATATACCAAAATATCATCAATGAACAGAACCACAAACTGATCCAAATTCGAATGAAACACCCAATACATCATATCCTTGAATGTTTTCATAGCATTGATCAATCCAAATGGAATAACTACGAACTCATAGAGGTCATATTGGGTTATAAAAGTTGTCTTCAGAAAATCTTACTCTTTAATTTTTAAATGGTGATACCTTGATCGAAGATCAATCTTTAAAAACACTGAAAACACCATTGAGCTAGTTAAACAGATCATTGATCCTTAGAAGAGGGTACATATTATTCATCATCACTTTATTCAGCTGACGGTAATTTATACATAACATCATCAATTCATCTTTCTTTTAACAAAGAGTACCAATATACTATATAGAGATACAACCAGTCTGATAAAACCTTGATCAAGCAGCTCCTGCAGCTGTGCCTTTAACTTTTTAAGTTCTGTCCCATCAAAATAGGTGTTTACTCGTGTAGACACCCATTTTCGTCCGGGGCTTATTTAGTATATATATTAATATAGTATAGTTTTTGAAAACATATATATAATATATAGTTTTTGGAAACATTTTGAAAAATATATATAATATTATTTTTTAAAATATAAAGCCATTTTATTTATTTATTTTCATTTATTTATTTATTCATTTTGTTATTTTTCTTTTTTCTTTGTTTTAGGGGCCTAATAAGTTCAAAACAGTCCAAGAGGCCCATCAAGGACCTAACCGGGTGGGCAAGTGATAAGTGTTCTGAATCGGGTCTTACTCTCTAGAATTAGTAGTAAAACAGGTGCATTCTGAAATTTTATTATTATTTGGTCACGGCTGGAGACATAGGCAAGACTATGGGCATGACACAGTCTGACGTGGTAATTTCTAGAAGGTTCAGTCAACGTTTCTAGAAGTACGAATGTATTGGTCGCATGTTTCTAAAATTCAGATTTGAATTAAACTCAAGTTTAGGATAATATTTTAAATATTATATTTTATCTTTGTATTTTAGTTTAAATATATGTTAGTATTTCAATTAGGATTTAGGATTTTATTTTAAATGTTATTTTATCTTTGTTTCAGGTATTTTAGTTTAAATAGTTTTAAGTGTTTTAATTAGGATAAAAGATATTATTTTAGGAAATATCTTTAGCTTGTTTTTAGGAAATTGAAGGCTATAAATACTCTCTCAGGGTGAACCTAGAAGGGGATCTCTCTCATCTAAGAATAAAATATTCTTTTTCTCTCTAGTTTTTTCTCTATTTTTTGCACACTTCTTTATTTTCTTTTAAATTTCGTTTTCAACAATTATGCTAAGTATGACTTTGGTCATGCTTAGCTAATTTTCTTTTAAGCCGAAGGCTAAAGCGAATGCTCAATCCCAAACGTGAGAATTGTAGGGCACCTAAATTGCCTCGGAATTTTCTCTCTATTTTCTGAGCTTACTTTTCAAATAAAAATGATTTCGACATTGGTCTGGATGTTGTTATGGTTAACGTTTGAAAAAGGATTTGCTTATTGAAGCATATTCGACTTTCCAAGAACACACTTAGCAAAATTGTTTGCTAAGAGAAAACTGAGATCGGGATCAGTTATTGTTGAAACAACATAATCCGAGTCGACAGCGAAGAATTGTCCTTGTAAGCCAACGTGAATTTTGAAGTAAATATATGTTTCGATGATCCGAGGAATTTGAGGCAAAGCTGAAGTATAAGGTTGCTTTCACTATAAGTTTCTCTTTATCTCAATCTCTTTAGATTATTTATTTAATTACTTTCTTTTATTTAATTCTTATCTTTTATTTTAAAAATAACTTTTAAAAAACCTGTTTTTATCTTTACTACTTTTATTTATTATTTTATTATTTTTTCCTTGTATTTTCTTTAAAATTTAACACTCCTTTTTTTATTTTATTTTATTTTGTTCTGTTTTATTTTTTATTTTCCCACTTCTTTTTTATTTTATTTTTCTTTATTTTTATTTTCTCTTTTAACATTTTTTTTATATTTTATTATTTTCCTTTTCTGAAATTTAATATTTTCTTCATTTATTTTATTTTTTCTTTTAACTTTTTATATAACATTTTTTTAATTTAATATTTCCTTCTTTGATTTATTTTTTAAAAATTTAATTTTTATTGATATTTATTTTATTTTATAAGCTAACGTTTTCAACTTTTTAGAGGTACTTTCAATCGATCAACGGTAAGTAATTTGAATCGAGTCTTTAAATTTTAATTTTCGCAATTAAGACAACTGATAAGTTAAAATGGTATTGAAAGGGCAGTTCAAGGGTGTTAATCCTTCCTTGACTGTAACCAACTCCCGAATCCGACATATTTCTGGTAAAACGCAGATCAGGTAAGATGGTGTCCGATCAACCAAATTTATTTTACAAAAAAAGAAAATAAATGATGGGTGGCGACTCTAATGTTTTTATTCAAGTCGAAGTACAATTTTGGGCCCACCCGAAAGACGGTTATGATAGCTTGGTGAATCCGCTGGGGACAGGTAAATGAGTCAGGCCAGAATTAATTTTCAGTTATCTTTTTAAGAGAAAATAATAAATTTTAATTTTAATTTATTTATTCGATTCTTATTATTTATCTTTGATTATTTTTTAAATAAATAGTTGTACTGACGTTTTTCAATGATTTCAAAGTTTTAAAATTTTTATCTCTAGTTTTATACCCGAGCTCAAAACCTTTTTTAAGTGGAGGTGAAAGTGACGCCTTCGTGGGAATTTTTTCTCCGTATAGGCCTAGCAAGTAACCTGCGAGATTCATATATAACTTATTTCTTCGTGTGAATTTATTCTCCTTATAGACATAAGAGAATGTGTCCTTTCGAGTTTAACTTGGTCCACATAAGCTTGTAATGGGCTTAGGATTGAGGGTCTGGCAAGCCCAAGGGGGCACCAGCAAGGATAACTCGGGTACCTTCTTTAGAACATAAACCGGGAGATTATAGAGAATTAGAGCCCACCCGAAACTCTATTTCAAAACCTAGGATGTTTTTACTTTTATCATACAATTTTTCATTTTTTTACTTTTTTCTATCTTACTAACTAATTTTTCTTTCATGTTTGCTTTTTTATCATTTGCATCATAAAAAGAGATAATTGATCCACAAAAGTGTTTGTTACACAAAAATAATCCGCATTAATGGACAAAGGGGTTGTAATGCAAGAGGTGAAAAATGTCGAGGTATGACTATGGTCCGAAAAGACTCAAAAATAAAAGGGAGACAGTCTGCAAGGAAACTATGTGTCAGATCTGGTTGACTATGCTTCTGTCAGCCTAAATCAAAATGATGTTCAAGAACTACAGAGTATTTGAGACAGTTGGAAAAGTGATTAGAAAAGGAGGTTCTGCCAGCGGTATGGTGATATTGCACTTCTACTCTACATCAAGATAGATGAGCCCCTAATTCAAGCCCTAGTATAATTCTAGAATTCGGGGTACATCTGCTTCACATTTAACCAAGAAGACATGGTACCCACAATCGAAGAATACACTTCTTTCTTGCATTGCGAAGGAATTAGAATGGACTAGGTTTACATCAAAAGTTAACCTTTCAAGAACGAGTTGGCAAAAGTGGCAGGGATAGATGAGAAATGGGTAACTGACCGGATTCAACATAAAGGTAGTGTGGAAGGAATTGCTTGAACCCATATCAAGCAACTAATGAAGAATCACCCCGATGAATGGAAGGCAATGAACCTTTTTGTACTGGGCATTTATGGTTTGGTTATCTTCCCAGAGACTTTGGGATACATTGAGGTGACTGTGGTGGAACTGTTCGAACAACTCCTGAAACGAGTAAATCCAACACCGGCAATTTTAGCTGAAAATTTTTGCTCCCTCAACCATTGCAGGGAGACTAGCGGAGGAAGATTTATAGGGTGTGCACATCTTCTCCAAGTTTGGATCCATAGTCACTTTTGGAAGACTAAAGGAATTTCTTACTGCCGATTCAACACCACTTATTCTCCTTTGGGGGAATTCCTCACCCTAAAATGGCAAGAAGGTGTCCCAAAAGAAAAATGGATGAAGGTATTGACACACCTTCAGGATTGGAATATTGTTTGGAGAGCCCCTTGGTTAACCCATAACGACATTCTTTTTCGATGTGGAGACTCATAAACCATGACATTACTCGGATTATGGGGAGGAGTCAGATACTCTCCACTTTTGGCACTTCGACAGTATGGTGCACGTCAGTTTGTGCCAACAACACATGGAATATTTTGATCACAATTTTCATATCATGGGGACAATTAAAAGAAAAAGGTCAAAGAAATAACTGAGTCATGGAAGAAAATGTTTCGTATGGATGTCGTGGCCACTAAAGACATGCTTACTCCTGACTATTTGGAATGGAGAAGGTTAAGAAAAAATGACACCATCTCAATGCCAGACTATGAAGACACTCGAACCATGGAAGAACATCTTAAGCATGTTCCCTCCAAGCTAGAGATAACAAGAAAATAGCTTAAAGCCGAAAAACAAGAGCTGAAACAAAGTCTAAGAGAACTCGAGGCTGAAAGATTCTAGTGGAAGTTGGATGCTAATACCAAGAAGGATTGAGTAGACAAGTTAGAGAGGGAACATAAGAAAATTTGCATTGAGCTTGAGAATTTGAGAAAATGATATCAAGAACAAGTCGAGAGCAATTTTAATATGAAAAGATCTTTTGAATATTGGATAAGTGAAGCTAGCAGTTTGAAAAATGAAGTTTGAAGGGTAAGAGGAGAGAGAAACCTTCAAAGAATAGCTAAAGAATACGTTTGTTAGATAGACATTATCAGAATAACTGTTTGAGGATCCAGGAAACTGATTTAGAGAAATCTCTTCAGAAATAGTAAGAGTGGGATGTCAAAACCATAGCTGAGTAGGAAGCCATTGTGGACGGGTTCAAGAAAAAGGCAAATGAGCTTCAGATATTTCCCTTTGATGAGGGACTTCTGTGGCATTGTTTTTGGGAATAGGCCCAACAAAGGGTGAAAGTTATAGATGCAGTTATATGAGATTTCCTGCAACAAGTACAAAAAACATCTCATCACTTGCACGGTTTAGCAAGAGAAGTGAGAGTGGTCCGACAAGGTATTCAACCAGTGACAGATGAAGGAAGAAGACTTGTCAATCTGTTAGAAGATGTACATGGTTTAGAGGATTTAGTCATAATGTATCTTTAAGATATTTTTTGTCTCTTAAAAAAATAAAACACTTTTGTCTCAATAAAGACTATTTATAAAAATAGACATGTTTCTGGATCAATGCCTCTAATTCTCATTCATCATGCATTATTTTCATACCTTACGTTTCATTTTTTCTTTTTCTTTTTCATGTTTTTGCATTCACATTAACTAGTAGAAAATGTCTCATCAGAACAGAGAACAAACATTGGATATACCTCCAAAGGCCTTGGACACACATCATCCTTACAACACCTGCACAAAGAAAAATGGAAGCCAAAATTGCTCAACTTGAAGAGAACATGTTGAGGTTTCAAGGGGAGTTAGAAGAAAAGATAAGCTAGAATAATTAAAGTACTCTGGAAATGATAACTAAGAGCCAAGAGTCCTTGGTCGATCAGATCGTTTCAAGGTTGTGTGGCCTAAATCAAATGAATGTTCCTGGGGTAGGGGCATCTAAGGGTATGGTTGTACCACCTACTCCACATTTGGTTATTTCACGTGGAAACTACCAGAACATCAAGGGGATTCATCCGTCACAAAAGCACAAGCCGTTGTAACCAGCCTTCAAAATAATCCATATTATTACCACATTCTTAAGTTTGATGAGGAAGTCAAAACAAATATGGTAGAAACGACCATTAAGCAAGGAAATACAAAAAGAGGTAGGTCGAGTAGAAAACCTCCCATTAAGAAGAAAGAATAAGAGATCATTAATGCTTTCAACACTAGCAAAGACGTTACAATCTCCAACTCAAAATCAATTGTAGTGGTGCTGTTAGGTACTTCTATACAAGATTCAAGGGAACCCATGAAAGAAAGAGAAAGGGAACATTTTGTTCCTATTCCTATGACTTACAAAGAACTTTATCAGCAACACACATGTGGTGTCACTATATCCAGAGAAACCTTTAAAACCCCCATACCACAGGTGGTATGACGAAAATGCACACTGCATATCATGGCTATGTTCTGGGGCATGCTATTGAAAACTGCTTTCTGTAACAAGAACTGGATTTATTTCAACAATACAAGACCACCCAATGTTACACAGAACCCTATATCTAATCATCAAGAGAATAAGGAAAATACAATCACCAAGGAGAAGGGTAAGAATGTCAAAACCAGAGTTTCCGAAGTGAAGTCACTTCTAGCATGGGTATGGAGGTAAATGATAAATGTGGGGTTTCTTGCACCGCATATTAGCATATCATATTGCAAAGGGGGCAGTTATTGTTGTTATCACAATGAGAACGGACATGATGTACAAAAATGTGTCGAATTTATAGCCTTGATCCATCTAATGATGGATATAAAAGAGTTAGAGTTTTACGATGAAAACAATGACACTACCGAAGAGGATGTTTATGCAACTGGAGATGCGCTTGAAAAGTGAATCAAGGTACATGGTATATTGGGATGAGACTAGAAGAGATCATCATTATTACCACATGATTGTGTTTCCTATGAAACAATGTCTTGTTTGAATTTATCTTTTATATGCTTGAATCTTTCTTTTAAAATAACATTTCTTTGAGTAATAGATAATTGTTTGAAATTCAGTGAATATCAAGTATAATGAAATGCACATTTTGGGAAATGAGGTTATAGCCTTTTGACATATGTCGACATCAAATTCTTTAAAAACAAGATCTACGACTTTTACCCAAAAAAGAAAAAAATGTTTTCTCACGTGTACAAGTATGAAAGTAGACAAGATGGGCCATCTTCGATGCATGACATTGCAAGACCAGTTTAGTTTGCATGTCTATTAAATACGTTTTGTTATTATATACAATTTTAACAAATGGAATGGTGGAATAAACAAATTTGGCTTAGATTAGTTGCTTAGAAATTGAGCTCTAAAGATGAAATTTTCTAATTTTCACTAACACTCGGACTATAATATATTCTTCCTGAAAAACTTAAAAAAATATCAAAATCAAATAATTAATGTGATATTAATGAATGATAATTTTAATAATGATGGGGGCACTCCGCTAAAAGTAATAGGTTGTTAATCTTCGGAGGTAATGTTTGAAGCAGCTATGGTGGTAATGTTCGAGCTTTATTAAGTGAGTTTTGTTTGAGTTTGTCAAGTCAAATACTTTCTGAAAATTGAATCCTTTAACTAAGGGTATTCCACTAAAGTAATGGGTAATGTTAAGCTCCCTAACTTTATGAATACGAGTGCATTCAGATCATGAAACTAGTCTCTATGTGTCAAGATGAATCTCCCAGTAAAATCTAAAGCAATGATCAAGTTTAAAAAAAAGGCGATAAGGCCTAAAATAAACGTGGATTTGAAATTAAATCTAGATGAAAGATGGACTAAGAGAGTCAAGAAACATCTGTGATAGTTGACTACACAAAAGCACTAAGAGGTTTTGTTTTTAGATTGATATTTTGGTGCTATCTCTTCTTAAGGAATCTACGGAACTTGAACAAATAGAAGATTCCTAAGAACTGAAATAGAAATGCTCTCTAAAGGGCCTTACAGTGGAATGCATCAGTTGCATTATTTTGTCTACATCCTATTTGAAAATAATGAAAATCAAAACCAAATTGCATTGCCTTCTCATATCACCCATAGATCTTGACACTTGTCAAAGGGCTATAACTTTTGAAAACAACTTGTGTGATTTATTTATTTTATATTCAATGAACTGATACTTTGCTCTAATTGCTCTGACATCATTTTTATACCAAACCAAACATTTTTAAGAAAAGAGAGATATATCTCAGACAAGATATAATTTCTCGAAAGTCGGTTAAAGGACTTGAAACGATGTGAGGCATCTTCAGGTTTCCAATATATTCTCTTTCTACCACTTGTGCCTCCTGAGGTGGTTCCTATCAAAATAGAGCTTGAAGTTGCGAAGAAGATATGCATATGAGCAATAAATACGGTTGCTTTATCCAGCACAACCTCTCTTTATTATAAAGATGGTCATCCAGTAAGGTGCAAGATACCTATAGCAATGCATTGGCCAGAAAGAGTTTAGCATGTGATGACGATAAATTCACTATTGAGTCCCTCCTGAAGTGTGTGTGTACTGTTGTACTTGAGAAACAACAGAAATGAAAGCTCTGATGATAATGAAAACACAAATAAGCATGAAAAGAAGAAAGAAAGATGCATAACAATTTGTTACCAGGATTCCCGTGCAAGAAATTCAAAGTACTCTGCAAGTACAAGAAGAAAAGAACTCACAAGAAGCACTGAGGTTGCTTGATCTAATTTCAAGGAATCATATCTTCTTGTTCGCCAGTCTTTTCCCATGACAATCAGAATAATTTTATGGACACTGAAAGAGGTAACCTTGGCTGAAGCAGTGGTCATTTAAGCTTCCAAGGCACGTAAGTAAGTCTTTCACTGTGTCAACTACGAAGATGATTCAACCAGTTCCAGTAGTTGATCATCAACTGAAATACAAAGGAGTCTTATTCCCTTGAGTAAACAAAGAGAAAGCTTAAGAATCTCTGATCCATACAATCAGGAGTGCAAGATCACTGGATTAAGTCAATAAATGAGCAAATGTTAGAAATTTACAATGAAGCTATCAGTACTGGGGCATGATCAATTCCAAGGACAAGACCATCAGACAAAGAATGAGACTCCACCCAAGAAATAAAACAAGAACTAATTCATGTTGCATACATCTTAGACATACTTAAGAGCGTCACATTTATCATTTTTCACATGCATAACTTTTGCAGCTTTAGAGTCAAGTTTCAACTTCAAGAAAAAAGATACTCGATTTAAAAAAGCTCCTTCAAAAATTTATGATGGTTGCTTAACTCAGCGATGAAGAGCAACACCTAAACCAACTTGACCTATTGAAAGATCAGCAGATCTTATAAACAACTTCAAACGAGTTCAAGAGCCAATTCAGAATGGATTCAATTCAGCTTAACTAAACGACGAGTGGCTAGTTTCCAGTTAAAGTTTTCAAGCCAGATTTCAACTCCACGATGGATGATATCCTGCTGACAGAATATACCACTTGGTTTTTCCGTAATGGGGAGTCATATAAAGAATTATGATAGGCTTAGACCCGCAAAGGTGGGCCATCCTTTTATTTAGAGGAAATTTACAACATAGCTTAAGTCGAGGAAAGTTGTCTATCAACAAACAACTTTCTAGTTCAGATTTCGAGCTAGATTTCAACTTCACAACAAAATATATTGAACTCGAAATGACACAACTTATACAATATTGGATTTCAACTTCACAACGAAGGATAACCAACCCAAAGCCAATTTGGCGAAGCACTATAACTCGAGATTGGATTTCAAATTCACAACGAATGACGTCCAATTCAAAGAACAACTTCACAGTAAATGAGCCATCCACGATTTCAACTTCGCGAAGAAGGATATCGTGCCCAAATGGATTGACTTAGTTTCACAACAAATGAGTCATCTATAATAATAGGGGGTTATCTCCCAGCCTATTACAGTATAGCTCAAGGCTAGAAAGGCTATTTGTCAACAAAAACTTTCAAGTTCGATTCCGTTCAGCTCGATGACATATCAACTGCAAGGTAGCAGCGAGGAACTACTTTCCGGCTGAAGCTTAAACTGAGGTCTTTAAGTCAAGAAGAATACCTGGGTTGGCTACGATTTAGTAACAAGGAACTATATCCCAGTCAAATTTACAGCATATCTCAAGGCGAGAAGGGTTATTTGTCAATGATTTCATTCATCTCGAAGGCATATCAACCACATGGTAGCATCGATGAACTACTTTTTCAGTTGAATTTTCAAACCGATGTCTTTAAACCGAGAAGAATACCAAGATTTACTACGATTTGGCAATAATAAGCCACCTTCATATTCAAATTCTGAACTACGATTTCAATTTCATGAATAAGGATATCATTTCAAGACTGACTCAACTTCGTGATGGTGGAGTCATCTGCAACTCAATTTAACAGTGAGTTATTCCTAATTGCAATATCAAAGTCAATTTTCAACTTCACAATGAAGGATATTAGACTTAGAGACCCCTTCATACCGAACAAAAATTTGTGTCCTTTTATCTTTGTCCTATTTTTTGTTACACGAAAGAGGACAAAGAGGGGCAGTTGTAGACACCCATTTTCGTCCGGGGCTTATTTAGTATATATATTAATATAGTATAGTTTTTGAAAACATATATATAATATATAGTTTTTGGAAACATTTTGAAAACATATATATATATATATATTATATAGTTTTTGAAAACATTTTTAAAATATATATAATATTATTTTTTAAATATAATGCCATTTTATTTATTTCTTTTCATTTATTTATTTATTCATTTTGTTATTTTTTTAGGGGTCCAATAAGTCCAAAACAGTCCAAGAGGCCCAGCAAGGACCCAACCGGGTGAGCAAGTGATGAGTGTTCTGAATCAGGTCTTACTCTCCAGAATTAGTAGTAAAACGGGCGCATTCTATAATTTTTTATTATTTGGTAAATGTTGGAGACATAGGCACGACTCTGGGCATGACACAGTCTGATGTTGCAGTTTCTAGAAGGTCCAGTTAGCGTTTCTAGAAGCACGAATGGATTGGTCGCACGTTTCTGGAATTCGGATTTGAATTAAACTCAAATTTAGGATAATATTTAAACATTATATTGTATCTTTGTATTTTAGTTTAAATAGATGTTAGTATTTCAATTGGGATTTAGGATTTTATTTTAAATATTATTTTATTTTATCTTTGTTTTAAGTATTTTAGTTTAAATAATTTTAAGTGTTTTAATTAGGATAAAATATATTATTTTAGGAATTATCTTTAGCTTGTTTTTAGGAATTTGAAAGCTATAAATACCCTCTCATGGTGAGCCTAGGAGGGGATCTCTCTCTCATCTAAGAATAAAATCTTCTTTTTCTCTCTAGTTTTTTCCCTATTTTTCGCACACTTCTTTATTTTCTTTAAATTTGTTTTCAACAATTATGTTAAGTATGACTTTGGCCATGCTTAGCTAATTTTCTTTTAAGCCGAAGAATAAAGCAAAGGCTCAATCCCAAACGTGAGAATTGTAAGGCACCTAAATCGCTTCGGAATTTTCTCTTTGTTTTCTGAGCTTACTTTTCAAATCAAAACGATTTCGACATTGGTTTAGATGTTGTTATGGTTAACGTTTGAAGAAGGATTTGCTTATTGAAACATATTCGACTTTCCGTGAACACACTTAGCAAAATTGTCTGCTAAGAGGAAACTAAGATCGAAACCAATTATTGTTTAATCTGAGTCGACAGTGAAGAATTGTCCTTTTAAGTTGACGTGAATTTTGAAGTAAAGATATGTTTCGATGATCCGAGGAATTTGAGACAAAGCTGAAGTATAAGGCTACTTTCACTATAAGTTTCTCTTTATCTCAATCTCTTTAGATTATTTATTTAATTATTTATCTTTTATTTAATTTTTATCTTTTATTTTAAAAATAACTTTTTAAAAAACCCCTTTTTATCTTTACTACTATTATTTATTATTTTATTATATTTCCCTTGTATTTTCTTTAAAATTTAACACTTCTTTTTTTATTTTATTTTGTTTTATTTTTTTATTTTCCCAATTCTTTTTTAATTTTATTTTGTTTTATTTTTAACATTTTTTATATTTTATTATTTTTTCTGAAATTTAATAATTTTTCATTTATTTTATTTTTTTTAACATTTTTATATAACATTTTTTAAAATTTAATATTTCCTTCTTTAATTTATTTTTTTAAAATTTAATTTTTATTTGATATTTCTTTTATTTTATAATCTAACGTTTTCAACTTTTTAGATATAATTTCAATCGATCAAGGGTAAGTAATTTGAATAGAGTCTTTAAATTTTAATTTTAATTTTAATTTTCACAATTAAGACAACCGATAAATTAAAACGGTATCAAAATGGCAGTTCAAGGGTGCTAATCTTTCCTTGACTGTAACTGACTCCCGAATCCGACATATTTCTAGTAAAACGTAGATCAGGTAAGATGGTGTCCGATCAACCAAAATATTTTTTACAAAAATAAAATAAATGATTGGTGGAGGCTCTAACGTTTTTATTCAAGTCAAAGCTCAATTCCGGACACACTCGAAAGATGATTACGATAGCTCAAAAAAAATATTGATCTTAAATTCTACTTCTTGATCAGGAGGTAATCCGGGTAACTCATCGAGGAAAACATATGGGAATTCCCGAACTATCAGAATATCCTCAAATATAACTTCGGATGTTCGAGTATCAAATTATTTTTTTCCAGGAAAGTTGTGCAACCTTTTTCCATTAGTTTCGTTGTCGTCACTACTGATGACATAAATTAATTTTGTATAGCGAGATGATGCACTAGATATCTTAAACAACATTCAAAGTTTGAATTTTAATGTTGTGAATGTAAATAAAATAGACTGGAAAAATTAACCCATAATGATCTTTCATAGTACTCAATCCAAATTAATCGATTAATAATCCATATATCAATGATTACAAAAATTATAACATTTTAATAATGTGAATGATCATATTGAAAATGTACATGTTGGGTCACAAAAACAAGCTTGTTTTAGTGTCATCATAATAATTAAATAAATAAATTGAATTCACTTTGAAACATATTTTTAAGTCAAACTATAAGCCTCACTAAGCTTTAGATTTAATTCTTTGCTTTCAAATGTTTTAACTACGTAATTCGTCAAAATTTCATATTCGGCAGTTTGCACTACCTTCTAAGAAATATTATTATGTATTAATCTACATACTTAAAAATTATTCCATTAGTACCACTAAAAACTAGACTCGAATACAAATCTAACCATATAAAGAACTTCTTCTATTTCAACATGTACGATTAATAACAAATTTTCAAAGTTGATTGACAGAAGTTGTTTTGAGCATAATCTGGTGCCCTTCAAGCCTATCATCGATTAAAAATTCATATATTTTTGTATACACCTCGAAATCAATAGTCGTTTCTTCTAGACAAAACTATACTGATATAAAAATCCAATGGTACAAAATTCATCCTCTAATTATTTATGTATAATTTATGATAAATTTCTAAACTTATTGTTCGAATCATAATTTCCTGACAACTTTACCTAATTAGCATACTTAACTTAGTTCCATAATTCTATAAGATTAATGAATGAACATATAGGCTAAAATCACTATTCACATAACATTATGAGCCACTTCTTACCGTAGTAACTCTATCACTGGCTCATTACAAGCTAACGATTGTGTGATGACATAAATACAAATTAAATGCACTCACCTTTACCTCCCTATCGAACCTTCTCATCGATAATCTTCTCAATTTCACAATTTTTTTTCTCTTTCGAGTTACGTGGACCACTAGATTTATCGTGGTTTGGCAACGTCATATAATACATAAAATATTTAAACTATATGTTAATATAGAACTAACATAATCTAAGCTTCAATATAAAGTTCAATATAAATAAAATTCATACTTAAATCAATATAAAATTAAATCGTACTTTCATCGTAATTTCAAACTTCTCAAAATATTCCTTAAATTTCAGAAATATTTATTTCATCATCAACCCTTCAACTTTTGCTAAATACATAATTAAACCACTAATTTTGAATTCTTTCTAGAATTCACCTTAATTTTCCATTAAATTCATAATAGCCCTTCACTATTATGATCATGTCACATTAATCACATAAAATTTCCAGCACCTTAATAAAAATATCAAATCAACACTTAAACATTTAAAACTTGCAATTTCATCGTAACTTTCTTAGACTTTTCAATTTCAACCTTTCACCTTACCAAACTTGCAAATCAATCCCCAAACTAATATTTAATTCACAAATCAACATACTAATAAAATTTCCAGCATTTTTTATTTACCCAAATGGTACTTTCACATTTAATAAAGTTGAAATCAAGTCCCTATAATATTGCAACTTTTCTAATTCCTCCCTCAACTTTACCAAACTTGCAATTTGATTCCAATCAACTTTCTAACTTACATTTCCATCATTTAGTCATTATAATCCTCCATTTAGTACCTCAAATTTCACATTTATACATTAATGTACCAACATTCTCAAAACTAGTAAATTAGCCCTTTTCTAATTCAAGCTTTCGAATTGCTCCAAATTGATCTCCAATTCACAAAGAACACTTCTAATATCAATTATAAACCATATGAAAATTTTCAATATCCCCCCCAAATTTTCCCCATGGCCGAATACTATAAGATAGGGATTCCATGATTTCCTACTTCAAGCATCAATTCAACATCTAAACAACATTTCTAAACTTTTAAAGTCAAACCCATAACATAATTAATCCAAATCAAATTTTCTTCAAAACCCTAGGTCATGGCTGGTGATTTTAATCATCACACATGTCTTAGAATTAATCTCCAACATCAAGAACATGATAATCTTTCATCAATGTTTTGAAATCCCTAAACCCTACATAAAGCCTAATTTCCAATTTCATGAAATAGACATGTTCACCATGTAATATCTATACCAAATGATAGAGAATTTCATTTAGATTAATTCTCTATTTAAGAACTTAGTCCAAAAATCAATCATGTAACCTTAAAAATGAACTAGAAAATTGTTCTTACCTTGTATGGAGACTCACGGCTTGGAGAGAAGAAATGGTTGAAAGTTTTGCTAGTTTCCTTGATTATTTTAGTGTTAAATTAACTTTAACACATGTTTTAATAATATAATTGAATATTAAATCCAGTTAATGAGAAATCCTTAATTTGCCATTAATGACCCTTGATAATTACCAAATGTCATTGCATTATCTTCCATTAAAAATATTCCATAAGATGAATCAACTTAGCTTTGACTTTCTACTTTGGCAATGCAATTTTTGAAAATTGCATTTTAGTCATTATTTTCCACTGTTCGATCAAATCTGATAAATTATAATGATCTATGCTAAATTTTTCTAATATAAAATATAGAAATAATATTTCCAACACTTAACTAGTATCATTCAAATTTTTGTAAAATTTCGGTTCGATATGATTATCCGATTTCAATATTGGACTTTATCCCTTTATAGCTTTTAACACAAATCTCGTACCGAAAATCTGATTACCAAGAAAATCCTTATTTTAGGCCAAATTGTTCATTTACTGGATACAATATATAACTTTTCAAAATTATATTTTTGGTCCATAGGCTTTTACAAGTTTATACTTTAGTCACTAAACTTTCAAAACTTACATTTTAGTCACTAGCCAAAATTTAGGATATTACACTACCCAAAATAATGATGCTAAAACCGTAATTAATTTTATGAAAAATTTTCCAAGTTCGGCATGCCCCGAGTGATTATTAGTGATCGAGGGACACATTTCATCAATCGGGTAATTGATGCGCTCATTAAGAAATTTTTAATAACCCAAAGGATTCTCACGGCTTACCATTCACAAAAAAAATGGGCAAGTAGAAGTTTTAAATCACGAAATCAAAGCAATTCTGTAGAAAATTGTTAAATTGGATCGTAAAGATTGGAGTCTCAAACTTCCCGATGCGCTTTAGGCATACCGTACCGCTTATAAAGGCCCAATTGGAATGTCTCCTTACCACCTAGTTTTCGGCAAACCGTGTCATTTTCCGGTTGAACTTGAACATCGAGCTTATTGGGCAGTGAAACAATGCAAAATGGAGATGGAAGCGATTAACGAAGCTCGTAAATTGTATATCCAAGAATTGGAAGAGATCCGACGAAACGTCTACGATAGTGCTCGAATATTCAAAGAAAAGACGAAAAAATTTCACGATCGCAAGATTCCTTTTAAATCTTTCACTATCGGTAAAAAAAAATTTGTTATTCAATTCCAAGATGAAACTTTTTGCATGTAAGCTTCGATCAAAGTGGCTCAGAGCTTACACCGTAATTCAAATATTTCCTCATGGAGCAGTCGAGATTGAAGATGACTCCGGAGTCTAATTTAAAGTTAACGACCAAAGATTGAAGCCGTATTATGAAAATGATTCGATTGATTTATTCAAAGAAATTAGTTTGGAGGAATCGGTGATTTAACAAGAAAGGTCGTCGAGCTAATGACAATAAAAAGAGCGCTTAATGGGAGGCAACTCATTCTTCAATTTTTCTTTCTTTGTTTTGATTTTTAATTTTTACTTCACGTTTTACTCGTTTTTAAATTTTTAATTCTTAAAGGTACCCATTGTTCCTAATTAAATTTGGAGCGAGATGGAAACGCGTTTTGTTCGAAACATTGGTGAAAAGTGGTGGAAAATGGATCCCTGGAGGTTGTTTGGTAGCAGCAACAATCAAATTAGTTGCAAATTTGTGAAATGCAACGTTTAATTAGTGGTGCATGATAGCAAAACCCTTGGTGGCCGGTGTATTTTAGCATTCCCCTTACCAATTTGTTTCCTTTGTCACCCATGATTAATTAGGTCTTCTTTAAAAATTTTGAAATTTCATGCATTTGTTGGTTGAATTTATAACATGACTTTGTGCAATTAATATTTTGTATGAGTTTTGAGCCTAATGAGCATACATTTGCATTATTGCTCTTTGTTTGATTTGAGTGTGCCGACTAATTATTTTCATTCTAGAACTTGTAGCATAATGCATGTCGAGACTATACGATTGAATGTGATGCTTTGGTATGATAGAGGCGTAAGGATTAACCCCTTTATCTCCCAAAAGAAAATCCCTACCCTTTTGTTTATTTTTTCAACTTAAATAGCCAATTTTGAGCCTTATCCTTTTCTTTGTTTACCACACTTTTAAACCCGAGCCTATTTTGTTTCCCCTCTTTTTGTTACTCTTTTTCCGGACAAAGGTGAAGTTAAAAAAACAGAAAAAACTATTTGAAACAGTGCATAATTGAACAAAACAGTCCAGAAAATTACACTGTTCGAACAGCAGAAAAAAATTCAATGTAGTTCGGCTCGAACAGTGCAGAAAAATTTGAATATTGCAGTTTTTATTCAAATGAGTAGAAAAATACAGTGCAGAAAAAAAGATTCGAACAATAGGAAAAAAAAGAGTGAATAAAGCTTTTTGGAATTCTTGTTTCCCCTTTCTTTCATTTTTACTTTCCTTCGAATAATCCTTTGGAATAATTCTCTCTTTGTCTTGAATTGTAACCCGATTTTTTGCATTTATCCTACCCGAACCCTAACCCTGTTACAACCCTTTTTAAAGACCTCTCGACTTTTGCATCATGTTCATACTTAGTAGTGGAGATTAGATTTAGTTACAAGTATATGGTAATGCTTTGATTAGTTGAGCTTGAGCAATTCTTTTACCCGAACCACTTGAGCAAAATGAGTGAACCACGGTGAGTTACTAAGTCTTGCTTCTTTGAGATTAATGAATAATTGGAATGCCATGCTTTGCTATAATTTGCTTTTAATTGTGTTTTTTGCTAGTTTGCTCTTGATTTTTTCAATTGCTTTGATTTTAATTTGTTTGGAAGTCTTGGAAATATTGTGCAATTGAGATGGCAACTTGAGATTTTTGGTGTATTGATTGAGAAATGCTTGAGAACAAGCATCAAATAAGTGAGGGGGAATTTGATGAGTTCTTAATTTCATTATTATTTTATTATTAATTACTCTTTGATTTGTTAGTTTATGTTGCTAAGTTTGGTATTTTTTCTTATTTTTCATGCAGGACATTGAATTCCGGAAACTAAGCTAAAAAGACGAAATGTTGTAGCTTTTCTATTTTTTTGGAGTCATGGTTGGATTAAGGGCATGATTTTGGGCATGACTGCTGACATGGCGACGAGTCAGCATCTTCTAGAAGGTCTAGCTGGAAAATTTGTGTGGACAGAACACTTAGAACGAATTAAACTTGAATTTCGGGATTTCCTTTATTTTGGGGATTTAATTTGAACAATTATGGAATTTATCTTTTGTTGCATTTGTTAGGATTCAACCTTGAGAACTATAAATACCCCCTTTAGGGTATGCTTGAACACATCTCTCATATCAAATATTGTCGTGTTCTTTCTTTTCTCTAGTTTTTATAAAAGTTTTTCTTTGTTTAATTTATCTTTCTATTACTTTTTCAAGTTTTTTTTATAAAAAATGCTAAGTATGATTTTTATTATGCTTAGCTAAGTTTTTCATAGTCGAAGACTGAAGTGATAACTCAATTCCCAACATAATAATTGAAAATCAATTCATACCCTTTTGGGTTAAATTTCTCAATTTTTAGAAAACAAGATTGACAGATAGTCTTTCTTTAAATCAAAATGGTTTCATTTCAAAAATAGATTTTGGTTTGGATTTTGTTGAAGTTTATCGATGGGATTATAGAATCAATTGATTCGAATTCCCTCAAGCGCACTTAGCGATTGCACGCTAAGGGAAGATTGGGAGCGATTTTGACTTTCATAGAGAAAGAATAATTTGAGTCGGCTTTTCAAGTGCTTTTAAATTGTTTTGAATTGACTAAGATAGTTGCGATTAATCCAAACAAGGATTGAGATTTTTAAAATAGATTTGGGAAAATCAATCACAAAATAGAAGAGTGAGGTACAATGATTAAACCTTGAGGACACAAATCGACATTTAACCGAAGTAAAATCCTATTAAGGATAGTTTGGAAATTGAGGCAAAGCAGAAGTCTGAGGCTTAATTTTACAAATTGAATTTATTTACTTTTAATTTTCACTTCATATTATTCTTTAATCAACAACAACCCCATTTTATTTACTTTCTTTGCAGTTCACACCTAGCATAAAAAGAAGAGTAATTTATCGAAAATTGCAATATTCCCTACGGATCGACCCTTACTCTCTCTATTCTATCTTTTTTCTATTTCTTTTCTAGATTAAGGATAAATTTATTTAGTAATTAAAATGACGCATTGCCAATGTTCAATAAAATAGATCGTATTTTAATTTTCATTTAAGTTTATAATTTTCACTATCTTGACAACATATGTTACAAGGTATCAAGTTTGGCGTTTTGGGGGTGCATACCCTATATCAGGCATAATCAAATCCCAAACCTTTTTAAACTAAATCTTTGGCAAACGCATACCATTTTTTGTCTTTAAAATGTTTTTTCTTAAAATTGTTTTCAAAATATATTTTTTAGGTACTCGACCTACCTCACCTAAAGGTCGATGGCGATTCTCAATCAAATTTTATTCGACAAATCAATTTTTCCAAAAGAAGTCGTAATTTAAGGTCTTCTTTAAAAAAACGTTGTGACAGTTTGACTACTCTTTTAGGGACTGGTTAGAGAGTCTGGTCGTTAATCGCTTATATGTTGTCATTATAGTGGAAAATATAAATTTAAGTATATTATTAGCTTATGATCCATTTTATTGAACATTAATTAATTTGTTTCGAACTATTTACTAGCAATTACACTAATATTTGATTTTCTATTTTCAGCTTTATCAAATCTTTTTTAAAAGAGCTTCTTTTATTTTTGATGTATTGTTTGGTCAAAGGTTTGTATATTCCTCCTCACACACGTCACATGCATTGCATAAAATAAGCTTTATACCTGAGCTCCGTCCCAAGTAAGTAGGGGTGAATATTTTGCTTTCGTGGTGAATTTATTACTCGTATAAGCCTTAACAAGTAACCTCTGGGGCACACATGCCTTATACCTTCATGAGAATTTATTCTTCATATGCGTATATGGAAGTGGACCCCCTTGTTCCGTTTAAGTTTGTAATGGGTGAGGATCGAGGGTTTGGCAACCCAATGGGGCACCAGCATCAAGGAAAATTTGAGTACACTTTCTCATAAAGTCGAAACTATGCATGTAGTGAACAACAGAATAATCACTCTAGGTAGAGCCATACCAAACCTCTATCAGTCAGTAGGTACCGAAATAAGTATACACAAAGGAGGAACATATTCTAACATTTTCTATTTACTTCAAAGATGTAGAATATATTTACTCTTTTCGAATAAAGACATGAGAATTAGAAAAGTATGCAGATAATTTTATTTACCCAATTAAACGCATGGGGGTAGAAAGTATGTCTGGGTATGACTCATTCTAATAAACCATGTTTGGGTAGATTGCATGAGGGTAGGACTGATTTATTTACCTTTTATGACTTTTATTAATTCCATATACTAACTGATTTGCTTGTTTTATTTGTTTTGTTTCATATTGCATTTTCACATTAAAAGGTATGATTGATCCACAAGTGTTCATCCCGTTGAAAAGCTTTTAAGATGGAGAAAAGCTTCATAAACAAATAAGAAAGCCCTGCAGATGTACGTGATTGGTTCGAGGCAAAGCAAAAAAGAACAAGGAGACAGTCTACCAAAGCAATATGTGACAGAACTGTCTAATTACACACCCACTACTATCAAACACGATGAGCTTCAATGTTTGAAAAATTTTTGGTAAAGTTGGAGTGATAGTGAGAAACAAGCATTTTATCAAGATTATAATGATATACCTCACTTGTTGTACGTCGCAGTAGATCCAATCTTGATTTGAAGTTTCATACAATTCTGGAACTCGGCATATAGAGCTTCACTTTCAATTGTAAGGACATGACCCCGATTGTGGAGGAGTACCACTTTTTGATGGCTTACAAAGAGTTAAGGTAGATAAGATTTATTCTAGGTCAACAATAGAACCGTCTCTCAAAGCTACACTTGCTAATATTTTTGGCATGAGTGACAAGTGGATGGCTAATCGCCTATAACAAAAATGGGAAAGTGAAGGAGTCACTTGGTTTCATCTGCAATAGATAGCTAAGGAACACACAAACAAAAAAAATAAGGAGAGATGTTCTTGCCTGGGAATTTATGGTTTGGTGATTTTCCCTAAGTGTCACGATCTTATAGACCTAGTTGTGGTTGATTTATTCGAAAAGTTAGAAAGAGAATTGAATCATGTGCCGGCAATCCTGGCTGAGATGTTTAGATCTTTGCTTGTAGAAAGATTGAAGGTGGTCGCTTCCTGGGGTGTGCTCAACTACTTACCGTATGGATCAGAAGTCATTTCTGGAAGGAGGTGAAGGTAGATTATAATCGCTTCTTAAGGGGCTACTCACCTATTAAAGAGTACCTCACAAGAGAGTGGCACTTAACCTCGCATAAATACCAGTGGATTAATTACTTCAAAAACCTTCAAGACCAGAATCTCGTGTGGCGAACCCTGTGGCTAATGCATACCCAAATTCTGTTTGAATGTGGCAATTATGATTAGATCACACTTCTTGGACTATGATAATGAGTGGGGTATGCTCCATTATTAGTTTTGAAACAATATGGTTCCCGACAATTTGTCTCAGTAACCTTTGGACTTGCTGATGCTGAATTTGATTATAAAGGAATCAATTATAAGAAAATGGTCCATGAGGTTGCAGTCTTTTCCTCCTCTCACGACATGCAACAGACAAAATCAAAGATGAATAAAAAAATAAAAAGGGGACCTCTTTGGTATTTTTGGGATATAAAAAGGCAGCGAAAATAATAAAAAAATGAGAGGAGAAAAAAAAAGAAAGGAAAGACATAAAACCGAGAGAAAAACATGATTTTTTCTGGAATGGAGGTCGTTTTTCACTTCACCAGAGCCGGGGAACCCTTCATATCCTTTCAAAGGTAACCCTCCCTTAGATCTAGGTTAAAAGCCAGTGTTTAAAAAGTCTCAAGGGTTCTGTTTTTGGGATATTTAGGGGGTCTACGATTTAGAAAAGAATAGAAATGGGGTTTTAGTTTGGGGTTCGGTTAGCCCGTCGTGGCCACTAATCTATCGTGACTGGCAAGTGATTCGATTCATTTCCACGGCCGAGAGGGGAGGAAACTTGAGAGAAAAAGTTTTCTTTTTCTGGTAAAAAAGGTGAAATGGCACAAATGAGAGGAGAATAGCCGTTTTAGGCTTAGTTTTGGGGTATCATTTAGGAAATCACTTAGAGTTTGGTTTATTTGCATAAGAAAGGTCATCAGTTTTGTAATCTTTCATTTTAGACACCGAATGTAATCTTTTTTTTCCTTTATTTCGAACCTTTAATTTGTATGCTTGCTATTTTCGTCCTTGCTCTACCCCTTGTTATGTTGTGGTTGATATTGAACATTGGTTATGAGATTTATGAAATTTGCAGGTTAGTCATTCGTCTCTGTTAATAAAATGTGTGTCCTATTTATTCTTCAAGTCTTTTCACCTTTGCTTAGTTTATGTTTTAGCCACTACCCTAATTAAATTGCCTTATAAACCAAAATGGACCTTTTATGTGTTAGTCTCTTGTAATTTCCAATGTTTTTAAAATTGGATCAGACCTTGAACCGGTGAAGGTACTAGTTCACTGGTTCAACCGGGTTCAACCGAATTTTATATAAAATAATATTTTTTTAAATTTTATATAATATTCAAAGCAATATTAATATATATATATAACACTTTTTTTAAGTTTACAATATTAAAATGTATAAAAATATCACAAGTCATAATATATATAAGTTAAAAAACATAAAATCAAGTGAAACAAAATGATTCAAATCAACTACAACAAAATATTTAAGGTAAAACATATTAAATAATAAATATAATTATATAACTATAATCAAAAAATAAATTTGAGGCTGAAAAAAATCATAACAAATGGTGTCGTTTGGCTTTTTTTAAACAATCACACATGGCTAAGAAACATAGAAGAGCATCCCAAAAGTCTAAAGAGTAAAAATATGAGAATAAAACAATCTCACATGGCTAAGAAACATACATCCCAACTATCTTTTATAAATACTAGAGGTAATTTGACATTCAAAATCATAGAGCCTTTTGGTGAGCACAGAGTGAACTATTCTTTCGCTTCAATTGAGCTCGAATTTCAGGCTTCAATAGAGCTTCTAAATTTTTTTGAGTTCGAGCCTTTTTGAGTTCAAGTTTCAATATTATATTTCGAGTTCGAGTTGAACTTGATAATTTTTAGCTCGTGAGTTTTTGAGTCGAGTTGAGCTTACTTTTAAAGTTTTTGAGTTCAAGTTGAGCTCAGCAGTACTCGAGTTCGACTCGGCTCGTTTAACAAATGACGTTGTTTGGTTTAATTTTTTTTTAAAGAAAAAAAATGAGAACCGGCGGTTCACACCGGTTTTGCCGGTTCTATCGATTCTTTACCGGTTCTGTGCACAACCGGTTTTGGAAGTTAACGGGACCGGACAGGCCACCGGTTCACGGTTCAACCGATCGAACCGACCGGTCCGGTCCAGTTTTAATAACATTGGTAATTTCCCACTCTAGTTCTATTTTAGGTTTATGGACTTACAAATTTAGTCCCTTTTTTTACTTGTTTTATTTTAATCCATGTGTTTTAAATGTAGGTAAGTGTCTTATAGCTTTAAATATTCTTTTTATATAGTTGTAAATATCATATTAGGTACATGCAATATAATGCTACGCATATTTGTATCTTATTAAAAACCCATAAAACACTTTTATATTTGATGCTGAAAAACACAACTTGATAGAAATAATACGATTCGATATAATATTTGAACGAAAATTGAACTTGAAATAAATCTAGTTCGTCTTGGTTAAAATAATACTTCAATTATTCTTTTATTTTAGTTTAAATGACGGCAACTCGTACGACTACCCTTTTAAAAAAGCATGCTTTGTTGTTTTATTCAATTGCATTTATATTCGGTTTATGTTTGATTTCAAATTTTTAATTAAAATGAGACATTCTCTTATAGAGAAGAAGTAGAAGGGATAGACTTCCAATTGGAGGATGTGTGAATGATGTAATTTCTTCTTAAAATAGGGAATATTTTTCAATAAATAATTTGAAATAAATTGATCAATGTCCAGTAAAATATATTGTATTTTAATTTTCGATTTAAATTTATAATTTTTGTTATCTCGACAATGTATAAGCGACAAGGTACTAAGTTTGGGCATTTTGGTGGTGCAAACCCTTTCTCACATGTAGTCGACTCTCGGACCCTTTTAAATTGAATCTTTGGCAAACACAGACCAACTTTTGTCTTTAAAACGATTTTTTCTTAAAATTGTTTTCAAAAGATATTTTTTAGGTATTCGACCTACCTAACTCAAAGGTCTATGGCGACTCTCAGTCAAATTTTATTCGACAAATCAATTTTTTTCCAAAAATAAATCGTAATTTAAGGTTTTCTTCAGAAAAAAAAACGTTACGGCGCGTGTTAATTTTGATTTTAATATTTATATAGTAAATTAAAAAAATTTACGGAGTTTTTGGGAAGGGTAGCTCCACCTAGGAATGGAAACGAATCAGATTGAATCAAGTTGTTAGTCAATTTGATTCGAATCAAGAAGCATACCCCTTCATCTAAATTTGACCCAACCCAAGAAACATGCCTTCTCCACTCTAACCCAACTCAACCCGAGAAGTATATCCTTTCCTAAGGGTGTAAATGAATCGATCTTGAATGAACAATGTTGTGTTCGTGTTTATTTTTTTATTTTTAAATGTATTCATGTTCGCTTCATGTTCGTTTAAATTTTAAATAGCGTGTTCTTTTATTTGTTTTTGAAGGTATTCACGTTCGTTCATTTAGCATTTGCAAACATCTTCATTTATATGTTCACAAAATGTTCATTTGCAAGTTAAAAATGATAAAATTATTCTCAATAGTGCTTAAACTCCAAATTTTACCATATTTTTTGTTTAGTCCCTACATTCACACTAATTTAAAAAATATATAAAAAAGTAAACGAGCTCCTGAACGAGCATATTCATGAACATAAATGAACAGTCGATAAACGAGCTTGTTGTGAACATAAACAAACCGAACACACCTATGTTCATGTTCATTCATTTATTAAATAAACATAAAAAATTTGTTCATACTCGTTTATTTACCTTAATAAACGAACATTATACTAACGGTTCATGAATATCTCGTCGAACACTATGTTCATTGTTGAGATACTCGGAGTAACTACACTAAGCAACAGGAATCAAAAAACAGATGCATTATTTCTTATTGTTTAACTCTTCCTTTACAAGATTTATATAACGTTCATACATGCATGCATTTATAAAATTGCTAACAACCCTAATCACCTATTGTCCTAACTGCAGCAACTCCACGAGCAATGATCAGCTACAAGCAACTCCATGAGCAGAGAATACATATAGCTCGAGCAAACTTATTCCAAAGTTCTCCCTACTTTCTCTCCTCTCATGCTATTCAACACACCTTCACACTCAATTTTTCTCAAAATTCTTCAAAAGCATGTTGAGCTAATGGTTTGGTTAGGACATCAGCAATCTGATAAGCAACAGGCACATAGTTGACACGCATTTGCTTTACTACAACCTTCTCTCACACAAAATGTATATCAAGATCAATATGTTTAGTATGCGAATGATAAACAGGGTTCGCACTCATAGCCACAGCAATGGTGTTGTCGCACCATATGGCTGGTTCTTTTTTTTTTTTGCACGCACCAAGTTCTGCAAGCAATGCTCCAATCTAAACCATATCTGCTACAAGGTCAACAACACTCTTGTATTCAGCCTCCATTATAGAGCGAGATACGAACTTCTGTTTCTTCGAGCTCCAAGCAACCAGATTGTTGCCAATAAATACACAGTACCCATACATTGATCTCCTGTCATCAAGATTACCACCTCAATCTACATCTGCAAAGGCAACAACTTTCACTCTAGTTCTAATAGCAGTGAATACCAGACCAAAGTTTATCGTGCCCGCCCAATAACGCAAAATCCGTTTTACTGCAACCATATGTGACTGTCGTGGTGCATGCATATATTGAGCCACTTTATTAACAACGAATACAATATCAGGCCTTGTGTGGAACCTATAAAGTTGCCCTCCAACAATGTTGTGATAGGTTGTATGCATCAGCAATAAGTTCCCCATCATCACAACACAATTTGGTAGCAGTTACCATGGGAGTTGGTGTAGGTATAGCTTTTAACATGTTTGATTTTTCAAGAAGCTCCATAATGAACTTCTTCTATGACAAAACAAGGCACCTGTTCTTTTGACTTCAATGCCCAGGAAGTATGAAAGTTGCCCAAGATCCTTTAGTGAGAATCTATCATTTAGCAACTGAACCACTTCATCAATCTAAATACTCGAATGGCCTGTAATGATTATGTCATCAACATACACTAGCAAATAAATGTAGTTGTCACCATTTTTTTCATAAACAAAGACACATCAGCACGTGATTCTTTAAAACCAATGCTTAACAAGCTGTCTCAAAGCATGGCATGCCAGCTTCTGGGTGCTTGTCTCAGCCCAAAAAGTGCCTTTTTCAACCGACAGACCAGCTTACTTTCATCAGGAGCAACCTGTTCAAAACCTGGTGGTTGTTCCATGAAGACCACCTCCTGAAGCTCAACATTCAAGAATGCATTATTTACATCTACTTTTCGAATAACCCAATTGTTGGTTACTGCTAGTGAGAGGATAACATTCAAGGTGGTGAATTTAACCACGGGCTAAAGTGTCTATAAAATCGTAACCAGGAATTTATGAGAACCCTTTAGCAACCAAACGTGTCTTGTATCGATGAATCGAGCCATCAGGGTTCTTCTTGAGCTTGAACAACCATTTACAGCCAACCACATTCCTTCTTTCTGGTAACCTAGCTAGTTCTCAAGTCTCATTGCATTTCAGCACATTATACTCTTCATAAATTGGTACTTTCCTTTCTGAAAATTTAAATGCTTCATGAACAGTGCATGAAACATAGTCAATAGACCCTATATAAGCTTTAGGTTTAAACACCCCGCATTTGCTCTGAGTTAGCATAGGATGAGTGTTGCCATGAGTTACTTCAATTTTAGCATTATCATTGCTGACCATATTATCAGCATGTTGACCTTCAACATCCTCTTTTATGGCCATGTTGTCAATATGTTGTTCTGGGCTCATTTCATGCTCTACATTTCCACTATTGTCATAGACATCAACTGTAGGTAGCTCATTAACAACAGCAGGAACAATATTTTCTTCCACACCATGAGTACCACCTGGTGCTTACAAGCTATCTGATGAACTACTGCTTATATTTGTAGACAATCTATGAGTTTCAGGTTGTTGACCCTTGAACTTAGTAACATCAGTGATCAATTCAAGCGATCGAGACTGTCTTTTATTTGAATCTGCAATAGAACTTCTGCTAGGATTATATACAAAAGGAAATATGTCCTCATTAAATACCGCGTGCCTTGAAATGTAGACACAACCATCACTTGCTAAGCACTGAAATCCTTTGTGTTGCATGTTGTAACCTAAAAACGTGCACAGTTGAGATTGAAACTCAAGCTTGTGATGCAAAAATGGCCTTAGATGTGGAAAACATTTGCAGCCAAACACTCTCAATCCACTGTAATCTAGAATTTTGCCATAAAAAACCTCAAATAGAGACTTGTCATACAAAACTCTTGATGGTAATCTGTTAACCAGGTGCACAATGGTCTGAATAACATGGGACCTGAATTTAATAGGCATGGAAGCCTGAGCAAGTAGAACTAAAGCCATCTCAAAAAGATGCCTATGTTTTCGCTCAACTACACCATTTTTTTCAAATATATGAGGACAGGTAAGATGATGAAAAACACCAGCCTTGCTTAATTCATCTGTCAATAGTCGAAACTCTCCTCCCTAATCAGTTTGAACAGCTTTAACTACCCTACCAAATTGTGTATCAACTAACTTTTGAAATAACCTAAATATTGTTACAGCTTTAGCCTTTGTTTTTAACAAGTACATCCATGTAAACCGTGTGTCAGCATCAACAAATGACACATAAAATCGAAAGCCATTTGAGGAAACGTGTGGAGGTCCCCATAGATCCAAATAGACAACCTGAAATGGTTCAGTATAAACACTATTAGATTGAGGAAAAGGCAACTTGTGGCTTTTACCCAAATGACAAGCTACACAACTTTTATTAACATCATGAAGAGTTTTTACATCAATTTGTTTATAAACTTTAACAAGAGTATCATGACTAGGGTGACCCAGTCTCTTATGCCAAATTTCAGATGTCTTGGAGGATACCATGGAAATATGAACTTTAGCTGCACCATTTCTTCTTTGAGTACTGCTAGCTTTGAAAGTGTATAAGCCAATACATTATTCACCTCGCAGCAACACAACCTTGGTGTCTTCATCTCTAACACAGTAAGTTTCAACATGAAACTCAAGAAACACATGGTTATCCCTAACAAGCTTAGAAACAGAAAGTAGATTATTAGTAATTGAGGGAACATGAAAAATGTCGCTTAGGGACAAAGTACGCGAAGAAGCTTGTAACTTAGCCTTTTCAACCATATGAACAGACAAATAATCACCATTACCAACCATTAACTTACCAAGATTGCCATAATTTGTGTGATGAGTAATCAATGTTGTATTGGAAGTAACATGGTGTGTTACACCAAAGTCAATCACCCACTGATCTTGAACATCATAACCATAATGTGCCTGGTTTTTCCCAACACTTATGTTATCATCATGATACGTACCGTTGTAATTATAGCAACCACATGCACTGTCACTGGCTCCATAGGCAGCATAGTAGACTTTAGAACTTTCAGAACCAGAGGTATGATCATCAAGTGTAATACCGGTGAAATCCACATCAAACCTATGCAGCACTGACTGACAAGATGTCCATTCTTGCCACATAGTTGGCACTGAACTTTGGTTTTCCCGATTTTTGTTAGAATCGGATTCTACCTTTCCTTGTGCAAGATTAGCACTAATAGGTAAAGACTCATGCTGATAATAGAAGCCCTTAAGATGTGTTTCAGCATCAATGAGCATAATGCAGATGTTGTTGAGTGATAGCAAGTCACGCATAGCATATATGACTGCTATGAAGGGCTGATACTCCCTTGTAAGACCTTTAAGGATGCTTGCAACATGTTCATACACTGAAACTGGACTTCCACAAGAAGTTAATGCATCAATGACTTCTTTCACCTTAGTAAGATAAACTCTCATGCTATATTCTCATTTCTTGAGGGACTGTATCTTGTAATGTAGACTCATTACAGTAGTGGTAGATCTATTTACAAAGAATTGCAAAACTTTATTCCATACCTGAGCTGAAGTTTCAGCACCAACAAACTGTGGGAGTAAGTGAGGACTGATTGTTGATAACAACCAGGAAGCTAACACGTTATCTTGGGCCAGAAACTCCTCATACTCTTCATTGATGACTGTAACTCCTTCTTCACCAACCACCATTTCTGGAGGAGGTAGCATCGTTCCTGTCAACATTCGCTCAAGACGATGACTCATCACAGTGAATAATACTTATTGTTTCCAAAGAAGGAAGTTTGATTCGTCAAGAATCACATTTACCCTTTTGTTGGTGAAAACTTTGGTGTTTCTTGAAGAAAACTCCATTGAAGTGGTTGTGGAAGAGGCACTTTGATCAATAACAACACGAATAGCGAAAACAATCCCAAGGATACAGCAGTGAATGGTACCATGTTGAGATACTCGGAGTAACTACACTAAGTAACAAGAATAAAAAAACATGATTTCTTTCTTATTGTTTAACTCTTCCTTTACAAGCTTTATATAACATTCATACATGCATGCAGTTACAAAACTGCTAAAAACCCTAACCACCTAACGTCCTAACTGTAACAACTCCACGAGCAATGATCAGCTACAAGCAACTCCATGTAACTCCATGAGCAGTGACTGCATGTAGCTCGAGCAGACTTATTCTAACATTCATTTACATCCCTATAAACCCTTCCACCTGAACTTAACCCGACCCAAGAAGTATATCCTCTCCACCTGAACCCGACCCGACCCGACCCAATTTTTGAGGTAAAACTCTACATCTGATCCGATCCAACATAAATATAAAAAATATTTTATTCAATAAATTAGAGACTTCACTGAAAAATACCATAGAAAGATTGGTATTGTAACAATTATCTATAAATTTATAGAAGAAAATTATACTATTACTTGGTATTTGGTCGAGTAAAAGATTTTTTTATCATAAATCTTACTCGACCTGATCTTATCCTCTATAAAATTTCACTATCTTTGTTTTATTAAAAAAATAACCCTAACAAATTAAATTGAATCAGAATTCAGATTTAGTTTAATCCCTAACCACGCCTATGATGATTGGGCTTACATCCACGACGTTTGAATTATTATTGGAGATTTTCTTCGGCACAAACGTTTTCACTTGGTATGACTTGAAGCCAAACGTTCAAATAACCTTTTGGACTTTATTTCCAATATAATAAATCTTTTATGTGTTGATTTTACCTATCAATGAAATTCATTTTCGATAAGTTTTATATATTATCACTATATAATTTTGTGACAAAACTTAGAAAGGCAAATCAATAATAAAGGATTTACCATATGTGCAGCCAAAGTGAACCGAAAAGTGAAGGCTAGACTCCAAAAAACAAACGAAAAGACTAGTCATGAGATCCCATGGTTGGTCCATGGTCAAAGCCCTAGTCAAAGTGACCCCTTCTAGCAGAAGTTTTTGTACCACTTTTTTTCTGGGCCTAGCTGGCAGATAGATAAAAAGCAAAAGAGCTTGCCGATGTGGCACTGAAGCCTTTACAAGTCCTTGCTTTAAAAGACTAAATGAACATCTGCACTATCCCCGAAAGAACAAAACTGTCCTCGTCGTCACATAATTAAATTGCTTGTCCAAACGGTTGAAGGGTCTTTTATGTAATAATAATACCCCCCAACTTTACCACGTGACATCTTCTGCTACCGGTTTCTCTTAGCTGTCTCTTTGCATATAGCATGAGACTTATTTAAGAACCCTAACCAAATGATTAGTGTGTTCTTAACCATGTTGTTTAGTCTTTTAATTTAGATCTCTCTTGTCTGATCTTGTTTGCAGGAAATATCCGTGCTTCAGGCGTTCCATGTTATTCATACATAAGGAATGTAAATGAATGGAATATTAGATGAAGTAATATGAATCTTTCGTATAACGTTCGTTTATGTTTAATTATTAAATTAAATAAACGAGTATAGACAAAATTTTATGTTCAGTTAATAAAGAAACAAATAAAATAAAATTGTTTTAGGTTTGTTATGTTCATGAACAAGTTCTTTTCTTGGCTCGTTTATTGACTCATTTAAAATTTGTTTATTGGCTCATTTGAAAATCATTTCTTGGCTCATTTGAAACTTGTTTATCAACTCATTTTCTTTTTCTTTTTTTATATTTTAAATATTTGCGAAGATATTAAATGAATTAAACAGAAGGTTGAAGTTTGAAGTTTAAATTGTGAAGCCTAAAGAAATTAAAGACATTGCTTTAATTTCATCTTTTTCCTTTAGCTTGCAAATAGAAGGATTAAAAGATAGTGTTGGTTGGTGAGCATTAAAAGAACGTTAAATTAAATATCCTTGACCATTAAACGAATATATTCATAAATGTTAAACGAATGAACACGAACTCTTAAAAAGACAAATAAACGAACATAAACACGATATTGAAAATTTAAAGAAAATAAACTGAACATGAACATTTTCAGAAATAAACAAACAAACACAACTATAACTTTATTCGTTCCGATTCACTTACACCCTTAATTATTAATCGCTTTCTACAATTTATCACATTAATAGTGCAGCATTTTCATGTAAATTTTACTTTGTTCTCTTATTAAATTAGACGATCATACAAGTCAATATTGTGCTGGGATTTACTTTTCAGTGAAGTGCAGAGTCAAATGCCACATGCAAGTTTAAAAGTTTGAGTGATGATTGGTGGCTTATCCACTTTTTCCAGTATGCTTTCATTGTAAAACTAAATCTTTTTCCCCCATCCCTAATTATCTACACTTTCCTAGAAAAAAAGAAGTCTCTCTTTCTCTTTCTACTTTCCCTGAGAAAATTTTTGGGGTTTGTTGTGTCAGTTTGAGTGGATTTTGCTTGGCCTTTTCTTATAATGCTACTTTCGTAACACTTTCTCTCTCCCACCCTTCTTTTTCTTGTCCTCACTTTGTGGGAACCAGTGGTTTGAATAAGTAGTTTTAGATTTCAACTTTAAACTTTTGAAGATTCTTTTGATGATTTTGATGTCTTCTGTTGGTTCTCTCCTTTTCTTTTACATACAAGAATTACCAAAAACCATGAAACAGCATGATCCTTGATGTTTATTGAGTCATTGATCATTTTCTTTCTTGTCAAAGGGTTATTTTAGGCGATGGCTGATCAAGGTGGTATTGTGACCAGAGAATACAGGAAAGGGAACTGGACTTTGAATGAAACAATGGTGTTGATCGAGGCGAAGAAGATGGTTGACGAGAGAAGAATGAAGAAAAGTGAGGGAAAACCAACAGAGCTGAGATGGAAATGGGTGGAGGATTATTGTTGGAGGAGAGGGTGTTTGAGGAGCCAGAATCAGTGCAATGATAAATGGGATAATCTCATGAGGGACTACAAGAAAGTGAGAGAGTACCAAAGGAGAAGAGGTGAGAGTGGTAGTGATTATTGGGAGATGGAGAAGAATGAAAGAAAAGAGAAGAGCTTGCCTACTAACATGTTGAGGCAGATATTTGAGCATTTGGAGCAGGTGGTGGAGAAGAAAGGCGGTCAAATTGTGGTGGCTGCCGGTGGTGCTAGTGGTGGTGGCTCGGTTGCTGTTCATAACATACCTTATGTTATGGATACACCAATTACTAGTGTGCAACCTTCATTGCAACATCAACTTCCGCCTATTCCAGCTGCAATTCCATTGCCTCTAACAGCAACGCAGCAGCTGCCACCGCTGCCACCGCCACCAACAGCTGCTCCTACACCACTTCTACAACCATCCCTTTCGTATGCTCAGCCATTTCCAACAGTAGGTACTCTCCTCATCTCTCGCTTGCCTTGCTCACATGCACATCTTCTTTCTCTTTCGCATTGCACAAGTTCGAATGATTTTGGCACGCCATGTTACAATGGCAAAATATTTTTTTCTAAATTTAGAGGGACAATTTCGTAATTACATCATAAATACTGAAATTTTATGTATAAATTAAATGTAAAAAAAATTGCCGGTTTGGGGGGCCACAGCCCCTTCATATCCTTAATAGTTCCGTCCATGCATGTTTCATATTTACCTATAAGGGTGAGTATTTAATCTAGTTAAATTTTTAAAAATTGAGTTATTTAAGTAGTATTATTATTTTGTAACTTAATATTTAATTGAATTTTTTCGATTAGAGTTGAATTTATGAAATTTGAGTAGAATCAAGTCGAGTTATTTGAGTTTTTGTTTAAATTTAATTCTAAATATTCATAATATTACGGTAATTTTTTATTCTAATTTAAATCATTTTCTATGATCATATACAATATACATAAATATTTCTTTATATTTTTTTACATAAGTGATATACATATATCACTCAGAGTGAAAGATTCGACTCAAACTTTAATATCAATCCACTAATTACTAAAAATCTTGAGTTTTTCTAATTGTAGGGTCTGTTTGTTTCAATGAAAATATTTTTTGGAATATGTTTTTCGTAAAATAAATTACATTTTCTAGAAAACGTTTTACGGTATTTTGAAGATATTATGTAAATCATTTTCCACTAATTAATAAATTTTTAAAAATTTATTTATTATAAATATTAAATATAATAAATAATATTATTTATCATAAAATTAATATTATTATTTTTAAAATATTAGAATAATTTATTTATTATTAAAATAGTATTTATATAATAAAAATAATAGTATTAGTACATTTTATTGAAATAAAATAATTATAAATTACATTAATTAATTATTAAAGTAATGATATTATATTATATTTTAAAAAGATTAATTAATATATTTTAAATATTTTTATTAAAATATTATTAGATTATTATATTAATATTAAATACATAAATAATATTATTCATTATTAATAATTTAACAATATTATTTTTCTTGAATTGATAAATAATATAAATTTTATTAATAATTTATTATATTATTAAAATAAAAATATAATATCTTATATTATTATAATATAATTGATTATTTTATTAAAATGTTAAAATATATAATATTATTTTATTAGAAATATTAATAAATATATTTTAAATATTTTAATAATTAATAAAATGATATTAAAATATTTTATTAATATAAAATTCATAAAATAAAATTATTTTGAGTGTTTATTTTTTGGAGTGAAAAGTTTAGAAAATGATTAACTAAAAATCAGACTAGAAAACACAAAGGAAATTAAGTTGTCCAGTCAAATATTTTACGTTGATATACCAATTTTTCTCCAATCAAACACTGAAAAAATGAAGAAAACGTTTTCTAAAAAATATTTTACGTGAAACAAATAGACTCGTATTTTACAACTCAACTCAAATTTTAAAAAAAAATTCGAATAAATTCAAATTTTTTAACGTCAAATCTTTTTTCGCTCTCCATAATCACATACCATGATGGTGCACTGATTTTAATATTGAACTACTGAATGATTTTATTGGTACCATTTTTATGTGTCGGAGATGTACGTGAAAGCTCAGATTCTGATACAAGTGAGCACTCGGACTCAGTAGGAAAGAAGAGGAGAAGATCGGGAGGTAATGGGGAAGGAACTGCCAGTCCAAGCAACTCAAATAATGAATTTGGAACTGCAATCTTTAAAAGCGCTTCCATTATAGCAGAAGCAATACAGGCCAGGGAGGAGAACGAGGAGAGGAGACATAGAGACCTTGTTGTTTTACACGAGAGAAGGCTACAGATTGAGGAATCTAAGGCAGAGATCAACAGAAGAGGAATTGAAGGCCTGGTCGATTCCATTAACAGGCTTGCTAATTCCATCATTGCTTTGGCTTCCCATAAAAACCAGTCAGCTCCAAAGTGATTCTTTCGATGATTCTAATTACGTCTTAATTGAGACTCTCTCATCTACTTCAAGTCAGGTGTTTGAACTCCCATGTCTTAACAAGGGTTGGTTGTAATACTACAAAAAGTTAAATATAAGCAATTGTTGTGCATTTGGGGTCATCTTCAAGGAAAGCATACTGCTATATATGGCATACATGCATATATGGGGATGCCAAAACCCTATTCTTTATTGTTTAAACACAATTTTTTCCTGGAACAATTATAATGTATTATTTGTTTAGATTTTTCTAACTTATTGACAACGCACATTATCCTACACACGTAACTACTATAACTTAAATATTTTTGGGAGAACATTGTTCCCTTTAATGGTTCTCAAAAGAGAAGTTACTTCAAGCAAGCAACTAGGGATGTAAATAAACATAGTGTTCGAAGAATTGTTAAACCGCTCGTATAATGTTCATTTATTAATAAGAGAATGAACCCGAACAGAAGTGTGTTTGATTCGTTTATGTTCGTGACAAGCCTTTTATTGTCCATTTTATAAGCTCATTTATCAACCCGTTTACTCGGTTTAGATATTGATCATAAGGTGAACTTTTAAATTAGAATTGTGAAGCCTAAGATACGTAAGGACTAGTGACGTAATTTTATCATTTATTGGCTTGCAAATAAAAGAATAAAAAATGTTAGTTGTCAAACTTTGAATGAACAAGTTTGCGAATGTTAAACGAATGAATACAGACACTTTAAATAAACGAACACAAACACAATACTAAAATTTTAAATTACTTATCTAAAAAAAATTAAATAAATACGTACCAAACATGAACCTTTTAAATAATAAGTAATCACACACAAATACATTTTTATTTCTTCGAGCTAGTTGATTTACACTCTTACAAGCAACCCAAATTCAAAAGTTGATAATTCTGATACACAGATTTGGAGTGTGAATCACACATGGGGAAGGGGAAGCCGCTCACCTTATCATTCAATCATATATGAAGTAGAAATGTGAGAGAAGTGTGGAATTGACCAGTACTTCTCTGAGACTGGTCAAAAGCGACCAGTCAAAAGTATCTCTGAACTGAACCCTCTGACTCTGACATGAAGGCTGCCCTGGTTCACTTACTTTCCAGAAATGCCAATGTAGGCACTGTTCTTAGGTCAAAATTTGAAATTAAACATTTCATTCAAAACAAAAAAGTTTATGAAAATTTTTCACCCTTGTACCATACATTTTAAGAGTATATCACAAGTTACTCCAAAAAAAAGTGTATATCATTAGACATTTTGATGCATGTGATTTTATTTCTATTTTTTTCACTTAGGCGAGATCTAAAGGAAAAATATTATTAGATTATATGTAGGAAAAATTGGCTCATTTAAGGTATTGAATAAATTATTTGTTGAGATAGAAGGTTTGTTACGATATCAGTAGAAAGACACACAGATTGTCTGGTGTTTTTGGAAAGTCGCGTATATCATTTGACATCTTATAGATTATTTATCAATTAAATTTGACGCTCCGATTACATGTAAAAAATAAGATATTGTGTCTTTCATTTGTCTCTCCAAAAATATCTTGTTTTTCGTTCGTTTTTTCTATCAACACTATAGGAAACGCTATCTAACAAATAACTACCCCAACACCCTAAAATCCTAAAAGAGACAATATTTTTCCACCATATTTTCTAAGGGATTTTGCTGAGATCTAATATTAAAATTCCTAATATTTTATCAAAACATTTAATTAAATATCAAAATTTTAATGGATACATAAATTTTCTTTTTAATTATTTTGATATAAAAAACTTTACAAGGGATATCAAATTTAAAAAAAAATTAAATATAAAATCTTTTAACGAATACCTACGACAATGCTGAAGTTGGTTTCAACTTGATCGAATTTTAGGAATTCATCGGCTCAGGACGGATATAGGAATTTGTGTTATGAGGTACGAACATAAAAAATTATATTAGAACTTTAAGAGGTACAGGATCATAAGATCTTAGGGGATGAGAAATTAAATAATTCATATAAAATACAAAAAAATATCTAAAATATAAGGGAACTTAATTTCTAGGGGTGTGATCGCATCCTCATCAACCCTCGTTCCATCCCTACATCAACTCCTTAAACCCAACCCAAACTCATGTCCATCTTCTTCTTCTTCACTTTCAACCTATACCAAATCTACTTCTATTTCCAAAAAAGTAAAGAAAACTCATTTCCTTCTTCCCCATTTTTCATCTTTGTATCACTCTTTTCCCTTTTTATTTTCTTGAATTAGGTGGATTCAATCTTTGATGCTTTCAGTTCAGAAGATCTGGTGGTATCGATGCTCCAATTACATTTAATCTAAATTTCAATTCGATCTCAACAATAAGGTCAAAAACTGATTTGTTTATACAAATATTTCTAAGTAATATAAATTTTCAGACCAATAATCAAACTTTCTAAGCAAAAAGTACAACAATTTCTAACAATGCTACTACGGGTAGGGGTGTTCAATTCATCGGTTTAGTTAACCGACCGAACCGAACTTCCAAAATTTCATTAACCAAGGTTTTTTTATTTAAGCGTTAATTGAACCAATTTTTTTTTAAAAATAATTAATCGAAACAAAAAAAAGTTCGTTTAATCGGTTGGTTAACCAAATTAACCGAAATTTATAAATAATATATACTATATATTAAATATTTTATATTTTTATTACTTCAGTTAATTCAGTCGGTTAATTCGGTTAAAACCGAAGTTTAAACATTCTAATATATAAATAATATATATAATATAATAAATTTTTAATAATTTTGGCTAATTCGGTTAACCGACTGATTTCAAATTGAATTTACTGATAACCGAAGTTTGAAAAAATAATTAACCGTTAACTGAACCTAAAATTAACCGACCGATTAACCGAAAAAAACTTCACTTCAATCGGTTAAATCAGTTTTAACCGAAGTTTGAACACCCCTAACTACGAGTATAAAATTTCTATCGGTTACCATTTGTAACGACACAAAAATTTAGAGTTATTATTCATATATTGATTTGGATTAAGATAAACAAAGTGATGGGCTTGACTGGAGTTATGGGTTAAGATTGGATTTAATTGAAGGGTAAACTACACAAATGATACCTATTATGGGTTATTGATTTATTAAGTTCATTGACTATTCATAATTACAAAATAGACATTCGATTATAGAGTGTTGGTCTGTTGAATCCCTCGACTATTGAAAATTATAAAATGATAACCCATCTATTTATTATGTTCGAAACTTGTCCTTATTCGTTAGAAAATTTGCAGTCGTCTGAGCTAGACATTAACATGATGACTTACATATTTTATCATATCACAGTTAGCAGATTAACATTATGTTGTCAATTTTTTTTTAAAAAAAGGAATAAATTTGGAACATATGAATAGTTAGGTGACCATTTTGTAACTTTTAATAGTCAGGGGATTCAACAAAGTAATATTCTATAGTTGGAGGACCATTTTATAACTTTTAATAGTTGATGACTCAACAAAGTAACACCTCATAGTTAGAGGAACATTTGTATACTTTACCCTTAATTGAATAGGATTTGGATACAAAACATGTTAAAAGAGAGATTTTTTAGCTGAGAACTGAAGTTGAATGACTTGGTGTGCAATTTGCATTTAAGGAAAGCAGGTGTGCGTGTTTTATTTGGAAGTAGGGTTTGGGAAAAATTGTGTTGAGCGCATTAAAACCCCATATCTTTTCTTTTTCTCATCTACGTCATTTTCTTTAAGCCAAACTAAGTCCTTAATAATAAATATAAAAAAAATTAAATTGTAAGAATAAATAAAAAAATCACTTATAAATTATTTTTTATTGGGTTTAATAAACTATCTAAATAATACGTTAAATTTTAAATAAAAATATAAAAAATATATTAAATGCCCAATTATTCACACATAACAAAAATTATCTTATATCAATGTGAAATTAGGATGCCTTGTTTGGTTTATGAAGTAAGAGAAGTGGCAGTCTTCAGAGACCAACAGTAATAGATAAGTATGATGCTTTGGTATCAATATCAGGACCAACACATGATTTTATATTAGAGGACAAACTTAAACTTGGGGGCGAACTAAAATTCAAAGGGTAAAAAGATATTTTTAATAGAAAGTACATAGAAAAATCTAAAATATGATAATTTTAAATTTTCAAAGAGCGACTGCCTCCCACCCCTATAGTTCCATCCCTGATCAATATAACACCACCTGCCCAGTCTGGTAGCTTTATACAGACATGAGAGCTTGTATTTGAGAATTAAGGTGAAAATAAGAATTTTATTACGATTAGAAGGATACATTCATTCAATATGAGTTTATATTAAAGAATTGTTTTAACATCAGAAATAATATCCATTTCAACGATTACACTTATGCCACAATATAATTAAGGTTGATTTAATTCAATTTATTTATTTATTTTATTCAATACTAATATTTATTTTGCAATAGTCTTATATTTCCAATACTCGTAAATAAAATATTCATGCAAGGTAGTTTAAATGTTAAAAAGTTGGCATGTTAAGATTGAGAATATAACGTTAAAAATATAATGAATTTGATAATAAAATCAAGTATAACATGATATATGATGTAGGTTATCAAAAAAATAAAAATAGATTGAAAAATGTATCTAGAGATATGAATATATTAAAATCTCCTAATACTATAATTTTTTATGTTTCAAATTAACCTACAAACTTTAAAAATGAAGCCCTAAGCCCTGCATGATATATTATTTTAGGTCAAAAATATGTTTATAAAAATTCTCAAACGGAAACCTTCACGCCGAGGACCATTGTTTTGAAAACCGGACTGGACGGACCGGTTCAACCGAGAACCGTTGCCTAGTCCGGTTCAATCTAAACCGGTTGAACCGCTACTAGTAAACCGCCAAGAACCGCTAAACCGTTCGAACCAGACCGGTTGAAAACCGGAAAAACCAGGAAAAAAATGGAATTTTTTTTTTTTTTAAAATTAAACCAAACGTCGTTTGTTAAACGAGCCAAGTCGAACTCGAGTATTGCTGAGCTCGACTCAAACTTGAAAACTTTAAAAGTAAGCTCAACTCCACTCAAACTCACAAGTTAAAAATTATCAAGTTCAACTCGAACTCGAAATATAATATTGAAACATGAACTCAAAAAGGCTTGAACTAAAAAAAAAATTTAGAAGCTCAATTGCAGCCTAAAATTCGAGCTTGATTGAAGTGAAATAATAGTTCACTCAATGCTCACCAAAAGGCTCCATGATTTTGAATGCCAAATTACCTCTATTATTTATAGAAGTTTGTTGTGATGCTCTTCTATGTTTCTTAGCAATGTGGATTGTTTTATTCTCATATTTTTACTCTTTAGACTTTTGGGATGCTCTTCTATGTTTCTTAGCCATCTGGGATTATTTTTTAATTATAGTTATATAATTATATTTATTATTTAATATGTTTTACCTTAAATATTATGTTGTAGTTAATTTGAATCATTTTGTTTCACTTGATTTTATGGTTTTTAATTTATATATGTTATGACTTGCTTTGAATATGACTTGTGATATAAAAAATTATTTTTTATTAAATATTTTTGGTATTTTTATTTAATTTTTTAAATAATTATGACGTCGTCCGGCTCTTCCGACCGGTCGGACCGGTTTGACCGGTTGAACCAGTGAACCGGTAGCATGGCCGGTTCGCTAACCGGTCCGGTTCTGAAAACCATGCCAAGGACAATAATGAAGCCCTAAGCCCTGCACGCTGCCCGCACAAAAGGGCAGAAAAAGAAAACATGTTTGTCGTTACCGTCCTTCGGGTGGGCTCGGAATCAGGCTTCGACTTAAATAAATAGGTAGAGTCATCACCGATCATTTATCTTTAAAATAAAAACTAGGTTGATCAGACACCTCGGTTTATTTTCTTACCTGATCCGTGTCTTACCAAAAATATGTCGGGCTCGGGAATCGGTTACTGTCAATGAAGGATTAACACCCTTGTACTACCCTTTCGATACTAATTTAATTTCCAGTTGTCTTAATTGCGAAAGTTAAATTAAAAGTAAGAATTCGATCCAAATTACTTACTTCCGATCGATTAAAAAGTACCCCTAAAAGATCAAAAGGATGTTAGATTTGCAAAGTAAAATATTGAATTGACAAAAAAAATTAACAAAAGTTAAATTATAAAACTTTGAACGAAACAAAGAGAAAAAATATATATATACATGCCGATAATTAAATAGAAATAAAATTAATAGAATGGAATGCTAAAAATAAATAGAACTAGTTCATGCCACGTAAAGAGATAAATCACACATATTAAAAACATGATGTGATGAAGAAGACGATATAAAGAAAAGGTTAAAAATGACAAATGCAAGATCAAGTACAAACAAAGACAAAAAGGCTAATTAAAATAAAATAAAATAAATAATAAAAAAATAAAAATGTCGGATCAAGAACTCATAAAATATAATGGCCTTTAAAATATAATTAAATGAAAACATGAATTAAATAAAGAAAGGAACAAATTAAAAAAAAGAAATAAAGTGAGTGGTGAATTTAAGAGAAAAAATTGTAATTAAAATTAAATTAAAAGCATAAACAAATTTTTATCAAAACACAAAGAACAACCATGTAATTGGACCCTATCTGTGTAAAAACACACGAATCCTTAGGGGATCTGAATGGGTCATCGGGTCGCTATAAAACCCAAAAATTAGAAATATATTTCATTTTTTCCTCCCTCAAAACCGATCAAAACCATTTTTTAAAAATCCTCTGAAATGTTCTTCTTGTTCTTCATGATATGAAGAACATTCAACCGAAACACAAATTCCGGCCATGCTCCGCCACGCCAGCCACCGTGGACCAACGGTGAAACCCAAAAAAAAATTTACCTTTCGAAAGCTTTCGATCTCCTATCTTCAAAAATCCCCACCATTTTTCTCAAAAAGCCTCGGGGAGGGCTAGATCTGAGAAAGACCTTTCGAAAACCCTCCCCTCGATCATCGACCTTTCTTCTCACAAGGGTTTTTCGAACCGAAAGGAAAAACAAACGACAAAAACCAAAAATGGAGACCAAAAATACTTCAAGACTCGAGCCGAGAAAGGTAAAAAATAATACCTTTTTTATATATTCTTTCTATTCGAGATTACAAGTGATTTTTCTTGGTTCGATCTATCTTCTCATTTTTTTCCTCCTTTACATTTTTACTTTTCATGGATTTATAGATTTAGGAACCACAGTTTTCGGTTCGATTTAGAATCCTAGTTGGACTAAAATACTAGTTTTTTTTTCTATTTGGGTTGTTGCTGCTGGAATGAGGAAGAGTCCTCAAGCTGACCAACGGTTCATCCTTGAACGAGGGACGTGCGACGCTGAACCGAAAAGAGGTGAACCCAAACTCCACTGGCGGGCTTCCTGTGTGTGTGGGCTTGGTCTGCTGGACCGAATGGGTTTCGGTTTGGATTCTGTAAAAAAATAAATAAATAAATAAATACATGTATTATTTATGATGTAATAACTATGTTATGTAATATACGGGCACAATATATACCCACTATATAATATAGTATATTATAATATAATATATTATAATATACTATGTATATATATTATATAATATAAAAGTAACATATATGCTCATACCATACAAATAAATATATAATCATATAATGTTTATACTATATAATATAAATAAACTAATAATACGAGATAAATAAGGTCGGACGAAAATTTATATCTACAATGTTCAATTGTTTCCTATTCACAATCGCACTCCTTTTATGTAATTTAGTTTCAGTTTTGATTTTATTTTTAGAAAATCGCTTCATATAATTCAATTCATCTTTTACTAAAAATGGAATCGAATACACTCGTAACTAGCTTTATAATCTCATTCAACGAGTCCAGTATCATGATTAATGTCATTGAGTAATCATCCGATAGTATGGGACAAGCTACTGTTGGCATTCACGATCATGCGCATTTATTGATTTATCACCTTCTATCCCATATCGATTCTGTTCAATTATTATGGGACAAAACCAGGTTCACAATGCTCCGACTTCAATGCTGAAGCGTAACCTTGCTTTCTGCCTCTACAGCTTCCCCACCAACATGTTTTCAATTAGTAACACATGAAATACTACCTTGTTTTATTCTCAAAATTATTAATTATTAACAAAATTGAAAATTCTTATAAAATATAAAAAAAATTAAACATTTTTATTGACTGTTTCTCGTCGGAATGAGTTTATTGTTATTTTTTGAACACATTTTTTACAAAATCATTCTTACATTAAAGTAACAATGACTTTTGTGGTTATTTCACATAATTTTAAAATGGTAAATGGAATTTGCACCAAAATTATATTCGTGAGTTTTGTTTTGGATCTCAAATTTTGGTTTATCAAATATAATAAGATTCATGAATAGTAATTTTGTCTAACAGTCCTTAAGTTTTTTAACGGCTGGAATGGGATCAAACCAACTTAATTTTAAAACTTAGGTTTAGAAAATAAATTTGGAGTCGTCATCGGACCTTGGGGTTAGGTAGGTCGAACACCTAAAATTATCTTTTAAAATAATTTTTGAAAAAATAAATTAAAAGATAAAAATAAATAAATCAATTTGCGTTGAACCAGAAGCTCATTTCAAAAAGGGCTTTGGGAGTCGATTACGTGTGGGGAAGGGTGAGCACCCTCACAGTTCCCAAAATTGGTACCAAATTGATTATACGTCGTCTTTATGTTGAAAATTGTAATTTAAAATAATATTTAAATTATGATATTTTTATATGGATAATCCTCATAAACACTCTTCCCTTGTATTTGGGAGACTTTTCCATACATTCCCCATATAGGATAGCAATATCTTGATTTTTTTAAGGTGGTTTGAGATTGTATTCAACAATTATTAATATTAATACTAGAACGACCTAATAAATGTATGAACAACCCTCAAGAAAGCACTTCTCTTGTATTTGGGAGACTTTTCCATGGATTACCCATACAAAGTAACATATCAACTTAAATAGCGTGCATGTATCTAAAAAAGGGGATTGCTTTGAAAATATATAAAAATGGACTATTTAATGAATTAACCATTCAAAAAGGGGCTAAAACACAAAACAGAAAGCACATGGACCATTTATAGGAATTATCCATTCAAAAAGAGGCTACAACAAATACATAAATAAACCAGAAGAGCCTACAATGCGAATAAACCAACCATCCTTCAACATTAAATTCAAATAGCTTTCAACAGTAAACAAGGATAAAGAAATAAACATAATAAATTACCAAAATAAACTATTATAAAATACTAATGACTAGAATGAGGTCATCCCAGACACTAAAACGCACTTTTCCTTTCCCTGAAACAACACCATATAGTGCTTGGAATAAATACCCCATTTATGGTAAAAAAATGTCCCCATTTTCTCATCTGTTACACTTTCCTTTTTTTTACTAAAAATAGCAACCCTAAAAAATCTCTCAAACTTTCATCTCTTCACCCTCGCTGAAACACAAAACTAACTCCGGCCATCGAACTTTGGTGGCTGAGAATAAACCACTCCTAAAATGCTTTTTTGCTCACTAAAAAACCTATAAACTAACTCATCTCACCCACAAACCCAAAAGCTCTCGAAACCTTGTTTTTCGTAACCATTGACCTTCTCAACCTAGATCTAGAGTGGGTATAGGTTTACCTTCAAGGAAGATGATGTTTTTTGCTCCGACGAGAAGGATTTCACACTCCCAAAGGTAGAATCGCTCTGTTTTCCACTTTTTTTTTCCTTTTTCTTTGATTTTTCCTTTTCCTTTGATTTTTCCTTTTCGAACTAGCCCTCTTCTTGGTTGGTTTTTTACCTTTTTATAACCCCTCAAATTTCTTTTTGTTTTGTGTTTTCCTTTTGCATGTAAAAAATGAGGAGCTGTTGTTGGAATCTGCCTTGCTAATTTGAGGGCCAAGATCATTTTTTGCACAACAACAACAACAACAACAAAACCCTAGGTAGGATAGTAGGTTGCCCCCAACGCCAAGTTAAGAGCAGCTTCCATAGAAGACCTCCGACAGTCAGAAAATTAAAAAATAAAGATAAAATACAATGCATGTATAAATATATAAATAAATACATAGTTGAAAAATCTTCATATGCAATCTTCATATGCGCGTCTGTAATGGGAAGTAATCCCTGCAAATAAATCCTTGAGTAAAAATCTCTGCATATAGACAGAAAAATAAGACCCGACTAAATTTAAAAAGAGGAAACATGAAGAGAATGATACACAGAAGTCAACGATAGTAAGCTATGAGAAGGAATAAAGTCAAATGGGTTAAAACCTAAACTAAGGCAACACTATTCTGCTACCCTAGTTCTAAGCCTTCATAAATTCCAATGCCAGAAACGTATAAAAATTAGAATTCATGGAAATTACTACAAAGGCATTAAAAGAAGACAGATATGATACACCCTATGGATGTGACCCGCACTACTCGGCTACCCTGGTCTTAAGTCTCCATACTTTCCTATTAGAGGTCATGTCCTCGGTAAGGACTAAATCCTTCAAATCAGATCTCAAGCAGTCTTCCCACTTCCGCCTTGGTCGTCATCTGCTTCTGGTATCGTCGACTGTAATTGACTCTACCCTCCTGAGCGCATCCGACGGTTGTCACCTAAGGACATGCCCAAACCACCGTAGTCTTCCCTCCCTCAATTTTTCGGATACAGGAACCACCCAAGATATCCTAATAGCAGAGTTTGGTGTCATGTCCCACAGAGTCCTACCACATGCCAATCGAAGCATTCTCATTTCTGCGGCCTCCATCCTCCTTACTGATACTTCTTGATTGCCCAACATTCTGATCCATATAGAAACGCTGGTCTTATTGCCATTCTATAAAATTTTCCCTTAAGTTTTAGAGGCACCTTCTTATCACACAAAACTGCAGTAGCAGCCCTCCACTTTAGCCATCATGCCTTTATACGGTGTGTAACATCATCATCCACACCCCATCTTTGTGTATCATAACCCTAGGTACTTGAAACAATCCTTTGAGGGAAGAACACGTCATTCTATGCATACTTCTAAATCTTCATCGTTTTGGTTCCCACTGTAGTTTGAACATAAATACTCTATCTTTTCAATATTGATCCTTAAACCTTTTTCTTCCAAAGCAGTCTTCCAGGTAGCCAGTCTACTATTCAGCTCCGTTTTTGTTTCAGCAACTAGGATAATGTCGTCAGCGAAAAGGATACACCATGGGACACCGTCTGGTTTTGTACAATAGACGTCGTCCATAATCAAGGCGAAGATGTAAGGGCTAAGAGCCGACCTCTGGTGGAGTCCGATTTCCACCGAGAATGCCTCGGTGTCGCCAACTGTAGTCCTGACGTATGTAGTAGATTTACAGTACATATCACGAATCACCCGGATATAAGCAGTTGGGATCCGTCTCATTTCTAAGGTCTTCCAGATCGTATCGCGGGGACGCTATCATACGCCTTCTCAAGGTCAATGAACTCCAAGTGTAGATCTCTATTTTTTCCCTATATTTCTCCATAAGCCGTCGAAGTAGATGAATAGCCTCCGTAGTAGACTTGTCTGGCATAAAGCCAAATTGGTTTTTCGAAACCCTAGTAACCTGTCTCAACCTAGCCTCTATCACCCTTTCCCATAGCTTCATGGTATGGCTAAGTAGTTTAATACCTTTGTAGTTGCCACAACATTGGGGATCTCCTTTATTCTTATAGATTGGTATCACCGTAAACTCTCTCCACTTCCCTGGCATCTTGGTAGTCACTAAAATAATATTAAAGATGTTGGTCAACCACTTAACTCCCTCTTCTCCTAGGGCCAACCACACAGTGATAGGAATTTGATCTGGACCGACATCTTTGTCATTCCCCATCTTTCTAAGAGCCATTTTGACTTCCTCAAACTCAATCCTACTTGTAGGGCAGTCATTGGCCATAGTATGATGGTCGGCTGACCCATCAACAGTACTATCTCTACAAGGAGAGGCACCGTCATTAAATAAGCCAAAGAAGTAACTACCCCATTATTGTCCTTAATAAACCTAATGCTACCTAGATCCTTTTTCCTATTCTCCCTGGATTTTTCTAGCCTGAAGATGTCGTTTTGTCTATCCTTGTGTCTAATCTCTTGTATATTTCCTCGTATGCCTTATCCTTTTCTTTAGCCACCATTTTCTTGGCTTCCCCTTTTGCCTCATTGTATCTTTGTTTAGCATTCGATCTTTCTTCGTCGTCATTGCATTGTAGATACTCCTTGAAGCAAGTGTGCTTTGTCCTCACCTTGGTTTGGACTTCGTCGTTCAACCACCACGATTCTTTATGCTCCTTGACCTTCCCTGTCGATAACCCAAGGGTGTTTTTGCCCACATCTCTGATGGAAATTTCCATATTTTTCCATAACATGTCTGCATTATTTGAGTTTGTAGTTCCAAAACCTGTATTAGACAAAACCTTACTCCTAACGTCATCAGCTGTCGCTCCATGTAAGTTCTTCCAAAGGATCCTAGGTTTACCAAGTTTAGCCCTCCTATGAGTGCTCTGCCCATAGATCTACTCGACGTGGCTCTATTCAAGGGACTATATGGGCTCTTTGTTTTTTGACATTTTATGATGTACATTTTTCTACCATTTGCCTCTGCCAGACCTCTTCCATGACAGTGTGGTGCGACAATTTGCACGGATGAAAGAAATGGACTTGCTTACGAGCGTGTTGATGTTGGAAAATGACTACTAGCACGTGGGAATCTAGAAAATTCTTTGGTGCATCCCACGCTTGACCATAGACCATTGGATTGATATGAGCACCAAATTGGCTTACCATCTCAATCGTTGATTTACCAAAATGCTTTTGGGATATTTGAGCATCATCTGGGCCATTAGATCTTGAAGCCAGATCTGACAGCTAAAAATCAGCTGCGTGCGCTTCCTTTTGGGTTATGAGAAACCCTAGATTGCTACTTCAATCTGAATCATAGGATTGGTTCAGATCTGACGGATCCAGGATGTGCGACATTAAGGAACAATAAGCTACTAGGGTTTTCCTTAGTATGTGGGCTCTTTCCTTCTAGGCCTCCAAGACTACTGGGTCGTTTCTAGTGGGCATGTAATGCTTGTGCTTACTCTTTGGGAGTTGGACCTTGACCAGAATAGACCTCCTTTTGGACTCTCTGAACCAAACCAGACCTACAATAAAAAATACCAATGAATTAAAATAATAATAAACGACCTAAATAAAAGTGACATTTATTAATCATTATTTTTTTAGAAAATACTTTATATAATATTTTTTGAAAACTATATATGTTTTTAAACTATAAAAATAATTGTTTTAAAAAAACTATATATTATACGTAACACCCTAAACCAGTACGACACATAATCGACCAATCAGAGTGTCACATGGAACCACCGGAGTGGCTAAACAAAAATTTTCTTTATTTGACCCATTAAAACAATCATTTATAAATAGTCATAATGAAATAAAACAATAACATTTATATAAAACAGTTTACATCTAGATCTCCCAAATAATAATCATTTAATTTATACAAACATCATTTTAAACATTCTATGACTCAAATATATAAAATAGGGATTAAAAATATACATGCCCTCTAAGATGAACTTGAGACGTACTTTGTTCTGAATCTGGGTCTAGAATCAAACTGGACAAAAGGTTATTCCTTGCTCCTCTACTAATCTACGTAAGGAAACAAATTTCAAACGTGAGCTAACTATCCAAGTGCCATACTAATTACTAAATATACTAAAAGTGTATCAGAAAAATGCTCAAGCTATCAAATCTCATGCATCAATGAGTATACTCGTATACTCACACTCTACTCTAGGGTAGAAATCATGGTGCGACTGAGGGTTTTGTATCTTGAAGCTCACACAACCCTCTAGTCTACTGAGGATATGGTCTGGAATCTCTACATTGGACACGACTAGCCCACCCCTCATGGTTGTCAGACCTCGCGCCCTAGTTAGTCAATTTAAAGTGTCTCGCATACTACCTATGGATATTCGGATTGATTCTATACATCGACACCGCTATCATTACTAAAGGAAATTGGGTGTCCTTATTATTTCTCGAGCATCAATCAAGGCTAGTTTTATGTCACCTTAATTGATCTCGCTTCTAATGTGATTAAACATTTTTATGGTTTTCACTTGTAGTCTTATTTGAAAGTAATTAGCGCATTTTGGGAAACCTTACATGCATCTTAAAATCTCTTGGTTATTAAAGACCAAAACAATACTCTGGTATCGATACTGACCTTGTAGTATTTATATCGCTTCTTAAGTATCAATACCCCACTAATAGTATTGATACCTAGTTCTAATCTCCTTGAAAGAAAATGGAAGCTTCGATACTCATATAGGGAGTATCGATACTTGGACCCTGGGTATCGATACTCCTTAGGGTACCGATACCAAAATGGCATTCTAGAAAACTAGTTTTGATACCAAGCACCCCGGTCTTGATACCTAACCCTCAATATCGATACTCCTTCAAGGGGTATCGATATTGCCCTTATGAACTCTAATATTTTTATGCCTGAAACACGAACGATATCTGTATTATTCCTCTAGTACCAATACCCACACTCGAAAATACCCGATTTAGGCACTCAAACTCACCCACATTCCTATTTTAAGATTCCCAAATGTTATTAGTATCTTATGTGAGTATAAAGGGTCATTTACAAGGCTTTAAAACATACTAGAACACTAAAACATAGAATTTTCCATAGAAATACTCATGATTCTTTAATATCATCTTTTATGCTTTCTTACATTTCTAGAGACTCACTAAAGGTATGAAGGAGTTATGAGTGTGTTACCTTGAATGCTTGACTGCTAAAAGCCCTCAAATCAACCAAGGGATAACTTCTCATTTCCTCTTGCTTTAGATCTCTTACCCACTTCTTACTCTAATTAATGATGAGAAAATAAATTACTGAATTAACTAAGGGATTGGATTAAAATGAGAACATTTCCTAGAACTTGTATCTATCCATAAAGCACCTAGAATCCATAGATTCTCTTAAACCTCCCAAAAACCCATATTTGGTTATATAGCTAAAAACTTGCAATATGGAGCTTAAACTAAAACTATGAGAATAGGGATTAATATTCTCACCTTAGATTAACCAAACTAAACTTACAAAACTTAAAACCTTCATTTAGGAGAGGAAAAGAAAGAGAAAAAGACGGAATAAGGAAGAATGGTGTTTGTGAGATATTTGGGGGGTTGGTTCACGTAAAACATATAAAATAAGAAAAGGGTTTTCTGCTTTCAAACAATAATGGGAAATTTGCACCTTAAGTTCTTCTACTTTCCATTTCATAGAATACCATCACCCTTCATAATTCTTTTGGGCCCAACTCAAGCCCAATTTCAACTAAACTTGGTCTAAACTATTTTAACAAAACCTTTGGGCTCAGATTATGGGTCTCGGGTTAACCCGAACTATTAACCCGGGATTTAGGGTGTTACAACTCTCCCCTCGTAATAAGAAATTTTGTCCTTAAAATTTACTTGGATAAAAGAGATACGGATACTGGAGTTTCATGTTTTCCTCTTTTTTCCAAGTGGCTTCCTCGACTCTATGATTAGCACTTTTACTAAAGGAATTTCTTATTCCTCAACTCTTTCACCTCTTTGGCTAGAATCCAAATCGGTTTCTCATCATAGGTCATGTCAGGACATAACTCCACTTGCCCTAAGGGTATGACATGTGATGGGTCGAATCGATATCTTTGAAGATAGTCAGATAAAACACATTATGGATATACTTCAATTCTGGAAGAGTGGCTAAATGATAGGCTACTAGTCTGATTCTCTCTAGCACCTCTTAGGGACCAATGAAACATGGGGTCAACTTTTCTTTACGTCAAAACTATAATACCTTCTTCTACGGAGACACCTTGAGGAAAACCTTATCGCCCACAGTAAACTCAATTTCCTTCATTTTCAAATCCACATAAGACCTTTTTCTTATCTAATACCTCTTTTAGTCTACTCTAAATTATTCTGATGTTTTTTAGTGTCTCTAATCAGATTTGGTCCTACAATATTTCCTTCATTGAGCTCGGTCCAACATATATGAGTTGTACACTTGCTCTCATACAGATCTTCATATGAGGCCATTTGGATGCTTAGCTGATAACTATTATTGTATACGAATTCCATTAACAACATGTGATCCTCCTAGTTACCCTTAAAATCAATAACTACGCACCTAAACATGTCCTCAAGAACTTGAATAACGTGCTCTGACTGACTGTCTGTATGAGGATGAAACGCGGTGCTAAAATAAAGTTTTGTGCCTAGCAAGGTTTCAAATTGTGGACCAAAAACGCGATAGAGGCCATGATATTACGGTAGCATCGTCGTCCGAAATTGGTTTTCATGATTTTTGTGGTGGGTAACAGATTCACACCAATAGAGGTATGTAGTGCCCATAATTTAATGGGTAACGATGGATTGCATAGATCACGGAATGCTATAAGCGTTATTCTAACCATGATTCCAACCGTAATTTTTTCTTTTTTTCAAAAAATGAAAGGTTGGGGGAGGAGAAAAAGGGAGGGGGAGTTGAGATTCACCTTCCGTTGTTCATTACTCTGCCTTCCAGATGAACGGGGAGGGATAACTACTATTGTTTATTGAACGCGAATCGTTTCTTTCTATTAACCTTCGTAGCCTTAAACCACCAACCCATCTCATTTTTGCTCGAGATATTACATAACCTCAGAAGTTGGCATTATAAAACATATTTGATGCTTGTTGTTTACACGAGTTATATCCTTGAGCCTACACTCCCCTCCTAACGAACTTGGTTTCAAAGAACCTCTTGAAGACCCATATATTTCATATCATCTCGCTTTCGCTTGAGACCATCGTTCCTCTTCCATTGGTCGAGCTCTATTTCATTCCCTCTTGATTGGATTGGACATGAACCCCTTCTTAGACGGATCAGTGCATTTAGCAGTGACAAACTTCATTTGGGGGGAAAAAGGGAAGGGGAAGGGAGAGTTGAGAGTAAAAGTATATTTTTTTTTGTTTCAGACAATGAAAGGTCGAGGAAGGGGAAAGGGGAGTTGGTTTATTTCTTTTATTTTTTAAAATAATTTTTAAAATATAATTTTAAAGGATATATTAATTTGACATCCCTCCTATTTTTAGAATTTATAATTTAATCCCAAGTTTAAAATGTAAACTTTAATTTTTATTTAATTTAGTCTTAATTTCAATAATATAAATTTCTACAATTTAAATTTTACAATTTAATTTTAATTATATTTAATTTAGTCATTTTAGGGTAAGTTGTGCGACAATTAAAAAAATTCACGACTGCGATACCCGCAATGACATCTGTTATGTCCGTAACCGTGATAAACGCGACGCGACCAAAAATGTGACCGCGAATGCTATTTAAATCCATGGTGCCTAGAGAAACATCAAGGGCTTCCCAAAACCTAGAAGTAAACCTATGATCTCTGTCTGAAATGATCGAAGTCGGGACTCCATACAACCTTACAATCTCTCGGATATAGAGCTACGCTAGCCTCTTCAAGGTGAAGTACATCCTAACCGGTAAGAAGTGAGTGAAGTTGGTTAACCGATCTACTATCACCCAAATCGCATCATGCTCGTGTCTTGTCATCGGTAACATGATCATGAAATCCATAGTTACTCTGTCCCACTTCCATTGTAGTATCTGAATCGGCTGGAGTATACCCCGAGGGAACCTGATGTTCAACCTTAACTTGCTAACACACTAGACAATGTTGCAACGAACTCATGCATTTCTCTCTTCATACCCGACCAATAGTACAATGGTCAAAGCTCTTGATACATCTTATTGCTACTTGGATGAACTGAAAGTGGACAACAATGTGCTTCATGAAAGATCTTATTACGTAACTGATCGATATCAGGTACACATAATCGTCCCTTAAAGAACAACACTTCACTATCTTGCAACTCGAACCTTGGGGCTTTACCTAGGTGGACTAGCTCCACGAGAGCCCTTAAGCGACTATATGAATTTTGTTGTATCTTAAATTCACTCACTAACTCAGGTTCTACTCTGAGCTCGAATAACAAACCCCTATCACTATATATGCTCAGGCGCGTCAATAAGGCTCTCAACTCTGATATCGACTTTTGACTCAGCGCATCAACTACGACGTTTGCTTTTCCCGAGCGATAATAGATAACACAGTCCTAGTCCTTCAACAACTCAACCCACCTACGTTGCCTAATGTTTAGCACTTTATGGGAAAATAGATACTTTAAACTCTTGTGGTCAGTAAAGATGTGACACTTCTCCCTAAACAGATAGCGCCTCTAAATCTTGAGTGCAAAAACTATAACTGCAAGCTCTAGATCATATATGAGGTAATTCTGCTAGTGAGATTTAAGATGACTAGACACGTAAGCCACTACCCTTCCCTCTTACATCAGCACACATCCTAGGTCGTTTAGTGAAGCATCACTAAACACAATGAACTCATTTCTCAGAACCGGTTGGGTTAAGACTGGGCATGGGTTAGAAGGGTTTTCAACTGTTTGAAACTACTTTGTTGCATCTCACCCCATACAAACGATACTCCCTTCTAAATAAATTTAGTCATTGGGGATGCTATCATAGAGAAATTCTTAACAAATCAACGATAATAGCCTACGAGACCTAAGAAACTACCTACCTTAGTCACACTCTTTGGCGGCTCTCACTCAAGTACCGCATAAATATTTTGTGGATCAACTCGATATCATTTGTTGCTACAACATACCCTAAAAATGAAACTTTGGATAACCAAAACTCGTATTTCCCAAACCTAACAAAAAGCTATCGATCCCTAAAGATATAAAGAACTATCGGGAGATGTCAGTCGTGCTCATTCTCTGATCGTGAATATACCAAAATGTCATCAATGAAAACCACCATGAATTGGTCCAAATACGGGTAGAAAACTTGTTTCATGAGGTTCATGAATGTTGTTGGGGGATTGGTAAGACCAAATGGCATTACAACGAACTCATAGTGACATTATCTTATCTTGAACGTCGTCTTTGCTATATCCATTTCCTTAACCTTCAATTGGTAGTACCTAGATCTGAAATCAATCTTTGAAAAAACACATGCTCCCTTAAGCTGATAAAAAGGTCATTGATGTGGGGAAGGGGATAATGATTCTTGATTGTCACCTTATTTAACTGACGATAATCGATCCACAGCCTCATCGACTCGTCCTTCTTTTTAACGAATAAAATCAATGCTCCCTAAGGAGAAATAATTTACCGGATGAAACTCTTCTCCAACAACTCTTGGATTTGAGCCTTCAACTCTTTTAGTTCTATCGATGCCATGCGGTAGGGAGCAATGGACACTGAAACAGACCATGGCATGACTTTTATGACAGAATATAATCCTATGTCCGATGGTAATCTTGGTAACTCCTCCGAAAACACATATTGGAAGTCTCTGATGATTTGGATATCTTCAATCTCGAAACGATGACTCTGGTATCGACTATGTGAGACAAAATGGCTTTACATCCCTACTCCAACATGCTTTGCACCTTAATTTCCTGATACAACTCTTACACACTAGGTCCTCTCGCCAAACATCATAATTTTTATTCTACCCTCCTTCCTGAGTTTAAGTTGTCGAAGCTTACACCTCAAGCTTGCATCGTGCTTCGATAACTAGTTCATACCTAAGATTATATCAAGCTCCCTAAATGAAAACTCCATATGATTGGCAGGGAAGGTTTCACCTTTAATTTCAACTGGATATATATGATGGACATTGTCCACTAGAATATCTAATCCTAAAGGGCTAGAAACTCGAACTCCTATCTCAAGGTTCTCTACTGGGATATTTCTCTCATGAATTAAATCATAACAGATATAGGAATGAGTGGATCCTGGGTCGATTAAAACGGTAACTGGAAAAGAAAATATAGTAAAAGTACCTGAGATCATATCAGTGGCATTGCAATCCTCTTGAGCTCGGATTACGTATTGATGGGTAGCAACTCTAGGCTCGGTACTGGCCCCAGATCTAGCTGCACCCCTACTAGTCTGACCAAAAGTTGAACTCTCACCTCTCTGAGACCCTTTACCTCTCTGAATTGATAAAGCCTACCTCTCAGTCGATATTGGGGGTCACATCTCAAGCCTATAGACAACTTCTAATAAATTGGTCCAGGGAACCACAACGATGACAACCTCTGGATCCCTGTTGACAAACTTTCAGATGCTTCTTACCGCAGGTGGAATAATTAGGTTGAGACTGTACCCTTTTCAAACCTCTAGTACTCGCCACTGAAGCTATGGGCAACAATCTGCGATGCTGATCTGATCTACCTCCACCTCTGCTCGTACTATATGTAGATATGCCCTCCAAGACCCTTGAGAATCCTTCGCTCTCTTTGATGGTTGTAAAGGTTCTGATGATCCTACAACTCCTCTGGCCTAACTAGAAATAGTTTATGACTCAACATCTTTCCTTCCTAGAACTCTCTCCACAACTTTCTCCTGACGAACTAACTCAGCGAACACTCTCGGTAGATCGATGACCAAATGGGTCAATATGTCTAAATGGGGGCCTTCCCTGAACCTCCTACAATTATGGTACTCAGAAGACACCAGCTCTTATGCGTATCAGATTAGACGAAGGAACTCTACCTCATATTCAAATACCGATCTATCCCCCTCAGTCAACTTGGTAAATTGGTCCCTCAAAAGTATCCATATGCGCCTCTCTGATGTACTTCTGACTAAACTCTTCTAGGAAATGATCCTAGGTAGGTCGTTCAGGCTTCAAAGATAACTCAACTGTCTCCCACCAGTATATAGCGTCACCATTCAAGAGGGAGGTGGCATACTCTAACATACCTTTAAGAATGATGTGTAGTTGACGAACGACCTAAAGGTCTCCCTAAACTACTGCTCAATCGCTACAAGATCGTCATCTCATATATCGAAGAAATATGTGGTCTGATTCCTCTAGAGCCTCTTAATTGGGGACTTTTGGGACTATTGTGGGTGGAGCTAGGAAAATAAGATGGGTAGGTAAAGTAGTAGGCATCCTAGGTAACACTCTAGCTATGCACCTAAGAGTCGCTGTCAGATCTCTAAAGAATGTCTTCTCTTCAACTCCTGCATCCCTAGGCTCTTCAAAATTTGTCTCTGGGACGAAATCATCACTATATCACCCGCTAGGGAAGCCCTACTCTCATGCCTACCCTCTTGACAATGTCATGGGCTCTCATCCATATATAAACTCTAAAATTAAACAATACGAGGGGTTACTATCAATATTTCAGAAGTAGAAGTACTCTTAACATCCCTAGAGGTATGTATACTCGTAAACTTTTATTGGTCTGACCTGTGGATCCTGAGAACATCTAAACCTGACACTATGATACAACAAAATGTAACAACCTAAACTAATATGACAACAATCAACCAAACAGAGTGCCACATGAAACCACCAGAGTGGCTAACTAAAAAATTTCTTTATTTGACCCATTAAAACAATCATTTATAAATATTCATAATGGAATAAAACAACAACATTTATATAAAATAGTTTACATCGGGAGCTCTCAATAATAATCATTTAATTTAAACATACCATCATTTTAAACAATCTACGACTCGAATATACACAACATGGATTACAAATATACATTCCCTCTAAGAAGAACTCGAGACGTACTCTGCTCTGAATCTGGGTCTAGGATCAAATTGGAAAAAAAGATCTTACATGCTCCTCTACTAATATGCTTAAGGAAACAAATTCAAAACGTTGAGCTAACTAACACAGTTCCACACTAACAACTAAAAGTGCATCAAAAAAATGCTCAAGCTATCAGATCTTATGCATCAGTTAGTATACTCGTATACTCACCCTCTACTCTAAGGTAGCAATCATGGTACGGATGAGAGTTATGTATCTCAGAGCTTACACACCCTCTAGTCTACCGAGGATATGGTCTGAAATCTCTACATTAGACACAATACCCTCGACTAACCCACCCCTCACGGGTGTCGGACCTCGCGACCTAGTTAGTCAATTTAAAGTGCCCCGCACACTACCTAAGGATATTTAGATTGATTCTATACATCGACACCGCTATCATTACTAATGGACTCGAGTGTCTTGATTATTTCCCGAGTATCAATCAAGGCTAGTTTCATGTCACCCTAATTGATCTCGCTTTTAATGTGATTAAATATTTTTATGGTTTCACTTATAGTCTTATTTGAAAGTAATTAGCGCGTTTTGGGAAACCCCACTTGCATTTTAAAATCTCTTGGTTATTAAAGCCCAAAACGATACTATGGTATCGATACTGACCTTGCAGTATCGATACTTTTTTTAAGTATCGATACCCTATTCACGGTACCGATACCCTAGTTTTAACCTCATTAAAAGAAAAATGAAGTATTGATACTTATATAGGGAGTATAGATACTTGAACCATGGGTACCGATACTTCCTAGAGTACTGATACCAAAATAACATTCTAAAAAACTGGTTTTGATACCAAGCACCCCGGTCTCGATACCTGTTGAAAACATTTTGATATTTCAATATAACAAATTAAGTTAAATGAATTTTAAGATTTTCCAAATGATTTTCTAAGTATATTCGATAGAATTATTCGAATATCAAAACATTACTCCAAATCTTTCAAAGATCATTTTTAATCCTTACTTAAAGTGTAAAATTAAGTTTTAATCTTAAAACAATTTCAAAATAATTTTACAAAGTATTTCGAACCATTTCAAAGCCAAAAATTCTAGATTGCTCAGAGGGAACCGATTCCCCCCCAAGGGGGTACCGATTCCCCCTGAATGGTTTGGCTCCGAGAATTCCAGTATGCTCTGAGGAAACTGATTCCCCCCCAGGGGGTACCGATTCCCCCTTGTATAACGGTCAAAATATTTGAATTTTACACTTAGGGAACCGATTCCCCATAGGGGGTACCGATTCCCCCCACGCTCCAAGCTGATTTATTAATTGTTTTCACACTAAAACGGCTATATTATTTTCTCTAATCATCCCCAACGTTCAGAATTGATTCAAGGTGTATTTAAGAAAGCTTAGAAGCCATTGATCAACAACAAGAAACATCAAGCAATTAGAATCAAGAGAGAATCAAAGAGAAAGCATCAAACCTCAAGTTTGAGCATTTTAAGCCTATTTTTCATTCAATATTCATTTTGCTTTCAAGAATACTTATTGTGCTCAATTGTATTTATTCTTGAGTGTTCTTTATTTGTTCTAGAATTGTGCAAACATATTTGCCTTGTGAGGTTTTTCTTGTAAGTTTGCAAATTTGTATTTCTCTTTGAGAAAAGAGTGTTCTCAAGAATTGGGGTATATTCTTGAGGGAGTTGTAAGGTTATCTCTTTGGCCTCAAAAGAAAGAACAAATTAGTGAATTTGTTGGAAAATCCTTAGTGTGGATAGCTAAGGTAGTGGACGTAGACTTTGGTTGATAAAGTCGAACCACTCTAAATCGTTGTGCAATTTCTTTCAATTTTCTGCAAAAGCTTCCACACAATTTTTTATTGCCAATTCACCCCCTCTTGGCCGATTCAGTCAATCGATTAACTCAACAATTGGCATCAAAGCCTAACTCATTTGAAGGTTTAATCGCCTCTTGAGTCGATTCAGGAAGAGTTATATCGATAATAAAATTCATCAATGGCCTCCGCTTCAAACTTCGACTCCGATCTCGATTCGATGCCCGTCAACAAGCCTCATTTCTTCAATGGAGATAACTATGCCTATTGGAAGAATAGAATGATGTAATTCATTCAAGCAAGTGACATGAGAGCATGGAATGCTGTAGAAGAAGGATACATCAAACCTCTCACTCATCCAAGGTTGTGGAGTGAAGGAGAGACAAGAATGTTCCAGCTCAACTCCAAAGCCATCCATATCATTTTTTGTGCTCTTGGACCAGATGAATACGAAAGAGTTTCATCATGTACAACCGCCAAAGAAATATGGGACAAACTTCAAGTCACTCATGAAGGTACCGATGAGGTAAAGAAATCTAAAATTAGTATTCTAACGCATAGCTATGAAAATTTCAGGATTAAACCAAATGAAGATATCAAAGCTATGACGGATAGATTTTCAACGATTGTCAATGGTCTCAAATCATATGGAGAGATCATTTCAAATGAAAAGCTTGTGAGGAAGTTAGTCTACTCCCTCCCAAAATCGTGGCAATCAAAGAAGACGTCAATCATCGAGTCTAAGGACTTAACGTCCTTAACTCTTGAAGAGCTAATTGGGTCACTCCTTACTCATGAAATGATGCTCGAAGATGAGGTGGACCTCGACAAGATTGACGAGACACCAAAGGAGAAGGAGAAGAAGAAAAATAATGGAGTTGCTCTCAAATCCATAAAAGATGAGAGTGTTTCGAATGACGATGACGATGATGAGGAAATGTCATTGTTTTCCAAACGGTTCAGAAAAATGATGAGACCTTATCGAGGAAGAAAATTCAAATGAAATGAAGGCCTCAAAAATGAACCGAAAGAGAAGGACCCAATCATTTTCTACGAATGTAAAAAGCCAGGGCATGTCAAATATGATTACCCACAATTGAAGAAAAAGGGTCAATCAAAGAATAAGCACATGGCTCATGTGGCTACATGGAGCGATGAAGAAAGTTCCGATGAAGAGGAACAAGAAGTAGCTAACTTGTGCTTGATGGCATTTGGAGAAGATTCTAAGGTAACCTCTAACTCATCCGATTTTGATGATTTATCCTATGATGAGTTATTAGAGGAATATAATGGGTTGTCTTCGGATTATGAGAAATTATTTTTAAAATATAAAAATGATGTTTCAAAATTGAAAAATGAAAACAAACTCATATCCAAAACCAACAACGATCTTGAAAGTAAAATCAAAGATTTGCAAATCAAACTAGAAGAGTTTGAAAAGAAAAATTTAGATTTGCAAAATTTACTTTCAAAGATCAATGATGACCATCAAAAGAAAATTGATGATCTTAAAACTTCTTTTGATAAAGTTGAAACAAAACATTTTGAAAAATATATATGGAAATTCAAAATCCAACTTTGTTAGAAAAAAGTTTTAGAAACTACAATCATAGAGGTCCCCAAAGAACCTCTAATGGAAAAATCGTTAGAAGTATGCGGGTTCCTAAAGAACTCATTACTACTAAAGATAAAAATATCCTACACAAATGGATACCTAAGGGGACTAGGATTTTGGAAACTAATGAATATGGACCCAAAAGAATTTGGGTACCAAAAATAAAAAATTAATCTATGTTTGTAGGGAAAGGAGCATTGCTACAAGGCACGGGAAACAAATTCAAATTCATGGTACCTTGATAATGGATGCTCAAGACACATGACCGGAGACAAAAGCCGGTTCATTGAGCTTAACGCCAAAAATAGAGGAGAAGTGACTTTTGGAGATAATTCAAAAGGTCACATTGAAGGTATTGGTACAATAGGTAATACCTCTTCCATACAAATTAAAAATGTTTTATATGTGAATGGATTAAAGCATAATCTATTGAGTATTAGTCAATTATGCGATAAAGGATTCAATGTCTTATTTGAAATTAATGGTTGTAAAGTCATTGACATTGCATCTAATCAGATTATGCTTGTTGGTCATAGAATAGGAAACATATACATGGTGCATTTAGATTCTTTTGATATGACTAATTTATGCCTAATTGCTAAGGATGAACATGATAGTTGGTTATGGCATAGGAGACTAGGACATGCTAGTATGAGTGTTTTGCAACGGTTAATTCAAGGAGACCTAGTAAGAGGGTTGCCTAAGCTTAAATTTGATAATAATAAAATCTGTGATGCTTGTGCTAAAGGAAAAAAAAAAGCGAGTTTCTTTTAAATCCATTAATGATGTATCAACTAGTAGAATTTTACAATTGATCCATTTAGATCTTTTTGGGCCAACTAGAACTACTAGCTTGGGTGGAAAACAATATGCATTTGTCTTGGTAGATGACTATTCTAGATATACTTGGGTTCTATTTTTAAGTACTAAAGATGAAGCATTAGAACAATTCATCACGTTTTCAAAAGTAATCCAAAATGAAAAGGGGTTACTCTATAACTAGTGTTAGGAGTGATCATGGAACTGAATTTGAAAATCTTGGATTTACTGAATTTTGTAACTCTAACGGTATTAGCCATAATTTTTCATCACCTAGAACCCCTCAACAAAATGGAGTTGTTGAGAGGAAAAATTGAACTTTAGAAGAAATGGCTAGAACCATACTTTGTGAAAATAATTTGCCAAAATATTTTTGGGCGGAAGCCACAAATACCGCTTGTTATTTTGTAAATCGAGTAATGATTAGGCCAATTTTAAAGAAAACTCCATATGAAATTTTCAAAAATAAAAAGCCTAACATTAGTTATTTTCATCCTTTTGGATGTAAATGTTTTATTTTAAACAACGGTAAAGAAAACCTTGGCAAATTTGATGCTAAAAGTGATGAAGGAATTTTTCTGGGTTATTCCTTAAATTCTAAAGCCTATCGTGTATTTAATAAAAGAACTTTAGTTGTAGAAGAGTCTATACATGTTGTTTTCGATGATAATCCCCTTCCGAGGAAGGATTCTTGTGTGAATGATGATGTAGGTGTTATAAATACAAATGACGTTAGACATGACGTTGGAGAACCATCATCAAATGAAGAAAAGAAAATTTGAGGAAACTCATGATCCTCTTGAGAATCCGACCATTGAAGAAAGGGAAGTATCTTATCCAAGAGAGTACAACTATGTCAAGGATGGTGAAATTATAGGTGATCCATCTAAAGGGGCAACAACAACTCGATCTTCTCTTAGAAATATTTGTAATTATGTTGCATTTATCTCATGCATAGAGCCTAAGAATATTAAAGAAGCATTAAATGATGAACATTGGATTATGGCTATGCAAGAAGAGTTAAATCAATTTGAGAGAAGTAAAGTATGGACATTAGTTGAAAGGCCTAGTAATAAATCTACTGTAGGTACTAGATGAGTATTTAGGAATAAGCTTGATGAGAGTGGTAATATAGTGAGAAACAAGGCTAGACTTGTTGCTCAAGGGTATACTCAAGAAGAGGGCATAGACTATGATGAAACATATGCTCCCGTAGCTAGGATGGAAGCAATTAGAATGTTTTAGCATTTGCATGTTTCAATGAATTTAAATTATATCAAATGGATGTTAAAAGTGCATTTTTAAATGGTTTTATAAAAGAAGAAGTGTATGTGGAACAACCTTTTAGGTTTTGAAGATTCAAATTTTCCGGATCATGTTTTAAAATTGACAAAAGCTCTTTATGGTTTAAAGCAAGCTCCTAGAGCTTGGTATGAAAGATTGTCAAATTTTTTAATTGAAAAAGGTTTTTCAAAAGGGAAGGTTGACACTACATTGTTTTTGAAGCATAAAGGTAAAGATTTATTAGTAGTTCAAATTTATGTTGATGATATAATATTTGGTTCTACTAATGATGCTCTTTGCCAAGAATTTTCTAAGCTAATGCAAAGTGAGTTTGAGATGAGCATGATGGGGGAGCTCTCATTTTTCTTGGGACTCCAAATCAAGCAAAGAAAAGATGGCATCTTCATCAATCAAGCTAAGTACGTCAAAGATATACTCAAGAAGTTTGGACTGGAAAATGGGAAACCTCATGACACTCCAATGAGCTCTTCAACAAAGCTTGACTTAGATGAAGGAGGTAAATGTGTAGATGTTAAATTATATAGGTCAATGATTGGATCTCTACTTTATCTAATTGTAAGTAGACTGGACATTATGTTTAGTGTTTGCTTATGTGCTAGATTTCAATCATGTCCTAAGGAATCACATTTACTAGCTGTTAAGAGAATCTTTAGATACCTTAAGGACACTCCTAGTTTAGGACTTTGGTATCCTAGAGACTATAGCTTTAGCTTGCATGTTTTTCTGATGTGGATTATGGAGGATGCAAATTAGATAGGAAAAGCACCTCCGGTACTTGCCAATTCCTTGGAAATATGCTAATTTCTTGGTTTTCAAAGAAACAAAATCGTGTTGCATTATCTACCACTGAAGCCGAATACATTTCAGCTGGTAGTTTTTGTGCACAAGTTTTATGGATGAAACAACAACTTTTTGATTATGGAATTGAAGTAGGTACCATTCCTATCAAGTGTGACAATACTAGTGTTATTTGTCTCACTAAAAATCCCATCCAACACTCTATAACTAAGCACATTGAAATAAGACATCACTTCATTAGAGACCATGTCACTAAGGAATATGTAGTTCTAGAATTTTTTTGATACTTTGCACCAATTAGCGGATATCTTTACAAAACCTTTAGACAAGGAACAATTTTGGACACTTAGGAGAGAATTAGGTTTGACCAACCTATCTTCACTGAGTGTTTAAAATAATTTTAACACTTTTAATAATAAATGAAAACTGCTTATAATAGTAATTTTTGATTGCATTCATTGCTATTAGTTAGGGGGAGTTTATGATTCTTGATGAAAAATTAATTTTATGTTCAAATATCGTTTAAAGATTAATTGAATTGTTTGAACATGATTAATTTTCAATATATGAGTTGCCAATACCACTAGAGGAAATTAATTTAGCATTTTGGGTGTTTAAAATCGAATTTTAGCATTTTGGTACAGAGGGAATCGATCCCCCCTTGAGGGAACCGATTCCCCCTTTGAAGGGAACCGATTCCCCCCACAGGGGAATCGATACCCCTCTGGGGTTCTGGTTAAACACGGGAAGAACCCTTATTTTTGTTCAAAACCCTATATTTTCTTCCTTACCGCCAAACTCTCACCCTATCTTCATTCTTGCCTCAAATCATCGATTTTAATCGGAATTCACTTCAAATATCATCTCCTAAACTTGCAATCATCATTAAAATTGTGCAAACAACATCAAAATCCACTCAATCTCATCCTTCAAGGTAAAATTTTCTAAACTCCCTATTTTATTGATTTTGAACATAGAACTTGTTTTAATTAGTTCTAGGATGAACTTTAGATCGGGCATTGATTGTTTAGTGATTAGAAACTAGATATTACAACCAATTTCATCAAAAACACAAGAATTTTCCAAATTTTTTTAAATTTTCGAAATTAAAAAAAATGTTAATTTTCAAATTATTGTGTTTTGATTAAATTATGTTGTAGTTATGAAAACTATACATATATTGTTTCTCAAAACCATATTTTTCAAAAGTTTTTCAAAAAAAACTTTGCCCATTAGGATTGATTTAGAGAATCTTGAAATATTGAGGACTCAATTGAGTTTTGGATTGATTGAATTGCATACATGTGTTTTCTAAATTGCAGGTTATCAATTCTATTCTGATTTCCTAAACCATGTCCAATCCTAAACGTGCTAGGTCATCATCTAGTCGCTCACACCGTCAACCAAATCCACCTCCAAATCCTCCTCATATTCCAATTTCTAATCCTAATCCCATTAATCCTAATTTGACTATCCAAAATTCGTGTTTCAATCATCATGGTCCTAGAAATCATCGTTTTTGGTATTATCAATATTTCGACTCTTACAAAATCCGGGAAGAACGTATTCCTTCTCGTCAAGCTATGTTAGCTATCAATTTTAAATATCTTCCTCTTTTACAAGAGTGGAAATTTGATAAACTCTTTGACCTTGAACCCATCGTTTACCATCAACTTGTTCGTATTTTCTATTCTAATGTCATTTGTGTTAAAAACCAAACTGAAACCGAAACCATAGGAATTCGTTCCTACCTCCTAGGACAATTCTTATATATTGACTCGGCTTACATAGCCAATACATTCGGACTAGATAATGATGGTATTTCAAATGAAAAACATGTTTTAGGATCTCGTTATAAAAGAAGGGATAGTGCAAGTGTCTTAAACCTTCATGAACGTTTTCTTCATCTAATGATTTCTTGGTGGTTTCGACCATCCGGAGGTCGTTATTCTACCCTTAGAGCCTTAGATCTTTGGTGGTTATATTGTTTCGAAAACAATATTAAAATTAACCTACCTCAGATTATTTTTGTTGAAATTATTGAAACCGTAAATCTTGTTCCTAACAAGAAACTTTGTTCATCTCTTGTTTACGGTTGCATTTTGAGTAATCTGTTTTCCAAAGCTGGGCTTAGAGTCGGTCTAGATGTCGTTTTCCCCCTTAAGAAACAAATTAAGCTTCTTTCCTTAACGAGAGCGGGATGGATTAAGGATAAGGAAACCGGTGAATGGGTTCGATCTTCTGCAAATACTCTGGGAGCTAGTTCTTCACAAGCTCCACCCGAAGCTGACGAAGATCTCGAGCTTGAGCAATTAATACGAGACATCGATGAAGCCGAAGATGAGCCTGAGCAGCCCGAGGAGCAGCCAGAAGAGCAAGCACAACAAACGCATCAAATGCCTCCATATTTCCAATCCTTTATGGAGACATTCGATTTTCGATACGCTACCATGGATTCACGCTTTTCTTCTATAGAGTCCCACTTATCCACAATGGGAGCTCAACAATTAGAAATTCTTCGGGAGATGCGTGCAAACAATGAAGCAACCAACGCGCGTATTAATGACTTCACTCACGAAATGGCCGCTATGCGAGCTCGTTTTCCTCCTCCTGATCCTGATATGTCATTCTATGTTTTTGCTTTGAACTCCAAACTTATTGTTTTAACATTTTGAATATTTTGGAATGTTTGAATTTGTGGATTGATTGACTTTGAATTTGTTTGGATTTATGAATGGTTAGAAATTATCTATTTGGTGTGATTAAATTTATTCATTATTGCATCATTTACTTCATGATTAGATATATGACCAATTTTGCCATTTCACATTAATTATGAATATTGATTATGAAACTAATGGCTAACGTTTCTCTTGCTTGTGATCTTAGCAGCTTATATTATATATAATCAATTGGCTAAATGATTTCAAAACCTTGTTTAAATTCTTTAAAATGTCTTTTTGATTTAACAAAAAGGGGGAGAAGTGTTAAATGTGTTTTTAAATGATAAATGGGAGAAGTGTTAAAGTAAGGGGGAGTAATTTCAAAACTTGATTTCAAAATCTTAAAATTACTAAAATGTTTTGTTATATCAAAAAGGGGGAGATTGTTGAAAACATTTGATATTTCGATATAACAAATTAAGTTAAATAAATTTTAAGATTTTCCAAATGATTTTCTAAGTATATTTGATAGAATTATTCGAATATCAAAACATTACTCCAAATCTTTCAAAGATCATTTTTAATCCTTACTCAAAGTGTAAAATTAAGTTTTAATCTTAAAAAATTTCAAAATAATTTTACAAAGTATTTCGAACCATTTCAAAGCCAAAAATTCCAGATTGCTCAGAGGGAACCGATTCCCCCCCAAGGGAATACCGATTCCCCCTGAATGGTTTGGCTCCGAGAATTCCAGTATGCTCGGAGGGAACCGATTTCCCCCTAGGGGGTACCGATTCCCCCCTTGTATAACGGTTGAAATATTTGAATTTTACACTTAGGGAACCGATTCCCCATAGGGGGTACCGATTCCCCCCACGCTCCAAGCTGATTTATTAATTATTTTCACACTAAAACAGCTATATTATTTTCTCTAATCATCCCCAACGTTCAGAAGTGATTCAAGGTGTATTTAAACAAGCTTAAAAGCCATTGATCAACAACAAGAAACATCAAGCAATTAGAATCAAGAGAGAATCAAAGAGAAAGCATCAAACCTCAAGTTTGAGCATTTCAAGCCTATTTTTCATTCAATATTCATTTTGCTTTCAAGAACACTTATTGTGCTCAATTGTATTTATTCTTGAGTGTTCTTTCTTTGTTCTAGAATTGTGCAAACATATTTGCCTTGTGAGGTTTTTCTTGTAAGTTTGCAAATTTGTATTTCTCTTTGAGAAAAGAGTGTTCTCAAGAATTGGGGTATATTCTTGAGGGAGTTGTAAGGTTATCTCTTTGGCCTCAAAGAAAGAACAAATTAGTGAATTTGTTGAAAAATCCTTAGTGTGGATAGCTAAGGTAGTGGACGTAGACTTTGGTTGATAAAGTCGAACCACTCTAAATCGCTGTGCAATTTCTTTCAATTTTCTGTAAAAGCTTCCACAAAAATTTTTATTGTCAATTCACCCCCCTCTTGGCCGATTCAGTCAATCGATTAACTCAACAATACCGAACCCTCAGTATCGATACTCCTTCAAGGGGTATCGATAATACCCCCATGAACTTTAAAATTCTTATGCTTGAAACACGAACGGTATCGATATTGTTCCTCCAGTACCGATACCCACACTTGAAAATGCCATATATGGGCACTCAAACTCACCTATATTTTATTTTGAGGTTCTTCAATGTTATTAGTGTCTTATGTGAGCATAAAGGGTCATTTATAAGGCTTTAAAATATACTAGAACACTAAAACATAGAATCTACCATGTAAATGCTCATGATGCTTTAATATTATTTTTTATGCTTTCTTACATTTCTAAAGATTCACTAAAGGTATGAAGGAGTTGTGAGTGTGTTACCTTGAATGCTTGACTGCTAAAAGCCCTCAACTCAACCAAGGGTCTCCTTTCCTCTTGCTTTAGAGCTCTCACCCACTTCTTTCTCTAATCAAAGATGAGGAAATGATTACTAAATTAACTAGGGATTGGATTAAATTGGGAACACTTCCTATAACTTGAATATATCAATAAACCACCTAAAATCCCTAGATTCTTTTAAACCTTCCAAAAATTAATTTTGGTTCTATAGCTAAAAACTTGCAATATGAAGCTTAAATTAAAAATAGGAGAATGAGGATTAATATTCTCACCTTAGATTAACCAAACGAAACTTGAAACCTTCACTTAGGAGAGGAAGATGAAGAAAAAAAGATGGAAGAAGGAATAATGGTGTTTGTGAGATATTTGGGGGGTTGGTTTACGTAAAACACATATAATAATGGAAGGGGTTTTTAGCTTTCAAACAATAATGGGAAATTTTCACCTTAAGTCCCCTTACTTTCCATTTCATAGAATACTATCACTCTTCATAATTCTTTTGGCCCAACTCAAGCCCAATTTCAACTAAACTTGATCCAAACTATTTTAATAAATCCTTTGAGATCAGATTATGGGTCTAGTGTTGACCCTAACTACTAACCCTAGATTTAGGACATTACAATATATTTATATTATATATATATATATTAAAAAACACTATATATACTATCTTCATAACTTTATATTATTTTCAAGACTATATAATACATTTATACTATTTTCAAAAAACTATATAATATATTTTGAAAACTATATATATACTATTTTTAAAAAGCTATATCTTATATTTATGTTATTTTCAACAATTATATATTTTCAAAACTATATATATATATTATATTATTTTCAAAACTATATATATTATTTTATTTATGACTCTATTTATGATATATATTTTATAAATACTAAAACTGAAACATCTCTGGACGAAAATGAGTATCTACAAATTTAGTGCAAACTCTATTTCATAAATTTTATACCATGAGAAGGAATCAATTATATTTGAGAAATCAAATTTTGAGATTCAAAACAAGAATTGTAAATGTTAATTTCATGTAAATTATATCTTAATATTCTATACGATAAGAAGAAACCTCAAAAACCATTGTGAGATGAAATAAGATTGACTTCAATGAAAATATATTCAAATAATTACAAACGATTTATGTTGACGAGACAATCAAAGATTTTTTTCAATGAAATATTTAAAAGATTTAATGATTTACAAATTTTATTTTTTAATAATTTAATAATATTTATTATTTTATAACTTTTATTTTTTTTACTTTTTAAGCTTTTAATAGTGCTTTTATTTTTAATTATTTTTAATATTTATTATTTTTGAATATTTTAATATTTTAAATAATTTCATAAATTTTAATTTAAAAGATATCATTTTGATAAATAATTATTAATGTATGCTATTTTAGTATTTACTTTTGGCTTAATACAAAAATAAGAGCTAAAATTATGTATCGAAAATTATTGTAGTGCCTAAAGAATTTTTTTTTGTTAAAAATAAGTGTCTTAACGTTTTCTTAATTATACTTTTAAGTGCATACTGTTATTATTTTTTTTATTTTTTATAAATAAAATATTATTTTTTTAAAAAATAAAAAATTCAAACACCCCAGTCCCTCTCCCTCCCTTCCTCCCCTGCTATCACTTGTCTGGCAATTAGCAATTGTCATTGGTCATCTTCGGTTACCATTATCATCGTCGAACGGTCAATCACTCGCCGACTCTCACCCAACGATCAATTGATGTCCTTATCGTCATCTAAACCCCCTAAATCTAAAATCCCTAATATCCAAATCTCTAATTCCCAATTTTAATTTCCTAACCCAAATCAACTATGAATGCAAACTCATTATAAACAATCAAACAACTAAGAAGAAACAAAGAGTCAATAGGCCATTTTGCAAGGCCTCCAACACCAGCAGCAAGCAACTGTTTAACAAACAAAATCTCTTTCTTCTCCTTTCTTTGTCATTCTAAGCACACGCTTTGTAGCCCTAGATAGCGAGAAAAAAAGGGAGAGCAATATTTGTTGTAAAAGATAAAAAGAATACTAGTTTACAGAGGAAATAAGAGTGGTGATGGGAGGAAGAATAATAATTGGGTGTGATGTGGGAGAGTGGGAGGGGGATTTTTTTTAAAAGGTTTTTTATATAAATAATATATTTATTTTTTGATATTTTTTATTTTTTTAAATAAATTCTAAAAATTACCAGAATGTAACATATGTTATTTAACGAATATTTTTAATGATGTTAACGTCTAGACACCTAAAAATATAATGTTAAAAACATTAAACACCTATTTTAGTAAATTTTTTTAAAGACTAAAACATTTTCGAGGAATAGTTTAAACATTTTTTTTCATTAAGCCTTTACATTTTTTATTGGTGATACAAGAGTAAATTAAGCGTTATTATATTAAAAACCTCCCATTAATTTTTGAGAAATAACCTCAAACCAAATTAGTTAAAAAATATCTCCAAACTACCTACGTAGGATGACTTTTCGTTTGTAAAAAGCGAGGTCAAGTTTTATGCATTTATTATTAATTTTATCTAAAATTAAATAATTTTATCTAAAAAATTAATGGGTTTAATATCTTATAAAATACGAGGCCTATTAAACATATTTTATAGAACATGAGATAATCTTATATGAATAGTTTGTGAGGTATTTTTTAACTAATTTGATTTAAGGTCATTTCTAAAAGAGAATTAATAGAGTTTTTTAATATAACAACGCCAGTAAAAATTAGACTTAAATTTGATCCAGTACACAACAAGAACAGAAAGAAAAGGTCAGGGAAAGAACAAGAAAAACCAATGGCTCAGCCTTTGCCACGTGGATTTATATTTTATAATGAAATAAAATGCAAAAAGGACAAAGGAAAATTCCAATGAAAAAAGAGAAATAATAATAATAATAATAATAATAATAATAATAATAATAATAATAATAATAATAAACAATCGCTGTCGTGTTTGGGTTGAAGAGTCATTGGGAATTTTCCATAAGAGGTGTTGAGAGGGTCTTTCCCTTTACTTTTACCCTTTGGATTTAACGTCTCCTCTTCTCAATTCCCTTTCCTTTACTCGTTCGTCAACGCCTCCAACAAGCCTCAATTCTCAATATTTTCCATTACCCCATATTTTTTTTGTGTGTGGGAACATCAATCTGATTACAGAGGATTTCGTTCTCATGGCCACCACTGGAAACAAGAACATCAATGCTAAATTAGTCAGTCTCTCTCTCCCTCTCTCTCTTGTGATCTTAAACCCTCTTTTGGTTTTATAAGATTTGTTTATTCTTGCTAGTATTTGATGCTTTGGGTTTGGTTTAGATCCTGAATTCTGATCTAGGTCATGATGAATTGTTGATCATGCTTGTTTTTTGTATGAACTGTGATATGGGGTTTGTTTATGTTTGCAATAAAATATTGCTTACATCCTGGAGGTTCTTTTCTTTGATATCTCATTATGCACCTGATTTAGGCTAATTGAATTCTGCAATTTTCTCTCTTTTCTTCATTTATAAAGCTTGGAGATTTTGTAAAAAAATTGTGCTTAAGGTTTAATGCCTAATTTCTATGGTATTTCTTGTTGTTAAGATTGTGGATATTACGTTGATATTTACCGATGTTTTTGTTGTCTGTATTTGTTAATTAATATGTATTTTATTCTTCAGGTTCTACTTGGGGATGTTGGAGCTGGAAAGTCTAGCCTAGTGTTGCGCTTTGTGAAAGGGCAATTTGTAGAATTTCAGGTTGTTGGTGTTCTTATTTTTAAGATAGAAAATACATTAACTAAAAAAATCGGTAGGAAAATTATAATTTGACATTTATCTTATTATCATGTAGGAATCAACAATAGGTGCAGCTTTCTTTTCCCAGACATTGGCTGTGAATGATGCTACTGTAAAGTTTGAGATTTGGGATACGGCTGGTCAAGAGAGGTACCATAGTTTAGCACCAATGTACTACAGAGGGGCTGCGGCCGCGATCATTGTGTATGATATGACAAATCAAGTAAGTGTGTTCTCTGTGTGGTTTGGTCATCGAACCGCTAAATTGTCTATTGCTCTAAATGTGACATTGGGAGATGAAGTATTAAAACTTTGGTAGCATGTAATCTAGGTCATACTTCGTTCAATTCGCTAGTGTTCCGTTTTCTTGGTGATTTTTTGCTCTCTGCTGTTTGCTTTTTTTTTTTGCAAGTTTTTTTTCGCATTTATTGCTTTTCACTTTTTATAAAAAAAGTAATAATTGAAAAGGCTAACCAGACAGCGCCTCAGCATTACTGGTATGAGGGCAAGCTTTCTATGAATCTAATTTTGTGATTTTCTGCAACTATATGTTATTTTGTCTGGTTTTATGTCTTGATTACTATCGTTGGCATATTCTCCAAAATCATGTTACAATATTGTTTAAAGGATTCTCAAATCCGATGATTGTTATTGAAGGAAAACAAAGGTTATCTTCAGATTGCCGTTCTCTCTTCTTTCCTCTTTAATTATTTTATTGGATAATTTTTCTTTTTTGCATGTAAAGTTGCTTGTTTTGTCCCCTTAAAGAATGAGGGTGGCGAGTGAAGGGTTTATATTTGAGGCATTTTTAGGGTATTGTTCTATTCACTGTTACAATTTGTCACCACATTTAAGTTCAGATTTGCAAGGATTTTAAGAACTTGGTGAACTTTTTAGTTTGAAATGTAAACAGTAAAATCACCTCTAGTGAATTTTAGTAGACTATAGAGATGAGGAATGGCTTTCAGTATCTAAAGAATGGTAATAGCATTCTTCTTATTTTGTAGGCATCGTTTGAGAGAGCCAAGAAATGGGTCCAAGAACTTCAAGCCCAAGGTAGTATTTTTCCTTTTCCATTCCTTGACTATATCCTTCTTTATTGTCGATATATCCATTTGGTCCTTATGAAATGTTTCATCTTAAGGACTTCTGATTGATTGAATTCTAAGTCTTTGTTTTATGTTCGCTGTGAAGGCAATCCTAATATGGTAATGGCACTTGCTGGGAACAAAGCTGATTTACTAGATGCAAGGAAGGTGGAACCTGAGGCAAGTTATCATTTTTTTAGTTCACATCACTTTTTATTGGAAGTGTAATCATATATTATTTTTGTAATCATTAATTTTGAGCGTTCTGGGTTTCTCGACTTCCTATTTTTCAACACTTCAAAACAACCCTCTCTTTGAGATGGTAAAAGGTCAATTGGTCAAATGGATTCATGGTCCAATTTTGTTTTGACTTCAACCTACATGCAAAAAATCTCTATTTGACTTTTCCTCGGTGGTTATTCAGGAGGCAAAAACTTTTGCTCAGGAGAATGGTCTTTTCTTCATGGAAACTTCTGCAAAGACCGCATCCAATGTCAATGAAATTTTCCATGAAATAGGTGCTTTATATGTTGTTTTGTTCAATTTCCTAAAAGCGTGCAGTATTTGTTTTGTGAAGTGGCAATCGACTTATTTTTTAATTTCATGCAGCTAAAAGATTACCTCGAGTTCAGCCGGCACAAAATCCTACTGGAATGGTTCTCATGGATAGAACTGCAGAACGGGCAGCAAGTGCATCTTGTTGCTCTTAGACGATGTTGTTGTTTCTAGCATGTATCTTCTAAATAGTTCTTGTAATGCTCTCTGGCTCTGCAATCAGAATTTTATCTTTACTTTACCCTGTTTGACTATTCATTCAGGGCTGTACATGCATGTTGTCTAGAGGCATTGATGTCTAACTCGTTTATCATGTCGGATATTGGTTTTTCATGTAACTGAAAGAGTGGTAATGCTATGCTTATGCTCGAATAAATATGCCATTGCTTGTGTTGACTTGGCTGCTTGTTTACAACTCCTATGTATTGCTCTTAGGTTTTGATCACATGTTTCTGAATACATTTGGATTGGGGTCTTGGTTATGACCTAAGCTCCTTAAGTGGAAAGCATTTAAGGATTTGTTATCATCCATAGGAGTGGTTTGGGAGCTTTTTTCATTCTCATTCGTGGTCCGAATTTGTTCGATCCGAGACCAACCATCTTTTGTATACTTCGAAATAATTGAACTCAATGTGAGAACTTGAATATAGTTTATGCTAATGATTGATTGTATCGTAGAACCAATTTTTCAGCCTCTTCTTTGCTGTTACTGATAATATAGTTTAATAAAGTTGGCCCACCATATTTATGTTCTCTGCAGCTAAGCTATAGAAGAAAACCAGCTTGTTTTTCTTAATAAATCCAAAACCAAAACGTTACAGCCTCAAAACCTAGTTTGCACAGTAACTCAACGAGTGCAAATTAACTTCATTAAAATAAGAAAAAAATTGCAACATATTATTCAAATAAGGACTAGCATTAACATTATTTCTTATGAAGTCCCTGAGATGCTGCAGCTGCAGCACAGTCCATTGGTTGAAACCCAATTCTCTCTCTCTCCAAATCATAACCAACTTTCACATTTTGCTGTTGGAAGTTCCCAAACACACCAGCTGGTCCATTAGTTGATATCATCCATGCTTTGGAACAACAGCCACTTCACCCCGGTCGAGTTACTCGGAGCACTCATGGCGTAGAAGTAATTAGCTGGTAGCAGAACAACGCTGACATTGTTTAGGAAATGAAAAGTGATGGAAGGAAAAGGATCATTTGTGAATTTGTTATTCGGACATGGAACCCTATAACAGAGATCGAATCCTGTTCGTGTCTCGACGTCTGTGGCCCGAGGATAAGTTATTGCTAATTGTGGCATTAAGAGAAGCTGAGAATAGAATGGCCCAGGGAGGTGAGTGTAGGTGGTGCCTGAATCAATCAACATCATAGTACTAAATTGCGGTCGCAATGCAGCGTAACGTCCGCATCGTAACGTTTTTAAGGTTATCGCAACGCAATATCGGCGTAACGCGATAAGAAAACCGTATCACGATTGTTGTGGTCAAAAACCATTACGTAACACCGCAAGACGATATAATTTGCGTCGTAACGCCGCAACAAACTTTAAATTATCTAAAACATAAAATTACATAAATGAATTGTTCTAATTTAATTCTTAAAACTGGATTATAAATATATATCATTAATAATATCGTAATAGTTATGTTTAAAATTAGTTACTTAAATTTGAATTAATTAAATTATTTATTAACGTTATTTTAAAATTAAATTAATTTAAATTAAATTAAATTTTTCTCGTATCTAAAACTTACGTAATTAATTTTAAATTAAATTTTTATATTAACATTAAGTATCATAATTATATGTTTATTTATTATTATATAAATTTTGTATAAGAGAGGAATTCACTTTATAATACTATAATAATATATGTATTTTATTTACTATGGGTTTTATTTATGAAGCCATTGACAGAGTAAAATTGGCGATTCAAAGGGATTGTCGCTATCACCAGAAATATTGGGAAATAATTAATAGACGATATAGTAAACGACTTCATAATGATTTACATTATACTGGTAGGTTATAAAACTTTTAAATTTAAATTATTATAACTTGTTATTATGCTATTTTTTATGTAGTATATTTTATAAATCCATAATTTCTATACGGAGGCAATTCCACAAGTGAAGTGATTCGCGAAACTATAAATGAAGTTAGAAATATCATACAGAGGATAGAACCCAACTTGAATGATTAAATTCTTGCAATGAACCATGTATGTATTTTATATACTTAAATTGTTTGAAAAAACTCATAAATTATCATGTTTAAACTACTAATTCATTTATTTTTTTAGTTGTTTCTACATCGAGACAAAATGAATTCTTTTGGAACACCATTAGCTCAAGTTGCAATTTTGAATACTAACCCTAGTAAACAAAAAGAATTTATCTTCTATAGTTTTGTAGATAAAACGCTCAATCACCCAAACTGCAGTTGTTGATGCTCAAATTTGAAACTTTTAGGAATAACAACCGTTCATTTAACGAATGAGGTAATTTGGTTCGTAGAAAAAATATTATCTTTTATCAATAAAATTAAAATTAAAATTGCTTAATAAATTTATAAAATTACGTATTCACATTTGGATATGCTCAATAAATTTATAGAATCACATACTCACAATTGATTTATTCTCAGTCTCATTAAAAAAAATATGCATAACAATAGAATTACTTTATCAAGATTTTAAGAATCCTATATTTATATTCTCAAGTATTTACCAATTCAAATTATTTTGAACAAAATTATCCATGAGTATTTTTATTAAGGTGCAAACATTTAAATTTTAGATGACATAGTATATCTATTTATTAATTAATAGGATTTGTATATTTTTTAATATTTTTAATTTTATCATTCTAATTTAGATGACATAAATATTAAAAATTTTGTCCGAGAAAACATACTACGTCAATAAGGACGGCCTTACACTACAAACCTTTATTTAAAGAATATTATTTTGTTAATTAATTTTTCAAAAAATACTGTTTTATTCGGTAAAGTATATAAATAGTCTGTTGATTATGGCATGTTGCTTTATTGAGTCTCCCGATAAGTAAAAGATGCAAAATGGTTATTCGACTATAGGGCATTGTTTTGTTGAGTCCATCGACTATTAAAAGTATAAATAGTCACTTGACTATTAATATGTTTAAAACTAATCTTTTTCGTTAAAAATGAACGATCGTTTGAGCTGAACGTTAAGATGACGATTGATGTATGATAGTTGTTTGAGATTCTTTTATCAAATTTTATCATATCTCAATTAGTATATTAACATATAACTCAGATTGTTGTCAATTTTTAACGAAAAAGATGAATTTAGAATATATGAATAATTGAGTGACCATTTTATAACTTTTAATAGTTTGAGGACTCAATAAAATAACATATAGTTATAAAACAATTTTATAGATATCATTTATATAATTTACACTAAAATGATATTATTTCTGTAAATTAAGCTCGGAAAAAACGCAACTTTTGAATGATATCTAAATATCTAATAACGGTTTCAAAAACCACCTCACGTCATTGCTCTCCTTTTCACCTTCAACCGTCACCATCCTCGCAGCCTCATTCTAAACTAATTTAAAATGACATTGTCATCGTTAGAGTTAATAATTAATTCAGAAATATTTTTAAAAATGAATGTATATTAATAATATAATTTTTTTATATGTAAATATGGTCTTCAATAGTTTGATTCAGTTAATCGATTGAATCAAACAACCTAAAATTTATTGACCAAATTTTTTCCCTATACCCGTTAATCAAATCGTTTTTTTTAAATTTAATCAAACCTGGAATAGTTTGATTAATTTTATCAATTAACAAATTAATCAAAATTTATAAATAATATATATTATATATTAAATATTTATCGTTAAAACTCAAGTTTAAACACATAAGCCTAAGTAATATATAATATGTTAAATATTTAATAATTTCAGTTATTTTTATTAATTAACCGATTTCAAGCCAAATTAATAGATAACTGAATTTTAGAAAAATCATTAACCGTTAACCGATCAAACCAAATTAATCAAAATTTATAAATAATATTTATTATATATTAAATATTTATCTTTTTTAGTTAATTCGATCAGTTAATCATGTTAAAACTAAAGTTTAAACACATAAGCCTAAGTAATATATAATATGTTAAATATTAATAATTTCAGTTACTTTTATTAATTAAAAGATTTCGAGCCAAATTAATAGATAATTGAATTTTAAAAAAGTCATTAACCGTTAACCGTTCAAACATAAAATTAATTAATCTATTAACTGAAGAAACTTTGATTCAATCAATCAATTTGATTAAAACCGAAATTTGAACACTTTTATATATATAAGGTGTATATAAATAAATTTTTAAGATGGAACTGTTGAAAAAGTAAATAACTATCATATATACATAACCGATGAAGGAAAATGCACGGTCACATTATAAGGGTTTTTCTAAAGAAAAGAGAAGTCAGGCAGTCGCATACGCTTGGTTAAAGCTCAACCCAGAGTTGCCAATGGAGGTAATAGGGGCTATCAGGGACTCTGGTTCTTTCAAAGGAGGTACTGATGGGCACTAGAAACAGCATCGTCCCAGTCGTCAAGGAACAGGTCAAACAGAAAATAAATTATCATACCGAGAGTTGGGAGTGAGTGTTCAATCGAGTCAAGTAAATTTTTTTTGAGTTATTCGAGTTGACGAGTCGTATTTTACAACTCATAGTGACTTGAAATTTTTTCGAGTCGAGTTATTTTTCGAGTCTGTGTTTAAATTTAATTATTAATATTTATAATATTATGATATTATTTGATTTCAATTTAAATAGTTTTTTATGATCATATATATAACAATCAATTCATGTGTGATTTTTGATAAAAAAATATAAAATACATGTATATTTATTTCATATGTGATATACATATACAAGGACGGAGCTCCCTTAGGGCCCAGGGGGCCCGACCCCTGTTAAAATTTGTATATTCAATATAATTTTGGTTTAATAGTATTTTGGTTCATATAAAAATAAATATTTAAATTTAAAAATATAAAAATATTAATTATTTAATCATGTAGTGGTCGAACTAAAGACTGATAAGTACGTGTTCTCAAATTTTTAGTATAATTACAATTTAGGTCATTGTAAGTTTAAATATTAGACAAATTATAAATTATCTTGTGAATTTTGAGTTTTTTATTATAAATTTAAGATGAATACAAGGTAGTATATGTATAAAGACTTTCAATTATTTGACAATAAACACCCATACCTCTAGATATGCAGTGCTTGAACTCGTGACCTCAAGAATAACAACAATCCCCTTAATTACTAAGACCGCTTGTTTATGCTGAATTTCGAGTTTAAATACTTAATAAGTCTTTATATTTTTATTAAATAGTCTAATATTTCGACCCATGTCAATATTTAATTTTGGCTTCGTCACTGTACATATATAATACAGAATTGAGGGACTCGACTCAAACTTGAAAATTCATCCATTAATTACTAAAAATTTCGAGTTTTTCGAGTTGTATTTTACAACTTGATTTGAATTTAAAAATTTTTCGAGTCAAGTTTATGAAATTACAATTCAAAGTCATTTCGAGTTGAGTTTTTTTGAATCGAGTCGAGTGAAAAAATTAATTTTTTAAGTCGAGTCGAGCTTTGGTCACCAAGGAGTGGAGATGGAGTGGAGACACCTGTGTTTAGTCGAAAAAAATCAAAGGAATGTATAACCCGGATCTTGTTGAAGAAGCTCTCAAGTCAGATGGGTTAGAGGTGAAGATCAGCCCTTAGTTTGGCCTGCTAGTAGTTATACAGTGTTTAAGCCAAGAAGACTTTGCAAAATGTTGGAACAGTAGGAATGAATTGATAAATCTCTGGTTTGAGGAACTGGAATTGTTGAACGGTTATGAGGGCAAATGGTCAATCAAATTATAGGTAATCCTAAGGGATGTTCTACTCCAGAATTGGAACGATAAATTCTTTTTGGAGTTGGGCAACCGTTGGGGAAAAGTGATAAAAGTAGCAGGGAAACTACGAACCGAGAAAGATTTGATGAAGCTAGAGTCTTGATCGCGGCACAAAAAAAAATCTGTTGTCCCCGAGAGAATTGCAGTTCTCCTTAACGGGAACGAGTATATGATTAAACTGAGTGTGGAAGAAAACGAGGGGGATCGTTGTTTCATTGATGGAGTTGTACCAGTAGATGAGAGGAAGCTGAAGGTGACGTCGAGCCAGAAGGGTCAGTTGAGGCGTCGGTAGTTGGAGGTGAGGCGAGATGGAGGGGTCTCTAGCGGGTATGAACTCATTAAATACGCACGAAACGTTCGAGGACAACACAACAATTGCTTGCTCTCTTAGGTTGGGAGGTCAGGCGCCTGTTAATGGAGCGTCCCTGAATCCCCATGCAACGAGGAGAATTCTACTCATCCATCTGAAGCGAGCGACGCTAATCTATTGAGGTTCTAGTCATTTCGGGGTCCGGGCCTTCCAGCCCAGTAATCGATCCTATGGTTTTCCAATTTGTGGATTTGGGGCAGAAGGGCCCGTTGAGGTTGGACCAACCAGATGTATCAAGGGCCAACCTGTTGAGCATCCCAATCTTAGTGGCTTGTCCCATGGATGGACAGGCATTGGAGCCCTCCCGGGGTGCTTGTGATGGCGGGAACCGGCCAAATATTCGTAAAACAAGTGGCAAGAAGAATAGGAATAAGGAGAAAAGTGTATCAAGAGATCTGAGAAAAGCAATAAAAAACAATAGATCGTTCGATGGGCCTGCCAAGTCAAAGAAGGGATCCCATCACAGAGACCGACAATGAAGCGGCGTTGACTTTTGCTATTGGGGAGTCTCTCGGAGTCAAGTTCAAGCAATATTGTAATGGAGAGGCTGGAGAGAGCAGTGGATAAGGAATTAAGGTGAAGTAAAGGTTAGCGACATTTTAAGTGGGGGTGCTATTTCATTTCTCTACGATTTTTTGTATTTTGTCTTGAAATAAGACGGATGGGAAGGAAAGAAAATCCCGCGTTGTCTGCAAGGTAACGTGACAAGTAAAGCGCGAATTGTGTTCATCCAGGAAACCAAATTAAAAGAGAAGTTGTAGTCTGTCAAGAAGGCTCTCTGGTTGATGTTTGGATGAACTTGCTGTCTCCCCTTCAAAAGGGGCGGCCAGTGGAGTGGTTACGATGTGGGATTCCAATTTCTTCAAAGCAAGTAGGAGGATTATTCTAAACAGGATGGTATTAATCGTGGGGTGTTTCTTATAGAATGATTTTTAAGCAACACTATTGAACATCTATGCCCCTAACGATCTAAACAATAGGAAATACTTTTTTCGAAACCTAGAGGATTTAGTGGCTGAGTTGGATGTTCCTGTCATCTTGGGCGGAGATTTCAATTCTGTCAAGTCTGTGTCGAAAAGGGTGGGTGCTTGTCCTCAAATTAACTCAGCAATGATTCTTGCAGAGTTTATCACAAATGGGAATTTCATCGATGTGCCGTTGAGGGGGTCTATCTTTACGTGGTATAGAGGAGAAAATTCTGTACCTGCTAGTCGTTTGGATGTGTTTTTAATTTCGGGAGAAGTGCTCATTAAATTCCCAAAGCTGGTTCAATCCTCCTTACCGAGTCTTCCATATGCGGTGTCTTCAAGAAGAGAAATCAATCAGTCTCCTCAATTCGAGTGGGGACGAAGTGTTAAGAGGTCAAAAGAAAATTCAAAAGGCTTTCGAAGATCACTTTCGAATGGGCTCTATGAGGTTAAAACAATTCCTATTAAATCCTTTGATGTAAATTTCAAAAGACTGAAACCAGAATCGAAAAGACCCCTAGAGGCATCATTCTCAGAAATAGAAGTGTGACAAGCAATTAAATCGGTTGATGGATCACGTGCTCCAGGTCCGGATAGGTTCAATTTGGAGTTTTACAAGAAGTTTTGGCCATATCAAAGATGAGTTATGGAATTTTGCGCTGATTTTCTAACGGGAAGATAAGAGAATTCTTCAATAAGTCGTTTATTGCTTTATTGCAAAGAAGGTTGGAGCTGAATGGGTAGAGAATTTCAGGTCGATATCCGTCGTGGGAAGTTTGTACATAATTATAGCAAAGGTGTTGCAAAAAGGCTAGCAGGTTGTACATCGGAGGTTATAGGTGAAAGTCAGTTTGCTTTTTTGGAGGAAAACAGATTGTAGATTGTTCGCTAATAGCGAATGAAACCATTGATGACTTGAAACAGCGCAAATCAAAAGCCATAGTCGTAAATGCAGATTTCAAGAAGGCCTATGACCTGTCGATTGGAGCTTCCTGAATTTTGTTTTAAGGAGATGGTTTCGGTAGGAAATGGCAGATCTGGGTGAAGCTGTGCATCTCTACTCCGTTTATTTCTGTCCTTGTAAACGATGTCCCCTCAAGTGGTTTCCATATTAAAAAGGTTTAAGGCAGGGCTGCCCTTTCTCCACTGCTTTTCAACTTAGTAGGGGAAGCACTGAGTAACTTGTTGTTCAAAGCAGCGGATTCTGGCTATTGAAAGGCTCCGGTGGGTTTTGAGGGTGGACTCTTTCACACATCCAATTTGCAGATGACCTGGTTATATTTTTAGAAGCTGGTCTTAAATTGGTGCAGAATGTGAAGGATTCTTAGAGTGTTTGAGGTAGTAGCTGGCCTTCAACTCAATTCGAAAAAGACTAAATATTCGGGTCAATGTCGATTTGGAGCAAGTTAAGTCTTGAGTTGCAGATGTTCATTGCAGTTGGGGTTATATTTTTAGAAACTGGTCTTAAATTGTGCAGAATGTGAGAAGGATTCTTAGAGTGTTGAGGTAGTAGCTGGCCTTCAACTCATTCGAAAAAGACTAAAATATTCGGGTCAATGTCGATTTGGAGCAAGTTAAGTCTTGAGTTTGCAGATGTTCATTGCAGTTGGGACTCGTTCCCAACTCTTTATCTGGCCTTCCGCTGGGAGAAGAAGGAATTCAAAGAATTATGGCAGCCCATAGAAAAGTCCAAGAACGCTTAGAAGGTTGGAAAGGCAATTGTCTATCTTTTGGTGAAAGAATTACACTGGGTGAAGTATGTTCTTTCTAATATTCCCTTACTATCTCTCTATTTCCCCTATGCCTGCAGCAGTGGCAGACAAAATATAGTGTTTCCAAGTTCATTTGGGGTGCAAAGGAAGGTAGACCTATTCATTGGGTGAGCTAGCAAAACATTGTAGGCCAAGGCCACGTGGAGTTTGGGGAATGTAGATGTTCGAGTAAAAAATCGAGCGCTCTATTTTAAAATTTTAAATATACGAGTTTTGAACCAAGTCAAGCTCTATTTAAATTTTTTTGAATTGAGTTGAACTAAATAATTTGAACTTTGATTCTTGTTTATAGCTATAACGGAGGCCTAGTAAACAGGGGCAAAAATGGACAAAATAATATATGCACATTGAGCGCAAACTTACTTTAGTGGTTAAGGAATCGTCATTGTCTTAGAGGTTACGGGTTCGAACACCAACGATTACAGTAAGGTGATTGAACATTCATTATCAAATGATGAGAATATTTGTAATCATATTAGCTTTAATCATATATATATATATATATATATATATATATATATATTCTACTTTGTAATCTTATTCGATTTTGAACTGGATAGGGGGAAATGAAGAAACACCCTATAAGGCTTTCAAAGGAACCCATTGTAATCTCGAACTGCATCTCCTCTAGCCCAGCCCATTGTGAATCATTTTACATTCCGAGTGGAAGAGAAAAGCAACTACTAAAATAAACAGTCAGCTGTAGCTGGAGGGTAAGTAGATTGCTGAGTTTCAACAAATTCTATATCATTTTTTTTGTTGTTGAAGAAAATGGATTACTTTGAAACGCTGATCCTTCAAGTAAGCCGGTACTTTTTCATTTCGCTTGATCTTTGTGACATCAAGTGTTAAACTCGCTATCTGTTCGATACAATGGCGCAATGAAGAAAGAGCCCAATTCTTTTTCATGCTTCCCTCAGTTGGGTTTATTTCATCAGCTTTTGCATATCTATTCCGAGTATATAAATCATGTTCCTTTATTTTATTGTCATCGAGATATATGGCCGATTTGTTTTCCTATACTAATTTAGTCTATCTTGAACATGGTTTTTATTTTATTTTTTTAAACATAGTTTTATGCTAGAATCTGAGGATTCATGGTGATTGTAAAAATTCACTAGTTATATGCTTGAGATTAAGTCTTGTAATTGGCGTGACTCCTGCAAATCTCTATTGAGTTGTATCTGATTTCTCTGTTTCTTCACTTTTTATTTCTTGTTTTCATTTCTTCCATCCTAATCAATTGGAAGTGTATGAAGCTAGGTGACATTATCTCTTCCTTAAGACAAATTCCATAAAATAAGAGCCAAAATACTGTGATTTATGCAGTATATACTGTATTATTGCACTGCCTATAACAGTTGTCTATACTGGAAGCAGAAAAATGTATCGGATGACATAAAGATATGATGGATGAGCTCTATCAAGAAGCAGGAACTACAGTCTTGAATAAACCGGATTCCGGTATGGCGTTCATGGATCTGCACAGAGAGAGAAGATCACTTAAGAAAGACAAAGGAATTTCAGGATTACCTTGAAATGGTATATGTTTTTCCGCTTACCTCTTCACTTCTTCATCCTTTGAAAATCTGTTAGTTCTCGGTTTGCATCTTGTTGGTTATGGGTTTGTCTAACAAATATGATTCCACCTTTCATGTATAGTGCCTGTGAGATTAAAAATGAAATATGCCTACGCAAAACTCGCTAATGGTTTGCTGCCTATCGATTGGGTTTACTGCCTTCTTTAGTTTAAGTATGGTATTTTCAGTTTGGAATTGTGCTTATTCGCTAATGGTTCCAGCGCCTGACCGATTCATGCTCTTTAAACTCAATAGCTACATTTCTGTCAATTGAAGGCTTAGTTATCCTATTGCGGTTTCTGAATTTTACAGGATGATCGTATTTATATATGTTTTTTTTAATATTATCATATCTAGTTTCGAACCCTGTGAGAATGCATAATTAAATTGTGTAAATTACAATAAATCTAACCCTGAGGTTACCTGGAACTTGGCATGCCGGTGAAGACAATGGTTAAACCATTGTACACAAGAAGTTTTAAAGGTGGCGTTGACTTCCATGTCCCTCGCTAGTAAGCTTACTTACCTACATTTCCTCGCCAAATCGGCGTTCCTCATTGTGAACAAGAATTAACCCGAATGCACTATCTCAAGGAACAATCTGCTGGCTTTCCCTCTAGATGAAAATGCATGTTGCATATTTTTCATGCCTGTATCTCTGTGTATTAAACTTTATGTTCCACCATTTGTCGTCACCTAGTTGTCTAGACCAGCTTCTTTTATATTAGAATATCCAAGAAGCAAAGATGTTCATAGATGGTTTAGCTTAATCCAAGAACATGGGAATGCTCTTGCCTTTAAGTTGTCAGCACGCGACATTGTGTAACATAATCTGTCAATATAGTTTGATCGTTCAGTTATAACGATCACTGAAACAAACATATAGCTTGTTGTCCTTGAAGCCAATGTATTTTTCTATTGGAAATTCTATATCCATGGCAACACCTCAGGCCTCAGGGTATGACGGTCGAGCCTGCTTACTTTAAAGAAGCACATATAGCGTCCACACTCGGGTGTATTTGCCTGTCAAAGAAATGTAAATAATTGATTTGGTGAACAAACTTTGAGACCATCAACAGATGAAGATAAGATAAGGGAAGTTTACACATCCTGATGAACTCTAGGTATAGATATTTTCATACGCATGAAAAGATTGTATAAAAATATCTGACAAGATCAGCCTTCAACTATATTTCCTGACTGCAAGTCAACAAGATTACTTTCTTATCCTGGCAGTCCTTTGTTCTTTGACTCACCATGTTCCAGATGATCTGTAGGTGCCTTAGTGACAGAAAAGTATGAATTCTTCTGTTCTGTCTGATAAACGGACCAAACGCGATTTTATTTTGCCATCCAAAATTCCTATTTAAGAGTTTGTTACTTGCCGGGATAGCTCAGTTTGGAGAGACTGAAGATCTGAAGGTCGCTATTTGATCCATGCTTACCGCAACTAGTATTCCTTTTCGGCTTTTGTGTTAACTTGATATAGATTCATTGGGCCGACTTAAAAGCTGACCCAAATATCAATGGTCTTTGTTATGAATCGGCCTATTATTAGGAAAATTTCTTATTAACATAATCGAAAAAATTAACAACAAATTATTCCGAAATTTTTATTCACATACTCAATGTATATGTTAACAGAAATAGAAGTATCTATTTGGTTCTAAGAAATATAGGATATTTAAAACGAGGAAAAACCAAAATACAAAAGTAAGAAGACGGCGCACGTTATGTTTTCTCTCTCGCTGCATGTTAGCTGGGCTAATAGCGATTGAAGACTCAACCATCTTCTTCTTACCTGATTCTCGTTCTAATTGTTGGTTACTTTTTTTAGGGATTTTACTGGGCTATGTCTGGAGAGTCTTCCAGTGATTGGAGGAAGTTTTTTGCTGCGGGAAATGAGCAATAACTCTCTTTCTTCCCTCCGGCGGAGTTCGATGGTTCGTTCATGGTTAAGCCTCCGAAATATGTGTTTGAAGAAGGAATTATGGATTAGAGACATGCTTTGGTAGGTCAATTTGTTGGAGCCATTCCAAATTTTAGCTCATTGCAGAAGATTGTCGAACTGATGTGGGGAAATGTCGCTCCGATCAAGGTCAGTTTGGCTGGCCACAACCTATTCATTTTTCATTACTAGCTCTTCTGCCAAGGACTGTATTTTAGAGAATGGTCCCTGACATGTTCAACATAAACCATTTTTTCTTCAAAAGTGGGAACCGAATCTGAAAGAACTACATTTTGATCTATTACGAATGCCAATCTGGATTCAGTTGTTTAACGTACCTTTAGAATTGTTCTCAAAGAAGGGATTGAGCTATATTGCTAGTGCAATTGCTAAACCTATTTTAATGGACTCGATCACAGCCTCTAGGGTAAGGCTCGAGTACGCCCGAGTTTGCATCGAGATTTCAGCTGGATCTAAAATTCCAGATCATATCGATGTAATGCTTTGTGGCTGATCAATTGTTAGTATTAGAGTCAAGGTTACCTGGTTGTCTGTTTCTTGTGATGAATGTGCTCGATTTGGACACTCGGGAAAGTTTTGTCCTCTAGGGAAAAAAGTGGTGCAAGTGTGGAAGGCTAAGGGGAAGATTCAAGGGTTCAATGGCGATAAGTTAGGAAAATATGAGGTAGTTGTTGGTACTGGTGTTGATATCAGCTCCTCTGCTCAATTACGTTGTGTTGCTAGCCCTTGTACAGAATTGGATAGTTCTAGTAGTGGTCCTGTTAAATTTGATATTTCTAATAAGGATCTGCAGGAGAATTCTCTACCACCTCAAGTTACTGAGCTAGATGGGGGTCATATTGATATTGGTGGTGGTACTGGTAAAGTGGAGATAACTCAACTTTCCCAAACTTCCTCTGATGTTGTTCCTGATGTTGCTCCTGGTCAGGGTAGTAATCCTCAGCTGAAGAGAGGGAGAGGTAGACCTTATAAGGAGAGGAGTAAAAACACTGTGGGTGGCTCCGAAAACAAATATGAGGTGCTAAGCTCTATTGATCCGGATGCTCTGCTTGGAATGCCTTCTGTGGACTCTGGTAGGAAGCAAAGAGCAACCTCCCTTGGTGTTGAGAAGTTAATGCAAGACCTGAAACTTGAAAAAATAGCACGTAAGTAAAGCTAAGAAAATGGAAGAATGTGGTGGTGCTTCTTCCTCTGCTCCTTTCTTATGTTAATCTGTTTTTGGAATGTTAGGGGATTTAATAATCCCCTAAAATAAAACAAGGTTCTACGTTGGGCTGTTAAAAGTCAGATTGGTATTTTGTGTCTCCTTGAAACGAGAGTTAAAGAGAATAATTCTGGGGTTATTATGAGTCAAAAATTTGGAGATTAGGATTCATGCTGTAACTATAGCCATGTTGTCAATGGTCGCATTTGGATTTTATGGAATAAAAGTCTAAGTTGTGCTGTTCTTTCAGTTTATAATCAGAGTGTTACCCAGATCAACCTTTGGGGGTACCTTCGTATTTATGCAATTTATGGTTCCAATGATGGTGATCTTCGAAAGCATTTGGGATTAGTTAAGACTTATGGAGAATATAGTTGGAAATGATCCCTGGTTGATAGGCGGTGACTTTAATGTCACCCTCAACTCCCATAAAAGCTCTGTCCCTGTTAATGCAATGTCGAGAGGGGATATTTCTGATTTTTAGAATTGTGTGGAAGAATTAGTACTCTCTGATAATCCTTTTACTGGCCCCTTATTTACATGGTCAAACAAGCAACAGGGTAGCTTCTTGGCTTGGAAGTTCGACCGTGTCCTTATCAATTCGGTTTGGTTAGGATTTTTTGCTGACTCAGAGGTTGAATTTTTGGCTCATGGTGATTATGATCACTTTCCTGCCTTGGTTTGGCTTTTTAAGCTTGTACCAGTCACCAGGCCAAAACCCTTTAAAATTTTCAATTTTTGGACCCTTCATCCTCGGTTTATGGCTATTGTTGAAGAGTCTTGGCAGGCCCCTGCTTCAGGAAATCAAGCTCAGATTTTTTTCCTTAAGCTCAAGAGATTGAAGTGTTGTCTCAAGGAGCTTAACATATACCATTGCAGTGATATATCTGCTTTGGTTAAGCTTAAGAGAGAAGAGCTCCAAAAAATTCAGCTGGCCAACCTAGAGTCTGGTGCTACTGGTTATTATGTTAACATGGAATTGGAGGTTGAGAAAAAGCTGAAAGCCCTTGAGAATGCTGAATTGCTCTTCTACAAATAGAAAGCAAAGGTTAATTGGCTCAAGGAGAGAACCAAATTTTTTCACTCCATAGTGTCTAGTAGAAGAAAGAGTAACACCATTAGAGTGCTTTATGACCATAATGGAACTAGGTTGGATACATTTGAGGATATGGCTAATGAGGTGGTTAGTTTTTTCAAAAAGTAGTTGGGGATGGTAGATTCAAATGTTATAGGCTCAAATGTCAGCACCATCAGAGATCTGCTTGGTTACTCTCTTCTTATGGGGGGTGCTGACTCTTTATGCAGTGAAGTCTCTGACTTGGAAATCAAAGATGCTATTTGGGGGCAAGGGAATGATAAATCCCCTGGCCCAGATGACTACAACCCCTATTTCTTCAAGACATCATGGTCAATTGTTGGTGAAGACTTCAAGAATGCTATCAGGTTTTTTTTAATGAATCCTTCATCCCCCTTCTTTTAATGCTACTGCTATAGTTCTTGTGCCTAAGATCCTAAACCCCAGTTTAGTCAAAGATTTTAGAACTATCTCACTTTGCTCGGTTATTTACAAGACAATGACAAAAATCCTAGTAAATCGCTTGTCTACTGTTTTCTCTGACATGGTTTCATTCAATCAGACTGCTTTTATTAAGGGGAGGAATATAATTGATAGCATCCTTCTTGCTCAAGAGATTATTAGGGGATATGCTAGGAAAAATAATTCCCCAAGATGTGCCTTGAAAATTGATTTACAAAATGCGTTTGATTCTTTAAATTGGGAGTTTGTTGGTGTTATCCTTTATGCTTTAGGATTGCCTGAGAAATTCATTAGTTGGATATGGGCTTGCTTTACTAATCCCAACTACTCAATTGTGCTTAATGGAAGTCTCGTGAGATACTTTAAGGGTGCTACGGGTGTTAGGCAGGTCTCTCATCTTATCTCTTTGTTCTTGCTATGAACATCTTATCTAGCTTGTTGAATTTGGCTGCTATGAATGGAATTTTCAAGTTTTATCCTAGATGCAGGAAGATAAAACTTACTTACTTGTGCTTTGCTGATGACCTCCTCATTTTCTGTAAGGGAACCATAGATTTCATTACTGGTGTGCAGTCTGTCCTTGATATGTTCTATTCATTATCTGGATTGAAACTGAATGCTAATAAATGTGAGATGTTCACTGTTGGAATTTCTTCTGATCAATGTGATATTATTCATGAGATTACGAGATTTAAACAAGGGATCCTCCATGTGAGATACCTTGGAGTTCACTTAGTGACAAGGAAAATTTCAGTGAATTAATGTAAAGGTCTTGTTGATAAGATAAGAACCAGGCTGAACTTGTGGGCAAATAGACATTTAAGTTTTGCTGGTAGATTGCAGCTTATTCAATATGTCCTTTTTAGCATTGCAAATTATTGGTGTAGACATATGATTCTTCCCCAAGCTACAATTAGAAAATCAAACATATATGCTCTCGTTTTTTCTGGACAGGAATGATATTTCTGCTAGGTACACAAGTGAGTTGGAAGCATGTTTGTCTGATGAAATCTGAAGGGGGTTTGGGTTTTATTGATTTAGAGGGCTGGAATAAGGCCTGTACAGGGCTTTTGATCAAAAAAATTGTTGGCCAATGAAGGGTCCCTATGGGTGGCTTGGGTTCACTCTTATGTGATTAAGAACTTGGTTTTTTGGCAAATGAGTGTTCCTGTAAATGCCAGTTGGAGCTTCAAGAAGATTCTGAAGATGAGACATGCTGTGTCTCAGCTATTTACTGGCTCTGTAATTGATCTTAACACAAGGAAAATATGGGATGAGCTGCGTACTCAAAGCCCTAAGGTCACTTGGCACAGGTTAGTTTGGTTCCCAGGACGCATCCCTAAGCAAAGTATTATCTTATGGATGGCCATTTCAGATAGGCTCCCAACTCGTGCTAGACTATTGCGAATGGGAGTGAATCTTGTAACTGCTTATTTTGTGGCTCTGACATTAAGACTAGAAGTCACCTGTTCTTTGGTTGCTACTTTGCGAAAGATTTATGGGGCAGAATATTTTCTTATGCGGGGTTGTTCTCAATGTGAGCACTTGGGATAAGTTAGCTTGGATGTACAACTCCTTAAAGGGAAGTTTTCATGTTCAAGTGATGAAACTTGCTTTTGCAAGCCATGTGTATGGAATTTGGAGGGAAAAACATTAGGTTGTTTGGAGGAAGGAGTAGATGTGTGGGCGAGTTGCTGAATGACATCCGAGAGACCATCTAGATCCAATTTCAAAGATGGTCCAACAACAGGGCTGACTCGAGAAATGTTACCCTTTGCACGAGCTGGTGTATTTCGTATTAGTAACTTTCTCTTGTTTTCCCTTTTTTGTTAGCTAGTTATGTTATTTGTGATTATGTAATGTACTGTTGTAGCAGGTTCACCTGCTTTCTTGGGTAATGAAATGGAATTATCCAAAAATATATATATATATAGGATATTTTCATTTTCTTAAAAAATAGAAAACGTTGAAGAAAACATGTTTGGTTATAAAAATTAAAAAAAAAAAAAAAAATAAAAAAATAGTAAAAATATAAAAATGAATAAACATGTTTTCATTATTTTTACTAAAATTTTTAGAAATTAGAAAACAAGATATCTTGATTTTTAATTTAATTTACACGAGTTCAAATCCTACTAACAACAATTTATTTTGACTTAATGGTTCCTAAAACTCTCAAAATTTTTAAAAAAAATCAATATGGCTCCTGAATTTTTGTATACTCAATGCGATCCTTAAACTGATTTTTTTAAATAATTTAATTTTTAGTATTTTTATATTTAATGTATTGAATATCTTAATAATTGTTTATATTTTAAATTTAATAATTTAAATATTAAATAGGTCATCAACTTTCTAAAAAAATTAATTAGGCACTTAAACTTAGCAAAATCAATTAAACTCGTATATCAAATTATTATTCATTATGAACTATCACATCATTTTATAAATTATCATGTAAGCATCATGGCCGTAATATTTGATTATGTAGGTGAAAGGGTTAAATTAGTTTTTTCTCATATTAATAGTCATATTTGGTGCAAAAAAGTTCATGGGCTACACTAGTTTTTCCCCAAAAGTTTGAGGCCTTAAATACTACTAGACATATATATTTTTATTTTAATGACAATTTTGTGTGTTCTAGCTTACAACAACATTTTTATGTAATTTTTAATTTAATTGATGTCAAATATTTATTAAATTATATTCTAATTATAAATTAAATTAATTTTTGTATTGAAATTTCATGTTAATTTTTGTTTATATTTACATAACTCACGTGTTCAATTTATGTAACAATTTTTGTAATAATTAGATTTTAATTTAATTATTTAACACACACACAATAATATATATATATATATATATATATATTTTCATTATTTTTATTTCTACATTCAAGATTTTATTATATATAAAACATGTTTTCTAATTTTTAAAAAACTAAAAATGAAAGCTATTTTTTAAAAACCAAAACAGAAAACAAGAACAAAAAATATTTTCTAACACCAGGGACGTTAAGTTTTTGGATGGGTACGAGAGCCAAACTCGATGAGTTTCGACCCGATTCGATCTTATTGAGTCAAGATTTAAAAAAAATCAGGTTTGTGTTAGGTGGGTCCCATTTTTTAGAAAATATGTTTGAGTTTAAAGTGAAAAATATCCGACCTGACCCACAAAATAATATAATTCTAACTTATATATTTAAAGATAATTGTAATAGTACACATCTTTATATATGTTTTTTTTCAAATCAAATCCTTATTTTTATTGAATAAATTAATTTTTCTATAAATTTTTTTTTCGAGTCACGTTGGGTCGAACTTGAATTTTATCTTAAAAGGATTGGTCGGGTTCAAGTTGGGTGAAGTCACCCTAAACCCGAATCAAATCAAGTTAAGGCACTTTAAATTGGGTCAGATTGGGTGAACTCACCCTAAACCCGGGTCAAATTGAATAGGTGAAAGATACATAATTTGTGGATTGAGTTGAATTGACCTCGACTCCGCCCAGTTCATGTACATCCCTAATTTTTATATAATTATTTCATAGAAAATAATAATCTCTTAACCAAAATCCTGATGATTTTTTTTCTTTTCATTTTTTCAAATTAAAAACTCAATCTTTAGTTTTTTTTAAAATCACATTCCACAACTGAGAAGCAATGGCATATGAAACATTATATACCCAAAAAATACTAATCCGAAAAATAATCTTAAATGAATCTTATTTTTATAATTTTTTATATTTGAGTAAAAAGTCACTATTCCCTCAAAATAATGCACAGAAACTAGTCTATCACAATGTGACCTATGGTGACTGATGGTATCATTTAGTATCCATTTATTTTTTAATTAATCAGTATTATCTGATTTATTGATCGATTAATTTAGATCGAATATTACAGAAACGAGAGAGACTGTCTCAATACACAAACACCAATATTTAAACCCCTAACATTACTTAAGAAATCTAATATCTCATCTACTAAACCAACCGATTATTGATGATTTTGAGCCGTTTATATAATTTCTAATGAAATTTGTGGGTTATTGACAATAGGAACAGTGAGAATTTCTTTTCATAATTTTATTTTGATAAAAAGAATGAAAAATGAACAGCGGAGCCATTACTCCAAAATGAACTTGAGAGAATGGCCGTTCTTCTTAAAATTATTATATATATTTTTTTTTAAAATTACTTTTAAACTTTTTAAAATTTTATAATATAAAATTATGTATATGTCTTTTAAGGATAAAGGATGATTCTCAGCCCTCGACATCCAATTTTGGAGGCATAAAAGCATGGAAAATTGATCCAAACATTTTCCGGGCTTTTTTATTTGCAAATAACATATATTAAGTTCAGTGAAAAAATTAAAAAAATATTTAAAATATTAATATATTAAGTTCAGTGAAAAAATTTAAAAAATTAAAAAGTGTGGTTAATTACAAATATTTGTATTTTAAATTGTTTTCAATTTTTTTCATTGAACATAATATATTAATATTTTAAATCTTTTTAATTTTTCACTTAACTTAATATATTTGTTTTTTTTCACTCAATCGTTCCCTCACTAACGACGTTATAAATGAGTTTTTATATAGATTCAAAACGATATCATTTTGGTAAAAATTTTGTTTTTTTAAATGTTATCGTTTTAAAATCGTTAACTATTTAACGACGGAGTGACAAAAAAAACTCAATGTATTAAGTTTAGTGAGAAAAACTAAACCCTTTCAAAGTTCAGTTAACAAAATAGGAGAAAAAGTAAATTTAGCGGTGAAATTTATAATTTATCCTTTATTTAATGATCTCACACTCTTCCTATATTATTTATGAAATTCATATCGTTTTACTGATTCAACATGATACATATAATATTTTAATATTATAATTGATATATACAGTGTCATCAATAATTTTGAGATGAAGTGATTAAAAGTTTTAAATCGATACATTTCATCTCTCTTAATCCATAATATCTATTAGAAATAAAATTTACCTTCCCTCTTCGCTTGAGTAAAAATTGTTCAAATAATATATATTCCCGTGCCAATACTATAATGTTATAACATCTGTAGGCAAACATGCATTTATAAATAGTTGCCTTTGATTTCAACCATAACATGTCTTTAATGACAACGCAAAATATGCGGGTCCATTTATGAGATTTTTGTGACTAAGACAAATTTAAAAGTTAGACCTCTAATAATAAATATATATAATGTTAAAATTGGCTTACAATGTTTACTAAAACAGTTATTTTAACCTTTTTTTTAATCATTTTGACTCTTAACATTTTATTTTAGGATAAAAAAGGTACTTAATGTTTGACGGAATAGTCACTTTACCCATTATTCCTTTTTTAGAGAATTTAGTCATGATATTTCATTTTAGGGTAAAAAGACTCTTATTTTAGAACGTTAACCGTTTGTTAACTAATGATTTCCATCTACAAAGAGGCTTTTTGCCTCAAAATGATATATTAGGGGCCAAATTACTCTAAAAAATAATAAGGATCAAAGTGATTATTTAGTCAAATTTTAAGAGCATTTATAACATTGTACCAAAAAATATAACTAAATTTACAATTATAAAAAAATAATTAATTTTAAATTATAAACTTTTAATTGTGGCCTTTGCGCAGTTGCCCCTTTTGCCCAAACCTAGCGACGACACTCATAACATGTACACAACAATCTTATCAAGTTTAGTGAGATGCATTTATCAGTTAATTTAAGATAGGCTTAAGGGTAACTTTTACCCTTGTAGTAAACTCAATTTATCAATTTCATCTCTATCATATTTTTGTAACAATTTATCCATCGAAGTTGTTTAATTGCAACAAATTATATCATTGATCGTTTTAACCAACACCGTTAGTTTCTGCTTATGTAGACGACAGTTGTTTATCGTCAGCTAATATTGCTGACGCGGCTTGATGATAACGTGACATTTATTAAAAAAATAATAAATTAAATATTAGAAACATAAATTTTCAAACCCAATCAGTCCAAAAATTCCACCCAATTGATGGTTTAACGACCTACAACCGAATATCCATCCACTTAAACTCTCGGTAAACTACCACCAAAGCAGCAGTTGTAGTGTGCGATTAAATGCCTCCTCAACAAGTCACGCCTTCGACCGATGAAGATAGCAACAACCATAATCACCCTTATCTTTCACGTGGCGACTTGCAAAAGTAACAATCTCAAGACCAACACAGTTGAAGCAAAAAAAAAGAGAAATAAAAAGGACGAAAAGGTAAGTTTGTCATTTTACGATGATCTAGACATCGATTAAAATCCGTTTGATGGAAAGGTTGGAATGGCAACGAGGAGCAACATAATATGAAGATGGCTCCATCGAACATTGCTGGCAACGAAAGAAAGTCTTTTATTTTGAGGAAATCGATTGGATTTAGCTAGATCTACTATGATCAATAATGTATTTGATTCTTCGAAGGTTGGATTCATGACAATGAGCATGAGGCGGTTTTTATGATGTATTTTGGATCAGAATGGTGGTCGGTGATAGAAGCTGGCACAGTGGTTACCGGCGGTCAAAGGTGGTTGATGACTGACCAATGGAGTAACCATACCTAAGAGGGAGAGTAATTTTGGAGTGGTAGAAGAAATCAAATGAGAAATCACAACTTCAGTCCTCTGACGTGGAAATAGTTGGCATCCACATAAGAATAAACTAACTTTTCTATTATAAAAAATGGGTCAACGATATAATTTGATGCAATTAAACAACTTCAAGGGCTAAATTGATGCAAAAGAACAATAAGAACGAAATTGATCAATTAGGTTTATTATAGTGGTAAAAGTTACATGAAAAAAGTTTAGGATAAACAACGTATTAATTCGCATAATTATTTATGTAGTCTTGTTTTAATCATTAAATTATTATTTTTCAATCATACTTAATGTTATATTTTGGTTTTGTTTTAATTATTCGTAGTTAAAAAATTAATGGTGATACTGACTGTAACACCCTAAACCCGATTGGGCCTAAAGTGTCACATTGGGCTATCAACCCCTGATTTTCAAAATCTATTCAATTTCCTCTTTAAACACACTGAATGGTATCATAAATAAAACATAATTAATTGATATAAAACATTTTACAAAACTGGAGCTCCGTGACACATAATTTTAAACCAAAATAAATACAGACTCTGAGTTTAATAAACTAAATACATGAGCAAAGTTCTATGAAAACATATGCCCACTAAAACTACAATACAATACTATGAAGGGGATACTGGAAGTTCTGCTACAAAAATACTCAAAGATCTTCTCAAGCTACTAACCTGCCAACAGAAAACATTTGAAGGCTGAGCTTACAAAGCCTAGTAGTATAATAACTAATCTAGATCAGTATAAGAATTTCACAAACAGAATCATGTTGAAGATATAGTACTAAGCAGTAGGTACATCCATGATTTAAATCAAGTGCTACCTACTTAAGGCTTTACTATTCTACCATTAAAGTAGGAGTCTCACGCTTCCCTTAGCCCTCTGCTAAGGGCCTCACCATGAGTACACCTCTAAAGGGTCTTTAACCCTAATTATTGTAACTGTTACACATTATCTAAATGTGATAATGATACTCCTATACATTATCTGAATGCAAACATGACCATACTATGCATTGTTTGAATGCACCCTAACTAGTATCTGGTCTCATATAGCCATTAGACACTAGTTATTGAGGAATCTGGTGTCACATAGTTTCGATATAATTCTCACTAACATAAAAATTATCTCTTGGTCCTTACATAACCATCAGGTAGATCACGGAGGGGGAACCCGATGTCACATTGCATCGATATAATTCCCACCTATTTGAAGTATTGGCTCGTCTCACATAGCCATTAAGCCAAGCTTTAACATATATGATGTATGGAATGCTGCAAATATACAAACATGTATAAGGCCCAAAGGCAACACAACATATCTTTATATTAGTAAAACAACATACTCTATACTACACCAGATCAAAAGTTTTCACTATTTTGTTGGCATGTATACATTATAAGACACTCAAGACTTTAATTTATGCCGATAATTGACTAAACCGTAGCTCTGATACCATTAAATGTAACACCCCAACCCGTACTAGATACTAGTCCAAGATGTCACATTGACTTTCTAAAACAATATTCTTACAAAATAACAAAACATTTGAACTCATATTAAGAAAATACAATAATATACTATTAAATTATGCTTCATTATAAAACTTTAAGGAAAAAACGTATTTATGAACAGTACCATGAACAGTAATGAACAGTGCCATAAACAGTGCTACAGTGCACCGATGCATAAAAATATCGAATATAAATTGTGTATCGATGCACTGCTACAACACTGCTACAGTAACTTCGTAAAACGTACATAAAACTCGTAAAAATTTAACCGTTCATTACTATACATTTACCATTTGTATAAACACATTTAAAATATTACAAAACTCGATCAGAACATACATACTTAATTTAAAGACTTTGTTTACATGCCAAGCTATTTATCACATAATAATACATAATATTTAAGGTTCTTCTGATCTGATAGTTGTAGAAGTAATGCTATCCCAGCTGTCTAACCTTGCTTGTCTATCTTCTCTGATCCTATCTGTGAAACACTCACACGCTAAGTCATCGACTTAGTGAGACATAATAATAATGACAATAAAATATAATGAAAATGTCATAATGAAATGCAATATCATGAAATCATATATTCAATCCATGCAAATTGCATAATCATGTATCTTACCCATAATCTGATCAAATTAACCATCATGAATTCATATAATAAGTTAAATAGGTTCAATAGCCCATGATACAATACTGAGAACCCGAGGTATATGAGTATTGTGAGGTTGTGCACTATGCTGTCACCACAGCTCGTATAAAGTTACACCGAAGTGCCACGTAGAATTTTGTCCCGAAGGACCGCGTAGAAATTTGCACCGAATTGCACCGTAGTGCCATATAAGATTGTCAATAAGGACCACATAGAAATTCCTTAAGAATCATATACATATATTAAGGATCAAGTAGGTGTCTCAAAAGAATTCACACATGTTCCAAATAATACATATATGTCCCGAAGGATCGCGTAGACCCTCTACTCTTGGCATGCGAACTATACCTATAGTTATCATCTACATAACATGGGCTTTCACTATTCACATAGTGTATCTCATAGACATATTATTTTCATACTTTTATCACATAGACATAATTTTCCATACATTTTTCACATAGCTCATATAACTTTTCCTGCATATTCATGCCACATAATGCATATAATATGAATTCATGTCATGTATTATAATATGGAATGTGGTCATGTATCAAAATATTGAATCTAGACTTATCACAAGTCTAGAACTGAATATACTACTATATTCATGCTATGCATATGCACTCATCTATACTTCCTTGCCTTTTCCTCGATCGATCTTACTTGTCACTTGTTCCAGAACTCGCTTAGGCTCAATATCTACATAAATATAATTTTTTCAAGATGATTATCAGAAGCCTAAACCTTATACTTCAATGCTATTAACTTAATCGAATTTAATAAACTCATATTCCTAATTTCCTTTAGGAGTGTACCGATGCACTATGGGTGCATCGGTACCCAAAATAACTTCGAAATTTCCATGAATGGATACACCCCTTAATGCATCGATGCACCTTCAAAATTGGTCTTAGTGCATCGGTACCCATTCATAGTGTATCGATGCACCTGTCCAGAATAGGCTATTTTCACCCGAAATTCATCAATACTTCACCTAAATTTTCATGTATAAAATCCTTACAACCATTTTAATTAACTTCTATAATCTCAACATCTTATTATCTCCCATATCTCATCCAAATTCTTAAAACCAAGAATCTTACTAAATTTTCCATGTAATCCAAACTTTGATTTAACACTTACAACTTCTTATTCACACCTACGAAAAGACAAATTCAACTTCTAAATCCATTTATACATCCTTATTCAAAATTTCACTTTTCCACTTCCTATCTTTAATCCTTCATAACTTACAAATCTTTGAGTTTTTATGACATTTTTCATCTCCATCATCTTTTATAAAGCTTCATTAATCAAAATCATGCTTGAATTTGAAGAATTAACCAAAAGAAATCAAACCTACCTTGGGCTTGGGTGCTTCACGCTTGGGAGAAGAAGATAAGTCTCTGGAAACTTATCTCCTCAATTATGATTCACATGGGTATTATAATACCCACTAATTATTATTTTATTATTTTATTTGCCCAATAACCCTTTTACCCTTTTAGTTCTCATTCACTTATTCATTCATCCTACACCAACATCTTTTAATTAATTCCTCCACTTTTCAATTTATTTAATTTGGTCATTGAATTTAAAAATCTTACACTTTAATCACTAACCCGATAGACTGAAGATATTTCGAATAATACACTTAATATGGATACATCTATTGTAACCCACTTCTACGAGTGTTTTTAGGTATATTAGGTCATTTATGTTCCTCACGGACAAAGTCTTACTATTACAGATCATCCTTAGAACTTAAGGCCTTAAACGGGTCAAATCTAACTATTCAAAGTGAGTAGCATCAATACTCTACTTGCAATATCGATACCCTAGGGTCAAGTATCGATACCTTTATGAGTATCGATACCAAAAATGGATTCTGTTGCCAAAAAGGGGCCTCATTATCGATACTGTCACCCTGAGTATCGATACCCTGCAATATTGATACTTTTCTTGGTAGTATCGATAGTCCCAACCTAAAACCCTAATTTTTTACCCTAATTCATCTAGTATCAACACTGTTCATCCCAATATCGATACTATTCATCATAGTATCGATACTCAAACACTAAAATGATTATTTTAGGCTTAAAAAACCTAAAAATCACTCGAAATACTATAGTTTGATTTTAAATCATGTACTGAAGTTTTATAGAGTTAACTAGGGTCTTAGGGTGTCATAATAACACTTTTTTAACCCCTAAAATGTATTTTAATCTTGAAATAAAATTGAAAACCTAATATGCTCAACTACACAAATCTGAGCAAATTCTTGAAATTTATGAAAGCTTAATACTCTAAAGGATTAGAAATACACTACATTGATGCTTGAATCCCAAAATGAAACTCCTTGCTTATAGTTACATTCATTTCCTTGGTGATTTGGAAGAAAACCCCCACGTTTCTTTTGCTAGAGAGAACCCAAGGCTTTGAAAGATTAATATGAGTTTAATGGAGGGATTATGGACGGAAATAAAGTTTAAAAAAGTGTAAAATGGTTCAAAAGACTTAACTTTAGTTATGGCTTTTGGAGGATAAATGAGAAAAGGAAAAAAGAATGAAAAGAGGAAAATGGAGAGAAGATGGAGATCGAAGAGATAAAAACTCACATCATTACAAAATGAGGAAATTATGCTTTTGGTCCTTTCCCATCTTTTCACTATTCAAAAACCTTCTTTTTATGGCTAATTGAGCCCAAGTCCAAACCCAATTAAGCCTAACTCGACCCAACAACTTTACTTATGAACTTCACGAGGTCCACTCACCTCTTAGGTAAACCCAAAACTACTAGTCCTTTTAGGAGTCCTTTTAGGAGTCCAATTAAGCCTAATTTACGGAAGATGACCGAAATGAAACCAAAACATAATGTTAAGTATGATTTTCAAATAAAAAAAATGAATGATCAAAACAAAACCACTCAAATACTTTGGGTGGTTAAATAACATAGTTTATCCAAAAGTTTATATCTTTAAAAATGGGTAAACTACACATTTAGTACCCCCAACTATCACTTTTGTCCCATTTTAAGAGTCCAACTATTTTTTTTTAAAAATCATACCTAACGTTTTGTTTTGTATTCATTTTGGTCACTTACAGTTAAAAAATTAACGTTGATGTTGACATGTCATCATAAGATAATTCCATGTCAGCTGATTTGTTAATTTTTTAATAGTAGACGATTGAAATAAAACCAAAACATAACGTTAGGTATAATTTTAAAAAAATAATAATTAGGTGATAAGAATAGATCAAAAAAAATAATTGAGATACTAATCGTATAGTTTCCCTAAAGAAAATTCTTTTTCATGCAGTAGGATTGGGCTTTCGTAAATAGCTTTTTTGTAGGACAAAAGCCACCTAACACTAAAAACACCAAAAGACAATGAACCAAAACCGAAGCACACGAGGCAGAGTGAGATTCGTGGGTGTCAGTTTTCATCTGGAAAATACCCTACAAGTGTATGTTGACAACATCCCAAAATTGAACATTTCGAATGGGTACCTCCATTTCTCCTTAAAGCTACGGAGGAGTAGACGTGAAATATTTTAGTTTTTAATATTTAACTTTAAGATAAAAATATATTTAATGTTTAATTGAGTAATCACTTTAATTTTTATATTAAGAATTTTGACCCATAACATTTTATTTTAAGGTAAAAAGACATATTTTAGAGTGCTAATCATTTCTTGAGTTGCAATTTCCGTTATGGAGGGGCCGTTTTGCACCGAAATAAAATGTTGGAGGTCACACTACTAAAAAAAGAATAAATATCAAAGTAATTATTTAATCAGATGTTAGAGATATTTTTTTATATTATATCTAAAAAAATACCTCAATTTTTAGTAGCAAATATGTATTTTAAATCAGATATAATTTTATACGAATATCTATAATATTTATTAATTATTAAATCATAATTATGTTTATTAATTATTAAATATTCCTTTGTGGTAATACTCATTTAAGGGCAAATTTGGACTAATAATGGAGTGCGAGAAGAATTGTCATTTCAAGTAGTGTGATTGTTATAGTGTATATCAGATAATGTTCGGAGGAAAATTACTTTCTTAAATAGTATGATTACTACAAAACACGTTGGAAGATGCTTGAACGATATAATGTCTTCATACAATACATCGTCTTCTCCCTAACTACATACATATTCATAAACTTCATAAATGTCTATTTTCCTCTATGTCGCCCAAATTATGCAAAAGACATCTTATACTATATGCATCTTTATAATTATTACATTTACTCTATGCGACTTTCACGTCATTGTTCAAAACACCCTTCTTAAAAGTATAATTTTGCTCTCATTTAAAGGAAATTTATTTAATTTTTTTTTATAATTTCTCTAATGTATTTGTTTAACCAAACCCCTAAGCGATAGGCTTAAAAGAAAGAAAAAATGAATTAGTCTGGTGTTCTTTTGGGGCTATTAGCCGATAAGACGGTTAAAGTGCATTTAACATATGATTTTTTCGAGTTAAAATCTACTTACGAAATATGATTTTTTTAGTTTTATATATATTTAAAATTATTAGATGAGTGAAAATAAACGATTGATTTTTTTTTAAATTTTAATATAAACTCTCTATTTTCACTCCTACAATCATTTTAAAACTAAAATAATTTTAAATTATATAGAGAGGATCTGCCCCTCTTTTCTCAGCCTGCAAAAACTGCTCTCTTAGGACACCTTTGCACTTACATTCGCTTTCAGTCTTTCTGTTTGCTATTTTCTCGCAAATATCATCCCACTAGATTCCCATCATCTTTTCACATTTTTACTGAATCTTATACAAAGAAAATGAGCATGTTATTTTAATAATCTCCTAATTCAGTGAAATTATCTTGGTTGTCATTTGATGGCGATGGCCATGGATTGTTTCATGTGAATTCAGCCCTTTTCTGAAGTTTCTTTCTCATGCATGATCATCACTTTCTCTTTCTTTAAATTTTCTTGTCCTTTTTCAATCCCCGGGTCCTGCTGGGAATTCAAGGAAAATTACAGATTTCAAAAGGTAAAATTTTTAGCCAATTTCATCTTTTTTGGATTATCTGTTGTTTGTTATTTTTGAATCTTTTTATATGGTAGACTTGGGTTTTCCTTCGTCTTTCATCAGCATCCGATTTCAAGTTTTGTCATGCAGATTGTGATGTCAAAATGGACCCTTTTTTTGTCTTCTCAACATTAGATACACGTAATTTCCCAGGATATCTGTAAAAGTTTTGTGAATTATAAATGGACTTGTCCTCTAACTGTAACCTTTCGAGGTTATTCGGCTGCCATTTCACTTCTTCTACATGCAAATGTTGTCTTGCTTTGGTCACCATGGCTCTGTTTTTCTCCATTCATTTCCTGGCTATGGTCTAATTGAATGGAACAACCTAGACTTGATTCTAAGCCCTCCGTTATTGTTGGAATCTGATGATGGGATTCGTAGAGATAAGTTCTTGGAAGTTCCTCAAATTGTGTGGGGACTAAATAATCAAAAGATTACACTTGCAAGAGTTTGTTTAACTGCTAGAATGCTGAACCGAACACTTTTGATGCCTAGTTTAAGTGCTTCACTTTTCTACAAGGAAATCAATCGCTTGCAGCCTATTTTGTTTGATAAAGTCTTTCGATTCGAAAGATTTAATTCACTTTGTAACGGGTTTGTGCGGTTAGGTCGTTACTTGGATCTTAGGAATCAAATGGGCATACATTATCCACAAGGGAAGTGGATGAAAGTGGACAGTTGAGAGAGACTTGGAGCAGCTGAAGGAAAGCAGCCGAGGTTTTCTTGATGAATACGAAGTGATTAGAATAGTAGGAAAGAATCTGTTTCTTTGGCATGATCATTGGCCTGTTAAGGACTGTGAGGGTCTTTGAGTGCCTTGTTTTGGTTGATGAGATTGCCAAGGAAGCGGATAAAGTCGTGTCCAAGATCAGGCGGATCCGGGTGAAAGCTTAGGTGATACATGCATCACAAGGCTCACATCAAAGGAAGAAGTAATAACTCTTCCAAATGATCCACTCGTCCAAGCTTTGGAAAAGAAGATCAGAACAGTAGCAGACTTGAGACGACTTTTTGAATGGGATCCTGATCATATTTGGTCAACATATCTTCTGGAGATACAACCGTCTGTCTCATATCTTTCCAACGGTTCTTGAATCGTATCAATCCGATATCGGGAACTCAAGATATGACCATTTTACTGAAGACGGTGCATGCAGAAAATCCTATACGGATTAATACGGGATTTTGTAAATATTACGAATTTTCAATATTTTTTGACTATTTGTAATATAACTTAATATGATGATGCATTATCTATTAGGATTAGATTTATTATTTTATTAGGAATTAAGGTTGGGTTAAAATATATCTTTAGTTTATTATTATTTTATTAGGAATTAGAGTTAAGACATGTTTAGTTTTATTATTATTAGTTATTTAGGACCTTTAGAACTCAGCCCCTATAAAGGAGGCTTCATTCTACTTTGTAAATCAGATTTCTTTGATCAATACAATGAGAGTTTGTTTTTGCAAGTGTTGATTGCCTTGTGCCTTCGAAGCTTCTTCTCCTGGAGTTCTTTCAAGTTCTTGTGAGGGAGATTAATCTTCACACTCCAATTTGCCTTTTTATCGCGACTAGGAGGGTTGGTTAGAGCCATTTATCGTGTTTGCCTTTTCATTGCGACTAGGAGGGCTCGATAGGACACTTATCCATATTTTTCCACAAATCTATCCGCACCATCAATCATCTTTACCGTTCACCTTCATAAGGATCTTTTGATTTCTTTATTCTTATTTCATCTTTCATTTATTTATCTTTTGTTTATTTTATTCTAATCGTGTTGTCTTGATTCCAGCACATAAAATAAACCCTAAACAATCCTAACGACTGCTGCCACCTTCCCATATTCATCACCTTTGTTCTTCATCGAGTCTAGAGCTTTCTAGGTTTGATTCTTCAACAAGAGCAACGTTCATCAATCCGTCACCGCTTCCCTATCAATTGGTATCAGATTTGGGCCGATTCTTGGAAAGAAGCAAGCAATTTGCTTGTTCTTGCACACAAAACCGTCAAGGTACCCCAACGGAGCTAGTTTAGAGAAGATTCATCGTTTCAGGTTCTTTTTATTTAATTTTAATTTAGATTCAAATCCTTCTTGTTAGTTTGCTATTTTTTTTCAAAAAAAAAGGCAAAAAAAAAAAAAAAAAAAAAAAAAAAGCCAAAATTTCAAAAAATTGCAAACGAAGGTATTTAGGGCTGATTTTCTGCAGATATCATATCCATCTTAATTTTAATTTACAGTCCAAAATTCACTTCATTCAGAGTTCATTAGAGCATTCAAATACATCATTCAAGTTTTATCAGCAGATTCGGTCTAGAATATTGTCGAATTTATTGAAAATTATACAGGAGGAATTTTGTGGTAAAAATTTCCAGATGGAAACTTCATATATTGGAGATCATTCACACAAAATATCAGAATTTTTGGAGATCAAGAACAACTTCGAAAAAAGTGATCTAGAAAAACAGATTGTTTGAGGACTCACTGTTCAACAGAGTTTACTGGATACTACTGAAGGTATTTGGTTCTGAAATTTCACAGGTGGTTTCTTGACGCATCGAAAGACATTCAAGAAATTTTTCAGAATTTTTGGACACCGGTAACCCCCTCAAAAACGTTGCTCAAGTTGATCCAGCGTTTTCTAGGTTTTCTGGTTTGGTCCATTTTTCTTTGACTCTTAGTGCTTTAGGTTCTTTTGTTTTTCCTTGTTATTGTTCTTTTGCATTATCTAACACATTATCTTCTTTGTGTTAGTAGGACTAAAGAGTTTGCATACTTCTTCCTTCTTTGCATTCTCGTTCTCTTGGAGTCTAACCTTTGTTTGGCCTCTTAGAGCTTTTAGGTTTTTCTTATCGCCTTTGCTAGTAATCAAACTCCGATACGAACTGTGAAAGACTACTTGGTAAAGTGAGTTTTAAAGAGTACAAGATCGGCTTACTTGCCTCTCGTTGTGTTACTTTCTTGGAGTGACTTTGTTATGATTTCAGGATGGGCAACAATAACAACAATACACTTACGGCTATCTTAGCCACACTTGCACGACTCACGACTCAAGTTGAAATATTTGATGAACTTACCAATACCGTGAGAGAACGACAAGAACCATAACTAGATCTACCAAACCAGAATCCAAGACCAAACAATATTGAACTTTTGGTACCCAGGCGAGAACAACCACGTTTCCAAGCACCCGAACTCTTTGCAAAACCAAAGTTCATGATCCCTTCTTTCAAAGGAGACAATGATCCGGAAAGGTACATCGATTGGGAAGAAAAAGTTGATCTCATCTTCGCATACCATGACTACCCCCAAGCTAAACAAGTTCCCCTCATCACCATGCAATTCGAAGGATATGCTCGAACTTGGTGGATGCAAACAAGGAAAAAGATCCAGAACTTCCAAATTCCAACAATCACTTCTTGGACCGACCTCAAACAAACCATGAGGAAGCGATTTCTACCGACACATTATACACGAGAAGTTAAACTACGACTACACCGACTTCGACAAGGTAGAAGTTCAGTTGAAGACTACTACAAGGAGATGGAGTCCTTACTCAATAGGGCTAACATAACCGAAAAAGAAGAGGTTACCGTGTCAAGATTCGTCGTCGGCTTGAACTCAAACATCACTGATCTTCTTGACCTCCATGGGTACGAAAACCTTGAAGATACACTAAAGAAGCAATGACAATCGAAGCAAAATCCAGAGGAGATTTCGAGAACATTACCAGGTACTTCATCCTCTTACCAAGGTAATCATTCAAATCCTTCCTCATCTTCTGCTCCATCTTCTCTGAAAAAGCCAAGAGATGACAAACCTGACAATGAGAAAGAACGACCAGCAAAGAATGACACACTTCCAACCCCTAAAGATCAAATTTGTGAGGTAGGGAAATCAAAAAAAGAAAAGTTAAGAAAGAGGCAAAAGAAAAAGGTCACTAGTTACAAAAGCCAAAAGCATAATGACCCATGGGAGGTGAGTGAACCTAATTGTGAGAAGAAAAGTGACTCAAAATCTACGTGTGAGCACAAAAGAATTGAGAGAGAACCTTCTTTACAAACAGCCTTTCATCCTTGTTCGCTTTAGAGAATCAATTGTTTCGATTTCTAACATTAACAAGGATTTGCCTAGTGTGTTTTCATCTTTGTTACGGATTTCGAGAAGTGTTAGGTGATCCACCTGAAGGATTACCCTGGAAAAAGGAAAAAAACCAAACCAATCTAATTCAGGTTCCATCATACCTCGTCAAACATACAATCTCGAAGAAACCAAAGAGTTAGATTTGTTACAAAAGGATACATCCATGAAAGCCTTAGTCGTAACGTCATCTTAATGACGAAACATGACTTGAACAACTCCACATGCTTTATAGTTCGTGCACAGGGAATCCATGTAAATGATGAGAAAGTAAAAGCAACACGAGACTGGCCCACACCATCTTCCATCGCCAAGAGTTGTCGAATAGTGCTAGGTGACCCTCCTGACGGGTTACCAACTGAAAGCCCTAATAACTATGTCATATTAATGAAGAGTCACGATTTACGAGAGTCCAAAGGTAAGTATTTTATTACACATTTTAATGACATTGAACGTACTTCTTCTCCTTCTACAAGGTAAGGCTCGTGAAGTTGTCATCCATACTAAACACAACTCCTTTAAGTGCGTAACATACCGAGGTAAGCAAAACACAGTAGACGATACACTGCCACGAAGGTATACTCTTACCTATCAAACTCATATTACTATTCCGAGAATTGAACATATCAAAGATGTATATCACGATAACTCGGATATTTCTGATATTTCTACCCATACTTTTAAAAGTTCTTTTAATGAGCTTTATCTGTATAGAGTTCCTTGCCAACTAAACAGGTTCTACAGTCCACAAATATCCTCCTGGGAATCATTAATTCATGAACCACACTTAGAAGACTTAAGGGATTACTTTAACAAACCAGTTGACATGGTTTTTAAACACTCATTCTCACCACACACGAATAAAACCATGGAGAAATTATATGAAATAATCATACAGAAAGCCAACAGTGGCCGGCGCCATGTTGAATTTCAACCAAAACATCATATTGCAAGACTTGTATGGAAAAGAGGATTTCAAGAGTACAAGAAATCAGTTCCTAAAAAGAAGAAACCTCGACTAAAACGCATAAAGACACATCACATTGATCCTGGTAAATGTTTCACAAGTTTTTCTTTCAACACATCTAAATCTCTTTCTTTTGGATTTTCAGATTCGAGGATGAATCCTTTTGAGGAGTGGGGGAATGATACATGCACCAGAGTCCATAATACATGCTTCTTTGGACTAATGTTTCTACTCGAACCTATTAGAAGAACAAAGTCTCGAAGATTCAAAGCATATCTATTCGGTAAGCAAATGTGAATGAATTATTAAACTATTCTAATTTTGCTCCCTTTAATGTTTCAGATTCGAGGTCGATCTTTTGAAGAAAGGGAGGATGATGCATCACAAGGCTCACATCAAAGGAAGAAGTAATAACTCTTCCAAATGATCCACTCGTCCAAGCTTTGGAAAAGAAGATCAGAACAGTAGCGGACTTGAGACGACTTTTTAATGGGATCCTGATCATATTTGGTCAACATATCTTCTGGAGATACAACCGTCTGTCTCTTATCTTTCCAACGGTTCTTGAATCGTATCAATCCGATATCGGGAACTCAAGATATGGCCATTTTACTGAAAACGGTGCATGCAGAAAATCATATACGGGATTAATACGGAATTTTGTAAATATTACGAATTTTCAATATTTTTATTGATTATTGTAATATAACTTAATATATGATGATGCATTATCTATTAGGATTAGATTTATTATTTTATTAGGAATTAAGGTTGGGTTAAAATATTATCTTTAGTTATTATTATTTATTAGGAATTAGTTAAGACATATTTAGTTTATTATTATTTTATTCATTAGTTATTTAGGACCTTAGAACTCAGCCCCTATATAAAGGAGGCTTCATTCTACTTTGTAAATCAGATTTCTTTGATCAATAATACATCGAGAGTTTGTTTTTGCAAGTGCTGATTGCCTTGTGCCTTCGAAGCTTCTTCTCCTGGAGTTCTTTCAAGTTCTTGTGAGGGAGATTAATCTTCACACTCCAATTTGCCTTTTCATCGCGACTAGGAGGGTTGGCTAGAGCCTTTACGTGTTGCCTTTTCATTGCGACTAGGAGGGCTCGATAGGACACTTATCCATCTATTTTTCCACAAATCCATCCGCACCATCAATCATCTTTACCGATCACCTTCATAAGGGAGATCTTTTGATTTTTTTATTATCTTATTTCATCTTTCATTTATTATCTTTTGTTATTTATTCTAATCGTGTCTTGATTCTAGCACATAAAATAAACCCTAAACAATCCTAGCGACTGCTGTCACCTTCCCATATTCATCACCTTTGTTCTTCATCGAGTCTAGAGCTTTCTAGGTTTGATTCTTCAACAAGAGCAACGTTCATCAATCCGCCACCACTTCCCTATCATTAGGAGTAAAACCGAGACAGTAGAAAACAATTTCGATGCACAGGGTTCTTCCCCACGACATGTTCCTTATGTAGCAATCCATATGAGTAAAAGATTGGATGATTCATTGTAAGAACTGAGGAAAGATCAGGGATAAACCAAATTTGTAGTCGCAAGCAAGAGATTATGCAAAGAGTGGGGAACATTATGGGCTTAGAATCTCCCACTGTTGCTGATCTTGCTGTTGCAGATAGCCTCCTTAACGATTCTTCAATATTGGATGGTTGGACGAAAGGATTGCTTCCATTTGAGAAGAAGAAACTAAGGGTCGAAGGAATTTACAAGAAGCATCCATATCTGATTCAATCAGCAATCGATTATGAGCTGTGCTCGAGAGCTGATATATTTGTAGGCAACAGTTTCTCCACTTTTTCTATCCTCATTGTTCTTGACAGTACACAAAGGATGATCAGAATGGGCATCACAGATCATGCGGCGTCGATGTTCGATGGCCATCTTATGCATATAATATACCAGGGGAATCAAATGGTCCTCAGAAATGGATAACTAATATGTCTGATTCAAGCCTCAAAGCAATTAGTTATGGTTTTAATGCTATCTCGTGTAGAAGTTTCTGAATAAAATTCATCTAGCAGGGTACGTATACAGTTCATACTGAAATAGGCACAGCTTCATTTTTGTAGATTTGGCGCTTTTTCCCTCGCTTTTAATTTATATATCTTATATCACCTGTTCATAGACTATATACAGGTGAAGTGAATCACCACCCTTTACGTGCCTTCACTTACAATCAAAGAATTAGGTGTTATTTATGTTTATGTAGGTCCAGCAATGGCGGTGCTATTCAATTATGAATTATGATGGGATGAGTTGTAATAAAATGACTAAACAAGTAGAATTCTCAAGTTTTCTGCCTTTTCTTCTTTTCTAATGTCTTGTCCAAAACATTGTTTATAGGTTTTTGTTTGATGAATACTAGGCTTTACAATGGAGTAAATAGGAAATTCATATGTCAATTCCTCGTGCACTTTACAACCAGAAAACCAATATCAGATAACTTGTACTAAAATCAATGCAATGATTTGTTTCATTAACTTTTCTTTCTATTTGACGACATAAGTGTATACCCTATTTTCTTTTTTCTTTCAAGAAGAAAGCACTATCATGCAGAGACCTCTAGGGTATATTATCTGCCAGCATGAAGTTAATGACTACGCTGGTTTCATTGGATGTATTCTTCGTTGCAGTTGTCAATTATTACAGAGACGAATCTCTCGAGCCAAGGAAGCTGATGAAGGTCGTTCATGGAATCGACATAGGAATCTATACAGCGAGTGGGGATCAATATGGATGATGGTCGCTCAGAGACTAAAGTCTCCAGCAAGGAACCTTTGAATTAGTGCAAGTTGTTGATCTTTCCTGGTCTGAGTATGCATCCATGATCATAGGGAGTGAATTGAAAGTATCACATGCCCATTGTTCTGTCACATGGGTGATCATATAATTAGCCCATAAAAGAAACTGCATGGCCTGTTACTAGATGATAGTGCAGCAATATATGCATGTGTGTATATGTGTGCGGAACGTGGATTTCATGGCATGCCATGTGATTGCAACCTTGGTAAGTTTGATCACCTAGCAATGCAAGATGAATCCATGGATCTCCACATTCCGCACATATAAACCTTTGACAATCAGGCACTCAACACATTGTATTATATTCAACAATCATGGAGTTGCAGAAGTGGGTTGTGCCGTTTCACATGGAAACAAAGTGTTGTTCGAAAAATTGGGAGGGGGGTAAGTTTAAGGACCTGGAAAACTAGAAGTTAGAAAGATTAGGAGCAAGTTAAATATAAAAATTATTAAAGACCATTTGATGTTTTATAGTAATTTGGAGCTAAAATTAAATATTAACGTTTTTATTAATGTTGTCACGTCATTAATTTACGAAAGGAAGATATAGTTACCATTTTATGAACATTAATTACTAATTTATTACTTTTGAAATTTCAATGAATAAATAAAAACTGCACAAACATGAGTAATCATTTCTACAGTTGACCCAAAAATTAAAAACAAAAAAAGAAGGAAAATTATCGTGGCAAATTTATGGCATGGCCTTTTGGTTTCTGACCTGACCTTTCCGTCTTTGCAAGGACAAGAAGATGAAGAAGGTGAAAAATTTAAATCTATTTATTATAAAAGCTTATCACAAATATTATTTAAAGTGTATTACTTTATCTAAATATTTGAAGTAAAATTTTTAGAGTAAATCATTTTAATTAAAATAGTATTTGAAGTTTTTTTTATCAAATAGTACTTTAAGTATTCACTTTTTCATCTAAATATAAAAAATTAACATGATATTAATTAAATAATACTATAAATACTTAAATAAAAAAGATAATATATCTAAGTATTTTTATAATAAAAATATTTGAAGTAATTATTTTGATCAAAATGATAATTTTAAGTAATTACTTCAATCGAAAATACTTTGTATTCAAATAAAAAAAAATGATATACTTTATAGTATTGAACCGAAAGAGAGTGAAATTGATTTTCTTTGATTGGTATTTGTACATGATGAAAGGGTCCCAAAAAACCAATTCATAACATACAGACATGGATGGTAGACAGCTTACAACTTGGCACTCTCTTTATTCCACAAAACACAAAGTAATGTTGAGATACTTAAGCCATTGGCCATGAGAGACATGCCACCAGCACCTAGAAGAACTGCTACATATGACTTTATTTGAAGCTTAATGCTAGACTGCAACTTAGGACCCATGAAATCTGCAGAAAGAAGATCGACCAATGCATGTATCAAAAGTCCAGCCGACGACGCATTCAGCAGCCCCACCGTGATCAACGCGTCGGACTATTCTCTTGTATGTACTTGACAGGCCATTCCGAGCGCGCGATCCCGAACGGCGTTGTTACGGAGAAGAAGAACACCATTATTAACTTCTTCAACGCTTTGTACTCCGCCTATATATGTATGCATGTATGTATATGAGAAGAGAGGCTTGGAGTTTAGGTTTTGAGAATGTAGAATTGAATGAATTACCTGAAGAATGCAACCGCCAAGGCCCATCCCTTCAAACATTTGATGGAAGCAAAGGGCTGCCACGAGACCTCTGATGGTGCATGTGTTGTTTGAGGCTCCGACTGAAAGCCCTATCACCACTGAATGAACTACAATTCCCAATTCCAATACCTGCCATCAACAATTACGATATTCAAGTGATGGATGTAAGATTCTATGTTATGAACATACACTTTATATTATAAATTTATAATTTTATGATACAAAGTTATAAAGTTTCAAATGACGAAATTAGATCATCATCCTTAATGACATGTCTTAAATAGTAATACTACATGAAATATCTTACCATGGCAATAACACGATAACGCATCAATTGTTGACCAGCATCATCTGCAGGCTTTAGATTATGGTGATGGTGATGGCCATGTAATTGTCCAACAATTTCAACAGCCGCATCATGTTGTCCTTCCCCAGTTTCTGGTATAACTCCGGCGGTGCATTTCCGGCTGTATATGGATGTAGCCATAGAATCCACCATTAAAGTCACTATAGCAGACAACATTGCCACGAAACCCGTAAACGGAAACTTATGCCACGGGTTCTCCTCCAAGCAATTCGACGATAACATGTCGAAAGAATCCGGCAAGACGTGCATGAACCCCGTCGCTAGAATGATCCCGGCCGCGAAACACTTGACAATCACAAATAAGCTCTTGTCGGGTTGAAGAGCCGGGATCGAACGCGTGAGTAGAGGCGAGGTTACGCCTATGATACTGGTGATCAATATGGAGAAAATGGCTATGATTTTGAGGGGTAAGGCCTTCTTTTTATTGGTGCAGCTGTTGGTTTCTGTTTGGCACTCCTCTGGTACTACTGAAAGTGCATGGGGAGTGAAGATGGAAATGATAATCAAGAAAATGGTGAAGAGCTTCACAAGTGAAGAAGAAGAAGAAAAAGAACCCATCGAATCGTTCTTCGTCACTTATTAGCAAGATTGATCGTTTGTTCGGCTATGGCGAGTAGTTATTATTGGAGTCTTATATAGGGAAATGTGACCTATGGACTAAATTTTCTTTTGCTATAAAAATATTACATTCGTTAATTTATACTTATAAGACCCCCAATAACTCGGATCATGAGTCAAAATTTTTAGAAGGAAGTGTGAACTTTAATTTTGGTATGATGGATCAAATTAGGAATTTATGAGTTAAGAGAATGGAAGTCTTAAAGTTTTCTACTTGAAATCGAAAACCTAGTAATATAGATATGACAATTTTGAGTTGCCAAGTTTTAGCCTTCCCAAATAACATCGATAATTCTGATATTGTATTTTAAGTTTGAAGTATGACAGCTTTATTTGGGACTAATATAAATTGCGAGTTACAAGTGCTCAAAATAGAGTAGTTAAGCATGAATATAGGAAAAGAATTCAAGGATTAATGAGGATAAAAAGTAAAACAATCAAGGGACTAATCTAGAAAAAATATAAACTAACGGTGTTAATGTAAGGACTAACTTGTGTTCTAGAATACAAATTCAAGGACTAACGTGGCCCAAATAAATCAAGGACCAATGTGGAAAAATAGTCAAATTCAAGGACTAAATCAAACTTTATCTCCTTTTTTTCCTATTATAACCCTAATATTCAACTTTAACAATCTCTACTATATATTATATATATATATATAGAGAGAGAGAGAGTTGTCTACCAACATATTATAGTTATAGATTCAATATAAAAATATTTAATAGCATGCATTTTTTAACAAATTAATGGAATATAAAATGAAAACTCAAACATAAAAAGTTTTATAGTTCACAAAATTATAATTAAAAATCTAAGATTTAGGTTTTAAAATAAAAACATATAGTAAAATATACAAAAGGAAGATGGTGTTTTTCCTAGCATTCTCTCATCCTTATCCAATCCAAGTATAGTGTCATAGAATACCATTGTATGATTACAACATAAATGTTAAATACTTAATAAATTGACATAATATTCATATTCAATCTATATAATCATATGCATGTATATATAATGCTATCATAAAATGACACAAAATTAATTGATGAATTATATTATATGTATCATAGGTATTAAAGTGTATGTAACATAATTTGTATTTATAATTTGACGATGAGTGTAATTATAAATACTTAATAAATTGACATAATATTCAATATATATAAACATGTATCTTCAAAAAATAGGTTAACTTGTATTACTCTTATCTTGTCATAGATTTTTTTTACTATAAGAGAAACCTTATCTTTTTAGAAGATCATAATCAAATAAAGACTCAGATTTTAACCTATTAAATTAATTCAGGTACGCTTTCGCAATTAATATTTTATTTTTTATGATTAAACTTGATTAGTTCTCAAGTTTTTAATTTTATATAATTAAGTTTTAGTTATAAAAAAATACTTATGAAAAATCAGGATTAAAAGATTAATTTTTTTAATATTTGTTTAATTGAAAGGTTGAAGCATGCTGCTGGATAAAAGCTGCATCAAATTCCATGCCTTCCTATCTTTGGATGCAAATTGATTACTTATTTATTGTTGTTTAGTACTCGTTCAACGAGTATTCCAAATAAAAAAATTGAAAATTATAATAATCTCAAGTTGTTAATCACCTGTAGTTTACTTTATAAATGGTACTGCAATTGTACTTGTCAACGATTCAATCATGGGATAAAAAAATAGAGGTGAAAATTTGATTGAGTCGAGTAAAAAAATTCAAGTTATTCGAGTTGATGAGTCGTATTTTATAAACTTAACTTGAATTTTCGAGTTGAGTCGAGTTTAAGAAGAGTCGAGTTATTCGAGTTTCTATACCAATTTTATTAGAATTATTTATAGTTTTATGACAATCATTCGTTCCATTTTTTTACTTTCTCTAACTATATATATATATATATTCTTTTAACATGATAACATTATTTAATAGATCAAATACAATCTAAAATTATGCAATATATTCATAATATTATATTTTAAAGAGATCATTTTGACGGTAAAATATTGATGATAGTATAAAGAAGTTAAGGAATTGATGGGAAGAAAGAATTTTTAAACAACTGTAGTCAAAAGACCAAATTGAGTAAAATGTAAAGTTAAGGGACTAAATAAAAAGAAAGTAAAATTTTAGTAAAAAGTAAGAATTGAAATTACATAAGTATTCTATTGTAGTATATGAGCATGTGGTTCAAATTTGGTAAAAGAAAAACTTAAAATAAAGGATGAATTGAAGAAATAAGGAAAATATGAAAGATTAAGGGACAAAATTGAAAAATAAAAAAATTGTTATCAAAAAGAGAAATTGAAAGTACATATGTATTCTACGATGATTTATGAGCATGTGGTTCAAATTTGGTAAAAGATTGACTTAAAATAAATGATAAATTGAAGAAATAAAGAAAATATGAAAAATTAAGGACTAAATTGAAAAATAAAAAATTTGTTATTCAAAAGAGGATTTTAATGTACATATGTATTCTACGATAGTTTATATGTGGTTCAAATTTAGTAAAAAAATGAACTTAAAATAAAGGAGGAATTGAAGGAATATTGAAATTATGGACTAAATTGTAAAACTGTCAAAACACTTATTCAGATTTTTGGTTTTTTGAGTAACTCGAAAATTCAAAATTTTAAATCAACTCGAACTTGAAAACCAAATTTATAATTCGAGTTGACTTGAATAACTCAAAATTGATTTTTTTTTCTATTTTTCGAGTCGAGTTTTGCTCACCCCTAAAAAAGGTGTTAGATTTAAATTTATAAATTTAATCTCTAGTTTTTGGTTAAGCTAATGTGATTATAAACTGGCATTATTATATAAAAAACCCCAATTAATTTTTTAAGAGTACCCCTAAAAGATTTGTTAGAAAAATACCCCTAAACTGCATACGTAGAACTAACTTGCATCCTACGAAACGCGAGGACAAGTCTCGTTTTTTAAAGGACGCGAGGTAACTACAACATGGACACACTTTTCAGATGGAACAATTTAATATGGTTATTTAATACCTCATGTTACGCAGAACACGAGGTCCCCGAGATATTGAATCATCTCGAGAAATTTATCACGAATAATATTCAACATGCCTGCGCTTTCCAAAGAGTTCAATATTAGCTTTCCAGCAAACCACAAGTGCTTATAGGCATGTTCGAGGGGCATGTTCGGGTATTTAGTCTCAAAGTTTTCTAATATAAGACTCTTCGCGTAGTATTGGAATTTACTTCATGTTGAGGCCAAATAACGACATACGAGATATTGTAAGCGGATTAAAAATCACGTTGAAAATGGTACCAAAGCTTGTTTTGTGAAAGAAAAAGAAAATACAAAATCGAGTTTGAAATGGATCCAATGCTTGGTATTGTGCATACAGAACAAGCTAAAATGGCTTGATAGACATGGCTAATATCGAAACATACGAGACACTTTTAGCGGTGTAATAATCGTGTCAAAAACTGTTCGAAAAAGAAGTAGTACAATGAAAAAACACAAATAGTTTAAGGGAACGAGTGGAGGTGTGTCATCTGTGGGTTTGATGTCTTAAGTAGAGGATGCCAGCAGAAGAAGATGCCTTCTTAGAAATATCGTAGGTTTGATGGAGAGTGAATTGGGCATAAAAACGGAATTCAGAAGCCATGCCCAACACTGTTAGATCCATGTCACGAGGATAAGTCTAGGATGCCACCAAAAGAGGATGGCTTCATAGAAACGATTAGTTTCCCAAGAAGGTTGGGATTTGATGGAATGAGAAGTTTCCCGAGAAGCCCTCCATAGTAAATGCAAGGAAAAAACATCATAAGACGAGTAGAGGTGTGCCATTTGTCAAATCAGCGTCCCGAGCGATAAGTAGATGTCCTACAGGATGCCACCAGAAGAGGATGCCTTTGTAGAGTTTCCTCAAAAGGTTGGGTTACTCATGTTTAATAATCGAATACACCGTATGAAAGACAAGTTACAGAGGAGACCACCTTAAAATTATATCTTTTACAAACATAGTTGGTTTAATAAAAAAGGCAATTTTGATGAAACAAACATTTTGTTGACAAGGCCATGTCTTTTATAAAGGCATTCTTTTTGGGTGACATAACTTATAACACCAATATTGGCATAAGTTTCATGCCAAGTAGTACCACCAGAAGAAAAACCTCTTATAAGTATAGTCCGCTTTAAATTTTACAATATCAGCAGAATGGGGGCTTATTAATAGTCGAAAATCTCATGTTGTGCAAAATATGAGTTTGGCAGAGATTCCTGACGTGGAAGTAATTCCTAACGCGAAAAAGATTCCTGACATGATAGAAATCTCGCAATTTGTAAAATCTGAATTCCTCAGGGATTCCTGACATGACAACAGCATTTGATTTGACATGGCAAGTCGTATTCTAAAAGGAATAAGATTCGGAGAAAACATGTTTATAAAATAAGATCGGTGTCCATTTGGATGATATATCTTCTTAAAACATATTAATGGCGAGATTTCTGCAACTGTGTTCCATTCCGAAACTTATGTCTACACTTTCTTCAATGCCAAGATTAAGAAAAATGAGTTATACGATTTGATTCAATGAAGCTTAAAATTCTACAACACGATATAGTCTTCGTTGCAAGCTAAAGTTCATGTGGGTGATATCGGTACTGAAGCACATTACATGTTGACCTTATCAAATACAAGCGACTTTCGGAAGATGTTTAAGGTTTACATATGAGCTGGTGGTATGGACATCGAGTTGATTGTAATGATTGAGGAAGAACCATATTCAACAAGCAATGTACGAGTAACTCGGTTATCACAAGACTATGAGGACGAAGAGCCAGTTATGCTACGTTATGCCCGTGAACGTCAAGAGAAAGAGCTTTAAATAACTCTGTAGTTCATTTCTTTTATTATGTTTTTAAATTAATATTAAAATAAATTTTATTAAATATGATGATTTACAGGTTATTTATACATGAAACTGAACAACTAATTATGATATTTTTCAAGGATAACTTAAACAAATTAATAATATAAATTTAATTAATAATTTAAACAAATTATAAAAAAATTAGAACATTATATTTGAATATTACTTTAAAAAAGAAAAATAAAGTTTGATTAACTAAAAAAAAGAAATGGATTTTCATTAACTAAAACAATTACAAATTAAAACACCGAATGATGCTTATGTCCACCCGACCGCACTGTGGTTGACGACGAGTTCGACGAGGATTCTTACGAATCAATCTATATTTGGGGATATCATCATCACTCTCATCAAAATCATCACCATCACCACCACCACCACCACCACCATAACCATCACCCTCATCTACATGTCCAGTACCACCATTGCCACTGGAACCAAGACCAGTGTAATGTCCTAAAGTCGAGTCTGGTAGCGCGGGTCGATTTTTGGATTTCCGATAAAAAGGAAGAAAAAAAATTCTAAAATTCATATTTTGGTTTTAAAAATATTTTGGAAAGGTTTTAAGTGATTTTATATGATTAATTTTAAATATGAAAGTTTAATTAAATGATTTCATGATTGAATTGAAAGAATTTGAAATTATAATTTCGGTGATCATTTTGTAAATTTTCACAATGTCTAAAGTATATGAAGCAATTATACCATGTATTATGTTTAGAAATTTTCCTTCTAAATTAAAATGTTTTAATTTTCCCTTTTTACCATTTTCCCATATAGATTCATTTTAATCTAAATTACATTTGCTTGTTTTTATTCACGTGTCTTTCATTTCCTTCTTATTTTACATTTTAGTAACTTCTATTAATTTCCTCCATTTTCTCTCATTTTCTTCTTGATTTCTAATTTTACTAATCTAAATCTTGATTTTCATTCTTAAATTTCTATTCTTTTGTTTTTAAAGCTTAATCATATTGAAGTTCCATTGATGATCTCAATTTAAATCTATTTTCAGCAAGGTAAAGATCTTTTACTTGGTTTTCTTTCAAGCTTCGAGGGCAAGTGACTAACATTTAATGATTTTATTGAACTGTTGATTTAATTAAAATAATTTCTAAGATTTCAATTGATTTTTGGATCTAATTAATATGCTAATTTATTGAATTGGTTTTGAGGTTTCTTAATGAAATTAAGTTTTTTGAAGTGATTATAATCATATTAAATTAGTTTTTCGATTTCAAATGATTTGGATACAGTTTCTTGAAAACAATGTTGATTTCAGTATTTTTGGGAATTCGAGAATTTAGGTTTGTAGATGTTAATTTGTGCAGTTCTAGCTAAGTTAGATGTTGATTATAGTTTTTGTTTATCAATTTTAGTGTGGAGATTCGTGTGCTTTGGTTTGGAGCTTCCGGAGTTATGTTTCGGTAAGGTTTTTGGTGTTTTCAACGTTTTCGCTCTGTTTTAGAAACAGAGGATTATGCTTTGTTTTAGATTAGATTTTGATGTGTTAATTTGCTTTGCAAATTTCTTATTGTGTTTTTAGTTAAGAAAACTTGGTGCTTTGAGTTTGGTGAACGTTGAGGTAGTATTTGGAAGCGTTTTTGGTTTCCAAACAGCAAGGTGTGACTATCATTCTCAGGAGATGAACATGTTCAAAGTTGAGGTTTATGTAGTGTTACATTTGTAATTTCGATAAATTGTGTATTTGATTAATTTTGATGATGAAATATGAATTATATTGATTTACATATGATGAAACTTATGTCGGAAATGAGAATGTGAATTATGAATGTGATGTGTTACGAATGATGCATAGGATTTTGGAAACAGTTTGTGAAAATCTATATATATTATGAATGTGAATGAGATGAACTGAACTTTCTAACTGTCCAAATATGTGGGTTGATCATGATAATCATCCGTAAGTGTGTTTCAAAATGTTTTTGAATCAATGAGTGAGTTGTATTTCGAACAAAAGTCGTTGATCTTAAAATGGAAGTTATATGGAGTTGTCTGGAGTCCGTTTATCACATGAGTGAGTTGTGTTTCGAACAAAAGCCATTGATCTTAAAATGAAAAATATGTGTGATTGTGTGATTTCTAAGAAATCCGTAAGTGTGTTTCAAAATGTTTTTGAATCAATTGAGTGAGTTGTATTTCGAACAAAAGTCGTTGATCTTAAAATGGAAGTTATATGGAGTTGTCTGGAGTCGTTTATCAATGAGTGAGTTGTGTTTCGAACAAAATCCATTGATTTAAAATGAAAAATATGTGTGATTGTGTGATTTCTAAGAAAGGTATTGTGCATGTGTTCTTGTGACTATTTTTTAACTATATGGTCCTTAATGTTTGTTAATATGGAAATCAAGTGATTTGGAAAACAATAGTTGCTCATTCAAGCATGAGATGTTGAATTATATATGTAGAGTAAAGAACAAGTTACGTATGAACATATATGATTGATCTTAATCTTGGTTATGTGTATTTCTTTGAATGTTAGTCATTTATTGGGATTTATAGGCCCACACTCGTGTTAACATTTTCAGAGGACTAGAGTCGAGTTTGGAGGCGAGAGCTTGGTATCGGTGTGATCAACAAGGCTAAGGTATAAAGTTATACGTATGTGGTTTTTGGAAACTTTATGTGGCAATTTGGGGAGTTTGGGACTATTATTCACTTTTTTTTTTTGGACTTATAAGCTTGATTTTGGTTGTAATAAGTGGATTTGTGTTAGGATTTATTTGGTTTGATTTGTAGATTTGGATTTATAAGTATGAACTTGTTGCTTCATGGGATTACTCAATATGATTTAGTCCATAGAGAAGTGTTTGAAGTGTTTAGTTAAGTGTAACTTTGTAACTAAATGTGTTAGACTTTTAGGTTTCATGAAACGACCTTAAATGCAAAAATGACTAGGTGACTTGTGCTTGAAATGTGCTTTTATGCAATTGTTGACTTTTGGTGTCAAATCCTTGATTAATGTGTTGATTTGAGTTATAAAGCATGATATACCTTTGTTTTGACATGCATGAAGTGGTTGAATAGTATCCAAGCATGTTCCTTGTCCATGATTACTTTATGTGTGTGATTAGTTACCAAATATGAATGTTCTTGATAAATCTGTATTTTTTTTAGAAAAAATGATCCCTTAGGAGAAATGATCGATCCCAAAGTTCTGTTTTGTAAAGAATCGATACCTTTTCAAAAGGACGATCCCCCATGAAAAAGGATTGATCCCTTCGCTATTTGTTCAATGGGGAAAGGTGAAATTGCATTCATTAAAGGTCTGAATTGTATTAAATTCTAATTTGACCTTGAATGATTACGTGAGTCAATTTAACCCAGGAAATTGATTTGTTTAATACTTAAATTTGATGAGAATTGAGTGATCACTTCTTAAACACACTTAATTACATAATGGTACCTCAATTGTATGTTACTGGTTGTACATAAGTTATGCATACTTACGTTCAGGTCCCTGATCTTGTATGATTGATTGAGTGATTGTTTGATGTCCGATTGGTATGACATTTTGCATGTTGCTTCCTTATGACAATGTTTAACATGTGGTAACCTTAATCAGGTGATTTGACTTGTCAATTTTTATATGATGTGGAATGACCAAATACCCTAAATTTTTAAATATAATATTTGCACGTTTAATTAAGATTCAATTACTGTTAGTACATTGAATGTTGTGTGATGAATATAAGAAAATTTCATTTGTATGCTTCCGTAAAATGTGCGTCATGTAGATCTTGATCCGTCCAACACGATTTAAACCTAATGTACGCTCAGATATCTGACTCGATCTCTTGGACTGAGTATAGGGTATTATATTTGTTGGTATCAGAGCCAAGTTATGCAAATGTTATGTTGATTAATGATGTATACACTATTGTAGGTTGTGGTAGGAAACAAAAAACCAAATTTATACATAGTTTTGAAATGTCTTGCAGGTCTTGCCTTGATCACTGGTGCACTTCTCACTTTTATGTTGGTTTGTGTGTATCTAGTTAGAGCGATGGCATCGTAGCGTATTGCTATGTTGGGAGCTCCGGGGTCGATTTATCATATTAAAGGGGAAAATGCGACCAAGGTTGAGAGTTTAGTATCAAGCCATTCCGGTTGAGATGTATGCTCTTGTACTTGTACCAGCTGCTAGAGGGTTGCCTCTAGAGCGCCTGAGGGATTTAGAATCCATAGAGTTTAGTGATGTTTGTTGTATTGAGCCGAAAGTGGTAGAGAAATGGTTGAATAATGTTATATGGGTTTTAGATCAGATGGGTTGTACTGACGTTAAGAGGTTGGGTTGTATTACGTTCTTACTTCAGGGTGATGCTCATCGTTGGTGGGTCATGACTCGAAGGAGTGATACTGAGGATAAATGGAAGTGTTCGTACTTCATGGAGGTGTTTAGGCATAAGTTTCTAGGTACACAATATATGGACGTGAAGATGAAAGAGTTTATCGACTTGGTTCAGGGTCGTTTGTCTATATATATGTATAAGACTAAGTTTGTTCGTTTGAGTGAGTATACCCGAGAGATTACATTGATTGAGCTTAAGAGGTACAAGAGGTTCAATGATGCTCTGAGGAGAGAGATTTATGCCTACTTGGTTACCGGGTCTTTAAAGGTGTTTGACGTTCTTGTAGATTAGGCGAGGGATGTCGAGAGTACTTTGGGTGGACCAGTCAGGGAGTTCTCTGGAAAGAGGTATGGTGACGCTAGTTTTCTGAGCCATTCGGCTAAGAGGGGCGAGGATCAAATCAATATGATTCTCATCAGGGTCACTCTGGTAGAGCTGTTGGATCATTTGGAGGTTGGCAGCAGTTTTCACTTTGTTCGTCTTATTGTAAGAGTCATCCAGGCGAGCGTTAGTGTACTACTGGAGGTTGTTTTCGTTGTGGCGATAAGGGTAATCGGTTACGATATCGTCCGAGGAGAGCTGAGCCTATAGATGATGCAAATGTTCCTTCTAGAGGAGATGGTCGAGTTGGTACGAGTGGTCCGATGGGTCAAGCTCGTATAGAAGTTGTGGTCATGTTGGGGTAGCTGACATTGGTGAACCTATTAGAGTGTACATAATTCGTGAACCTCATGATCATATTTTGATGGACGTGATCACATGTACTTTTCTGCTAGAGTTTTTTCCTTTGCTTGGCTTGATAGATTCTGGTTCTACACACTCTCATATCCTTGGTAGTTTGGCTAGTTGGTTGAGTGTTCCTTTTTTTGTTAAGAGTGTGGGTTTTGTTGTAACTGGAGCTTTAAGAAAGAGATCACTTGTGGATCTTGTGTACCGTAAGTGTCTTTGGTTGTTCAAGGTGAAGTTTTTCTGGCCGATTTGATGGAGTTATCATTCCATGGTTTTGATATCATTATGAGTACGGATTGGTTGCGCGAGTATCTTGTGCACTTGGTTTCGAGTTATCCCGGGTAATTTTGAAGACGAAAGATAATGTTGAGTTAGTGGTTGTGGGTAAGCGATTGAAGTTTCTTTCTAATGTCTTATCGGCTTTGGATGTTAGTAAAATGTTGGGTTATGGTTGTGAGGCGTACTTGGCTTACGTACTTAATTCGGGTGATCGAGAGTTACGTGTGCAAGATATTTGTATGGTTCGGTACTTTTTGGATGTGTTTTCAGAAGAGCTTCCAGGTTTTCCATCGGATCATGATGTTGAGTTTCGTCTAGAAACTTATACCGATTCAGCCCTGGTGTCTATTGCGCCCTATTGCATGGCACCTAAGGAGTTGAAGGAGTTGAAAGTGTAGTTTCAAGAGTTGTTGGATTGAGGTTTTATCCGTATGAGTGTTTCTCGGTGGGGTGCTCCAGTTTTGTTTATAAAGAATAATGACAGTACAATGAGAATATGCATTGATTATCGTTATTTGAACAAGTTGACGATCAAGAATTGATATTATTTGTTGATTATAAATGACTTGTTTGATCAGTTTAAGTGTGTCAAGGTGTTTTTGAAGATCGACTTGCACTCTGGGTATTATCAATTAAAGGTTAGTGAACAAGATGCGATGAAGATAACGTTTTGGATGTGTTATGGTCATTACGAGTTCTTGGTGATGTCGTTTGGTTTAACTAATGCTCCAGACACTTTTATAGACTTGGTGAACCATTTGTTTCACCAGTATCTCGATTGTTTTGTGGTAGTATTCATTGACGATATCTTGGTGTACTCAGTTTCTGAGGAGGATCATGATTCACATCTCCGAGTTGTTTTGTATGTTTTGAGGGAAAAGTTGTATGCTGAGTTTTCTAAGTGCAAGTTTTGGTTAGACGAAGTGGCATTTCTTGGTCATGTTGTTTCTGCCAAGGGTATTCGGGTTGATCTGAGTAAGATTAAGGCGATACTTGAGTGGAAGGCGCCTAGCAGTATTGCTAAGGTTCACAATTTTCTTAGGTTAGAGGGGTACTATAAATGGTTTGTTAAAGGTTTTTCGCGGGTAGTTACCCCGTTAACTAAGTTATTGCAAAAGAATGTTTAGTTTGAATGGATGAGCGAAAGGCAAAATAGTTTTAAGTTGTTAAAGTCAGCTTTGACAGAGGCTTCGGTGTTGGTTCAACCGATGTCGAGAATAAATTTTGTGGTTTATACAAATTATGGGTCTTGGGCCTGTACTGATGCAAGACGAAAAGGTAGTTACTTATGCATCGAGATAGTTCAAGCTGCAAGAGCTTAACTATCCTATGTACGACTTGGAGTTGGCTGCAGTAGTGTTTGCATTGAAGATTTAGTGACACTACTTGTTTTGTGAGAAGTGTATTCTTTACACTAATTACAAGAGTATCAAATACCTCCTCACTTAGAAGAAGTTGAATTTGAGGCAGAGGCGTTAGGTTGAGTTGTTGAAGGACTACGATTATGTGATTGAGTATCATCCGGGTAAGGCTAAAGTGGTTATGGATGCCTTGAGTCAAAAGTCGATGGGTGAGTTACATGCTTTGTTTGTTCATTTGAGTTTTAGTGAGGATGGAGCGTTAGTAGCTGAGTTGCAAGTTTATTCTACGTTGTCTTATTGTGTTCGGGCTTTGTAACCAAGTAACAATAAGTTAGAAGAAAATTTCCAGCTAGTACGAGATGGTGTTGAAGGTGACTTCTCATTGAACTCTAAGGGTATTTAGTGCTTTTGAGGTATGTTGTGTGCGTCGAGAGATGAGGGTGTGAGGTTTGAGATTGTCTTAAAGGCACATAGTTGACCGTTTACGATGTATCTAGGAAGTACAAAGATGTTTTGGGACTTGCGTGAGTTATTTTGGTGGCCTGGGTTGAAGCGTGTTGTTGTTGAGTTTCTCAGATGATATTTGGTTTGTCAGCATATTAAAGCCAAGCATTAGTGTTCATCGATTTTATTGCAACATATTAGTATTCTCGAGTGGAAACGAGAATAAATTACGATGGATTTTGTGAGGGGGTTTTCATTAACAATGTCGAAGAAGGATTCTGTTTGGGTGATTGTTGATTAGTTTACTAAATGTACTCATTTTCTGTCATTTCATACCACATGTTCGTTACAGAGGTTAACTGAGTTGTTCATAACTAAGATAGTACGGTTGCATGAAGTTCCTTTGTCGATCGTTTTGGATCGTGATTTGCGGTTTATGTCAAGGTTTTGGGGAAGTTTACATAAGGCTTTGGGTTTGAAGCTTAGTTTGAGCACGACATATCATCTACAGACATATGGGCAGTCTCAGCGTGTATTATCGGATTGGGAGGATATGCTTCGGGCATGCGTGATTGATTTTGTTGGTTATTGGGAGCATTATTTTCCGCTAGTAGAGTTTGCTTATATTAACAATATTTAGGCTAGTGTTCAGATGGCTCCGTTTGAGGCGTTCTACGGGCGTAAGTGTCATATTCCTTTGTATTTGAATGAGTTGAGTGAGAAACGTGTTGTTGGTCCGGAATTGATTCAAGAGACTAAGGAAAAATTTAAGTTGATTAAGGATTAGTTGAATGCTGCTTTTGATCGGCAAAAGTCATATGCCGATTTGAAGCGTCGAGAGGTAGAATACGTTGTGGGTGACTTGGTGTTTCTTAAGGTTTTGCCTTGAAAGAAAGTGTTATGTTTTTGGCGTAAGGGTAAGCTTAGTTTGATGTTTATAGGACCATTTGAGGTGTTATAACGTATTGGGCTAGTTATGTATCGTTTGAGGTTGTCGCCTGAGCTCGAGCATTTTCACAACGTGTTTCATGTGTCGATTTTGCATAAGTATAGGTCGGATCTTTCTCATGTCGTTTTGGTTGATGAGGTTGAGGTTTACGAGGATCTTTCTTACAAGGAAGAACCTGTTAAGAGTTTAGCTAGGGATGTGAAAATTCTTTGAAACAAGGTCGTTCTGTTGGTAAAAGTGTTGTGGTGTGTAACTACAATAATGAGGAGGTGACTTGGGAGACGGAAGAGTCGATGAGAGCTCAATTTCCACAGTTGTTTAGCTAAGGTAATTTCGGGGATGAAATTCTTTTTAGGGGAGAGAGTTGTAACTTCCTAAAGTTGGGTCTGGTAGTTAGGGTCAGTTATGGATCGATTTCTAGATTTCCGATAAGAATGAAGAAAATTTTCTATAATTCATATTTTGCCTTTAAAAATATTTTGGAAAGGTTTTAAGTGATTTTTTATGATTAATATTAAATATGGAAGTTTTATTAAATGATTTGGTGACTGAATTGAAAGAATTTGAAATTATAATTACGGTGATAATTTTGTAAATTTTGACAATGTCCAAAGTCTATGAAGCAAGTATACCAAGGCTTATGTTTAGAGTTTTTCCTTCTAAATTAAAATGTTTTAATTTTTCTTTTTTACCATTTTTCCATCTAGATTCATTTTAATCTAAATTACATTTATTTGTTTTTATTCACATGTTTTTCATTTCCTTCTTATTTTACATTTTAGTAACTTCTCTTAACTTCCTCCATTTTCTCTTGTTTTCTCTCAAACAAGCTGATCATTCTTTCTCTTTTTCTTCTTGATTTCTAAATTCACTCATCTTAATCTTGATTTGAATTCTCAAGTTTATCTTCTCTTGTTTTCTTGTTTTTAAAGCTTGATCACAATGGAGTTCCATTGATGATCTAAATTTAAATCTATTTCCAGCAAAGTATCTTTTCCTTGGTTTTCTTTAAAGCTTCGAGGGCAAGTGACTACATGTTAATAATTTTATTGAATTGTTGATTTAATTGAAAAGATTTCTAAGATTTCAATTGATTTTCGGAGCTAATTAATGTGTTGATTTCTTGAATTGGTTTTGAGATTTTCTTAATGAAATTGAGTTGTTTTTGGAGTGATTATAATCATGTTAAATCAATTTTTCGATTTCAAATGATCTGGATATTAATTTCTTGAAAACAATGTTGATTTTTGGTAATTTTGGGAATTCGAAAATTTAGGTATGTATATGTTAATTTGTGCGGTTGTAGCTGAGTTAGATGTTGATTATAGTTGTTGTTTATCAGCTTTTAGTGTGGAGATTCGTGTGTTTCAGTTTAGAGCTTTCAGAGTGACATTTCAGTGTTTTCGACATTTGCACTCTGTTTTAGAAACAAATAATTCTACTTTGTTTTAGATTAGATTTTGACGTGTTAATTTTCTTTGCAAGGTTATTATTGTGTTTTTAGTTGAGGAAACTTGGTGCTTTGAGTTTGGTGAACGTTGAGGTAGTGTTTGGAAGCATTTTCGGTTTCGGACAACAAGGTGATGGCTCTCATTCTTAGGAGATGAACATGATTCAAGGTTGAGGTTTATGTAGTGTTGCATTTGTAATTCTGATATATTGTGTTATTTGGTTAATTATAATGATGAAATATGAATTATGTTAACTTACATATTATGCCACTTGTGTCGAAATGAGAATGTGAATTATGAATGTGATGTGTTGCAAATAATGTATAAGATTTTGGAAACGGTTTGTGAATATATATATATATATATATATATATATATGTATTCTGAATGTGAATTGAATGAGCTAAACTTTCGCACTATCCAAATATGTGGGTTGATTATGACAATCATCCTTAAGTGTGTTTCAAAATGTATGTTGAATAAATATGTGAAAAATATGCATCATTGACAACTACTCTTGGTGAATTAGATTAGTTGGCTATTGTTCTTAACAGGACCTTTGGATATGAAATGCATGCCTAGGAAAGAGTACAATATGTGTTTTATATTAGTGTGTTATTCAGGATTATATGGGGTTCGGATGGTACACTGAACTTTGCTCTGAGAAGATACGGGGTAAGGTTGGGCGTTGAGTTTGCTCACTAATTCGTGGTTTTGGACCTATGTGAGTTCATAAGAAAAAATGGGTTTTGTATGGAGTTCATTTATCCAATGAGTGAGTTGTGTTTTGAACAAAAACAGTTGATCTTAAAATGAAAAAATATGTGATTGTGTGATTTGCCAATGAAGGTAATTGTGCATGTGTCTTTGTGACTATTTTTGAACTATATGATCCTTGATGTTTATTTAATCTGGAAATCAAGTGATTTGGAAAAAATTAGCTGATCATATAAGAATGAGATGTTGAATTATATGTGTAGAGTAAAGAACAAGTAATGTATGAACATATAAGATTGATTTTAATCTTAGTTATGTTCATTGCTTTGAATGTAGTCATGCATTGGCTTTATAAGCTCACACTCGTTGTTAACATTTTCAGAGAATTAGAGTCAAGTTTGGAGACGAGAAGTTTGGCATTGATGTGATCAAGCAAGGTTAAGGCATAAAGTTATATGTATGTGGTTTTCGAAAACTTTGTGTGGTAATTTGGGGACGTTTGGGAGTTAGATATGTTATTCACTTTGTTGAACTTATAGTGCTAGATTTTGCTTTGTAATAAGTGGATTTATGTTTGGGATTTGATGTTGGTTTGATTTGTTGAATTTGGATTTATAAGTATGAACATGTTGCTTGAAGCATGAGATTACTCAAATATTGTTTTAGCCCATAAAGAAGTGTTTAGTTATGTGTAACTTCGTAAACTAAACGTTTTAGACTTTTAGGTTGCATGAAACGACCTTAAATGCCAAAAATGATTAGGTGACTTGTGCTTAAAATGAACTTGTATGCAATTGTTGACTTTTGGTGTCAAATCCTTGATTAATGTGTTGACTTGTGTTATAAAGCATGTTATACCTTTGTTTTGACATACATAAAAGTGGTTGAATAGTATCCGAGCATGTTCCTAGTCCATGATTACTTTTATGTGTGTGATTAGTTGACCAAATATGCATGTTCTTGATAAATCTGTAGTTTTTCAGAAAAATGATTGATCCCTTAGGAGAAATGATTGATCCCAAAGTTTCTGTTTTGCAAAGAATCGATCCCCCATGAAAAAGGATCGATCCATTCGCTGTTTTTCTCAATGGAGAAAGGTGAAATTGCATTCATTAAAGGTCTAAAGTGTTATTAAATTCTAATTTGGGCCATTAAATGATTATTTGAGTTCAATTTAACCCAGAAATTGATTGTTTAATTACTTAAACTCTTAAATTGGAAATTTGATGAGATTTGAGTGGTTACTTCTTAAACACACTTAATTACATAATAGAACCCTCAATTGTATGTTACTGGTTGGTACATAAGTTTTGCATATTTACATTGAGGTTTCTAATCTTGTATGATCGATTGAGTGATTGTCTGATGTCCGATTGGTATGAAATTTTGTGTATTGCTTTCTTATGACAATGTTTAGCATGTGGTAACCTTAATTATGTGATTTGACTAATTGATTCATTATATGATGTGGAATGCCCCTAAACATTTATATGTAATGTTTGCATGTTTAACTAAGATTCAATTGTATGTTAGTTACAATGAACGTTATGTGTGATGAATATTAAGAAATCTTAATTTATTTACTTCTGCGAAATGTGAATAACGTGGATCATGATCCATCCAACATGATTGAAAGCTAATGTTCGTTTAGGTATCCATCTCAAACTCCTAGATCGAGTATAGGGCGCTACAACCGGTGTAGAACATGCTATGCGGTAACATCTGCTCAACATTGTTGGATCCAAAGTTTTTAGCCAATGGTCGAACAGATACACATAGAGGTGATGAATAATATGGTTCAACTGGTGCATTAGGGAAATAGGAATGGACAACGATCGTCGGATAGAAACAAAATGCATCAATGAAAAAACCTTTCCCCTGATGTGCCATATGCTGAAATGTTGTCTGAGTCGAGTGGGTAAATATAGGTTCCGTCAGCGGTATTTGATGCTCTGTAAATGTCTGTGTCTTTCCCGATGATGAGGTTTGAGTGTGTTATCATCTACTCCGACTAGTAGCACATTACGTCGGGAGATGTTACATCGACAGACGATTTGAGGAAGGCCTATAAATTTCTCGTGCTCGCTCATCCTTGATCAGTATATGTGGCACCCCATTTTGTTTGTAACACAACATATAATCATTTAAAACATCGTAGGCCAACATAGGTTAAAAAACGACCTATCTAACGAACCTCGTTGTCCACTGCATCACCCAATTCACATGATACACCTCCCAATCAACAGTCGTCTTCCCTTGTAGCGTTAGGTGATGCAAGGTCATTTCCAAGTTTGTTGGTGGTGGAAGAATCATTTGGACACAATTAAATTGCCACATCACCCGATCAACAGGATGCCACTCGACGATCTCATAAACTATCAAAGGAACACTGACATCTAAACGTGCAAACTAAGACCTATTTTAGCCGGAGTACATGCTCTAATAGCATCGAAACTGTATAACGTCCACATAGCATCGTCATTGTACGACGTCCACACGAACTACAAAAATATTTTTAAACTAAGTTAGATAAACTTGAATAAAAAATTGATATTCAATTTACAAATAAAATTTATAAAATTGATTACCTTCTCTGTCATCTTATCGATTGACAATCTAAAATAACGCAGAGTTTTTGGTAGGTGGGTGTGAGTTAGTATGATGATCCACCCATGATTCATATAATAAAATATAATTATTTGTAAAACTAAAAAACATGTAGTAATTTAAATATATAAACGTAGTTTATTTTTAATTACCTCTGAAGTAGTGAAAATTCTAATAGGGTCAATTTTGTAGTAATCGACTGTAAAAACAACATTCGAAACTAAGCCCACGATTGTAACAACAACAAATAGCCTCTAATTGCTTGTTTGTTCAGATTAACAACTTTACATAGCTCCCGGAACAAAAAGGCTAACATTGTTGATCACCAAGTCTCATTTTTAATGTCCCAAAAAAAGCGTAGATGATACAACCGCATCAGATGCACTTTATTTTGGGATTTATCAGGCATCAACATCCCCCGATAACTTATAAAATATGAGCATGAGAAAATTGTTGTAAAATAAAAATAGTTCGAATAGATTAAAAATTTATCGTCAAAAAATTACAATAACATAAACTAAACCAAAAATTAAATATTATAAATAAATAAATTAAAATAAATAAACATGGATTTAAAACATTTGCATGTTTAATTTTTGGAGCAACATCAACGGGTAGCTATGAAAAATTGTCTTCCAAAAATTTACTGTAGATCTTCCTTCCATCCATATCGTCCCCTGTCGGACTAAGCCCGAGCATTTCCTCACACAAGCCTTTTGAGTTCCCATGAGCAATATCGGTTCTAGGATTTCCGGAAACAGGCAGTCCAAGATGGTATACGGCATCTTCAAGGGTAATAGTCTCCCCCCACAAGGAAAATGAAACGTGTTCGTTTTCGGTCTCCGCCATTCTAGCAATGCGTTTATCAATGGATGATGCAACTTCGTACCACCAATTTTAGTGCCAACATAACCAAAATCGGCTTCGTGCAAATATGGAATAATATCGGCATCAGGGCTCGAAAAACGGTTGATATAACACGTTAACGAACGTTATATCACTTCAAATAAATAAATAAGTTCAAAATAAATAAATAAATTATTTGAAATAAATTAAAAATTATTCAAAATAAATAAATAATTTAAAGTAAATAAATAAATAAAAATCACCTTTGTATTTGCCTTCCAATAATCGAATACATGCCTAAGATCAACCTTTAATAATCCTACCATAATAATATTAGAGAGAAAATATGTGAGAGAGAGTTTTTTTTTTAATAAAGGAGTGAGAATTTCCCGTGGGGGACCTATTTATAGTCGTCCTCGCACTGCCCCAGAAGCGAGGTTAATTGTATCTCGTGTTCTATGAAGTTCGAGGTTCGAGGAATCTTTTCAAATTTTAAATTTCAAATCTTCTGCGAACGATAATTTTTCAATATCTCGGAAACATCTCGTTTTGCGAAACGTGAAGTATTAAATAACCATATTAAATTGTGTCCTTTGAAAAGGGCATCCACGTTGCAGGCACCTCAAGTCCTGTAAAAAGCGAGACATGTCCTTGCGCTTAATACGATACGAGTTAGTCTTACGTGTTCATTTTGAGAGTTTTTTTCTAATAAATTTCCTAAGGGGGTACTCTTCAGAAAAATAATTAATGGGGTTTATTTTATATAATAACGTCTTATAAAATAGTATCTATTCTATATAATTTCAATCATTTGACAATGAATATTCAATCAATATTATTATAATAACTAACTAGATATTCTCAACCATTTAATGAAGATAATATGTATTCTCAATACTTCGATCATTTAATTTCTAGTATAGAATTATATGTTTATCCCTAATTATATAATTAAGATATTAGGCTTAGCTAGAGGTGACGAAAGTGACTATGTCATAATGCTAATTAATAATTAATTACAAAGTAGGTCAATTTATGTTTCATTTGTTTACTTTCAATCAGGCTTAGACTATCTCATATAATATTGTGAAAGATCAGAAAGAATCAGATGACGTTCGCTTTGCATTTGGATGAAGGTGCGGCCGTATGTACGTACTTAATGACATCCATAAGTTCGTACCGATTAAATGCTATTTTAAATTCATCTTTCCAACTGTTGATGCCATGCTAAACACAAAGTCAACCTATGATAGTATCAATTTAAAAACGTTGGAGTGATTATCGGTTGAATCACTATCATTTAGTACTCCACGGCAAATTATGTTAGTGTGGAATCGTCCACGGTCAAGAGCGAATTCGGATGGCGCAATCCATGGAAGACCGCATGATACTCAGAGGTGGAGTTGAAAATTGTTATTTTGGAGGGTTAAATTTAAAAATTATGTGAAGATTTTCTTTTTAAGCGGGCAAAATTGAGTTTTATAATTTTTTTGTTAAATATTTTCTAAAGACGGATCAATTTCTTTTCTAAAGGATGTCAAAATCTTTTAAATGGTGCCATTTTTTTAATATTATATAATTATATAGTAAAAAAGAAATTTTAAGAACTTTTAGAGTGTCAATATATACCATTCAATAGGTACGGACTCCGCCAGTGATGATACTTCAGCAGGTGTATCATAAGAAATGGAAATAGAGGTTGGATTTTCGAATTCTTCAAGAGTTTAAGTAGTAGTTCAGTTATTTTAGTCTAATTATGGACAATTTATGTAACAATCTAACGTGCTAAAAGACAGGCTTCACACGTTGAAAATGGAAATAAATTATGCGGAGGCCATAAAAAATTATACACACGTCATCCAATTCTCTCCGGGGACGGGCTCTCGCAACTGCTCCAAAGAGATTGAACAGTGCAATTCAAATTAACCAGAAACAACCAAATTGGAATTGTAGATCCGCCGGCAAAGATGAGCCGTGGAATCTCCACCCACGATTATTGATTTTAAATACCTTCATCAACCATTGCTCAAACTGTTCAAGCGAAGCCAATATAATAACATATTTTGCTTTTCTTAATAAAAAAATGTGTCAGTTGAGAAAGGTGAATTTAAAAAATAATTTTTTACTGTTAATTAAATGATCAATTAATTAACAATTAACGCCTATTGGTTGAAAATAAGATCTCTCTCGTGGGGTTCTATCTCCACGAAGCGATAACCACTCTAACTTGCAATTCGTATATCAAAGTCTGATAACCTTGGTCTGTTGTTATTACTCACACAAGCAGGGAAAATAATAAGGTGGCTGATTTGTTGGCTAAGAGTGCTAGTTCCGACCCCCTCTTTCATGGGTTATTCCGGCGTTGCAGACCAATCTTGGTTCTAATTAAGTTTTGTTCATGCTTTTGTTGTTCGATATTGATATGTGTACTCTTTTTCTCTATATAAATTAGGAGGTTTTAACGAGGCATGTATCGATATACACCTTTGAATGATATTGTTTAATAAATCATACAATTCACACACACACACAAAAAATCCCTTGTAAGGAGCCGAAGACTTAACCTTCAAACTAAATTAGATAATTATTTCATTAGTATAAAAAATAATATTTAGATCAAACTATGGTTAAAATTAATTACATTTATTTTATAAAATATATTAACTCTATCATACACTATAAGAATTATAAAAATATATTTATAACCTCAATTAAAATATGAATTAGATTATATTAAATTTTGTAAAAAGAAATTATTTGTAATTTATGTTACAAAACTAAATACTAATGAAAAACAAGAAAAAAAATAATAGAAATATATTAGTTCTAATATTAATTACAAATAATTATTATAATTTTGTGTTAATTATGTTATAAATATTGTAAAATTTTATGTTGTAATATTTAGAATTATTTATAATACTTTATAATTTGTTTTATAAAATAAATATAGATATGAACGAATCAAACTGCCTCAGTGGTTAAAGGAATAATTGTTATTCTTAGAGGTCTCGGGTTTAAGCACCAGCGACTAGAGCAAGGGTGATTGAGCATTCATTTTCAAATAGTTAAAAGTATTTAGAATATATATTATTTTGTAATCATCTTAGTCTAATAAAAAATAAATATAAATATAACATAAAAATTATGAAATTAATAAATTTTAATAGATATTATAAATATATTCTTATAATCTTTTATAATTTACATTAGAATTGATATATTTTTTAAATATAAATATAATTAATTTCAATTATAATTTAACCTATATTTTTTAAAAATTATATAACAACTATTTAGATTAGTCTAGTGGTTAAACCTTATACTTTCTTTCAATGAGTCCCAAATTCAAATTTGATTTTTTTAGCAAACTTTATGTTACACTTTTTTTTATTAACTAATAAGATGGTATCATATGTCATCGTCTTATTAAAGAATATTAAATTATTACTCGACTAAAGTATAATATAAAAAGGATCATTTTGATAAAAATTACAATGTTGAGAACTAAAGTACTCAAAAAATATCAAGGGACTAAAATAACTATTTAATCAAACATTAAAAATTATTTTGACATTATGCAAAAAGATATTTTAGGAATACTTTTATAAACAAAGTGGGAGGGGTTGTTTAGAATCAAAATCCAACCGATTAGAAATATCTGACAGATTTAGGAGTTTCACATTCAGGTCACCAAAGTGACTTATAAAATTTCTTATAAATCAATTTTCAAAATTAAAAAATTAGACAATTGAAAGTAAGTAAGTTGTAGAAGTGGAAGTCCACAATTTAAACTGTTATACAAGATACCGAAGATGAATCAAATGGGAGTTTACAAACATAATGACCAACATAAGGGTCGTGTATATAATATATATATACGTAACGCCTCAAATCTCGGGTTAGGAGTTTCAAGCTAACTCGAAAGGGCCTTGGATAAACCCCATAGCTTGTAGGAAGCCTTGACCCAAGTTTGAGTGGAAGGACTTGAATTGAGCCCAATTTAACTTTAAAAAGGGCATTTTTGAATTGTGACCAAAGCTTGAAAGATCAAGGAAATAATTTTAGTAAAGGCTGAATGCCCATTAAGAATGATGATCTCACGTGTGCTCTCCTTCATATCTCTTTTTCTTCACCCTCGTCTTCTTCCATTCAAACTCTTCTTTAGCTTCTATTGGGATTTAAGAAAGGTAACAACTTGGAGGACTATCAAACTTGGTCTGAAACTCTTAAGGTAAGAACTTTAATCTCCTCCTCTTCCATTTAAGCCCTCCTTTGCAAGTTTTGGTCATGGTATCCAAAATGTGGGTTTTAATGAGGGTTTAGAAACACATAATAAATCAGCTCGTTTTTGAAGCACCCAAGCCTTAGGAAGTATTTTTAACTCATCTCTTAGCTCCCAAACATGTTAGTAATCCATGTCTTTGATTCTTGTATAGTGAAAGAAGTTGGAGAAAGCTTCAAGGCCAAAGGGAAGGAAAAGCTCACACTTGGTTGAACGTTAGGTGTTTTCAACAACTTAGAATCCAAGGTAACTCACTTCTAACTCAACTCTACCATATGTAGATCACTATGTGTGTTTTGGTAGGTTCCATGAGTTATGAAACATGTCCATGGTAGATCTCTGCATTTGATGGTAGATCACTTCTAATTTAGCATATGTTTAATATAATCATGTAGACTATAGGTTATATGCATGAATATCATATAATATGTCATTCATAATAAATGACGAATGGAAACATGTAATAATAATATCCTAAGAAATGATATGTAGTTATAGCATATATATGAATGATATGAATAACATGATAAACTAAGCATATAATGACATGAATCACATGATAACATATATTAATATGTGAATGCATGCTCATGATAGAATAGGATGAATAAATAAGATAATATAGGATAAAGTAAGGAAGAACTCCTTAGAATTAGATTGGAAGATCTTTAATGATTTGAGCAAGTAATGGAGAAAATTGGTGTTAGGTTGGATTACATCAATATTTAATTTAGTCCTCACCTTTGCTTGAGGTTCTAAATTAATTATTCTATTCAATAAATTGTTAAAAAACCGTTAGGTTTTAATATTACAACCTACATTTTAGGTTTAACTTCACCTCAGTCTCTCAATTTAGGTGGATTTTTAATTTAGTCGTCGACTTTGCTAGAGGTTCCAAATTAATTATTTGATTCAATAAATTGTTAAAATTGATTAGGTTTTAATATTATCACCTTAAGTTTAATTTCACCTTAGTCCATTAATTTAGGAGAATTTTTAATTTGGTCCTTGCCTTTGCTCGAGATTCCAAATTAATTATTCGATTCAACAAATGGCTAGGTTTTAATATTATGGCATCCATTTTAGGTTAATTTCATTTTTAGTCCCTTAATTTTGGTGAATATTCAAAATTATCCCTATCATTGCTTGGGGTTCCAAATTGATTATTTGATTCAAGAAATGTTTATAATTAGATAGACTTTAATATTAGAGCCTTCATCTTAGTTTTAATTTCACTTTAGTCCTTTTATTTAGATTATTATTCAAAATGGGCCCGTTGTTGCTTGTGGTTCCAAATTGGTTATTTGATTCACTAAAATTTGTAAAAATTGTTAGGTTTTATCATTAGAGCCTACATTTTCAGGTCTAGCACTTTTAAGTTCTTTAAAATTCATAATCTGACACTTTATTTAGATAGAAGTCTTAATTGACTCTACTAGTATAATTAGGTTTAATAATTGGTTGTTTGACTGCTTAATTCTATTTCAAAATAAGATAATATTCATTTGTTTTAGGGTTAGAAATGTATCCTTCACTTGTTCTCGGAGGTAACTGTTATTAATCATTGAAATAAATCAACATCATTTTCAAAATCTCTCATCATAATTTTAAGATTATTAAGGCAATGTTTATTTATTGAGATTAATAATGAAACTGCACCTTATGTGTGGGGTTAATTATTGTTGGTCTTAATAAATTGATATCCTCTTTTAAATTTGCTTGCATCATGGATCTTATAAATTGAAACTTCCCTTAGTCTTACTAAAAAATAAGTTTAAGAATATAATTAGATTATTTGATAATGTAAATTATAAATTATAATTTTCTATATTTTTATCCTTATTTAAAAAAAAACATTTCACATTATGTTAATCAAATACAAATTTCTAACTTAAAAAGAAATTAAATAACATTAATTGAAAACATTCCATTAAGTGATACGTACTTTCCTGATTACTTATCATTTTGTATACTTTTTAATAAAGAAAATAATATAAGACGATATTTATTATATATTATGAAATGTGTTTAAAAAAGTTAAATTATTAAAGATATTAATTATTATTTTTTAACAAATAAGGTCTAAAATGATCTAGGGACTTGCTGGGTATTTTGACTGACAAACTACCTATGATCATAGTCCATACACAGACTTATAGTAGCTTCTGTAGCCACCAACAATGAGATTGTTAGAGCCAAGAAGTTTTAAGTCCTGAAAATGGATTTAAAACTTCTTGGAGTCCGAACATACATATTAATTATATACAACTTTTATTTGAGATGAATTTAAATAAAATTTTAAAATTAACACAACTAATAAAATAAATGACTATTTAAAGAACGTGCATCCACCACTGATACCAATGAAGTAAGAGGACAGGTATGGATTTCACAGATGGATTATAAGTTTTTTTTTTTTTTTTTGCCCATTAGGCCATGCGAAAAATGTTAGCCCATTAGGTCATGCGAAAAATGTTAACCCATTAGGTCATATCTAAAATTATTTTGAAATCTATGAAAAATGTTACAGTGCAGGGCAAACTCATCACGCCCATATGACGAGTTTTTCTAAATAATATTTTTTTATTTAAACTCGTATTGTTTAAGTGACGAGTTCTAATAAAATATAATTTTTATTAGATTTTGTTATGTTGGAATGCTAAGTTTAAATCAGGGCTAGAGGGGCGGCCGCCCAGGGCCCACAAATTAATTTTTTTTAAGTATAATGTTTTCTATTTTTATGATAATAAATTTAAAAATTATAAAACAAAATAGGGTAATCTATGCATTTAGCACCTAAACAATCAATTTTGATCTGTTTTAGTACCTAAATTTTTAATTTTTTCCAAATCATATCTAATGTTTAGTTTTCATTTCATTTTAGTACCTCGCTGTTAAAAACTTAATGCGTTTAGTACCTAAAGTATCAGTTTTTGTTTGTTTTAGTACCTAAAATTTCAAAAAAAAAATAGAACTTAACGTTAAATTTTGAATGGGTACTAAAATGAAATAAAAAAAAACTAAAGTTTCTAACGGCGGGTACTAAAATGAAACTAAAACTAAATCTTAGGTATGATTTTAAAAAAATTGAAAATTTAGGTACTAAAACAGGCTAAAACTAATAGTTTAGGTACTAAACATTTAATTTACCCAATAAAATAATGGACCCATGAATTTATTAAGGTGTCAATTGTCATTGTTGGATTTTGTATTAGCGTTAATAATATGCTCTTCTATAAAATTCTAATTCAATATTTCTTTTCCAAAATTAAAAGAAAATCAATTGAATCTCTTTAATTTTGGTCTTTATAAATTCCCACCATCAATTCACCAAATCTCTTTCATGATTTTTCATATCAATGAATAAATTTATTAACGTTATTTTTTTCTTTAAAACTTAATGAGAGGAAAAATTTTAAGTATAATTAGCATGTTTCTCTTCTCTTTCATGTTTCACGTTTCCTCTTAAAATTATTATTCTCATTTTTAATTTATTATATTTATCTCACATGTAAAGTCACACTTGTTTATCATCAATTGTGGCGCTTGAATCATATTAAAGATTGTTCTTAAAATTCTAGGTAGATCACATTTTTCAAATTCTTTCTTTTAATTTTTATATATTTTCAAACTATAGATAAGACCGTTCTTTCATTTTCAAATGCTATATTATGTATTGAGAAAAATATGTTGAAAAGCATTAATGTTGATACTATCATAAATGGTTTTGCATCAAAAAATAATCGAATGTATTATTTTTTTATAAGTACTTGTATTATTAAATATATTTTTGACATCTTTTATATTATAATGAATATATTTTTTAACTTAATAAAAAATCTAATAAAATTTTTATATTTCATATTTCTTAATTTTTTTATATTGCAACCCATTTTTTATTTTCGCCCCAAGTCTAGAAATAGTCAGGATCAGCCCTGGTTTAAATAAAAATATATATTTTATTAGAACTCGTCATACTCACGTGACGAGTTCCAAGTCCATGTAGCAAATGTAGTAGTGTAACCCCTTAGACCAGACCTTCATGGTCGACCCGAATCTAGGCGGTCACATATCATATTTAGAGATCATTTTCAGATTCAAAATGCATTTAAAATCCATTTTAGTAAATAAATACGATTAACGATAAAATACGAAAATACATAATTGTAAATATATTTACATATCATTAGAAGTCCGTATGGAAGAGTGTTCAGAACAAAATATCGATATATATATATATATACAGACGACACTAAAAACACGTGTCACCAAAATATAACAGAGATACAGACGATAGTAAAAACACGTGTCACTAAAATATAACAGAGATGGGCGTGAAAAATGTACAGTAATACAAAACGAAGAATAGTCGATCCTCCTGATGCCAAGTCTGGTAGCCTAATGTCGAATAATATCTGAAAAGTTAAAATATAAAGAATGAGCTAAAAAGCCTAGTGTGCGCCTAGCGGTGTATAAAAACATACAGATAAAATATCTCAGTAAAAGTTTATTTATAATACATTAATTTTAAAACATGAACACTACCCCCATCTAAACACCAGAATATGTAGGTTCCCCTAAACCGTACACCCACCTGTACGCCCGATAAGGACCTGATAGCATAAGGGCCTGCGGTAAAGTCTTCCCCAATGCACAAAGCAGAGGTGTCTGTGGTAAGGTCTTACAAGTCAAAGACTAGGCCTGAAATACTTCCTCTGATCATACCCCAAAATGATAGTGAAAACAATAATTTAATTTAATAAAATATTAAAACATGCCATTTTTTAGAATATGATACCGAAATACGGTAACCATACATCATGTCAGAAATATACAAAATAAGAGATCAGAAGTTAGAGTATGTGGTAAAATAGATGTCATTCAGTCAAAATATTTATATTTCAAAATAGTTCAGACAAATAGTTTAAAACAGTACATTAACACTAATAGAAAGACACTTGTATCGATCTGAGAAGTCTGGGATGGGTAGCCTACTCTCGGATCTGTCTATCACGACCGACGACAGCGCTAGAACCTACGAATCGAAAAAACTATCTCAAAATCCTAACGAAAAATAAATAATAAACTTCAATTAACCAATTTACGAAAACATATGAGTCGCTTTCAAAGAATGTGCAATGTATTGATCTGTCGAATGATAAGTATCGGATCAACGACGACATCAAACGTGGTGATCAAAGGTGGTGGTCAAACAGTGCGGTGTGGTACAATTAGTCAGCAGTGCGGTCAAACGACTAGATCGATTCGATTCTTTTAGACCGGTTAGGGTTTGGGCAGATTAGGTCAGAAAGGTTGGATCGAATCGGATCAACAGGTCGGTTCTGACCCACTTCTAGAAGGTCCACAGGCGGTGGATGATCCCCACGCGCAGTGGCGGTGTGTGGGGGAATGTGCGATCATTTCTGGTGATGCAAAAATTACGAAAAAAGTTGAAAAATAGTTTAAAACATTTTAAGGCACTTACTAGACTCGGTTCACCTCGGTGAATGGCGGAGAGCCCAATTACGCTTCGTCGGAAACTCGATGTTGCTCACCCCTCCTCACGGCGGTGACTTTGACAACAAAGCGACCACTGTTGGACTCAGGACAATGTAAGGAACACCATGGTATGAACGGTGCACTAATGGGAGCAACAGTTGCAAGTAAAACGGTGATCAAAGTTATTTGGCTAAAAGTTTCCAAAAGTGGAAGGTTGGAGAGAGAGAGGGGGGGAAAGTTTCAGAAATGGAAATTTGCTGACTTTGGGGTTTTATACCCAATTTAAAAGAAAAGGTGAAATTACGCATGGGGTCCCTAAGCCTTTAAAACTTTCAGATTTAGAACTGAATTTAGTTAAAATTTTATTTTAGTCCAAATTTTACTGAATTTTAATTTAGTCCTCTAAATAAGATAAGAAAATTTTAACTCTAAAATTGGGGTGTGACATGTAGTTTCTAAAATAAAAAATCTGGTGATGTATTAGGCTAAATAATTAGCCTGCCTATGATATTGGGCCAATTTTACCGGATTATAAGAGATTTGCTTTATTGGGCCAAGCTCACCCAACAATAATGATGACTTGGGTTCTCAGTCCTATTTGTTAAGCCCCTTCCTTTCAACATGTAGCAACAATGTAATCGAAAATTCAAAAGCGGAACATAATCAAAGCAAAATTAATATATAGAAGATCACTAATAAGAGATGAAATTTAAGCATGTTTCAGTTTTATTTACAATAAATTTAAGCATGTTTCAGTTTTATTTACAATAAATTTAAGGATTACGAAAGATACAAATACATGTTTTTTATGTGTCTTAAATATTTAATATATTTTATAAAGCTTGGAAAATCTCAAATCACTTTCAATATTCCTATAAAGTTTATCTTTGCAATATAAATTTTTAAAAAAGTTGTAGAGACTACAAAAAAGATTATATATCTCTAAAATAATTATCTCACATAATTCTGAAGGCTAAGACATTCTCTTTATTTATAGAGTCAAATAGTTGGTCATTAAAAATCTTTATTAAATAAATTTAATTACCAAATAATCTTCAATCTGTCTAATTTAATTTCTAATTAGAATTTAAATCAATATCTAATAAATATTTTTTTTATCAAAATGAAGATAAAGGTGAAAAATCCACCTTAATTCCCTTGCAATCTTGTTACTTTACCTATATATTGTTCAACATAAAAAAGGGGTCAAGTTTGCTATAGATTGTAATGCGTATCCAGTTGGACAAAAGGAATGGACCAACCATTTACGTTGAAAATGAAAACGTAATCCTTGTACCCAAGATGAGTGTTGGGTTGATTTGCACTATGCAGCCTTAAAAGTCCTCCATTAATGGAATTGAAAAGGACCCAAATATTTTGTAGACAAATCACAAGGGAATTACTATATTTTTTAGTGGGAGAATAGGATGTGTTCACCCATCTTTGCTAACACCTTGAAAAAATGTTACTTTTTTTTATATAGGTTGACCCTTAATGGGTTTTTGATTGATTTAACCATCAAATAATGATCACTTAGCTATACTTCCACTTCACTACCATCCCCAATCCAAGCAAAATCACACCACCAAAATTTATATGCCTTAAAAGTAAACCCACGCCTTTAAAATATTCCCAAATAAAGGCACATGCATTGTGGGATGGACATGATTCTAGATTGGTAGAGCTCATTCTCTCCCTTTTTTTTATCTTTCTTTCTCCTACAACTTTGTTTTGGGAGTGGGACACCTTGTCATAAAGGGAAATTGTGTTGCAAAGGGAACAAAAGAAGCAAGCATCAATTCTAAGGCCATGGACCAACAATATGCACCAATATATTACACCCCCAAAAAAGTAGAAGAAAGGTTAAGATTCACAGTTAGGGTCCCACAAGTCTTACTTGGATCCATATTTCAGGTCCTATTTTGTGCTCTCCATCCCCATATCTTTGCCCTAACCAATGATAAGGTGTGGTTGGTTTCACAAGGAACTTGGGTTGTTGATCGGTGTTTATTGTTGAATTTTGGGTTGTATTTGAGATTTTGCAGGTAGCATGGAACCTAGGAATGAAACAAGTGTCAGTTATTCTGACAACTGAGAAATTTAAACTATCTACTCTAGAAATTATATATTGACGACTATCATCGAATTAGGTATACTTATTAAACAAATAATAATAACGAAAATTTTTATTATTATGACACGCCTTTCCATCTGCTTACACAATGTGAACCCATTCTCCCCCTCTATATTTTTCATTGTCTTGGACTATGCCCCACTAACAAAAGATGAAAGGATTAGGGACATCGACATGGGTCTAGACATTGGAATCCTCTACTTTATGTTAGATAATGGGTTTTTAACAATGACAAAATACCAATACAAGTAAAGATGGTGGGGGGCCATTGTGTCATTTTCAATATTTGTTTGATATGAAATGGTTGGCAAAACATGTGGGATGAACTAATACGTTGCCTTGATAGCCTATTTTGTTACTTTCTTCTTGATAAGGCCATGTTGTCTAATGGATGAGTCTCTTTCTCTTTATGACAAAAGTTCCCAAAGCATCTCCTACACTCCAAACCCTTTATTCACATTGATTCAATCAATGGGTCATTTCACAAAAGCAATCAAACTATTTATAATACTTGATTGCTCGATTTATTCATTTCTTACAAGGATACACTTTTCGGGAATTTTAAAACTTTATCAATTTGTGATTAGGTACAAGTTAAGAAATTATGCAAAGCAAGAGAAAATGACAATTCCTTTGTGTTTTAATGTAGTTGTGCTAGACATTGCCTAATTGGTTGGTATTGAATGAACCATAAGAAAGTTCAAAACGTAAATAAGAATACAAGATGTTAAAATTCAGTATTCTTAATGTAGTAATTTCGGAGAGTTATTGTAATCTATTTGATATAACTTATTTTAAAAATGTTATTATATGTTATTTACCCATATGTTGTGCACATTATGCCTTCAAACTTGAAATTGCACGTAAAGCAATAAGTGAAAACAAATATCACCTTGCTGATTAACTAACAAATTAACTAATTATAAGTTGTAATATGAGATTATTTACAATGCATAAGATAAATTATATCAATTAATGATCTAAAAAAAGTCTGTAAACTATATAATTATCCCGAAAAAAATAATTCATGTTAAGATTATTATGTCATCTGTAAATTCAATTCTTATCACAGACCCTGTTTTGTGTAGGGTTACTCTATAAGATAGACTGAGTTTTACCATTGCTTGATGTTTTCAATGGAGATTAGAATTGTTTCACAATCAAAGTTCACTCATTTTCCTTCACCTAGGTTTAGGAAGATTTTTTAATGAAACCCATGATTGTGCTTTATTTTGTACGTGTTATTAAAATAATAGCATACAAAACTATATTTTGAATAAAAAAACATTGTAAGTGTATTTACCTTAGTATTCAATCATTCATGTAGTCACTAAATTAAGGGTCAATTCGTAAAAATTGAGTTAGATTTTTTCGTGTGATTTTATTTACTGTTTAATTACATAAATAAACTAGAAAAATAGGTTTTACATGTTAGTACTGAAATTTATTGACAGAATTCAATTCAATCTTTAGGAATGTTTTCTTGTGTAATTGAAGGCCTAAATGATGTCCAAATGACCTAAACTTTTGCATGTTGTATTAAAATGACCTTAATTACATATGTTACATTTAAGTTATGTTTTGAACATGTTTTGTGTTGTGATAAGAAAAGATGCAAATATCCCTATGTTCGTAATCGACTTGTATGAAACTTGAATGAATATTCTTGCAATCAATATGTTATGTTTGGTGTGAACATTAGATATTTGTTTTATGAGGTATTACTATTGCTTGCAAGCATGCTTGAATAGAAAAAGTAACGATTTGTTCTGAATCACTTCAATAACTAATGTGACACTTGATATATTTAAGCCGGTCTAATCAGGTATTTGGTGTTACATGCCTTCATCAGGTCTACAAACCTAGTCGTGGAGAAGGTGGTGAACTTTTGTTCATGATGGTCTAAGAGAAAAAGAGAAAGGAAGCCATGGGAAAGTGTTGAAGAATAGATGAAGAAAAATTGAAAATGATTAGTTTTAGCGAAGAGTTGGCGAGGGGTGGGATTGACTAAAGAAAATGGCCTAGCTAGCTGTTTGTTTATTCAATAGGATTTGTTGAAGGATCTAACTAGTGTTTTAACAATAGTATAAGGATCAAATTAGATTTAAACTTTAGATTTAGAGAAAGAATAATGACCATAGGTAATTTACCCTAACATTTTTAAACGCAAAATCCTAAAATATTATGCGAAAGTGGTCAGTATCAAGGATATTGTTATCCGGAATAAGTCCTCATTTGCTCAAATATTAGGTAAGATTATAATGGAATATTAACTAAACAAGAAATGAGAAAGCGAAGCCAACTCGAAATTAAATATAGACGGACCCCACAAAATTTGTTTTCAAAAATAAATCTCCATTGTCAAGAAATGTTACTTTCATCTATTACATGAGCTTTTTATTTTTTATTTTTTTTTAAAAAAAAGATGATAAAGTAAATTAATATAAAATTTAAGTAGAAATTTTAAAACATAGAAATCAATTAAAATATGCAACACCTGAAAAAATTTAATAAATTAAAAATATTTTTTCATAAAATAAAAAATTAATTCAAGCTTGAAACCTTCTACAATGTATTAAATTCTTTTTAGAAAAAAAAGTACAAATTCTTAAATATTATTGTTTAATTATATTTTATTATAAACTCATTTATTACATTTAACGAGGTGCAACTTTTAATTAAAGCAAGCTAATGATGATTTCACCACAATGTAATTTTGTATATTATTCTTGGGATCTAATGCAAGTCCAACAAAGCTATTTGCTTATCATGTGGGATTTCCAAATTAATGTTATTTTAGGCCGACAAATTGACAACTAATTGGACTAATTAAAATCAAAATTATTTTTTATCATTATTAAAAAAATTACACGTTATAAAGCTAAATATTATAAAAACTTATTCGACTAAATCAATTTTTTTATTAAGAAATATATCTGTGATAGAAACAAAAAAGAAATAAATTGATTATTGATAGATCATCTGTTTTGATTTGGATAAAGGGTTAGAGTCAGTAGCGGTACGGTGAACGTTGACAATTGTCGAAAACCCTATTTCCATTAGAAAATAGATGAGAGTAATAGGCGAGGAGTGATTCTAAATCCTTCTCTCGATCTTGATTGAGAGGTTTTCTAGTGTCTCTCAATGTATACTTTTTATACAACGATAAAAACACATTATATTTATAAAGAGAAAAACATAAAAAAATGAATTTGAGTCTTTTAAAAAACAAACATATGGGCGTGAGAGAGAGATGTTACAACTTATGAAAGGAAGTAGCCAAAAACAGTTTAAAAGGAAATCGAAAGGATAATCAATTGAATTAGCTGACCAAACTTTTATGATTAAAGCAGGTGGTGGGTTATGTCATGAAACCCATACATTAATTATTCCAATATTTTATTAACTGCTTCATCAAAATTGAACTCTTCACAACATCTTCAACTTATCGTAAAATATTTCATTGAGTTTTGTCATTGAAAACCATATATATGTTAAAGAAAATATATAATGGTAAATCACATATTTAGTCATCCATTTATTCTTACAATTTAATTTCATTCACTTAACTATTTCCCCCCCGAAAAACACACTTATTATGATTTAGTTATTCATTGTTAAAATTTTAACGTTGATGATAACATGTCATCGTAATAAGAAAGTGTCATATCATCATGGAACAAATTATCATGTCAATGGTTCAGTTTTTTTTAAACAAGTGGCCAAGATAGAACAAAAGCATAACATTAAGTATGATATTTGAAAGAAAAAATAGTTGAATGACCAAAACAAATCACAAAAATAAGTAGGTGACTAAATATATAATTTAATACGACCTACGTTTTCGAAAACGATGCATAAGAAGTTAATTAGTTTAGGGTTTATTAAGCAAGGGGCAAACCACCAAGTTTCATGCGTATGCAAATGAATTGACCCTATTATTACAATTAATTACTTGCAATATATTCGACGTTGATTAATATAAAGGGCAATTGACATCATCGGCTTTGTTTGGTGTAGCTTAAACATATCTATCATTTTAATAACCCTCTTGCTTGGGGTTTATATGCATAAAATAATTAATTCTTCACGTAGAAAACCTGGTCAAATGCTCTATGTTATTCCCTTTCGTACATGTTGAAGTTTTGTAGTGGTGAGCCGGTGGCAACTTCATTGCTACCTACGTACACCCTAATAAACAAAAGCAAAAGTCAGTAGCGAAACTCGAGAATATAATTGATGACCAACAAAGGTTGAGCCTGTATTTTAAGTCAATTTACTCATATACTTATTTTTAAAAAAATATATAACAATTTAAATCCTATTTTTTCAAAGACATAAGATATAACAAAATTAGTCTCATTATTTATTCAATTAATTATCTATATATATATATATATATATATATATATATATATATATATTTTGGAAGTATTTTGGTTTAACATTTTTCATATCTTCTTCTTTATCTGATTTTTGTGGGCTTTGAACCCTCCGAGATTTACTCTCTCTCTGCCAACACAAAAGGAATTACTAATAAGCTGCAATCAGGGATGCACCAAGGGATGCTCGGGCGTGGTCACATCTCCTAGAATTTTCAGATTCCTTTATGTTTTAGATTTTTTTCTTTATATTTTTTATTGATTAATTAATTCTGTACTCCTTAAAATTTTAGAACTGTGTACTCTAAAATTTTTAATATAACTTCTTAAATTCACACTTCGACATAAATTTTTGTGTTCGTCCGATTGCAACAACAAAAAGAAAGAAAGAAAGAAAGAAAGAAAGAGAAGGATGATGTTTGAGTTGGATGAGGGTGACGCCAGCTCAGCCCCCCACCACTATAATCCTGCACGTCCTCGCCTTGTTTAGAGGGGTCTTGGATTCAATCCCCCTTGGACACTTCCATTCTGTGTATCTTCAAAACAATGGACCACCTTCTTCATTCTCACTTCTCCCTCATTTACTTTGTTAAATCTAAGTTGGAAACAATAACAATTTATTAATATAATTATTATAGGTTTATGGTGGAACATATACATCAACTTTTATTTTGGTTTTAGTATGGTGAAGTTTTTGTATTATTTTGAATTTTCATTTATATATCTTAATTTTGTGGTGTTACATTCTTATCTTTTTGCTATACTAATAGTATATAATATATATTTTAGGTTGTATGAAGTTACACATTGAGGGTGGGGCTGCTTCAAGAAATTATCGGCGTCTCTTTCAAAACTGACATATCAGCTCCCTCCATCCCACTTGTCACCTTCTCTAATTTTTTTTATTAAATTAATGTGATTACAAAAAAATATTTATTCTATATATTCTTAATCATTTTACAATAAACGCTCAATCACTCTTGTAATAGCTTGTGCTTGAATCCGTTACATCTAGGAACAATAACGATTCTTTTAACCATGAGATAAGTTGATTCGTGCCACCTTCTCTTACTTTAATGCACAAAAAAGTTTACTATTTATGTCAACCTCTAATTTATTTATTTGTTCAACATGTTTCCTATATCCATAATCTCTATTTATCCTCTCAGTTGTAGTTTCCATCAATTTTGATTTAAAAATAATAAACCAAAGGTATAGTGATAAAACTACATTAATTGACAAATCAATAAAACGTTTTGAACACTCAATATAATAGAATGATAATTTTGTACATTATCTTCCTTGCTTCAACTTTTGGTAAATAATTCAAATATGATTTAAATAAGAAAAAAGGGGATAGTTGGCTCCGGTTTCCACTTAAAATAATTTAGGTTGAAAGATAGTTCTACAAACCAAGTGATATTAATAGTAAAAAAATTATTGTTATTTCTTGAGGTCTCAAATTTGAATGCATGTAACATCAGGATATAAAATATTTAATATCAGATAATTGTGAATTATTTTTAAATAAATACTACCTTATACTTACCCAACATTGCAATGGATTTCAAGATCACATTTTATTCATTAATGGCGTCTTTAACTTGCTGGTAAAAGGGTGTATTAGAACAATCAATTAATCTAATCGAGATTAATAGGAGCTGTGGACTCTCAAAAGTTTTAAAATTTATAATTTGTACTTTTATAATTTTTAAGTATTTGATTTGGCCCCATAAATTTTTTAAAAATATATATTAATCTTTAAAATCTTTAAATATTTTAAATTAAATCCCTTCCATAATTTTTAAAATTTCTCATTACCCCTATCTAAAATTTTTAACCCAATTTTTTATAAAAATATAAATAAAATCCTTCAAAAAAATTTAAAACAATTTATTTTAAACATCTATTTTTTTTTTAAATTTAAGCTAACCCTCAAAACTCTATCACCAGATTTGTCATTGTTAATGAAATGAAACATTATTTTTTTCTTAAATAAAATTGGTTGTTTAAATTTTGATATCGTAAATAAAATATTAAATTAAAAAATATTGTCTCATAATATATTTTATAATATTTTATATAAATTAATCGGTCAATAAGTTGAAAATTTATCTTAGATAAAAAATATTAATTATTTTTTCTTTGTTTCACTAATAACTACGAGGAAAGTGAAAAAATAAAGAGAAAAGAAAGTTTATCACGACATGTTAACATGAACGCGGGCATTGGCAACAGAATGACAAACGGGGCAAGTGCCTACCATGATGGACCCGCAAATCGTACATAGACATAGATGTCTGCATGGCAGCAACAGTACACTTGACTCCTCCACCCCACACTTTCTGCACTTACTGTCCCCATTCCCAACAACCTCCGCCGCCGCCGCCACCACCTTTCGCCACCCTTCGTCGCTGCTGCCACATCTAGACTCCGCGTCCTCTTCCAACGCGCCACCTCCCACGTGCGCCAGTACTTGTTCTAAATTACTGCGTAGGCAATTGGCCGTCGCTTCGTTCGTTTGTGCCAAATCCCTCCATAGCTGATTCTCCGCGTACAGGCTTTTCACCCTTTCTTGAAGAACCCAGTTTAGTTTCCCGATTCTTTGTATCTCTTCGTCTTTCTCCTTCAGTTTCTTCATCGCCCCTTCTTGGATTGCGTTAATCAACATTCTTGATTGCCTCTTTCTTCTCTCTTGAAGCTCCATCCTCATTTTTTCCGTCTGTGATTCATCCAAAAACATAAACTATATCAACATGTTAACTGTAATAAGAAAAAGTTGTTTTTTTCAAGGAGCTTACATGATCAGAAATAAAACGGTCAATATCTTCTTCTTGTTGTTGGATCTGGGAGAAGACATCAGAAAGTTTGGTCTTTTGAGGGACCGAATATGAATCAAAGCCACTGTTGAACGAATCTCTAGACCTTTTTCTTGGAGCTGAAACTGGGATATTCATGTTGTAAGTAAGACCACTATCGGCTTTGTTGATAGAAGTTCTTGCTGAGATATTTGGATCACAGACGAAAGGTTGATATAATGGTTGCATTGAATCAACCAGATGAGCACAAGAATCCATCTGGCTATTGTATAGATTTCCCATCCCTTGATTTGTTTTGATAAAATCTGTGCTGCAAAAAGGGAACAAAATCATGTTAAAGAAGAAAAAAAAAAGAAACCCCATGTTGAAGAAGAAGCACCTACCTGTTGGTGATTAACTGAGGAGGGAAAATATCCATACGCGGAGCTTCGACGGTCATTGGCTTTGATGTGTTGTTCTTCGAGTTTGCTATATATATATATATGGGCTTATCTGGTTTTTTAATGGGAAGAGAAAGTTTAGAATAAAAACAAGAGATAAAAGAGAGGGAATCTAGTAGTCATTTATCGTACACAAAATTTGTTTGGAACTTTTTGCAAAACATGGAGTGGCTGATGTATATATACACCTCACTTGCACATGCTTTTTATTGTTCTTTTATTAGGGAAAAAGAAAATTTGCATTTTGGGTGTGAAAGTTGATATCAAAGATGGGTTCTTTTTTCCCTTTTTCTTTTTTTGGAGGTTGTGGATTCAGACAAAAACTTAATTATGAATTAACAAGACTATATGCATTGCTTGTCACATTAATGTTTACTTTCTATTCCATGGGCACCTTTTCATTATTAGTTTGAAATGCTGAATCCATGTAGCTATCTATGTACATGGACAATGCTTTTTTTTTTCTTGCGTTCCAAACAGCTCAAAACTGTCGGTGCTATACTAGGGATAAAATTTCAATAAGTTTTATTAATTTAGTATCCAAATCCGAAACTTAAATATTTACTAACTAATAAATTCGTTCTACCCTCTTCTTGTGCCTCTCTCTATACAGTAAAATTCATGCAATCTCTTTTAAAAATATTTACTTTCTTATTTCACTTCATCTTCTACCTTCAAACCTATCAGTTCGTTTTTGCTTTAATCCCATTCTATCTCGTTTGTTAACGAGTTTACTGTGTATGCAGGTACAAACTCACTCAGTTGATCCATAAGTAGATCCAGTACTGAGTGAGATTACACCAGCAACAGAAGAAACAAAACTAATACTTTAGATCCCGATGCTCTGAAACGAGGATGAGCAAGAGAGTCGAGAGTTCTTCACTTTTATATTTTCCCGTTGGTTTCCAAATGATATGATAAAGTGTTTTATTCGCAACTTACTTTGAATATTCATTTTTTATTCACAACTTAATCATTTTAAACATATGATATAGTGTTTTTAAGTTCTCATGCAGTAGAACATAAAATGATAATTTTGTTATTTATTCTTTTAATTTTATCAACAAATAATGTCTTTAAATTATAGAATATCTATTATTTTCCAATAATTAACTCAGAATTGAAAATTTGAAAAAAATAATGAATGATCTAAGTATTTAATAGAGAAGTTCATAAGAGATAACATACGATCAAGAAGACATCCGATATAAATATGATTTGAGTTAACCGGTTTGGCGTTGTTTTTTAAGAGTGCTTTTGAAAAGTGAGGTTAGAAAGTGCTTTTAAAATTGATTTTAAAAATTTAAGTTTGAGATTTTAGTGTTTGATATTGTTATTCAAAAGTAATTTTAATAAGATAAAATATTCACCGACTGGGTTGGTTGAAGTGGTAAACAACTTAATATTGGTTAAGTAAGTTCTCATCCATCAAAGCTAGGTGTGTGACACGGGTCGTTTCGGATTAATTAGGGTGAAGTCTTGGAATCGGGAAGGCAACCAATAAAATAAGATGAAATGTTTCTTTTAGACATTATATTGTAAATTTAAAATATATTAATTTAAATTATTTTAAATTTATTAATATTTTAATATATCAAATTAAATTATTAAAAATATAAATGACAATTATAATTATAATAAAATATAAAATGAATTTAAAGTTTTTTTCTTGGACAAAACTTAATTAGTATATAATTAATACATAATTTATAAAAACAATTAAACTTTAATTTTTTAGGGAGAGGAGCCCATGCATAACAGTAATGGTAAAAGTGATTGGTTTAAAACTACCGTTCTAAACATACTTTTACCTTTAAATTTTTTACCCTTTTGATATCATTATGCTTTTAAACTTGACTTTTAGGTTAAAAGTGCGTTTAGAGAGTATTATCAAACAACCCAAATATACATACAAAGTATATAATACAAAAGAGAAGACAAGTTAAATTATTGATGGATCTAAATAGGCCCATCAACTAAACTTTGGTCTCCCATAACCTTGGTTTTCTCCCCACAATGAGTCGAAATGATGGGCAAAATTCACCACCACCATGAGAGGCAATTGACCAAATGGGATGGAGCAATGATGTGGCTCCCACCCCACGTCCTAGACAATCTTTACATCCCCCTAGTTGATCATTCCCCTTTCAAGCACGCACATTGAAAAGGGAAAAAGTGGAAAAATATTTATTCCCCAAAAAACAACAAAGGAAAAGGAGTTGGCACCACCATTGCAATTAAGTGTAGACAGATGGAGATGGATTCCCACACCCCCACCACCACTCTTATCAACTTTTATTAATGCTTTGCTTCCATCATTTTTTTCACTTTAACCGTCTCTCAAGAGAACAAAAGTGAACCAAAATAGGTAGCAATGGAATATTACATCCAACAAGAAGAGAATACAAGATATGTATGATCACCTAAATTCACCATTTGTCCTATCAAACATTTTATCCGTCATTATAATTACAACCTAGTGAATAATAACGAGCTAAAACTAATAAATCATAACATATAGTAGTTAGTTGAGTCTTAATTTGATTAATGTGATTGTTACTATAATATATGGGAAGACGTTAGTTTAAGGTGTTTACACGTTTTTTTTAAGTGTATCGATCAATGAATGGAATAAATTTAATCTTAATCGTAACGGAAGTGTGTATTAAAACCTCGATTACCATTAATGTCTAGACCATTTTATATGATGCTTGTCATTGTTAATGAAATTATAGTTTATGCTTGATTTAATCGTATCATATATCCTCAAATTATGATTATCATTTTAAATATGTCTTTAAATTTTTAGATATTTTAATTTTATATCAAAATTATGACTCTTATTTTAAATTGATATTTAAACTTTGAATATTTCAATTTCATCATTGAACCATAATCCTCATTCTAAATTGGTCCTCAAACTTTTGAATCTTTCAATTTCATTCAAATATGTAGTTAGTTTCAATCATATTTAACCTAATTTTTTTCAAATATGTAATAATATAATTTGATCTAACGGTTTTATTAAATGTGTTATGATTAGTATATATCTATAGTTAGGGATGAAATTGAAATGCTCAAGAGTTTAGGGATAAATTTAGAACAGAAGTCATAATCTGGATATAAAATTGAAATATTTAAAAGTTTAAGGTCCAATTTAAAATAAAAGTCATATAGTTTAGAGATGAAATTAAAATATTCAAAATTTAAAGGCTATATTAAACTAAAAAAATAATAATTTAAGAACGTTCGATGCTACTAACTGGTTTTTCCTTTTAAAAAATTAAACTGGAAGTATTTGCATTACTTAAAAATAAGTGCCAAAGTTGATGGAATATTGAATTTCTTAGGCAACTAAAACTATAAAATGAAAAAGTCCTGGAAAGTTTGAATGGGATTCCTAGAAATCCAAGATTTTCACTTTTAAAAGTAGGGTTTGTAGCAACAAAAAGTTTCACTAGGAAGCCACTAGTTACTAGTTCACTTTCTTTCTTTTTTTATATAAAGAATTAGAATTAGAATTAGAATTAGAATTTATCAAAGAAAAAATAAAGAAAGATAAAAGTGGTGATACGATTGAAAGTAAGTCTTCTTTAGTTGGGGTTGTCTCAGGAAAATCGGATTAATATACGGTTAATATACGACGTTACCAGATATATTAAAAGATATTTAACAAATTCGGTTTAGTGCTACCGGAAATGTTGAGTAATAATAATATTGTAGGTAAAAATCATGAAGAAATATTAAAAAATTTGGCATCTGACAAACTTAGCTTGTCGGTTTGTGTCGATACAAATAAAAATGTATCGATCCATAGGAATATAACAGGTAAAAATATGACAAAACCGGTTTCATTGTGACAAAATCGGTAAAGCGCTACCAAATATGTTAAAAGTATCAATTAGATTGAAATAAGTAACACTTTTGGAATTTAAAAGAAAAGCAGTAATAGCGCCTATAAAGTGTCGATACTTTATAAAAATATATCGCTCCATAACAATATAACAGGTAAAAATATGACAAAACCGGTCTCGAAATGACAAAACCGGTAACGCTACCGGATATGTTGAAAGTGTCGATACTTGGATATAAGTATCGACACTTTTGGAATTTAAAAGAGAATAAGTAATAGCGCCTATAAAGTGTCGATACTTTATAAAAATGTATCGATCCATAACAATATTACATGTAAAAATATGACAAAACAGGTCTCGAAATGACAAAACCGGTAAATCGATACTGGATATGTTGAAAGTGTCGATATTTTAATAAGTGTGCGTAAAATATTATCGATACTTTTTAAAGAAATAGGTAAATATCCTATCGAAAGTATCGACATCTGACTTAAAAGTATTGACACCTTGGTAATTGTATCGATTAATATAATAACATATCCGGTTAAAATATAAAGGGCATAGCTAAATTTCCTCTGAAAATAGATAGAAAACGGCCGAGTTTTTGAGAAATCGAAGCGTAATTGTTGCTGCATTTCATAAGGCGTTTTTAAATCGAAGTTTGTTTGTTTGTTGCTGCAGTCGAATCGAAAAGTACGTTGTCAAAACCCTAGTTTTTTATTATTACAATAATCAGAAATAGGGGTATTATGTGTTGTTTGGGGTTTTGAAAGTAAAGAAATATTTGAGACCGATTACAGATAGAAAATGATATTCTAGGTAGATGATAAATATCGATATTTTTATTAAATATTATAGGTAGAAAATGATATTATAGGTTTTATAAATGTGGCGATACTTGGAGTATTGAGTGTTCCTATTCGTTTGAAGGAAATAGGGATTAGGGGGTTTGGTTTGGAGATTTTGAATCGAAGCCAAGAAGGATTTGGGACAGATTATATAATATTATAGGTAGAAAATAAATATGGATACATGTATATAATATTATAGGTAGAAAATGATATTGTAGGTTGTATAAATGTGCCGATACTTATAGTTGTGGCCATTCAAATTCTTTTGAAGGAAATCGTTTTACTACAAGAGTAATTATCGATATTTGCATATTGAATAAAGTGTATGTATCCAGTATTTGATTTTGATTTGCGTAAACTGGTATATGAAGGAAAAATGAAGTCAACGGATCTTGAAATTGTTGGTGGCGAAGATGACTTTGAAATTGAGGTCGAGAGTCGAAAGCAACCAAAGGGTGGATATATGTACTTCTAGTAAGTATCAATGTCTTTTTGTTATTATTGTTGAAATGGTAATTGGATTAAAGTATTTAAGAACTTTTAATTGATAACAAATTTTAACTGTTGACAGTATGACTGAATTCCAAAGGATGAAGGAAGTTGGTAATCACATCGGTTCGGTATGTAAAATAAAATTGACATTGAGTATTATTTAGCGTTAATGTATTGATTAAGAAATGTTTATGCTTAATATTAGGTGAAAAATGATGTGTTGGAGAAATGGAAGTCGATGAGTGATGCTAAGAATGAACCTTACATCATACAGTCAAAGATGGATAGTGAAGAATACAAAGCTTGGAGGAAAGCACATGAAAAGAAGATATTCATTAAACTTGTAAATATTTTGATACAAGATATATAAGAACAATAACACTATATATTGTTAAAAATGTAGGAAGTGTCGACAAGGTGCAACATAAAAAGAGTGAATTCATTAATTGAACACCTTAAGGAGAAGCAGTAATTGAATGTGCTGGAAGAAATAGGGTTTGGATCGTTGATAGGAGTAAGGGACTGACCTATTCGGAGGGAAGTGTGTCGATCTTTGATAGAGCAATTCGATCTCCAACAATGTATTGCTAAATATGGTGATTATTCATTTCCTCTGGGGGGTCCCATGTGTTGCAGTCGTCTTGGGGGTAGAAAATGAATGCAAAAGTGTTGTAGAAGTTACTAAGAGTAAGAATTGGAAAGCACTTGCCTCCAAATATGATTTGAAGCACAAGGTGACATATGTTGAACTTGAAGAGAAAATCAAAAGTGGATCTTACGGGGGGATGACCTGAAGGCTCGAGTTCTATTATACCTTGTCGGGATCTTTCTTTGTCCAACAGGTGATACGTCAATGAACAAGGACAATATGAAGCTGATTTGCGTTGAAGGCTTGAATGGTAAATTCAATTATGCCGAATATGTCCATTCGAGATTGATTGAATCAATAATCAACTTTCAAAAGGGCAGCCAGAGATACCTCAAAGGGTACATAGCAATCTTAGAGGTAAATAAGTTGAATAACTTTTTTTAAATAAAATGCTAGTATAGTTATTATATAAAATGATAAATTTTATTATAACTGCAGGTTGCACTGTTCGATTTTTGGTCCGGCTGTAATAGTGTGCCTGCATATGAAAGAAACAGTGGCACGTATCCGTGCATGGGGAAGGAAGAGGTGGTTAAAGTGATGGCGAAGTTAAAGTTTGATAGATCGAGGAAGCAAGAAAGGGTAATAAATGTAATTAAATAATATTAAAATATAATCAATGTATTAATATTGTAATTTAATTTTGAAGGTTATTGGCAAGGAGTTAGAGGTGGCAGAGGAGGAAGTGGAGGCAGTGGATGCATTGGAGGAAGAGGAGAAGGAAGAAGAGATGGTAGTAGGGGGATGACGATGAGGGAAAACAAGTAAATTCAACATTTTGATGTCTGAATTGGCGGATGTAAAAAATTCCTTTTTGATATTTTTCAAAGACAAGCAAGAGTCGAAGAGGCAATAGAGAGGATTAAGGGGGAAGTGGGTGGAAAAATAGATGGAGTGGTGAAAGAAGTTGTGGAGTTGAGGGGTGAAGTTAAGATGGTGCTGGGTGAAAAAATTGATGGAGTGGTGAAGGAAGTTATGGATTTGAGGAGTGAACTTACAGGGGTAAAGGGAGTGGTTGAGAAAACTTGGATGAATGGGAAAAAATAAAGGGTGAAATAAAAATGATGAGAGTTTATAGAGGAGAAATATGATGAATTGAAAAAAAAATATGAAGAAGAAAAGATGGAGGAAGAAGAAAAGATGGAGGAAGTAAGGAGGAAGGATGTCGATGTGATTTATACACCGGGGAGTGTTATAGATGCAGATTTGGATTCGAAATGTCATACACCCAAGAAGAAGAAGCAGAAGATAAGTTGAATAAAAGAAAACTTAATTTGATTTTTATCATGTTGTGACAAAAAATTGTATGCAAAATTGTAGGTTGAAAAAGCGGAAATTCTAAGCGGAATTGGTGAGCTCGAAGCTGCAATGTGTGATTATTTATGGAATAGTTGGATAGAATCGGCGTAAGTGAAAATATTTCTTTGTGAGTGATATTTAAATATTTCATGACAAAATATTAATCCTAATGCTTCATACAGACATGTTGTAATCGCAATTGGAAATCAATTCGCTACTGTAAATGACGTTCAAACGTTGAAGCCTGTGGAATGTATTAGCGGTATGGTAAGTAGAAAGTAAGAAATGTTAAAACCTAATGAATATGTTCTGATTTAGGTTATTGATTTGCTCGGGTGGACATTATGTTACGACGAGAAAAAGTTACTCGGGAAGATTGACTACCTTCCATACCACTTAGCGGTGAGTTAAATTAATAAATGTTGAAAAGTAGTGTTATAGATGGTAAATTAGTAATGATTGTTGCGTAAATGCAGCAACAAGCGTTGGAGGCCAACGACAACGTAACTGTTGATGGTCTTGCGAGCTTTGGGTGCCATATTAGATGACTATGTGAAATTCACCGAGTGTGACAAGGTAAGACACCATACGAATTGCAAATGATGTTTTTGAATATATAATGTTGAATTTTGTCAAATTGGGTGTGAAATTTATTGCAAATCATGATCACAATAAACTACCAAAATCCCATTGGTGTATGTTGGTGTTAGATATAGTATAATGTGTTGCAACGGTATATGATAGTCTGTTTTCATCTCAAGCAACCAAACAGAGAGTGAAAGATGCTAAGAGATTGGTATGTATGAACGGAAATTATGTAAATTATAATGCACAATATTTTTGGATCATAACTTGATATTTTTTAATACAGATGAGAATATTTTATAGGTATAATAAAGAACGCATTTGGGTAGAAGTATGTGGCTCTCTAGGAAAGGTCCCATTGAAACAATTCAAATTTGTTAAGCATAAGATAATGAACAATTGAATGGGTATGATATGTTGTCATAAATAGAAAGCACAATTTCTGCAGGTTTCATAATTGACATGTGTGGTATTCAAATTTCGTAACAGATATGATTGTGGCATTTATGTGATGATGCGGATGGAAGCGACCTGTTCTAGAGGGGCAACTGGTGATTTTGTAAGTGGAATTAAAAATTAGTTTGCGGTTAATTGTTAAAAGTCATAGATTGAATGTTGTGGTTTACAATACTTGACATATTGACAATTTGAATATAGGTTGTTGGACAATGGGATCGTATGCGAATATTAAATGATCTCGTAAGCCACAATCAAAATAGACTAAGAGAGGAGATGACAAAATCTGCCATTAGACACAAGCATAACAAAAGGAAGCGATGATGTAAATGTAGGGGAAATTTTGTATACGATTTATAAGTTGTATATGATTTATAATTTTGTATGTGAATGTAATTATGTATGAGATGAGAAAAGTTAGCAATAGGTTGTTGTACATGTTTCATATACACAGTAGGAGTCATTTTTATACTTACGATATATGGAGATCGTTGTCTGCATTATTCCAAATGTCACTAACATAATTGTCATCATGTGCGGGACTGAATGATCATTCCATTCCGTCTTCGAAAAAATCAGTTGATGTAGGATGTGTGCTTGTTTTCAAACTAAGCTTGACTTGAGGACATGTTAGTTTGTTATGTCCATCACCGTTGCAGAACCCACATCACCTAATTTTCTTCTCGACCTTGTTCTTTGGCACTTCTTTTCGCTTGCGTTGTTTTCGTTAAGGGTCGTGAACATTGTTTACTACACTGTTTCGATTGACTGAATCATTCAAACCAAACGATTTTTCAAATTCTTATGTTAGTCTTTTCATCTCATCTCTTGCGGTTTTGAAAGACGCGTCTGTCTTTGATGTAGTGTAGCATAACCTACTTGACGTTGCACGTAGAGCAGTGAACCTTGCCATTTGCATTACTTCTGGAGGCACATTCAAGTCAACAAAACTGGGTGCAGAAGCCTTCGCTTCCTTAGTCCACCTACTTTGAATAAAAGACCTGGGCAAATATATGTAATCCAAGTGCTTTAAAATGTGAAGTTGATGGCGACATGGAAGTCTGACAGTCTCGAATTTTATACATGAGTAATTTAGGGTTTTCGTACATAAATCAAAATTGATTTCAAATGTCCTAATTTTTCTTTGTAATTTTTCAAAATATAATTTTGACATTAATCTGATAAGGACTGAATCTATTCCTGAATTCAGTATAATGTTTCCCGTTGAAGTTCTCCTTGGAACAAACGAAAAGATTCGCGTGTATAAATCTTAGCAGCATGACTTTCAAGGTCAATTAGTTTTGTGATCTGGAAGGGCTTCGTCTGGGAACTTAAGTAATACGCTTTCAACCCGTTCATACGCATTCTACTAATTACATCTTCAATTGCACGAACAACATCTAAATATGTCTTCTTGTGTTTTAGTGCAATTGCGAGTGAAGCATTCATAGACTCGCACCTTTGTGTTGAGCGAATATTTCCAAAGAAATGATCGGTTAGATATGCTTGTGCACATAAGTGCCGAGTATTTCCATTCTCAATCACCCATGGATGCTTTTTGACGTTGAATTCTGAAACAACTGAACTCCATTGAATATCAAATTCGTCGGTTGTCCACCAGGAAGCCATGCATTTTGAGAATGTTGCTGTAAATTTTGGGTCACCAATGTTAGCTTTTGCATTGTGAGAAAGATGCTAAGAACGTAATCTGTGCTTAGCATAAGGGATAACAGATTTGATAGCCCTCTGCATTGCTCTATACCCATCGATGACAACTGAAATAGGCGATTTATTCATCATGGCTTTTAAAAATTTCTTTAGCACCCACTTGAAAGATTAGGACGTCTCGTCAGCAATTATGGCAGTAGCAAACACAATTGTGTTATGGTGATGATTGACACCGACAATAGACATAATTGATCGACCATACAAATTATATTTGTATGTTGTGCGAACATAATTACATCACCGAAGTATGTGTAATCTGATCTCGATGTAGAATCCGAACAAATAAGATTATGCAATGCCCCTGATTCGTCTACCGAATATGTCATAAAAAACTCAGGATCATCATGTTTCTTATAATCAAAGTAAGCAATAATTGCATTCACATCCCCATCAACAATTTCCTTTGTTTTACCTCTTTGAAGTGCATTATAGAAGTCTTTATGTGTAAATCCAACATTATGATAGCCCCTTGCCTGCTGCGTTAAATAGTTCATTACTTGTGAAGTGCTAACACCGACCTCTTTCATTGTTGTTGCCTCATCGATATCAGCCTTACTTACAGCTCTATTAGAACACATAAATAGCATGCAGGTGTACACTATGCATGATTATGTTTCTAATAAGACTTACTTATAACCCACTGATCGTTTGTATTTGTTGTTGTAACTACGACTCTAGCCTTGCATCTCGTTCTTGTGACTGTCGTATGAGCATGTTGATGATCAACAATATTGACTTTGGATACTCGAAACCCTTATTTGGAACAACAAAATTCTTGTGTCTTTACATTCCCTTCCATGTCAAGCCGTGTTGTTCCCCAACGTGCACTAAAACCATGTTCTCGTGCGTATCCCTTGTAAAAGTACGAAGCTTGATCACATGAAGAGAAAATTTGACCAACCAATCAGTCTGATTCATCAACATTATGTACTTCATGGCATTCCTCGGTTGGCTTAACATCGTCTGTATCAGTATGATCCATGGAAACCATTTTGTTGTGCAAGTTCAGTGGTCCCAACCGGAGTTGATGGAGATGTAAGTAAAGGTTCATTGAACAACATGTATCAGTGGTGTATTCAATAGGATGTGGTAGTGGTAGTTGAAGGGTGGGTACAACATTAATTTTGCAGGACATATTTAGGTATGTACAATAACTACAAAATTCAACTTTTATTACTTTAAAGTAATAGGTAAATTTACAATGTTGGTGGTAAAAATAGACTTTTTTAATGGAAAAATTAGTAAACATAATGTATCAACAATTTTTAAATTGTATCGATCCCAAAAACATCAAAACCAATAATTATAATGTAATAGGTAAATTTATAACGTAACCGGTATAAATATACCAGTTTTATGAGAAAATAGGTCTACATAATGTATCGAAACTTTTTAAATTTGTGTAGATACTCTTTGTCAAGAATGAATGACAAACTAGGTGCACGCATAAAGTGTCGATATTTTTTAAAATTATATCGATCCCAAAAACATCGAAACCAATAATTATAATGTAATAGGTAAATTTACAATGTAACCGGTAAGAATATACCGGTTTTATGAGAAAAATAGGTCTACATAATGTATCAACATTTTTTTAAATTTGTGTCGATACTTTTTGTCCAGAATGCATACCAAACTAGGTGCACGCATAAAGTGTCGATACATTTATTAAAAGTATCGATCAAAAAAAATCGAAACCCATAATTTTAATGTAATGGGTAAATTTACAATGTAACCGGTAGAAATATACCGACTTTATGAGAAAATAGGTCTACATAATGTATCGACACTTTTAAAATTTGTGTCGATTCTTTTTTTCCAGAATGCATGCCAAACTAGGTGCACGCATAAAGTGTTGATACATTTAAAATTTTATTAATCCCAAAAACATCGAAACCGATAATTACAATGTAATAGGTAAATTTACAATGTAACCGGTAGATATATACCAATTTTATGAGAAAATAAGTCTACATAATGTATCGACACTTTTTAAAATTATGTCGATACTTTTTTTAAATTACGCTTTTTTTCCTTCATTATTTATATGTTAAAAGAATCGATATAAACTCCAAATCGAAAACCCTAAACCTAAAAACAAAAGATAACACTTTGACTCCGACGAATACTTGAGTTCATAATAGTTACGATCAAATATTCAGGTAAATTTATCAATATTTTGTTATAAATTAGGGTTTGATTGATTTCCAGGTTGGACTTTTTTTCCTTAATGTTTGTGTTCCAATGTAACAACATCCACACCTAAATGGCTCCAAAACGTCAGAGGCGCGATGCTTCTCAAACTTCTTCCCAACCAAGCTCTTCTCAAAGACAACCTTCTTCTCAACCAATCGCTTCTTATGAGCAAATCAGGTCGTTCGAAACTCTGAACTTTAGAACCGATGAGGAGAAAGAAAGATGGTAGAGAAGTTTCAAAGTAAGGAAGATTCGTCCCGAACGTGTCATTGACCTGGGTTTCTTGTTCGATGATAAATATGATTTTAGTTTTAAATCCACATTTACATCTTGGGGTTGGCTTGAATTTCTTGGTGTAGAACTAAAATATTACCCCAACTTAGTTAGAGTATTCTATAATAATGCTTCCTTCGAGCGTGAGCCTAATAAGAATACTATAATATGAATTAATACCTATGTCATGGGGAATGATATATATATATATATATATACACATATCTGGATACTATTGCTTCGGGTATATGTGTCGAGAATAAAGGGGATTCAGATGAAAATGATTTAGATACTACAATAAAACGTGTTGCTAGAAATAACCCAATTCACCTAGATGTAGAGTCGAGAGTGTTTCACAAAATGCTCACTTGGTTTATTCAGCCTACTGGGGGAAAATATTCAATGATTTGAGACAGCGATTATTGGTGGATAGCAAAGTATAGATCCAAAACGGCTCCAAACATTGCTAAACTGATATTTAAGACAATTGTATATATGGTCACAAAGAGAGCATCAATTTCAACTTACTACCATATGGATGTGTCATCACCCATCTGTTGAATAAGAAAGAAGTTGATTTTTCACTTGACTCCCCTGTTCGATTAACCTGAAAGATTAACATGTTATTTATTACCAGAGCGGGATATGATTTTGTTGAAAATGTCGGTTGGAAGCATGACAAGGATGTTATATTAGATCAAGAGAAGGAGAAAATAGACCCTATTGGCCATGAAGATGACCGACCAATAGGAGACACAATGATGGAAGAAGCTCCAGGTAGAGAGGATGTCACAATTAAGATAGTGATGAAATACATGGTCAATTTTCGGGAGCATATTGATTCCCTTATGAGCGAAATGCGAGCCGATATTGCATCATTGCGCGATGAAGTCTATATTTTGCGTGACGAACTACGTCAATGGCATCAAACGAGTTAGGTAATTAATTATTTATGTTTCTAAACATTTACACATTGTAAAATGCATTTTATTTTCTTTTAACATATGTAGACAACCAAGAGCTCAATGAAGATGACGATGAAGATGAAGATGATGATGATCCAAACAAGTATATCGTGTCTGCAACACCGCCGACAAGAAAACTTGTAATTTTTTATGTCAATGGTGTCCTTGTCTACTTCTCAAAAACTACAAAAGGTTTTAATTATGTTCATTTGTATCCATTATTTTAACATATAAGCATACAACTTTAATCTCACTTTCTTCATGTTGTAGATGTTATCCTGAGAACAGAAGTATTTGAATTTATGCATTTTTTTTTACAAAATTTAGCTGTTGTAATTTTGTCTTCGAAGATAAGGTTAGAACTGTTTAGCGATTGAATTACTATAGACAAAATCGTTAGTATACAATTCAATGTTAACATTAGAACTTGATTACAATATCAGGTATAACATCGACCGTGTACTTCACAAAATACCTTTGTTCTCTGACCAATTTCTATTCATTTGGGTAAGATGAATGTCATTACATATAATAGTTTTATTTGTCTATGATTCCTACATATTTATGTTCAACTATTTGTAAACAGTATCAAGGAAATTGCAAAAAAGAAGATAATGTTACCTACTGTAAAGATCTCCAAGATGTTTGGAACGCATATCCTGATTTTAACTCCCTAAACACACTGTTGGTCGATGATTCAGCACGAAAAATGATTTAGAATCCGGTAAGTTACATCTATGCCATATGTTTTTCCATTTAAATAGGTGTTTATACGTTGGTTGATTAAAAATTTATGTTTTTATATATAGAAATACAATTACATATGCCCACATCCCTTCTACGCTTCCTATTCGGACGACAATGCTCCAGGTATGACACAAATTTATTCATGCTTATGCGAATTTAGTTTCTTGTTAGTAAAATTGCACCTGATTAGCTTGATAATTGAAATTATTTATATATGTCTTTAGAAAAAAGCGGTAACATACGAGAGTATTTGGAAAATTTGTTGAAAGCACCTAATGTTCCGGACTTCGTTAGAATAACCATTTTCATCGGATTAATTTCGTTGTGGGTACATTATTTGAACATTGTTATGTATAAATTTGTTGTGTATGTATGTTTTGGTTTGATTATATTGTGTGTGTGTGTGTTATGGTTTGATTATATTGTGTGTATATTTTCATTCGATTTACATAATACATATAATGCATTATTTTCAATTTTAAAAATACTAAAACATATAACACAGTAACTGTGTATTTTAATATTCCATAGTATAACATGTGATTTATACAGTAAATATTCTATTCAGATGGGTTGTGCATAATAATCAATCTATCTCCTATTCTCTTCCATGTGACTTATACAGTAAAGTATTCCCATGTGACAAGTGTGACAACCCCATCAACTCAGAACTCAGCTTTGAACTGAATCAATATTGTCTTTTACCGGCTTGATGGTTCATAACGCATGTTACTTGAATAATATGAATCAATTATGTAATTTCCATGTTCAATTTAACACTGCATTTCATTTTCATTTCATATTTAATTAGAGTTTGAATTTCAATTTCAATTTCAATATAAATTTCGGCTCCACTATAAATATTAGCCCTAAACCAAAATTCCATCCAAACAACAACTTACTCAATGGATGCATCGAGAGGTAACATCAAATTCCATTTCTAAGGTAACAACAACCTTTTTCAAAACTTATTAACATAGACAATTTGCATGCCATCATTGATTATTCCTAATTTCCATTGTTTTTTTTTCCAACTTGAAACCCGAGGAAAATCTCGATCATTATAATCTTGAGTAACAAGCAGGAAGATTGTATATCCGAAGAATGCCTTCCGGATATTATCCATTTAATCCAGCTCATTGAGATAGGTTAACCCTAAATCGAAACCATCGGAGCGAAACATACTTGATGTAGAAGCAGCTGCAGATTTAAAATCTCAACGGTGATGCATTTGGTTCTCAAACAGTAAAAACGTAAGAAACGGTTCGGACATATGATCTGGGTGGTATACAGTAAATGTAATAAAGGGCAACTAAAAATCTCGATAATGGAGTGCTACAACTTGTAATAATAACAAAAATAATTGAATGGTATACGTGTATCAACTATCGATACTTTGCTAAATTAACAATGTAAACGGTAAATTCTACCGGTGCAATGATAATAGGAGTACATGACAAGCGTCTCAACTTGTCATTTATGACTATTTTCATTATACCGGAGAACATTTATCCGTTTACATTGTTAATTGTACCGATACTTATGCTTTACGTGTGTATCTTCCATTATTTAACATTATTATTAAAAGATCTAGTGTTTAATTCTCGAGATTTTTTTTGATGCATTTTGTTGCATTACCCGTGTGATACCCAAATCATAAGTCCGAATGCTTTAAATGTTTGAGAACCAAATGGATCTCCTTCGAGATTTTATATCTGCAGCTGCTTCTACATCAGCTATGTTTCTCTCAGACGGTTTCGATTTACGGTTATCCTATATTCATGAGCTGGATGAAATGGATAATATTCGGAATACATTCTTTGCCTACCCAGTCTTCTTGTTTGTTACTCAAAATTATGATGGTCTAGATTTCCCTTGCGTTTCATTTAGGTTGATTGCTCCGAATATATAACGATATTTGATCTCCGAATCGTTGTTGGTTGATTGGTCGGGCTTTTATATCCATATTTGCTTCTCTGTATACCGATACATTTGAGGATTGTTGAAATATCAATACTAGTTATTAATGTATTTTATATATGGGTGCAAATGTATCGAAACACATTATTAAAGTAATAGGTAAATTTACAATGCAATTAGTAAAAATACATTTTTACAATGACAAAATTAGTAAACACAAACTTTTCTCAATATCTACCAAATGAGATACACGCATAAAGTGTCGATACATTTATTGTAAGTATCGATCCTCAAAATATCGAAACTGGTTATTATAAAGTAATAGGTAAAATATACTTGTTTAATGAGAGAATAGGTAAACATAAAGTGTCTATACAATTTTAAAAGTATCGACCCCAAAAAATCAAAACCGATAATTATCATGTAGGTAAATTTACAATGTAACCGGTAGAAATATATCGGTTTAATTAGAAAATAGGTTAACATAATGTATCGACACTTGTGAAATTTGTGTCGATACTTTTTGTCTAGAATGAATGCCCAAACGAGGTACACACATAAAGTGTCGACCCCAAAAACATTGAAACCGATAATTATCATGTAATAGGTAAATTTACAATGTGACCGGTAGAAATATACCGGTTAATTAGAAAATAGGTCAACATAATGTATCGACACTTGTGAAATTTGTGTCGATACTTTTTGTCCATAATGAATGCCCAAACGAGGTGCACACATAAAGTGTCGATACATTTTTAAAAGTATCGACCCAAAAAAATCGAAACCGATAATTATAATTTAATAGGTTAATTTACAATGTAACCGGTAGAAATATACCAATTAATTAGAAAATAGGTCAACAAAATGTATCGACACTATTTAAATTGTATCGATACTTTTTGTCCAGAATGAATGACAAACGAGGTGCACGCATAAAGTGTCGATACATTTTTTAAGTATCGACCCCAACAACATCGAAACCGATAATTATAATGTAATAGGTAAATTTACAATGTAACCGGTAGAAATATACCGGTTAATTAGAAAATAGGTCAACATAATGTATCGACACTATTTAAATTGTGTCGATACTTTTTGTCCAGAATGAATGCCAAACGAGGTGCACGCATAAAGTGTCGATACAATTTTAAAAGTATCGACCCCAAAAACATCAAAATCAATAATTATCATATAATGAGTAAATTTACAATGTAACCGGTAGAAATATATCAGTTAATTAAAAAATAGGTCAACATAATGTATCGATACTATTTAAATTTTGTTGATACTTTTTGTCTAGAATGAATGCCCAAACGAGGTGTACGCATAAAGTGTCGATATATTTATTAAAAGTATGGACCCCAAAAATATCAAAACCGATAATTATCATGTAATAGGTAAATTTACAATGTAACCGATAGAAATATACTGGTTAATTAGAAAATAGGTCAACATAATGTATCAACACTTTTTAAATTTGTATCGATATTTTTTAAAATTACGCATTTTTTCCTTCATTATAAAAGTGTCGATACAAACCCTAAATCAAAAAACCCTAAAGGCAAAAGAGAACTCTTCCACTCCGTATTCGTCCAGACGCATAACAGTTACGATCAGATCATGTAAATTTATCGATATTGTGGTATTCAAATTAGGTTTTGATTGATTTCTAGTTTGGACACTTTTTTCCTTGATGTGTTCGATAGGTATGTTGTCAAAACCCTAATTTTTTAGAATTTTAGTCTTCAAAAATAGGGGTCAGGTTTTAAATTTTGCTATTTTTGAATGGACCTATTATAGGTTTAATCTTTGTTCGCGAAGATGATGACCTTCAAATAGAGCCCCATCGTATCAACATTGAAGAAAACTGAATCCCTCCAACGTAAGGAGCGCATGATTGAACATTACATTTAATAGTTGTATTTAGTTGTTGAAGAATTGTTCTTCATTTTATATAAGGATAGTTGTAATGATATCCGTTCACGTTTCGGGACCAATTAGTTAGATGCATGCAGTACCCTATATCCTCGAGGTAGAGCACAAGAAATCAGGCACTTAAAGATTTACCAAGAGCGGTAGCTCTTGCTCTGCATGAAGACCGAACCTAGAATCAACTTTGCAATTATGCCTATCATGCTGAAGAGAACCTGCTGAATGATATGATTTTCACACAACTGCAAGCATTTTATGGGAAATCCTGAGATCTTTGTTGCATAATTTTAGCAGAGTAGTTGGGTTTAGGGTTTAAAATTCTAGCAGTTGTGTGCAAATCCTATCATTCAGCAGGTTCTCTTCAGCATGATAGACATAATTGCAAAGTTGATTCTAGGTTCGATCTTCATTCAGAGCAAAAGCTACCGCTCTTGGTAAATCTTTAAGTGCCAGATTTCTTGTGCTCTGCCTCGAGGATATAGGGTACTGCATGCATCTAACTAATTGGTCCCGAAACATGAACGGATATCATTACAACTATCCTTATATAAAATGAAGAACACTTCTTCAACAACTGAATACAACTATTATATGTAATGTTCAATCATGCGCTCCTTACGTTAGAGGGATTCAGTCCCTAAACCCTCAAAGAAAGCTTGTATTACCAATTTCTACCTTACAATTTAGACCCCAGGTTTTATTGGCTATGTAGTCAACATGATTAACATGGATAATCCCAGTTTCAAAATTGATTCCGGCCATGATTTGCGGAAGACTCTATTCTACAGATTGTTTGGTAAGGTTAAAGTATCGGAGTATCCAAGTACCGGTTAAAAGTAAGCAATTATTGTATTGACACCCAATTGACGATTTCCTTTGCTTGACATCTTTCAAGTGCATTGTATATGTCATTGTGTAAATCCAATATTCTGATAAGTCTTTATGAGCTTTGTATAAGTAATAGTTAAATTTAAAAGGTACACGGTAAAATTATACCGGTATCATGATAATATTATAAACTTTATATATGTATCAATACTTTGTTATATCGGTCTCGATACTTTAATTCCACATGAAGGATATTACTTTTAAGTAATATTATACACTGGAGGCTCAAACGCACGCAAAATATATATATATATATATATATTCCATACTTATAATTTAGAAACCTATTACTTTTAAGCAATAGATTAATTTCCAATGAAAACGGTTAAAGTCAATCGGTATCATTATAATATGCGTAAACAATTACCATGTTCATAAATCTACAAATCAAGTGATTAATCAGTTATGCTATCGTGGGATTCCTAATGGCTCAATCAGTTTAAATTTTGTTAACATTTATTCCTAAGGTAAGTTTATCAAAAACTGATAACAAATTAAGTAAGTAATTACCACCAGCTTTAATAATGTGCAACCTATTACGTTACATAAGCGCTACCTAATATGTTATTATGCTTGATAATGTTTCCAGTAATTAACAGGTTATGTTATCCTTGGTAACATTTTAGGCGTTTACCTAATATGTTGTAATAACAAATTAAGTAATTAATCTATTTTATTATATAAGCGATGCCTATTACGTTATATAAGCACTACCTAATATGTTATTGTGCTTGATAATGTTTCCGGTAATTAACCGGTTATGTTATCCTTGGTAACATTTTAGGCGTTTACCTAATATGTTGTAATAACAAATTAAGTAATTAACCTATTTTATTATATAAGCGTTGCCTATTACATTATATAAGCGCTACCTAATATGTTATTGTACTTGATAATATTTATGGTTAAATGATATAACATAACCGGTCTACATTTTAACCAGTCACTTGTTTAACCAGTCACACCGTTTTTTAGTCGTTTTTTAACCGCCGCACACCAGAACTTCCGTCTTTAGTTCGTGTTATAGCCGCTCTGTTTAATAAAATATGAATTATTGATATTTTATTATCCGATGAAAAACTAACGAAATAGTTAACAATATAATTGAAGATTCTTCTTCCTCATATATCGATTTTGGTTCGATTCCTGCACTTCACATAATATTTTCCATAAAGATCTTTATGAGCCTCTTTATAACTGTATAAACTCCTCTCTCTTTTTTGTTCTCCAGGTTCCAGGCTTCGTCTTGGTTAATCCTGATTGACCCGCATCGCACACCTAGCATTGGTGGGTGAGTCTCCTAACAAAGATTTTCTGCATGCACAAAGACTCAAACTTGAGAGCGTATAAACTCCTTTTAATGTAAATGTTTGGGCTCTCACATTCACAAAAAAAAAAAAAAAATCAAGTGGTGATTGTCTTCGCATGACAAATTTGCCTTGCCAAAAGATTAATTACCTATAATCATGTTGTTGATTAGTGCTAAACTTAAACTAAATTAATCAAAACATTAGGTTTTCACACGAACATGAGAATCCAAGATAAATCATGCACCTTAAGATGTAATCGATTGAGTTGTATTTTGACCTCTTCTCCTTTGATGAGTTCTATGTGTCAAAAGATGTTCTAAGTTTTTGGTTTCCAAGAAACAATGGAAGCCCATTTGTGGGGACAATCTTCTTTGGATATTGCTGTAATTTTTCACAGTGTTATGCTTTACTTTGAATTAACAATGTTAACAAAAATCTATAAAATCTTTGGGTAAATTGTAACTAATCTGACACCTATATTTATTAAATGTTATAAACTTTATACATCTATGTATTAAATCAATGTCAAATGTTTAACAATATAACATGGATTCAATATTAAATAAGTATTAAATATAATTAACTTCATATTATATTTGTTAAATATAAGTATTAAATATATATATATATATATATATTAAATTTGTTTAAAGAAAAATATAGGTAAACGTTAACAAAAATAAAAAAATTCAAATTATTTAAAAGTTCATATATCAAATTAGTTAGATAGGTCCTTAATTCAATAAAAAAAATTGGTACCTGTGTTTTTCTTTATATATATATTAAAACCACTAATTTTGCAAGCCGTTGAAGCAAATATAGAAAGTTATTTAATACATCATTTATATAAGCATACATTTATTTTGATGTTATAGGTCTTACATAATGTTTTAGATTTTAGGATTTAAATTTTAAATTTTAAAATTAAGATTTGAAATTTAAATATTATAATATAAGGTTAGGATTTGAGATTAGAATAGATAAATTGTGTAAATATTATAGCATGTGATTTAATAATACCTTATAAAATATTATCTGATATACAGATTGTTCAAAATTTTAAGTTACATGAGCCCTTCTATTTTATTGTCATATGTTTTATTTGTCGTTTAACGTTTAAGGTTTCATGATTTAAGATTTAGAGTATAATATTAATATTTTAGTATTTATAGTTTATGATTTAATATGTTAAATTGTAATATTTTAAATTAAAATAAGTTATATAAATATTTTTATATAACATGTATATTAAATATTTTTGATGCAAATATAAGCTTTTAGTTTTATTAAGAAAAAGAGAAAAAAATTAAAAAATATAATGAAGGTTTACAACTATAAACACAAGTTAAACACATAATTAGAACATTTCATATAATCCTTGATACAAGAAACTAGACACTTAAGATCATATAAGAAACGTACATTGAAAAGATTAAAAATTCATCAAAAAACTCAGACAAAATATAAATACGAATAGATTTGAATGCATAGACAAAGGAACAACAACATAGAATCAAGCTATTGAAAAGATCACAAATAACCGTAAATCAGAGTCGAATGTTATAAAAACTATCTCCGAACACAAATCACATATTCAAATTCATTCTGAGAGTCCAAAACAAAACAAATAAATCGAATAACAAATAAACGACATCTTAATCAATCGAGATAACATCAAATCTAACTCTATAAAAATTAAACGAATATTAAATTATAACCTTAGCTAAAACCCAGACGAATATAAAATATGCAATCATTTTCGAAATCAGAATTTCTCTTTTATGGCTGCGAAAAATAATTAATCGAGTGTGGCATTGTATAGACGCTTTAGTGTTGTCATTCGTCACGTACTTTATAAAAATTAACGTGACACCATTGTGGACCATTCTTATTTTACAGCCTTCCAATATTTAATGCATGATGTGGATAGATTGTGCTCTATACCTTTTTATTTTTTTCAATGTGAAAATAAGTTTTAGATTGAAGGTGGCGTAGGGTTTGTGTCTTTCCATGTCATGATGAAATCCCTTGAAGAAACTGAAATACTAACTACATATAATTAATTTAGGCCTTTCTTCTCTCTTAATTATTACCCTAACATGCCTACTAATGCTACTATTTTTATTAGTATTTGCCAACAAGTAATTTTGCGTATAAATTCAGTCTTTGACGATTGTATGTAAAAGATATTATATAAAAATCTCTTTGTCAAAGGGTACTTAACTGTTCATTATTAAATGATTGAGTCTTTAAAATAAATATTATCACTTATAATTACCCTAGATTAGTAAAAAAAAAAATTATCACCTCTAAATCATTTAACACAAGTCTAAAATTGTCAACAATCTCTAGAACAAGTGGTTAAAAAACTCTTAGTTGACATTTCTATCTTCCTTAACTTATGGGTTCAACATGTTGTGGAATACGACTATCAGATAGAGCAAAATCGTAATTGATAATTTGAGAAAATAAAATGAAGATAAAGAAGACACAAATTTTACGTGGCAAACCCCTAAATAATATAGGGTAAAAAATCACGGGCAAAGATAGAATAATTTTACTATTAGAAAATAAGAATTACAATTTCTCTCGATCTAACAAGGAGAAAACAATAGCAATTCTCTCTTGATAAAAAGGAGAAAATAACTCTCAAGAAAACTCTCTAAATTCTCTAATATTGGGAGAAAGCTAGAATGATTTGAGATGATTTTAAAGCTAAATGGGTTAGGGTATTTATAGTTAAAGCTTAAGGACTAATCTTATAAATACACTAAAGTATATGAACTAAATTTGATAATTTTTCCTTACCAAATTTTCAACAGAATATGCTTCTTTTTTTACCAATGTCACTCGGTGCATTATGCACCGAAAGAAATTTTGAATTTCATCACAACATCCATTAAAAGTAAAAAATTATTTTCTCCCTTCCCTAAGGAGGAATTGTTTAAAAAACACATAAGCCCGAAATTTCACAAGTTTAGAAATCGAAGGTTTTGAAAATATTTAAGTATTATCTCTAGAGCCGTCGTTTTCAGGCTGTTGTTGCACACGCCCAAGCGAACAACCAGTCGGCAATTCCACTTCGTTCTGCTGTAGTGAATCGCAGGATACCTTGGGAGCGGCCGCATGAAGGTGCTTATAAGGTGAACACGGATGGTTCTCGTCATAATAGCTATGGTTTTGCAATCTGTGGAGGGGTGATTCGGGATCATCATGGACATTGGGTGCATGGATTTTCCAAGTTAATTGGGAATTGCTCTGCTTTGGATGCGGAATTGCGGAGTATTTATGAAGGGATACAACTTGCTTGGAATATGGGTCTCCGATCAGTCTTTGTGGAGTCGAAGCAAGCTAGCCATTGATGCCAATACTGGGAAGGTGGATATCTTGGGAATTTCTTCGATGGTCAACCATCTAAGGGACTTTATGGGGCGAGGTTGGAGTTTGGTTTTTTCGTACATTCCTCGGGAAAGAAATGCTTTAGCTGATTGTATGTCTCGGGTAGCTTGGTCGCGATCGTGGGGACTACAGGTTTATTCAGAGCCACCGTGGGAGGCTCTCTCGATTGTGCAACAGAAGTCGCACGAGGTGTTTCGTCTGATTACCCTTTCTTAATTTTGGTTTGGGTTCTACTGTTCCATTCAAATATATATATATAAAACAACAAATAACCCAGAAATCCTAAAGGATACACATCATTTCTAAATGAAATTGATTTAATTGACAATATATATATTTATTTTAAAATTAACTCTGAAAAAGTAATTAAAGCGAAATCATATATTCAAAATCAAATATCAAATGACTTGGATTAAAAGTCTTTTTTTTTTTTTAAAAAAAAAGATCAACTCTATCCATTAAAAGTAAGTATTGATGACTCTTGAAATAGATTTATCTATCCAAGAATAAGTCTTGATGACCCTTTGTACTCTCTATGATCCAATTGCTTCAATATAAAAGAGATCTAACTCATTCTTTAAGATCAATTTTTGATGATTCTTGAAGAAAATTTCAACATATAAAGATCACGTCTCGGCGGATCAATTCTGAAACTATCTTAGCCAAAGAAATCTGTAAACCTAGTTTAAGATCAAATCCCAATGATCCTTGAAATTAATAGTATGAAATTAATTGTATACATCTAAAATCAAATCTAGACAATCTTTGAAATATTTAAACATATTCATTGGAAAAAAAAAATTAAACATAAAACATAAAGTTACATCCTCCACAATTGTCAAAGGGGAAACGTAAAAGAATAGGAGGTTTTCGTGTGGGATGATTATTACGTAGTATGAATCTGTTTAAAATTTTATTAATATATTGATAATTCATACACACCTTAGAGATACAATTATTCAAATACGAATTTTATAAGAAAAATAACATTATCTTCTACCATTAAATCGAATCAATAAATTTTATTTTGTCATTGAGTCGAATGAATAAATTTTATACACATTGTCTAAACCACTTTACGCTGGTCTATATCCACTTGAAAAAAAAAACTTGCGCAACTCAAAATCCATTAAATGATTCAAATTTTACTTCCTTTACTCCTTTTAGTAGCTTACAAAGGATCAATCTCATATTAAATCCATCCTCTCCAAATCTTATCTCCTAAATATATATATATATATATATATATATATATATATATATATATATATATATATATATATAACACCCCAAATTCCAGTCTAGTAGTTTCGGGTTTACCCAAGTGATAAGTGGACCCTGTAGATTTCATTATTTGAGTTGTTGGGTTTAATTGGGTTCATTTTAGGCCCAATTAGCCTTAAAAAGATGATTTTTGAATATGAGATAAAGGCAAAGGACTAAAAGTGTAATTAGACCCTTGTTGGATTTTGAAGCTAAAATTTGGGGGGTTTGTACTTGGGTTTCATTTCCCACTTCTTTTCTCTTCATTTCATCTTATTTCAATTTCTCTAAGAAGCCATAGCTCCAAGTTAAAGAAAAGTGGGGGTTTTCATCCAAATCACCAAGTAAAGGATTTTTTCTATGCAATGAGCTTCATTTCGGGATTCCATCATCAAAGTAGCATATTTCTAATCCTTTGGAGCATTAAGTTTTCATAAATCACAAGAAATTGCTAAGATTTTTGGAGTTTATCATTTAGGGTTTCAAATTTGATTTATGCCTTAAATCATTAATTTGATGTTTAATATGTGTTTTATGACACCTTAAGACCCTAAATACTACCCATAACATTAGTGCATGATTTAGAACCAAACTATGACCTTTAGGATGAATTTTGAGTGTTTCTTGAGCTTAAAATATTAGTTTTAGGGTTTAAGTATCGATACTAGGATGAACAATATCAATACTAGCTAAATTGGGGCAAAAATTAGGGATTTTGGGCTGTGAGTATTAATATTGCCCCTGCATTATTAATAATCAGGGTGACAATATCGATATTGAGTCCCCAATTTCGCAGTATAACACAATTTTGGTACCGATACTCATAGGGTATCGATACTACAAGTAGAGTATCGATACTACTCATTTTGGATTGTCAGTTTTGACCCGTTTAAGGTCTGTAAGAGCCAAGAATTATCCGTAATAGTAAGACTTAGTCTGTGAGGGACATAAACGACCAAGTATACGTAGAAACACTCGTAATAGCGGGTTGCATAAAATGTAATCATATTAAGCATACTACGCTAAAGTACATTCGAATGAGGACGAATATGAATAGTCAGGACCGAGGATTGTTTAGAAGACATCCGATAAGTGATACAATGATTATGTCTGATTTAGTAGTCGCAACATGTATGAACTTTGAGAATGTTAGTGAACCCACGAAAAGTAAGATGTCTTTTTAAGTTCAAGAAGTTTTGAAAGGATGTATGATAAGATCGATTGAGTTACAAGCTAGTATGATGTTGACTTCACTTTAGTGATATGTTAAGGTATACCCAAGTTACCTTAGTTGCCCTAATGGGGCATTACTAGTGTGCTAGGCACTTCAGGAGCTAACTAGGCTATGAGACCTGAACACTTGTGAGGAGTGTGTTGGCAATGTCAGTATTATGTGGCCTATATGCCTTAGATATGCATGGTTAGTTATGTCCGTTCAGTTGGGTAAACTTTCGATGCACGTAAATCCTGATTTTTACCTCTAGGCTATTTCCCAATCAAGATAGGCTAGGGTATTGCTCTGAGATGCACGTAAATTCCTCTGACCACACCACCAGAACTACCTTATGTTTGTCTGTGTCAGTTATGCATGTATAGTCGCATTAGTTCAGTATGTGATATGTTAAAGCTTGGCTTGAAGGCTATGTGAGACCAAGCCAATGCTTCAGTTTGTGCAGGAATTGCACCGATGTTAACATTGGGTTCCCCTCAGTGATATGTCTGATGGCTATGTGAGGACCATGAGATCATTCAGTATGTTCATGGGAATTACGTCGATGATATGTGACACCGGGATTCCCTCAGTAACTAATGTCTGAGAGCTACGTGAGACCAGACACTAGTCTGATTGCATTAAGATAATGCACAGTATGCCTGGTTTGCATTCAGATAATGCGTATGTTCAGTCGTTAGGGTTAGATCCCCTTTAGAGGTGTACTCATGGCAAGTCCCTTAGTATTGTAAACACCCCCAACCCATACCCGACCCGGATACGAGTCTGAGGTGTCACATTGACTTCTCAAAACATTTACTTTTACAAAATACCCAAGATTCAGTTTGATATTTCTAATAAAACCATTTACTTTCTATGATATAAAACATATGGTTTTACAAAACTGATCAGAGCGTATCTAATACAAATCTTTTAACTACATGCCAACTAGATTCTACATAACAAAATACATGTTATTCATTTATGTTCTGATCTGACCTTCAGTAAGGAGAAACTAACCTGTCTTGCTCCTCATAGCTTTTCTTCTTGCTTTTCTGAACCTACGTGTAAAACACTCACACGCTAAGTCATAGACTTAGTGAGACATATAAATCCATATGTAAATTATTAAATGCATGTACATATCATATAATACAACATCATACTTGTATACATACTTTTTCATGTAACAATTACATACACACATGCATGTCATCATTTATATTTCCTCATACTCTTATATGATTATCCTTTCTATCTATTATCTCTTATTCATATGATCTCTTATTTTCATATTCTATATCTTATAACATGTTCTTACATCATCATATGAGTCATTAATATTCATTTATATATATATATATATTAACATATATTCATGTACATCACATAACAAATGCCATAACCCATAACACACATTCTTTTTTGTAACACATACACATATTCGTATATATCCTCATATAAAACATATAACACATTTCTCATTACAACTCACATTTTATTGTTATCCTTTTTGGTTAGCCCATGCACACTACTGAGAACTTAAGGTATGTGAGTACATAGAGGTTGTGCACAATGTTGTCACCACAGCTCGTATAAATCCCACTAGGGGCGAATAGAATTTGTCCCGTAGGACCATTATGTCCCAAAGGACCACTGTGTCCCGAAGGACCATTATGTCTTGAAGGACCATTATGTCTCGAAGGACCATTATGTCTCGAAGGACCATATAGACCCTCGACTCTTGGCATGTCAACTATACCTATAACTCTCTTATTATATAACATGGGCATTATTATTCATCGTTTTACATATTCACGTATGCACATAGTTCACTTTCACATAACATATTTCCATGTGATTCACATTCACTTATCATATAACTTTTCACTTTTACTTGTATTCTTTTTCACGTAGCTCATAGTTATGATTCTTATCTCATAACACACGTTCACATATACATATTATTGCTTTCACATGGTCATGTATCTCATGTTAATTAATCATTTATATTCATATCTATTATCATCACAGAATCCTACATCTTATTATCATATAAATCATGGCTATCAAATTTATCACACAATATACGTTCATATAAATCATATATACAGATGCAGTTAACTTCTAAATGCATATATTTATATCCATATACTCATAAACATCCTATGCAACATGCTTGTATCTTTGTACTCATGTAATCTAATATCAGAATTAGACTCATCGCAAGTCTAAATTCCCTAACATAACATATACTTACTATCATGTACTCACCTGATCACCAATAACACTACCAAGCTCTTTCTCTTTCTTGCGCATCTTACTCTGACAACCTATCCGAACTTTGCTTTCGATCAAATCTTAACTTGATAATCGTTCCGGAACTTGTTCGTGCTCGATATCTTTGAGTCAAGCCTTCACGTATGAAGAAGGAAGAAGAGAAGAGAAGAGAAGAGAACTTTGGAACATTTTCTCTCTTCCCACGTGATTTCCTTATCTTATAAGGAAAATAAAAATCTTCCTTGTCAAATGACCCTTTTGCCCTTCAATTCATCTTAAAATTACTAACAACTTTTATGATTTATTTCCAAATAAATCATTCAACTAATCCATGGTTCTACTCTAGTCACCAAATTCTGAAACTTTACAATTTGATCACTAACCAAGTATTGAGGATTTTACAAATCTCCCCTCCTTTAAAGAAAATTCGTCCTCGAATTTTCACTAAACATATCAATAAGAACATATCTTCTAATGTTCTCATGCTACTTCCTTTACTTAATCTTTCCTTCCTTTATTTCTTCAATTATCGATTTCCATTATACATTTATCTACTGTCACTTATCATATACACAGTAACCCATAACCTCAATCCATTTATGTGTTTTATCTCCTTTGATTCTGCATTTTCCTTTGACATTTCTAAAATCCATATAATGTCACTCATTATATAGACAGTAACATTCATTTTCATCACTCAACATCATAAATCCATCTCTAACTACCTTATAATAACCAAATTCGTTTTCCATCATCATTTAACTAAGAACACGACCTTAAATCTTCTTTAAATACGATTCAACATACACTTTAAAGAATCTTTTCACATCATCTTGCACACTTTTCTTACTTCTATATCAAAATTATCATCTACACTTCCATATAACCTTTATCGTATCTAATCCTTTAATTCAATCCCTTTCATTTCTTTATTCCGTTATTCCTTTATTTATTCCTTATACACAAATCATATCTTTCCTTTTATGTTCAATTACTCTTGTCTTATCATCTATACTCATCTCTATGTACCAATCTTCATTACATCCTCATAACTTTGATAACCCATTTCTTATACAGAACTTCATTCTTTATCATTTATTATACCTGTATTTTCCTTCCTTAAGGTTTCATGCAAATACTTATCTCCGTTTCTACATCATAGCTATCTGATCAGAATACACAACTATATTCATATTCACATCATAATTGATTGACTCAACTTTATCTTTTCCTCCAATCTTATAACTCTCACTTTTACTCTGATATCTAGTCAATAACATATGTTCAATCTAGAGCACAAGCCCTAGTCAACCAACCATATACATCATTTCCAATCGAAATTATCTCAAAATTCGTTTTACTTAACTTGTCAATTTCACCTCTATTCTCATACATCCTGAAATTTCTGTTGTTCAACTAAACATTATGACTTCCTTTGTCTTATAAACTAATTATCGATATACACATTCTCAAACTCTTCTTATCAATCCTCAGCTTTACTCAAATATACAATTGTATCCAGATCTATTTCATATTTGGTTATCATATCCTGACAATATCTTACAATCTTATACTTCCAGTACATTCCCATCACATATTCTTGTTAGCCAACGCTAACTTTTTCCTTCTAAAATGCAATCTCTTATAATATACACACTTTTTCTTATGTACAACATTATTCTTTGTTTCAACTCATAAACTCTGGCTTTCTATATCTTATACTCTTGTCACTGATGCACTTATTCTTAAGCTCTTCTACCAATTCTCACTACATTATTTGATCTTTTAACGCTCTTATGGTGACACTTGTTCACCATATTCTATCTTATCCACATACTAACAAAACTAATCCATATAGCTTTTTCGATTCAAAACAATAAAGATCTTCTATCACTATTCTAATATGATTTCAACTTTCTGAAATCAACCTTTAATCTTATAAGACACCTTCTGAGGTTTCTGCTCTTCATCCTGCCTGGCTAGGGCAGGTGAATTGCTATCACCATCAGATTTGCCAGCTATCGATTTACTTTACTTTGACAATTTCTATAATCAATTCCTACTATATCATACAAATCTTATTCTATTATCAAGACAGCATACTCCTTACACTATCAGATCAAAAAATTTCACTTTTAGTTGGCATGTACACATTTTTAAACCTCATTTGACTTCGGTTTAAGCCTAGAATTGGCTAAACCTTAGCTCTGATACCATTAAATGTAACACCCCTAACCCGTACCCGACCCAGATATGAGTCTGAGGTGTCACATTGACTTCTCAAAACATTTACTTTTATAAAATACCCAAGATTCAGTTTGATATTTCTAATAAAACCATTTACTTTCTATGATATAAAACATATGGTTTTACAAAACTGATCAGAGCGTATTAACCCATAACACACATTCTTTCTTGTAACACATACACATATTCACATATATCCTCATATAAACATGTAACACATTTCTCATTACAACTCACATTTTATTGTTATCCTTTTTGGTTAGCCCATGCACACTACTGAGAACTTAAGGTATGTGAGTACATAGAGGTTGTGCATAATGCTGTCACCACAGCTCGTATAAATCCCACTAGGGGCACGTAGAATTTGTCCCGTATGACCACTATGTCCCGAAGGACCACTGTGTCCCGAAGGACCATTATGTCCTGAAGGACCATTATGTCCCGAAATACCACTATGTCCCGAAAGACCACATAGACCCTCGACTCTTGGCATGTCAACTATACCTATAGCTCTCTTATTATATAACATGGGCATTATTATTCATCTTTTTCCATATTCCCGTAGGCACATAGTTCACTTTCACATAACATATTTCCATGTGATTCACATTCACTTATCACATAACTTTTCACTTTTACTTGTATTCTTTTTCACATATCTCATAACACACGTTCACATATACATATTATTGCTTTCACATGGTCATGCATCTCATGTTAATTAATCATTTATATTCATATCTATTATCATCACAGAATCCTACATCTTATTATCATATAAATCATGGCTATCAAATTTATCACACAATATACGTTCATATAAATCATATATACAGATGCAGTTAACTTCTAAATCAATATATGTATATTCATCTACTCATAAACATCCTATGCAACATGCTTGTATCTTTGTACTCATGTAATCTAATATCAGAATTAAACTCATCGCAAGTCTAAATTCCCTAACATAACATATACTTACTATCATGTACTCACCTGATCACCAATAACACTACCAAGCTCTTTCTCTTTCTTGTGCATCTTACTCTGACTACCTATCCGAACTTTGCTTTCGATCGAATCTTAACTTGATAATCGTTTCGAAACTTGTTCGTGCTCGATATCTTTGAGTCAATCCTTCACGTAAGAAGAAGGAAGAAGAGAAGAGAACTCTGGAACATTTTCTCTCTTCCCTCGTGATTTTCTTATCTTATAAGGAAAATAAAAATCTTCCTTGTCAAATGACCCTTTTTCCCTTCAATTCATCTTAAAATTTATAACAACTTTTATGATTTATTTCCAAATAAATCATTGAACTAATCCATGGTTCTACTCTAGTCACCAAATTCTGAAACTTTACAATTTGATCACTAACCCGGTATTAAGGATGTTACAAGTATAAGATTAAAAGAAGCGTGAGACCCCTACTTCAATGATAGAGAAGTAAAGCCTTAAGTAGGTAGCACTTGATATAGGTAATGCATGTACATATTACTTAGTGTCATGTCTTCAGCATGCTTATGTTTATGAAATTCTTACGCTGCTCTAGATTAGCGATTATATTGTTGGGCTTTGTAGGCTCAGCCTTCGGATGTTTTCCGTTAGCAGGTTTCTAGTATGGCCCATTCGCGGAGCACCATCATAGCATAACTTCTAGAATCTCCGACAAAGTACTATATTGTATATTTAGTGAGCATGTTGTCACGAAATTGGGCCGATTAAGTCCGTGACAATGTGTATTCATAGAACCTTACTTATATATTTGAGTTGTAATCTTTAAGATGTATTATTTTATTTTAAATTATATGTCACAGAGCTTCAGTTTTGCAAAATGATTTTATAACAATTATTTATGTTTATTTATTATATCATTTAGTACGTTTGAAAAGAAAATGAACATGTTTTGAAATTTAGGGGTTGCCTCAGCAGCCCAGTGTGGTACTTTAAGCCCAATCGGGTTTCGGGTGTTACATATATATATATAATTTTTGTTTTACACTTTTTTAGGACTTATGGATTGAGAAAAATCAAATGTTGAAATTAACTCCTTTCTTTCAGTGAATATCTTCTCATTTCTTACTATTAATATTAGCCTTTGATTTCTCTAATCTAATGGTCTTAAAATGATGTAAAACTATTATTATATATATATATATATATACATATATATAAAAGAATTGTGTCCCAAGTCACCTAAATTAGGCTGGAAGACAAATTATTTAAATAATTTAGAAGGTTGACCCAAATGAGGACTGAAATCGAATAGAAAAATCAGGGTCGACTCTAAGGGGGAGCACCCTGGGCAACCATTCAGGGCCCTTGATTTTTTTATTTATAATTAGGTGCTTTAATCTCTTATATATATAGCTAAGCCCCCTAATTTTTGTAATTTCATAAAATTTTTAGTTTTTGACCCTCTTTTTCTATTTCTCTTATTAATTTATTCAATTTTGAATTAAGTTTAAACAACTTTTTATATTTATAATTAGAGCCTCTAATTTTTATAATTTCATAAAATGTTTAGCTTTTGACCCTCTTTTTTCATTTCTCTTGTTTATTAATTCAATTTTGAATTAAACTTAATCATGTTTTTTCTCTTTTTTAAATCTTACTCTTCAATTTATCAAATATTCTTTAATTTTTAGTATTCTTCAATCTCAATCTAACAATAAAATAATATATAATTCTTTTTTTTTATTTATTATTCAAAATCAAGTTATGTATCATATATGCATTCCATTTTTTTATATTTATTATCTTTTAGTTGTATTCAAGGTGTTTTCTTAATAAAATAATAAAAATAATATATATTTTCACTAAATTTAATTATTTTTCTATGATTTATTTATGTAAGTAATGAAATATACTTTCATTTTATAAAGACATATTTTTATAGTTTTCGGTCAGGCCCCGAAAATGTCTGAGACGACTTTGAGAAAGAACAAACCCCTGACTTCTTAGTGTTGTTGATTTTTAATTATGCAAAAGTTCATTGTTTATAGGTATGTGCAGAGATGAAAATTAGATTTTATACTGGATGAGGTAAACTTCTAAACTTTTAGGGTGAAAATATATTATTAATATAAAATATGTGATAATTTAAATTTTTTATAAAAATAACTGTCCTTACACGCCCATTAGATCCATCCCTTATCATGTATACATTATTTGTTGAAAGCAACCAAAGGCATATATTTTGGCATCTAATTCCCTTATTTTTTGGCCACAATGATGGTATTATAGTTTTATCACTTGTTAGCCGTCTTTGTTGCCAGTTGGGACACGTTATTAAATCGATCAATAAGTGAAGATTAACTTTTAGTGAAATGAGACAACCGCAAATATTAAGCCTTTGTTTGAGCATGCAATATCATTACAAGGACCTAATTTTTCCAAGCAAACATCAATTCATCACAACCTGGTAGATGTATCAGTTTCTTGCAATTTCCCCCTTGTCTTTTTCTCCACATATGCTACAAACGTAAAAGATTTGAAGAACCATTTGATGCCAACGACAATATTGCACTTAATTTTTGGCTTTTGACGTGCAGCAAATAGCAGTGTGTGCCGAATAAAGAGAAAGTTGGTCCCGATAATTTTCTATCATATAGCACTTTCCACATTGTCGTGTACAGAAAAATTCGAGCTACTGAAATCAATGCTATCTATCTCTTAAAAAAGAATCAATTGAACAGATAGTGATTGATTTGTACCCATCATTTCCTTTATATATATATCAATGTTTATCTAAAGGTATGCTAGAAGCATGATAGCTATATTTTGCTAGTCATGGTGTCATTAGATTATCACATAATTTTATTTTAAGAAATGAATTTATAAAATTTTAAGGGACAAAATAGATTATTAATAAAAATATAAAGACAATATTTAAATTATATGAGAATTTGAAAATTTCAAAAAACGACCCCTTTTCGACCCCTTTTCAACCCCTTTTGATCCATCTCTAGTGTCATTGCTCATGTTTTTTAACCTAATTCTGATATACAATTATGGGCTTATTCATCTATGTATTCCTTTTTATTTCGAGTCTTTTAATATATATTTTTTCTTTTAAGAATGGGATTTTCGTTTCTTATAAAAGAGGGAACAATCAAGCTTACCATTCAATAGTAAAAAAAAAAAGAGTATTCCTCTGACGTTTACGAATGGAGCAAACTGGGTTGTGAGGGTTGGTCTTGTCTCTGTAGTACCAGATCTGAATTAATCGGTCAATAGATCGGATATCAGTGATTAATTAAAAAATATATACACGGGGAGCAAGAAACAATATATAAGTCAAAACCAAAATGATACCAAAATTTTAAAATCTTAAAAAGATAATTGGAGCGAGAGATTATTCAACACCAATAACCACTAACAATTACAAAATTTATTTATTTTCTAATTAGTGCAATTAAATACTCAAGCTGAAACCAACTCATTGGAATAATATTTAATTAATAAATCATTTATATCACCCGAATCATACCTTGTTAGCATATTACTGATGCAAATCAATTAACTAAACTTCTTTTCTTAATTTGTCTTACTTCTGATCTAAATAATAAATAATATCTATAAAGAGGTAAATGACTCTTTTTACAGTGTGAAAGTGATACCAATACATATTTCTTTATGTGAAAGTAGTTCAAACTTAAACATAAGTCCACACCAGGCCTAATTAATAAATCAATCTTATCCTCATTTTTGTTTGATTTAGAAGAAAAGATTGGTTACTACTTATTGTTCTCAAGTTATCCTTCAATGTCCATATTATATTTCTTAGATGATGATGTTATTATCATGGAACAGATGCAGAAATTTATGTCAGGGATGAGAACTTGATAAATTATATTAAAAAATTTAGGGGTGCGGAGTTATAAAATTTTAGGTGTACAAAATTAGACAATCAACAGAAAATATAAGGGAATTTGAAAATTCTATGGGGTGTGACCGCTGTTTGAAAATTTATCCGTGCGGACGTGTCGAAGACACGTATTACCACGAGCCGAACCGAGCCGGACGGCAGAGGCGGCAGTGCGCGAGAGTCCCCCTTATTCTCTTTCACTCAACAAGGCAGTGGGTAATTCAAACCTTAAATACCCATTCCCAATAGTATTTTCAATACTATGTGGGATTGAGCATTACCAACAACCGCACCCTCCATCACCCCTCGTCCACCCCTGATTATTATGTTAGACTACGTATCTAATAACCTATTTATTCTTGTGGTTCTGTCTTGGTCATCCAACTATATTTTTTTTCAAAATTATATCTCACGTTACATTTTAATCATCCATCGTAAAAAATTTAACCATGATGTGGATGTGTCACCATTAGATAATGTTATGTCATCATCAAAAAAATAAAAATGTCACATCAACAACTTTATTTATTTTTTAACGACGGGTGACTAAAACGTAACGTTAAATATGATTTTTTTAAAAATAATAATAATTGAATGATCAAAAAACAAAATTGAAGGAATAAGTGAGTGACTAAATATATAGTTTCTCAACCATTTGAAAATGAACGTTCAATCACTCAGTTGCAGTCGCTGGTGTTCGAACTCGTAACCTCTAAAAACAATAACGATTCATTTAACTATTTAAATAACAACTATATGTATTATATCTTAATTTACATAATGCAATGTAAGATGTGCCCCTCCTTTGCTTTGTTTCACATATTTTTATTATTATTATTATTATTATTATTTATTATTATTATTATTATTATTATCATTATTATTAATATTATCACAGTAATGGTAAGAATCATATGGCAAGTTTTGGTCTTAGCTGGCCTAATTTCATGTAGAATCTTGCGTGCGGAATGTGTTCATGGTCCCAATATTATTGAAATAGTCAAATAATATTTATAGAGAAAGAAATTTATCAAGAAAAAATTGATTGGACAAGAGTAATACAAATTAAGTTATTTTTTTCGAGATTGTTCTCTTTTTTATATAAACTTAATATTATATTAGTTTTTTAAGTATTTATAATTCCCTCCTTCGTCAAATTATAAGTATAAATTATGATATATACTCTTTAATTCTATGACATTTTAAGACATACGACATATTTAACTTAATTGATCATTTCATTTTGTGTTATACTTTATTGATAACATTATAATATTTAAATCTTAAATTCTAAAGATAAACTTGAACACTTAAAATTTTAATATTTTATATTTAAACACTAAATATAATAAATAATGATATTAAAACCCGTCTTGGGAAAAAATACACCACAAATACATAAAATAATTTTCCTTCTTCAAAATCCAAAATTAACTAAAGTTAAATCCCATTAAATTTAATAACATTATTATTTTTTAATTTAAATGAGTTAATCAATAACATGTTATCGATGTTTTTTTTATTAAACTAAGGTGATTACAAAGTAATATATGTTTTAAATACTTTCAATCATTTGACAATGAACGCTCAATCCCCCTGCTGCATTCGCTGGTGCTTAAACCCGTGACCTTTATGAACAATAACTATTCATTTAGCCACTGAAGTAAATCGATTCGTGCAACATGTTACCAATCTTTATTTTTTATAAAGCAAATCATTTTAATGGAAACAACTGATTGTACACACTTCCTTTTATGTTTTTAAAATTGATTTTGCTTGTCATCCCCAACAACAATATTGGATGCCACAATTATGGACCTGTACCTTACGATGAGAATTCATTTAATATATGGTAAGGCTCAATGGCTTGGCCCAAATTATTTGGACCTTTAAAATATGAAACTATGATATCGAATCAATCTCCTGTAAAACATTAACACAGGGAGAGTGAACTTCGAAAAACTTATTGAGGTAATCAAAAATAATATATATAACATTTAAGATCTCATAATACTTAGAGTAGAACAATAACATACATACAAGTATTCATTCTAAAGATTGGACAAATTCTTAATTTGTTTAAGGGCAAATTACACTATTCCTCACTGAACTTTACTCTCTCTCCTATTTTACTCACAATACTTTCAATTTTTCTATTTTGCTCATTGAACTTTACAAATTGAATCATTTTGCTCACTTTGTCGTTATCTCTCTAACATTGTGATGATGTTTCATTTTTTTATTATTATTTAATATAAAATAATTGAAAATATAAAGGGCAAATTACATCGTTCCTCACTGAACTTTACACTCTCTCCTATTTTGCTCACCCAACTATAAAATAAAACAGAAGTGGCAGGATGCCACTACCGGCCACCGTCGACCGCCGTAGATGGTGACCGTTCGGTCCCAAAGTTCATAGGTCGCTTCGCCTCAACCCCTTCAGTCCGAATCTGACCTCCATTTTTTCGGAACTTGCTCTGAAGTCCACAAATTAGAAATTGAAAGTGAGGAAGAGGAAACGCTTTAATTGAGATTCATGGATTTTGGGACATTTTTCGGTGAAACAACCATCAGATTCAGATTCACGGGGTCGAGATGAATTGAACCATGAATTTTAAGACCGAACGACCTCCATCTACGACGGTTGACAGTGGCCGGCGGTGGGGGTAAGAAGAGGATTCAAAACGACGTCGTTTTGATACTTGTGTCATGTCATAACACCATTAAAAAGTTAACGGCATAGTGAGCAAAATGATTCAATCTGTAAAGTTCAGTAAGAAAAATAGAAAAATTGAAAGTACGGTGAGTAAAATAGTAGAGATAGTAAAGTTCAGTGAGGAACGGTATAATTTACCCTTTCGTTCATTTAAACACATCGATTTGATATCGGCCACATTTGCCAATGATATTCATCGGACGCCGATTTTCTAATTTTCCATTTTTTTTTTAGAGATTGCACCAAGTTCTTCCTCAATATTAGAACTTGGAATTAGTGATGCCAATTGATTGAGTAAGAAATGAGGTCTAAGAATCTAAGCTTGATTTTGATTTTTACCCATCAAATTTGAATGAATTTAAATTTTTATTCTATCAAGAGTTCAAAGCACTCATCCATGGAGGATTTGATAAAAGGAGTTTAAGTTGCTTTCTCTTTATTTCCATCACTTTCCACTTAATATAATAAATGATCTATTTACAAAACGATGCTCTCAATTCATAATGATTTCATATTAGTCCTTCAATCACCAATTTTAACAAGTAAATAATAATTTACATTTAGTCCTTGTATACATGAAAATGCAAAATAATAATAGTTTGATACAGTACTATCTTAGTCATCAAAATCCACTAAACTTACATTTAGGGATAACAGTCGTGAAAACTTCAATAGTTTACAAATCTTACAATGCAGTCCATAAACGACCCATAATTTAGTATGTTGAAAAAAGAAAAACATTTTTTTATCAAACAAACCATAATTGTATTAAGATTTGAGTTGTGTTTTTCTCTTTTATCATTAGCTACTTCACATCTCTACTCAAATTGAACCACCATGATTTCTATATACCAACAATAGTTGTGAATTGGTTGGAAAAACACATTACTTCACCTTTTTATCAATTAATAATTAATTTATGATAAATATAATAATTTATTTTAAAAGTTAAGTAATAATTAAAGTTAAATTATTAAGATAAATTATATAGACTGAACATAAATAAGGAATGACGTGAGCAATACAAACATGTCGTTGTATTTTATACGCAAAAAGTTTAGGTTAGGGGTGATTCTCCCAATCTAGGGTTAGGGTATACTTAAAATCCAATTAGGATTTACATATGAATTTACAGATTGTCCACCAAAAGTGATGGTGGTAGGATTCAAACTTGACCTTACAAGCACAAATTATTGAATCTCAACCACTTGTGCCAACAAATATGGGCACAAACATGCCATTGTATACATAAAATAAATTATTGAAATTATATATATATATATATATTGAATTAGCAACTGTTTTGTAGAGATATATTACGAGGGATGCCTTTTAAATTCAATTTATTTTATTCTCAATCGTCATTATTCAAACTTCGAACTTTACTTAAGAAATTTAGTATCGCATCCCACTAAATCACACTAAACTAATGAGTTATTTGTTATAATATATATTTTTTAAGTATAAATATAAAACTTTAAATTCTTATAGTGTTTAAATTTAGTTTGTTATATCCTAATACAAAAAGAAAAATACCAATCCAGGCCTCCTCCAAATCTATTTAAACATATGGTCCAAATCAATAGCCGAAACCTACTAAATATGTTTAAAAATAAAAAATGAAAACCTTAGGGTGCGTTTCGTTCACGGAATATAAGATTACCAGTGGAAATAAAAGATTACTGGGGAATAGGATTGTAACACCCCCAACCCGCATTCGATCCGGATCTGAGACCGAAGTGTCGCATTGACTTTTCAAAGCATTTACTTTTACAAAGCGACTAAAAATTTCATTTAACATTTATTATAAAAAAAAATACTTATATTATATAAATCATATGGTTTTATAAAACTTATCAGAGCCCACTTGATTCACATCTTTAATTACATGCCAACTACTTTCAATAAAACAAAATACATATAATTTAAAATGCTTTTCTGATCTGATCTTTGGGAAGGAGAATCTGACATGTCTTGCTTCTCTTTGCTCCTCTATCTCTTCGAAACCTACGTGTGAAACACTCACACGCTAAGTTGATGACTTAGTGAGGCATAAACTTATAAAGGAAACTCTAACTAATTAACCATGCATGAACATATCATATAATACTATCACACAAAACAATAGAACATTACATATAATGTAACACCCCGAACCCGTACCCGACCCGGATACGAATCCGATGTGTCACATTGACATTTCGAAACATTTACTTGTACAAAATAGTGAACAATTTTAAAACTTTTACTAATATTAAGAAAATACGATAATATACTATTGAATTATATTTCGTTATAACAAATTTAAGTCATAAAAATGTTTTTATGAATAGTACTATACTATATGAATAGTACTGATACTGTGGAAATAGTACCGTGAACAGAAATGAACAGTACCGGTGCTAAAAATTTTCCTGACTGCTACAGGAGTATCAATACCCTGCTACAGTAATTTTGCCCGAACATATATAAATCTCATAAAAACTTAACCTTTCATCACTATCAAGTTATCATTTACATGAATACGTTTAAACCTTTACAAAACTCAATCATATGATTTTACAAAACCGATTAGAACATATCATATTCAAATATTTATTTACATGCCAACCACAATTAGTATTACAAAATACAAACTATTCAATTGTTTTCTGATATGATCTTTGGAAAGGAGAAACTGACATGTATTGGATAACTTTTATCAATTTTCCTCTTCTCGGAACCTACGTGTGAAACAATCACACGCTAAATCGTTGACTTAGTGAGGCATAAATAAAATTATGATATAACTGTAACTTCTACAATGCATGAACATTTAATACTACCATGTCATACCAAAGCATATATTCTTTCCTGTAACATATACACACATGCACATATCATGTAACATAACATCGTACATATATACATACTTAATCCCATCATTGACATACTTATCATTACTTATTTTATCATCACTAATTTATTTTTATACCATATCAGCATATAATGTAAACTCTAAATCACACCAATACATAAACCATTACCAATCTCATATCATATACAAACACATATCATCTCATATAACAAATACACCTATGTAATTATATTATGATCTTCATTTTTATTATCCTATGATCCTAAACTTATCATTTATGCACATCATATATCACAAACACCATTTCACAAAGTAACAAACATCATATCATACAAGTTCTTTATTATCTTTAAAGCCCATGTATACTGTTGAGAACTTAAGGTATGTGAGTACATAGATGTTGTGCACTATGTTGTCACCACAACTCGTATAAGGTTCATTGAGTGGCATGTGAAATATGTGTCCCGAATGACCTATCCATATGTTTTGAAGAACATAGGTAATTGTCCATATGTCCCGAAAGACATAGGTAATCCTGTCCATATGTCCCGAAAGACATAGGTAACCCTCGACTCTTGCCATGCCAACTATACCACTAGCTCTCATATCACAAAACATGGGCATTATCATTTATAACAGTTCATATCACTTGTTCCTTCTCTTCTGTCACATACCACATGTATGTGTAAACATATATCTCATATCATATAACATGTATTACAAGTGCATGTAATCACGTATTACATGTAATCACATAGATCGTTTCATATGGCTTATATCATTTCTCATTTGTTCATATACGTATGTCATATTTTGTTTACATATATTCATATAGTTCAGTATCACATATCGCATATAATAACATATGACACCTATTCACATTTCCATATGCTCATGCATACATAAGAATCACATAACATTTTAGAAGTTACTTCTTACCATAATAACTCCGTCACTGGCTCATCGCAAGCCAATGTTTGATTAATAACATAAGTAAAAATTAAATTGCACTCACCTTAGCCTTGCTTGCTTTGATTCGATCATAATTCTTCAATTGTTCTGGAACTCGTTTAGGCTCTATATCTACATAAATATAATTTTCAAGACAATTATCAGAAGCCTAAACCTTATACTTCGATGCTATTAACTTAAACGAATTTAATAGATCAATATTCACTTTTTCCTTTAGGGGGTATTAATACACTCCTTAAGGTATCGGTACTCTTATTGCATTATGTGATTTTTCGTTCAAGAGGGTATCGGTACACATACTTAGGGTACCGATACACTCTGCCCAAAACATTTTTTTCACCCGAAAATTCATCAACTCTTCACTGAATTTCCTCATATAAAACTCCTTTCATACCACTAAACTCAACTACAACCATTTTAATTAACTTTTATCATTCCAACACTTTATTATCTCCCATATATCATTCAGATTCTTAAAACTAAAAATCTTACTAAATTTTCCATGTAATCCAAACTTATTTCTAACACTTATAACTTCTTATTTACACCTATGACAAGTCAAATTCCATCTTAAAGTTCCTTTATTAACTCTTTTCCAGAAATTCCCTTAAAAGCCTCTTCTCTTTAATCTTTCATAACTTCTACATCTTTTGATTTTAAGACAACTTAAGCTTTCCTTAAGCTTAAGTATTAACTAAGGATCAAAACCCATACTTAAAATCAACAAATAATCAACTAATCAGAAAACTTACCTTGGCTTGGGTGCTTCACGTTGGAGAATAAGAAAACAAGACGAAGAAGAAGAGAGTTTTCCAGCTACTTCTCCCCCTACGTGTTTCTCTCATATTAAAGGGAAAAAATATATTTCATGTCAAATGACCAATTTGCCCTTTACTTCATTTAATAATTACTAACAATAATTCATAAATTATTTTCAGATAAGTCATTGAACTATTCAACTATTCCACTTTAATCACCAAATTCTGAAGTTTTACAATTTAGTCACTAACCCATAGTTTAGGATGTTACATATAATCAAATGCACACATATACAGATCTTATCATTATTATAATAACCTCATTTCATAATCAATATTACATTCATTTATACATTTTAGTTATCTATCCTTATACTTAACCTTCTTAACTATCATATAATTCATTTAACCAAACAACACATTTCATATCACAAAGCATAAATATCACATATATTATATTTGTTGTTATCTCATTATTAGCCCATGCACACATTTAAGAACTAAATATATGTGAGTACATAGAGATTGTGCACATATGTTGTCACCACAGCTCATATAATTCCCACTAGGGGAGCGTAGAATTTTTCCCGAATGACCATTATGTCCCGAAGGACCACATATAACATATATGTCCCAAATGACCACTCCTTAAGAACCATATACATTTTCCAATGGACCAAATAAGTGTACCGAAGTATCGCATATATGTTCCAAAAGATTACATATATGTCCCGAATGACCACGTAGAACCCTCGACTCTTGGCATGCCAACTATACCCCTAGTTCTCATAACGCATAACATGGGCATTATTATTTATGTTATCACACATTCACATATTCACATCACATAAGCATATAAACTCATGACTTTTTATCACATATATCATGTAATACTCACATGGAGTCTCATATCTTCTTATCATATATCTCATATCACATGTCATATGGCTTATATATTGTTCTCATATCTTCTCATGAACATATGAACACATAGATACTCATCACATAGCTCATATCACATTTTCACATATTTCATTAGTTTAGTATCCCATAAGTTATATCATAATATCATGTAATCACATATATCACCTAACACATATCATGGTCACATAGAATGTATCATATAAACATATTTTCTCATGGCTAATAATCACATACTTAACATGGAAACATATGCATGTATTCATGTTAACAAAGAAATCATATCAATATTACACTTGCATTCTTGGATTCATACCATCTAATAGTGGAAATAGACTCCTTGCAAGTCTTATTTTCATAAAACACCCTATACATAATAACACGCACTCACCTTAGCCTCACTAGTCCAAGTGGTGCACTTATCTCCTTCTTGCTCAATTTCAACTCGTTAACTCATCAGATACATGCTTCCGATTAACATCTACACAATTATACAACTTCTATAAATATCGAAGTTCAAATCGTTATAACCATCAATAAAACGTAAGCTGAAAGAAACACTTAACTTATCATTTTATACTCAATAGTATCAGTAATCCCTCTATAGTACCGATACTACTCTTTTATGGTATCGATACCCCTCATCGGTATCGATACCCTATTTACATTCGATATTTATAACTTAATAATGGTATTGATACTAAACACTTGGTATCGATACCCCATTCAACTAGTACCGATACCATCTTTTAAGTATCGATACTTCTTTAAAGATTTCATCCAATTATATCATATGGTATCGATATTGTTTCTTCAGTATCGATACCCTAAAAATAAGTAATCCAACAATCTCTAAGAGAATAGGGTAATCATATTCTCGATTATATACCCAAAAATCTACTATTAGGAATAAAATATTACCGGGGAATAAAATTACTTACCAACTAAACTGGAGAATGATGATTACATTCCCTTGATAATCCCATATGCCCTGAACCAAACACGCCATTAGGGTTTTAGTCCCGCTTTCAATTTAGCCATGACGAAGCCAAAATCCAGGAGAAAATCAAATACCCAACAGGAAGAGGCAACAAATCCAAATGAATTCTCCTTCAACATAACCAGAGTAGCCGTGGCTCAGATCTGCAACTCGGTCGGGTTCCGGCGTAGCCAGGTGACGGCACTACGCACCCTAACCCTGGTAGCCACCAAATACCTGGAAACCCTCGCCAGGTCCGCCGCGTCATTCTCGAACGCCGCCAATCGCGGCAAATCGAACCTCCTGGATATTACAACGTCCTCCAGGATGCGTCCCTGCAATTGGGTTTCAACGTGTGGCGACACTGTATGGCGACGATTGCTTGTTGAAGTCGGCGGTGTTGGAAGATCTGTGTACTTTTGTCAACTCCACGGATGAAATACCTTTCGCCAAACCCATCGAAGATTTAAAAGCTTCACTGGAGAATTTACGGAGAGGTGGACATATTCCCGAATGGTTACCAGGGCTCCCTGATGTGGGTAATTTAGAACAATGCAATAAAAGGGTCGGTAAGGAAATTTTGTGGGAAGATTATACTTCGGTTCTGGGACATCAAAATGAAGGATTTGAAGAGAAGATAGATTGTAATCATTGTGGGAAATTGTCAAAAGAGAGAATAAGAGTGAAATTCTGGGTTAAGGGAGATAAAAGAATGCACATGAATGGTTTCAGTGCCAATAATTTGTTTGCTCAATGTACAGATGAAGAGGCAGAGGTTGAGCATAAGTTCAAGATGAAACAGACTTTGGTGCATCGGAGGAAAAAGAAGCTATAGGCTGAGGCAGGGATTTAAATTGACGCGGAGGGATTTAAATTGCGATCTACGTCTTACAATAATGATTTCGAATAACATCATTATCGCGATTTAAATCTCTGCTGTTTTTCTCTCTGGAAATGTATATTTGTTGGCCCTGGGACTTGAACCCAGGAGCCCCTTTGTATAAATACTAAAAAAAATTATTACATCAGCTAGGCCATAAAGTAGGGCAACCTTACTGTTTCAGAAAATCTACTTATTTTTTTTAATATCAAATGTCCAATGCCTAAAGGAACATTCATGTGTCGATAAATCGTTGCAAAGGTAAATTTCATATAATGCAATAAGAACATATATGGTTTGTTCGCGTTCAATAATAATTAGAAGTCTAGAACCAAACATCTGGTGATTGCTATATCATTTTCTGGCAAAGATGTCCTTACAATATATAAATTTTATATTTTTGTCGCGGTATTATCATAAAAGCTCTGCTGAAAAAACTAATAACCCTATTCAAGAAGGCACTCATTTTCCACAGTGGAAACCATGGCAAACAGAAAGAACAATGATCAGGATCAAGGCTATCAGTATTCCTAGAACAATCAGCTTGATCTTCATGTTCTGTAACCACATTCTCCTCCGTATTTTGGTTCCGGTGTTCCGAAAGTCTTGAGCCTGCAAAGAATAATTATTTCAGAAAAAAAAACCGAATGTTGTAGCTACAGCAGAAACATGTTCAAATTACATATCTTTGCAAGAGCCTTTATTGGAAAAGGTATCCTGCTGCTTTCTAGCAAAGGGTTTAAAAAAATGTAGCATAGCAGCATCTTTTCAGTAGCGAGACCGTCTGCCACCACGATTAGACTAAGAAAACAGTGAAAATATTTTGCACAAATAGCCCTACAAAAACAGTGTAACAAGAGTTTGGAACAAGAAACTAAGGTCTCAGAGATGCAGAGTAGAGCATAGAAACCACAACCTTTCTTTCAGAAATATCCAACACTAGGCAACAACACAAATCACAAACACAGATTTTTTATCAAAAAATCTGTACTCAAGCAGAAATTCAAAAGGTAAGTTGTGCAATTATCTTTTCAGCTTCTTACTTCTGGTGTGGACACAATCAGAAAGTGAAAAATGCTGCAGGCTTGAAACTTAAAGCCAAGAAAGGAGGGAGACCGTACAGAAACCAGACCCGAGAGCTTAAAGATCGGCAGACTGAGCTTAAAGCTTGGCAGACTGAAAAGACAGCTAAATGTGGAAGCTTGAAGGCAGAGAAAACTCTGGAGAAGGAGCATGCTTGAGTGAATTGCCTGTCAGATGTTACTATGAGTGGACTTGGTCACTAGAGCCGGAGACATGTGGCCTGATTGGGCTGTGGACAGAAAATATGAAGAAGAGAAAATGGTTGAATGAAAATAAAAATATATATAGAATTGAGGGCATTTGGGAATTTGGGTGAAACTTGAATGATAGGATGGGGATTGCATGGCAGGCAGTGCCAGCTTAAGGGCGCAGGCTGAGTTCATTTTGAGAGACTAGAACCTATTATCTTTTTCTTATATACATATTTAGGAGTATTTAGGGGAAATTTTATGAATGTTTTAGGAAAATTATTAAAAGGGTTTCGAGAATTATAAATGTCATTGTTATATTTTACAATAAGTTGTGCAGATTTGAAATAAAATAAAATTCATGACTTTGTTAACCTCCAGGACCACAGTAGCATCGGCTGAATCTGCAATCATGACAAACATGATCTGACCAAAACACTACAAGTCCAAATTTCAAACCCCGTCTCTAGCATGTCAAACTAACATTTAATGCTTACTGAAATGAATGTCTCTTTTCTTATACTTCTATCATTCCACATGTTTTTCTTTGGCAGAATAACAAACTTATACAGAGTACTTCAAGCAAAATCTCAACTTTTAACATGTTATGAACAGATACAACAAACCTAGTTGATGCAAGTGCATGTTTAACTTTGCATGTTATCTGATTGATGCATGAAGGGAGAGAGAAGGGAGAGAAACTGACCTGGTGATGAAGATTCTCAGTCTTATCCACTAGTAGCTCAATCTTTTCCCCTCTATCTAACACCTACAGGAAGGAAATTCAGTTAAAAAAAAAACCCAAAAGCATGTTTCAACTTTCAAGTAAGTTGGTTGATTACCAAATATTTTATTAGAATATAAAATCGTAAAACTGCAAGTATTGGCATTTGCCAAAACCCACAAATAATTGAAACTGCTAAAAAATCAATCCCACGCCAATTATATATATAATCATCACATAATATTTAAGATAGGAAGTATCATAAAATTATCAATGTGAGTAAAGATGTCACTATGACTATTCAGTCAAAGAGAAGCCTAAAAATAAAGGCATAATGCCACAAATATCCCCCAACATTTGCCAAAATGGTCATTTTGGCTCCTATTTTTTTTTGGAGCATTTTCACCCCCGACGTTTCACTTTGGGGCAAAAAGCTCCCTCTGTAAATGAAAAAATTAGTTAATACACGATTAATGCTCCAAAATAGGAGTCTTTTTTTAATCTAAAATGAAACGTTGAGGGCTAAAATGCCTTAAAAAAAGAATAAGGGACAAAGTGATTATTGTCACATGTTTGAGGCCTTTTTTGCCATAAAATGAAATGTTGGGAGCTGAAATGCTCCAAAAAATAGAATAGGGGGCAATATGACTATTTTGATAAACGTTGGGGGCTAATTTTGACATTATGCCAAAAATAAATGAAAGGTAAACCATAAACCTATGTAAAAACAGAGCACCAGAACCATATCATCTACTCTAATCATTCCCCCATCTAAAAAAAACTGGAAGAACAACAGGATCATAACCATGGTGCATCTAATAAAGCACATCTACCTTTTCAATGTTCTCCATCAAACACCTTGACTTCTGAAACCTGAGCTTTAACCTTAGCAAGCTTGCTTATTTCTTCAGGATGCTCAATGCAGTACTGCATATGTTCTTTTAGCTTCGGCCTTCAATTAAAAGCATGTAATATTATACTCTTTGCAAGAAGATAAACTATATCCATTAAGTAATTCAAGATCTTAGTCAGAGGCAGATACCCGAACTCCTTGTTCAGGCTGTTGGGAGGAGCTGTTGCAGCCTTTCCGCTGCCATATTTGACAAAAAATCATCCTTGATACGCTCCAAAAAAGCAACAGGCACTTGCCTTCCAGCGGACTCGTCGGCAACAACACAATATGCTGCAACATTGAAAAGTCAGCCAATCTACCAACATCATTGAATAAGAAAACAAAATGCATAATCACTAAAATTAGCTTATTTTTAAATTAGATTTCTAATGATATCTTCTCTAACCCCCAGACAGGCCACATGTGAATCCCTTCTTCTGGTTCAACCTTAATGTGGAATGTGGATTACATAAGTGTATTATATACTTATATAAAGACAAGATGTATTCCAAACCAAACATGTTTATGATAAATTGAACATCAAAAGACCAAAAACGCAAGACTCAATACACTTGCACTTGGGCCTTCAACAACCAGCATATTGAGCAAATCCAGTACACCGCAAAAGAACAAACCAAAAGATCTCCATAATAAAGCTTCATACACAGCGCAATCAATTTAAGTCCGCGCACTATAACGCATAATAACTAGAGATAAATTTAATTAATCTAAACTAAACAAGAAACACAGTTTCTGCTACTTTTTTTCTCATTCTGAGTAATCTTCTCATAAATAATCCAATGGGATAAAAAACCCAAACATTCTCTCTAGATCTCAAATCTAACTTTTCCGACGATCAAACTCATTTGCTAAATACGAGAATAATAAAATCAAGGAACTCACGGTTTAAATTTCTAGAAAAAGAAGAAGAGGAACTTAACTGTAGCCATTGTCAACAAGGTAATTGAAGGTGTGGCCATCACAGTTGTAAGTGAACTTGTTGTTGGAAGAAGGAAGCTTTTGAAGGCATTGGAAAGCTATGGAATTGAAATTCCCAGAGAATTCAGTGTACTCTGCTAAGATAACTTCCCCGCGAGATACAAATGCATAAATCAACGATTTCTGCACCATTCTCTCAGATTTCTTTTTGCTATGAGATTTCAGGATTCAGAGAGAAAACAATGAGAGATCTAAGATTTGGGAATCCCTCTTTCCCTGTCTCTCTCACTTTATATTGCTTCGCGTTTCGTTAAGTGAAGGTTAGATTACCGGTGTAATAAAATTACTGATACTATTATATTTTGTGTTTGGTTGGTTGGTTTAGTATAAATGTAAGATTATCGTGTTTGGTTAAAAGAATAAAAGATTATTAGAATATATATTTGACCAAATTATCTTTATTATATATTTGTATAATATTATAAATTATAAAATATTTATATATTTTTTTAAAAAAATTAAATTCATAATATTTATATAATTTATTTTATAAAATTAAAAATATAAAAAATATTAATGAAAAGGTAAAAAAATTTAACCCCTGAACTTCGTATAAAATTTTAATTATAGATTTTTTTTGTAAATCTAAAATAATTTAATGATAAATTTATAATTTAACCTTCGTAGAATTTTTATTATTCAATGACAGAAGAAGAATATTTTGGAAAAAAAATAAAAATTTAAGGGCATTTTAGTCCAAAATGCCGGTAATATTACAATACCTAAGGGAATGGAGGTAATGACATTTTTGATAATATACCTAAAAAATCTACTATTCATAATAAAACATTATCGGGAATGAGATTCCCGGCCAACCAAACATGGGAATGTGAGATTCCCATCCCATGGGAATCCCACAATCCTTGAACCAAACACCTCTTAGGGCCGTTTGGTTCACGACATTCATGATTAGCGGGGAATAGAATCCTCATTCCCCGTTGGCTGGCTAGTAATCTTATTCTCAGTAATCTTTTATTTTTAACAGTAGATTTTTTTTGTATATTATAGGGAATGTGATTACTCGTTCTCTTAGGCATTGTTAGATATCGACGTTTTGAATTAAAATATCCTTAATTTTTTAAAAAAAATATATTTCTTCTATCGTTGAATAAAAAAATTCTACGAAGGTTAAATTATAAATTTATCCTTAAACTATTTTAGATTTACAAAAAAATATTTATATGACGTTCAGGGGTTAAAATAAAATTTTACCCTTTCATTAAATCTCTTTATCTTTTAAATTTTGTAAAAAAAATTATATAAATTTTATAAATTTAAAATTTTTAAAGAAAATATATAAATTAATTATAGTAAAATTATAGTTGAATTCAACTTGTTAAAAATACAAATATAAAAAAATGACAATTTGGTAAAATATACATTCTAATAATCTTTTATTCCTTTAACCAAACACGGTAATCTTACATTCCTGCTGAACGAACCAAACACAAAATACAACATTCCCAGTAATCCTATTCCCTGGTAATCTTTTATTCCCACTGGTAATTTTACATTCCGTAAACCAAAAGCACCCTTAGTAGCACTCTACTGCTAGGGAGGTTATGTCGTGAGGCGATTAAATACGGTTAAAAAAATTAGTTAAAAGCGTTACCATAAATGTTATGTGTTTTATCAGAATATTATTTGTTATTATAATAAAAGTAATAATCAACAATATCATTGTTGCATGGTGCCAAAAATTTGACTTTAATATAACCGGTTAATTACTATAAACATTATCAAGTATAATAACATAACATGTAACATTTATTTAACGTAATAGGTAGCGTCTTTTTAAAGTTGATGAGGCTTTAGAAATTCGATAACAAAATAGGTTAATTACTTAATTTGTTATCAATATTTTCAAAATATTAGGTAGCGCCTAAAATGTTACTAAAGTTTAATCTGATGGAGCCTTAGAAATTGGATGATAACAAAATAGGTTAATTACTTAAAACATTATCAACTATAATAACATAACTAATAGCGCTTATTTAATGTATTAGGTAACGCATGTTTAAAGTCAATGTGACCTTAGAAATATGATGATAACAAAATATGTTAATTACTTAATTTATTTTTAATATTATCAACATATTACCATGTACATTGTTAATTGACATATTACTTTAAAGTAATAAGTTTCAAAATAATAAGTATCAATATTTATATGACAGTATCGATACTTGTACATTTTCGCCTATTTTCATTATATCAGTAGAAACGTTTACCATGTACATTGTTAATTTACCTATTATTTTAAAGTAATAGGTTTCAAAATTATAAGTACTGATACTTGGACATATATGCATATTTCCATTATACCGGTAGAAAGTCTACCGTGTACATTGTTAATTTACTTGTTACTTTAAAGTAATAGGTTTCAAAATTATAAGTTTAGATATTTTGTATATGAGTATCGATACTTGGATATTTACGCCTATTTTTATTATACCGATAGAAAAGTTTACCGTGTACATTGTTAATTTACCTATTACTTCTAAATAATAGGTTTCGAAATTATAAGTATCGATAATTTGTATATGAGTATCAATAGTTGGACATTTACGTCTATTTTTATTATACCGGTAGAAAAGTTTACTGTGTACATTGTTAATTTACCTATTACTTTAAAATAATAGGTTTCGAAATTATAAGTATCGATAATTTGTATATGAGTATCAATAGTTGGACATTTACGCCTATTTTCATTATACCGATAAAAACGTTTACCGTGTACATTGTTAATTTACCTATTACTTTAAAGTAATAGGTTTCTGTTGAACTATGTTTTATAATATTTTGATATAACAAATTAAGGCAAAATGCTTTTTGGACTTGATTGAATTTGTTCAAAGTTTTTAAAAATAATTCAAAGTCCATTAAACTAGAATTTGAGCACAAAACAGTTTTCTGGGTATATAGTACCGATAATGTTCTTACAGTATCGATACTACCAGATGTTTTTCAAACGGCTCAAATTCCATAATGTAAAATAGGTACTGATACTCAAAGGGGTACCGATACTACTTTACACAGTGGTATCGATACCATGAAGTATAGTATCGATACTGGTCAAGTCCAACAGTCTTTAACGACTAGTTTATTTAAAAATTATAAAGGTAGTACCGATACTCTTCAAGGGAGTACCGATACTCCCTGTCCTGGGCAATTTTATTTTGCAGAAAATTAATCTCCAACGGCTAAAAACGACCACAAACTCATTTCAACTTATAAAAACAAGTTGAGGACACTTGAAGAAGGTTACCAACACCTATCCAAGCAATCAAACACAAGAGAAAAGCTTTTCAATATTTATTTTTTTTCTCTTGTAAATATTTGTGTTTTGAGCTCATTGCAAATCTTTTAATTATTTTCTTGCGAGTTTTAATCTTTGTAAACACCTTCCTTTTGAGAGGTTTTCTTGTTTACATCTTTTTACCTTTGTATAAGGGGAGTGGTTCTAGCTTAGCCTTTGAAAAGCTAGGTGTAGACATTAATTTTTTTCATAATAATAATTATAATTATTATTAATATAATATATTATTATTATTATTTATTATATATATATATATATATATATATATATATATATATATATTACAAATTACATCAGAGGCCCAATAATCCCGGATGGCCCAAAAAATGGCCCAATCGGCCCAGACCCTAATGGAAACTCTGAAACAATTTGGGGTTTCAACTAGGGTTTCTCATTCCTATCCCAGCCGCCTCATTCCAGCAGCCGCCATCAGCTATTAGCCGTTGGATCTGGCTATGATCCAACAGTCCAGAACCCTCCATAAAGAAACCCTAGGGCCACGTCCTAGCCGCCGCCATTGGTTCCAGAAGGACACACGTCCGCCGCTGAAGCCTCCAAAAGGCCAACTGCCTCTCCACATGTCGAGCTCTAGGGTGAGTCACCACCATAGCTATGGTGACTCACCTAAGCAACCTCATTGGGACCGGTTTGAAGCCATCACCGGTGGTGGCTATAAAAGCCACCGGATCTTGCAAAACAAAAAAAAGAACACGGAGAGCAACGAAAAAAAACGGGAAAAAAAGAGGAACCACCAACAACAGACAACAACAAGAACACGAACCCACAGCAGCCAATATAAAAGAAAAAGAAGAAAAGAAGAGAGAGCTTACTCTGTCATTGGAGGCTATCGAAACGTCGCCGGAAACCTTTGAACTTCGAAGGTAAAATCCTAGATCTAGAAAATTCTAAGGGGTTTGAAGATAAATAGAGGTCGTATTCGGCCTTAGGAAGTGAAGATCTACGTTTTGGTATATTTTGAGTTTTCCGGCCACCGTTCACGGTGGCCGGCGGCAGCGATTATCGCCGGGGCAAGGCAGCCGTTGAGTGGCCAGTTCTCTCCCCCGGTGGATGATTTTATAGAGAAGGGAGAGAAATTCTCTCCTAAGAGAGAGAGAAAAGAAAGAAAATGAGAAACTTTGGCCCTTAAGGGCTGGTTATAGGGTTTTTATACCCTCATCAAAACGACGCCGTTTCGATGAGGGTGTATGCGTAATTTCACGCATGGTAAAATCATTTACTAAGTCATCTCAGTTTGTAACTTTTACGTTTTAGTCACTGGAATGATTTTCTGGACATTTTTAATTTTTTCTTCGAATCTTATTTTATTTTTATTTTAGTCCTGGCCAGTATATTTACATATCTAGGGTAAATATTATATTTAGTCCCTCAGATTATAATATTTTATATTTTAATCACTGATTAATAATTAAGGATATATTACACTATTTGTATATATATTTTTAATAATTTGAATTAGAGTTTTTAATTATATACTTTACATTTAGTCTTATAATTTTTAATTCTTCTATTTTAATCACTAAAGTGAAATTTTACGCATTTTAATTTGAATTTTTTTTAATGTTTTAGTCATTTAATTTAAGTTAATTCAAATTCTTAGTCAAACTAATCTAATTCAAATTTTTAATACGTTGCTTTGAAGTTTTAAAATCATTATTGTTGGTAGTGGGACCGCATTAAATTTAGGATGATGATGTTTGAGTGATTTATTAAGGGCTATAGTTTTTTTCCTACCTAATAAAAAAAACTGAGCAATTTGTCTTTTTCCTTCATAAATGACACCAATCGTCATTCATAGTTGAAATTTGAGCTTTAGTTACTATTAAAGTTAACAATATTTTTTGATAATTTATATTTTAATGTAAATTATTATCTATGGTTAATTACATATTAGTAATAATAATTTATTAATTAATTCCATAATTTTAATATTTTACATTTATTCCTGTTGTTTTAATTTGTTTTAGTCACTATTTAGTTATACTTTAGTTTAAATTTTTTTAATTTTATCAATTGTTTAAATTATTACTTTAATTATTATCTTATACTTTATTTTTTTAATATATTTATTTTTCAATATAATGCAGTTTAAAGCAACTTTCATTTCTGATATTTGCAGTAAATTAAATATTATTATTTTTAATATTATTTATTTATTTTAATTATTTTTAGAGAAATATTTTATTAATATTTATTTTTTAATATCAAGAAATTGGCTGTCTTAAAGCACCTAGAAGTCCTTTTCAGATATTTCTAAGTAAATAAATATCTTATTTATATATATAAATTAATAGATTTTCTTAAAATTATATTAATAAATTTGAAATAACAGGATTATGAATTAAATATATTTTTGAATTTTTAAATTTCTCATAATAGAGATAATTTATAATTAATAAGTACTAATTTTGGGCGTTGTAGGGGTGCTAATCCTTCCCTAAACGTAACCGACCAAGAATCCCTTTTTATTTCTAAAAAGAATGAATTTTTGGTTAAACGCAGATCAATTTATCTTTTAACTGATGTTTTCTTAAAAGCTCTTTTAAAAGATAATTTTTAGGTATTCGACCTACCTGACCCAAAAGGCCGATGGCGACTCTCAAAATATTTTAAAAATCATTTATTCACATTATTTTTCACGCCAAGTAAAAAATTTGTGCCCAGGCGAAAACCGGTTACGACAGCTTGGCGACTCCGCTGGGGAACTGTCAAACTTTAATTATAAATTGTCTCTATTAATTAGAAATTTAAAAATTCATTTATTTAATTTTTAATTCTTTTCTTTCAAATTTTTATGATTTTCATAATATTTTTTATTTTTACTTTATTTTCAAATATTAAAATTTTCATTTAATTATTTGTCAAAGGTTTGAAATTTCTCCTCACACACAACACTTGTATGCATAACATAAGCTTTCTAATCAAGCTTGTCCTTTTAAGTGGGAGTGAAAGCGACGTCTTCGTGAGAATTATTCTCCGTGTCAGACCTAGCAAGTAACTTTCGGGGTTCATATGCTCTATGTCTTCGTGAGAATTTATTCTCCGTGTCAGGCATAGAGAAATGGTCCCTTCGAATTGAACTCAATCCGCTTAAGTCTGTAATGGACTAGGATTAGGGTTGACAGGCCAAAGGGGCATCAACAAGGACATTTGAGTACCTTTACTTCTAGAACTGAAACTCTGCATATAAACCTTAGAATTCACCTGATCTAAGATAGTACTGAACCTCTGTTCATAGGTGTACACAAAGGAGAAATAAGTTCTAATTTTGTCTTTTAATAAATGCATGCGAACTAGAATCATGCGGTAGGTTAAATTTTCCAAACAAACATGGAACTAGAAAGCATGAGGTTAAGATTTATACCTTGATAGATATATTTTTTCCATTAGTTGGTACTAATATTCTATTTTTCTTATTTTTCATGCATGTTACATTGCTCTAAACTTGTTTATATTGATTTCTTTTGTTTGCATTACACGATCATGGCATAATCAAAAGGTGTTGACTTGAAAGACTGTTCATCGAGTTGGAAAGAAATCATAAATGGACAAAAAGTTTTATGATCAAACAAAATATGACGCGGCCAAGGAATCGCATCCCGAGGGAACTCCGAGGATAGAAGAGAGCTATGCACCTAGAGATCATGTGTCCATTAAGGAGCAAGAGGAGATACGAGAAATAAGAGAACAGATGTCCAAGATGATGGATAGAATATCTGTTTTGGCCAAAAGAGAAGAGATTCCTGCACAGAAAGAAAGAAAACTTAATGAAGATAATTCTATAATTTCATATATGCAAGGGACTTATGATCCTAATCAATTGGAGAAGTTACAGACAATCATCATTCGTATTCACAAGTCATCTGGAGATACCAAAGAAATGATGACAACTGTAAAAGCTCCCAGAGAAGAGAAGAAATCATGTAACCTGAAATCATCAAAGTTTAGTCTACTCCCAACGTCTAAAACTCAGGTTTAATCCAAGACAAAAGTTGGTTCTCATTTTGATGTTATCCCTATATCATATAAAGAATTATATGAGAAGCTACTTGAAGCGCGAGACGTGGCTCCCTACTACATAAAACCGTTCCAACCTCCGTATCCGAAGTGGTATGACATCAACGTTTATTGTGAATATCATGCCGACACTCAAGGACATACCATCGACAATTGTCTTGCTTTCAAACGTTGAGTTCAAAGTATCTTGGATCATGGAACCTTACAATTTATGATAAATGATCAACCTAGTTTGGTAACTGAAGGTCATGCTAGATTAATACCAAAAATCTTCAAAGGTAAGAGTATCAGTAGGGGCATCCAGAAGGAAGAAGATCTGCTGAGGTTCGAAGCTCAAATACGTCATTTGAATGATCAAAACAAGAAATTGAGCACCAAAATAGAAACCATGCATGAAGATTTCCAAAAGATCAGTCAAGCCTTTCAAAATGTGGGCATGGGAAACACTCCAGAAGAATGGATAACAGGGGTCACCAAACTGAAAAAGAACTCCAACATAAATGAAGGACGAGCCAAGAAGTTTTCTCATGATTTACAAGTTGCAGAAGAAAGACGCAATACAACATTGAATTGGGAAAATGTCAAGCCAAAAATCAAATGTTGAATAGTGCTAGGACCAACATGGAAGCATATATCATATTCATCAGCTAATATTGATACTGAATTAAAAGCCACTAGAGCTAAGAACAAGACATTGAAGAAATGTTTAGATGATTATGGGAATCTTGTACGAGAACTTCTTGAACATAAAGATTCTCTCACAAGAAAAAATGAGCAACATTGTTCACAACTCCGAGAATTGACATGGAAGATGAAGGAAAAGGACAATATCATGAAGGAAGCTGCTGTTCAAGCAAACAATGTGGCTCATAAGTTGGTGGACTTAGCTGGCTTCACAAGAGAATTAAAGCAGATTGATAACTCCACACCTGAGCATGAGTGGAAGTTAATTTGGCTTTTAAGGGAAATAGAGAAGTTATGTAAAGTTTTGTTTGATGTACCGAAACTTTTGTGTTCAATGAAATCTGTTCTAAGATGATCACTCTTGAGTAACACCTTTTCATACATGCATTTGCATTTTGCATCTTTGCATTTTTTATTTTGCAATTATATTACACAATTTACATTCCCATTTTTTACATTTTTCACATTTACATTTCAGTTTTATTTAAATATTGTTTATGCATATAAATAATTTATGAAATGTTTTAAAATTAAAATCGAGATCATTCATTCATTAAAAGAAGGATTCAACCGAAGTGATCTTGGTTCTTACTTGTAGCAAAAAACGCTTAGCACGACACAAGGAAAATGTATAAAGAAACTAAGGATATGTTATCCAAATTTGAGATAGAACAGAAAGAGATGCAAGAAGAATTGAGGAGCAAGTGGTACAAGTTGAAGCAATATCGCAAATTCTCAGATCAATCTATGAACAAGTTTGAAGAAATGATTGGGAAACATTTGACCACTGGGAAAAGTCCTGTTGAAAACCCACATATCCTATTGGTGTTACAATCTGTTTACATTCCGGGGCACACTTCTGCGCATCAGGAAATCAACCACCGGTTCACTTCACTGTTAAAGACCCACAATCAGGCTGAAGCTTCGTTCCCGCTGATTGTCCTATGCTTCTGAGTTGAAGCCAGATAAATTTGTAATGAGGTCCCTGATTCAAATGAATTAATTGAAAAGAAAAACTTATCCAACGATTGAAAAATGTAAAAGAGGTGATAAAATCTAGAGAGACTACTGATTCATTTTATGGGTTTGAAGCCAAAGAACTAAGTTTGGTCCCTGACCTAATTCTCCCACCAAAGTTCAAGGTTACAGATTTCGAGAAGTATAATGGGACCACATGCCCCACATCTCATATCGCCATGTATTGTCGTCGCATGACTAGCTATGTGAAGAATGAAAAGTTGTTGATTTAAAGTTGTTGATTTACTGTTTTCAAGACAGTTTATCTGGACCTGCTTCCAAATGGTATAATCAGCTAAAACATACTCAAATACGTTCTTGGAAAGACTTAGCTCAAGCTTTTTTGGGTCAATACAAGTACATGAGTGATATGGCCCTTGATCGAACAACATTACAAAACATGAATATAAAGTGCAACGAGAACTTTCGACAATATTCACAACGATGGAGAGACGTTGCTTCTCAAGTACATCCACCATTGACGGAAAGGGAATTCACTACGTTGTTCATCAATACATTAAAATCTCCCTATATTAATCACATGATAGGGGCTGCCACTAATAATTTCTCTAACATCGTCATGTGTGGAGAAATGATCGAAATAGCTATCAAGAATGGCATGATAAGAGGCTTTGATAGTACTAACGTCGAGAAAAAATCTGAGATCAATACAGTGAGGTCTTATTCAACTAATCATGGGACCAAATCTTATAGAATGACTCGAGGGAAAGCTCATATTGATGAAATTCCAATGATATATGAAGAACTGCTCCCATTACTAGTTCAGCATAATCTTGTGACTTCAGTTCAGTCTAAACCAAAAAAGCCCCCATTTCCTGAAGGGTATGAAGTTAATGCAATATGTATCTACCACAAGGGAAGTACGAGGCATACTACTGAGAATTGTGGGGCATTAAAACGCAAGGTTCAGAATTTAATTGAATCAGGGGCATGGACCTTTAAGGAATGATGAAGCATGATAGATAAATAAGTCGAAGTGTTACCTACCACTGTAGTACCTTTTATTTTCAGCATCTTGTTTGAACTTGTTTTTTATTCCTTTCTCCGCCTTTTATGCAATAAATAAATTTGTGTTGCTTTTATGGTTATGAGCAAAGAATCAAGTTTTAATCTTGAGATTATTGAGTATCAAGTAGATTAAATATTCTTTTAAATTTTCAAAAGTTATAGATTTTTACCATCTTCCATATCTCATTCAACGCCAATTACTCGACCCTTACCAAAACCAAATCCTTACACTACAAAGACTCTGAAGAAGTGTCTCCACATGTTTTTGAGACACCTACTCCAGATGTTTACCTTTTCGGGTAGAGTGGATTGATGATACTACATTCCACCATATACATGACTTCAAAAGTCACACATTTGTCCTTCCAAACACAAAACCATCATAAACCAAAAGACCTTAAAAGAACCAAACTTTTAATTATCCAGGAATCTTCCTTCAAGAAGAGACGATATGAGGCATCATGAATCAACTTATTGAAGATGATTTTGAGTGATTGGGGCATACTCAAAGAAGAAGGAAAAAGTGATTGATTGAAATAAATATATCATGCATTAATTACATTTTTTTCATGTAAATAAAGTTAATCTTGAATATTCATCCCCCTGGAGATACCTATTTTTACAAGGACTTCAATGTATGAGATGACTGAACTTCGCACACAGTTTAAGCATGCAAACTCAGTGTCATATCACCCAAAGATGAATGGGGCATTTGGAGGAGCAAATAAGAACCTTAAGAGGATCATTACAAAGACCACTGAAGCTTACAAAGATTGGCACGAGAAACTAACTTTTGCCTTATATGCATATTGAATTACTGTGCGAACATTTACTAGGGCAACACCTTATTGTTTAGTCTATGAGATGGAAGCAGTATTACCAATTGAAGTTGAGATCCCATCATTTTATATCCTAAAGGAGGAAAAATTGGAGAAGATTGAATGTATCCAATTTCGATTTGATCAATTAAACCTTATTGATGAAAACCAATTGAAAGCTATTTACCATGGGCAGATATATCAGAAATGGATAAAAGGTCACGAACAGAAAGTACATCTGAGAGAGTTCTAAGAGTGTGATCTAATATTGCCTATACATAAAGATTTCTATAGGAAATGAATGTCTAATTGAGAAGGGACCTATGTTGTAAAAAATACCTTTTCCGGAGGAGCGTTGATATTGGCAGAAATAGATGAGAAAGTTTTGAGAAACCAAATAAACTTAGATTCTGTCAAGAAATATTATACTTGAAAAAAAAAGAAAAGAAAAATGAAAAAAAGGGAGAAATTGAATCAAGATAGGTGACTCATAGAACCTCAAGTTACAAAGTTGATCAAGTACAATTAGTTCAAAGATTCATATTGAGTAAGAAGAGCAAGAAATGTTGAAGATATGAGAAAATATGAATGGATAAAAAATTTGGCAGTCTAGAGGGATCCAGATGATAGAAAAATCCCCAACAAAGCAGATCCAAGTCAAGCAAAGCAAGATTGAAGGCATCCAATTAAGAGAGAATATCTTCAGAAATCATTCCGCCTCTCAAGATTGATTCTTATTTGCAAAAATTGGTTTTTAAAATCTTTAATGCATGATATGAAAAATGATAAAGGGGGTTCAAGATGTAAATTTTTAAATAACATCTTGAAACCAAAGGAGGATTCGAGTTGAAAACCTAAAAAGGCGGCTTGAATATTGAATGGTGCAACAAACGACATAAGAGATGATTTTAAGCTCTTAAATGAAGCACCGCATATCCCAAAAGACGTTCCTGAGATTCTGGAATCAAGAAGTATCTCTACAAGATGAGCATAACAACCATTTCTTCAAGTTAGTGGAAGCCCGAAGCGACATACTGAACCAACTTAAAAGAACCTACTTTACCAGAATTCACCTACACCTTAAATCAGTCAACAGTTTTGACACTTGCCATAGGACTATGATTTTTGAATGAGTTAAAAAAGTAGTTGATTTATTTGATATTTATTAATTTCATGTCTTATGATTTCATTCTATTGTGAACCTGTAAAGGAAAATACTTTACAAAATTTTGTCATTCTTCAATAATAAAAAAAGAGGAGAAAAAACATTTTCAAACAGGACAGTCTCAAATGAGGAAGGTCCTTGAAGCAAGTTATTGCCTATTCTACCTCTATTGAAGAGAAAGAATAAGTTAGACCAAAATGATGAAGCACTCTTAAAATCAAGTGGTCTGAGAAGCCAGAAAGTTTGGAGAATTGAACTTATGATGCTCTCCTGTGACATTATCAGCAACTTATTAAGAATGATTACCTTGTTCTAAAGGGAGATACTGAAAGACAGTCACTTTAGCAGCTATTGCAAGAAAAGGTTGTTACATGGAATGTCACCGACAACAAGGTCGAATTCGACAAATCTACTCATCAATTGCTCTAATCGATCATCATTCAGTTCTTGCACATCTGTTTTCAAAGGTATGCCAAAACAGTAGAAGGCAACCTTTGCATCATTGATTTTAGAGAAAAGAGACAGGACATTGATACCACTGGGGAACATGTCTCTAGCAGATCCTCCTCCTCGTGTATGGTTTTTAGGGAAACCTAGATGCATTTCCACCTCATCAGGTTCAAGTGGAGCAACTTTATTCCTTCCAACCCAAACCAGATTCCATTTTCAGCACTCATCAAGAACATACTTCTAGACACTCGAAGGTGGCTTATCGTCATAAGCTTCAAGAACCTTACAACTCCTTTCTGTCAATTTAGCACTTCCTTTGTAAACAGTTCAACTTTTTTCTTGGATCCCAGGAAGGCACCATTTCTTTGTCAATGGAAAAGCATCATGTATAGTGCAATGAGAAAGCAGAATAAGAGGAAATCTATTCTCAATTGGCAGATTACGAATGTAGCCCTTTTCCGTGTAGTAGTACAAAAATACTTTGAATCTACAAAGTCTGGCTCTACATCGTATAAGTACCGTGACATTTTGGTCCAAACACCAACTGGAGTAAGCACCACGTTCTCATAGTAGAAATAAGGAGGCACAATAGCATCTTCTGGAAGTGTTCTTTGATTTATCTGATCTGGTTCGGTAGAAACCCCAGAACCAATAATTGGAATTGAAAGATGAACTGCATGATCGTCTTCATTAAGAATATTATTTTCAAGCTTCCTCTGCTTCTTCCTTTTCAAAAATCATAGCCCAAGTTTCACCTTTGCTTGTAATTGGGGTCATTGCATAATGAATTCCTACCTTCTACTGGAAGAAGTGCGTCAGCAACTTTAGCCATTTGATCAGAACATATAAAATCTGTCAATTCTGCAATTGATGAATCTGGACCACATCTCTCCATGGTTATTGAAGCCTCAACCTCTGAGTACCCCATTTTCGTCAAGAATAACAGTTTATTCTCCTCATCAGAATCAGAATTCAGGATTTCCTCGGTATCAGAAAGAACTATCAATATCTGTGAAATCATCCTGAAAGATCGCTTCATAATCAGATGAGTTGTTATCAGAATCAACATGTTGCATGAGTGTGGATTTTTCAAGAGCATGTACCATTGTATATGTAGTCTTGCCAGTGCATCAGATTACTGTTTGCATAAATTGGTTTCTCTCCTATGGAAAAGTATATTTCAGAGATGGCCTTCACTGAAAGATGATAAGCCAGTGTGTCAGCCTGGAACAGATTACCAAGCTATTTTTACTGCTCTGTCTGACTAGATCCCTCCAGATACAGAAAATGGTCACCTCATTCAAAAGACACATATCTCAAACTTTTCTGTCAGAATGATTGAGTACTTCTTAAGTTTGTGACAACATGAAGAGAATTTCTCCAGTTACTTGACGATACTACTGTTTAGTGACACCAGAATGAGAGTATTCAAGATAAACAGATTTGGGGCACGAATAAAGCTACAAGTACCTACAACAGTTCATTGTCAAAATTGGACCTCGTGGGGATCATGACATTTCAATCAAACAGACGTCGAGAGTAAACCAGAAATAGAAAATTGAGGCATCTCGAAAGCCCAATTCAGACAGATCTAGAGGGACATCTTGAGGGCCCATTTCAACCAGAAATAGAATATTGGGGCATTCTTGGAGGCTCATCTCAACAAGAAGTAATGTTGAGCACACTTTTAACATCTGTATCAGCAAATGTTGGGGCATTTTAAAGGTTCCTTCAGACAGATCCATGTGGGGCATTTTGAAGGCTCAGATTAACAAGAAGCAAATGTCGGGGCATGCTGAAAGCCCATTTCAATCAGAATTAGGACTGTTGATGCATTTTTGAACGTTCATATCAGTAATGTTGGGACATGCTAAAGGCCCACATCATCATGTGTTAAAGATCATTGATTTTGAGCAAATATTTCCAATCAGACAGAAAGATATGAAGAATGAAAAGGGTAAAACAGTGACAGTCGAGCTATCTATACATAATTGCTTTGTTCATCAGGAAGTTGCATTAGGGTCCTATTGTTGAACAAATATTTACTCAGCAAGTATGGTTTCAAATACCCAATCTTCTTAACCATGTGTCACATGACAACATGTTCTTTAAATTTGGTCCCCATGCAGACCGTTCGATCCAGGGTTCAGTTCCTCAAGATCTAGACTTTGAATTTTGCATTCTGTGTGTCGGTGATGATTGGAAATATTTCTTTGAGATTCCTGGCAGTTAGTTTCAACCATAATGTTGAGATTATGAAGCTATTTTTCACATCAGTTTTTGCTTACTTGATGACATTTAAAAGGGAGACTCGACTCTCACTTATATTACTGTTATTCCCGTTGTTATTGGGATCATCATTGCTAGCCAGGGTGAACTGAATTTTCATCTATTTTGGTTTTATCATGGGTGTTTCATCCCCAGCGGCAAGAATTCCATGAACCTCTTTCTGGATATGGCCCCTATAGCTGATGTGTTTCTAATTCCTACAATGCTCATTACAGAAGAAAACGTGATCAATATCACACTTACCCTTGCCTGAGACAATATCAAGATCAATTGGTATCTCTTATTCAATTCATCACTAGCATATCTTGAGAATTTGATCAACTTTTTGGTCACACTAGCATCTCATTTGTATTCCTATTGAGTTTTGTTCTCAAGTGGTCTTGTGACGTTATACGAAAGTTTTGAGCGCTACGAAAGAGCCTCCCTGACCAGAAATCCGGGCATAAGCTACAAGAAAGGAAGAAGGTGTTTTCAAATGTTTTACATCTTGACAGAAACCACAGGAAAAGATGAATGTATTATCAAATATTTTACGAACCAGTGATTATGGTGCTGAACCAATGTTGTAATCATATGGTTTCCATTTATTGATCCAAGATGAAGTTTGTCTTCTTCAACCCCAAGATTAGAAGTGAGATATGATGAAGATTTCTTTCCACAGAAGGAGAGCTGAAATTTTGACAACAAGAAACTAGTGGAGCCAACTAAGGTTGAATGACGGGTTATTGTTAAGCATCTCGACATGATATGGTCCAAGTTGCCTTATTCGAGATCTGATTATATGTGGAGACATGAAAGGAATTAGGATAAATCTTCCTTATGATCTGTTTCAAGAGTCAAATCAGAACAGACTCTACTCTCCTAATTAATCCCCGTTGAGTCAGACAGATCTACATCTACACTCTTCAAAGATGATAGATTCTCTTTTTAAAGATGATAGATTCTCTTTTCAAAGATGAAAGCTTTATTGGATTTCTACACAAGTCCAAGCAAAGAAGGTTGGTTTTATCAAAGACAGAATGGTGCATCAAGATCATAGTTTGGACTATGACAAGAGTTCCATAAATGAAACATTTCCTCTGAGACTTTCATGAAGCAAAGAAGATGCAAAGATACAAGTTGATCAGATGATTCTGCAGAAATGCAAGCTTGATAGCATAAATTGCTACATTGATATCCAGAGTTAACCTTGGCAATAAATAATGAAGTGAAGGAAGACCAAGTTCACCACTTTGAAGTCAAATAAAGATTGCATCAACATTCATTCATTCATAAGAACATCATTTGCACAATAGATAATGCATTACATTGATACATCTGAGTGCATTCAAACATGAAGTTTTACAGACCTTCGTAAGAATAAGAAGATTCATGATGAAAATACCTTATAAGAAGAATGTAGAAGTCAAAACCGCAAATATAGGAATCGTGCAAACATCTGAAGAATATATGGACGTAATCCACAAGAATGAGCATTATCTTGAGATTGGGTCATGTTACCCAATCAACATGATATTTTGAAAAATAATGAGAAAACGATTTCCATAGTTTCTCATTTTATCTTTTCTAAAATGAAATTGTTGAAAAGTAAGAAAACGATTTTCTTAGTTTTTTTTACTTAGTAAACTATTTCCAAACAACATTATCTTGAGATTGGGTCATGTTACCAATCAACATGTTATTTTGAAAAATAATGAGAAAACGATTTTCATAGTTTCTCATTCAATCTTTTCTAAAAATGAAATTGTTGAAAAGTAAGAAAACGATTTCCATAGTATCTTACTTAGTAAACTATTTCCCACATCCATAAGACCTACAGTACATGATGTTTTCAAATAGCAATTTATCTCACTTGAGATTGTTTTTCTTAAAAGAAAATTTGTCTCGCTTGAGACAGTTTCACTCGAAACAGAACTTTATCTCATTTGAGATTGTTTTTCTTAAAACAAAATTTGTCTCGCTTGAGACAGTTTCACTCGAAACAGAACTTTATCTCACTTGAGATTGTTTTTCTTAAAACAAATTTTGTCTCGCTTGAGACAGTTTCACTTGAAACAAAAATTTATCTCACTTGAGATTGTTTTTCTTAAAACAAAGATTTGTCTCGCTTGAGACAGTTATTTCGAGTTATTTTGAAATGGGGCATATTACCCAATCAACAAGTTGTTTTGAAAAAGAACGAGAAAACGATTTTCCATAGTTTCTCATTCAATCTTTTCTAAAAATCAAATTGTTGAATAGTAAGAAAACGATTTCCATAGTTTCTTACTTAGTAAACTATTTCCCACATCTGTAAGTCCTTCAGTGCATGATGTTTTCAAAAAACCTTCGGGTCATCTGTAAGCCCTTCAGTGCATGATGTTTTCAAACATTTCCATCCTACTCAATAGAGTCCAAATGAAAAAATTATTATCTTTTTCGTCTTTACTCTATTCTTGTTAACACAAGAATGAGCAAAGAGGGGCAGCTGTAGACATTAATTTTTTTCATAATAATAATTATAATTATTATTAATATAATATATTATTATTATTATTATTTATTATATATATATATATATATATATTACAAATTACATCAGAGGCCCAATAATCCCGGATGGCCCAAAAAATGACCCAATCGGCCTAGACCCAAATGGAAACCCTGAAACAATTTTGGGTTTTAACTAGGGTTTTTCAACCCTATCCCAGCCGCCTCATTCCAGCAGCCGCCATCAGCTATTAGCCGTTGGATCTGGCTATGATTCAACGGTCCAGAACCCTCCAGAAAGAAACCCTAGGGTTGTGATAACCCTAGGGCCACGTCCTAGCCGCCGCCGTTGGTTCCAGAAGGACACAAATCCACCGCCGTTGGTTCCAGAAGGACACACGTCCATCGCTGAAGCCTCCAGAAGGCCAGCTGCCTCTCCACATGTCGAGCTCTACGGTGAGTCACCACCATAGCTATGGTGACTCACCTAAGCAACCTCATTGGGACCGGTCTGAAGCCATCACCGGTGGTGGCTATAAAAGCCACCGGATCCTGCAAAACAAAAAAAAAGAACACGGAGAGCAACGAAAAAAAAATGGAAAAAAAAGAGGAACCACCAACAACAGACAACAACAAGAACACGAACCCACAACAGCCAATATAACAGAAAGAGAAGAAAAGAAGAGAGAGATTACTCTGTCATTAGAGGCTATCGAAACGTCGCCGGAAACCTTTGAACTTCGAAGGTAAAATCCTAGATCTAGAAAATTCTAAGGGTTTTAAGATAAATAGAGGTCGTATTCGGCCTTAGGAAGTGAAGATATACGTTATGGTGTATTTTGAGTTTTCCGGCCACCGTTCACGGTGGCTAGCGGCGGCGATTATCGCCGGGCAAGGCGGCCGGTGAGTGGCAAGTTCTCTCCCCCGATGGATGATTTTAGAGAAAAGGGAGAGAAATTCTCTCATAAGAGAGAGAGAAAAGAAAGAAAATGAGAAACTTTGGCCCTTAAGGGCCGGTTATAGGGTTTTTATACCCTCATCAAAACGACGCCGTTTCGATGAGGGTGTATGCGTAATTTCACGCATGGTAAAATCATTTACTAAGTCATCTCAGTTTGTAACTTTTACGTTTTAGTCACTGGAATGATTTTCTGGACATTTTTAATTTTTTCTTCGAATCTTATTTTATTTTTATTTTAGTCATGGCCAGTATATTTACATATTTAGGGTAAATATTATATTTAGTCCCTCAGATTATAATATTTTATATTTTAATAACTGATTAATAATTAAGGATAAATTACACTATTTGTATATATATTTTTAATAATTTGAATTAGAGTTTTTAATTTATATACTTTACATTTTAGTCTTATAATTTTTAATTCCTTCTATTTTAATCACTAAAGTCAAATTTTACGCATTTTAATTTGAATTTTTTTAATGTTTTAGTCATTTAATTTAAGTTAATTCAAATTCTCAGTCAAACTAATCTAATTCAAATTTTGAATCCGCTGTTTTTGAATTTTTAGAATCATTATTGTTGGTAGTGGGACCGCATTAAATTTAGGATGATGATGTTTGAGTGATTTATTAAGGACTATAGTTTTTTTTCCTACCTAATAAAAAAAATTTGAGCAATTTGTCTTTTTCCTTCATAAATGACACCAATCGTCATTCATAGTTGAAATTTGAGCTTTAGTTACTATTATAAGTTTGACAATATTTTTTGATAATTTATATTTTAATGTAAATTATTATCTATGGTTAATTACATTATTAGTAATTATAATTTTATAATAATTCGAATTATGTCCATTAATTTTAATATTTTACATTTTATTCCTGTTGTTTTAATTTTATTTGTTTTAGTCACTATTTAGTTATACTTTAGTTTAAATTTTTTATATATTTTTAATTTCAATATGCTTAAATTATTACTTTAATTATTATCTTATATATATATTTGTTTAAATAATAATATTTATTTTTCAATATTAAGAAAGGGCAGTCTTAAACCAACTACATGTCCATTTTCTGATATTTTTAAATAAATAAATATCTTATTTTTTTTATTGTATATATTAATTTAATTTATTTTAATTATTTTTAGAGAAATATTTTATTAATATTTATTTATTTTTAATATCAAGAAATGGGCTGTCTTAAAGCACCTAGAAGTCCTTTTCAGATATTTCTAAGTAAATAAATATCTTATTTATATATATAAATTAATATATTTTCTTAAAATTATATTAATAAATTTAAAATAACAGGATTATGAATTAAATATATTTTTGAATTTTTAAATTTCTCATAATAGAGACAATTTATAATTAATAAGTACCAATTTTGGGCGTTGTAGGGGTGCTAATCCTTCCCTAAACGTAACCGACCACGAATCCCTTTTTATTTCTAAAAAGAATGAATTTTTGGTTAAACGCATATCAATTTATCTTTTAACTGATGTTTTCTTAAAAACTCTTTTAAAAGATAATTTTTAGGTATTTGACCTACCTGACCCAAAAGGCCGATGGCGACTCTCAAAATATTTTAAAAATCATTTATTCACATTATTTTTCACGCCAAGTAAAAATTTCGTGCCCGGGCGAAAACCGGTTACGACACTAGGGAGTCGTAAAGGTTATCTCTTTATCCTACAAAAAGAAAGAACAAATTAGTGAATTTGTTAGAAAATCCTAAGTGAGGAACTTAGGTAATGGATGCAGACTTGGTTAAGATGTCGAACCATTATAAATCCTTGTACAAATTGTCTCATCTTTATACTCCTTACTCCCTAATCTCAAAATGCAAATTCACCCCCTCTTGGCAAATTATTCGGTTGTCAATTTGACCTTCATCGGAAATCCCAACAATTAGTATCAGAGTTTGACTCATTAGAAGGTCTAACAACCTTGAGACGATCATTGAAGAAGCTTTATCCATTTTTGAAGCAATCGAGAAGATGGCTTCCACCTTCGGCTCATTTCACATAGAAGACTCCCAACCGATCGATAAGCCTCTATACTTCAATGAAGCCTACTACCGTCATTGGAAGAAATTAATGAATATATTCATCCAATCCAATGATCTTGACTCGTGGGAGATGATCGAGAACAATTACTTTTCTCTAAAGAAGAAGAAGAATGAGTTGAGTGCCTAAGAATGAAAGAAAGCTCAACAAAATACTAAGGACATGCACATGTTGTTTTGTGCATTTGGTCCTGATGTTTATGAAGGAGTTTCTTAGATTTTAAATGCCAAGGAGCTTTGGAATAAGCTCGACGAACTTCATGATGAAAAGAAAGAAGAACCACCACAAGTAGTGTGCTTAACGGCTCTGGGAGAGCCTAAGGTATTTTCTAACTTAAATGAATTAAATTCATATTTTTTTGATGAGTTACAAGATGATTATGATGAATTGTATTTGGAATTTGAGACCATGAATTCCAAATATATGAAATTAATTTCAAAATTTAAAGTTAAAATGATTTGATTTTGAAAGCAAAAGTTGATTTAGAAAAACAAAATGAAATTTTGAAAAATGATTTTGATCTTTCAAAAATCAAAATCAATGATTTGGAAAAAGAAAATCTTAATTTTAAAGTTAAGCTTGAAAGCTTAAAAAAAGAAAAAGAATTAATTTCTCAAACCAATTCATCATATTTAAAAATTGCAAAATGTTCACGTTGTCATTTCCATGGTTATTTGGAAATACTTGTCCTATAAAGAAAAGAAAATCTTTTTAAATTAGACAAGTATGGGTTCCTAAGGGAAAAAGGGGCATTGAAACTAATATTCAAGGATCCAAAGCAATTTGGATACCAAAATCCAAATAAATGTCTATTGTAGGTGTGTGGGAGCAATGTTGATGAAAGTGAAGATACTCAAATGCTCTAGCCACACTTGATATGGAATGGCTAACCTCTAAGCTTAATATTTTTGTTTTGATTAATTGGTTGTCTATTTGTTGTATGCATGCATGAGTTTTGATTTTAAATAATTTTATGTATTTCATCTCATGTATGTTGAAAAGTGTATTATGATGAACATTTTTCTAAAGTTTTAATGATTTTTCATAAATGTTTGATCACCATAATGAATTTTGGTCAAAATTGGTTTTAATGCTTTGTTTTTACAATTCTTAATTTTTTACCTTAATTTAAATGTGTATTCATGTGATTTATGTCAAATGATATCTCTCTAACAATTGTTATCAAATTTTCAAATGCAAAATAATTTTTGATAGCTTTATGTACATGCACTTAAATACAAAAAATTAGTATTGCATAAAGTATATTAGACTTGGATATATTGAATTTCATATGCTACTAACATGTTTGATCATCTTTGTTGAAATTCAATTTTTTTAAGTGTTAAGCTTTTAAAGTTAAAATTTTATTTAAAATGCATTTGTTGAGGGAGAGCTTTTGATTTTTCAAATTATTTTAATGTCAAAATTCTTACTTACTCCATTGTTGTTTTGAACTATTAAATTTAAATTATTTTTATATAACAAAAAGGGGGAGAAGTATATGTTTGAAAAATTCAATTTTAAGAATGAAAAAGGGAGATCTTTAATATTGTTCAAATATTTCTCTTTTTTGTGAAATATTTTTTTAAGAGGGAGTTTTGCCAAAAAAAATAATTCAAATGTTTTGTTATATAAAAAAGGAGGAGATTGTTGAACTATGTTTTATAATATTTTGATATAACAAATTAAGACAAAATGTTTTTTGACTTGATTGAATTTGTTCAAAGTTTTCAAAAATAATTCAAAGTCCATTAAACTAGAATTTGAGCACAAACAGTTTTTCTAGGTACGTAGTACCGATACTGTTCTTACAGTATCGATACTACATGAACAATATCGATATTTGTTCATGTGGTACCGATACCAAATGTAAGAGAAGTATCCATATCTCTAGGTAGTATCGATACTACTAGATATTTTTAAACGGTTCGAATTCCAGAATGCAAAATAGGTATCGATACTCAAAGGGGTACCAATACTACTTTGCACAGTGGTATCGATACCATGAAGCATAGTATCGATACTGGTCAAGCCCAACGGTCTTTAACGGCTAGTTTATTTAAAAATTATAAAGTTAGTATCGATACTCATCAAAGGAGTACCGATATTCCCTTGTGCAGTTTTATTTTGCAGAAAATTAATTCCCAACGGCTAGAAACAACCACAAACTCATTTCAACTTATAAAAATAAGTTGAGGACACTTGAATAAGGTTACCAACATCTATCCAAGCAATCAAACACAAGAGAAAAACTTTTTAATCTTTATTTTTCTTTCTCTTGTAAATATTTGTGTTCTGAGCTCATTGCAAATCTTTTAATTATTTTCTTGTGAGCTTTAATCTTTGTAAACACCTTCATTTTGAGAGGTTTTGTTGTTTACATCTTTTTTACCTTTGTATAAGGGGAGTGGTTCTAGCTTAGCCTTTGAAAAGTTAGGGAGTTATAAATGGTATCTCTTTATCCCGCAAAAAGAAAGAACAAATTAGTGAATTTGTTTGAAAATCCTAAGTGAGGAGCTTAGGTAGTGAATGTAGACTTGGTTAAGAAGTCAAACCATTATAAATCCTTGTGCAAATTGTCTAATCTTTATACTCATTACTCCCTAATCTCGAAAAGCCAATTCACCCCCTCTTGGTAAATTATTTTGTTGTTAATTTGAGGTTCATCAAAAATCCCAATAGTTTCGAATTATAAGTATCGATATTTTATATATGTGTATCGATACATTTTGCTTGCAAATTGTTTGAGAAGCATATTGGAATAAAAATATCCATACCTATATAAAAATATTGATACTTGGTATTTACGCCTATTATCAATATACGATAGACTTTTATCGTTTACATTGTTAATTAACCTATTACTTTAAAGTAATAGATTTCGGAATTCCAAATATCGATACACATATATCGAAACATTTTGCGTGCAAATTGTTTAAGAAGTATACTGGTATAAAAGTATCCATACCTATATAAAAGTATCGATACTTGGTAATTACGCAAGCAAATAATCAGTCTCATTCAGGTATGTTTCTCTTAGACGGTTTTGGTTTACGGTTTTCCTATCTTTATGAGCTGGATGAAATGGATTCAATCCGGTATATTGATAATATGCGCAAATACCAAGTATTGATACTTTTATATATGTATGAATATATTTTTATTCTAGTATGTTTCTCAATCAATTTTCACGCAAAATGTATCAATACACATATTTAAAGTATCGATACTTATAAATGTATCAATACACATATATAAAGTATTGATACTTTGGTACATATACTTATAAAAGTATCGATACAAATTTCAACCATTTCGATAGCTCTTTAGGGGTTTTGTCAAATTGAAACCGGTTTTGTCAAATTTAAACCTGTTATATTGTCTGAAGACACTTAATTTCGCCCCCTTTATTAACATTATTATTTTATAATATATTTTATAAATTACATTACATAATATATTTATTTACACTTTATTTTTATTATATTTTCAGGCCCAAATAAAAACAAAGAACGAGCCCAGTAGACAACCCACATGTGCAGCTCGAACCATTATAGATTAGGATGTGCGTGAAACCCTAGCAGCTTTCACCACCGCCGCAAAGAACCAGGAGCCTCGAACCGCCCGGACCCACGAACCAACTGCTACCCGAACTGGTGGACTAGGGTTTGGAAACCCTAGTCTCTCATCACGTTGTTTCCAGCCGAGCGCCGCAGACCCGAGGTCTCCTTGTGATTCACGGCCGCACGACTCTCACGGCTCCTAAATATACAACGCAAGGAATAGCAACGTCGATAACCACCAAACAAACGCAAGAGTTAGTGTTTTATTAGGATTTAAATACCTAAAAAATAGGGTATTCGGGGCCCTATAAATGAGATGTAATCAAATGAAAAGGGAGGAAAGTCAGTTTCGTTGGGTGAGGGGATAATGCACGTGTTCTTCATTTTCTTTTCCTCTTAATTTCTTTGCTCAAGCCCACTGCTCTCAACTTTTCCACACTCCACTATCTCTGCTTCCATTCCGTTTTTTGTACTATTTTTTGAATTAAGAAGAAAAAGGCTGATATTTTCATAGTTTGGTGGTTTTAGTTATTGTTGGTGATGGTGGATATCTGCTGCGGAGTTATGAGCGAAGGCGAAGCATCATCACCACCGTGCGAACCCAGTTAACGCCAAGTCAGGAGATGTAGAATGGCATTTAGAAGGTTTAAATTCGTTGATTTTGCACCTTCCGAGGCCGAGAATAGTCGGAAATGCCACAAGTTCCAAGCTTGCTGTCGCATATGTTCTAGACCGTGGAAACGATGGAGATAATTCTTCCAGCTCCGATGTAGAAAAATGAAAAGGACTCCGCCACCGTTGGCTTCCACTATTTTGGTGTCTACGACGGTCACGGTTGCTTTCACATCGCGATACGGTGCAGAGAGCGTTTGCATGAACTGATGAAAAAAGAGTTGGAGAGTGAAGACGAAGAGTGGAAAGGAGCGATGGAGCATAGCTTCAGGCGCATGGATAGGGAAGAGATAAAGTTGAAAGAAAGTATGGCGGCCGGAGCTAACTGTCGGTGCGAGTTACATTCTCCGGAGTGCAATGTCGTTGGATTCACCGTCATTGTTGCCGTGGTAACGCCTAATAAGATTGTTGTTTCTAACTGCGGCGATTCCAAAGCTGTTTTGTGTCGTAACGGCATCCCCGTTGTTTTAACGTCCGATCACAAGTTGATAGATCTATCTCTGGTGTTAGTTTGAAGTTCAAGTTGCAACTTCATAAGCTTGAGTATACTGGTGGAAACCATCGAAAAGCCATCACGTTGTTGATGGCATCAAGTATTCGGATAGATGCCGCAATGTCGAGCATGTTTAACAACAATCTGGGCAGCAACACTTTTCTTTACTTTTATATTTCTTTGCTCTCCCTGCATTTTTACCTTTACACTTTCTTTAATTTTACTTTTACAATTCCTTGCATTTTTACATTTCGTTATGCAACTTTGATATGGCAATGGGACATGTTTTCTACATTTTCATTTGGTTTTTTTTCTTTTCGTTTTTAAATTTAATTTTTTATTTTAATATATATTTATTATTTCTTATTTAACATTTTGACTTTTTAGGGATACCTTCAATCGATTAAAGGTAAGTAATTGGAATCAAGTTTTTAAATTTTAATTTTAATTTTCACAATTAAAGACAACCGAGAAATTAATTGGTACCGAAAAGGCGGTTCAAGGGTGCTAATCCTTCCTTGACCGTAACCGACTCCCGAACCCGACACATTTCTGGTACAACGTAGATCAGGTAAGATGGTGCCCGACTCACCTAAATGTTCTTAAAATGGTCGGTGGCGACTCTAACCCAATTATTTCAAGTCAAAGCCCAATTCCGGGGTCCGACCGAAAAACGGTTCCGACAGCTTGGCGACTCTGCTGGGGACAGGTAAGTGAGTCAGGCCGAAATTAATTTCTGGTTGTCTTTTTTAGCGAAAATTACAAGTTTAAATTTTAATTTATTTATTCGATTCTAATTATTTATCTTTGATTATTTTTCAAATAAATAGTTGTACTGACCGTTTTTTAATGATTTTAGCCCTTAAGGATTTTTCATCCAAAGGCTCTATACCCGAGCTCCGAACCCGTTTTAAGTGGGGGTGAAAGCGACGCCTTCGTGTGAATTTATTCATCGTATGGGCCTAGCAAGTAACCTTCGGGATTCATATACCTTATGCCTTCGTGTGAATTTATTCTCCGTATGGGCATAAGGGAATGTTTCCTCTCGAGTTTAACTTAGTCTACACAAGCCTGTGATGGGTTTAGGACTAAGGGTCTGGTAAGCCCAAGGGGCCACTGGTAAGGAGAACTCGAGTACCTTTTTTAGAACCTAAACCCGGAGACTACAAGGAGTTAGGGCCCACCCCAAAACCTCGTTTTAAACCCTAGGATGCCTAAATTATTTTCTGCTTTACTTTCTGTTCAAAACATGTGAACTAGAAATTTATGCGGTTAGGACTTGTTCAAAATCAACTTGCGGGATAGAGATCATGTCCGGGTAGGAATAATAAGCATGTGGGGTAGATATCATGTGGGGTAGGACTTTTATTTTCATGATTGCTTTGATTATTATCTTTACCTTACTAACTCTTTTTATTTTTTTTCCTCTCTTTTATTTTATTTCCATCACATGCATCATTCAAAAGAGGTGTTGATCCACCAAAAAAATGTGTTTGTTAAACGTAAATAATCTGCATTAACGGACAAAGGGGTTATAATACAAAGAGATAAAAAACTCAGAAATCCAACCGTGGTCAAAGAATACTCAAAGGTAAAGTTGCAGGGGCAATACGAGGAAAAGGTCACTGACCCGGTCGCTCCTTTCGAAAACTACAAGAACAAGATGGTGAAACCCTAGCTGAGCTGGATGCCATTGCTGACGAATTCAAGAAGCAAGTTTCGGATAGTTTCTCTCGATGGAGGGCTCCAATGACACTTTCGTTAGAAACAAGCTCGGTAGAGAGTGAAAGTCGGAGATGCAGTCCTTCAAGACCTTTTTTTGGGGCAAGCAGCTCTTTATTTACACATTTTAGCCAAAGGAGCCGGAACGGTTTGACAGGGTATTCAACCAGTGACAGACGAAGGGAGAAGACTGATCAACCTATCAGAAGTTGTTCAGGGTCTATGCCTTTAAAATATTTTTGTCTCTTAAGACATAACACTTTTTGTCCCAATAAGGATTATTTATAATAACAGGTACATTTTTTGGATCAATGCCTCGAACATTTCATGCATCATGCATTCAGACATATTGTGCATTTTGTTATTTTTCTTTACATTCGTGTTATTTTTTCCTTTTTTTACATTCACGGGTCTCATAAAAAATGAGAACATTTTGATCCTATGACATATAAGGAGCTTTACCAACAGTTGTTTGATGCACACGTGGTGTCACCATATCCAGAGAAATCCATGAATCCCCGTACCCCAGGTAGTATGATGAGAACGCTCATTACGAAAATCATAGCGGAGTCCCAGGGCGCACTATCGAGAATTACTCCACAATCAAGAGAATCATACATAAAAATACGTAACAAGAATCGGATCGACTTCAACAACTTGGGGGCATCCAAGTGAGGAAGACCATTTCATCATATGAGACATTTTGTTTGAATTTGTTTTTTCATTTTTTTCTAAAGTTTTTGTAAGGACTTTTAAATAAATTTATGTTACTTTAAAGATGTTAAACAATGAATCACATTTGCAAACTTGCAATTCTTTGAATATCATATGAATTAAGAAACTCTGAAATAGTTCAAAGTTACATATCTTTGACGAATTAACATGATTTAAAACAAGGAATTTGACTTTACCCAGAATATACACTCAAACACCGTACCCTGCTCTTGTAATTAACCAATATAACATTTTCCTTTCATAAGGTGCGGACAACATGGGGAATCCTTTTGCATATGACATTATTATACTTTTTATTTAAGACGTTCAGTGATGATAATGATCTTCACAGATGGAATAGTCGAGTAAGTGAATCTAGTTTAGGTCAGTTGCTTGAAAATTAAACTCTAAAGATGAAATTTTTTACTTTCAACAAACACCTAGACTATAACAGGTTCTTTTTGACAATCTTAAGAAATTAAATCCGTAAAACTGAGCTATTCCACTAAGGCAATTGGTTACAGAGGAAACTCGAAAGCCCTGGCTTTATGAATAGATTGTATTCAAACCATGACATTGCTCGGACACTTGGCAATTCGGTGTTTGCTCCACTGCTTTTGTCAGGCCGAAGACTTTGTGATGAGATGAACCCTTCAGTTAAACCTGATAAAAGTGATTATAATGTTAAGCTGTCCCTCTAAAGTAATTGGTTAAACGCCCCGACTTTATGGATTCAGCTAGCCAGACAATGGAAAATTAAATCAAATTTATCTGAGCAAGAAATTTTCGGTAATGTTGGACTAAGGGAGTTAAGGAACACATGTTATAGTTGACTACACATGAGCACTCAAGAATTTCATTTTTAGACCGATATTTTTCGCACTGCCTTTGTTGGAGGAGCCTACAAAGCTTGAACAAATGGAAGATTTCAAAGGACTGAAATAAAATGTCTAGTAATTGGTCATTCTAGTTGCGTCATTATGTCCGCACCCAAATGAAATACCAAAGCATATTTCGATATTTTAAAAAAATGACATTTTGGGTTACCAAAACCTTAGAAAGGAGGCTAACCTAAAGCCAACTCATCCATTTGAACATTTGTCAAATATTTGTAACTCTGAAAGCATTAAAAGAGCTCTTGATTCCTTTGATATTTTTTGAACTCACATTTACAATTTGATTCAATTACGAACAATATTTTACAACATTTTTATCATGTCTCTCTCCTAAAACAAGAAAAATGAGAAAAACATTTTCAAGCAGAACAGTCTCAAATATGAAAGGTCTGTAAAGCCAAAGCTCGGGAAGCAAACGGGGCACGATCCATTCCAAGGACCTGATTGACAGACAAAGCACGAGACTCCATCCAGAAGATAACACATAATTCATTCATATTGCATACATCTTAAACATACTTAGGTGCATCACATTCATCATTTTAGCATACACGTTTTTGCAGCTTTTAGAGTCAAGTTTTGACTTCAGGATGAAGGATACTCGATTCTCAAGCGCCTTCAAAGAAGGATGGTGGTTGATTAACTTGGCAGTAAGAAGCTACACCTCAACCGACTTGACATCTTAAAACCAATTTCAGATAGGTTCGAGAACCAGTTCAAAACAAATCCAGTTCGACACAAACTCAACCATGAGCAGTATGTTTCCAGTTAACACTTTCAAGCCATATTTCAATTCCACGACGAAAGATATCCGGCTCACAAAATTTGGCGAAAGGGGCCATTATTCATTTAAAGGAAATTTACAGCACAACTTAAGTCAAGAAAAGTTATATGTCAACAAACAACTTCCCAATTTCAGAGTCAATTTCAACTTCATAGCGAAGGATATTGGACTCCAGACAACGCATGTTCAACTTCACGACGAAGGGACCGCTGGTTGTCAACAAACAACTTCCCAATTTCAGAGTCAATTTCAACTTCACAGCGAAGGATATTGGACTCCAGACAACGCATGTTCAACTTCACGACGAAGGGACCGCTGGTTGTCAACAAACAACTTCTCAATTTCAGAGCCAATTTTAACTTCACAACGAAGGATATTGGACTCCAGACAACACAAGTTCAACTTCACGACGAAGGGACCGCTGGTTGTCAACAAACAACTTCTCAATTTCAGAGCCAGTTTCAACTTCACAACGAAGGATATTGGACTCCAGACAACGCAAGTTCAACTTCACGACGAAGGGACCGCTGGTTGTCAACAAACAATTTTCCAGTTTCAGAGTCAATTTTAACTTCACGGCGGAGGATATTGGTCTCCAGACAACGCATGTTCAACTTCACGACGAAGGGACCGTTGGTTGTCAACAAACAACTTCTCAATTTCAGAGCCAATTTTAACTTCACAACGAAGGATATTGGACTCCAGACAACGCAAGTTCAACTTCACGACGAAGGGACCGCTGGTTGTCAATAAACAACTTCCCAATTTCAGAGCCAATTTCAACTTCACAGCGAAGGATATTGGACTACAGACAACGCATATTCAACTTCACGACGAAGGGACCGCTGGTTGTCAACAAACAATTTCCCAATTTCGGAGCCAATTTCAACTTCACAGCGAAGGATATTGGACTCCAGACAACGCAAGTTCAACTTCACGACGAAGGGACCGCTGGTTGTCAACAAACAACTTCTCAATTTTAGAGCCAATTTCAACTTCACAATGAAGGATATTGGACTCCAGACAACGCAAGTTCAACTTCACGACAAAGGGACCGCTGGTTGTCAACAAACAACTTCCCAATTTCAGAGCCAGTTTCAACTTCACAACGAAGGATATTGGACTCCAGACAACGCAAGTTCAACTTCACGACGAAGGGACCGCTGGTTGTCAACAAACAATTTTCCAGTTTCAGAGTCAATTTTAACTTCACGGCGGAGGATATTTGCCTCTAGACAACAAAACTTACCTTGGATTTCAACTACAAGATGAATGATATCCAATTTTCAGGCTCAACTTCACGATGAAGGGGCCATATACAATTCCAACTTCACTAACAGATTGACCCAACTTCACGACGAAGGAGTCATCTATAACACAGCCATACCGAAGTCTTCAAGACGAGTTTCACCTTCACGACGAAGTATCCTGAGCCAGAAGATGATCCATGAGCTACTCACCAAAAGCTTTGAGTTCGATTTCAACTTCACGATGAAAGATATCGTGCTCAGAAGCTTCCAGTCCAACTCGACCTCACGACGAGGGAGTCATTCCATATTTCAGTTCAATTTGACAAACCAATTTCAATATCGGAGTTCAACTCCACAAAGGAAGATATTCGACATGACCGAAATTTGTGTCTTTTAATCTTTGCTCTATTGTCGTTACACGATAATGACCAAAGACGGGCAGCTGAAGACACTTAATTTCATCCCCTTTATTAACATTATTATTTTATAATATATTTTATAAATTACATTACATAATATATTTATTTACACTTTATTTTTATTACATTTTCAGGCCCAAATAAAAACAAAGAACGAGCCCAGTAGACAACCCACATGTGCAGCTCGAACCATTATAGATTAGGATATGCGTGAAACCCTAGCAGCTTTCACCACCGCCGCAAAGAACCAAGAGCCTCGAACCGCCCGGACCCACGAACCAGCTGCTACCCGAACTGGTGGACTAGGGTTTGGAAACCCTAGTCTCTCATCACGTTGTTTCCAGCCGAGCGCCGTAGACCCGAGGTCTCCTTGTGATTCACGGCCGCACGACTCTCACGGCTCCTAAATATACGGTGCAAGGAATAGCAACATCGATAACCACCAAACAAACGCAAGAGTTAGTGTTTTATTAGGATTTAAATACCTAAAAAATAGGGTATTCGGGGCCCTATAAATGAGATGTAATCAAATGAAAAGGGAGGAAAGTCAGTTTCGTTGGGTGAGGGGATAATGCACGTGTTCTTTATTTTCTTTTCCTCTTAATTTCTTTGCTCAAGCCCACTGCTCTCAACTTTTCCACACTCCACTATCTCTGCTTCCATTCCATTTTTTGTACTATTTTTTGAATTAAGAAGAAAAAGGCTGATATTTTCATAGTTTGGTGGTTTTAGTTGTTGTTGGTGATGGTGGATATCTGCTGCGGAGTTATGAGCGAAGGCGAAGTATCATCACCACCGTGCGAACCCAGTTCACGCCAAGTCAGGAGATGTAGAATGGCATTTAGAAGGTTTAAATTCGTTGATTTTGCACATTTCGAGGCCGAGAATAGCCGGAAACGCCACAAGTTCCAAGCTTGCTGTCGCATATGTTCTAGACCGTGGAAACGATGGAGATAATTCTTCCAGCTCCGATGTAGAAAAATGAAAAGGACTCCGCCACCATTGGCTTCCACTATTTTGGTGTCTACGACGGTCACGGTTGCTTTCACATCGCGATACGGTGCAGAGAGCGTTTGCATGGACTGATGAAAAAAGAGTTGGAGAGTGAAGACGAAGAGTGGAAAGGAGCGATGGAGCGTAGCTTCAGGCGCATGGATAGGGAAGGGATAAAGTTGAAAGAAAGTATGGCGGCTGGAGCTAACTGTCGGTGCGAGTTACATTCTCCGGAGTGCAATGTCGTTGGATTCACCGTCATTGTTGCCGTGGTAACGCCTAATAAGATTGTTGTTTCTAACTGCGGCGATTCCAAAGCTGTTTTGTGTCGTAACGGCATCCCCGTTGTTTTAACGTCCGATCACAAGTTGATAGATCTATCTCTGGTGTTAGTTTGAAGTTCAAGTTGCAACTTCACAAGCTTGAGTATACTGGTGGAAACCATCGAAAAGCCATCACGTTGTTGATGGCATCAAGTATTCGGATAGATGCCGCAATGTCGAGCATGTTTAACAACAATCTGGGCAGCAACACTTTTCTTTACTTTTATATTTCTTTGCTCTCCCTGCATTTTTACCTTTACACTTTCTTTAATTTTACTTTTACAATTCCTTGCATTTTTACATTTCGTTATGCAACTTTGATATGGCAATGGGACGTGTTTTCTACATTTTTATTTGGTTTTTTTTTCTTTTCGTTTTTAAATTTAATTTTTTATTTTAATATTTATTTATTATTTCTTATTTAACATTTTTTGACTTTTTAGGGATACCTTCAATCGATTAAAGGTAAGTAATTGGAATCAAGTTTTTAAATTTTAATTTTAATTTTCACAATTAAAGACAACCGACAAATTAATTGGTACCGAAAGGGCGGTTCAAGGGTGCTAATCCTTCCTTGACCGTAACCGACTCCCGAACCCGACACATTTCTGGTACAACGTAGATCAGGTAAGATGGTGCCCGACTGACCTAAATGTTCTTAAAATGGTCGGTGGCGACTCTAACCCAATTATTTCAAGTCAAAGCCCAATTCCGGGGTCCGACCGAAAAACGGTTCCGACAGTCATGTATCGATACATGTGTCTAAGGTATCGATACTTTATAGTCGCTATTATTGCAATTCTTTTAAATTCCTAAAGTACCGATACATTGGTACTTATACTTATAAATGTATCGATACAAATTTCAACAATTCCGATAAATCTTTACCGGTTTTGTCAAATTGAAACTGATTTTGTTAATTTTCATCATGTTATATTGTCATGTATCGATACATGTGTGTAAGGTATCGATACTTTATAGCCGCTATTATTACAATTCTTTTAAATTCATACAGTTTCGATACTTTTGTAAATATACTTATAAACGTATCAATACAAATTTCAACAATTCTGGTAGCTTTTTACCGGTTTTGTCAAATTAAAACAAGTTTCGTCAAATTTCAACCGATTTTGTCAAATTTTAATCGGTTTTGTCAAATTTGTTACTTGTTTTGTCAAATTGAAATTGGATTTGTCAAATTTCAACATGTTATATTGCCATGTATCGATACATGTGTGTAAGGTATGGAGACTTTATAGGCGCTTTTATTACAATTCTTTTAAATTACTAAAGTATTAATACTTTTATACATATACTTATAAAGGTATCGATACATGTCTACTTTTAACTGGTTTTCTTCACTTTCTTATATATTACTATATATATCAATACTTCTGTGCACAATATCGATACCTACCGATAAGCAAAGTTTACCGGTTTCTAAATTTTTTAATATTTCTTCATGTTTTCCACCTACAACATTATTATTGGTTAACATTTCTAGTAGCGCTTAACCGACTTTGTTAAGTATCTTATTAAATTTCTGGTCATACCATTTCTTAGTCATATATTAATCCGTTGGCATCTTGAATACGTATAGATCAGAAAAAGGGAAAGCATAAATGGTTTAATGAGGTTTAAAGGAAGCAAAGATTCAAAAACCTTTTCCCATGGGGTAAATTATAAATTTGGGAGCTAAACTTTATTCTTTCTCTTATTTCTCTTACTGTAGTTTAAAACTTTTCAATTTCTTCATTAAACTTAATACATTGGGTTTTTTGGGTCACTCAGTCGTTTCTTCACTAACAACATTATGATGTGGCTTTTTTTGTTAACATCGGAGTGACCAAAAAAAGCAATACATAAATTTCAATGATTAAATTAAAAATAATTAAAAATATAGTGAATGAAATAAAAGAGAAAGTAAAGTTCAATGATTAAATTTATAATTTACCTATTGAAAAATAGAAAAAGCCATGTAATAATGTCGTTAGTGAGTAACCAACTGAGTGACCGAAAAAATCCAATATATTAAGTTCAGTGAAAAAACTAAAAAAATTTAAAATACAATGAGTGGAATAGAAGAAAAAAATAATTTTTACTTTATCCTTTCAATAATTATAATAATCCACTAACATCTTTAATTTTAATTTAAGAGTTCAAGTAATTTTTATCATTATTTTGGTAGCAAAAGTACATAAAATTAATGTTGAAGGAATTTAATATTCCATGTAAACTAAACCCTTTTATTTTCTTTTAAATTAAATTAAGGGTAAATTGATCATTTACTTATAAATACATTTTTTTAACATTAAAATTTAAAAGTAATAAACAATTATTAACATTATCAATTTATAGTACATTAATCATTCAATCTGATATTAAATATTAAAATTATCATTAACACTATCGTTTATGTTAATAAATTTCAAAAAATTATTACTCCTTAGACTAAAATGTGAAAAATCTCAAAAACAAATCTTAAAATCATTTAATCAATAAAATCTAATCTTGTAAATTCTATTTGTCTCATTTAACTTATCATTTTATCGACTTTTGTTTTTTTTTAATTTTAACTTTGTATTATTTAAAATTTATTATTAATATATATATAAAGGTCTTGAATCAAAGTGGATATCTAGATGGTAATGGAAAATGAAAACTATTTAAAAAAAAACAATAAAATAATTGAGAGTAGGGACAACAAAGAGGAGAGTCTGGTGCGGATACCCCTTCTCCATCTCCATACTCACTTACTATTTTCGTATCCACCGGGTTAAGTTTTGAAGTCCACACCAACCACCTAATTCGATACTCACCACTCATCTTGTGCCCATCAATATCTACCCATGCACACTAATTTGAGATAGGAAAAACCATGGTATTTAATTTTAAAAATATTTATACCTTAACATTTGGTTAAATTGCAAGTTATGTTTCATAAAATAATAAGATTTATATAATAGTCTCTTAAATTTTACATAAATTCGTAATGGTCCAAAACTTATATGGTGGGTAGTTAGTGGGCAAACAGATGTAAGGCGTGTAAGGTCTCAAACCCATCATCTACTACTATCCACGGTGGGTATGACTTTTTACATCTATACTCGTCCATTACTCACTAAATTTATACACATCCTCACCTCAATTAAAATTAATAGAGGTGTTCATTGTTAAGTTAAAACTGAATTAACCAATCGAACCGAAATTTCAATCGGTTAATTGGTTGGTTAATTTTGGGTTCGGTCGGCTAACGATTAATGTTTTTTTTTAATTTCGGTTTCAGTTAATTCGGTTCAAAATTGGTTAATTAACCTAATTAATCAAAAATATTAAATATATATATATATATATATATATATATTATTTAGCTTTAGGGGTGTTTGAGCTCGTTTTTTACTGAATTAACCGACCAAATTAACCGAATAAACCAAAAAATATTAAATATATAATATATATTATTTATAAATTTTGGTTAACCGAGCAATTAACTGAACTTAGTTCAATTCGATTAATTTTTTTAGAAAAATTTGGTTCGGTTAACAGTTAATTAAGAAAAAAATTTTTGATTAATGGAATTTGGGTAATTCGGTAACACCCCTAGGTAATAAATTTTTTTATTTTTTAATAATTAAAAGTTAGAATAAAATATACGAGTGAGCACCGAACTATGATCATCAACAATTTTGATCCAACATTTAAAAGCGATCAAACAGACACCAAACTATTTAAAGCGATCAACAGACTACTGACCGTTAATTTTTAACACAGGTGATGATGTGCCACTGGGCCAAAGCTATGTATTTGGTTATGAAGTGCACAATTTTTTATATATTGTGTTTGATATTATTTCACACAAACACACACACACACACACACACACACATATATATATATATATATATATATTAAATTATTAAAAAAATCTAATAAATAAATTATATTTCACATATACATTCAATTATAGTCAATGTAAGATCATTTTTTATTTTTAAGTCTTACATTGACTAAAATTGAATATATATGTGAAATATAATTTATTTATTATATTTTTTAATAATTTAATATATATATATATATATATATATATAATTTAATTAATATACTAAAATTAATTAAATTAACCCTCCAATTATATAGTGACACGTGTCACTTTTAGATCAAAGGACTAAATTTAATTAATTGAATTAAAATAGTGATTAAATTGATACAATGTGTAAATATTAAGGATCAAATATATAATTATGTCAATTTTATTAACGGTCACGTCATCACTTATGTTAAAAATTAACGGCCAATGATATGTTTGATTGTTTTAAATAGTTTGGTGGTCTGTTTGATCGCTTTTAAACGTTGGTGGTCAAAATAGTTGATAACTAGAGTTCGGTGGTCACCCATGTAGTTTACCCTAAAATTATGCTAATGTAAACATTGATTTTTTTTTTTTTTTGGTTTTTTGTAAGTAGGGATGGGGATTGACGGGTTAACAGTAGAGGAAGCACATTTTAGAGGAAGGAAGCTTCAAGGAACTACTATTTCTCTTCCAAATGGATATTCTGGTAGTTTTTTCCCCTTTATTTCTGGGTTTTTGTATGTTTAATTTTGTTGATGTTTTGGACCGAAATTCTGAGTTGGGAGTTGTCTTGTATGTTGGAAACATGGTTGGTCTAAGCTTGTGACATTGGAACTATGAACATTTTGTTCTTAACAATGCTTTTAGCCGTCTGAGCTTCAAGAAAATCTATATGGTTGTCAGTTTACAATGAAAATATTATGTAAAAAACAATGGACAGGGTATTGCATGGTATATGTTTATTGGGTTTTAGGAAGTTCCATTGATCTTGCAGAAGGCTTCATGCTCTAAATATAATAGTATTAAGAGATTTGATATAGTCGTAGTCCGTAGGCCGTTGGCCGTTTCCTCTTGTTTTCTTCTTTATTGTCCCTGTTCAAAAATTTCATCTTTGTTTTTAGGTTTACATAATTGGGTTCATTCTTCTTCCCGACGAATTTTCAAGCCTTTAACTAGATGAACTTCTCGTATGTAGGAGGCTCGTACGGTGCCTGTTTACTGAAGTTATTATAAATTTAATCATGTCATATTTGTTTCTTTTGTTTTCTTTTATGTAAATTCGTCTGTGTTTCAATAGATTTCAAGTGGTCTTACTATTCCTGGTTGCTCTGACAGGCTTTCTTCTTACGAAGAAAACGTCAGGCAAGAGGAAAGCTTGTGATGTATCTGAAGGGAGAAATGAAAGCCAAATTCGATGAATTTACATACTGGAATCACGATAGCATTCCATCAAAAGATGATCCCTTCCTGAGTTCTTTTCATTGGTTTGCCGTTGCAGAAGCTGTAAGTTAATCCATCATACGATGCATAAAGGCAGGGAAATATTCTTCAATTCCGATTATTTTGGACCTAGTTCTTGATGTTACATTCAATGGTTTATAGTCATCAGACAAAGGCAAGCCCATGTGTTTAAGTCTGTAATGAGGCAGGAGCTTATACTAGTGGTTTCCCTTTGATCCCGAGTTTTTCTTGAGTTCCATCTTCTTTCCTACTCGTTTGTTCAGCCTAGTTCTTTTGATTACTACTGTGGTTTGTCCATTCAAAATGGTTCCCATTCTTGATTATGTTGGCTATGGTCTTGGATTGAGTTCGAGTTATTTTTTATGTTGTATTAAACTGTCCCAAATGATATCATTGTAAGAAATTGTGCTTATATTGCTAGGATCTCATTTTGTTAACAATAAGTGTGTGCATAATTTCTTCCCATCTTATTATGAGAAGCATCTTTTGCAGCTGCACAAACCAGTAAAAGCTGAAGACATGGCTGCTGTTGATGCTGCTCTGTGGAAAAACTAGTGGACTAATACTTGAAAGCGTGGAGCATCTTCTGATATCCGGCCACTGCATTTCTTTCATGTACCATTCGCGGTAGGGAAAGAATTGATAGGTTGAGGGAAAACACGGCGGAAATCGTATAATCTTCATCTATGATTTACTGAACTTCTCATTCGTAGAGTAAGACTTGTCAACATCAAGAATCTCTTTGGAGAAGAGCACATACCAGGAGAAGTGGTTAATTCAATGATCAATCAAGACTATTCTCTTTCAATATGTTAGTCTGATACGAGTTGTATAGTCATCTTGTCTTTTGCATTGTTGTCTGTGTACCGTATCAGCTCATTCAGTCCAAGAATTCGAGGGTTTTCTCCTTTCCTTGGTGGAGAAGGTTTAGAGCCATTAGAATGGAGTTAAAAGATGTCTTGGAATCTTGAGTGACACCAATGTTGGCTGACATTTCCCTAAATCTAGTCGTCTCTAGCGGCCAATGAACCTCCAATTTCATCAAAAGATTTACTTCGATATCTTTCTTCGATTCATCAGAAACCCAAGAATCTCTCAAAAGAAGTGAAATCATCCCAAAACGTTCAGATTTCTTGAATCCAAATCTACGCATTCTATCATCGTATGACCTCTGTCCCGAGACATGTTCTTTCTAACACCAACAACAATTCCTCCACTGTTTAGATAGTCGAATGAAGTCACAGAAGTCCAAAATCCAAATTACTCATTTCTACCAAAATTAACTAATTGTCTCAATCATAATATAATGACCTATTTATAAACTTATTAATAAAATATTGACTTCACCTTTATACAAATTGTTATACAATGCAAGTCAAACTAATAATTTTGTTGTCAACTCATGTTATTTTGATGACGTGACGTGTTAGTAAAAGTAATTAATTTTTATTTGACTCCTGAGCTTTAAATTATAACTCTAAGTTTTGGACAAAATAATAATTTGACCTTGAATTCAACCGAAGTTTTTTGGCATTATAATATGTATCCAGGTCATACCCATTGACGTACTCTTTTCCATTCTTATTATATATATATATATTTTTTTAAATATTCTAGGCTGATGTAGAAAGCAGAAACAAAAACTTAAGTGTTGAAGGTGCAAGTTTTACACGTTCTTTTTACAATAACAAAGGGTAGAAATTATCTATTATTGTGTATGGATAAATAGTGTATTATGATTCTTTTGTTGTTTTAATTTTCAGAACAAACGAGGATTAATGAGCTAGCAAAAGCCTTATTAATTACTAAACAAAGAACGTAGGTTACCTTAATGTCTATGGATAAATAAATTGGTCCTTTAAAAACTTTATTTACATCTATAAAGTATACTTAAAGTCCCCAAAGGAAGCACCAGTGGTCTAGCGGTAGAATAGTACCCTGCCATGGTACAGATCTGGGTTTGGTTCCCGGCTGCTGCAGTTCACCCTCTTTTAAGCTTTTTATTTTGGTGGATAATTGGGTTGCCCTTTGGGGGGTATGATTTGTTAACAAAGTTTCCTATGGCTTATGCCATTGCAATGCCATCCCTAAAGGGGAGCATAGTTGAATGTTAGAAACAAACCATCTGTTTAATCTTCTTCTAAGATCGTTTGAACTAGGATTAACGATCATCGACAACGGTGGACAGTGATGAGTTGTGACCGGGGATAGGAAAGTTTGGTCGAATTTAAGAGTCAAATATTTTATTTAAAGTTCAGGGTCAAACGAATATATATATATATATATATATATAAACATGCAATACGAGAAGTGTAATGTTGTCCAGCAATTCCACAATTATGCTGCTTGAGATAGACCCAAGCCAGATTCCCTATTATACTGAAACATATACAAATCTACAGAAATTTATAAGCTGAAAGAATGACAACAAATGAAGGGTACGAATGCAATCAATATATCCCACCTTGATTTCTCTTCTTCCTTTGAGATCCTACAATCTTTGTCTTCTTCACGTCGAAAATGGTTCCTTCCTCGATGTTTCTCAGTTTATTCTGAAGGATTTTAATCTCTTCATCAACCCTTCCAAACCTCTGCAGCAATATACAATTTTAATCTAAATTGATGGGACGGTCATCGGATGAAATAAGAAAAGAGTAAACGAAATATTTTAGGGTTCAATAACTATAAGCAACAACGGTCGACAGTGATCGATGGGGACAGCTGACGGTAATCGACATAGTGATGGGTAGAGGCCAACTATAATAACTTTGATTGGATTCATATGTTAAATTGATGTTTTATCTAAAGTTAAAATTTATATTTTATATAAAGTTTAGGATCAAATTAGTATTATGTCTAAAACTCTAGAATAATTTAATCACTTTTACTGACGTCTCACATCATCAAACTAATAAAAGTTAGCGATCAAATGACTAAAATAAGATAAATATAAAATAAAAGGTAACTAAAAGTAATTTTATAAAACTGATGGGCCGAAATAAAATAATCCAAAAATAAAAGGGAGCACCATTATAGTTTATCAAAAAAATGCCTTTCATCTTAAAGGAAATGGTAACTACACTTTAATACTTAAACTATCAGATTTCATTTGTTTTAGTACCTAAACTTTTAAATTTTTCAAAATCATACCTAATATTTAGGTACTCAAATGAAACCAAAACTGATAGTTTATGTATTAAAAACGTTAAATTTTTAACGAATAATACTAAAATAAAATAAAAACTAAAGAATAGATATGATTTTTTTTAAAAAAATTAAGTACTAAAATGAATCAAAATTAATAATATAAGTACTAAAATTATAATTTACCCTAAAAAAGAAAATTCCAAGGCGCTTATTTAAAATAAGGTAAACTATATCCATAGTTACCTTTATTTTTTGTTTGGTCGACTTTGATAATAGATTTTTTAATTAAATACGTTTGGTGTTTTATGTTATTGATTCATCCTGTTTAAATTTATATGTGTTTAACTTCTATTAACTAATTAACGAAGTATTACGTGATAATTAAAAAAATAAAAAAAAATCCACGTGTTTGTTCAAACTTTGGCTTACCTGTGATCTTCTTCTTCTTCTCCTCTTAAAACTTTTGCTAAAACTTTGCCATGTGTTTCTGTTTTTCTTCTCTTTAAGCTTCTCTCTCTCTTTCTCTCTCTCTGTCATTGTCTTTTTTTTATGCACTTGAGAAGCCATGGCTCTGATCTTTGCCATGTTTTCACTTTTGGTTCTTTGGTCAGTCCTTATTTTCTTCCTTTTTACTACAAGTTTTTCATATTTAATGTAAACGCTAATGTAGGTAAAGGGCCACCTAATCCAATAGCAATTTCTTTAAATCCTCACATTTTATTGTTTAAAACCCTCGCAAAGCTTCGAACTTTGACACCAATGATGACCTTCAAAGCTTCAAACTTTAACCGCTTTATACACTTTTTTAATTCTAAAAATGTCATCATTAGAGATTTTCCACTTCGATTTAGAGCAAGGTACTCACCGCCGGGACGGGAGTGATCTGAGCGTCGATGAGGCTAGAGTATGCTACTCCGACGCCGACGAGGGCTCTTGCTACTCTCAGTTCTATTCCACCACCAGTGATGATTGCGGATCAGATGTCGAGATCGGTGACGTTTCGGGTTCCGGGAGGGTATCTTCGGCGTCGGATTGTTCGGTGGTGGTGCAGATTCAGAACGGAGCTAATGAAATCAAAGTGCATTTGGCTAAAGTCGAGAAAGATTGTAGAATTTGTCATTTGGGTTTGGAGAGTAACAACCATGAATCCGGTGGTGCCATTGAATTGGGTTGTTCTTGCAAGGATGATCTTGCTGCCGCTCATAAACACTGTGCTGAGGCTTGGTTTAAGATCAGAGGAAATAAGTAAGCATAATCCAATTCCAATCTCAACCCTTTTTAGAGTAAATTAACCACCTTGTTATGGATCATTATTGATATTTCTGTGTATTACTCTTTTCATGGAAAGAAAGTTTTGATATTACATTTGTAAAGCCGCTTCAAAGTAAAACTAAAGACTAAAGATTTGTGCTTTGTTTGACTACACCGACGATTCTTTGCTGTCTATGTTCTTAATTTTGAGGTTTAGGAATCCCTAGCTTTTGTTCTTATCTCCTTTATGTTCACTTTCCATGTAGGAAAATGGTGCTTCGACATTTTTTTAATGTGTTGTCTAATCTTTGGTCGAAGATCATTGTTTGTTGGTGCATCGATTCGGATATTTTTAATTTGCAAGTTGCAGATTTTAGATTTCTTGCTTGATATGGTTAGGGATATTTGATATTACTGATGTTTTAGTTACACGTGAGTTACTGATGTTTTAGTTACACGTGAGTTCCTGATGTTTTAGTTACTGAACCAGAAAATTGTGGATTTTTTTAGTAGATTACCGGAAGTTAACGGTTGAGGGACATGAACAGGACGTATCGATAACGTAAGAGACTAAACGTATTTAATTAAAATACCGGTGATTAAAATCGATCAGAACGAAAACAAAAGAGACCGGTAATTTACCCTTAAAAAATGTGATTTTGATGTTTGGGGAAGGTGAATAGGGGTGAGTAAAATTAACCGACTCAAAAAAAATAATTTATTTTTCACTTGATTTGATTTAAAAAAAGTCGATTATAATTTATTTTATTTTGAGTTAGAATTTCGTAAATTTGATTGGACTTAAAAAATTTATGTTCAAATCAATTATAAAATATAACTCAAATAATTTGATTTGATCGAACCCTTGCCTAAGGTGAATACAGCCCAATCTAAAAGTGGAAGGATAAGAGTGGTTGGTCTGGATGATTTGGCTTTCCATCTGATTACCTTAGCTTCCATGAGCCGCGGCACTTTCGTCTGAGACAACTAGAACACAGAAAATGGAGACTCTTTCTGCTGTGTCTTGTTGCAGCAACATCACTCCTCCCCTTGTGAAGGTGATTTCTTATCCATTTCATCCTCTTTCTATCTCCATTTTATTTCTGTTCTTATTAAAAATAATTGAGGGTTTTCAAAGGGAAATGCAAATCAAGCTCCTTGGAAGCTGAAACACGTCGAACGAGTTCAAAAACTGCTGCTCAAGAACCTGGTTCCACCTCTAGTTGCTGCAGTCGTCGCCTTTTCTCCCGTCTGCAACACCCCAGGTGCCATTACCACTCAGTTGATTGCTCCCATTATCTTATGTCACTTGAATTCTGTTAATGGAAATATATTAGGATAGCCGTAAACACTTCATCTCTTCTAATTTGTGTGATCAATTGCCCTATCATATATTGAAGATGATAAAGTGAATTGACCAAATTATTATGTGACAGAATTTGTGAGTGATAGTTTCGATGATAATCAAATTAAAAACTACAAGATTATTAATCAAATCAAAGGGCTGCAACCATTCTTCTCCGAAGGACTCCCTTTGATGATTAGAGGTAGCTACAATGAACTGAAATTTTCCAATAGAGTTACTTTCTTGGATGCAGCTCTTGCACAAAGCGTTGATATACAGAGAGGGGCCACATTGTTTCGACAAGCTTGTATCGGGTGTCATGACAGAGGTGGAAACATAATACAACCGGTGACACTCGTTTTACATTTCACCAACTACGGATATGGTCATTTTTCCTTTAATTTCCTCTCTAATCCACCGTTCCTTGTTCATTTTAGGGTGCAACACTCTTTCCAATGGATCTTGAAAGGTAGCAATCAGCTGAATACATAGTAAACAATGCAAGGAAAGCCATGTGCTCTTGAATTAAATACCTTTCAATGGTTGTCACCGAAGACGATATATATCGCGTCACGTACTACGGCAAGGGAAGAATGCCGGTAAGGATCGGAATAGAAATTCAACATCCTTGCTTATCAGTTATTACCAATTCACTGCTCTGATATTTTCTCGGATGATATGTTCGAAGGGCTTTGGCGAGAGTTGCACGCCGAGGGGACAATGCACGTTCGGTCCGCGATTGAAGGAGGACGAAATCAAGCTCCTGGCTGAGTTTGTGAAGGTACAGGCTGATGAAGGGTGGCGGAATGTAGCAAACAATGGGGGTTGATTTCTTGTTTTAGAACTATTGGAAAGGACAAAGGATATTGAGTAGGTTTAGTCTTAGATTTTATAAATTAATTTCATTGGACCTATGTTAGTTTGGGCTCCCACCATTTATTGAGCCCATTCGTACATTTAAAATGAGTTTATTTTCTGCGAAAATGATAAAAGTGTTTACAAATAAAATTACTTTTGTTTATATTTTTATTATTTTTAACATTTTAGTTTATACTTTATTTAATTTCTAATAAAAATGGGACAAAGTTTGAGATTAGTTCGAATATAATTGTAAATTTCTTTAAATAAAATTAAATGATTTAAGATTTTTATTTTTGATTATTTTAATTTTAATCTTAAGTTGGTCATATATTTATAAAATAATAATACTAATAGATGACACATCATAAAAAATATTAATAAAATATTTTTTGATGTTTAATAATAAAATAATTTAGAGGATAAAAATGGAGTTATTCGAAAATTGAGTGATTAAATTTAGAACTTTTAACCTCTAGTGGCCAAAATAGGAGCGAGAAGTTAGTTAAGTGATGAACGATATAATTTATCCATAAAATTGAGATGAATTACCTTACCAATTATCGATTAGTCTAGTGATTATAAAGTAGTATATGTTAAAAAAAATAACCAATTTACAATTTACATACACACAGTGGCGGAGCTTAGTAATATAGTTTGAGGGGTAACTTGAAACTTAAAAATTTTCAAAAGTTTAAATTAAAATTTTCAAAAATTTTGAAGGGTTTAGTTTACATTTTTTTTAAAAAAAAAGGGTCTAACTAAAATTTTTTAATCTTTGAGAGATTTAATAAGAATTTTTTTTAAAAAAAAAATTTGGTGGGGATTTAATTAAGAACATTAAAAAAATTTAAAATTTAATCTGAATTTTAAAAGATTTTGGGGGACAAAATTAAATCTTTTAAAAATTTAAAGGGTCTATATTATAATTTTTTAAATTTTAGGGAGTCATGGCCCCACTAACTCTTCTTTATATTATGTCATTACATACACGCTATAAACGCAGTTGGTCGAAAAAATTAAAGCTTGGAATCGATGCTTTTTTTTATTCTCTCTCTCTAAATTAGTCAACAATAATTTTTTTAATTGATGAATGATAAATTAATCTAAAGATGTATCTATTGCCTATTGGCACTTTATGCCTTTAGTAATCTTCCTTCTTTGGAGAATTTATTGGTCAAATTTCCTTTTTGTTCAAAAAAAATATTACCATGATGGAAGACAGCAAAATTATGAATATGGATCATATCACTAATTAATGCTTGAATTAAACTACTAAAATTGGCTAACCAAAGGACTAAACAGTAAACACTAATAAATTTAATAATAGTTTTATATAAAAATAATAATTTACATTTGCTTTGACTCTAAAAAGGTTTTAAATAAGGTTCGAATGATAAAATATGACTAACTCGATTTTTTTTAACTAGAATCAACTTGAATAACTCAAATATTCAACCATAGTTCTTCTTATACCTAATTCCTCTCATTTAAAGTTTATTTTTGACCAAATTCGGATAGCAAGCTCCTCCAATATTATAGAATATTTATGTAACTTCATTTATTATTTTTAACAACAAATTTACTATTTTATAATTTAATCCGTTAGCCTTTTGTTTTATTCAATTTTTTTGCTGTTGTCATTTTTCACAAATTATTTCGTCAATCAATTCTTTGACTCTTTTAAAATCTCATCAATATTTTTTCTAAAAAATAAATTATAAATATATTTTATAATTTTTAATGTCATTTGATTTATAAGGCAAAAGGGTACCTAACGCCCTCATATTTTTCAAAAAAAAAAAAAAACTCAATGTGACCCTCCACTTTTTTTTTGCACCCAATGTGACCCTCCAAGTCAGAAAAAAAAAACTCAATGTGGTCCTTTGACCAATGGCTCCGCCATTTTGTGTTGATGGTCACTAAACTTTAAAAGTTTTCAATTTAATCACTCAACTTTTGAATTACAATCGTTTTAATCATCATGATTTATTTTATTAATATTTATGTATGCTGTGGAATTTATTATTATTAATAATATATAATTAAAATAATATTAATTAAATTACAATTTTAAAATTATATTGAAACAAAAAATATTCCCAAAATTATAATTAAATTGAAAAATATTCCATCTACTTTATATTTCCAAATCTCCACTCTACTCCTTTATATTCTCATTTTATTTTTCTTCCTTTTCAACCAAAGATTTCTTTTTTTCCCTTTCATTACCCGATTAAGTAGCTCATCCCCAGTTTTTCAATTTTTTTACAAGTTCAAAATGGGTTCACTGAATCTGATAATGAAAGAAAAATAAAGAAATATTTGGTTGAAAAGAAAACATGCCACATCATAGATAAATATTAATAAAATAAATCATAATGATTAAAATAAGAGCAATTCAAAAGTTGAGTGATTAAATTGAAAACTTTTAAAGTTTAGTGACCAAAATAGAAGTATAATATCCCAAATCAGGGTCAGTGACTAAATTGCAAATTTTGAAAGTTTTGTGCTCAATTTAGAAATAAATTAAAAGTCTCGGGAGTTAAGTAAAGAATTTTAATATTGGATTAAATAGCAAGGATGGATGAACTAAAGGGGCAAAATGGTCTTTTCATGGGAAAGATTTTTATCTTCCCTTTTTGAGTATTATAAAACGTGGGAAATATGAGAGTTCCAGACTTCTCTTCTTCATTCGCTTCTTTTCCACCGTGAAGCCATAAGCAAAGGTAAGATCTCTTGTTAGTTGATATTTAGCTGAATTTAGGATTTGGTTATGATTATTGGATGATAATTAAGCTTAAGGAAAGCTTAAATCATCTTAAAAACAAAGGATGGTGGAATTAGGAGAGATTAAAGATTATGAGTTTTTTAATGAAATTTTGGAATAGAGTTCATTACTTAAATTGGAAGTTGAATTTGACTTGTCATCTACGAGAATAAGAAGCTAGAAGTGTTAGAATTAAGTTTGGGTAACATGGAAAAATTGGTATGATTCTTGAATGCTATGTGGAGGAGTGGATTTTTAAGTTAAAGAGATATTGAATGAAAATTTATTAGTTTAAGTATGTATATTTGAGTTAAGAATATTAAAGGAAGTGAAATAGGAAGTGTGGAACTGAAAATGAAGTGATTTTCGAGCTCAAATGTGATTTCTGGGCTAGGGGAATCGGTACCCATTCAAGGGGAACCGATACCCCCTCAAACAAACCAGAATTTACAGAATGTCATGGGTGAACCTATACCGCCACAGGAGGGAACCGATTCCCCCTAAAGGAAAGTTGTGAATATTGGTTTAATAGGTTCGTGTAAGTTGCTAGTATCCAATTACAAGGTGTAGGTATCTAATAATTGCCTTAAAATGTACATTTATGTAGATTCTAAGCGTAAAGCAATTCCGGAATATTTGGCAAGTAAGATCGATCAAGGAAAATATAAGAGATCGGTATTGACTAGTGAGGCCAGGTGAGTGCATATTATTATAATATACGTATTGAATATGGAAATTTGACTTACGACAAGTCTGTTTCCAATATGATTGTAGGACTAGAAGTATGATTATGCTTGATATTGTGTGAATATGTTTTGTTCGTATTATATGTTATGTGGTGTGAATTTATATGATATGAGTTATATGACAATGATTTATGTATTATAGGAAAATTGTTATATGAACATGTGATATAAGTTATAGGATCACAAATTAGGTAAGGTAACCACGACTTATGTGTTAACAAGAGAAAGTGACATAAATATAGAACAAGATAAAAATTACATGATTTAGATATAAGGGAATTGGTGGAATCAACTTAAGGGATTAAATAAAATGTGAGATAAGTTAAATAACATTGACTTATAGAACAATATGAGATTAATAGATATATATATATATTAGGAGATATTGATAGAACTGGTTATAGGGATATGTAAGACCAATTATATGGTAAAGATATATGAAGCTATAGGAATATGTTATAGGAGCATTTGATGATAATTTATTAGAAGACTTGCATATGCGATAAGTATGTGAAACTAAATTAGGTAAACATGTGTAAAGGTTATATAAATGAGACAAGTAAGTAATGATATGATCAATTATGGGAAATTGTGCATTAGAGTTATAAGATTTATGGAGAATGAAGGAAAACTAGATAAGACTGAACTATAAAAGGAACTGAGAATAATATATCACTTAGGAGATTTGGATATAAAGTTATAAAATGCATGTTTATAAATGTGACCATGAATAATGTGAATAGGAATAATTTAAGTACTATATAACTATGAGTATTTGAGATGTATCTAGGTGATGTGATGTATGAGGTCGTATGAAATATTATAAGACTCTGTGATTATATGAGAAACCAAATAGGTACAGGTGAATTATATGGAAATGAACTACGTGAATGGGGGTGATCTTATGAAAGTTTATGATGAGCCATGTGAATGAACTATAAGATTATGTGTATATGTAATTATGAAAAGTCATAATAATAGAATGTAAGCAAAGTGTCAAGAAATGTAAAATGACACGAAAAGTTATATAAGCTACATGATATGAGAAAGTGAACTATGTGTTATGTGAAATGATAAGTATAAAAGAAAATGCCCATGTTATTTGTCTTGAGAGATAGGGGTATAGTTGGCATGCCAAGAGTCGAGGGTCTACAGGGTCATTCGGGATATATATATATTCTTTGGAACATGTGTGAAGTCTTGTGAGACACATACTGATCCCTAGTATATGTATATGATTCTTAAGGAATGATATGTGGTCCTTATGGACATTATTATATGGCACTACGGTGCAACTCTACGCGGCACTCCGGTGCAATTATACGAGCTGTGGTGACAGCATTAGTGCACAACCTCTATAGACTCACATATCTATGGTTCTCACATGTGTACATGGGCTAATAAAGGAAATAATATAAAAGAACCTTGCATGATAGTAAGTGATTGGTTTGTAATCTTTATGGTGTGAAGTGATATATGTGATATGATGATGTGTATATATCTTGGTTAAGAGGAATTGATGCAAGAACATATGAGAAAAAGATAAAGAACGAAAATAAGACTAATAAAGAGATAATAATAAACACCTTACATATGATTTACATGTTTTGTGCTATGAAACCTGTTATAAGAATATGTGAATGATGTGTGTGTGTACAAGTGGATAGTGGTTGCATGACAGAATGTATGATTTTGTATGATATAATAAGTATAGATTATGAATGCATTAGTAGTGGTTATATGTTTTTATACCTCACTAAGTCATCGACTTATCATGTGAGTGTTTCACACGTAGGTTCCGGAAAGCTAGAAGAAAAGTGAAGAGGAGCAAGACCGGTCAATTACTTCTTACTGAAGATCATATCAGAAAAGATGTCTTGAATTAGATGTATTCTGTATATTGAATATAGTTGGCATATACTACTCGATTAAGTTAAACAAACCGCTGTGACTTTAATGAAAGTTTTAAATTTTCTCGAGTTTTTGTCATGAGTCAAAGTTTGAAAAGTCAATGTGACACCTCGGACTCGTATTCGGGTCGAGTACGGGTTGGGGGTGTTACATTTAATGGTATCAAAGCTAAGGTTTAGCCGATTCTAGGCTTAAACCGAAGTCAAATGAGTTTTAAAGATGTGTACATGCCAACATAGAGTGAAAATTTATGATATGATTGTGTAAGGAGTGTGTTGTCTTGCTAATAGAATAAGATTAGTTTAATATAGTAGAAATCTGATCGTGATAATTACGAAATAAAGGGAAAGGTGATATTTCAGATTGTTATAGCTATTCAACTGCCCTAGCCAGGCAGGATGAAGAGCAGACACCTCAGGAAATGCCTAGTAAGATCAAAAGTTTGATTTCAGAAAGCTGAAATCATATCTGAATAATGATAAAAAGTTTTCATTGTTTTGAATCGGAAACACGATATGGAGTAGTTTTGTTATTACGTGGATAAGATAGAATATGGCGAACAAGTGTCACCATAAGATTGTTAAAAAAATCAAAGGATGTGGTGAGTATTTGAATAAGAATTCAAGAATAGATGCATCAATGACAAGTGTATAATAGATATGGAGATAGAGTTTATGAATTTAAGACAAAAGGATAGTACTATGTTTAAAAAAGAATATGGATATGATAAGGGTTTGCATTTTAGATGGAAAGAGTTAGCGTTGGCTAACCAGATTATGTGATGGAAAAGGTATATAAATATAAGATTTTGAGATATTGTCAGGATAAGATAACCAAAGATGAGGTGGATCTAGATACAGTTGTATATTTTGATCATAATATTGTGATATAGTGAAGAAGATGAGGATTCGTATGTTTGAATAAAGCTAAGGATTGTTAAGAAGAGTTTGAGAATGGGAACATCAGTGATCAGTTTATAAGATAAAGGAATTAGAAGGTTGGGTTGGAACAACATAAATTGCATGGTGTAGAAGAATAAATGTGTATTTGATAAGTTAAGTAAACTATTGTTGAGACAATTCTGACTGGAAAAATGTATATGAATGGTTCGATGAAGGTTTATGCTTTGGATTGGAAGAACTGGTGATGACTAACAGAATTATGTGATGGTAAGTGTATCAATGGTAAAGGATTAGAAGATGATGTCAGGGTAAATTAACTAAGTTTAGTGTGAATTGAGACATGATTATGTATTTTGATCATGGAAAAGTAAGGTAATAGAAAAAAAAAAACAAGAGAATAATATTGTATACGAATAAGAGTGTGGGCTGGATAAGTAAGTAAATTGCACTGATTGGATTTCAACTGAGAAGATGAATATGATTAGTCTGATTAGGGCTTATGCCCTAAATTGGAAAAGTTATGACTGATTAATTGTAATAGTATGGATAATAAAGTTATAAGATTCGAATAAAAGATAAAGTTAAGTTAATCAAGTATGATGTGGATTTGGATATGGTTTTGATCATATAGATATGATGTAGGCAAGGAAATAAGTATTTGTATGTTTAAAAAAGGAGCTTTGAGGAAGAAAATATAAGTACAAGAGATGGTAAAGAATGAGGTTCTGTATAAGCAAAGCGGATTATCAAAGTTATGAAGATGCGATGAAGATCAGTGATCAGGGATAAGTATAAACGATATGAAAAGAGTATGAGAGCCTGAAGAAAAGATGTGATCTATGTTATAAGGAGATTTTGATTTTGGAAGGAATGAAAGAATAAAGGGATAGGAAAAGACAAAGATGGAGGTTAAACGATCAAGTAAGACAAGAGGCATATTGAGATATAAGTTATAAGTTTGATATTGAAATAATACAATTTTCAATTATTAGAAGAACGAGAATGAGTGATTATTCTTTGAACAAATACGTAAGGGTTATATGAAAAGATTGTGTGTATAGTAATACATACAAGGATTAAGAAATGAGAAAAAACTTGATTTATGTGCAAAACACATAGAGAATGATGGAAAAGATCAATTGATCCATAATAGTGAGGATTAAGGATTTGGGGTTGCTGTCTATATAATGAATAATATTATATGGACTTATAAAGATGTGGACGTATATGAAGAATTGAGTATGGGAAAATGGTAAGTTGCTAGCGGTAGTAGGAAATATTAAAAGAAGCAACATGAAAATATTAGAAGACATGATATTATAAAGGCATGCATTGAAAATTCGATGACGAATTTTCTTTAAATGAGGGGAGATTTGTAACATCCCAAATCAGGGTCAGTGATTAAATTGCAAATTTTGAAAGTTTTTTGCTCAATTTAGAAATAAATTAAAAGTCTCAGGAGTTAAGTAAAGAATTTTAATATTGGATTAAATAGCAAGGATGAATGAACTAAAGGGGCAAAATGGTCTTTTCATGGGAAAGATTTTTATCTTACCTTTTTGAGTATTATAAAACGTGGGAAATATGAGAGTTCCAGACTTCTCTTATTCATTCTCTTCATTTACACCGTGAAGCCATAAGCAAAGGTAAGATCTCTTGTTAGTTGATATTTAGCTGAATTTAGGATTTGGTTATGATTATTGGATGATAATTAAGCTTAAGGAAAGCTTAAATCATCTTAAAAACAAAGGATGATGGAATTAGGAGAGATTAAAGATTAAGAGTTTTTGAATGAAATTTTGGAATAGAGTTCATTACTCAAATTGGAAGTTGAATTTAACTTGTCATCTATGATAATAAGATGCTAGAAGTGTTAGAATTAAGTTTGGGTAACATGGAAAAATTGGTATGATTCTTGAATGCTATGTGAAGGAGTGGATTTTTAAGTTAAAGAGATATTGAATGAAAATTTATTAGTTTAAGTATGTATATTTGAGTTAAGAATATTAAAGGAAGTGAAATAGGAAGTGTGGAACTGAAAATGAAGTGATTTTCGAGCTCAAATGTGATTTCTGGGCTAGGGGAATCGGTACCCATTCAAGGGGAACCGATACCCCCTCAAACGAACCAGAATTTACAGAATGTCATGTGTGAACCGATACCCCCACAGGAGGGAACCGATTCCCCCTAAAGGAAAGTTGTGAATATTGGTTTAATAGGTTCGTGTAAGTTGCTAGTATCCAATTACAAGGTGTATGTATCTAATAATTGCCTTAAAATGTACATTTATGTAGATTCTAAGCGTAAAGTAATTCCGGAATATTTGGCAAGTAAGATCGATCAAGGAAAAGATAAGAGATCGGTATTGACTAGTGAGGCCAGGTGAGTGCATATTATTATAATATACGTATTGAATATGGAAATTTGACTTGCGACAAGTCTGTTTCCAATATGATTGTAGGAGTAGAAGTATGATTATGTTTGATATTGTGTGAATATGTTTTGTTCGTATTATATGTTATGTGGTGTGAATTTATATGATATGAGTTATATGACAATGATTTATGTATTATAGGAAAATTGTTATATGAACATGTGATATAAGTTATAGGATCACAAATTAGGTAAGGTAACCACGACTTATGTGTTAACAAGAGAAAGTGACATAAAATATGGAACAAGATATAAATTACCTGATTTAGATATAAGGGAATTGGTGGAATCAACTTAAGGGATTAAATAAAATGTGAGATAAGTTAAATAACATTGACTTATAGAACAATATGAGATTAATATATATATATATATATATATATTAGGAGATATTGATAGAACTGGTTATAGGTGGTAAAGATCTATGAAGCTATAGGAAGATGTTATAGGAGCATTTGATGATAATTTATTAGAAGACTTGCATATGCGATAAGTATGTGAAACTGAATTAGGTGAACATGTGTAAAGGTTATATAAATAATAGAAATATGAATGAGACAAGTAAGTAATGATATGATCAATTACGAGAAATTGTGCATTAGAGTTATAAGATTTATGGAGAATGGAAGAAAACTAGATAAGACTGAATTATAAAAGGAACTGAGAATAATATATCACTTAGGAGATTTGGATATAAAGTGATGATATGCACATAGAATATAAAATGCATGTTTATAAATATGACCATGAATGATGTGAATAGGAATAATTTAAGTACTATATAACTATGAGTATTTGAGTATGTATCTAGGTGATGTGATGTATGAGGTCGTATGAAATATTATAAGACTCTGTGATTATATGAGAAACCAAATAGGTACAGGTGAATTATATGGAAATGAACTACGTGAATGGGGGTGATCTTATGAAAATTTATGATGAGCCATGTGAATGAACTATAAGATTATGTGTATATGTAATTATGAAAAGTCATAATAATAGAATGTAAGCAAAGTGTCAAGAAATGTAAAATGACACGAAAAGTTATATAAGCTACGTGATATGTGAAAGTGAACTATGTGTTATGTGAAATGATAAGTATAAAAGAAAATGCCCATGTTATGTGTCTTGAGAGCTAGGGGTATAGTTGGCATGCCAAGAGTCGAGGGTCTACGCGGTCCTTCGGGATATATATATATTCTTTGGAACATGTGTGAAGTCTTGTGAGACACATACTGATCCCTAGTATATGTATATGATTCTTAAGGAATGATATGTGGTCCTTATGGACATTATTATATGGCACTACGGTGCAATTCTACGCGGCGCTCCGGTGCAATTCTACATGGCACTTCGGTGCAATTATACCAGCTGTGGTGACAGCATTAGTGCACAACCTCTATAGACTCACATATCTATGGTTCTCACATGTGTACATGGGCCAATAAAGGAAATAATAGAAAAGAACCTTGCATGATAGTATGTGATTGGTTTGTAATCTTTATGGTGTGAAGTGATATATGTGATATGATGATGTGTGTATATAGCATGGTTAAGAGGAATTGATGCAAGAACATATGACAAAAAAGATAAAGAACGAAAATAAGACTAACAAAGAGATAATAATAAACACCTTACATATGATTTACATGTTTTGTGCTATGAAACCTGTTATAAGAATATGTGAATGATGTGTGTGTACAAGTGGATAGTGGTTGCATGACAGAATGTATGATTTTGTATGATATAATAAGTATAGATTATGAATGCATTAGTAGTGGTTATATGTTTTTATGCCTCATTAAGTCATCGACTTAGCGTGTGAGTGTTTCACACGTAGGTTCCAGAAAGCTAGAAGAAAAGTGAAAAGGAGCAAGACCGGTCAGTTACTTCTTACCGAAGATCAGATCAGAAAAGATGCCTTGAATTAGATGTATTTTGTTTATTGAATATAGTTGGCATGTACTACTCGATTAAGTTAAACAAACCGCTGTGACTTTAATGAAAGTTTTAAATTTTCTCGAGTTTTTGTCATGAGTCAAAGTTTGAAAAGTCAATGTGACACCTCAGACTCGTATCCGGGTCGGGTACGGGTTGGGGGTGTTACAAGAAGGGTTAGATTGAGTTATTTTATTGAGTTGGAGGGCCAAATTGGGAGAAAAATAAGATGTTGGCCTGCTTAACGTGTCACGTCACCACAGAATAACAGAGCCATTGGTCTACGGCGAAAAATGTTGCTCAAAGTACCACATTGAGTTTTTTTCTAACTTGGAGGGTCACATTGGGTGCAAAAAGGTGGAGGGTCACATTGGTTTTTTGAAGTACGAGGGCCTTATGTATCCTTTTGCCATTTATTAATAATATAATAATATGAAAAAAATATGTCATGATATATATAGTTAGAGAATACAAACTATAATATTATAAATATTTAAAATTAAATTTAAATAAAAACTTGAAAACTTAACTCGATTTGAATTTTTTTAAATAAAATATAAATCTTAGAATAGGTATCATTAATTAGATTAACTTAAAAAAAATAACTCAACTCCAATCAACTCAATCAAATACTCACCCTTGATAATTCCATATATTATATTTAATAACGTGTAAGCTAAAATTTCATAGAACAGATGTTGAATTGGAAGCTCATAATTCGCATATATCAAGCTAAATGCGTCAAGGAATTAAAAAAAAAAATACTATTGCCCTATCAAAAACTATCCAAAGTGGCAAGTAATTAATCATTACTTAGTAATTTGGTTAATGCATCTTAGTCCTGATCTAATTTATGTGGAATTGAATTAGTTAAACATGTTTGACATGCTCATAATCATATGATATATATAGACCATCATTAAGTTCTCAATAATGACTTTAATCAACATAGGAAACATATAAACATAATCACATTTGGATGGACCCTACCCTCAACCAGTTGTTAAATGAAGAAAAAAAGTTCTTTTACTTTTTCATTTTTGATAGAAAGCATTATTAATATTGTATTTATATCATCTTTAAGTTCTCAATAATAACTTTGATCAACACGGGAAACATAGAAACATAATCACATTTTGGATGGACCCTTACCCTAAACCAACAGTTAATTAGTTTTGCAGAATAAAACGTTAGATATCACAAAATTGTTTAAAGCTCTAGTTTTCTTGACTAGAGGAGGTGGCGTCGTGGTGAATCTTTTCAAAGTTTTAATAGTGAATTCTCTACATTTTTCACAATCTTCATTACTTTTTTTTTATATCTTTTCTTACAACTAAGAACCCACCTAATTGACTTCAAATAATTGGAAACGAGAAGTCTATTGCAATGGAACATAGATGTCTAAAGAAGAAGCGAGGAGAAGATGAACAATATTGAGGGTTGGGGAGAAAAATATTAAAAATGAGTAAATTGAAATGTTGCCCTAAACTAATTTGAATTTACAAAAAGACACATGATCAATATTTTGTCAAAAGTTTAGGTGTTAAAATAAAAATTAATCATTTTACTAATAGGTTACATCATCAAACTAACGACATTCAACTTCCAAGTCATTAAAACTTGATAAAATGATAATATAAGTGAACAAAACATAATAAAACAATAACGTAAGTGACCAAAACTTATGTTTTTTGAAAGGAAAGTCACCAAAACTTAATTCGCGTATTATCTAAGCTGAAATGATGTAATTTTAATTTTATATATTTATCGTGTCATGTCAGTAAACTGTTCAAGGTTTAACAGACGTCAACATTTTGTGACAACATCTTAATTAAAACAAAACGAAAGTGACAAAATCTTAACTAAAACGAAATGAAAGTGACCAAACTTTATATAAATTATTTTTGAATTTAGTGAGGAAAAATTTATAAAATTCAAACGAATCATATATGTAGTTTACCTTAAGAAAAATGACGAGTTATTAAACAAAAGAAAATAAAAATTCAAATATGTAAAAATAAATTATATTAGAGATAAATGAAGAAGAAGAAAAGATATAGGAAAGAATAAAAAGAAGAAAGGGGTTAGTGACTGTCCTTCATATCGTTGCCACCGACAACCAACTAGATCAACAAATTTTGATCAAAAGAAGGAATTTGATGTGAGAAAAAAAAACTAAAATTGCTTTGCGATAAATTAAAGAGGTATTATAATATTAAGACAATTATCAAAATTCAAACTTATATAAGGTTGGATAACCTGAGCATTTTTGTTTATGTGTTTTTCTTTAATTAATGGTAAATGTCGAGATTTGAACTCATACGATATTGAACAACATGAACATCTTTAGCTATATGTAGACACCATATTTCGTCCTTATTATAATATATATATATATATAATATATATTATTTATATATTTTTTCTCTTTTTGTTTTACACCCCAAATAAAGAATACAAAACCAAGTACAACAATGGCCAGCAGCCCATTACACCCCAAACAGATCCGCGAAACGGGTCCAAGTCCTCAACCCGAACCAATCTAGGGCTAGGGTTTCCATTACCCTAGCAAGCATGTCTCCAACACCGCAATAGGGGAAATCTATCCTAGCCGAGGACTCCTCGCCACGCAGCCGCATTTGACGCCGATTCTCTCGCCACCAACACCCATAAAGAAACAAAAAAACAAACTTAATCTTTTACTCGGATTCAAACTCCTAAAAATAAGATTCACAAGCATTATAAATAATCATTGTAACACACGATTTACAGAGAAGATACACAAGATATACAAGCAAAAAAACAAGAAATTACAGAGAGAAATTGCAAGTGTTACGAGAGCAAAAACAGTGAGAAACTAAGGCATTTTTTAGATTTGTATTTCGAAAGAGGAATAAACATAAAGGGTATTTTCGTAAATTCATCAGGGGTAAGTAATATGGATCATGATTTTACCTTTTAGCTTAAACTTTCAATTTTTTTTAATTAAAGACAACTGTAAATTAACTAGTACCGAAAGGGCAGTTCAAGGGTGCTAACATTTCCTTGACTGTAACCGACTCCCGAATCCGACAAATATTTGGTAAAACACAGATCATGTAAGATGATATCCGATTAACCTAATTTTTATTAAAAAATAAATGATCGGTGGTGACTCCAACACATTACATTCAAGTCGAAGCCCAATTCTGGACCTACCCGAAAGACGGCCGCGACACTATATAATTTTTAACTAATGATAGTTATTAATTTTATTCGAACCCACACACAGTCATAAAATATCCAAATAACAACGAGTGGAAGGTAAATCTTCTAAAGTTTTGCTTGTACAATAATAAATATATGTATCATTGCTATTTTAATTATCCGTTCCTAGCACACTAGAGCTAGTGTAAGTTGTAATGTAATCATCAAAATGTTAACTCTTTTAGAAGTAAAAGGTTCAATTCCAAGTCAAAGACTGGTTCTTCTAATTTCTCTTGAACTTGGAATATTCTCTCCTCAAAAACTCATACCATTGTTTTAAATTTATGACACCAATTCGATGATTTAAAAATATTTTTTAAAATAGTATAATTATACTTTTTATTAAATATTTGTATATAATTTTACAAAATAATTTAAAATTATTATTTAAGAATCGAACATAAAATTAATGAATTTATGTGTAAATTATTTATCACTTCATGGGTGGAGTTAGAAATTTTTTACTTGTGATGGATCAAAATTGAATTGCAAATTTCTTGAGAAGTCGAAGATTAATTTTATCATTCCATTAGCCAATTTTTTTAATTTTAAGGATTAAAGGTAAAATTAAAGGGGAAACCACAGTTTCATGGTTAATTTTTTTATTTTATTTCGGGGACTAAATTAAAAATTCGAAGACTAAAATGGATTTTTTATTAAATTTAGATCCAAAATCATAAACAAACAAAAGCTCAGGGACCTATGAAATAATTTTTCTATTTTCCTTTTTGGTAGGTTTATAAACACCAAAAAAAAATGGGAATTTCCATTTCTAGAAAACCTCCATCTCTCTCTCTCTCAAGTTTCCTTTTTCTTTGGCAACTTTTACCTAAGAATTTTAAATGTCGATTTGTCATCGATCGTTACTCCGTTTTTGACATCGTTCTGACCATCGTATTCATTGTGTCATCCTGAGTCTACCGGTGTCCTTTTCGTGGTTGTTTTTATCGGCGTGTGGAGGGGGTGAGATAGCGCAAGTTTCTGACGTAACGTAATCGGGTTCTCTGTCGTTCATCGTTGTAAAACGAGCCAGGTAAGTGCCTTAAAACACTTTAAAATAATTTTAGGAATTTTTCTATAATTTTTTGAGCCAAAATGACCCCGCATGCACTGCCGCTGCGCATGGTGCTTGTCCACCGCCTGGTGGTCTTCTAAAAACGAGTCAACCTGACTCATTGACCCGAGCAAGACTCGACTCGTCTGCCCGACCCAATCTAAATCGTCTAACCTATTTTCTTCGGCCTAAACCAGCCCAATATGACCGGATCAATCGAATCAGTCCAGCTGAACCAGTCCAATCAAACTAAACCTATCAAACTGAACCATTTCATTGACTGAACCATTGACCGTTGGTCGACGTTGATCGTTGACCATTGATCGATGTTGACTTTGACTGTTAACCGCCATTGTCTTTTTTTCGAAAGTCTCTCTTTTTGATGTCCTGAGTTTGATTTTACAATTCGTTTTTCCAAATTCTGACCCAAGGGCCTTGAAATAAGCCTATTAATCCAAATTATTATATCAGTGTTGGTGTGTTCATGATGGTGTTACATTGCTATTTTAAACTATCTGTCTGAAGTGTTTTGGAATTTAAATATTTTGATTGCATGATATTTGTTTTACTGTATGCATTGAATTATGATATTTGATTTACCATATATTTCTTGCATGATCTCTTATATTTTTTATATGATTCTGCAAATGGAATGTTTTAATGAATTAAACCACTGTGTTAACTGAAATTCATGCATGTTTACTATCATTGGGAGTATATTAGAGGAAATATCTCAGGCCTAGTCATTGACTTGTAAGACCTTACCACAGACTCCTCTACTTTGTGCATGGGATAAGTCCTTATCGCAGGCCCTTATGCTACCAGTATAAGGTCCTTACCGGGCGTAGAGGTGGGTGTATGGTTCAGGGGAACCTACACATTCCAGTGTTTGGATAGGGGTAGTGTTCATGTTTTAAAATCATGTTTTTATAAATTAATTTTTACGAAGTATTTATCTGAATATTTTATACATTGCAAGGAACACACTGAGCTTTTAGATCACTCTTTAATTTTTAACTTTTTAGATATTATCCGATAATAGGCTAGCAAACTTGGCATCAGAAAGATTGACTACTCTTCGTTCTTGTACCACTGTACATTTTCTTATGCCCATCTCTGTTATATTTTGGTGATGTGCTTTTATCTTTATATGTATGTATATGTATTATCGATATTTTGTTCTGAACATGTTTTCACACAGACTTATGATGATATGTATATATTTACCGTTATGTATTTCTTTATACGACATGTGACCGCCTAGATTCGATTGCAACGTCTAGGTCGGGTCTAGGGTTTACAATGTTAGTAAATTTGAACATTTTCATCGAAAAAGTTATTGATTGTCTCTCATCAATCCGAGTATACCATTATCTCTTAAATATTTTCAGTAGAAACAAATTTTTCACAAATTGAGGTGAATATATGTAGGGTTGATCATTCGATCGAGTCGAGTCAAGTCAAAAAATTTTGAGTTATTCGAGTTGACGAGTCGTATTTTACAACTTGAACTAACTTGAAATTTTTCGAGTCGAGTCTAAGAAATTTGAGTTGAGTTATTTGAGTTTTGTACTAATTTTATTATAATTATTTATAGTATTATGGCAATGATTTGTTCCAATTTTTTTGAATTATCTAACCATAATATATATATAATTATTATATTATAATGTTATTTAATATCAAATACAATCTAAAATTATGAAATATATTCATAATATTATATTTTAAAGAAAATAATTGAGGGTAAAATATTGATAATGGTATAAATGAGAAAAGGAATTGTTGAAAAGAAAGAATTTGCAAACAATTGTAGTCAAAAGACCAAATTGAGTAAAATGGAAAGTTTAGGGATAAATAAAAATATAGTAATCTTTAGTTAAAAAATAACAATTAAAGTTACATAGGTATTCTATTGTGGTATATGAGCATGTGGTTTAAATTGGTAAAAAAAGTGACTTAAAATAAATCACAAATTGAAGGAATAAGGAGATTATGAAGAATTGAAGGACTAAATTGAAAATAAAAAATTTTGTTATAAAAAAGAGGAATGAAAGTACACATGTATTCTACTATGGTTTAGGAGCATGTGGCTCAAATTTGGTAAAAAGGACTAAAAATAAATGACGAATTGAAGAAATAAGGAGATTATGAAAAATTAAAAGACTAAATTGAAAAATAAAATTTTGTTATCACAAAGAGGAATTAAAATTACACACGCATTCTACTATGGTTTAGGAGCGTGTAGTTCAAATTTGGTAAAAAAAATAGACTTAAAATGAAAGAATAATGAAACCAGTGACTAAATCGTAAAAAACTGTCAAAGTACTAAGGTCAAATTTTTGGTTTTTTCAAATTGAAAAAAATCGATTTTCGAGTCGAGTCGAATTTGCTCACCCTAAATATATGATAATATATTTTCAAATTTTTTAACCAATGGACAATGAATGAGAGTAACAATAAAATTCAAATTCTCCTTTGATCTCCTACACTAAATATTAATGAGCACAAGACTAGCTTAATTAACTTTTGATTTTTTTTTACTTTTTGTTATATAAAATTTATGTAAAATTTAAATTACACTTAATTTTTTCATTATCATTTTTTATTTTCTAAATTTTATTGTATTTTTAAAATTTTTTATAGTATTTTTATTTTTAATATTATTATGTCTATTTTCATATTTTTTAAATATTTTTAATATTTTATAATTTTTAAAATCCTTAAGTTTTTTAAAGAAAAATTTTCAGAGTTTCAATTTAAATCAATTATGTCCTTAAACTCAGTTAGAAAAAAAATCAATTCAACTCCTCTTTCATGTCATTATTCACATGTTGATAATCAAATCAACACTATTTATTATCATGTCAGACCGTAATAATCAATGTTACTCAAAAAATAATATAATATTAAGTGCAATTAAATATAGAGAAAATAACCTCATTGACCAAAAATCTCTTATAATATACGAATTTAACCAATATTTTTTGGATTTGCCAAAATGACCAACAAATTCGCAACGCGAACTCCAATTTCGCAACCCAGTTTCCAATTTCGCGTTGCGATTTTCCAAATTCGAAACGCGAATCTGTAAATCGCAACGCGAATCTGTAAATCGCAATGCGAATTTGTAAATCGCAACACATAAGTCAAATTCGAAACGCGATACTCAAATTCGCAATGCGATAGTCAAATTCGCAACGCGATAGTCAAATTCGCAACACAAAGTCAAATTCGCAACGCGGAATTTCAAATTCGCAACTGAATTTCAAATTCGCAACTGAATTTCAAATTTGCAACAGGTTTTAGTTTCGCAACACAAATGTTTTGGGTATATAACAACGCAGCAGCAGGAACTCATAACCTAAATCCCTAAATTGCAACTCATTCCATCTCCATCTATCACTCTCTCTGACGACATTTGTTCCTATATCCAACGACATCCTTCCCCATCTCTAATTTTTTTTACATAATTTTATTTCTATATAATTTTTCAATGATTTCTCTCCCAAATTATCAACTATCAACTTAATAAATGTATGTTTTTATCAAAGTTCGTGATGATATCTAGTTTATAGCTCGTTTGTTTAGTAAATTAATTTACAATTTGTAGAATGAAATCATCTAATGTTGATCATGTTTGGATAGATTTGTGTTTTGAAGGGTCATGGGAGAATGTTCATGGTGTTTTACAATATGTGCCTTTACCCATGAATCTTCAACTAAAACTGTCATTAAAAAAGTTAACTTATGAAACTCTAATGTTACGTGTTGCAAAGAAATTGAATTTAGAGCCTCTAAGTGGATTTAGGCTATCTTATCAGAGAAAATGAAAAGTTTATTTGTTAACCGACAATGAATATGTTGAACGATTCATTTCTTATATTAGTGTTTCGCAAGAAGATGATGTTACATTGTATGTTGTTGAACCTAGAAGTAGTGAAGTTGGGTCAGTAGCGGGTACTAATCAACTAAGTTCTTCAACCCAAAATTTAATGGTTCCACCACAATTTAATCACCAAGCAAATTTTATTTCATCACATTTCCAATACCAAACATAATATCAAACACAATTTCAAAACCCACAACCTTTTCCTAATCCAAATCCCAATAAACTTTCAGCACCAAATTCTGGTTTTCGTATTGACCAGTTAGACGATTATGAGCCAACAAAAAAAAATTGTGAGTACTAGTCAGTATTCGAAATTTGATCTTGGTCAATACCCGGACTTTGATCTTGGTCAATACTCGGATTTTGATGATATGATGGAAGAAGAAACAGACCCTGCATGTAATGATTATGATATTGCTCAATACCCGAATTTTGATGATGAAACAACCGCTGCCGAGGAAGATGTTGTTGATGATAATGAGGAGGAAGTTATGACTGTGAATGAACATGTTGAACATCCATTCTGTAATTCATATAACCCTGAAGAAGAAGAAAAAGAAGAAGAAGTCCCCGAAAAAGGAAAAAGAAGAAAATGCCACGGGAGTATAACTGTATCAATGAAAAGTTAACAAATCAAGCAAAGATCGTTCGAAACAAGGTGTATGATGACAAAAACTGTACGTGGCGTATGATTGCAAAGAGATAAAAGATTGCCAAAATATTTCAAGTTAGGACTTTTATTGATAAACATACATGTTCAAGAACCCAAGTTTTTCCTCACCATAGACATGCAAACAAAAAGGTATTATGTGGTTTTCTGGCTGAGTTAATATTTTTGAATGGAGAGGTATATCGGGGACATGAAATTATGACTGACATGAATACTCGGTTCAAGATTAGTATCTCATATTCTCAAGCTTGGAGAGCCAAATGTTATGCCTTGGAATTGTTGAGGGGGTCGCCAGAAGCATTGTTGCCCAACTGCCGGCTTATTGTCACAATTTAAAGCTGAAAAATCCTGGGTCGGCAACTCATATCAAAACAGATAGAGATGGACGCTTTGAGTTGTTGTTTATCGCCATTGGTGCTGCGGTTAGTAAATAATTATAATTTTGTTGACTCATTTTTGTTAGTTACATGCATTTCACATTTAAATGATTATATTTCTTGTGTATATATTTGTAGATTCGTTCATTTATTACTTGCATGCGTTATTATATAGTTGACGGAGCACATTTGAAAGGTTGATACCTTGGAGTAAACTTATTAGCAGTAGCCATGGATGCTAACAATGGGATAATGCCAAGTTTATGGGGTTGGCAAATCTGAAATCTCTGATTCATGGACATGGTTTATGGAGCATCTTAGGGATTGTATAGGTCCTATTAGCAATCTGATAATCATATCCGATAGGGCAAACTCAATTGACAACGCTGTTAGAAGGTGTTTCCCAGATGCTTTTCATGGACTTTGTGGTGTTCATTTGTACAGAAATCTAAAATCAAGGTATGTTGGTATAAAAAATCAAAAATAGCATACTGGAAGGCTGTAAAAGCTTATCGGGAAGTGGATTTTAATAAGCATAAATTGTTTAGACGTGTTTTGCCTCAATGTGCTCAAACACTAGAAGATGTCGGGTTGAAAGATGGTCAAGAGTACATCAACTTGGAGCAAGATAGGTTTCATGACGTCTAATAGTGCAGAATCAATCAACGCTCTAAGTCGTCATTCCCAGAAATTACCCATTACTATGTTAATGGAGTTTTTTTGAGACTCTATTCAACAGTGGTATACAAGAAAAAAAAACATGCATGTATTATTTCTTTAAATTCGTAACTTATCATATATTTTACTAAGTATTATTTATTTAAATTTACAGGAACATTGGAAGTCGTGTACACCATGGACTAAAAAAAAGATAACAAAATGTGTTGTGAAGTCAACTCATGGAGAGTTGAACCATGTTCAAACACTTTGTTTGAGTATTGGATATAACTTAATGGGCTTGTCGATCTAAATGCAAAGACGTGTAGTTGTAAGAAATGACAAACATCTGGTTATCCGTGTGGTCATGTTATAAAAGTTGCTCTTCATCTAAACAAGATGATTCAAGCGCATACACTATGGATTGCTACACTACAGAAGTATATCGACAGACTTATGCTGAGATTGTCTACTCATGTCCACATCCTTCTGAGTGGGACATACCAGATGACTTACAAACAATTTGCCACCAGTCATGGACAGCAGGCTACTTGGCCGACCAAAATATCACGATCGATATACGTCTAAGGGTGAAGAGAAGAGGATATCGACATGTAGTCAGTGCAAGGAAAGTGGTCATACAAGGTGACCTGTGGATCACCAGTGCCATCACAATCATCTTTTCCTCTACCAAAAATGGATCCTCATCAAAATCCAAAGCTCATGTGGTGCCAAGGAAAAGGAAATCAAAATCCCAATCACAACTGACTTCACCTTTTGGGACTTATTAACTTAGGTGATTTTTAAATGCAAACGATGTATTATGTGTATTTTATGTGTGAATGCATACATTTTCAATTAAACATTCATTAGTAACTGAGTTTGAACATTGCTATGATTGTTCAGTTGTTATCATGTTGGGATTTTCTCTTGTGTTTGATTGTTTGGATAGTTGTCTCTTGCTTCTCAAGTGTCCTTTGTAACACCCCCAACCCGTATCCGACCCGGATACGAGTCCGAAGTGTCACATGGACTTTCAAACATTTATTCGTATAAAATAGTGAGTAATTTAAAAACTTTGTTAACATAACTCATTCAAAACGTTTACAAAATATATCAGAGTTCATACAATTATATCTTTAGACTACATGCCAACTACACCTATAACCAGTACATATATTTTCTGATCTGACATTTGGTAAGGAGAACTGACCTGTCTTGCTCCGCATTACTCTTTACTCTTCTCAAACCTACGTGAAACAATCACACGCTAAGTCGAAGACTTAGTGAGGCATAAAAACTTATAATGCACTTTATAAAATATATAAATACATGCATGTTCTGTTCTATCATGTTATACCAAATTACTTGCTTTCTTCGTATCATATAAAATCATATCAGATTAATTACAGTAAATACATACATACACATAATCATCATTAACAGTTTATCATGTAATCACATACTTTTATGCTGAACCTTTTCAATCAAACACTATACACACAGCATCATATCATTTCTATAACATTTATCATACCACTAACATATATTTGTTCATATCTCTGGATTAGCCCATGTACATATGTGAGAACTATAGATATGTGAGTTTATGGAGGTTGTGCACTAATGCTGTCACCATAGCTCATATAAATGCACCGAAGTGCCACAAAGAATTGCACCATAGTGCCGCGTAGAATTGCACCGTAGTGCCATATAATAATGTCCATAAGGACCACATATTATTCCTTAAGAATCATATACATATACTAGGGATCAAGTATGCGTCTCACCAGACTTCACACATGTTCCAAAGAATACATATATGTCCCAAAGGACCACAATGTCTCGAAACCACATATTCCTTAAGAATTATATACATATGATAGGGATCAAGTATGTGTCTCACCAGACTTCACACATGTTCCAAAGAATAGTACGAAGGACCACAATGTCCCGAAGGACCACATATCATTCCTTAAGAATCATATACATATGCTAGGGATTAAGTATGTGTCTCACAGACTTCACACATGTTCCAAAGAATAATATATGTCCGAAGGACCACATAGACCCTCGACTCTTGGCATGCCAACTATACCCCTAGCTCTCATTACACATAACATGGGCATTGTCATTTAACAGTTCACATTACTTGTCATTTCTCTTCTGTCACATACCATATGTATGTGTAATCATGTATTCCATATCATATCACATGTTCATATAAGCTCATAGCTTCTTTCACATATACATGTAATCACTTAGTCTATTTTCATGTAATTCTTTTCACTTCTCATATGATTTTATATTCATATCTCACATATTTCATATAGTCACTTGGCTTATTTTATTTCACATTGGGCATGTCTCATAGCATATATCACACATACATATAATCATGTAACATATATAATAACCTATATCCATTCATGTCTCCATGCACATACCAAATCATAAATCAAATGACATTGTATTATTATACTTTGTTCCATAGCCTATATTACATATCTTATACTTACCTAGTTTACTCTATTTCACACATAGTCACATAATCACGTAATACTTACGCATAGATCATTTTTCATACCTAAATCATAAACACCCAATTCTTCCTCATAAAGTATATATTATATTCATATAATATCATATTATCCTATAAGTAAATACTTATCTTATGGTTTGGTATCATCATTTATACTCAATTCCCTCACTAATATATTATTCTCATCTTACTCTCTAGTCTAATCTTATTAACTCATCACCTTTCATGTAGTCATATAATCTATTATATAAATTCTTATAATTGATCACTTATACTATTAATATGTATGGCCACTTATCATATAACCTATTTCATATTCCCATGCAATCATATAGACCATTCATATTAATTCCTATACTTATCACAATACATGTATCACACAATCATTTAACACATATTGTAATATATATCACATATACCCAAATCAAACATATGCCTAGATCATAAATTAATGCATTATAATATAGGAAATAGACTCGTCGCAAGTCTTATTTCCATTAAACATCATAAACTAATTGTATCTCACTGGCCTCACTAGTCCATTCCAATCTCTTATCTTCCTTTTTATCGATCTTACTTGTCAATGATTCCGGAACTCGTTTAGGCTCTAAATCTACATAATAATTCATGATACTTATTAGTATACTAATTAGTATATTCTAAACTATTATTTCTTAGGCTAAAAGAAAAGCCATTTTCTCTTTTAATGGAGGCATGCATCGATGCACTCCTGATGCATCGATGCACTGAGGGCATTCGATGTTCATTTATTAGAAATGCATCGATGCACTCCTTATGCATCGATGCACTGATGACATTCGATGTTTGTATTTAAATTAATGCATCGATGCACTTCATATGCATTGATGCACCTTCAACAAATTTCTGGGATTTATCATTGATGCATCGGTGCATAATGAATGTGCATCGATGCACATTGCCAGAAATGTCATTTAAGCACGAAAATCTCTTCTTACTCTACTTGACACTTTATATTTCCCCTTTTAATATCCCTAACTTACATACTCTTACTTAAACTAATTATCCATTAAATACTTCTAAAACTTAGAAATCTAATTCTCCATGTAGAATTTAAGAATCTAACCCAAATTCCAACATGTTCTAATTTGAATTCTAACACCTCATACTTCTTAGTTAGCTTTATGACAAGTCAAATCCCACTTTCAATTCTTATTATGAACTCTACTTCAAGATTTCACTTTTCTACTTCCTTTCTTTAATTCTTCCTATACTCCTCATCTTATGGTTTTAAGATAATATAAGCTTTCCTTAAGCTTAGTTATTATCTAAGGATCAATAAGCAACCTTAAATTCATCAAGAATTTGATTCACAAGAAAACTCACCTTTAGCTTGGCTTCACGTGGAGAAGAAGAAGAAGATGAGAGAAATGTATAGAACTCTCATTTTTCTCCCAAATGCCATCCACGTGGGTTATAAGATAACCCCAAATAATATTAAATTCATTTACTTGATAAAAGACTAGTTTGCCCTCTTAACTTTCCTTATATGCTAAATATCTTCTCCAAATATTTTAATCCAGTCCATGAACTTTCAATTTATCTAATTTGGTTACTGAAATTAAAATCTCACAATTTGATCACTAACCCGGTATGAGGGATGTTACAAATCTCCCCCTCTTAAGAAAATTCGTCCTCGAATTTTCACTGCACATCCTAATAAGAACATATCTTCTAATGTTCTTATGTTGCTTCCCTGACTTATTCTTTCTTGTCATCATCAGAAACTTACTTTTCAATCCTTTAGTTTTCCAACTATCTTTTTCGTTTATACATTCATCTTCTGTTGCTTATCATATAAACAATAACCAGTAATACCAATCCATTGTTGTCTTTTCTCTCATTCGATTATGCATTTTTCCTTTGACCTTTCTAAAATTCCATATAATGTCACTCATCACATTGACAGTAACATCCATTTCATCACTCTATATCATAAATCCATCTATTTCTTCATAACTCTCTAATTACCTTATAACCATACCAACTTGTATTTCGTCATCATTTGACCAAAACACAACTTTAAATCTTCTTCAATTGTGATTAAACATATACTTTAAGGAGTCAAACAATATTTTCACACCACCTTGCACACTTTTCGTGTTTCTATATCGCACTTATCATTTACACTTCCATACAAATCCTCACTTCATTCACTATCACGTTTATGTAATCAAAATATACAACTATATCTAATACAATTTCATCACAAAATCTTGTTAGTCAACGCTAACTCTTTCATTCTAAAGTATAAATCCTTATCATCTCCACACTCTTTCTTATACACAATACTATCCCTTTGTTTCAAATTCATAACTCTGATTCCATTCATATAATGTTACTTATCCTGTAGACAGTAACATCAATTCTTTTGACTAAAAATCAAAAAAATCAATCAATTCATTTCTTTCCTCATTTTCTAATTAATTCACCACAATCCAAACTTTTACTCATTCTTTCATCCTTGTCGGTATTACGATACACATAATCTCTTCATATAACCTTACATACTTTTCTTACTTCTAATCAAACTTATAATTTGCACTTCCTTATAACCCTTATCATATTTACTCATTTAAACACCATCTTTTCATTTCTTTATCCATTTATCCTTTTATTATCAAAATCTCTTATATACAAATCATATCTTTCCTTCCATGTTCACATACTCTTGTCTTATCACTTATTTTTATCTCTGTGTAACCATCTTCATTGCATCCTCATAACTTTAATATCCCTATTTCTTCTACCGATCTTTATTCTTTATCATCTCTTGTATTTGTATTTTCTTCTTTAAAGCCACTTTTAAAACATACCAATGCTTATGCCTTTTCATCGGTATGATCAAGATACATAACCACATCCAGATTCATATCATATTTGATTAACTCCACTTTATCTTTCCTCCAATCTTATAACTCTAGCACCTTTACTCTGATAGCTAGATAATAACTTTTGTTCAATCTAGGGCACAAGCCCTATTATACCAATCATATACATCATTTCCAATCTAAATTATCTCAAAATTCGCTTACTCAACTTATCAATTTCACTTCTATTCTCATACATCCTGAAATTTTTTTTGCTCAAACTCAACATTCTGACTTCCTGTGTCCTATAATCTGATCATCGATATACACATTCTCAAACTCTTCTTATCAATCCTCAGCTTTACTTAAATATACAAATTCTTACTTCCTTTTCCTTTACTATACCACATTACTATGATCCAAATATGCAACTGTATCCAGATCCATTGCAGATTTGGTTATCATATCCTGACAATATCTTATAATCTTATAATTCCAGTACATTTTATCACATACTCTAGTTAGCCAATGCTAACTCTTTCCATCTTAACTGCAAACCCTTATCATAAACATACTCTTGTTTATGCGTAATATTATCACTTTGTTTCAAACTCATAAGCTTTGACTTTATACATCTTATACACTTGTCACTGATGCACTTATCCTTGAGTTCTTCTATACGTACTCACCACGTCATTAAATCTTTTTAACATTCTTATGGTGACACCTGTTCACCATATTCTATCTTATCCACATAATAACAAAACTACTCTATATCGTGTTTCCGATTCAAAACAATGAAAACTTTCTATCATTATTCAGATATGATTTCAGCTTTCTGAAATCAACTTTTGATCTTACTAGGCATTTCCTGAGGTATCCGCTCTTCATCCTGCCTGGCCAGGGTAGGTGAATAGCTATCATAATCAGAAATATCACCTTTCACTTACTTCGAAATTATCACGATCGGATTTCTACTGTATTAAACTATTCTTATTCTATTAGCAAGACAACATATTCCTTACACTATCAGATCAGAAATTTTTCAATCTATGTTGGCATGTACACCTTTTATGACACTTTGGACTTCGGTTTATGCCGAGAATCGGCTAAACCTTAGCTCTGATACCATTAAATGTAACACCCCCCAACCCGTTTCCGACCCGGATACGAGTCCGAAGTGTCACATTGACTTTTCAAACATTTATTCGTATAAAATAGTGAGTAATTTAAAAACTTTGATAACAGTTAACTCATTCAAAACGTTTACAAAATATATCAGAGTTCATACAATTTATATCTTTAGACTACATGCCAACTACACTCTATAACCAGTACATATATTTTCTGATCTGACATTTGGTAAGGAGAACTGACATGTCTTGCTCCGCATTACTCTTCTCGAAACCTACGTGTGAAACAATCACACGCTAAGTCGAAGACTTAGTGAGGCATAAAAACTTATAATGCACTTTATAACATATATCAATACATGCATGTTCTGTTCTATCATGTTATACCAAATTACATGCTTTCTTCGTATCATATAAAATCATATAAGATTAATTACAGTAAATACATACATACACATAACTCATCATTAACAGTTTATCATGTAATCACATACTTTTATGCTGAACCTTTTCAATCAAACACTATACACACACAAAATCATATCATTTCTATAACTTTTATCATACCACTAACATATATTTGTTCATATCTCTGGATTAGCCCATGTACATATGTGAGAACTATATATATGTGAGTTTATGGAGGTTGTGCACTAATGCTGTCACCACAGCTCATATAAATGCACCGAAGTGCCACATAGAAATGCACCGTAGTGCCGCGTAGAATTGCACCGTAGTGCCATATAATAATGTCCATAATGACCACATATCATTCCTTAAGAATCATATACATATATTAGGGATCAAGTATGCATCTCACCAGACTTCACACATGTTCCAAAGAATACATATATGTCCTAAAGGACCACAATGTCCCGAAGGACCACATATCATTCCTTAAGAATCATATACATATGCTAGGGATCAAGTATGTGTCTCACCAGACTTCACACATGTTCCAAAGAATACATATATGTCCCGAAGGACCACAATGTCCCGAAGGACCACATATCATTCCTTAAGAATCATATACATATGCTAGGGATCAAGTATGTGTCTCACCAGACTTCACACATGTTCCAAAGAATACATATATGTCCCGAAGGACCACATAGACCCTCGACTCTTGGCATGCCAACTATACCCCTAGCTCTCATGACACATAACATGGGCATTGTCATTTAACAGTTCACATTACTTGTCATTTCTCTTCTGTCACATACCATATGTATGTGTAATCATGTATTCCATATCATATCACATGTTCATATAAGCTCATAGCTTCTTTCACATATACATGTAATCACTTAGTCTATTTTCATGTAATTCTTTTCACTTCTCATATGATTTTATATTCATATCTCACATATTTCATATAGTCACTTGGCTTATTTCATTTCACATTGGGCATGTCTCATAGCATATATCACACATGCATATAATCATGTAACATATATAATAACCTATATCCATTTCATGTCTCCATGCACATACCAAAATCATAAATCAAATGACATTGTATTATTACATAATTTGTTCCATAGCCATATATTTACACATCTTATACTTACCTAGTTTACTCTATTTCACACATAGTCACATAATCACATAATATACTTACGCATAGATCATTTTCATACCTAAATCATATAACACCCAATTCTTCCTCATAAAGTTATATATTATATTCATATAATATCATATTATCCTATAAGTAAATACTTATCTTATGGTTTGGTATCATCATTTATACTCAATTCCGTTCACTAATATATTATTCTCATCTTACTCTCTAGTCTAATCTTATTTAACTCATCACCTTTCTCATGTAGTCATATAAATCTATTATATAAATCCTTATAATTGATCACTTATACTATTAACATGTATGGCCACTTATCATATAACCTATTTCATATTCCCATGCAATCATATAGACCATTCATTAATTCCTATACTTATCACAATACATGTATTCACAATCATTTAACACATATTGTAATATATCACATATACCCAAATCAAACATATGCCTATGATCATAAATTAATGCATTATAATATAGGAAATAGACTCGTCGCAAGTCTTATTTCCATTAAACATCATAAACTAACTTGTATGCACTCACCTGGCCTCACTAGTCCATTCCAATCTCTTATCTTCCCTTTTTATCGATCTTACTTGTCAATGATTCCGGAACTCGTTTAGGCTTTGAATCTATATAATAATTCATTGATACTTATCAGTATACTAATTAGTATATTCTAAACTATCATTTCTTAGGCTAAAAGAAAAGCCATTTTCATCTTTTAATGGAGGCATGCATCGATGCACTCCTGATGCATCGATGCACTGAGGGCATTCGATGTTCATTTTATTAGAAATGCATCGATGCACTCCTTATGCATCGATGCCCTGACGACATTCGATGTTTGTATTTAAATTAATGCATCGATGCACTTCATATGCATCGATGCACCTTCAACGAATTTCTGGGATTTATCATTGATGCATCGGTGCATAATGAATGTGCATCGATGCACATTGCCCAGAAATATCATTTAAGCACGAAAATCTCTTCTTACTCTACTTGACACTTTATATTTCCCCTCTTTTAATATCCCTAACTTACATACTCTTACTTAAACTAATTATTATCCATTAAATACTTCTAAAACTTAGAAATCTAATTCTCCATGTAGAATTTAAGAATCTAACCCAAATTCCAACATGTTCTAATTTGAATTCTAACACCTCATACTTCTTAGTTAGCTTTATGACAAGTCAAATCCCACTTTCAATTCTTATTATGAACTCTACTTCAAGATTTCACTTTTCTACTTCTTTTCTTTAATTCTTCCTATACTCCTCATCTTATGGTTTTAAGATAATCTAAGCTTTCCTTAAGCTTAGTTATTATCTAAGGATCAATAAGCAACCTTAAATTCATCAAGAATTTGATTCACAAGAAAACTCACCTTTAGCTTGGCTTCACGGGGAGAAGAAGAAGAATATGAGAGAAATGTCTAGAGCTCTCATTTTTCTCCCAAATGCCATCCACGTGGGTTATAAGATAACCCCAATTAATATTAAATTCATTTACTTGATAAAAGACTAGTTTGCCCTCTTAACTTTTCCTTATATGCTAAATTATCCTTCTCCAAATATTTTAATCCAGTTCATGAACTTTCAATTTATCTAATTTGGTCACTGAAATTAAAATCTCACAATTTGATCACTAACCCGGTATGAGGGATGTTACATCCTTAGCTTGTATTTATAGCTTGGAATGTGTTTGATGTTGTATATAACTTGATGTTGTATGTTGCGATCAACGCGAAAGTCAAATTACAAACCGAAAATCGCGTTGCGAATTTGGCTTTCTCGTTGCAAATTTGACTTTCGCGTTGCGAATTTAACTTTCATGTTGTACATCATTTGAACATTGTTATGGGTACATTATTTGGAAAATAATGTTCTGGACTTCGTTAGAAATAACCCTTTTTCATCGGATTAATTTTATTTTTGTGGGTATATTATTTGAACATTGTTATGTATAAATTTGTTGTGTATGTATGTTTTGGTTTGATTATATTGTATGTATATTTTTATTCAGATGAGATAGGTTGTGTATAACAAAACAATATATCTCTTCCATGTAAGTACTTTATTCCAACCATGTGACAAGTGTGACAACCCCATCAACTCACAACTCAGCTTTGAACTCAATCAATATTGTCTTTTAGCTTAATGGTTCATAAAGCATGTTACTTGAACAGTATGAATCAATTATGCAATTTCCATGTTCAATTTAACACTGCAATTTATTTCATATGTAATTGGAGTTTGAATTTAAATTTCAATTTAAGTTTGAATTTCAATATAAATTTCGGCTCCACTATAAATATTAGCCCAAGCCAATATGCATGTTATCATTAATTATTCCTAATTTCCATTGTTTTTTTAACTTTAAACGCGAGGAAAATCCCTACCATCGTAATTTTTGGTCAACTTTAAAGCGTCAGAAACGTTTCGGGCGTATGATCTGGGTGGTATACGAGAAATGCAACAAATGGAAACTAAAAATCCCGATAATTGAGGGCTACAACTTGTAATAATAACAAAATAATAAGTCTGAAATGCTTCCGAGTACCACCCAAATCATAAGTCTGAAATGCTTTCGATGCTCATCAAAATCCAAAGCTCATATGGTGCCAAGCAAAAAGAAATCAAAATCCAAATCTCATATGGTGCCAAGCAAAAGGAAATCAAAATCTACAACTTGAGTTTGAACATTGCTATGATCTGTTCAGTTGTTATCATGTTGGGATTTTCTCTTGTGTTTGATTGCTTGGATAGTTGTTCTCTTGCTTCTTCAAGTGTCCTTAGCTTGTATTTATAGCTTGGAATGTGTTTGATGTTGTATATACCTTGATGTTGTATGTTGCGATCAACGCGAAATAAGCGTTGCGATAGCCAAATTCGCAACGCAAAAGTCAAATTCGCAAACCGAAAATCGCGTTGCGAATTTGACTATCGCAACGCTTATTTCGCGTTGCGAATTTGACTTTCGCGTTGCAAATTTGTACCTTCAACAGGTCTTTTTTGCTTTCAAACATAATGCAGATTGAATTTTTTAGAAACAACAAATCAACTTTTACAAATCAATTAAACAAGCAAAAAAATCATTCTTATTTACACATCAAATTAAACAAATCAACTTTTACAAATCAATTAATAAAAAAATAAATTTTATTTCCTCATCAATTAAACAAATCAACTTTCAATGTAAAATTCAATTAAACAAAGCAAAAAAGTGTACCCCAGACTGTTGTTTATGCACAAATACATCAATTTCACACAGCTCACTTCAGGATTAACCTGCAGAAACCAAACATTTGCTCAAACAACACTTTTACAGTTCTAAAACCAACAAACAGCAAATTAATGAATTCTAGGTACTTAACCAAATATTTTCAAACCAATTAAAGAGTATATATGTTAACACTTGCTCAAACTTACCAATTGTTTATGCACACTTTCAGCACGCGGATGTAGGTAGGCAGCGTCTCGTATATATTGATCTGGCCATATAATGCCGAAACCACAAGCCTACTGCACCTCTATCTCTATCTGTGAGAGGTAGATACTGTTTACTTCATGTCGTCAAACGTTCCAAGCACAAGCATACGAGAGGACCACAATCCCCTTGGCTCCCTCCATTTGTTGTGGCACAGTCTCGTCTCTGATCATTGTAATTTTGAACTTCTTTGGCTTATTGTTTCCAGAATTTGTCCAATAATCAATCGCATCAAGTATTTAGCCAAATGATCGCTCCATCCCTTTGTAATAATATCTCTCAAATCAGACAATGGTATGTAATTCAACATGCTGTCATATACCATTGTCTTCAGGGATGGGAGCTGAAGCTCGACGAGAAGCCAATGACGACGTTCCAAAATAGGGATAAACACATACAATCATAAATAATTGCGCACATCAAATAAAATTTATGAAAACCTTTAAAATATTCAAAAAATAAATATTAACCTTATCGACCTCCCACCACGCAGGATAAAGTTTAGTTTTTCCATTACCCAAAGTATATGAAGCATCTCTCTGATCCTTCAAGTGAGCTGCATGAAAAGACGTCGGCATAATAGTCCATTGAGTATTTCTTTTCCTCAATTTCCTTATTATTAGAAGACGTGACACCCATGCATCAATATGTTGTTTTATAAAAAAAATAAATATATTAGTGAATTTATTAATAATTTTAAAAAAATTAATCAAAATGCAATATAAGAAGAATATAAGACTTACCACCCCTTCGAGATAGCCATTATCTTCAACCCCTAATAAAATACCCCACCAAGATCGATCAAGAAACAAATGTATAACATCATCAATTTGGCATAGGTTATAATAACACCCCTTGCTCCGCTCATGTAGATAAAAATCAACTGCGGTCTTAGCCCAAAGGGTATTATCCGTAATTATTTCCGGTAGTATTTCCCTCTCCTGCTGAGGAATGGTACTGGCCGGTAACACATACGAAAGCCAACTCGCATCCATCATATCAGGCACAGGAGGGGGTTTATCAATATGTCGATATATGACACCATGTGAATCGGGCTCTTGAACGGCGAGCAGGACCTTTTAAATGATGACAGGGGCCTCTTGAACGATGGGAGGGGCTTCTTCGATGATGAGAGGGGCCTCTTGAACGATAGGAGGCGCCTCTTGAATGATGATAAGTGCATCGGGCTTATTCTTATGGAGTCTTGGCACTAGTGGGGTGAACGGAGACGTAATGGCACGTGCACGACGTCTGATGCGTGAACCCCGTCATGCAAGAAAAACCCAACGTAAAACATCTACCTTATCGGGCCGCTGAAAATAAATTAATACATAAATCAGTAAATAAATAAATAAATAATGCCGAAAAAAGGTTATTTGCATTTTGAGTATAGTATTAAACAAATTTACCTCATTGCGTAGAGTATGAACCTCATTATGCAACAATAAATAATCTCGCGTAGAGCGGTAACCTCATCACGTAAAGTAGATACCTCATGTAGCGCACCATTGTCATCGCGTAAAAAATCTACCTCACCACGTAAAGATCGAACTTCATCACGCCATGCACCATTTTCTTCACGTAAAGTACCGACCTCATGACGCAAAGCACCGACCTCATCACATAATTCCCCTAACTCATCCGTGGAGGTGGAGAACAGGGAGATAAATGTCGTGGCCTCTTTGCGGTCGCTTATCATGAGGTGACGATGGAGAAGAGGCTCGATGATGTGATGGAATAGGTGATGGTGGAGGTGGAAAAGAGGCTCGATCAGGTGATGGCTCTGGGTGTCGAGCTGTAGAATCGACCCGATCAGGTGATGGCTCTCAAGTAGGGGGTGCTCATCATCCGTCCCATCAAAAAACCGCTTACTAGCTTGCCACCAATCAGTGGCAAGCTCAACCTCTGTGGGTGTCAGCCTCTGTAATGGATAGTTGGCCTCCTAACAATATAAAAGCTCAAACAAAGTTAAACTTGTACTAGTAATAACTTGTTTATATATGGTATTATTTGTGTGTTAACTTACATCATTCATCGTCGTATATAGGAGTAACTCTTCCCAATCCAACATGCGGATCCTCTTCCAGGTAATAGCCCTAGGAATATCATTTGATCTTTTTATCGCATATGTATGCATGCTGGGGAAAGCCTCAAATATCTAAATCTACAAACAATATAATACACAAACATTAGTAATTGTTAAATAATTAATTATAATTTTGGAAACGTTATATAGAAATTCTTACCTTAAAGGCCCAAGTAAAGCCTGTCAAAGTGTATTTAGAACCATCGCCCCGTAAACTTTTTCGGTCCTCAAAGGGAGACGACAACTTCTTCCAGGTAGCTTTCCATAGATATGAACCCCACGGAAATAGGTTCCATGCATTTAGGTCCTCTACCAATAATATTAGGTCCTCGGAGATAGGTTGTCTGCCCTCTTTACCTAAAAAACCGACATGCAAAAGTAATAAATGGCATACTCGGACAATATCAAGGTCATCCATCCGAGTAAAACCATCTTTATCAAATAATCTCTTAAAGTCATCGACGTGTAAACTCGGCTTCGACTTTGCCAGCTCAGGAAAAACCCGAGATAACCATGAAGGGTGGGCGATATGACTAGTTTACCGACCTACATCATCGTGTCCGAAGCGTAGACCAGTGATTAAGCAAAACTCCTCCCGCCCAAAACAAGTATGTGCCGGAGGAAAATGAAATCATATATTCTCATCACCACGTTGTATCCCCTCGGGTAGATCGTTAGTCATGGTCTTAAGAAACAAATGTGTCAACATAGCATCTTCACCCGTATGTTACACTTTCAGCCATGGCCCGAAGCAAGTATCCTCAAATAATTTTCTTTGTAGAGATGTAACCGTCGACGCAATTTTAGTGGCTAGGCTTAATTTATTCCTTAAGGTCAATGCAGCCGAAAAAAATTTCTACAAAAACAATAAACATACAGTTAGATATACCAAAAACTCCTTATTATACACTATAAACAGACATGATATTAAACAGTGAAAACAAAGCCAAATATGTTTCAAACTAGCACGGTATTCAACCAAGTCATTATTCCATCATAGTTCACAAAATGCATCAGATAACATTCCATAAGTAAGCACTTATATAAACATTTAAAAGGACAACATATAGGTTTAGTGCAGGTTCAAGGACAACATAAAGAGTAGTAGTTTATTCTTGAAACTTAAATTAACAACACTGTGAAGTTAGTATTTGTCTTTGTTTTTTGGTTGAAGTAATGCAATTTATTCAAGTTTCAATTTGCAGAATAAAAGAAGTTTCTGAAACTTAAATTCGCAAAGCGAAAATGAAAATCGTAATGCGAAACTAAAATCGCGTTGTGAATTTGGTGTTGCGATTTAGGGTTTCTTCAACAAAAAGATAAAACAAAGACAAATACTAACTTCACAGGGTTAAAGACTAAACAGTTTAGTAGTATTGGCAGCAACCGAATGAATTTACTAAGCAATCTCAGTGAAATGGTTAATCTATATATATTGAAATTACCAGTAAAATTATCATCAATATATAAAAAATCTAATAATAATACAAAAATTTCAAAATAAAAATAAGAGATTAAAAAAACTAACCCTCTGTGGTTGATTTTTCATTTCTGACCGTGAATGGTTGTGAGGGTTGCTCTGAGAGATGGAGATAGACGAATTTCGTCGGAGATGGGGACAGATGACGTCGTAGAGAGTGAGAGATGGAGATGGATTGAGTTGTGATTTAGGGTTTTAGGTTAGAGATAATTTACGATAATATTGTTTACATTTGTGTTAAGAAATTAATATTATGTTTCGCATAAAAACATTTGACTTTCGCATTGCGAATTTGACTATCGCATTGCGAATTTGACTATCACGTTGCGAATTTGACTATCGCGTTGCGAATTTGACTTTGTGTTGCGATTTACAAATTCGCGTTGCGAATTTGACTTTTGTGTTGCAAATTTGACTATCGCGTTGCGAATTTGACTGTCGCGTTACGAATTTGACTATCGCGTTGCGAATTTGACTTCTGTGTTGCGATTTACAGATTCGCGTTGCGAAATTGGAAACTGGGTTGCGAAATTGGAGTTCGCGTTGCGAATTTGTTGGTCATTTTGGCAAATCCAAAAAAAGTTGGTTAAATTCGTATATTATAAGGCATTTTTGGTCACTGAGGTTATTTTCTCTTAAATATAAGAACAACACTGTTGATTTTAGTTTACTTCATGAATAAAAGAACCCTTTTTTTCTAATTTTTTAACTCATACGTAAGTGTGATAAAATCTAATATATTTTATTTCAATATTATGTGTGAATTTTTATCAATGAGACTAGAAGAGAATTTCTATTTAGAATAGGGAAGTTTTGCTATGCGACAATCTAATTTAAGATTAAGAAATGGTAGAGAATTGGAGCAACCATAAATGCTATAAACATGTATAATATTTTCCGTTGAGCACGATCTAAAATATTAATTTTTTAATATTTTTGATTTAACTAAAAATGTTATGAGGAAGGTGTGCAACCAGAAAATATTAAAAAACTAACATTGTAAGTTACGTTCAACCGAAAAATATTATGTTTTTTTATAATATTTTCGAATATGTCCCTTCCTTGCGTAGCCTTAGACATTCTCATCTAAAAGGAACGGCCTGAAATTAACCCTGGCCAGAAAAATTTAAGAAGATAATTTTCTTTGAGATCATTTATATCTTTTAAGTGGGAGAACTAAAGAGCAACTAAAAGTAGACTTGTAACAGCTGCACCAGGCCATTAGCCTAACTATGGATACATAAAAAAGCAATACAGCCATCAAACTTTAATCCCAATGCCATGGAATACTACCAAAAAAAAAATTCAGATTTTGAGGTGTTGGTGCTCACAAAACCCTAGAGAATAGAAGATGGAATTGTGCAAATTTCATTGATTATTGTATGAATTTCTATAAAAGTGCTCCCAAGATTTAGGCCATTGAATGCAGATCTTATGTTTAACTGCTAATACTTTGTAAAACAGGAATCAAAGTTAAAAAAAAAAAAAAAGTCGGTAGGAGCTAGCAAAGGGCAAAGATAGATAGAGACACATGCAGCGAGTGATATAGGACAACCTACAAATCCATTTCCCAATGAAGAAAATTGTTTTACAGAAAAAAGGTTGAAGGGACAGAGGCTGACAAAGCCATCAAGTTTTGCTTCTGCTGCTTCTCACCTCCTTCAACTTAATTCCAATGGGAGTAATTAAGGATGTAGATGATGCGAAACACATAGAAAATTATTCGATTTGATTTGATCAAAATATAGTTATTATTTGATCAAAATAGGTTCAATTCAAAAAAATAGTATATTAAATTTTAATTTTTTAAATTAATTTAAAAATAATAATATTTATATATATATATTTTAAAAAAAAGTACAATATAAGGTTTTTATATATTTAAGATTCATATTCAAGTTCGAGTTTGACTTTAAATCAAACTTGAGTTCAAGCTTCAACCGAGTTAAATTTGAGAATGTTTTGAATTTAAATTTTTTTAGCTCGAATCGAGTTTCAATTTTTTATTTCAAGTTTAAGTAGAACTTGACAATTTTAAGCCGGTAAGCTTTTGAGTCGAGTTAAACTCAACTTTAAAACTCTTCAAATCGAATCAAGCTCAATAATATTCAAACTTACTCATCTCTTCTAGGAGCAACTTGTTAACCTTGTTTTCTCATTATTGAATTTCAATCAATATACGCTCACTTCTATATCATCTGGCTAAAAGGGTCATTTTCTGTATACAAATTGCATATATCATGTGTGGAACAAACATAAGGCATCCGGGAAAACCCTATCTTGAAAGCAATACAATAAGCTATATTATCCACACAAGTGGGACCAAAAAAACCCTTATTAATTATTTTTAAAAAAACTTAATAAATTAAGTATGATGTATATATTGATTTATTTATAACTACGACAACACCTACTTTAATAAAATAAATTAGATTCAACGCTTTTAGCTAATTTACAAAGCAAAACCATGTGACTCTATCCATAAATCACAAGTGTTGTGTGGTCCTTCCCTTCCGTTAGGGCTTTGTCTCTATGCCATTGTTTGTCAACCATTGAAAATATAAGAAACCACCCAAAGCTAAAGACAGAAGGATTCCTCCAACCACACTAAGCACATGACAACGGCTTTGTGTTTCTGATATAAACACAAGAGATTAAAATATTTTATCTTTCGGTTTTAGTGACATCTTTATAGAAATTTAACTGCTCTTTTGCTTAGGGTAAGCGACATTTTACTTGTCGACAAACCAAGTATTCATGCTTGTTTTGAACCATCAATGTCCACGTTTCTAGCCTTCTGCCCTTTGCTTCTATCCCAAAATAATGTTAGAATGGGATAAAATGCTAGATTTTTTAAATAAAGATAGCTCCATATTAGAACTTTGTAATATCTGTTCAAATTAATTGATTAAAGATCAAATATAGATGATTATACCGAAAAGAAATGCTCAACTACTCTTCTTGGACCAATCATAGCTTAACATGTATTAACCTCATCACTTGCAACCCCTTTATATATAGGATTCCACGTCAGTTAATGTCATGATTTAGACCGTGGTGTGTTCTGTCATCATAGTAACTTTTCCAATTCAGTCTTAACTGGGTTGACCCTTTCAGTTTATTGAGATTCATTGAGCAGTGTACAGAAAGATTAACCTATTCTATTATGACTTTTAACTCTGGTATTCTGACTTTTTAAAGTGTCCCAGTGGTCCCTATTCATCTAATTAATTTGCTTGGGTGCTACTCATATTATGAAAGGGGCAACAAGTCAGTGTCAATAGCTGTAAGGAAGGACCAAAGACCTCCATGAGAGATAGAGAGAGATAGAGAGAGACAGAGGCAGGGAGAGAGAGAGAGAGAGAGAGAGAGAGAGAGAGAGAAGAATTAGATTATATATATAGATGATTGATTTGGTACCTTAAAACATGCATGTCTTTTGCCTTTCCTTTCCTTAATCTTTAGGTCTATGGAAGGGGAAAAACATATTTTTCTTCTTCTATCTTTCCTAGTTTCCCTTCCTGGAAAAGGCAAAAGAAAATTCTTCATTTGTTGCTTTTCTGGCATGTTGGTTTGAGAGGTTGAAGCTGCCAGCATGATCTGGTAATGAATCTAGAGATCACTCGTTTTCTTCTTTTTTTACTTGTGTATATAGGTAATTAAACTGTATCTGTATTGGTGTATAAACCAAGCGAGCTCGTAGTTAGATGTATAGTTATTATCTTTAGAAATCTTGAGTTTAAACATGTCAGAGTGTTTGAGAATTCATTATCAAATAATTAAGAATTTTTCGAATAAATATTATCGTATAATCATCCGGGACTAACAAAAAATTATATTTGTATTGGATAAAGATACCCACAGTTAAGTAGATCAAAGTTATTGAGCTCAAGAGGAGTTATTTATGTGCTGAAAGCCTTTCCAGTATAAGGGTATTGTCCATTTGTCAAGGGGTTTTTAGTTATCCATGGAATTAATTTAGTTAGCTTCATAGATATGGTTCGGCATTAGGTCATCCTGCAGCTTCAATCACTCACTCACCAACAAGATTAACTTTCCAGCTAGCTATGGATATTTCAGATTTTTCTCTCTCTCGAATTAGACCTTCACTCCAGGTAACACATTATATTCTCTCTCTCTCTCTCTCTCTCTCTCTCTCTATATATATATATATATATATATATATATATATATTCCTTTCCCTGAATGATTTGGTGAGAAATTGCAGTCTGTAATTTTCTTAACCTAGTCCCTATTTCTTTATTGCTTTCACACATACAATTAATACTTCTGCAATTATGTATATATTACTTGCACATGAATCCACATGCACAAATCTTCCAGACAGAGTGGGACTGGGAAATCAATATGATAGATCAGAATTAACAAGTAAAACAAAATCCCATTCGGCAAGACAAGACAAGATTGTTAATCGAGCAATGCATTAACATTGTGACAGTGATGTTAGGGGACCAGCTTGAGGTTTCATGACCCACCAATTTTAACTCAATTCATTATAATATAGTACCAGGATTAATTATCTACTATATATGTAAATGTCAATGTATATGTATATGTATAGGTATGTATAATGTATTGAACCTGTGGATATATAAATCCTATATCAGAAACAATGGCATATGAACTTGGTGAGATGCTATACGTTCCATGGTATTTCAGATAAATTAGATAGCATGTGAAAGAATTGAGTGAATGTAGGACATCATTTGATGTGGATCTCCATGAATGAATTGGTTTTAGGAACATGATTTAGCTGAGTAAATACCTTACAATACGTATAAGATGCATGATTTGATTTCTTGAAATACACTATAACTTAGGGTTTTATCTAGACGTAGTAAACTTGACCCGAATCCGATTAACCAAACCGATTTACCTGACTCAATACCCGATATTAATCCAAACATGATAATCAAATTTGATCCAATACCCGACCCATACCCGATCCAAAAATTAGTGGAACCAAAATCAACCAAAACCGAAGTTAACCCAAACCGAAACCAAAATTAATCGAAACCAAAAGCAACCCGAACTGAAATTAACCCGAACCGAAAGTAACCCAAACCGAAATTAACCTGAACTGAAAGCAACCTGAACCGAATTTAACATGACCCGAAAACAACCCGAACATATTAAAATTGATAAAAGTTATTAAACGATAAAAGTTATTTTCAATAATAAATTAATTTAAATAAAATTAACAATTAATTAAAAATATTATATTTATAATAAAAATAATATAAAGTTTAAGAGGAATATAAAAGTAAGAATTTATTTGTAAGATTGAAAGCAATAATAAATAAAGTTTATTTATCTTACTTGTTATAAAAATATTAGATTTATAATAAAAATAATAGAAAACAACTAAAACAAAGGAAGTAATATTATATTTATAATAAAAATAATATAAAATTTACTTATATTACAACTAAAACTTAACAAATAAAGTTATGTATTATTTTTTTAAATTTAATAAAAATATATTAATTTTATAATTGGAAGTAAATTTTTTAATAAAAAAATTATTTATTTTTCAAATAGTTTTCATTATAAACTTTTCATACGATATCAATATAAATTTTTTATAACAAATTCTATCACGTATTATAGGATCGTATTTCCTTTTTTTTATTTATAATTTAATTTTGTATCCTTAAAGTTTTATAATTTTACACCCCTAAATTTCAAATATAGTTTCCTAAGTTCACACCCATAATATAAAATCTTTTGTCCGACCCTATATGATAGTTTAAGAAGTTATACAAATATGCCAAAAAAATAAACACTTAAATTTTAATTATGCAATTATATTTAAGATTTGAGATTAAGGATGCATGGTAAACTAAGTTATTGAGAACATTGAGATTTAATTGTTTATTTGTATTCAAATAAAGGATGAAAAGGGGTAAGTGGGGTGATCGTCTCTTGAAAATTTTAATATTTCATATATTTTAAATATTCTCTTTGTACTTTTTTATTGATAATATGTTTTTCTTATAAAATTTTATAACTTCGTTATTCCTAGAATTTTGTAAGTTTATTTACTAATATAAAATCTTATGTCTGTTTCTGATTTAAATGATGATGCTCACATGTTGAGACTCGGTCATGGCCAAAAGTGAACAACTAATTAATTAGTTTTCTGAAGCCATCTAAGAAGCTTATATATATATATATATATGTGGTTTCTTTTCTTCTTTCCCCCCAAATATTGTATTCTCTTTTCTCTCTAAACTTGATTTGAATTTTATGAAGAGATAAATCTATTAAATAATTTTGATGCTTAACAGGAGTATAATTCTCCTAAAAAATCTTGGCTTCAATTAGGTGCATATGTGAATATTTATAGTTATCAATAATTAAGAAAAAAATATGATGAGATAGGTGGTCTAGCAATTAAAATATAGATGCTAGCAATTAAAATATAGATGCAAGCAATTTAAATATGATTATTTTTATAAAAACCCATAATTTTATTAAAAATATAAAATATTCAAATTACAATAAAAATTTACTACCACAATTATAAACTAAACACATATTACAAATATTTTCCTAAATACGAGAAAACTAGTTATTTGAGATCACAAGGACCATACAAGCAAAAGGATAAAAATCTAACCAAATAAACTCGATAAAAGATAGATATGAATAGATATGACTACATTAACAAATGAACCACAAAAAGGATAAAGTTGTAAGGGGTTATGCTTTTGTTTGGTTTAGTTTAGGGTTGTAATTGAATAAGTTTGTTGCTCTTTCGTTTTTTGTTGTTGTTTGGTTTCTTGTCCAATCGTGTTGTACTCTTTTCTTTTAACAAGGACTAGGTAGGTTTTTAACGAGGCTCACAATTCGGCTTAACCAATCTTATTACTAATGAATAAAATCAAATTTTGTCGAGAAAAAAATTGAACAATGTTAAAAATACTATTCACGAACGTAAATCGCGTATCCAAAATCCAATCCAAGGGTCTAAAGTAAGGAAAATCAGCATGATAACAAATAAAAAAACCATCTTGATCAGTCTTGGTGTTATCAAATCCAACCCTAAAAAGTGATAAATAAAAATAACGGTCAAACGACAAAAAACGTTCCATAAAGGTAGAGAAAAACTTGTCACAAATGCATAAGAAGTGGTGCCATAAAGGCATAATTATTAAAAAAAGAACAAAATAAAAATACGTTATAATAAAAAGAAGGAAAAACAATGAATAACGATAGTCGATGATCAGCATCAAAATTGATGTCGTCGCTGATTACAAAGATGAAGAAAAAAAGACTGATGACAGCTAAGGAAAAAGAGAAGTTTTTCCAATATGACTTTTAAAGTTTCACTTCTTCAATAGTTTTAATCTCTCGCCTTCACAAAATAAAAATACGTTATAATAAAAAGAAGGAAAAACAATGAATAACGATAGTCGATGATCAGCATCAAAATTGATGTCGCCGCTGATTACAAAGATGAAGAAAAAAAGACCGATGACAGCTAAGGAAAAAGAGAAGTTTTTCCAATATGACTTTTAAAGTTTCACTTCTTCAATAGTTTTAATCTCTCGCCTTCACAAAATAAAAATATGTTATAATAAAAAGAAGGAAAAACAATGAATAACGATAGTCGATGATCAGCATCAAAATTGATGTCGCCGCTGATTACAAAGATGAAGAAAAAAAGACCGATGACAGCTAAGGAAAAAGAGAAGTTTTTCCAATATGACTTTTAAAGTTTCACTTCTTCAATAGTTTTAATCTCTCGCCTTCACAAAATAAATGTACTCTTTCCAACTAAATAAGATGTGAAGAGTGATATTAGAAATAAACTATAACTTAAAGATCAAATCAGGAAAAATATAAAATATATTTACATAAAAAGTAGATTTCAATGGGTTCATATTACTTTTTACAAAATATAAAACAATAAACAAATTCTGCTTAGTTAAATTTTTTTGCAACATTCGTTTAAGCAAGAAGTTTTGACCTATGAGTATGAATTTTAATAGTAATTTGTTACCGGAATAACGACCACAATATAGTGGTAACAACATCATCCAAAATCACCGTGATACATGTGATAATCACATAACTTTAATTATGTCTGCAATCGCCATAAACATAACTCTACTGAAAATACAATCGCAATCATAATTTAAAATTACTTACCTATGAGATCACCTTCACCACTAGGTCTAGGATCACCCTAGGAAGAGTTGACCCTTCCTTTGAGCAAGGAACTTGGACCTTGGAGATCATCATAATCACCCAGATCACCAAGGTCAAGTTGAAGCCTTCTTTTTTTAGCATGAAATTTCGACTTGGGAAATCATCTTAATCATTTGGGGTCAAGTTTGAGCCCTTTATTAATAGAGCCTTGAGCTTTGAAGGCGTGACCCTGGAGATGGCCTGAATGACCCTGAACACCTTAGAATACGATCAAAAGTTTCCTCAAATTAAAGCATCGATCGACTTATTAACACAATGACTAAAAGCAACATAATGGGGAACTCTAAAAGATCAATTATTGAGAATTGGTGTAACACCCCTTTTTCCCCAAATACAAGTTAGAGATATCTCATCAATTACTTGAAACGTTTATTATTCGAAAACCGGTAAAATTTTATTTCTTTAAAATCATATCGGAAATTTTATTTCTTTAAAATCACATCGGAAATTTCGTAATCCAATTCACAAACATGACCAAGTTAACATATTAATAATTTACAGATATTTCTTATTCGTATACATGCCTGCTGGAAAATCAAAATACAGTAGGATGTCATTACTATTATCGGTAAGTATTCTTCAATGATTGATTGCCAACCTAAGCTCCTTACTCTACTTACTCTTTTTTTACCTACGAGTGAAAACCATCATACACTAATTATACATTTAAAAATTATTCCGTTTGTACCAAGGGAAACTAGAATTGAATAAGAATCTAACCATATAAGGCTCTTTTTCTAATTCAACTTGTACAATTTATGACAAATTTTTTAATCTAGCTTACAAGATATGTTTTGAGAAGAATTTGCTATCTTATTTTCTGACATTTCATCGGTTAAAAATTCATATGTTTTTCTATACAATTCCAAATCAGTAGCCGATTGTTAAACAAAACTATACTAGTATAAGAATCCAACGCTATAAAAATCATCTTCTAATCACTCTTGTAGAATTTAAGTTGATTTTATAAATTTACTGTGCAGATCACCAATTTAGGTAAATTTCACTAATTTGCATCCTTAGTTTATTCACTAATTAACTTATCAAATGAACACATATGCATGAATTCAAGTTCCTATAATAATTTCCATACAATCTCAATAAATTCCATACAAAAAAAAATCAAAATTCAATCTTTTCCATAAACCCTAACCTTAACCAAATTCTTCTTTAAACATTTCTATTTGATTTTAATCATCACATATGCTTGAAAATGAATCAACTACATCACTAACATCAAAATTCATCCTTATATCATCAAATTTCCACTACCCCTTCAACCACCATTTTCATGAAATCACCATTTCAAGCAAGAAAACATGAAATATTTACACCAACTTGTGGATAATTTGATGCAAGTTAATTTCCTTTTGCATGTTTTAATCTAAAACCTAACAAAATTGCATAAAAAAAAGAAAACTTGCTCACCTTTCTATGGAGTCCACGGTTAGAGAGGAAGAAGAAGAAGAGAGTTTCTTGATTTTTCTTATAAAAATCTCTTAATATTTATCTTATAAGGCTAATTAAATGAATTAAAAATTCATTTAATTCAAAATTACCAATTTACCATTAATGAAACAAGACAATTTTCACTTTGCCATTACCATGACATCATTCCTTACCTCATCATATATAAAATAATATTTTATTTGTTTTCATCTTTTCCCTTGCACTTTTTCAAAAATCACAATCTAGTCATTTTAATTCAACTATCTTGATTTAACATGGAAAATCAACTTAAATCCAACAATCCATGTTAAATTCTACTGATTAAAAATATGAGAATGACATTATTAACCTTTAAATTTCATCCTTCAAATTTTCTTAAATTTTCAATTCGATCCGGTTATTTGAATATTTTATCTTTATCGCTTAATAGCTTTTTATACGAACTCTAGATCAAAATCTAAATTCCACATAAGCTCCATTCTTAAGGATAAACTATTCATTTATGGAATAGAATTTCTTTTTGGGAAAATTATTATATTGGTCCCTAATTTTTCTCAAAATTTATACTCTATCTACTAAACTTTTAAAATTTACATTTTGATCACTAGTCAAAATTTTAAGATATTACAATAGGAGTATTAGAAAGTGAAGAGATCAACAAAGAGTTAACTTCCTATATTATCAAAATAATATCCTTTTTTTTCTTTTTTACTACAATAACATCTATAAATTTATTTTTCATAATGACACTTATTTCTACCACATAGGATGAATGCGCGCTTACATGATAACATCTTATGAAATGCTCTTTCTAAAAAAAAAGTGACTTTTACTTACTGTCGGAACCGTCTTTCGGTTGGGCCCGGAATTGGGCTTCGACTTAAATAGAATGATTTGGAGTCGCCACCGATAATTTATTTTAAAAAAATAGGTTGATCGGATACCTTATTTTTTACCTGATCTGCGTCTTACCAGTGATGTGTCGGGTTCGAGAGTCGATTACGGTCAATGAAGGATTAGCACCCTTGAACCACCCTTTCGGTACCAATTAATTTAACGGTTGTCTTTAACTGCGAAAATTTAAATTTAAATTAAAATTTAAAACATTCGATTCGAATTGTTTACCTTTGATCAGTTGGAATTTATCTACAAAGTTAAAAATGTTAGAGAAAATAAATAAATAAACAAATACTAAATAAATCAAAAGAAAAATTAAATAAATAAAATTAAAAAAGGAAAAAATCATAAAAAATTAAAATGAAATGAAAATAAATAAACGAATAAAAATAAATAAAAGGAAAAGAATAATTTAAAAGAAAATACAATTTAAAAAATAATAAAAAATATTAAATAAACCAAAAATATAAAATGAAATAAAAAATATATAAAACGTTTAGAAAAAGGAAAAATAATTTTAAATTCAAAAAAGAAAGTCAAAAGTTTGAAAAAAGTAAATAGGTGTAAAAGAGGAAAATGTTGAAAATGTTGAAAAAGTTGGAAGAGGTTGAAAAAATGAAAAAGTGAAAAAAATGAAAAAAAAAAGTTGAAAAAAAGAGGTTGAAAAACGTTTAGAGAGAAAAATATATGTTAATGATAATAAAATACATATGATAATAATAATAATAATAATAAAGATAAAAGAATAATGAAAATAATATAGTAAAAAATAAAAATAAAAATAATATAATAGTAATAGTAATAAATAAAAAACCAAAAATAAAAAAAGACAAATAAAAAATAATTAAATATATATACGTATACTATATAAATAATAATATTAACTTATAAAAAAACTAATATTAATACTAATAAAATAAATAAAGGGAATAATATATATATATATATATTAATGCTAAAGAAAATAAAATAAAAATAAGTAAATAAATGAAAATGCGAGGGGACCAAATTGAAAAGAAGAATAAATCGGGGGCAAATTTTGAATCAATTAAGGGATTAAAATTGATTTAGGGATTCAAATAGGGCATTAAAAATAAGTAGGTACAAGAAAGGGGATTAACCCCGAAGACTCAAAAACACGGGTGGAATCTAGAGTAAAACGATGCCATTTTAGGGCCTTTATATACCCTATTATAACCCTAAAAAAACCTAACCCCCTTATCATCATCTCAGCCACAGCACACAAAACAATTGGGGGGAGATAGCTCTAAAAAACCAATCCCACATGCACTCATACCCGAAGAATGGAAAGTTAGATCCCTATAGGTAAAATATATATCTTTGGTGGCGGGATGATGTTGCTCTGGTGAAAAAAACAGCGACCGAATCTCACCTCAATGTGCGTTTTTCGAATTGTAATTATCTTTTCTTTCACTTTGTTTCGTACTCTCTCATTTGAATATGGCTATTTTGTTAGAGTATTTTGTATATATATTTGTAAAAGAGAGAGAGAAAAAAACTTGTATTTCGTAGTGATCTCTGTGTATTTGTGTACAAACGTATGTAAAATCCCTCCCCCTATTTTGAATGTTACATGCCTATTTATAATATAAAACGAAGATATTTTTAGTTCAATAGCATCCTAATGAAATTGATCGTGCCAATCTGGTCCATGGAATCGATCGTGCCCCATTTGCCTCTTGAGCTTTGGCTTTACAGACCTTTCATATTTGAGACTGTCCTATTTGAAAATGTTTTTATCCTTTTTCTTGTTTTAGGAGGGAAAAAGATAAAATTTATGTAAAATATTGTTCGCAATTGAATCAAATTATAAACGTGAGTTCAAATAATATCAAAGGAATCAATAGCTCTTTTAATGCTTTTAGAGTTACAACTCTTTGACAAATGTTCAAATGGATGAGTTGGTTGTAAGTTGGCCTCTTTTCTAAGGTTTCGATCACCCAAAATGACATTTTTTTTAAATTTCACAACATGTTTTGGCATTTTAGTCGGATACGGACAAAATGACGCAACTAGCATTATCGATTACTAGACCTTCTATTTCAGTTATCTGAAATCTTCCATTTGTTCAAGTTTTGTAGTCTCCTCTAACAAAGGTAGTGCATAAATGTCGGTCTAAAAATGAAATTCTTGAGTGCTCGTGTGTATCTGACTATAACAGGTGTTCCTTAACTCCCTTAGTCCATTTTTACCGAAACTCCTTATTTAAATTTTCTATTAAATGGCTAGCTGGATCCATAAAGCCGGGACGTTTAACCAATTGCTCTAGAGGGAAAACTCAATAAATAAACACCTTTATCAGGTTAGCTGAATCTTATCCATAAAGCCGGGGCGTTTAACCAATTGCCTTAGAGGGACAACTCAAGCTTTATTGTATAGTATACTCACCTTTATCAGGCTAGCCGAATATTTTCCATAAAGCCAGAGCGTTTAACCAATTGCTCTAGAGAGAAAACTCAAGCTTTATTGGATATATATAATATTATAATCTGGGTATACAGGTCCAATTTCTTAAGTTTGTTAAGAAGAACCTGTTATAGTCTAGGTGTTTTTGAAAGTCAAGGAATCTCATTTTTAGAGTTCAATTTCCAAACAACTGACCTAAATTAGATTGTTTACTTGACTATTCCATCTGTGAAGATCATTATCATCACTGAACGTCTTAAATAAAAAGCATAGTAATGTCATATGCAAAAGGATTCCCCATGTTGTCTGCACCATATGAAAAGAAAAGGTTATATTGGTTAATTGCATGAGCAGGGTATGATGTTTGAGGGTATATTCTGGGTAAGGTCAAAGTCCTTGTTTTAAATCATGTTACTTTGTCAAAGATCTGTAACTTTGAACCATTTACAGAGTTTCTTAATTCAGTTGATATTCAAAGAATTGCAAGTTTGCAAATGTGATTCATTGCTCGTCATCATTAAAGTAACATAATTTTATTCAAATGTTCTTACAAAAACTTGAGAGAGACAAAAAATAAAAAAAAAACTCAAACAGAATGCCTCAAATGATGAAATGATCTTCCTCACTTGGATGCCCCCAAGTTGTTGAAGTCGATCCAGTTCTGGTTACGCATCTTCTGTACGACTCTCTTGAATGCGTAACAGTTCTCAATAGTGTACCCTGGGACACCGCCGTGATATTCACAATAAGCGTTCTCATCATACTTCCTGGGGTACAGGGGCTTCATGGATATGATGACACCACATGTGCGTCAAACAACTGTTGGTAAAGCTCCTTATATGTCATGGGAATAGGATCAAAATGTTCTCATTTTTGATGAGACATGTGAATGTAATAAAAAAGAGAAAAGTAATGAGAAATATGCAGGAATGCATGATGCATACAATGTTCGCGGCATTAATCCAAAAAATGTGTCTGTTATTGTAAATAATCCTTATTGGGGACAAAAGTGTTACGTCTTAAGAGACAAAAAACATTTTAAAAGTATAGATCCCAAACTTCTTCTGACAAATTGATTCATCTTCTATATTATTCTGTCACTGGTTGAATACCCTGTCGGGCCGTTCTAGCTCCTCTGGCTAAACTATGCAAGTGATGAGCTGCTTGCCCCAAAAAAGTCTCGAAGGACTGCATCTCCGACTTTCACTCTCTGCTGAGCTTGTTCCTAAAGAAAGTGACATTCGAGTCCTCTATCGATTGGAACTATCCAAAGCTTGCTTCTTGAATTTGTCAATAAGGTCTCCAGCTTAGCTAGGGTTTTGCCATCTTGTTCTTGTTGTCTTTGAAGGGATTCTCCATGTCAGTAACATTCTTCTTGTCTTGCCCCTACAACCTTTGTCAGCTCTAAAAGTTGATGTTTGACGTGCTCGGTGTAATCCTGGTTGGTTCTGAATCCTTTCTGACCATAACTAAACTTCTAAGCTTTTCATCTCTTGTATTATAACCCCTTTGTCCATTAATGCAGATTATTCATGTTTAACAAACACATTTTTGGTGGACTAACACCTCTTTTAAATGTTGCAAATGATGAAAACAAAATAAAAGAGAACAAAAATAAAAAGAGTTAGTGAGGTAAATCAAAACAATAATAATAATGAAAAATCCTACCCCACGTGCTTTAATTCCTACTCGGACATGATCTATATCCCGGATGCTAGTTTCAAACAAATCCTAACCGCATATTTGTCTAGTTCACATGCTTTGAACAGAAAGTAAAGCAGGAAATAAAGCAGCCTAGAGTTTGGAATGAGGATTTGGGATGGGCTTTAATTCCCTGTAGTCTCTCGGTTTAGGTTCTAAAGAACGGTACCCGAGTTATCCCTGCTGGTGCCCCCTTGGGCTTGCCAGACCCTTAGTTCTAAGCCCATTACAAGCTTGTGTGGACTAAGCTAAACTCGAGAGGAAACATTCCCTTATGCCCATACGAAGAATAAATTCACACGAAGACATAATGTATATGAATCCCGAAGGCTACTTGCTAGGCTCGCACGGTGAATAAATTCACACGAAGGCGTCGCTTTCACCCCCACTTAAATAGGGTTCAGATCTCGGGTATAGAGCCTGAGATGAAAATTTTTAAAATCTGTAATCATTGAAAAAAAACGTCAATACTAATATTTGCTTGAAAAATAATCAAAGGTAAATAATTTGAATCGAATAAATACATTAAAATTAAAATTTCCTATTTTCGCATAAAAAGACAACTGAAAATTAACTATGGCCTGACTCACTTACCTGTCCCCAGCGGAGTCGCCAAGCTATCGAAACCGTCTTTCGGTTGGGCCCGAAATTGGGCTTCAACTTAAATGGAATGATTTGGAGTCGCCACCGATCATTTATTTTAAAACAAATGGGTTGATTGGATACCTTATTTCTTACATGATCTGCGTCTTGCCAGTGATGTGTCGGGTTCGGGAGTCGATTACGGTCAATGAAGGATTAGCACCCTTGAACCGCCCTTTCGGTACCAATTAATTTAACGGTTGCCTTTAATTGCGAAAATTTAAATTTAAATTTAAAACATTCGATTTGAATTGTTTACCTTTGATCAGTTAGAATTTATCTACAAAGTTAAAAATATTAGAGAAAATAAATAAATAACTAAATCAAAAGAAAAATTGAAGAAATAAAATTAAAAAAAGGAAAAAATGATAAAAAAATCAAAATGAAATGAAAATAAATAAACAAATAAAAATAAATCATAGGAAAAGAATAATTTAAAAAAATAATAAATACAATTTTAAAAAAATAATAAAAAAATATTAAATAAACCAAAAATATAAACTGAAATAAAATAAAAAAAATAAAAAATGTTTAGAAAGGGGAAAATAATTTTAAATTCAAAAAAGAAAAAAGAAAGTCAAAAGTTTGAAAAAAGTAAATAGGTGTAAATGTTGAAAATGTTAGAAAAGGTTGAAAAAGTGAAAAAAGTAAAAAAAAAAAAAGATGAAAAAAGAGGTTGAAAAACGTTTAGAAAGATGTTAATGATAATAAAATACATATGATAATAATAATAATAATAATAAAGATAAAAGAATAATGAAAATAATATAGTAAAAAAATAAAAATAAAATAGTATAATATAATAGTAATAAATAAAAAACAAAAATAAAAAAGAATAAATAATTAAATATATATGCGTACACTATATAAATACTGATATTAACTTATAAAAAAACTAATATTAATACTAATAAAATAAATAGAAGGAAGAATATATATATATATAATATTAATGCGAAAGAAAATAAAATAAAAATAATATAAAAATAAGTAAATAAATGAAAATGCGAGGGGACCAAATTGAAAGTAAGAATAAATCGGAGGCAAATTTCGAATCAATTAAGGGATTAAAAATGATTTAGGGATTCAAATAGGATATTAAAAAAAGGAGGGACCAGAAAGGGGATTAACCCCGAAGACTCAAAAACACGGGTGGAATTTAGAGTAAATGATGCCGTTTTAGGGTCTTTAAATACCCTATTATAACCCTGGAAAAAACCTAACCCCTTTATCATCATCTCAGCCGCAACACACAAAACAAATGGGGGAGAGAGCTCTAAAAAACCAATCCCACAAGCACTCATACCCGAAGAATGGAAAGTTAGATCCCTAGAGGTAAAATATATATCTTTGGTGGCGGGATGATGTTGCTCCGGTGAAGAAAACGGCGATCAGATCTCATCTCAAGGTGTGTTTTTCGAACTACAATTCTCTTTTCTTTCACTTTGTTTCGTACTCTCTCGTTCGAATATGGCTATTTTGTTAGAGTATTTCGTATGTATGTGTGTAAAAGAGAGAGAGAAAAAAAACTTGTATTTCGTAGTGATCTCCGTGTATTCGTGTACAATCGTATGTAAAATCCCTCCCCCTATTTCGAATGTTACATGCCTATTTATAATAGAAAACGAAGCTATTTTTAGTTCAATAGCATCCTAATGAAACTAAAACTGCTCTGATTGTTGTTGGTTTCTTTGACTCGGTGATGGTGTCGAGAACTCGTCGAGAAATTCGGTCAAGGGAGCCGTGATGCACGTGGATTCTTCAAAGGGGCAAGCGACGTTGATGGGTGAGAAAGAGCTAGGATTCTGGAAACCCTAGCTTACTGGTTCGGGTTGGGTGCTACAGTGGGCCGGTTCGGGTCGTGGACCGGGTCGCACGTTTTGACTTCTGCTGGGCCACTTGTTTGGTTGTTTTGCTTGTAAACGGGCTAGATGTAATGGGCCTGATCATGTAAATAAAATGAAAACAAATTAGTATAATATATAATATAATATGTACATATTATATAATACATATACTATATACTATAATAATCTCATTAAAATGTTATGGACGAAAATGTGCGTGACATATTACATGGATTGTTTCTCTAAACGTTGACATCATCATATGCATGTCACATAAACAAATGTACTTTAAGGAAGAACCTCTGAAAAAGCACTATGACTTGGACATGTCTCTGTTCTATACAACAGAAATAGGTGATATTTTTTTTAAAAAAAATTGGATGCTATTTTAATTAAAAAAAAAGTATTATTTTTATAATTTAACCCAGTTAATTTCTACGAGTTATAATGGTTATATGTCCTGGTCGGATTAACCTAGTTAGTATCATTGACCACATTTATATTTGAAGTCTTTTACTAGAAACTTGCGGGAATTTTTGTCATTTCCAATATACTGCAAATTATTAAAATTTTAGTGAAAACTTCAATGTCCGTTAAAGTTTGGAATCTAAATTTTTTTTTAGTGATTTGTTTTAAATATATTTGATTATAAAATAACATATATTTATTGTTAAATCTAATTAAATTTAAGTACATATACAAAATTAATAAAAAAATAAATATACAAAAAAATTTATTCGAATCGGATCACTTAAAAATAATATTCTTGCACCGGAAGAAAACTCTAATCTCAAGGTAAGTGATAAGTGATTAATTTAGTTAATATTTTGCTTTTAAATTATTCTTTAATAATTTGTTTTTGTGGCTTAACTGTTTGTTTTGATTCATTTTCTGTGCAGGAAGTCAGATTTTGGAAATTGCACAAAAAGGACAAAATTCTGCATTTTTTAATTTATTTTCAGAATCAAATCTGGCTGGAATTCAGATTTGAATTAAATTCAAGATTAGGATACTATTTTAAACATTATATTTTATCTTTGTATTTTAGTTTAAGTAGGTTTTAGGATATTATTTTTATATTTTATCTTTGTTTTAGGTATTTTAGTTTAAATAGGTTTTAGTATTTTAATTAGGATTTAGAATATTATTTTAAATATTATTTTTTAGGTATTTTAGTTTAAATAGTTTTAAATGTTTTAATTAGGATTTAAGATGTTTTAGCTTGTTTTTAGGAATTTGAAGGCTATAAATACCCTCTCAGGTTAAGCCTAGAAACATATCTCTCTCATATGAGAATAAAATCTTCTTTTTCTCTCTAGCTTTCTCTCTATTTTTCGCATACTTTTCAATTATGCTAAGTATGACCTTGGTCATGCTTAGCTAATTTTCTTTCAAGCCGAAGACTAAAACGAAGGCTCAATTCCAAAGTGAGAATTGTAAGGAACTTAAATCGCTTCGGATTTCTCTCTCTGTTTTTTGAGTTTACTTTTCAAATCAAAACGATTTCGACATTGGTCCGAATATTGTTATGGTTAACGTTTGAAGAAAGATTTGTTATTGAAGCATATTCAACTTCCCGAGAACACATTTAGAAAAATATTGTTTGCTAAGAGGAAACTGAGATCGAAATCAGTTATTATTGAAACGACACAATTCGAGTTGGCAACGAAGAATTGTCCTTGTAAGCTAACGTGAATCTTGAAGTAAAAATCTGTTTCGATGATCCGAGAAATTTGAGGCAAAGATGAAGTCTGAGGCTGCTTTCAACATAAGTTTTCTTTATCTCAATTTATTTATTTATTTTATTTGTTTATTTATTTTTTATCTCATTATACTTCTTTAAATAATTTAAAACCCCCTTTTATCTTTATTACTATTTTTAAAACCATTTTTCATGATTTTCCTTTTTTTATTTTATTTTATTAAATCTTTTCAACTTCATCTGGAACTATATCTTCCTCTAAATCAAAAGAGTTTTACTGAATCAAAAAAACCATAGTCCCTTTGGATCGACCCTGCTTCTCTATACTACCTTTTCATTTCTATTTAATTAAGAAGCCATGAATTATTTTGATAGCAAAACGACGATTATCAGTAAGTAAAAGAATGCCTAATTTTATCTTCTATTTGGTTTAATGATATTTTTAGTCCTCAAATGTTTTAGAAAAAATCACTTTAACTCTTAAGTTATCTTTTTACCCCTTTTACTATTTAATTTTCTACCAACTAGAAGCAAATGACAGAAAAAGTAATAGGTTTTAATAATTTTTATACTTCTTTAATTTTTTTACTCCTTTAGCTCTTATCATTAAGGGATTGTATATTTTTGGGTGTTCAATGGCTTTGGTTGAATTCATTACACGTCTCTCATAATGCCAAAAAAAAAGGCCAAAAAAGGCCAAAAAAATGCATAAATTGTAATTTATTGAAATTTAGTAATATGGTGGAACCCATCTCTTTCTTTCTTTCTTTTTTGGTAAATTGATTCAATAATTGCATCGTTGAAGTCCCTCCAATGGTCCCTTTCCCATTTTTCCATATATCTTTTCAATTCCATTTCTCGTATTATATGACTTGTTATACCAATATTAAATCGTACTTTTTATCAAATATATTGAAGAAAAAAAACCGAAGAAAAAAAATGGATTAGAAGAATTTTAACCTATAGCGGTGTTTTTCAGCGTCGCTAAAATCACATACGGCGTTATGACAAACGCCACAAAAAGCGTCGCTGAAAATAGAGCCGCTAAAGTTAGCGGCATTTTCTGACAAAAAACGCCGTAATAGGTTTTGATGTTTAGCGGCATTTTCCCTACAAATACCGTAGTAGGTGTTGAGATTTAGCGGCTTTTTACTTACAAACACCGCAGAAGGTTTTGATATTTTGCGGCGTTTTTCCACAAACGCCGTAGAATGTGATGATGTTTAGCGGCGTTTTTCCCACAAACGTCGCAGTAGGTTTTCATATTTAGCGGCGTTTGTATCGAAAACGACGCAATAAGTGTTGAGAATTAGCGGCGTTTTTATTGAAAACGTCGTAATAGGTGTTGAGATTTAGCGGCGTTTCCATACAAACGCCACTAAAATTCGGTATATAGTGGCGTTTCTAGTATACAAACGCCGCTAAATGTATGGTATATTGCGGCATTTGTAAAAATAATGCTTGATTACCCCAAATATGTTTTTCAACCTGTTCCATTATCCAACAAACAAAACAACAATAATATATTCTCTTTATCCATAACAAACAACATCAAATCCAATATAATAAATAAAAGTTTTCATTAACGTAATATAAGTTCAGTTAAACAAGCTTCAGTAACATTAACAGAATGCTCATTATAATATAAATGAGACTACGATGATGGATTCTGAGGTTGCGTTTTCTGTATCATTAGCATCATATCATTGAGTCGTTTTTCAAATTCTTCACATCTCTGCTAATATGCTGCTTCTCTCTGTGCTGGCACTGCTTCTCTCTATGCTGTCGTTGCTTCTTTCTATGCTTCTGTTGCTACTCTGGCTGCTTCCGCTGCTGCTCTCTCTGCTTCTCTTGCTTCATTTTCCGCTTTCAAGTTAGCCATTTGTTGATCCATCTCAGTCAAGTTTTCTTTTAAACGACTAACTTCATGGTGGGAAGATCGAGACTGTGATGACATGTACTGTGATGAGCTGGATCCAAAATATTTGGTGGGAGTAACGAATGACCCTTGACAGCGCACCCGACCATATCTTTCAGGACCCAAAACGTCATTAATAGCTTGGTTTTCAATGTCATCATCATTAACAATACTGTGACTCGATGCAGTAGCATGATGCTCCACCTTTTTCTCCCTCAATTTTTCCTAATAATATAGTGAATAATTAATTAAAATAAAAAATGTCATGGTACAAATATAAATAAAGTCAGGTAAATTTAAAACGTCTACCCAATAAACGTACCATAATTTCTGCAGCGTCAGCAGTCATAGGAGTGCCATCCTTATTTGTATGTATCATGTCGAAGAGTTGGATTCGGCCAACTTTAGAACCGGATGTATTTTCCTACAATGTACCATAATATAATTACTATGAGTTAGTATGTACATGGAATACAAAAAACTATTTCAATAATCTATAATACCTCCTCATGAGCTATACAAGCAAAACTCTTTGATCCAACCGTGTGCGTAAACTTTTATTGTTGCCTGCTAGCAACACCGACATGCTCTCGGTCCTACAATGTAAAACAATCACTTTTAACGATGATTTAAAATTCGTTACAATTATTTCTGAAAAATACATCATACCTGTCCTTTTTTTGAACTCCAAAATCTGACTGCATCTTTCCATTGGTACCTGAACATTCCTGGTGGGACTGTTTGCAACTTCTCTTCAAGGCTGAGATCATTCTTGAAGTATTTCTTCTTTAAGGAGCTCTTGTGGTCCCTCCATCTTTTCCCTAACGCTTGCTTCACATAATTGTCAGAGACCTCTAAAGAAAATTTCTCCTATACAACAAATAAGTGTGCACCGTAACTATAAATTAGTATTGAATTTCTATAGAGTATCTATTATAATGATATTATTACCTTAACAAAATCCAACGCTTGATTTTTGTTACTATTAGGAATTTCGCGCCATGACTCGTAATTGATCGGTAACAGATTCACATTACGTCCAACTATGCCTAAGTAACCTGCTAGTAGACGTGATTCTGGGCCAATAGGTTGACCGTCATCATTTCTTAAAACTTTGACACGATTCCCATGAGGAAGTTGGTATAATTCCTTCAAAGTTGTACGCCCTCGAGTCCTGTGCGTTCCAGCATTTTCAACTATATAATAAATTATTAAATGCCAGTTTTGAAAATGAACAAAGTAATAAATAATGTTTCGAGGATTACTTTGAATTTGTACTTTTTCTTCAACAGTTTCAGGAACTTTAGAAGACTCAGGTGAATTCGATTCCTCGATATTTCTTTCTTCATGGTCTTCAGAAGCTCGAACAACCCGTAAATCAGTTATTTTTCTCCTCGGCATGATATCTATAATAAACAAACATGAGTAATAAAAAATGAATTAATTAATGAATATATTGAAAGACAACATGTTAAAGGTTATAACATTATAAATAAATAAATGAAGATATAAAATCGTACAAAAGTCTTATGTAATGTCAGTTGTCTTAAATATCTTCATCAATGTCCTCCCGAACCCATTGAAATTGTGTTGTATTAGTGATAGTTTCATCTAAGTTTTGAGGTAGTAGAGGTAAACATTCTGATCTTGTTTCAATGTCATCTCTACTTCCATCCCCGATGTCTATCAAGTCTCTGGGAGTATTTCGAAGCACAATATACCAACCGTCATCCATTGGATCAGAACAATAAAATACTTGTTTCACTTGAGAAGAAAATACATATGGTTCATCCATCAAACGTTGACCCGTGTGAATTAATCGAGAGAAATTCACCATTGTAAACTCGAATTTATCTTTTTTTATACCTCTGTTTACATCAACCCAGTCACACCGAAACAACACAACCTTTCATTTTCCATAATAATCTAACTCAATAATGTCCGTAAGATTTCCATAATAATCGACCTCTCCCTCATGCGGATTATTGTCCCTTACAGTAGCATAACTTGTAGTTGACGAAGTAACTACGACTCCACAATTTTGTGTCCTCCTTAATCTTTCACGAGTTTTCATGTGGAACCTGAACCCATTAATGAGGAAGGCATTATATCTTTTAATTATTCTATTCGGACCTTGAGAAAGCCATTTAACTTCATCACTAATTTCTCTCCCACTCCAAACCTATTACACATGAATGGTGAATTAATTTGCATTGACGTCGATATAAAAAGCAAGACATATATAATTTATAAGTGTGCCGTAAGATTTAATTGCTTACCGTATGGCCTAACCATTCATGAAAAGTTTCTGTGAATAACTTATGTAGCTCTCGTTGATTTAATCTTCGGGAGCGTGCTCGAGATCTCAATACTTCTTTAAACTCACTATAAATAATATTATGTCGTTATAAATTGATAAATATAAAAGATAAAGAGATTTTATTAGGATTGGGTTTGAAAGACTTACGTGCGAAAGGGATCTATTGAATCGTGATGGAAAAGAACATATCGGTGTGCTTGTAGACGTGTCATCTAAGTGTGCAATTTCAACTTTCCCTAACGGTTAACCATAACTTCTAAACAAATAATGTTGAGGAAAGTCATCAGTACTTAACACATCATTTCGATTTGGTCTATTCCATCTTGTTTCAACATCTTACAAATATCTTGAGCAAAATGTCATGCATTCCTCTGCCAAATACCCTTCAGCAATTGATCCTTCCGGATAACTCTTATTACGACAATAAGACTTCAACTTGCCCAAGAACCTATACACAAAACAATATACTACGTAAAAACATTTGAGTGAGAGGTATAACTAGTAGTTCATTCATTTCGTGTAATTCAATTAATACCTCTCTATAGGGTACATCCATCGATAGAAAATTGGACCACCAACTCTTGCTTCGTGAGGAAGATGAATTAGCAGATGCACCATAATTGTGAAAAATGAAGGCGGAAATATCTTCTCCAAATTGCATAAAGTCAAGGCGACTCGATCTTGTAGTTTATCAAGTTCTTCAACCATTAGAACCTTCCCACAAATAGCTTTCATTATATTAGAAAGTTTAATGATACAAGACGTCACCTTACTCGACATGCAACCGCGAACAGCTACTGGCAGTAAATCTTGCATTAGTATGTGATAACCATGTGACTTTAAACCATAAAGTCTTCGATCTTTAATACTGACACATCGAGAAATGTTTGATGCATACCCATATGGGACCTTTATATCCGTCAACACCGTGCAAAACACTTCTTTTTCTTTCTTCGAAAGAGAAAAAATAGAAGGCGACAATAAATTTCTTCCATTTTGACGTAATTACGGATGAAGATCATGTCGAATTCCCATGTCCACTAAGTCAAGTCAATTCTTAAGATTATCTTTAGATTTTCTACCATCATTCAGAATGGTCCCGATAATATTCTCACAAACATTCTTCTCAATATGCATTACATCAAGATTATGTCTCAAAATCTGCTTTTTCCAATAAGGCAACTCGAAGAATATACTCCTCTTTTTCCACAAGCATACCTCATTTGGATCATCCTCTTCATCAGACTCATTATCAGTTTGTTCGTCAACTTCAACCTCTTCATTGACCCGCTTTGCCTTTTTCTTTGATCGTGTACTACTTGGTTGATTCATCTTTCCATAAGTAAAATTTATATTTTTCAACATTCTGAATATTTGAGAACCGGTTGTTTGGTCAAGAGCATTTCGAAACTCTTCATCGCCATCAAACATATTCTTTTGACTTCTATATCTATGATTATCAGGTAACCACCAATGATGTCCCATATAAGAGAACTTCTTTCCATTAACCAACCACTTCGAACATGTTTGTAGAGCACAACAAGGACAAGCGTAACGACCTTTGGTACTCCAACCAGATAAATTTGCATACGCAGGAAAATCATTAATTGTCCATAATAAAGTCGCGCATAAATTAAAGTTCTCATTCGTCAACACATCATACGTTTTGACCCCTTCCCATAACTGTTTCAACTCTGTAATTAACGGCTGCATATAAATATCAATATCATTTCCGGGGCCTTTCTCGCCAGGGATTATCTTGGATAAGATGAAAGATGATTGTTTCATGCAAATCCATGACGGGAAATTGTATGGAACAAGTACAACAGGCCAAGTACTATACGAAGTACTCATGATTTTGAATGGATTAAACCCATCAGTTGCAAGACCGAGCCTGAAATTTCGAGGATCTCTCGCAAAACTTGGATACTTGTTGTCAAATGACTTCCAAGCTAAAGAATCCGCATGATGCCGTAATAATCCATCTTCGGTTCTGCCATCATGATGCCAGCTCATAGACTCAGCAATCTTGGAGGACATAAATAACCTTTGTAGCCTAGGTATGAGAGGAAAATATCGGAGAATTTTGACCGACTTCTTTCTTGATGGTGCTTGAGCTTCATCCTCAGTAACATTTTCTGCCTCCCTACTCATCCATCGAGATTTTCCGCATATGTGACAAGACTCCTGATTTTTTCGATCACCCCAATACAACATACAATCATTCGGACAACTATGAATTTTGTCATATCCAAGACCCAAATCTTTTATCATTTTCTTCATATCTTTACTTGATTGAGGGATTTTTGCAAAAGGAAACTCTTCTCCTAGTAACTCCAACAATTGCGTAAAGGAGTTCCCAATCCAACCTCCCAGGCATTTTAAGTGGAAAAGACGAATGCAGAAAGAAAGCTTTGAAAAATTTGATTCGTCATAAAGTTGTTCATTCATTTCATTCAGCAACTTGTAAAACTTTTCCGCTTCTCCATTTGGCTCTTCATCGCATCCAATTCTTCTCATCTCAATGGAATCATTAACATCATTTTGCCAATAATTTTCTATAACGCCCGGCTGACTATTGTGCATATTAAATGCATCTCGTAACATCCCTTCCATGTCATATTCTCTAAAAGTTAGATGGTGAGAAGGAGCAGGATAAGTCGAATAACTCGTGAAAGCATATCTATCTGATACAAACTCTCCATGAAAGATCCATTTTCTATACCCCTGAACAAATCCAAAAATAACTAGATGCTCGTACACAACTTCACGAATGTGCCAGTTAATGTTAACACAGTTCTTACAAGGGCAAAGAATCATATTCTCTTGGCTTGCATTCAGAAAAGCTAAATTTAGAAAGTTTTCAACTCCATTTCGATATTCGGCGCTTACCCTTGAGAAATCCATCCAAGTTTTATCCATTTCGTATTTCTGGAGTTCCAATTTCAAATGTTAAATGGTAATATTATAGAAAAAGTTAGAACCCAAACATAAACATTAAACTATCAGATTTAGTGAATACTAATATTTGCATAGTATACAACTAATCACTCATAAATTATAAGATCTGGGAGCAATTGTATCTCTGTTATTTTATAAAAATGATATGGGAGCAATTGTATCTCTGTTATTTTATAAAAATTATAGGGGTGCATATATAGAACTACATAGTATAGAACTAATCACTTTAGGCAAATTAGGCAAAGTTTTTATTTATAAAACTAAAGGTCAAGATACCAAATTAGGCAAAGTTTTACAGTAAGGAAATAATAGAAATTAATCAAAATGTAAACTAAACTAACTGATGAATCATAAGTATTTGAAAATGCTAACCATAACAATATTATTGAACTCTATAATTACCTGCACTGTAAGTTTTTGAAGAAGAATACGTTGGTCAAAACGGTAATGAACACTGGCTCAGATAGCAATGCATTCAGAGGTGACTCGCCTACAATTTACACAAGTATACTAAGCATAAGAGGATGGAAAACTCAAATGGCTATAAAAAGGGTAAATATAAAATAAAGTATAAAAGTATAAAAGAAATTGGCCACAATAACTACAGTTCGTATACAAGGGTTCTACAGGTTGAAGAATAAGAGAAGAAATAAGCTTACAAAGATTTGGAAATGAAAAAGAAAGAGCTGAGCATGAAAATGATTTATTTTGGATGTGTAATGTCTATCACAATTATTTATTTTGGATGTGTAAATAAAGAATATAAAAAGAAATTAAGTAGTATATCTCGAAACGGGACATATGCTTAAAATGAACATAATTTGAGAAGGTAGTGTATTCTAGTTTTGTGAAAATATGACGAGGAGCATGTATACAAGAAAATGGTATGTATTCGTATAACACATACATACATACATAGTCCATTATAATTTCACCATTAACAACCTAGATTTTGCATTATAAACGCAGACAAAAAATCAGATTTATGTACTTCCAGAAATGGAAAAGAAAAGGAAGAGCACAAGAGTACGACAGTGGCGAGATGCTTCACGATTACCCGTCACGAGTTTTTGGAATTCCTAAATTTAGATCGGAAAAAACCCATGTATAATGTATTAAATTTAAGCTACAAACTAATCAAAACAATTTCAATAATAAAATATAGAATTATCAAAAACTCATAAAGAGCAAGAACTAACAGCATTTTCCAGAGAACAACAAAATTCTTTGTGCAAATAACTAATATCTTCAAGTAATCTGCTAGAAATCTCAAATTCATCTTCAGTAAATATAATACCAGAGTCAAAACTTTCAACTAAATGCTCTGAATTCTTTACAGTTGAACGAGAATCATCGATATCTTTTTTAAGATTCCTGCATCCTCTAGCAGCTGTTATCCTTTCACTGAACTTTGGACCAAGTGGTGATAAAGAAACAGGTGAAGTTGCAATTTGGGGGGGATATAGATATTGCTCCACTTCGGGACCTTATCTTACTTGATTCATGGGACTGATCAGTACCAGACGAATATGAAAAAAGACGAGAAAGATGTGATTCCTTGTTTTCCAGCAAAGGACCATCTGTAAAAATAACTGAAGCAGTTCTCCCTTTGTTATATAGATTGTTTCCATGTTCAAAGCAGCTTGACAAAGACCAGGATGGTGTCGTGAAATTAATTTTGCTGCCAACATTTGCTTTCTTATTGTCTTGTGGATCAGAATCCCTGTGCTTATCAGCTAAGGAAGAGAAGTTTACTTGGGTGCTGCTGTAGCTAATGTCAAGAGGGTCGCCCTGAAATTTATCCGAGAAAAGCATGCTATTTAATGGAGACAACAGTCGCTTCCTGAGGCACACTAGAATCTGTTTCATTAGCTCTGACACCAATAGGAGAAGAGTGAACATCAATAGGAGTTCCCTCCAGTACCTTACTAGTTCCATATGATTCAAAACCCACAATCCTAGAAGCAGGGTTTTGGACTTTCAATTCACCTCTAGGAGGAGCAAATGATCCAACATCATTGGAATAGCCAATTTTCAGCCCATGAGCATTGGGTTAAGCATTTGTTTTCCCTCCAAGTTCGAAAGAATCCTCTGACAGCTCCAGAGAAGTTTTCCTTTGAAAATATCCAAGTGAAGAACACAAGGAACCACCAATGGTCTAAACTTCCTCCGTCGCATACAATCTAATCCACAGGTGCTGACACCTGAAAACTGTGGCGGGCTTTGCGAAAATATATCTACAGATGCGGCTTGACCTTCATCAGAAATATCATCCAAGGGAACTTACGGCAACCCCATTGTTAAAAATATAGAGAATGGTGAACCAAGTGAAGTAAGTGGAGCTGAATAAGTTATTCCTCCTCTTCCTTGCTCACACTTTCTAGCCTCTATACTTTTCTACAATGTTGTATTTCCTAATCAATTCTAATTATTCAAATTCATCTAGAATATAACCAAAAGAGAATTCAAGTCTCCTAGTTTTTGCAAATAAGAAATAAGATAAAAATGTGTTACTCTAAAACTCATAAAGAGCAAAAAGAAAAAAAAATCAATATTTGTTCATTCTCTTCGTTCAAAACTGGTTTCACAAAACTCCCAACATTCACAATTAAAAAAAAACCCAACCACAACAACATGGCCGATTGAAAGTAGGGTACGATGGACAAGAAAACATACCTGCAGGTAGTTGACAGTTGACGACCGGAAGAGTACGACGGCGGTGAGATACTTCACGATTACCCGTCACGAGTTTTTGAAATTCCTAAATTTAGATCGGGTACGACGGCGGTTGACGAACAGAAGAGTACGACGACGGTGAGATGCTACGCTGATGGTGGATTTTGGGCTATGGTGGCTATGCGGGGCTAGGGTTTGGAGATTTGGGTGAAATGAGAGATGAACGAACGAGATGCTACGCTGATGGTCGAGGCTTGCGTGCTGCGTTTTGGGTAAAGCAGAAGGTAAGAACAAAAGTTCCCAAAACACAGTGTTTTGAATGGATCAAGACGACCTTTAGCGGCGTTTTTCTAAAAACGCCACTAAAGTACTAGTATTTAGCGGCGTTTATGTTAAAAACGCCACTAAAGTATGTGTAATTAGCGGCATTTGTGTGTAAAATGCCACAAAAAAATGTGTAATTAGCGGCATTTGTGCTTGCAACGCCACTAAAGTACGACCTTTAGCGGCGTTTGTATAAAAATGCCACTAAAGTACAATATTTCTCGGTGTTTATATAAAAATGCAACTAGAGTACGTGTAATTAGCGGCATTTTTGCATAAAATGCCACTAAAGAACGTGTAATTAGCGGCATTTGCACTTAAAACGCCACTAAAGTAAGTCCTTTAGCGGCGTTTGTATAAAAACGCCACTAAAGTACATTATTTATCGACGTTTATATAAAAACACCACTATAGTGCATGTAATTCGTGGCGTTTGTACATAAAACGCCACGTATGTACGTGTAATTAGTGGCGTTTGTGCATAAAACGCCACGTATGTACGTGTAATTAGTGGCGTTTGTGCATAAAACACCACGTATGTACGTGTAATTAGCGGCGTTTGTGCTTAAAACGCCACGCATGTACGTGTAACTAGCGGCGTTTGTATAAAACGCCACGTATGTACAGTATTTATCGGTGTTTATACAAAAATGCCACTATAGTGCGTGTAATTAGCGGCGTTTGTACGTTAAACACCACTGAAGTACGTGAAATTAGCGGCGTTTGTGCTTAAAACGCCACTAAAGTACATTATTTTCCGGCGTTTTCTCATAAAACACCGCTAAATATGCTGCTAAAACCCCATTTTACTGTAGTGGTCTTACGTCACAAAACTAATAAGGACACAAGTTAAGAGTTAATGCATGACATGATGATTGTGGAAATAATTTGTATTACCATAAAACAAATTCTTAATATACATATAAGTGATCAAATTATATTGATTTTCTTATTTAGGTCTCCAAACTATTTTTCGGTTAATTCAATGTCTAAGGGTACTACCGTTATCATTTTAAGTGTCCCGACCGTAATGGTCGTTAAAATTTTTTGTTAAGTGACACGTGTCATATTATGATAATTTTGAAGATTTTATTTAAAAAAAACTTAAAAATAAATTATTATATTTTAAAAATTAGTATGATTTCAAAGCTAGTGACATTGATTGTATCGTCAGGTGGTTGCGTCGTCGATGGAGGTTCGATTGAGTGGAGGTTCAGTTGACAGTAACGACGGCAAATGGCGATGATCGGCATCGGTTTAGGGATTGAAATAAAAATTTCCAAAGTTTTAGGCTCTTTTAAGATTTCTAATTTTTTTTAGTTTTTTTTAAAGAAAATATATTTTAAATTTTCTATTTTAAATAAAATATTCAAAATTACCAGAATATGACACATGCCATTTAACGGAATTTTTTAAAGTTCGGAGCACTTAAATTGATTGAAAAATAGTTTAGAAACCTAAATGAAAAAAATGATATAATTTGGACACTTATTTTTATACTAAGCCTAAAACAAAACATTAATATTGATATAATAGAATAAATTGAACTGAAATAAAATAAAAAGATTAAATCGTGTTGTAGATAAACAACTGTCTAAGTGAAATCGTCATAATTAATGTAATCGTGAGATTATAGGATTGTCATCCGAGATTAACACGATCCTTTGAAGAAAGTAAATCCAAATTTTGAAGAGAAACCAGTGATATTACTATTACACCAGAAACTCAATTGATTGTTCCATTCTTAATACTTAAGTAGCTTAAAGCGAGATTTGATTTGTCATTCAAAGATACAATTCACTTGGTTAGGGCAGATTGGGGTGGGTGGGGGGTTGCTAATCATTGAAATGTGAAAGAGAAGATAAGATGTGGAGAGGGAGAGAAGATTTGGTTTAAACTTGTAGAAAGGCGATCCTCTTTAGCAAAAATGGCTAATATTACTGTTTTGGTAGGCCATGTCAAGCAAATGTAATGGAAAATGGCACATCAAAGGAGAGAGAGGGGGGGGGGGGAACAAAAAGGCCAAACTTTCACTATTTAGATAAAACCCATTAAAAAGAGAAAAGTAAAAGTGGTAATGATAATATTAAATAGGGGATTTTGAATGTTTATATTTCTACCCATCTATGCCCATGCCAATTTTATCTTATAATAGCATGAATTATATTTAAATCATAGCCCCAAGAATCTTTTAAAGTATCGCTATAAATAAAAATAAAACCAAAAGATAAAATGATATAAGTGTTTAAACTATACGATAGGTTAATTTTAGGTGCTTAAAGTTTTTTATTTCATTTGAAGTGGGTATTTAATGTCTTCTTCGTTATTATTTTAAAGTCTAACCATTAACGATTTCTACAAAACTCTATTAAAATTAATTAGTCATTTAGTGTTTTACATGTGATCTAATTTTTAATTTATTTTATTTTTAAAAAAATTATAATTTAAAAAATCCTAACTTTTCTTATTTTACGCAAAACATCCTAAAAGTAAAAAAACTCTGATATCTAAATCTCTAAAATTGTAACTTTCTAATAAAGTTTAGAGATTTAGGAGATTTAGACGACGACAAGAGAATGACAGACAATAGAGATACGACACCGGATGGATGAGTGTTTGACGATTGTGATAGAGATCGATGATGGAAAAAATTAGAGATTAAATCCCTCCATCATCACCTAACTATCTAGGAAGACGAGATTTAAATTTTCCAGGTAATTGTGCGTGAAATAGGGTGCAAGCAACTACATTTCGGTGCAAAAGTTGGTAGAGCGCAAGGCGGTCGCACTAATGCAGAAGTTTGTGCAAGGGGTTACGACAACGTTAGTGCAAAGTTGGTGGAGTTTCAATTGATCGATGAATTTGAGGTTTGGAACGTATTGCAACGTTAGTGATTTCCAACAAAAAAAAGGGAAGGGATTAAGAATTTTAGGATTAAGAATTTTAGGATATTTTATTTTATAAAATTTGGGATATGACACAACTATTAGAAATGACTAGAAAAAAAAATATATGGCGAGTCTATGTTCCGAACAATAATTGCTTTTGCTTAAACATATCTTGTATGTATATAGTTAATCTATATATCCCGTATTCCTGAGATACTATTGTTGGATTAAAATTTATAATTACGGGCACAAATTTTTAATGTATATTGTTATCATAAAATATAAAATAAATTAATTGAACAATTATATTGTAAAGTCATAAGGTATTAGAAGTATCATGTAAATAAAAGTGTAGATACTATTAAAGTTGTATTTATAATTTGATGAAGGGAAAAGTTATAAGTACAAACAATAATTGATTATTAAATCATCTATATAAAGGGGTTAAGGTCCATAAGAGAAAGATAATCTCATATTTTCTCTTATACCCATTAGAGAGTTAATACTCAAGAGAATTCTATCTTCTTGGAAGATCATAACCATAAGGCAATCTTTAAGATCTCAACCTTCTAGGTAATCTCCAACAATGAATTTAGGTACGCTTTCAACAATCTAATATTTATTTTATTCTTGATGATTTAACATGATCATATCTTGGTTTGATTCCATATTTATTACTCTCTCTATCTCATTAAAAGTGTCTCTTTTGGTTTTTAAAATTGTCACATTCAAAATGTCTTATTAGAAAAATCAACTAATAACAACACTTATATTTTCTTTTTACCCTTTTATGTCTCACTTTTTTACACTTATCAAAATAAATCAGTCAATTATATCAATCGCCTTTCATGGATAATTTTTTCATTTTTCTTGATCAAATATACCTCCTAAAACGATGTGCATAGTCAATATAAGACACAAATTATGGGACGAAATGAGTATGATTTAGTTCTAACAAGTGATATTAGATACTCGTTGTAACACCCCAAATTCCAGTCTAGTAGTTTCGGGTTTACCAGAGAGGCATGTGGACTGCGTGAATTTCATAATTTAAGTCGTTGGACTTGGGCCCAATTAGCCATAAAAAGAGGTTTTTTGAATAGTAGAAAAATGAGAAAGGATAAAAAGTGTAATTTTCCCATTTTTGCAAAGATGAGGGCTTTTATTTCATTTCATCTTCTCTTTCCCTCCATTTCTCTCCATTCTTATTTTCTCCTTCTTCCTCTCCAAGTTCCACAGCTCAAGGTAAGTTCTTGAGCCTATTTCATGTTTTAAATTCGTCCATAATCCCTTCTTAAAACTTTGTTTTAAGGATTAAATCTTGGGTTTCTTATTTTGCAAGAGAATGTGGGGGGTTTTTATCATCCAAGCCATAGAGGAAAGTGTTTTGTGTTTAAAGGAGCTTCATTTCGGGACTCCAACATCAAGGTGGTGTATTTCTAATCCTTTATGGTGTTAAGGCTTTCATAAGCATGAATATTTTCTAAGATTTGAGTACTTGAGTATTTTAGGGTTTAATATTAATTTCATGACTAAATGACGTTATAGATTTAAAAAGGTATTTTATGACACTTTAAGACCCTAAATAATTTTCTAAACCTTTAGCACATGATTAGGAACCAAACCAAGTCATTTATGATGAATTTTGGGCGTTTCTCGAGCCTAAACCAATCATTTATAATTTGAGTATCGATACTAGGTGAAGAGTATCGATACTGGATGAATCAGGAAAAAATTGAGGGTTTCCAACTGGGAGTATCGATATTAATATGGAGAGTATAGATATTTCCCCTAAAATATCAATACTCAGGGTGACAATATCAATATTGGGCCTAATTTTCAAAAATAAAATAACTTTTTGGTACTGATACTCATAGGGGTGTTAATACTTGACCCTAAGTATCGATACTACTCACTTTGGATGGTTAGATTTGATCGGTTTAAGGCCTGTAAGAGTTAAGTATGATCCCTAATGGTAGAACTTATTCTGTGGGGGACGTAAATGACCTAACATACCCAGGAACACTCGTAGAGGGGGGTTATAACCGATATAACTATACTAAGCGTGACACATCGAATTATCTTTAGTCAAGCAAGTATTCGAATGGTTATGTACGAAGATCATTGCAGGGTATGTACTAACAAGCGGTACGATGAGTAAGTCAGATTCAGTAACGCTGGAAATCATGGTCTTCAAGAACCTCAGTAGACCGAGGACGTATAAATCGTACCTTCAATTCAAAGGGTATTGAAGGGAAGTACGATAAGAGCGATTAGAGAGTCGCTACCCAGTAATGAACTTAGGACATGTATCAGGCTAGCTAGTGCTATAGACAGTCAACAACAAACACAATAGTTGTCATAGAATCACGAAACGCGAAGAGACTTCTCGAGAGGTGTAGAACGACTAAAATGCCCTTAAGTAACGAACGATCAGAATAGAATAAATTAATAACTAACAATAGTAATAGACTAATAAACCATTGTATAACATTATAGATGAGATAACGAGTTGGGTAATGTTGAATGAGGGAATTACCTCAACTGGCTTTGATAAGTTCGGTAGCGAGTAGCCAAGCTACTTTGATTGCCTTGTATGACTTTGGTTAATGTGTGTGTATCGAGACGTTAGCTCTATGGGGGAGGTTGGTAATAAAGACAAGATAGTAATAAGATAATAATATTATGTGTGATAATCATAAGAACCTTATAAGGCAAGATGCTGATACTGTGTGACCTGGACCTCGCCCGAGGTAATAGGGAGATATTGATGTTGTGTGACCCAGATCTTGTCTAAAGTTTATTTAATAAGAAAATAGTGGTGTGAGTTCTGTGATGCTATGTGACCCCGAGTTACACCATGATACTTACTAGTTGTTGTGTGATTATAGTTGGTGTCTTTGTGATATTAGGTACTATCATTGTGTGTTGCATGAGGATGCATTATAGGAAGATACCAAGGTTAGAGACCTAGTATACGTTTACTCATTGATACATGGATCACAAGGCTCACGTCAAATGAAAATGGACTAACGCTTCCAAGGGACTCAAGCTAGGGGTGAGCGTTCGATCGAGTCGAGTCAAAAAATTTTGAGTTATTTGAGTTGACGAGTTCTATTTTACAATTTGGACTTGATTTGAAATTTTTTCGAATCGAGTTCTTGAGTTTATGTTTAAATTTAATTGTAAATATTTATAATATTATAATAATATTTGATTCCAACTTAAGTGACTTTCTATAACCATATATACAATACAAATACATTTCTTCATATTTTTTCATACATGATATACATACATCATACAAAGTCCAAAGACTTGACCTAAACTTGAAAATAAATCTACTACTTACGAAAAATTTCGAGTTATTCATGTTGCATTTTACAACTCGATTTGAAATTGAAATTTTTCGAGTCGAGTCTATGAAATTGCAACTGAAAGTCAATTCAAGTTAAGTTTTTCCAATTAGAATTGAATAAAAAAATTTGGTTTTTTGAGTCGAGTCGAGCTTTGCTCACCCCTAACTCACGCGACCAAGCCTTTGAAAAGAAAAACAACAGATCAGCAGAATTGCGACTTCTTTTTTACCGTATGTCTCTCATCTTTCCATTGGTTCTTGAATTGTATCAATCCGACATTGGGAACTCAAGATATGGCCATTTTAGTGAAGAAATCGTGTGCAGAAATTCCTATATGGGATTATACGGGATTTTGTAATTAATTACAAATTTTCTTTATTTTCATCTTAGGAATAGTTTAATTTAAGGTTATAAAGGTAATTTGCTTGTAATGACAAACCCTAGTAGTCCCCATCTTTTTCTCCAAGCCACCACATTCCAGAAGCTCGATCTGAACCGTTCATCACATCCAACGGCAGAGGATCAAGTCATGCATTCAAACTCCTACTTTCCATCTCCACCATCGGATCAAGCACTACATCAAGGGCCCAGATTGATTTTGCCCACATCACATGGATTAGGATAGCATTTTATTATTATTTTATTCTTTAATAATGTTACAATGAGGACTCCATAAAACCTATATAAAGGAGGCCCCTCCCACCATTGTAAATCACTAATTCCTTTCTTTTATTCAATACAACGAGAGTTTGTTTTTGCAAGAGCTGATTGTCTTGTGCCTTTGAATCTTTTTTATTCATTTTAGTTCTTCCGAGTTCTTGAGAGATAGATCTTCACACTCCGGTTTTCCTGTTCATTGAGATTAGGAGGGCTGGTTTGACTAGTGATTATCTTGTGCTTAAATGTTCTTTGATTGTTCATGTTTACTACTAAATTGGACGTTTTTATGTGCTTTCTGTGCACGGCAATGACTTCTGGAAAATGTGCTTAAAAGGTCCAAAAATTGCTTTTTTTGTTATGGAATCAAGGCTATGATAGTGGGCAAGAAATGTTGACATGGTAGTGAGTCAGCAGCTTCCAAAAGTGCCCAATCAGCATCCAGTCAACAGGCTTCTAGAAGTTGAGTGGATGGCTGAGCATTTCAAGAACATTCAAATTCAAGATTTAGGATTTATCTTTTAGAATTAAATTTAAATTATTTTTCTGAATTATCTTTTGTAATTTAATTTGGATTATATTTAATATTTCTAGGGTTTTAGAAATCTATAAATACCCTCTAATAGTAAGCCTTTTTCATCATTCATTCAATAATCAAACATTTCTTTCTTGTTCTTTCTTTTCGATTTATAAAATTTCTTTTTTTTTCTTTTTTATTTTCTTTTAAGCTTTGTTTTTAAAACGTTAAATATGAATTTGGTCATACTTAGCTAATTTTCGTCTAAGTCGAGGGCTAAGTGATGACTTAATTCTAATGTGAGAATTGAAAAGCACTTAAATAATTTCAGATATATTTCTTAATTTCTTTTGCGCTTATTTCAAATCAAAACAAATTTTCAAAACTAAAGGTAGTTGATGGTCGAAACATTGTTGTGATTAAACATGTGGGAGGAAGGATGGGCTAATTGATAGAAAATGCATTTTCTGGGAACACAACTAGCAAATTGTTGCTAAAGTGAGAATTTAGATCGGAAACGGTTTGTATGGAAACAACTATTTGAGTCAATTTTTATGCACTTAAGTGGTTCTTGATCTACAAAAATTAATGTTGATTAGATCAATTTCTAAATCCGAGATCTAAGAGTTGCACTTGGGTATTCAGTATACAAGTTAGTCGTAAGGATTTTTCCTTGTAGACAAAGTAACCAACATGAATCCCGAAGGATAAATCTATTTCGATGATCCGAAGAATGTGAGTCAAAGCGAATGCCTAGGCTGATTTAATCCATTGAATTCTCAAGGTTCTACATTTCTCTATTTTCTTTAAATCAATTTTCCTTAGTTTTATTCTTCAACCACAATACCCCAATTTATTTCTTTCTATTTCACGCCAAAGGTCAGAATCAAAAGCTAAGAATTTCATCGGGTTCCTTAATCTCTGTGGGATCGACCTTTACTTCTCCTATACTATATTTAATTTCCTTTATTTTATTCCAGAAGAAGGAATTTATTTTGATGTGCAAAACGACACCCGTCATGGTTAGAGCCGTATTATCGAGTTTATCTTTTCATTACGACTGGAAGGGTTCCAGTGCTAGATTTTATATTTAATTTTCCCATCAATCCAACCATCCAATCTTAATTTCGTTTTCACCATCTCGATCCTTGATTCATTCCCTTTCCAATGAGTATTCATCCATCAAAATACAACAATTGCTATGGGCACCTATCTTAAAAGGGAAGATAAGTTAGTTCTTTTATTACAAGTTTTGTCTTTTGATTCAATTATCTTACCCTTGTTTTCTCGTCTTGATTTCTTCTAAATCTTCTTACCCTTGTTTTTATTGTCTTTAATATTTTTTTCTTGTCTATTTTATAGCATCTAAAATTCTTCAAAACCTTAATCTTGTCACCAACCCTAATTCACCCATTCAAAGCCTTTTGTTTTTTCATTGAGTCTAGAACCTTCTAGGTTTGTTTCCTTGATGAGAGAAACATTCACATCATCCACTTCTATTTCTATATCAATTAGTATAATATTTTGGATGATTCATGGGTAGAATCAAAGCAATTTGACTTGTTCTTCAAGCATCAATCACTGAAGTACCCCAACAGAGTTAGTTCGCGAAGATTCATAGTTTTCAGGTTATTTTTCAAAAAATTTCAATTTAGTTCCAATTACTTATTGTTAGTTTGCTGATTTTCATTGAAAAAAATAAAAGAACAAAAAGGTTAAAAATAAAAAAAATCAACAAATCACAAACAAAGGCATTTGGGGCTGATTTTTTTACAGGTACTTTCTTCCTCCTAATATCAATCTATATTCCAAAATAAAGGTCAATCAAACATCAATATACACCTCTGATTCTTCATTCAAGATTATTCAGCAGATTTGAACACTGGTTCTTGACAAATTTTCATATAACTTTCCAAAACAAATTTGATTCTTACATTTTCTAAATTGTAACGAAATCAATTGGAAGACATCCATAAAATATTTTAGAATTTTAGAGATCTTAAACCCCTTTATAAACATTCTCAAGTTGATCCTGCGGTTGTTAGGCAGATTCGAGTTCTTTTCATTGTCGGTTTTTCCCAAAATTATCCCGAAAGAGTTTCATAATGAAATTTCTAGATTTAAACTACACTCATTGGAGAGAATTAAAAAAAATCATAATTTTTGGAGATCATAAACCTCATAAAAACACTACTCAAGTTGATATAGCGTTTTAGGTTCTGTCCAGGTTTGTGTTTTCCAATTTTTTCTTTGATTCTTATTGCTTTAGGTTCCTTTGTCTAACCTTTTCTTTATTCCTCTACATCATCTAACACATTCTCTTCCTTGTTTTAGTAGGATTACAAGAGTTTGCATATTACTTCTTCCTTGCATTCTTGTTCACTTGGAGTCATTCCTTTCTTTGACCTCTTATAACTTCTAAGTTTCTTTTTCCCCTTTTGTTAGTGATCAAACTCCGATACGAACATTGAAAGTCTTCTTGGATAATATAGTTTTAAAGAGTACAAGATTGACTTTCTTGCCTCTCGTTGTGTTGGTTCCTTGGAGTGACTTGTGAGGTTTCTTGTTTTTTTTTTCACATTACATGTTTCGTTGAGTTGTTGTGAATTTTCAGGATGTTTGGACCATCACAAATTTCAAACCTAGTTGTATAGTTATACGTCGACCTTTAAACACTAAAGATACAAAAGATATTGATTTTCAAAGAATAAACTTATTATATTCTCGGTGTTTGATACATGGTAAACCTTACTTTTGTATTGGGATTTCTAAACTTTAAGTTGTATTATTTAAATTAAATTATGTGTCAAAGAGATTCAATTTTATAAAAGTATTTTTATGACTATTTTATATATTTATTTTGCTACCACATAATATGTTTATAAATTAGAATGGATATATTTTGAAAATCAGGGTTTACCACGGTAGCCTAATGTGGCACTTTAGGCTCAATCGGGTTTAGGGTGTTACATTTAGTGGTATCAGAGATTCAGGTTAAGTCGGTCATCGGACCAAGTGGTCAATTATAGTAAGGTGTCAATGAATACATCCCTCGAAGTGCTGAAAGTACTCATATAAGTCTAGAATCCTGATGATAACTCCTCTTTTAATATGTGTTATAGAAATTTACAATGGTTGATAGTTCTGAGCGTAGTCTCAAGGATAGGATGGAGAGTCGAGCCTCTCATCCCTATAGCGTTAGGGGGGTTCTTACCTAGGGCTGAGGACCATAGGTTCTCTTTAAGTAAAAGAGTCACATAGGCGACCTTCTTCAGAGGTTTGACTTCCACTCTTAAGGAAAAAATGGTCATCATTCCTAGAGTGTAGATTGTTCATCCGGTCACTAATAACTATCCAAAAGAGTTATCTTTGGTAGCTTTAATTATCTAAGCTTAGTTTGAACTTAAGCATATTTAGGAATAATTTACGATTAAATTTACTTAATTTTGCATATTTTGCATGTTAGGAGCATAGTCGGTTGTTAAGGGCTAAACTTGATTTTTGTTGCTGCAAATTATTGTACTGATGTTGTAGCACTACAGTAAATGCTAATCAGATGTTGTAGCGGCCGTCTAAACTCCATACGATTAAAAGAATCTGTTGGATTGAGACAGTTGGATCGGGTAGCTGTCATGTGGACGGTTAACACCTGAAACGTGGATTTATCTTGTTGGGCGATGATATTTTTATTCAAGCTATAAACGGGGAGTACTTGAGTGCAAGTAGTGTAAAGATGGTGAGAGATCAAAAGTACCATTTCCACGTTATTTCTTTTCAAGATATAGACACCTAAATCTTCTATCAAGGATTGCTACAGCAGAAATGAAGCTTGCTAAAGAGCTTCAATGGTCAGCGGGTCACCGTTCAACACCTTATATTGAGAGAGGGAGTTTTTCGAATGTTTAACTTTTTATTGGATGTTTATTATGGATTTATTTATTTTATGTTCTCTTGGATATTTGGTTTATGAGCTTTGAACTTCATGATTGCGAGTAGAATTATTTACAATTACATATATAATATTTTTGTTTAAATTTAAAAGTAGTTTTACTCGAGTTGCTATATACTTGTGTGAACATTAGTGCTGCTGAGTAGAATAGTTACATTGAAAAGTGTGCAGCTAGTTGATTATCATTGCTAATGATTTGAATCTTTAATTGATGAAAATTATTAAAGTAGTTTAAATGGATTTAATCAATACTGATTACATATATTAAGTATTCAACGCTTGTATAGAATTTAGGATTCATAATAGTATATTCGTCAATTTGATAGCTGACCATTTGCTTCCTGGAATGTTGTAGCATAAAATGGTATATTTTATTATTGATTACATTACTTTAACTTTAGCATCAATTTCCTTTGATTCATCTTATTGTCAAAAACTTTAATACAACCATTTTGCTCTCTGTGGGTTCGATATCCATTGCATTAGTTTGCTACCACTTTATTACTTGATTTGCGATACGTACACTTGCGTTGTATGCTATAGAATTTTTGTAGCATCAAGTTTTTGGCGTCATTTCCGGGGAGCATCGGTTGTACGTTAAAGTTTATTTTTCTTACCTATTGATTTCTTTTCTTTTTATAGGTACTAATCCTTACTAGTTTTGTTAGTTTATGACCCATAGTGAAAATGAGCTAGAATCGTTTGATCCAGAGATATAATGAACTTTCTGACGCCGTTGAAGAAAAGCTGCTAGAAATCAATCAAACATGAATGTTGGAAATACTAACAATTCTCTACCCCCATTGCAGAATGGAGAGAATGATGAGTTACCAGCTAAAATTCGTGTTGGGAAACTAAATCATAATGTAGATAATTGAAATCACCCTATTCGTGAGCATATGGTACTGACTTTGGATGATCTACATCCGGGTATCGTGAGGTCAATCATAAATACTGCAAATTTTGAACTCAAGTCAGTTATGTTCCAAATACTACAATCCATGGGACAATATAGAGGTTCTATTGTTGAAGATCATATAGCCCATTTGTGAGATTTTATAGAGGTTTGTGATTCCTTTATTAAGCAAGGTGTTTCGGAGAAGGCCCTGAAGCTGAAGCTATTTCCTTATTCATTGTATGATAAAACAAGGAGTTGGTTGAGTTCACTACCGCCATGTGTTGTAGCATCCTGGAATGAATTAGTGCAGAAAATTTTGTTGTGATTCAACCCATCAAATACAATGCTAAGCTTCGAAATAACTTGACTTCATTCAAGCAGATGGATGGTGAAAGTTTGTCTAAAGCATGAGAAAGATTTAAAGATTTGTTGTGAAAGTGTCCTATGCATGGATTCCCACGTTGGACTCAAATGGATATGTTTTATAATGGGCTAAATATTCACACTCAAATGGTGGTTGATGCCTCAACGAATGGAGTTTTGCTGGATAATACGTACAATGAAGCATATGTCATCCTCGAGCAAATTTCCACCAATGATTGTCAATACCCTAATACGCGCAAAACGTTTGGTCGAAGTGGAACTGCAACAGTAGACTCAGAAGCTTTTAACTCTATGGAATCTCAGATTTCAACATTGATTGAAATGTGAAGAAATTGCATAAACCAGGAGGAATGTATGAAGTTAAAGTCGTATCTCTTGTCACTTGTGAATATTGTGGTGATGACCATAATTTTGATGAATGCCCCCAAAATCGAGAATCAATATACTACATGTGAAATTATCAAATGAAAGATAATGCGTTTGGAAACACATACAACCTAAATTTTAGAAATCATCATAATCTCTATTGAAAAAGTCAGAACGTTGCCAATCCATATCATCAACAATATCAATGGCAATAGTACAGTTAGTAGAGTCAAATACCGCAGCCGCATGTACATCAATATGTTGCTCAGCCATAGTAAAAGAAGAATTACCAATGCCAAACTTCAAATCTACCTCTTTAAGGGCTATTGAGAATCAGATGGGACAAATGACTAATGCTCTCAATAGGCAATTGCTAGGATCGCTACCTAGCGACACTGAGGATCCTAAGCAAAATGGTAAGGATCATTGCAAGGCCATTACCACAAGAAGTGGAATTCATATTGGGGACCCAGTTGAAGAACCGAGGAAGAAGAATTAGGAAGCTCATCGGCATGGTAAAGGGAAGAGTAAAGATGTTGAGTATGAACCAAATATGAGTCAATCCCCAGCGAAAGATGAGGGGTAAAACCATTTCCAAAGGCAACCCCTGATGCATTTGATACAGATTCGACTCTAGTGCCACAACAACAACAAACGAAAATGCCTCTACCTTTTCTATAGCGCTTAAAGAAGACAGAGGAATATTAACAATACAAATCTTTCATCGATATACTTCGCCAACTTATAGTGAGCATTCCATTAATTGATGCTTTAGAGCAAGATATGAATTATATTAAACCATGAGGGAAATTATTTTGAAGAAATGAAGACTTGGTGAATTTGAGACAATCACTCTTACTGAAGGTTGTAGCGTTATGACTACTAGTCAATTGCCACTAAAGCTTAAAGATCCAGGGAGTTTCACTATTCCTTGTAACATTGGTGACACATTTGTAGGTAAATCCTTATGTGATTTAGGTGCTAGCATAAATCTAATACCGTTTTCAATCTTTTAGAAATTTGGAAACGGCAATGCAAGACCTATTATGGTTACTTTGCAACTTGTTGATCGCTCTACCATGCATTCTAGTGGTATTGTGGAGAGCATGTTTGTGCAAGTGGATAGGTTTATCTTTCCAACAGACTTCATTATTTTGGATTATAAAGTGAACAAAGATGTTCCAATCATTCTCGGTTGACCATTCTTTACGATGGAATGAGCTTTGATTGATGTTGAAAAGGGAGAATTAACTATACGTTTGAATGATGAACATATTACTTTTAATGTCTTGAATAATGTTTCTTACATCAATGACACTGCTGACTGTTTTTCACTTGATGTGCTTGATATTGTTACATAGAAGCATCTAGAGGAATGCTATAGCGAAGATAATACTTTATGTGATTTCGAAGCATTTGAAGAATTCTTGACAGATGAAGAAGCCAAAATCTGTAGCAAGTATCTTCAGAGCATAGAACCATTGCAAGTACATGATCATATGACTCAAGCACCAAAGCCATCTATTTAAGAAGCACCGAATCTTGAATTGAAACCCTTACCAGAGCATTTCAAATAATCTTATCTTAGAGAAAATGAGACGTTACCAGTTATTGTGGTAGCACAACTTATAACATCACAAGAAACTTAGTTGATAGATGTGCTGAAGGAACATAAGAAGACTATCATGTGGAGCATCGCTGATATAAAAGGTATTAGTCCTTCATTTTACATGTACAAAATTCTTTTGGAGGATTCTAATAGTAGCTCGATTGAACACCAACGGAGTTTGAATCAGATCATGAAAGAAGTGGTTAGAAAGGAGATTCTAAAATGGTTGGATGCTGGGATCATATACCTGATTTAGAATAGTAATAAGGTTAGTCTCGTGCAATGCTTTTTAAAGAAGGGTGACATTACTATGGTGACAAATGATAAAAATGAGCTAGTGCTGACAAGGACCACTACCGGTTGGAGGATATGTATGGACTATAGGAAGCTCAGTAAAGCAACAAGGAAAGACCATTTTTCATTGCCCTTCATAGATCAAATGTTAAATCGACTTACAGGCAATACTTTTTATTATTTTTTGGATATATATAATGGTTATAAACAAATTGCTATAGCTCCAAAAGATCAGAAGAAAACAACTTTTACATGTCCGTGTGGCACCTTTGCTTTTCGTAGAATGCCATTTGGGTTGTGTAACGCTCTAACGACATTCCAGCGATGTATGATGGCCATTTTCTCCAATATAATTGAATTACCTTGAAGTTTTTATAGATGATTTTTAGTCTTTGGGTAAGATTTTGACAAGTGTTTGAGCAATTTGGTTACAGTTTTGAGAAGATGCGAAGACCAACTTGGTTTTCAATTGGGAAAATGTCATTTTATGGTCCCATAAGACATAGTGATTGGGCATCGAATTTCAAGCCGTGACATTGAAGTGGATAAAGAAAATGTAGAGGTTATTGAAAAATTTCCTCCACCTACTAATGGGAAGGCAGTTCGAAGCTTTCTTGGTCACGCTGGTTTCTATAGAAGATTCGTTAAAAATTTTCTCTCGAATTGCTAAGCCATTGTGCTCATTGCTGAAGCAAAACAAAAAGTTTGTTATTGATGATGAAGTACTTCAATCTTTTGAGACAATTAAATTGAAGTTAGTGAATGCCCCTATTATTATATCATCGGATTGGACTTAGCCCTTTGAATTAAAGTGCGATGCTTGTGATTTCACGGTAGGAGCAGTGTTGGGGCAACGAAAGGATAAAATATTTTATGCGATACATTACGCTAGTAGGACATTGAATGAAGCTCAGATCAACTACACCACAACTGAAAAGGAGTTGCTTGTTGTGGTGTTCGCTTTTGATAAATTTCGTTCCTACTTGGTAGGTACGAAAGTGATTGTTTATACCTTCACTCAGCGCTGAAGCATTTGTTTGCTAAGAAGGATACAAAACCTCATTTAATTAGATGGGTATTGTTACTTTAGGAATTCAACTTTGAAATTTAGGATAAAAAGAGATCTGATAATCAAGTGGAAGATCACTTGTCTAGGTTAGAGTCTGACAGTAAAGATGGTAGCATTTTGATGATTCCAAATGAGTTTTCTGATGAGCGTTTGCTAGCTGCTACAACATTACTATAGTATGCTGATTTTGCCAACTATCTTGTTAGTGGCATGATGCCACCAGACCTAAATTACCAAGGCCAAAGGAAATTTTTGCGGGATGTAAAGCAATACCATTGGAGGAGTTGTATTTATTTAAGCAATGTAACGACCAACTCATGCGACGATGTATTCCTCAGCGTGAGCCGCAAAACATTCTGCAACATTGCCATAGTGTCCCATATGGTGGACATTTTAGTGGTATGCGTACAGCAGCAAAGGTACTTCAGTGTCGATATTATTGTCCATCATTTTATAAGAATGTTAATGATTTTGTAAAGCATTATAATCACTTTCAGTGAATTGGAAATATTTCTCGTCGAAATGAAATACCAATACAACCTATTTTGGAGATCGAGTTATTTGATGTGTGGGAATTAGACTTTATGGGTCCATTTCATTCTTCATGTAGTAACCTCTTCATTTTAGTTGTTGTAGATTATATATCCAAATGGGTGGAAGTTGTAGCCTTGCTAAATAATAATGTTAAAGCAGTGTTGCGATTCTTGCATAAAAACATTTTCACTCGTTTTGGAACAACTCGTGCATTTATCAGTGATGAAGGATCTCAATTTATTGGTCATCAGGTTGCTAGGGCATTGAATATATATGGAGTGAAACATAAGATTGCTACAGCATATCATCCATAGTCTAATATTCAAGCTGAGGTGTCTAACGGAGAAATCAAGCAAGTCCTTGAGAAAGTTGTGAACCCTTCTAGAAAGGATTACTCTCAACACCTCGAAGAAGTACTATGGGCTTATCAAACTACTTATAAGACTCCATTGGGAATGTCCCCCTATCGTCTTGTTTATGGTAAAGCAAGTCACTTAACGATGGAGTTGGAGCACAAAACTTTATGGGTGTTAAAGAGGCTGAATTTCGATCTTGAATATGTGGGTGAACAGTGGATGCTGGAACTTAATGAATTGGAGGAAATTCAAAATAATGCCTATAAGAGTTCATGCATTATAAAGATAAGAGCAAGAAATGTCATGAACACAATATTTTTCCAAGGAAATTCATTATTGGACAACAAATGTTGTTATTTAATTCAAGATTAAAATTATTCCCTGGCAAGTTGTATTCTTGTTGGTCATGCCCTTTTGAAGTTCTTGAAGTTTTCCCTCTTGGTGCAGTATTATTGAAAACTTGGTGAATGGAAGCATATTTAAAGTCAATGGGCAACACTTGAAGCATTATTGCCAGCAACAAAAACCTAGCTTCGCTTCGATCACACTAAATGATCCTCATTATTTTTAATATTTCATTCTCTTGAATAAGTCAATTCTTTTGACATTTATTTTTAAGTGTTCTTTTTTATTATTTTTTGTACAAGCGTTTTCATTTGATTGTTCTTAAGTTAACTCTCTCATGCTACGTAGCTCTTTAGAATTTGGTTGATATCTTCGTTGTACTAATGCTCCAGCGATGCAAGAACAACCAACTAAGTTCTGATGGTAAAACTCAGTATGAGATGTTACCAATTTAACTCTCTTTAAATTTTCACCGTCCATTTTTCCCTATCATAACCACATATTCAATTTATCTTTATCCCTCTATCATAGGCGAATTTCCCCAAAAATCACCGGTGATCGGTATATATACCGATCTAACACCGGTCAGATTATATTTCCCGATCTAACACCCGTAGCAGTAAAGCGCGCCCCCTGAACCGCGCTATATGCTGATTTGGCGCCACGTGGAGTATAGCACGCCCCCTGTACCGCGCTATACGCTGGCTGGGTTACACGTTGGGTATATCGCGCCCCCTCCTTCGCGCTATACGCCACTTAGGGGTATAGCGCGGATCAGGGGCCGCGCTATACGCCGTACCAAAATTATATTTAACGCGGTCCCTGATTTACGCTATATAATAATTACATATAACGCGGTGCAGGTACCACGCCTTATATGTTTATAAATACCTCCGGTTCTCGCATCTCTCCTCACATCTCCTCGCATCTCTCCTCTCTTATAAATTAATACAACAATTCCGTCAACGAGTAATAATTCTGGCAATCTTCTTATATTTGATTTAGAAGTTCGTGCGATTTTTCGTTATGAGGTAATTTTGTTATAATTTTTTAATTATACTTATTGTTTATTATCATTATTTGAAAAAATATTATACTAATTATTTTCAATTAATTTTTATGTTTGTAAAATTGAAAAGCGGGAGCATACGTCGAAATAGTTTTGCGGTGCAAGTAATAATATAAAATTATATTATTTAAATTATTTATGTTGATGTGTAAAAAAAATTGTGTTATATTTTCGTTCATATATAATTTATTTAACCAGGTTTGTTTAAGTTATTTCTTTGCAGATATAATATTGTTGCACTTTTAAACTCAAAGAATTGAGCAACTTTCAACTATTGTTTATTATGATGGTGAAATTCGAGAAGATGAAATCGGCGTTGTTTTCGTATCAAATGAGCATGTTAAAATATCATTCAAGAGAAATATAACTCTTGAGGAGCTGATAACAAAGATTTCGAGGAAGATTCATGTTGAAAGTAACAGAAGAATGTCTTGCAGTACAGAGTTCCAACATCATTGTTGCCATTAACTTATACAACGTTCGAACTTTCGAACAATGATGATGTTCAAATGATGGTTGAAGCTCAAAGTAATTATTCAGACGCCGCTATTGAGATGTATGCACATTTTGTTCAAGTGCGTGCTGTTTGGGGTCAATCTTTAAGCTCATACTATGGGCTGACTGAACAAGTTGATCAAGTTGACAGCCCAACTACAGTAATGTGTAATGATTTTAATGCCATAATGGGGAGACATTCATCCGCAACTCCTTACGATATGTACCGAGGTGGGTCCATGAACAATCCGTATGGCAACACCGCGTCCAGTTCAAGGGGAAGGCATTCATCTGCAAATTTCTTTGACCATATGGAGATGCCATCGACGCAACCATCTGTGTAGTTTCCATTTGACAAGATGACTTCAAGCTCCAGGGGGAGGCATTCGACTGCGAGCTTTTTCGATCTCAATGTCGATATGCCTTCCAGTTCAAGGGGAAGGCATGCAAGTAGTATGTTCTTCGACCTAAATGTGGAGAGCATAGAGGAACCATCATCTCCACCAGAAGAACCGCTTCGTGAGCCTGGTGCGGATGGTGCTGAGACTGGACTATTCATTCACCCAGAATCACCGCAATTCAACTCCGATGATGATGCTGCACACATGTATGAAGCTGATTATGGTGCAATGTACGGGCCAGAATTTGCGGATATGCCTCATCTCGGTGACTATGGATATTACTCATAAATAAATAATGGTGAGTTATCTTTAGGCATGGAGTTTTCAAGCAAAGAAGAAATGATGATGGCTATAAAAAATTAAAATATCCGTAATTCTGTTCAGTCCAGAGTCAACCGATCGACGACCAAAAAATATGTATGCTACTGCGCCCGATGCGAAAACGGATGCAATTGGATGGTTCGTGTATCGAAAATGAAGAGGAAAAACAACATATGGGAACTAACAGTATACAACGGTCCTCACACATGTTGTGCTGGAGGGGTCAACCAAGATCATCCCAACTTGGACTCTGAAGTGATATGCCAAGCCATCATGCCCATGGTAAAAGCAAGCTCTCATATAGCTGTTGCAGTGTTGATTTCAGCTATACAATCGTAGTATGAGTACACCGTCTCCTATAAAAAAGCTTGGTTAGCAAAACAAAATACCATTGTCAAACTTCATGGCGAATGAGATGCATCTTACAACGAACTTCCATGTTGGTTTAGGCTGGTGCGGAGGTTGAATCCTGGGAAAATTGTGGACTTCAAAACCTCCTATGCATACCATAATGATCGAGTTCTTCGCGATCGATGCCAATTTTACCGGGTTTTTTTGAGTTACCCACAGTGCGTTAATGCTACCAAATACTGCAAGCCTGTGGTCCAGATCGACGGGACTTTCTTGTATGGAAAATACAAGCAAGTTTTATTATTGGCAGTTGTCCAAGATGGCAATCGCAACATTCTTCCAGTTGCTTTTTCTCTTGTCGAAGGAGAAGATACAGATTCTTGGGCTTTTTTCCTCCGAAATTTACGTGCACATGTTATCACGAGGGAAAAAATCTGTCATTTCAGATCGCAGAGCTGGGATCAAAGCAGCAATGGAGTCTTTGGGTCCAATGTGGCAACCACCCTTTGTCCAACATAGGTATTGTCTCCGACACATTGCTGCGAACTATCATGGAAGGTACAAGAAGAATGATGAGCGTTAATTAATTGTGCGCATGGGTAAGTGAAAGCAAGTTAGTAAGTTATGCATTTTTTGATCAGGTTACGAACTACTTCCTCGAACGTTTGAATCAATGCTTCAAGATTTGCGGGCGAAGAACGAGGAAGGATACGATTACATCAGCCTCATCGATAAAGAAATGTGGATGAACGCATATGATGGTGGATATCGATATGGACACATGACGACCAACTTGGCTGAGGCAATCAATTCAACCTTAAAGGGTGCACGTCACTTACCTGTAGCGGCTTTGGTAAAAACTACATATTTTCGTTTGGGGGCGCTTTTTGCGAAGCTCGAGGGACAAGCTCAAACCTGGATGCAAGGCGGTCATGTTTATCACCCTAGATTAGTTGCAGATCTACAGAAAAAAATTGTTGCATCAAATGGAATGTCTGTAACAGGCTTCTCAAGAAGGCATGAAATGTTTCGTGTCATAGAGTTGTCGCGACCTCTTCAAGGGATTGAAGTTGTGTCGTTAAGAGTAAATCTAAGGGACAGAACGTGCGACTGTGGGGTTTTTCAAGCTTTGAAGTATTCATGCTCTCATGTGATAGCAGCTTGCTCGCATACTCGTCAAGACTATAACCATTTTGTGGATCCCGTATACCTACTATCTGAAGTTTTTAAGGTACACAAATTTGAGTTTCCCCCATAGGTAATGACAAAGACCCTGATGAGGTTCAAGATTGGCTTCTGATTGTACCAAATCCGAGTTTATTGAGGGAACGTGGTCATCCAAAATCCAATCAAATTCATTGCGATATGGATATTCGAGAAAGATATAGACAAGACGGAAGATGTGGTCATTGTAGAAACCCAAGACACACTAGAAAAACATGTTCACTTCTATTGTCATCAAGTAACAATTGATGAGGAAATAATGTATTTGTTTATCAAATAATAATTCTTATATTTTAATTTGCATTTACTTCAAGTTAATGTCATTCGATAATCGCTGATGAAGATTAAAAAAACGAACACAATCATTAAATTTTATCAAACTAATAACAATTTGGTATTTCAATACAACAAACTTACAATAAGAATTAAATGGTAAATGATAACCAAATTACAATAACTGATATTAAATGGTAATAAACAAAATTAATTGAAATATATTAAAAAAAGTCCAACAAATTTAACAAAATAAAGTAAGTATTAAATGAGAAATAATAAAAAATTACAATTAAATAAAATAAAGTAAATACAAATATAATAAAAAACTCTATCTATGCCTGCGTCGCGAATGTGTTTCACAGGGCGGTGGCTGTCGGTCTTGAGGAGGATTTCTTCGTATCACTGGTTCTAACTCCTCGCTGTCGTCATCACCATCGTCATCGTCGTCGTCGTCCTGAGCAGGTACATTAGGTTGATGAGGAGCTGATGACGATGAAGCACCTCCATAGAATAAGGACCCTGGAGGTGTATGACTGACTATCCCACCGGCCTGTGAAAATTGTGCAGGAGGTGTCTGTGCTGCGGCCATGGGTGATGAGACTGAACCCGCCAAATATCCAGTATATGAACCCCAAGTTGGATATACAAACATAGACCCATAATAGCCTCCAAGAGGGGTTATCTATGACGGTGGTGGTGGTGGGGTCATAAAACCAGGTGAAGGCGGCGGCGGCGGCGGTGACATCTGGTAATGGAAAGGCGATGGCGGCATCATATATGGTTGCGGTGGCTGTTGGGAAGGTCCTGCTGGTGCAGCTGAGGATGAACCGGAAGCACCTGCTCTCCGTTCACGAGTCGGGGGATGATGGTGCTGTGTCGGTGAACGTCTCTGTCGACGTCGTGGAAAGATCTGCCCTCGTGCATCCTCGGGAAGTAGAAACGGTTTCCCGTTACTGTTAAACCAATCATAATAATCATCAGCATACATCAAGAGGTCATAAAAATGGGCTCTCTACGGGGAAGGCGCCGATGTCGATCTTCCCACAATACGACCCACCCATGATGCCTCACCAGCCAATCTGTATCTGTTTTTTCGCGTCTATCTAAGCTATGCAACTCGTCCATATTGCGAGGTGCTTCCGGAATTGGTTGAAAACAACCAAACTGCTGGAGCACGTGATCAGTGGAGTGCCACTCGACAGTCGCATAACAGATCAGAGGGACCATCGCCATCCAAACATCTGATGGACCCCTCAACTCAGGTGGGATCACCGCCCTCACATCATCAGTAGAATATGACACCCATTCAAACTAAAACAAATAATATATAATTTTTATCAAAATAATAATATAATTATATAACTATAATCTAAAATCGATTTTTAAACATTAAAATTCATACTTGTGTGCCAGCCTTCTGATCGATTAGCACCCTAATTTTTTCTAAATCATCAGGTAGCTCCTGATGACTTTTCCTATCAATAGACCACCTATTCAAGGAAAAATATTTGTTATACGCTGTATAAAATTATTAATATACAAAATCAGTTTTATAATTACCTCAGAAGTAGTGGAAATACGAATGGGTTCTTCACAACAGGACATAAAAGGGCAATCGATACCATGCCCAAGACTGCAGCAGCAGGAGACATCTGCCGATAGTATTACGTCTGTAGTCAGTGGCTCCACACATTTCCCTGTACAACAAAGCCAAAATTGCCGAGCCCCAACTGAATGATCCGGTGAGACGAAAGTCGCTAAGATGTCGCAACCACATGCAGTTAACTAGGTTGCGCGATTTGTCCGGCATCAGCAACCCTCCTATCAATTACAGTATACATGCATGTGCATACATCTTAACCTCATCCTCAGAGGCGTCTGCGCTCAACTCCCTAAAATTGGCATCTAACCAATTTAACGGTATCCTACCTCCGATACAATTTTCCGGGACACGTCCTAGACTATCCCGACACAAAGTAGTCCAAGAACCGGAAGCTATCCCCGATACCACATCTCCATCCACCGGAAGCCCCAGGTGCATAGAAACATCCTCAAGTGTGATCGTGCACTCTCCGCACGGAAGATGGAATGTGTGGGTCTCCGGCCTCCACCGCTCTACTAAGGCAGAAATCAGGTCTGGCTCTATTTTACAGTGACCCTGATATCTACCTATGTAACCGAATCCAGCCTCTACTAAATACGGCAAGACACGGCTGGGTATCACTAACTTAAGATTCCTAATAAAAGGATCTAATACACGGTCTTTCTCCTAAAAATAAATAATTACAAAAATTAATTCTTACTCTAATAATCATACATTAAATAAATCAACTAATTATTACTAATAATTTAAATTAAATTAAAACGTTAAAATGTTACCGTATCAGCAAAGTGTCAAGATATTTAATTCTTAATCTAATAATCATGCATTAAATAAATCAACTAATTATTACTAATAATTTAAATTAAATTAAAACGTTAAAATGTTATCGTATCAGCAAAGTGTCGAGATATTTAATTCTTAATCTAATAATCATGCATTAAATAAATCAACTAAATATTACTAATAATTTAAATTAAATTAAAAAGTTAAAATGTTTCCGTATCAGCAAAGTGTAGAGATATATGATTTACATCCGAGCGAAGTAGACTGCCTTCCATTATATATCTGCAAAAGAATTATATTAGTAAAATATTAAATAAAGTAAATACATAATAGTAAAAATATTATAAAATATACCTTAAAAAGATAGAGTATTTGAGAGAAATTTAGAGAATTTGAGAAAATTTGGTGTGATAAAAGTGATTGAGGATGGGGTATTTATAGGAAGGATGGGGACGTGAAGGGGTGGGTATTTAGCGGTATAGCGCATCCCCTGCACCGCGCTATACCCCACGTGTCAGATACCCAGATATAGCACAGATCAGGGGGCGCGTTATACCCACGTGGCGCCAGATCACCGTATATCACGGGGCAGGGGCGCGCTATACCCACGTGACGCCAAATCAGCATATAGCACGATTCAGGAGACGCGCTTTACTGCTACGGGTGTTAGATTAAAAAATATAATCTAATCGGTGTTAGATCGATAAATATACCGATCACCGATGATTTATTTAGAAAATTGCCACTATCATAAATCTTTTTAAATTTCAAAATAATCTTTTATCCATTCTTTCACTCAATCCCATTACACCTATTTATTCCACTTTCATTTTCTTCACAACCCTAAAGCCCTTGAAAACCTCTCTTCTATTTTTCTTCTTTGATCTACAAATTACCATGGCACCTAAAAAGAAATCGAGCTCAGGAACATAAGCCTGAACACCGATTCCGCCTTTGCTGGCACTGTCCTCGACGGAGTAAGTCACACGGTTTATGGATGACGAGTACAGACAACGCTATGAGGAGGAATTTGAGGGCTGAGATTTCTGTTATGAGCAAGGTTTTGATTTGTCAACAGAAGAGGAGCTTCAAATCTTTGATTGTATCTCTCAGTTGATCACTCAGGGAAGTTGGGGAAATTTTGTGAACACCCGGGTGACATAAATCAGCACACTATTTGGGAATTTTACAGTAATCTTTTCGATTAGACTAAGCGTCTAGTCTTTGTTTAAGAGAAGATGGTCCACTGGTTGGCCAAACCGATAATTCAATTGTTGGGTATCGCTGAAGCGCCTTGCGAGCATACAACATTTTTGCAAAATTTAACCGACGAGGAGTGGAGCAAGTAGGGAGAGATGTTTGTTTACCCGGTCGGTCTTGCACGAAATCAACTACTGGTGTTCGAACCATGAGATGATTAGATCTCCATCGTGATGCACTAGTATGGTTTATTTTTCTTAGAATTGGTTAATGCCACCCATGCATTCTTCCACTCACTAAGGATCGAATCTTGTTACTTCATTCCATTTTATTTGGAAGAAAAATTAATGTTGGAAAAATAATTTCTGCTGAAATATTTGCTTGTGGTCAGAAGACTTCTGGATATTTATATTTTCCATTGCTAATTACTTATATGTGCTCTCAAGCACAAGTAGTTGTTTTGTCTTCTGATAATCTTTTAGAGAATTGAAGCCCAATCACCCTGACTGTTGTACGGTGAACATTGTTAAAGGAAGGGCTGGACCTTAATGAAGCTCCTGGGGAACATTCTGTTCCCATGGCTATTGCGCAACTCCCGCCTATTGATGATCGAACCTTGGAGGGCCTCAAAACAACTATAGCATTGATTGGTGTTAAGCTAAACCAGGCTATGGCATTGCTAAGTCATTCTCTTTAGAAGTAGTCACAGATGCACAACGCCCAGGTTCAATATTGGGAGTATGCCCAAAAAAGGGATGTGATGACCAAGACTATGTTCCTAAATGCAACCATTGTTGTTGATGAGCCAAAGTTGGATGTAGTGACAGTCATTCATAATGTTATAGTTACTGTTGGAAAATTAGTTGTTGCGAGTCAGCCGAAGAACACTCCCATCGCACAGGCTGTTGAAGCTACAAGATCTGTACCAGACACACAACAAAAGTTGGATGCCAAAGCATCAACAACTCCAGTCTTTTAGGCGGTTATGACGAAAGCCTCAACAGTGTCGACCAATCAAAAGAGGAAAAGCTTGGTGAAGGACAATACAACAACAAAGCAGCTCCGCCTGAACGTTATTAGCCCCCGAAAAAGTCTAAGAAAGCCCACTTAGGGGAGTGCTGCTTCTCTTTATCATATTTTAGTTTGTTTTATTTTATTTTTGTTACATGCATTAGGGACAATGCATCCCTTAAGTTTGGGGGTGTGTTGTTAGGTTTAAATGTTGCATTTAGGAACATAGTTTGCATATAGAATTGCATTGGTAATGCCTTAGGATAGTTTTGAAAAATTAATAAGTAGTTTAGGGAATTTTGATGATGTCCGATGATGAATATTAATTGAAAAGAAAAGCTATAGGAAATGTTGTAGAAACCCTTCGAATTAAGGATCCTTAGATTTTTTTTTACACATAGGTGTATGTTTTCAATACTTAGAGAATTTAGAAATCTTCAAGCTGTAAATCTCTTATCTTTATTAGATGCTATAGTAATTATTTTTAATAAAACAATTGAGATTCTTAGGGAATAAGTTGCGTAATGCTGGTAATAGCTCCAACATAGTGAGAGAAATAAATTGGAATTCCAACATTGGTGAGGAAATATTGTTGTAGCATTGAATACCTTTAACAAGTAGGTGTGAATTTTTCTAACTTAGCTAAGTATTGGTTGAATGTACCAATATTTCACGCACTGCACACTGAGGATTCTGATTTTGAGGGGATGACATGATATTTTCTTATTTGAGATTACATATATGCTTTATAGCATTTACTGAGGGCTGGAAAAGAAACTTTTCTACTTGGTTATTTTTTATTGGTTATTCTATGGCATTGTTGTTAGTTAGGTGTTTCATGCATGTTTTGCTTGAGGACAAGCAAACGCTTAGGTTTGGGGTGTGATAACTATCCAGAAGAGTTATCTTTGGTAGCCTTAATTATCTAAGTTTAGTTTGAACTTGAAGAAATTGAAGAGTCATTCATCAATTTGGGAGATTGAGACATTTCTAGATGAAACGGAAGTCGGAATCACATTCATAGGTTCGAAAATGTGTGGGTTGGAAAGTTTAAGTTTCATCGATCGGCCGATGAGACGACCAACGACTGTAGATGTGACGGCCGGCGAGTCCGTCCGTTTAGTTTTTAGCGGCGGATACTAAAATAAAACAAAAACTAAACTTTAGGTATAGTTTAAAAAAACAAAAGTTTAAATACTAAAATAAACCAAAACTGATACTTTACGTATTAAACACATAATTTACCTTATTTTATATACGTCTTGAATTTTCAAAGTAAAATTAATGCTCATTGTTATTTGACAAAAAAAATAGACATATCAGAATGCTTGTAGTGTGATAAGAGGTTTATATAATTTAGGGTAAAGTACACATTTAGTACCTAAACTATCACTTTTATTCCATTTTACTACCTAAACTTTTAATTTTTTTTAAAACATACCTAATGTTTACTTTTTATTTTATTTTAGTACCCCACGGTTAAAAATTTAGGTAATAAAATAAAACAAAAAGTTAACAGTAGGGTATTAAAATGAAACAAAAAGTTGACGACAGGTACTAAAATGAAACAAAAAGTTGACGACATGTACTAAAATGAAACAAAAAGTAAATGTTAGGTATGATTTTGAAAAAATTTAAAGTTTAGGTACTAAAACGGAACAAAAGTGATATTTTAGGTAATAATATGTAGTTTGCCCTATAATTTAACTATTTCACAGATATCACGATTCAGTTCACAAATAAATCGAGTCATAGTAATATTATCATCATTTTCAATTTCATTTAGAAATTTTATTAGTTGTACAGTCTGGACAACTTCAAATTACTGTAATTTTCAATTCAAAGAGTATGATCTTTTGATATAATAAAATGTTGTTTTAATCGAATAATTAAAAATATTATATTTAAAATAATAAAAATTATGTAATGAAATGAGTGATTAAAATATAATTTATAAAAAATGTTTTTGAATTTTTCGATAACTAAAAGTAAAACTGAGAAATATATGATAGCGCAAAATGAATTCCGTTCCACATTATTATCCTCCAGTACTGGCATAACTTGTAGTGGCAGAACTTAATTTTCTATTCTCCCAAATCTTTCACAAGATTTAGCTTGAAATCTGAAGTCAGTAATGATAAATACATTATATTTGTCAACAATTTTATATGTTACTTTCAGAAGGCAATTAACTTTAATAGTATGAATAATATGTGATGTCCAATAAATTATATCCCATCTTTTAATCTTATAATCAGAATTTGATTTTATTCACATTTATAAAATATAGGAAAAAATCTTCCCTTTGTAAACAATATATATATATATATAGGAAAAATATAAAAATAGTCCATCGACTATAGGGAATTGCTTTGTTGAGTACCTCGATTATTGAAAATTACAAAATGGTCACCCGACTATCCATTATGTTCCAAACTCATCATCTTCTATTAAAAAATTAACATTCACATGGGTTTGACGTTAATATGTTAACTGAGATACAATAGTTGTTTGAAATTATGAGATCATATTTTATCATATCTCAATTAACAAGTTAACGTATAACTCAGAATACCATCAAATGTTTAATGGAAAATGACGAGTTTAGAACATAGCGAATAGTCGAGTGGTCATTTTGTAATTTTTAATAGTTGAGAGACTCAATGAAGCAATTATTTATAGTCACATTATAATATACTCTTTGCTCATTTAAAAATGAGAAAATAAATACAAAATAGAAAAAAATAAAATAAAAAATAAATAAGGGTTTACTCTCATATACTTAGCTAGATAAGTATGTATTATGTCGAACCATATCAATTAATTTGAAGAGTAGATACTCATACAAATGAATCATATGCCAGGAACTAGATTTGAACTGGTGACACGAGGATTTTCAGTCTTTTGCTCTACCAACTGAGCTATCCCGATCATTACCAACGCATTATTCTCATAGTACAAGATGGCTTGGGTCCATGTCAATTAAAAATGAAAACAAAAAAACACGAAAAAGTATAAATTAAAAGTCTCGAACAAAAATTTCTTGGATCTTTAAAAATAAGACTTTGTAAATTTCTACATGAGTAATCATATGGATTATGAATAATTCAAATAGGTATTCCTTGCTCAAGAGATTTGTACGTATATCATTTATATCACAATATATCATAAGACTTATGCTCCAAATTTTGGGTTAGTAGTTTGGCTAACCTGAAAGTGTTTAGACAAACCCATTAGTCTTGTAGGAGAGTTTGGTCCATTTGAAACTTGAGTTGGGCTTGGCTTGGGGCCCAATTATCATAAAAGTGGCATTTTAGTCTTAGGAAGAAGGTTGAAGGACCAAGGAAGTAATTATATCATTGATCAAAATAAAAGCTGAAAAAAAATTAAGGATTGGTGATATCACGTTTGATATCTCTTTTAGCTCACAAAAGGCTTCGTTTTCTTCTTCTCCAAGCCTTCATCTTCTTTATTCTCCCCTTTAAGTTAGACAAGTTAAAAGTGATAACTTGGTAACCTTGATAATCTTGTTTGACATTTCAACTGTAAGAATCGAAACCGACACCTCTAGAGATTCAATTTGAGACCACAAGATCAAGTTTTGGCCATGGTTCTCAGAATGTGGGTTTTAGTAGGGTTTGAGAAAACTTAGCTATTCAACCATTTTTGAAAAGATTTCAGCTTTAGAAAGTGTTTTTAATACCTTTCTAACCTCCCAAACCAGCTAGTAATTGATTTCTCGCTTAATGAGAGAAGTTGGAGAAAGCTTCAAAGCTAGGGGAAATAAAAGCTTGTCTTGGGTTTAGCCTTAGACACTTTCAGTAGCTTAGAATCACAAGGTAACTCACTTCTAACTCAACTCTACCACATATAGCTCATTAGGTGTGTTTTGGTAGGTTGCATAAGTTCGAAACATGTTCATGGTAGATTTTTTTTTGGTGTTTTCAGCCTGTTTATGGACTCTTTATGACCCTTATTATCAAACATAACACTTTAATAAAAATTGGGAACCTTAATAGGACATTTTGTGCTGAAAGTTGGTATTTTTCGTGCCCAAATCAGGGCACTTCTAGGTCCAACTATTAGAACTGGAAGAATAGTACCGATACTATTCTTCAACTGGTGAAAAATGAGGAAATTTTCTAAAGGGAGTATCGATACTCATACAGAGAGTATCGATACTACAGGCCCGATTTCAATACTCATAGGGTGGTATTGATACCGTGGGCACAAATCAAATTTCAAAATACATTTTTGGTATCGATACTCAAGCTAGAGTATCAATACTCCTAATAGGGATATCGTTACTAGGTAATTTTCAAAACATCAAACCTAATTTTGGCATTAATACTCAGTCTTGTATCCCCAACATCAGAGTATTAATACTCATCTAGGAGTATCGATACCACCTAACCTAATTAGCCCATATTAGTTAGTAGTTATCGATACCAGTAGGTGGGTATCGATACTCAGGGTTCAGTATCGATATTGACTCGTCAGTATTGGTACCCACAAACATTTTTTGATAAATAATCCAATGAGTAAGGGATTAGACTTAAGGGGCCAAATACATCAGAGTAATAACAAATAAAACTACAAATGAGAACAATAATAATCTCACAACAGTAGAAATAATAACAACTAGGATGGCATAAAACTAGCCTTGTTTGATGCTCGAGAAATAGCCAGGACACCTGAATCATTCTTTTGCATAATATGACAGTTAGTGGATATCTAGGTCAGTACCAAGGCACTTCAGCAGCTGAAGTGTATACGGCTTAAAACAGGCTCAGTTTAGGCCTAGAATCAGCTAAACCTACAGCTCTAATACCAATAAATGTAACACCCTTGACCCATATACGTATATGAATACAAGTCAAAGATGTCACATAGCTTTACATACATTCTAAGGTTGAAAAATCAGTAAAATTTTAAAATGTATCCAATTTAATCCTTTCAATAAATAATATAATCACGTAAAATCATATTATAGTATTTAAGCCTCCAAATCAATATCAGTTTCAGGCAACAACTAGACAGATCTATATTATTCCATATTATAAGATAAATTGTCTAATTTAAAATATTTCTTTACTCTGTCAAAATATAATTTTTATCTAAAATACAAAATTTAAATTTGTATTTATATCCATAATAACATATCTTAGACTTTTCTTATTCGGATACATGTCATCTAGAAATTTTAAAATAGTAGAATATCATTACTTATACATGTAACTTTTCTTTATTGATTGATACCCACTTAGCTTTACCTATGCGTGAAAATTATCACATACTAAGTATAAACTTAGTGAGACATTATAAAAAAACTAAAGTGATATAAATATCAAACTTAACAACATCTAAACAACATATTCACTTATATAAAACTTAATAATATCATAACAATTTAAAACATTAACTTAAATTCCAATAAAATCACTAAATATCCAAATTGATTTATTCAAGCCATTTTTCCTCATCAGGGACTTGAAAATCATCTCATGATTTTATCAAAACCATGATAAACAATATCATACAAAATAGTCATATCAAAGCCATAATGAATAATATCATACGTAATAGTCATATCATTTTCTTTTTTATTCATATACAATACAAAACTTTCATATCTCATTTTCATCTTTCACTTTTATATTCACTTTCACGTTTAATTTTCATAATACCTACTTTTACATTTCAGAACTCATTCTCAGATTCAAAACTTGTTTCCAGACTCATAACTTATTTTAGATTCATAACTTAATTTTAGATTCATAGCTTATTTTTCAAGTTCATAGCCCAATGCATATTTATGAAAATGCAAGGTACGTGAGTCAGACGAGTGTACGCAATAAGCACTTCAGTGCTATCATCAAAATCAGACTATGCACTCCAAGTGCAATATCACTTGCACCAACTGTGCTATACATAATGTACATAAATGTACCATATCATAATCATAATCACTCCACCTTATGTTTTTCCATTAATTATTATATGTTATAGAATTATCAATAACTCAATATATACAACTTTTCATATCGTAACAAGATGAGCACTTCATGCCCTAAATCATTCATAGAAATTTATAGAAATATCATGGAAATAATCCATAATGAAATAAAAACATACTTTAAAATAATTGAGTAAATAAATGCACTTTCTTATTATTACTTTCTCTTTTAAATATATAAATATTGTATTTCCTTGTCTAATAAATATCTTAACTTATTATGTCAATGTAATAACATTGACTCATTTCAAAAATTCTAATATTACATATATCATAAGAGTATCATAACATACATAGTTTACCACATTCTAAATTTTATTTCATATTCTGACAGCTTGCACTACCTTCAAAGAAATATTATTTTGTATTAATTTATACACTGAAAAATTATTTTGTTTATACCACTGGAACTAGACTCAAATAAAAATCTAACCATACAATACACTTCTTCTAGTTCATCTTGTACAATTTATAGTGAATTTTCAAAGTTGACTTACAGAAGTTGTTTTGAGCATAATCTGTTGCCCTGTTTTCTGATCTATCCTTGATTAAAAATTCATATATTTTGGTATACTTCTTAAAATCGGTAGTCGTTTGTTCTCAATAAAACTAAACTGATATAAGAATCTAACGACATAAAAATCATCCCATAATCATTTATATAGAATTTATGTTGATTTTCTAAACTTACTATTCAAAACACAAATTTGGGCAGATTTCACTAACTTATATTTTCAGCTTATTCACTAATTCTATTAGCATACCAAATGAACATATACGCATGAATAACAAAATTTCATAACACTTAAGAGTCACTTCTTACCATAGTAACTTCATCATTGGCTCATGGCAAGCCAATGTTTGCACGATATCATAAATACAAATTAAATAGGAACTCACCTGGAGTCCTTAACTTGCAATTTTCCTTAGAAATTCACATTTCATCCTTAAGCTCTCCTTAGCTTTAACATTGTTTGATTTTGATTTCAAGCACACAATCTAAATGAACATCATTTACAAAACATGTACATTTCAAACCACATGTTAAAATCTCACTAACATAGGCACGCAATAGAAAATAAATTCCTAAAAATCTTTCGATGTTCATTCGATACTAATTACATGTCACAACATAAATATTGACTTTAAAACTTCAAGTTGACCATTCAAGTCCCTTTTTATCCAAATTCACCCAAATTTCACATAACCTTTTTTCAACTTTCCATTTTAACTACTAATTATGAATTCTTTTAGAATTCATCTCAACTTTTACATTTTATTCTAAATAGTCATTTGCCCTTTTAATTAATTCAAGTCTCAAACAACTTAATTAAATTTCCAGCATCTAATTTCCAGCCCAATACCTCAAAAAAATCCCATTATTACCACTTAAGTCACTAACTTTTTTCAATATTTGCCATTTATTACTCAAACTTCCCAACATAATCAAATTTCACATTCTAACACCAAATTCATCACTCTGTCATTAATTTCCAGATAGTACTTCATGAATTGAATAATTACACACCAGCCCTGTAAGTTTTAAAAATTGCATAGCTTCCCCAACTTTCTCAAAATTATAAATTGGTCCAAATAACTTTCTAAAGCTTGTAGGATCCTTCTTACATCATTTTTAACCCTTGTATAATTTTTCCATAATTTTTATCACTTCCAAAAGCTTAGGCCGAATGTTAAGGGGGTGGGGTTTCATGATTTCACTTGATTTCAATTTGATTCGAGCATGAAATCAACCTCTATTCAACATTTTAAAACCTTTACAATCAAAATCCTAACTCAATTTCATCAAATCACAAACTTCCCCTAATTTAGGGTTTAGGTCAAAATCAATATAGCATTTCTAGGTGGTTTTAATCATCAAACAAGCTTGGCAATGATTTTAGAGCCTCAAGAACCTCAAAATCTATCACTAATTCATAAAACCCTAATATTAACATAAACCCTAAAATTTGGGAACTCAACATTCAAGAAAGATTAGCATGCAATAATGGTACCAAATGATAGAGCTTTTCGAGTAAAACAATTTTCTATTTTACGGTTCAATCCAAAATCCAAAGGAAATTGTTCAAAAAATGAAAAATAAAATTTCTCTTACCTAAGTTATGAGGAGCACGAAATGGAGGTTGAGGAAGGCATTATTTTCATGAAATTTCTAGATAATTTCATGTTAATTTGTCATTTATTAAGTTTAAATGAATTTAAAATTCATTTAATTGAGAAATGACAATTTCACCCTTAATAAAACTTGATAATTACATCCATACCTTAACACATGTTACTTATCATCGTCTAAAGTCAAAGATGAACAAATTATTTTCCATTTACAACTTTACCCATGCACTTTTCCAAAAATTTCAATCTTGCCATTTTTCATCTAACAGTCCAAATTGAACATGTAAATAAATTCTCAAATTCAATGCTCTATATTATTTTCCATCATTTTAAAAATGTGGAAATAATATTTAAGCTTAATTTAATATCTTTCAAATTTTTTAAAAATTTATATTCGATCAGATTTACCAAATTTGTACTAAACTTTAACACTTTATAACTTTTAACATAAATTTCATATCAAAAATCTAATTCTCACTAAAACGTCATTCTTGGGGTTAAACTATTCATTTATGGGATCAAAACACCTAAATTTTGAAAATTATACTTTTGTTCCTTAAATGTTTCAAAACTTTATACTTTGGCCACTAAACTTTCAAAATTTACATTTCAGTCACTAACCAAAATTTGGGGCATTACAGGTTGTGCTACTGTGCGCTGATCATATCAGCATTGTATCTTAGGAGGCAGACGACCCAAACATCTTGTGCACCAAAGAGTGGCTGAAAATCTCTCTTACAGAAAACTGAGTAGTTGCAGTCCTCAACTTGTTTCCAGTTTATTATTCGAGTTCTTTACTCTAAATTGTATCTCTTCCATTATTAATATTTTTTTATTTTATTGTTTTTTATATGTAACAAAAATGTTGGGATATTCGATGAAGCTCAATTGAACAACCAAATGTTGCCAAGCGGGGTTGAAGTGGTTTTGAGAAAAATTTAGGGATTAAGGAGATTTAAAAAGATAGACAATTGATGCATAAGGATTTATAGTGGTTCGACTTCTCAACCAAGTCTACATCCACTACCTTAGCTCCTCACAAAGGATTTTCCAACAAATTCACTAATTTGCTCTTTCTTTTTCACATGATAAAGAGATAACCTTTACAAATCACTAGCTTTTCACAGGCTAAGCTAGAACGACTCCCCTTTTACAAAAGGAATAAAATGTAAACAAAAAAACCTGTCTAAGGTATGTGTTTACAAAGAATTAAGCTCACAAGAACAAAAATATTTACAATAGAAATGAGAATAGGAATGAAAAACTCTTATATTGTGTTTGATTGCTTGGATAGTTGTTCTCACCTTTCTTCAAGCGTCTTGAACTTGTATTTATATGTTAGAATTAGTTTGTTGCCGTTTCTAGCTGTTGGAGATGATTTCTAACCGTTTGGGGATGTTTTCTGTGCAAAATAAAGTTGCCCAGAACAGAGGGTATTGATACTCCTATAGGGAGTATCGGTACTACCTTTGTAATATTTAAATAAAACTAGTCGTTGGGCCTGACAATATCGATACTAAGACTATGGTATTGATACTACTATGTGTAGTAGTATCGGTACCCCTTTGGATATAAGTACCTATTTTGCATTCTAGAATTTGAGCAAGCTGGTAGTATCGATGCTACCTTGAGAGTATCCATACTTCTCTTACCTTTGGTATCAGTACCATATGAACAGTATCAGTACTGTTCATGCAATATTGATATTGTAAGAAAAATATCGGTGTTACGTACCCAGAAAAGCATTTTTGTGCTCAAATTCTGTTTTAATGGACTTTGAATTATTTTTGAAAACTTTGAAAAAAATTCAATTCAAGTCCAAAAACATTCTGCCTTAATTTGTTATATAAAAACATTATAAAACATAAGTCAACAATCTCCCCCTTTTTGATATAACAAAACATTTGAAAAATTAATTTTGGTAAAACTCCCCCTTAATAAAATATTTAATGAAAAAGAGCAATATTTGGAAAATATTAAAGCTCCGCTTTTTCCTTCTTAAAATTGAATTTTTCAAACTCATATTTCTCCCCCTTTTTATTATATAAAAAATAATTCAACTTTAAAGTTCAAAAATAACAATGGATAGTAAGTGGTAAATTTTAGCAAAAATAATTTGAAAAATCAAAAGCTCCCCCTTAATAAATCCATTCCAAACAAGTATGTTCCAAATCACCATGAAAATGGCAATGTGAGCATTTTGCCAATTTTAAACATAATGAGTTGTTTTTAGAAATTATTTTTTTCTTTTGTTAAACTCTCAAGCTTAACTTTCAAATAAAAAAATTCTTTTTCAAAATCATTGATTTTGATTTTTGAAATTTCTAAATCATTTTTCAAAATTTCATTTGATTTTCAAAATCAACTTTTGCTTTCAAATTAAATCATTTTCAACTTTATATTTTGAAATTAATTTCTTATATTTGGAATTCATGGTCTCAAATTCCAAATACAACTTATTATAAGCATCTTGTAACTCATCAAAAGAATGTGAATTTAATTCATATGAGTTAGAAGATACCTTGGGCTCTTCATGAGTCATTAGAGACACCACCTTTGTTGGTTCTTCTTTCTTGTCTCTATAGATTTCCTCAAGCTTATTCCAAAGCTCCTTGGCATTCGAACAAGAATAAACTCCTTCATAGATATCAGTACCAAATGCAAAAAACACCATGTGCATGACCTTGTCATTTTGTTGAGCTTTATTCCGTTCTTGGTCACTCCACTTCTTCGTCTTCTTAGTTGGAGAGGAATCCATTCTCGATCATCTCCCATGCATCAAGATCATTGGATTGGATGAATAACTTCATTACTTTCTTCTAATGACGGTAGTTTGCTCCATTGAAATGTGGAGGCTTGTTGATCAATTGGGAGTCTTCCATGTAGAACAAGCCAGAGGTGGAAGTCATCTTCTCAGTTGCTTTGGGAATCGGTAGAGCTTCTTCAAGGATAGTCTCAAGGTTGTTAAACCTTCTAATGAGTGAAGCTCTCGTACCAATTGTTGGGATATTCGATAAAGCTCAATTGAACAACCGAATGTTGCCAAGCAGGGTTGAAGTGATTTTGAGAAAAATTTAGGGATCAAGGAGATTTAAAAAGATAGACAATTGATGCATAAGGATTTATAGTGGTTCGACTTCTCAACCAAGTCTACATTCACTACCTTAGCTCCTCACTGAGGGTTTTTCAACAAATTCACTAATTTGTTCTTTCTTTTTCACATGATAAAGAGATAACCTTACAAATCCCTAGCTTTTCACAGGATAAGCTAGAACCACTCCCTTTTTACAAAATGAATAAAATGTAAACAAGAAAACCTCTCTAAGGTAGGTGTTTACAAAGAATTAATCTCACAAGAACAAAAATATTTACAAGAGAAATGAGAATAGGAATGAAAATCTCTTATCTTGTGTTTGATTTCTTGGATAGGTGTTCTCACCCTTCTTAAAGTGTCTTGAACTTGTATTTATATGTTGGAATTAGGTTATGGTCATTTCTAGCCATTGGGGATGATTTTTGGCCTTTTGGGGATGTTTTCTCTACAAAATAAAGCTCCCCAAAACAGAGGGTATCGATACTCCTATAGGGAGTTCGGTACTACCTTTGTAATATTTAAATAAAACTAGTCGTTGGGCCTGATGGTATCGATACTAAGCCTATGGTATCGATACTACTATGTGAAGTAGTATCGCTACCCCTTTTGGTATCGATACCTATTTTGCATTCTGGAATTTGAGCAAGCTGGTATTATCGATACTACCTTGAGAGTATCGATACTTTTCTTACCTTTGGTATCGGTACCACATGAACAGTATCGGTATTGTTCATGCAATATTGATGCTGTAAGAACAGTATCGGTACTACGTACCCATAAAAGCATTTTTGTGCTCAAATTCTATTTTAATGGACTTTGAATTATTTTTGAAAACTTTGAACAAATTCAATTCAAGTCCAAAAACATTTTACCTTAATTTATTATATCAAAACATTATAAAACATAGTTCAACAAAAAACATATGAATCAAGTCATTCAATAACTAGCAAGTGGGTTTGTATATATAAACCATTTTCTTGCTTGATATCCCACTAGTGTGGGATATGGGTTTTCCCATCTCCCTCACACAACACAATTCACGTGTACCCTACTTTGAGTATCAATTTCTCATTAATCACTCAACTGTTTTTGAGCATATGAGATACCGTTGTAAAGATCTCATAGAGTAAAATATGAATCAATAAATTTATTATTCAATTCTCCGTCATTACACTTAGAAAATAAGCCCTAAAATTCCCAATTTATCACATTTTCCCAACAGTTTTAAATATATTTTGCATCATATGTAAACTGATGTTTGGTTGAAATTGTGTTACTAATTTAAGGAATTAATTAGAATATGTTAAAATTTAAAGGTTAAATTAAAATTTTGAATAGAACTTGAAAATGTAATGCAATTAATTCTATTAAGTAGTATAATTGTACAGCTAAATTATAAATAGAACCATTGTTTCTGCCACTGTCATGAGCCCTAATACATAAATTTATGAACCATTGATTTTATCTACTGATTTCAAGCCCAGTTGGATGCAACTTAGATGGTTAGCTGCAGTTTGAAGAGTAGTTTAGATGAATGGTGACTCCCCTAATCTAGGGCAATGACATACCTAAGATACAATTAGGATTTACATATAAATTTACAGATTATCCACCAAGTGTGACGGTAATAGGATTCGAACTTGACCTTATAAGCTCAAATTTTTGAATTCCAACATTTTGTCATCACTTATTGGCTTAGGATTTTTTATTTTAAAGATTAGGATTTTAGATTTTATAATTAAAATAATTGAGTGTAAAATAAATTCCTCATAACATATTAACATGTATATCAAATAATAACTCAACGTTTCAAAATAGTCCATTTTATAATTCCTTAATTTCAAAATTTCCCACTTCAACATAGTTGCTTTCGGGTAATTTAAACATTGATTTCTTTCATCTTTCAATGTAAGAAAACACACACACACAACAAGGCCACCATGAATACAACACTCCATGGCTACTAATGCACAAAACAAGTTACAAGAGATCACATTTTTTATTTTATAATTCATTGTTTACCATCCGCAGCACATGTAACGGGATGACGGCATTCTTCCGGTTCGGCGAATGTATTCCACTTGTGCAGAAGTCCTTTCCGCGTCTCGGTTTTTTCTAGCTTCGGTCGCTGTTCGTTTCTCTTCCGATCTTTGCTTAGCCATAGCGATCTTCTTTACTATCTTTTCTTCAGCTTGCGCTCTCATTTGCTCTACTTTTTCCTGAAAAAATGTTGGACATAATTATACACAGTGCTTATTGCTCAGCGTACATATATGTCATGTTTAATGTTGAAAATGTGAATTATTTTCTAGTATATGATAACGAAATGGATTTTCGATACCTCGATTCTCCGCATCTCTGCTTCTATTTTTTCTCTCTGTTGACTCTCCCATGCATGAATTTTAATCTCTTCACGCTTATACCTGAGAAATCGAAATATGCATTCAGCGAAATGTTTTACGAGCATATGATAAAACATGGCATAGTTTCGTAGAGTATGGAATCATATCAGAACCTTGCGGTATGTTTAGACTTTTCAGATTCCTCCCATGCAGCTGCTCGTTGTTCATATTCCATCTGCCCAAGCTCCTTCATATGAGTGGCATCAACTGAAGTAGTTTTGTTCTCTTTGTCGTCTTTGCTAGCCCAAGCAGCAATATTCATCTTGCCAAGCTGCACGCCGAGGGCAACAATCTTTCGTCTCGTCTTGAGCTTAATTTCTTGCTCCGACAATTCTTTTTTGCCGTAATCAGGAGGATGCTGTGACTCATCATCCAAGGGCATTGATGTCGGTTCCCCTCCACAAGGAGTAGATGGGATCGAAGATGCTGGACTCCAGAGCGGGGTTGTTGCCCCTCAGGTGTAGCAGTCCGAGAAGGCTCTTGACTAGTAACAGGGGTCATTTCTGTTCCCATATCTCTCATACAAACCGATCGTATTGCAGGAACAACTGCAAGGCCATATCATAAGGTACTGTGAGATAAAGATTAAATAAAAGAACGGTGATCAACATAGAGTATCCATTTCAAGACCAGAAAAGTTGAAATAACAGTCTGTCATCCCCATGGCTCAACCCGTTGCACAAGAGCCAACCATTTCAATGTTCTTAATGACATCATACTGCAAGTGCTCATTATGGTGATCAAACGCTGCAGTAGAGTAGATTATCAATCTGAATGCACTCAGTGCATCACTGAATAATGCAGTCCATGAAAACATACTCCAGTTCATCATGCAAATTTACCTTTTGTATCTTCTTCAGAACTTTTTGTACAAGATAAATCCATTTGACCCACTTCACTTAAATCCTTACTAGGATGAGGTGCAGAGGGGTTAAAAGAGAACTTCTCGAATGGCATCTGCACAGCAGACTGATAGAAATTGAATCGTTTAGCGTCAGCCGTACGATTAACAGTCGACCTCAGATCATAATTTGCAGAATCAGGAGCAACTCTCGCCGTATTCGACATGGGAAACCGATTAGCTTGGTTTTGAAATGCAGTCTTCTTAGCATAGGAGGCTTGCAAGTTTTGCCTGTTTATGATCCATTTCTCTGCATCATTCCACTTCGATGACATAGGTCTAGGGTACGACCTCATGGAATTGTGTACTACTCTCTCCCCTTTATGAAACTCAAAGCTTGATGAACTAGCATTGCTATCATAATCAAGATTTTCGTCTTCCAAGGACCTCATCGGATGAATTGCACTCGAGTTCCCGTTACCAGTCTTCGAATATTGCTGCAATTTAGCATGACCTGTCTCGATATTTTGGCTACAATTTTGATCATTTAAGCAGGGATCCAACATGGGTGCAACATCTAAACTGGGAACTGCAATTCAATTGAATATATGCAAGTCAGCCAGCAGATTTAGATGTAACCCTAAACCAGTTTCATAAGAAATGTTAACTATCTATAATTTAACCTACATAAATATATGTATGAATAAATTCTTTAATATTATTAACAAATTTGATTTAAATAGTAAACAATTTAATATCGTTTAAATATATTTCGAGTTTGAGTCTTTATGTATGTAAAAAAATTTGGTTGGAAGATTTACCCACTAAAATCAGCTGAGTGATGCAGATTGATTCAAATAAGTCAAAATGAAGTCTTATAATTGAGAGGGCAACAAAAAAATTATTTAATATTATATTTTTTAAATATCTAATTATCATATTTATACAATAAATTAGATTTTGTGATACTTAAAATTGTGTTTTTGTTGTCCTTTTGCCTTTAAGGTTTTATTTTGATTAATTCATATTGATCAACGTCACATACCTGATTTTGGTGGGTGAGTCTCTCAACATATATTTTCTGCATGAAGAAAAACTCAAACCCAATATTTTACTTAAATAATATGACACTGCTTACAACATTAATCAACTCGGTTAGTAAAAAAAATATTAATTTTAGCTATAACTATAACTAAAAGTTTAGAAACAAATTCTATATATTAAATGTACCTTATTAGTGGCGTACCCACTAATGTCTAGGGTGGAGTATTTATTCTAAAATTAATGTTTCCAATTATTTATTTATTTTATTAATTATATTCATCTTAAAATTTGTTTTCATTCATTTATAAGAAATTTATGTCATTAAAATATATGTCAATCCTCAAAAATATTTTTAAATTTGTAACTATATCCTATAATCTATCCATTTATAATTAGATAATACCTTGAGATGTGAAACACACTTCAACATGATAACGCGTCGTTTTATTTGTCAAATAAATATTCCTTATTCTCAACAAAAATAAAATAGAATAGCATAGAGAGAGTAAAGGTCGATTCACATGGATTATGAAGATTGCTAATAAAGTAGCTTCTAATTTTGATCTGTGCAAAAATTGCAAGTAAAAATAAAGGGGTTTTTGTTTGAGAAGTAAAAGAAAGTAAAAATTAGAAGAGAGTGAATTTAAAATGAGAATCAAATAATAAAAATAAGCATTAGGCTTTTGCTTTTGTCTCAAATTTCATCGATCATCGAATAAGATTTTAGTTTCGGATTCATGACAGTTACAGTCTATAGGGCCCAACCCCTATAACTTATTTTTTCTTCTCAAATGGACCAACAATCCAAACCAATGTTTGAATATCAGCCCTTATGTGGACTAATAACGACAACTGTTATTAGTGCCAACTCAGTTAAAAAGCTTTGGAAAACCTAACTCGGATTATAGTGTCTCGCTGAGAATCGAATTCGATCTCAGTTTCCCTTAGACAATCGCCGCTAAGTATGTTCACAGGAATTTGAATGTACTACAAGTCGCTCCTCCCTCCCAACTGTTAATCGAAACCACAATCAATCCAATGTACAATTTTATAAAAGAAAGTGTTTTTTTATTATAAAAGGATAGTTGATTGCCGATCCTTGTTTTCAAAAAACTGATAATGTAAACCGAAGGGTATTAAGTGTTTTTCAATTCTCACGATTCAAATTGAGTATCGCTTCAGCCTTTGGCTTATAAAAAAATTAGCTAAGTATGATAGAAATCATACTAAGGATTTTTAAAGGAAATAAAATAAAAACTTTGAAAAGTAAAAGAGAAAAATAAAAGTAAAAACTTTTACAAAGCTAAGAAAACAAAGAACAAAGAAATTCAAACGATCAGAGATATGTTTGATACTTATCTCAAAGGGTTATTTATAGTCTCTTAAAACCTTAAAATGACTTAAAAATGATAAAGATAAATCCTAAAAATTACAAAAGATAAAATTTGAAAATATTCAAATTAAATCTTAAAAATAAAAGATAATTCCTTATTTGAATTTAAAATTGTGGTTGAGTCATCAGTCTAGAAGACACTGACTGGACGCCACGTCAGATGCAATCATGTCCCAAGTCATGCCAAATAATCCATTATTGACTCCAGAAAAATAAAAATTATAGAATTTCACCTTTTTAACACTATTTCTGAAATTCAATGCCATATACCGAAAATGAATAAAAACACTCAAATCAATAACAATAAATAGATAACAATGAGTAATTAACGGTAAAATAATATAATGACAGAAATCAAACACTCTTCACTACACATCAAATTAATAATTTTAGTTTATTTTAATATTTAAATTTTTTTATTTTTTAAAATCATATGTAATATTTAAGTTTTATTTTATTTTAATATCTCGTCATTAGAAATTAATGTTTTTAATATTTAAATTATCAATTTTGATTCATTTTAGTACTAAATTTTAAAAAATTAAAATTAAAAAATTAAATTTTGAATGAAAATATTAAAATGAAATAAAAATTAAATATGATTTTAAAAAATTGAAATTTTAATTATTAAAATAAACTAAAACTGATAATTTAAGTAATAAATATGTAATTTATACTTAATACTAAATATTCTTACAAAACATTCCATCCTTTATCACGCTAATAAATTAAAATCAAAATATAATTTAAAGAATAATCTTAGTGATATAAGATAGTGTATCATATAATTGTAAAAAAACAGTATATCATATTTGAATTCATTAAATAATTTTATAGGTAAAATAGTATTATTTTTTCGTGTAACTCGTGAGTTTGAGTAGTTATAACTAGAGACGAACGCAAAATTTTATGTTGGAGAAGAACTTAAACTTATAAAATTATACGAGGACGAAAACATACTTTCAATACAAAATACATAGAGAAAATTTAAAACACATTGTAATTTTAAATTTTCAAGGATTGATCGCCCGCACCTAGATCCATTCGTAACAACATTTACAGGGTATGTTCACATTATCAATAGATTAATTTTTTAACATATATTACATTTTAATCATCACAAACTAATAAAAAAATGATACTATATCATATGTTAGTAACATTACATTTTTAAATCATATCTAACGTTAATATTTTAGTTTCATTATCATCTAACGTAAAAAACATAAATATTGATTATTTTTAAAAAAAAATCAACGATGACGTAATATTATCTTATTGTGACACGATAGCATCACAAATAATTTTTTAACGATAAAAAATGAAACTAAGAACTAAATATTAGTTATAATTTAAAAATATTTTTTGAAAGAAAACGAGTCTCATTAAAAATCCATTCTAAGACCTATAAAGGGAAAAGAGTTCCATATGACCTTGTATTGCCAGATAAATCATTGGATATAGCAGGTGTAATAATTTTAGGACAAATCGAGTCAAAATACAAGACATTTCCAGAATGGAGAGTCGACTTAGCCAAAGTATTACAAGTTTTAGGATCAAAACACACTTTGTAATTTAAATTAGCATTCAAAATCCTATGAGTTTCCTGAAGATGATAACCCAACGTAGATAAATCCTCCTCCGATATATTATTTTCGAACTCTACTTTATTGAATTTGACTTAACTAAAAAAATTTAAAATTTATTTCAACTGACTTGATAAGTCGTGGATTTAAAATTGTTAAGTTTAATTCAAATTAAAAATTGAAGCTCGATTTGAATCGAAAACTCGCGAGCTTAAAATTGTCAAGCTAAACTTAAATTTGAAATCAAAAAGTGAAGCTCGACTCGATTCGAAAGCTCTAGAGCTTAAAATTTTCAAGCAACACTCGAAATTAAAGGTTGAAGCTCCACTTGAGCTCGAAAAACTTGAAATCGAAATATTTTCATACTTGCCCAGGGATGGACAGAGGGACGGGTGGGAGCAGTAGCTCCCTCTGAAAATTTAAAATTATTGTATATTTTAGATTTTTTATATGTATTTTCTATTGAAAATTTTTATAAGTTCTTCGATTTCTAAAATTTTGGAAGTTTATTCCCCAATCGTCCTTGGACATATCTCAATTGAAGCTCAAATCCATCAGTTTAGACTCGAGCTCGAACCTGAACTTTAAGTACATAAGTCCTATATTATATTAAAAAATAATATATAAATATTAATATTATTAATAATTTATTTCGAAAAACAAAATTTTAATATATTATTTTTTAAAATTTTTCGAACTTGATATTAAATAATTCGTTTAGACTCGTTCCGAACTTCTAAATATTAACTAAGCTTTGATATAATCTTACTCAAATAAATATTTCTAGTCTCGTTTAAAGCCATAGTGTCAACACCTCTTATTTAAAGCTTAAATTTGATGTGAAAACTCCATAGAATATGGCGGAGGGAATACTGAATTTGTACTTGTTCAAAACAAATTAAATCAAGTGTTTGACATTGGCAAAACTGGCCTAATGCTGTAGCCGGATTAATTATTTAGTTTAATACAAGAAAAAGCAAATTATTTAGGGATATAACATTTATTAGAGTGATTTGGAATTCATTATATCGACATAATGAGTTTTAATAAAAATATTTTTTATTCAAAATTTTCACTCTGATGTGATAAATTTTAATAAAAATATATATTTTATCGAAACTCATCATGTCGACGTGAAAAATTTAAATAAAAAAATATTATTTAAGAAAACTCGTCATATCAACCTGATGAATTTACCGTATACTATAACATTTGTCATAAATTGCAAAATAAATTCCTAACAGACTTGCCAATTAATTTTTCCATAACCTAATGGGCCAAAAAAATTGTTTTTGATATTTGACTGGTAATGGGCCAATAATCTTCCTCGTATGGGTCCCTTAATCTTTGAATTTTTTGGTTTCTAATTCTTCAAACATTAATTCATGTTTGTTTAGCTTTAAGATGATTTTGACTATGTGAATACACTAAATTTCGTCCTTATATATATATTTATATTATAAATTATATTATATATTTATTACATTTTTTCTTTTCTTTTCAGGGCCCAACAGCACCAGGCCCAAACCCACGTCAAACCCGTGTAGACTTAGGGTTTCCAGAAACCCTAAGCGCCGCATGCCCTCCCTCGATCTCATCCAGCGCCGTTCTGCTCAAGGATACCATGACCAAATTCCTTGATCCACAGCCCCCACGAGTCTTCGCCATACACGCCTCTATCCCATGCTTCTCGGCAACAGATCAACATCGTGGATGTTTAGGACACCAAAATAGCAAATAACAAGTGTTTTAGTCCAAACAAACCTCTTAAAATTCGGAACTAGAGATAGCATTATTATGTGTATAAATACCCATGTAATCAACAATATCAGGGGGTGGATACGATTTTACAAAAAGATTACACGAAAATTACCCAAGAACGTTAGCAGAGATACGAAAGGCAAAAGCAAGCATTTTTTTTTTGTAAGATTCCTCGGAAATAAATAAGAGAAGGTATCGTTTTTACCTTGTTCATTTGTATTTCACTCTTGCATGTTGATTCCTCCTCGCGATTTAGCTCGAAAATACCAAATAAAAAATTTTGGCCGATGAACGGGAAAAGTTTCTGAGATCTATCTTTGTAGATCTAGCAATCCCGAGGCCCGATCAAAAAAACTATTCGGATTTTTGGAAAACCAGAGGAAAGGAGCTTCGAAAAACAAAAAAAAAGGTTTTGCCGCCGATGAACGGCGGCCGTCCCGTTCAGCGGCGGCGGCGAGGCGGCGCAAGGTGGCCATCGGCCGTTTTCTGGATTTCATGGTGGCCGTGTTCTTCAGTTGAAGAACACGGTTGAATGTGGAGAGGAAATGAGAGAGGGACGAGTATTCGGGCGAAAGAAGAAGAGAAAGTGAAATAAAAAAACATTTGATCCGTTTATATCAGATCCGCGTTTTGCAATAAATTAGGGTAAACTACCCTTTTGGTCCCTCGCAGCTTTTAAAGAGTTATTTTGACCCCGAATTTGCTTTTGAATTGGTCTCTAATTCTGATTTTCTTTCACTTTAGCCACCTAACTTGTTTTTTTGATTCAATTTAATACTTATACTAACCTTTTTTTTATTTATTCCATATCATGTAATTATATATATCTATATACGTATTTTCTATATATTTCATCCATATACTTAGTGTTAATACATATATATTATTTTAATTAACTTTTTTTTTATCTAGCTACTACATCTTATAATTTTATACGTTATTTATGTATTTTTTATTATTTACCAATCTTACTCATTTTATCTTATAATTATATTTCTATTAATATATTTTTTTTTGCATTTACATATGTATATACACATATATATATATATATTCATTTTACCTATTATTGATATTTTTCCTTTTTAATACTTTAATATATATATATTTCTTGTTTCATTCATTAATTATTTATTCCATTTTTATTTTATTTATTTCCCCTTTTACTTTTTACTATTATTATTATTTATTTATTTATGCTATCATATTATATTTTTTATTATTATATACGTATATGTATTACTCATTTTTTACTCTTTATTTCTATATATCTTTTATGTATTTTTTATATTCTACATATATATATATTTTATTTATTATTTTCATCATTATTATTTCATTACTATTTTTACTATTATAATTGCTATTTTTATTATATGTATATTACGCATATTTTTTTTTTCATTTTCATTGCTTTATATTTTATTTTATTATGTGTATTTTTTATCCATTTATATTTTATTATATTTTCTTCTTTTTCTTTATTTGTATTTTCGTTTTTTTCCTTTGCATATTTTATTTTATATTTAGTCATATTTCATTCTTTTTTTATACATTGTTTTTTTTTATTGTTTCGTCTGTTCGCCCTATTTTTCTATTTTATTACTTCCATTACCTAACCTTTTCCTTGGCTTTTTGAGAGAACTTCAAACAATCAGTGGTAAGCAATTTGGATCAATATTTTACCTTTTTAATTTAACTTTCAATTTTCTTAATTAAAGACAACTGGAAATTACACAGTACCGAAAGGGCAGTTCAAGGGTGCTAGCCCTTCCTTGACTGTAACCGACTCCCGAATCCGACACATCTCTGGTAAGACGCAGATCAGGTAAGAAATAGGGTATCCGATCAACCCATTTATTTTTAAATAAATGATCGGTGGCGACTCCAATCCCCATTTTCCTAAGTCGAAGCCCAATTCCGGGGCCCAACCGAAAGACGGTTCCGACAGCTTGGCGACTCCGCTGGGGACCCAGGTAAGCGAGTCAGGCTAAGGTAATTTCCAGTTGTCTTTTTAATGAAAAGGGTAAGTTTGAACTTTAAGGTAACATTTCGATCCTTATTACTTACTTTTGGTTATATTTTTTCGAGTAAATAGTTGGACTGACCGTTTTCTAATAATTTCAGTTTTCCAAACTTTTTCATCCAAAGGCTCTATACCCGAGCTCCGAACCCTTTAAGTGGGGGTGAAAGCGACGCATTCGTGTGAATTTATTCACCGCATATGCCTAGCGAGTAGCCCTCGGGATTCATATACCTTATGTCTTCGTGTGAATTTATTCTCCGCATAGACATAAGGGAATGTGTCCCCTCGAGTTTAACTTAGTCCACACAAGCCTGTGATGGGTTTAGGACTAAGGGTCTGGTAAGCCCAAGGGGGCACCAGCAAGGAGAACTCGGGTACCGTTTTTAGAACCTAAACCAGGAGACTTCGAAGAAATAGAGCCTACCCCAAAACCACATTCCAAAACCTAGGACAATTGTTTCCTAATCATTTGTTTTTTCTTATGTTTTTTTTCTTGTTATTTTTATTTTCATTTATTTTTATTTTACTAACCATTTGCCTTTGTGTTTGTTTTTAGCATTTGCATCATAACAAGAGGCCATTGATCCCTAAAAAGACGTTCATTACGCACAAAATAATCTGAATTAATGGATAAAGGTGTTGTAATACAAAGATTAAAACCCTGAGGTACGACTATGGTCCGAGAAGACTCAGAAGGAAAAGGGAGACAGTCTTCAAGACAGCTATGTGTCAGAGCTGGTTAGCTACGCCTCGATCAGCCTAAAGCAAAATGACGTACAAGAGCTTCGGGATATCTGGGACAGTTGGAAGAATGAGGTGAAACAGAAGTTCAGCCAACGGTACGGTGATGTTGCACTTTTGCTTCATGTTAAGATTGATGAGCCCTTAATTAGAGCCTTGGTTCAATTCTGGAACCCGGGATACAGTTGCTTCACCTTTAACCGGGAAGACATGGTGCCCACCATAGAAGAGTACACTACACTGCTGCATTGTGAAAACATCAAACTCGAGCGGGCCTACCTTAAGCACATTAAAAGTCAACCCTTCAAAAATACACTAGCTAAGGTTGCCGGAGTTGATGAAAAATGGGTAACTGACCGAGCTCGATGTAAGGGTAGTGGAGAAGGAATCGCTTGGCTTCATATCAAACAACTAATGAAGCACCATCCTGATGAATGGAAGACAATAGACCTGTTTGCATTAGGTCTGTATGGTCTAATTCTATTCCCAAAGACCTTGGGATACATCGATGCCACTGTAGTGGAGCTATTCGAACAACTCTCGAGAAGGGTCAATCCAGCACCAGCCATCTTGGCGGAGACCTTTCGATCTCTCAATCATTGCCGAAGAACTGGCGGAGGAAGATTCACCGGGTGCATTCAGCTCCTTCAAGTCTGGATTCACAGCCACTTCTGGAAGACTGACGGGGTTGCCTACCGCCGTTTCAGCACCACCTATTCACCTCTAGGTGAATTTATTACCTTAAAATGGCATGAAGGCGCCTCGAAAGAAAATGGATGAAGGTCTTTACGCATCTTCAAGACCGAGATATTGTTTGGAGAGCCCCTTGGTTATTCCTCAGTGATGTTCTTTTTCGATGTGGTGACTCCGACACTGTGACCTTACTTGGACTTTGGGGAGCAGTCGGGTATGCTCCGCTATTAGCACTTAGACAATATGGAGCACGTCAGTTTGTCCCAGCAACATGCGGGTTAGCTAGGTCAGAGTTTGAGTATCACGGCGACAGCTATAAGAAAATGATCAAAGAAGTAGCCGATTCGTGGAGGAAAGTATTCCGGATGGATGTTGTAGCTGCCAGAAGTATGCTCACTCCGGATTATGTGCAGTGGCGAAGATTGAGAAAGAATGACAATATCCCTGTGCCAGACTGTGATGACACCCGGACCATGGAGGAACATCTCAGGCATGTCCCTTCTGAACTAGAGATAGCTAAGACCGAGTTTGAAGCCGTGAATAATGAGCTGAAGCAAAGGATAAAGGAACTTGAAGCTGAACGTTATCAGTGGAAGCTTGATGCTGACTCTCAGAAAGATCGGGCAGAAAAACTGGAAAAAGAACAAAAAAGAGTCCGTTTTGAGCTCGAAGACTTGAGAAAGGGGTATCAAGATAAGGTCAAGGATAACTCCAAGTTGAAGGTAACCTCTGAATACTGGAAAGACGAAGCTCATAGCCTAAAAAGAAAGTTCGAGGGGCCTGATGAGAGAGCTTGGAAAGAACAAACAAAGACTGCCCAAAGACGCTTGGCAGATAGTCAATATCAGAACCAACGCTTGAGAGTTCGAGTAGCTGACTTAGAGAAACAGCATGAGAAAGATGGCAAGACGATAGCTGAGTTAGAAGCTATTATAGATGGGTTCAACAGGCAAGCAAACGAGCTTCAGATGGTGCCCTTCGACGGAGGACTACAATGGCGTTTCCGTTGGGAACAAGCACAACGAAGGGTGAGGGCCCGAGACGCAACCATCCGAGATTTCCTGGATCAAGTGCAAAAGCAGCCCGTCATCTTCACGGCCTAGCAAGGGAAGCTGGTGTGGTTCGACAAGGCATTCAACCAGTGACAGATGAAGGCAGAAGACTTGTCAACCTACTGGAAGCTGTTCGGGGTCTAGAGGATTTAGTCCGAATGTACCTTTAATCTGTCTTTATGTCTCTAAAAAGATAAAACATTTTTGTCTGGATAAGGATTATTTATAATAATGAACACTTTTCTGGATCAATGCCTCCAATTGCATACATCATACATTACACTTCTTGCATTTTATATTTCATGTTTGTTTATTTTATATTTTCCATGTTTTTACATTCATATTAACTAACAGAACATGTCTCAGACACCGAGCTTACCACCGCAAGCATCAGATACACATCACCCGCACAATACTCGAGCAAAAAAGAGACAAATGGAAGCCAGAATGGAGAAGATCGAAGAACATGGCAAGACTTCAAAAGGAGCTAGAAGATAAGATGGCTCAGAACAGTGAAAGTACTCTTGAGTCCATCAAGAAAAATCAGGAGTCTTGGTCGACCAAATCGTAGCCAAGTTGTCAGGTCACAGCAAGCTAGTGCATCAGGGGGCATCTCTTCCGAGGGGGGTGGCCATACCACCAACCCGCAAGTGGTTCTCTCACCCGGAATATTACCCGGGACGCATCTGCTACTAAAGGGAAAGCAGCACTACCCGGGGACTCATTCGCTACCAAAGCGAAAGTTGCACCTGCTGTGAAGATACAAACTTCTACAATCATCCCTGATGATCATCCGGATGATTATAATGTCCCAGACTTTGACGAGGAAGATAAAGCCAAAAAAGATGGAAGAAAAGATAAAAATATTAGAAGATCAAATAAGATGGTCCAGGGAGACCATGATTATTATGGAGTGGACGCAATGGAGCTAAGCCTAGTTCCAGACTTGGTACTTCCACCAAAGTTTAAAATTCCTGAGTTTGAGAAGTTCGACGGGAACAGCTGCCCTTCAGCCCATATCACTATGTTCTGTCGAAAGATGACAGGATATGGAGGGAATGATCAACTCCTGATCCATTGTTTTCAGGAGAGCCATATGTGGAGCATATAGCATATCAACGATATGAGACCGGTCATGTTACAAGCCTGGAGAAGAAACACAATGAGAGTTTCCGACAGTACGCACAGAGATGGAGGGATTTATCTGTGCAAGTTCATCCACCTTTGGATGAAAGGAAACTAGAAAGCTGTTTGTACAGACCCTGAAGGCACCTTACTTCGGCATTTGGTAGCAATCACGGCGGGGAGTTTTTCAGATTTAGTCATGGCGGCGAAATGATCGAGCTCAAATTCCACAGCAGCTGTACCATCCGGTACTTCTAGACAGAACCAGAGAGAACCGAGAAGAGAAAGGGAAAGGGAGCAGTTTGACCCCATTCCATGACGTAATAAGAATTATACCAACAGCTCTTCGACACTCATGCAATGTTCGCCTTCCTATGAATCCAATAAATCCCCCTTACCCGAAATGGTATGACGAGAGCTCATTGCGAATACCATGGCGGTGTGCGGGGCATTCGATTGAAAGTGTCTCGCATTCAAGAGACTTGTGCAAAGAATGAGAACAAGAATTGGATCACTTTCAACTCCGGAGCACCAAACGTCGCTCAGAATCCCTTGCCCAATCAAAATCTCCTTGGCTGGGTATGGAGCCAAATGGTAAAGGCAGGATTCCTTGCACCATATTCAGATACGATAGAAAATGAAGATGGTAACCATTGTTGTTACCACAATAAAGAAGGGCATAAAGTGCAAGATTGCCCAGAATTTAGATTGTTAGTCCAGCTCACGATGGATCGAAAGGAGTTGGAATTTTACGAAGACATTCAAGATTCTTGGGAAGCAGATGTTTGTGCCACCGGAGAATCATCAGATAGAAAATTTGGTAGGGGTAGTCCTTTGATAATTACACTAAGGCAGGCATGATAGTGACAACACAGCTAAGGTGGTATCTCCGCACCGCGGCCTTTTCAATATAAGGACAATCGGCAAGTGCCATGGAAGTACGAGTGTCAGGTGAGCACTTCCGGAGGAGGTAATAGTAAAGGGGCAAAGACCAACTGGAGCCATTCAAAGAAGATGTGCTAGTCGTCAATGAACCTATAAAGGAGGAAGAAGCTAAAGAGTTCCTCAAGATTGAAGCACAGCGAGTACAACATTGTAGAACAGCTCCACAACTTACCTACACGTACTTCAATGCTAGCTATTTTTAAGCTCGGAAGCACACCGAGAAGCGTTGTTGAATGTCCTTAATCAAACGTTCGTGCCACAAGACATACCAGTCAGCCAAGATGGATCGACTGGTGAACAATATTCAAGCTGATAATCTCATCTCGTTTTCAGATGATGAGATTCCATCCGGAGGAAGAGGCCGAACAAAGGCGTTACATATACTACCTACTGTAAGGGGCACGCTTTACCAAGGTCTTAATCGATAATGGTTCAGCCCGAACGTGATGCCTTCGATTACATTGAAGAGGCTACCAATAGATACCTCATATGAGGGCTTGTCAGAATGTGGTCGAGCATTTGATGGGACCAAAGAGAGGTAATCGAAAGATTGAGGTACCATGACCATCGGACCAGTCACTATGATGTTGAGTTCTTGTGATGGATATCATGCGTCCTATAGCTGTCTCTTGGAAGGCGTGGATTCATCAAGCAGGTGCAGTACCCTCCACGTTGCACCAGAAAGTTAAATTTGTCATTGATGGGGCCTTAGTAATTGTCAACGCTGAGGAAGATATAGCAAGCGTGACCACAGAGGCTCCATACATCGAGTAGGCGAGGGAAGCGGTAGAATGTTCGTTCCGTTCCCTGGATTTGTGAATGCCACATTCGTGGCAGAAGGAAAAAAGAATCCCAAGACCTCGACTCTCCAAATGCACAAGGATGGAGATCAAGCAAACCCTAGGCCGAGGCGCAGAACCGGGAGAGGTTTTGGGAAATATTTGCAAGGAATGATCACCATGTCCGTCCTATCCCAAAATTAGACCAATTGGGCTCGGCTTTCAGCCCGGTTATCATGAAAAGAAAGGAAATTCAAAAGAACCGGAGAGAGGATAGCCAGATTGACTGGAAACGAACTCCAATGGAAGCCTATGACATTCCCGCCGCTCTTCAGAACATTCAAGTCAGGTGGTTATGTGTTTGAGACCACCATGTCCGAGTTACAAACGGCTTGGAAGATTGAATGTTAATGCCGTGACCACAGAAGATGTTGATAGATCCGGGATATGCCTTCTGCCACATGGGTTCGTGCCTAGCAGTTGGTCGGTGGAAGAACTACCTGTGGTTTACAAGAATCTTTCAGAGTAATATTCGAACTATCCCTATTTGCCTAACCCGGGGCAATAGATGATCTTTTGAAGGGTGAATAAATTTTGTTTAAGTTAAAAAGGATGCATTTTTCTTTTCTATGGCAAACAAATTTTTCTTTTATTATTATCTATCTCCCTCATTCCAGTACTTCATTTCCAGTTACTCTCGAAGTTAGTTCTTGACCATTCCGTGTGGGATATTATCCTCTCACACATACACATCTTCCTCCTTTCAGGTTCCCAGATAACGATAATGTGGGCACTAATGACCCTGATCCGGAGGTGGATTTGAATCAACCATTGTCTTGGGGAATTTGAGAATGCGATAATGAAGAAGAGTACAACTTGCCTACGAATTGTTGAGAATGATAGAAAAAGAAGAAAAGCAATACTGCCACATGAGGAGGCGATCGAAATCTTAAATTTGGGCACTGAGGAAGATCGAAAAGAGGTTAAAATCGGCACAACTCTTTCGACTGAAGCAAGAAAAAACCTGATAGCCTTACTTCAGGAGTACGAAAATGTGTTTGCTTGGTCGTATCAAGACATGCCGGGACTAGACACAGATATGGTAGTTCACAAACTGCCAATCAAACCAGAATTCAAACCAGTGCAGCAAAAACTGAGAAGAATGCGACCAGAAATGCTCCTTAAGATCAAGGAGGAAGTCAAGAAGCAATTTGATGCCGGTTTTCTCCAAGTAGCCAAATACCCTGAATGGGTGGCCAACATAGTGCCTGTGCGAAGAAGGACGAGAAGTACGCATGTGTCGATTACCGGGACCTTAATAAGGCCAGTCCCAAGGACAACTTTCCTCTGCCACACATAGACACTCTGGTGGACAACACGGCCGGGAACGCCTACTTTTCATTCATGGATGGATTTTCGGGGTACAATCAGATCAAGATGCATCCCGAAGACATGGAGAAGACCACTTTCGTCACAATGTGGGGAACTTTCTGTTACAAAGTGATGCCTTTCGGATTAAAGAATGCTGGGGCAACATATCAGAGAGCTATGGTGACCCTGTTCCACGACATGATGCACAAAGAAATCGAGGTTTATGTCGACGACATGATTGTCAAGGCACAGACTGAGAATGAACATGCCGAGAATTTGAGAAAGCTCTTCCAGAGATTGAGAAAATTTCAGTTACGGCTGAATCCTAGCAAGTGCACCTTCGGGTGACATCCGGGAAGCTATTAGGCTTTGTAGTCAGTAGAAAAGGCATCGAGGTTGACCTGATAAAGTCAAGGCTATCCAGAGTCTACCTCCACCACAAACACAAAAGGGGTCCGAGGTTTTTTAGGAAGATTGAATTACATAGCTCGGTTTATATCTCAGTTAACCGACAAGTGTGATCCAATCTTTCGCCTTCTTCGAAAAAATAGCCCTGGGGCATGGGATGAAAACTGTCAGATTGCATTCGAGAAGGTAAAAGAGTACTTATCTCGCACTCCTGTCCTGATGTCCCCTATCCCAGGAAAACCTTATTCTTGTATCTCTCCATATTCGAGAACTCCATGGGGTGTGTTCTGGGTCAACACGATGAGTCTGGGAAGAAGGAAAAAGCCATCTACTACTTAAGCAAGAAGTTCACCGATTGCGAGGTCCGATATCCTCCTATTGAGAAGGTTTGTTGTGCCCTGGTCTGGGCTACAAAAAGACTTCGACAATACATGTTGTATCACACCACTTGGCTGATTTCCAAGTTAGACCCACTAAAATACATGATGGGAGTACCTGCTCTATCCGGAAGGTTAGCCCGATGGCAGATGCTTTTGTCTGAATTTGACATCGAATACGTGAGCCAAAAAAGCGGTAAAAGGCAGCGCCATATCCGATTTTTTGGCAAGCAGAACTGATGAGAGCTATGAGCCGCTGGATTTTGATTTCCCAGACGAGGACTTAATGGCCATATCTTTAGAGGAAGCAAGCATTTCGGCGGACAGTTCCTGGAGAATGCACTTCGATGGGGCATCAAATGCACTAGGACATGGCATCGGGGCAATTCTAGTCTCCCCAGAAGGAGTCACTACCCATTTACCAGCAGACTGAACTTTGATTGTACCAATAACATGGCAGAATATGAAGCCTGTGTCTTGGGAATTCGGGCTGCACTAGGGCAAAATATAAAGACTTTACGGGTGTATGGAGACAGCCTTAGTAGTCTATCAGCTCCGAGGAGAGTGGGAAACCAAGGATATAAAGCTGTTAGAGTACCGAAAACTAGTGTTGGATCTGCTCGAAGAGTTCGACGAAGTCACCTTCCACTACGTGCCTAGAGAAGAAAATCAAATGGCTGACGCTTTAGCTACTTGGCAGCCACATTCAAGGCTGGCGGGGAGAGTCTGAAATGATGCCAATTAACATGCAGTCATACGAGTACCCAGCTCATTGTTACCAAATTGAAGAAGTGAAAGACACTAAGCCTTGGTACTACGACATTCTGCAGTATATCAAGCATCAGAGTTATCCAGAAAAAACCACTGAAATCGAGAAGAGAACCCTTAGAAGGTTGGCAGCTGGATATGTCCTTGACAGAGAGGTTTTATACAAGAAAAGCCATAACCAAGTTCTGTTAAGGTGCGTCGATGCCGAAGAGGCAAAAATGATAGTGGAAGAAGTACATGATGGGGTTTGTGGAGCACATGCAAATGGGCATATGATGTCAAGACAAATAATGAGATGCGGATATTTTGGTCCACACTGGAAAGTGATTGCATCAACTATGCTAGGAGGTGTCATAAATGTCAGATTATGGAGACAAGATAAATGTTCACCCATCCACTTCATGTAATGACGTCACCATGGCCTTTTCCGTGTGGGGCATGGACGTTATCGGGCAAATCCATCCGAAGGCTTCGAATGGTCACCGTTTCATTCTCGTAGCAATTGATTATTTCACGAAATGGGTAGAGGCCGCGTCATACGCCAGTGTCACTCAATCCACTATTTGCAAGTTTCTGAAGAAAGAAATTATATGTCGGTATGGTCTACCTGAAAGGATTATCACCGATAACGCAACAAACTTGAACAACAAGATGATGAGTGCTGCTTGCGAACAGTTCAACATAAAACATCACAATTCCACTGCTTACAGACCAAAGATGAACGGAGCAGTAGAGGCAGCAAACAAAAATATTAAGAAGATAGTGGAGAAAACAACTGAAACCTACAAAGACTGGCATGAGAAGTTGCCTTTTGCTTTGTTCGCCTATCGAACCTCGGTACGTACATCGACTGGGGCAACTCCATTTTCACTAGCCTATGGAATGGAAGCAGTGCTACCCATTGAAGTCGAGATTCCGTCTCTCAGGGTCTTGTCAGAAGTCAAACTAGATGATGCAGTGTGGGCACAATCCAGATATGATCAGCTTAATCTGATAGATGAAAAAAGACTGAAAGCCATTCATCATGGTCAAATCTATCAGAAACGAATGATCCGAGCACACGACAAAAAGGTGCGCCCGAGAATATTCCGTGAGGGGGATCTAGTGCTAAAAAGAATTTGGCCAGTCCAGAAAGATTTCCGAGGAAAATGGACGCCAAATTGGGAAGGACCTTATGTCGTGAAGAAGGCTTTCTCCGGAGGAGCCCTTATCCTGGCTGAAATGGACGGACCTGAGCTGCCACCATCCCATTAACTCGGACGCAGTCAAGAAATACTTCGCTTAGGATGAAAACCCGAGAGGGCGTCCTAAGTTGAAAAAAAAAATGAAAAAAGAAAGAAAAAAAAAGAAAAAAGAAAAAAGAAAAAAGAAAGAAAAAACGTTTGGGGTGAAAACCCGAAAGGGCGCCCTAAATTGAAAAAAAAGAAAAAAGGAAAAAGAAGAGAAAATAAGGTGGGTTCAAGATGAAAACCCGCAAAGGGCGTCTTGCAACTAAGGATGGGTCCAAGTTGAAAACCCGGAAAAGGCGATTTGGTTATCAACGGTGGAAACATCCCGGCACATGAATCTTCCACGAACTCAACAAATCGGAGAAATGTTGCACCCTCCCAAACGTTGTCGCATTTTCAAAGATCCTTTGGCAAAGGGCTGCATTCAAAGTCACCAAACGGCTTTTCAACTCAGAAGTGCCCACGTTATCGAGGTCTAAGACATTCATTTACACATCATTGTGTATTCGTTTTCTAGAATGTTTGCCATGTATTATTTGTTCTTCTCCTCCCTTATGAATAAAGACCATCTTTCCTCCAATACCTTTTGAGCATCTTGAATTAGATTTAAACCTAATGGTTTATTTATTTTTATGAAAGATAATCACATATTGTTGTACAAAGATTCATTGAAAAGTACAGGTACTCAGAAGCCGATCAAGGCTCATGCACATGCTTGAGATGGTTGAGGGGCATCTTCAAAAAAAAAAATCATCAAACATTTGAAGAATTTAAGATCAGAGATCGGAACTTCAAGCTCAAGAGTCAACAACGACAGGCCACCGGAGATCGAGATTACTCTCCAGAGCTCAGAATAACATATGTTGCATATGCATTTTAGGCATACCTAAGAGCATGACATCCATAACATCACATATGCATATCTTTGCAGGTTTTACCCAGAGCAATTTCAACTTCAAACGAAGGATATTGGACTCCAGACAACGCAAGTTCAACTTCACGACGAAGGGACCGCTGGTTGTCAACAAACATTTCTCAATTTCAGAGCCAATTTCAACTTCACAACGAAGGATATTGGACTCCAGACAACGCAAGTTCAACTTCACGACGAAGGGACCGCTGGTTGTCAACAAACATTTCTCAATTTCAGAGCCAATTTCAACTTCACAACGAAGGATATTGGACTCCATACAACGCAAGTTCAACTTCACGACGAAGGGACCGCTGGTTGTCAACAAACATTTCTCAATTTCAGAGCCAATTTCAACTTCACAACGAAGGATATTGGACTCCAGACAACACAAGTTCAACTTCAAGACGAAGGGACCGCTGGTTGTCAACAAACATTTCTCAAATTCAGAGCTAATTTCAACTTCACAACGAAGGATATTGGACTCCAAACAACGCAAGTTCAACTTCACGACGAAGGGACCGCTGGTTGTCAACAAACATTTCTCAAATTCAGAGCCAATTTCAACTTCACAACGAAGGATATTGGACTCCAGCAACGAAGGATATTGGACTCCAGGCAACGCAAGTTCAACTTCATGACGAAGGGACCGTGGTTGTCAATAAACAATTACCCAATTTCAGCTTCACAACGAAGTATCTTTGGCTAGAGACGATCCATGAGCTACCTCCAGAACTTGAGTTCGATTTCAACTTCACGAGTTCGATTTCAATTCACGACGAAGGATTCAGGCTCAGAATCTTCCAGTTTTAACTCAACCTCACGACGAGGGAGTCATCTCGTGTTTTAAAAACCAGTCTCAACATCGAATTTCAACTCTACGACAGAGGATATTCGATGTGGACGAAATTTATGTCTTTTAATCTTTGCTCTATTTTCGTTACACGACAATGAGCAAAGAGGGGCAGCTGAATACACTAAATTTCGTCCTTATATATATATTTATATATATTAATTATATATTTATTACATTTTTTCTTTTCTTTTCAGGGCCCAACAGCACCAGGCCCAAACCCACGTCAAACCCGTGTAGACTTAGGGTTTCCAGAAACCCTAAGCGCCGCATGCCCTCCCTCGATCTCATCCAGCGCCGTTCTGCTCAAGGATACCATGACCAAATTCCTTGATCCACAGCCCCCACGAGTCTTCGCCATACACGCCTCTATCCCATGCTTCTCGGCAACAGATCAACATCGTGGATGTTTAGGACACCAAAATAGCAAATAACAAGTGTTTTAGTCCAAACAAACCTCTTAAAATTCGGAACTAGAGATAGCATTATTATGTGTATAAATACCCATGTAATCAACAATATCAGGGGGTGGATACGATTTTACAAAAAGATTACACGAAAATTACCCAAGAACGTTAGCAGAGATACGAAAGGCAAAAGCAAGCATTTTTTTTGTAAGATTCCTCGGAAATAAATAAGAGAAGGTATCGTTTTTACCTTGTTCATTTGTATTTCACTCTTGCATGTTGATTCCTCCTCGCGATTTAGCTCGAAAATACCAAATAAAAATTTTGGCCGATGAACGGGAAAAGTTTCTGAGATCTATCTTTGTAGATCTAGCAATCCCGAGGGCCCGATCAAAAAAACTATTCGGATTTTTGGAAAACCAGAGGAAAGGAGCTTCGAAAAAAAAAAAAAAAGGTTTTGCCGCCGATGAACGGCGCGGCCGTTCCCGTTCAGCGGCGGCGGCGAGGCGGCGCAAGGTGGCCATCGGCCGTTTTCTGGATTTCATGGTGGCCGTGTTCTTCAGTTGAAGAACACGGTTGAATGTGGAGAGGAAATGAGAGAGGGACGAGTATTCGGGCGAAAGAAGAAGAGAAAGTGAAATAAAAAAACATTTGATCCGTTTATATCAGATCCGCGTTTTGCAATAAATTAGGGTAAACTACCCTTTTGGTCCCTCGCAGCTTTTAAAGAGTTATTTTGACCCCGAATTTGCTTTTGAATGGTCTCTAATTCTGATTTTCTTTCACTTTAGCCACCTAACTTGTTTTTTTGATTCAATTAATACTTATACTAACCTTTTTTATTTATTCCATATCATGTAATTATATATATCTATATACGTATTTTCTATATATTTCATCCATAACTTAGTGTTAATACATATATATTATTTTAATTAACTTTTTTTTTATCTAGCTACTACTACATCTTATAATTTTATACGTATTTATGTATTTTTATTATTTACCAATCTTACTCATTTTATCTTATATTATATTTCTATTAATATATTTTTTTTGCATTTACATATGTATATACATATATATATATATATATTCATTTTACCTATTATTGATATTTTTCCTTTTAATACTTTAATATATATATATTCTGTTTCATTCATTAATTATTTATTCCATTTTATTTTATTTATTTCCCCTTTTACTTTTTACTATTATTATTATTATTTATTTATGCTATCATATTATATTTTTTATTATTATATACGTATATGATTACTCATTTTTACTTTATTTCTATATATCTTTATGTATTTTTATATTCTACATATATATATATTTTATTATTTTCATCATTATTATTTCATTACTATTTTACTATTATAATTGCTATTTATTATATGTATATACGCATATTTTTTTTTCATTTTCATTGCTTTATATTTTTTTTATTATGTGTATTTTTTTATCCATTTATATTTTATATATTTTCTTTTTTTCTTTATTTGTATTTCGTTTTTTTCCTTTGCATATTTATTTTATATTTAGTCATATTTCATTCTTTTTTTATACATTGTTTTTTTTTATTGTTTCGTCTGTTCGCCCTATTTTTCTATTTTATTACTTCCATTACCTAACCTTTTCCTTGGCTTTTTGAGAGAACTTCAAACAATCAGTGGTAAGCAATTTGGATCAATATTTTACCTTTTTAATTTAACTTTCAATTTTCTTAATTAAAGACAACTGGAAATTACACAGTACCGAAAGGGCAGTTCAAGGGTGCTAGCCCTTCCTTGACTGTAACCGACTCCCGAATCCGACACATCTCTGGTAAGACGCAGATCAGGTAAGAAATAGGGTATCCGATCAACCCATTTATTTTTAAATAAATGATCGGTGGCGACTCCAATCCCCATTTTCCTAAGTCGAAGCCCAATTCCGGGGCCCAACCGAAAGACGGTTCCGACACTATGTATATAAATGTGGGAGTGGGTCACGCAATTTATTGGTAGAGATGTACTTGTGTGACGACATTATATTAATCACACCTACCAAAATGTTTTTTTTAAATAAAGACTAAAATAATTAAAAAAAAATTGACATAGAAAATAATTAAAATTTTAAATATAAATAGTTAAGCTTATTGAATTATATCGAATTGAGATAAAATTGATAGACTATATAATTTTAGAAGTAAGAGTGTAAATGAATCAAGCTTGAATGAGTAAGGTTGTGTCCGTGTCTGTTTTTTTATTTTTAAAGGTATTCAAGTTCAGTTTGTGTAAGCTTATTTATTTTTAAAGGTATTCATGTTTGTTTAGCGTTCGTGTATATGTTCGTAAACATGTTCATTTGCAAGCTAAAAATTGTAAAATTATGCAATTAGTGGTCAAACTCCTTAAGCTTCATAGTTTAAACTCCAAATTTCACCATATGTTTAATTTAGTCTCTACATTCACCAATATTTAAAATATAAAAAATAAAAAGTAAATGAGCTTGTTCATGAACATAAATGAATGAGTCGATAAATAATCTTATTCGCTAATATAAACAAATCAAACACGCTTCTATTCGCGTTCGTTCGAATATTAACATCGGTAACATTGTCGTCGGAGTTGACCCTTGTGCGAGAATATTACACGAGGTCCTTTAAAGGCGATATAATGCCTAAGAGCATGAAATGTTTAAGGGTTTGAAGCCCTCAATAGTTCCAATTCAAGACGATCATGACTCTCGGCGAGACTGGCTTCCACGCTTCTATTCGCGTTCGTTCGAATATTAACATCGGTAACATTGTCGTCGGAGTTGACCCTTGTGCGAGAATATTACACGAGGTCCTTTAAAGGCGATATAATGCCTAAGAGCATGAAATGTTTAAGGGTTTGAAGCCCTCAATAGTTCCAATTCAAGACGATCATGACTCTCGGCGAGACTGGCTTCCATCCTTGATTTATCCTAGAGATTTGAGTTTGCCTCCGTTGTCAATCACTACTATTAGGTAAAGATGGTCCAATATGCCAAGCGTGTGAAAAAAATTAGCCCATTAGACTATCTCTAAAATTAATTGGGATCTATGACAAATGTTACAGTGCATGGTATCATGCCCACATGACAAGTTTGCCCAAATAATATTTTTTTATTTAAACTTGTCATGTCGAGACGACGAATTTCAATAAAATATAATTTTGTATTAGTTTTCGTCGCGTTAGAGTGATAAGTTCTAATAAAAAATATATTTTATTAAAACTCATCACGTCTAGGTGACGAATTCCAAGTCATTGTAACAAATACCGTAGTTCCCAAAATAAAAAATATGGTGTCGTATTGAATTAAATAATTAGCCCGCATACGATATTGGGCCAAAATTGCCCTACTATCACCCTCAACTAGTGCCACAACATCCAAACCATCAACGTTTATTTATCTTTTCCTTAAGTGTGTCCAATCCTTCCCCCTAGTTCATGAGTAACAATAAACTTTTCCATGCTGGAGCAAATGGGCAACATAAGAAGAATATGATTCTATTGAAAATGGTGGGGGTTAATGGGTGGAGGGTTTCAACAATATTTTGGATATTGCAACGAATTACTTCCCCAATCTCTATCAATCATCTAAGGGTGAATCTTCAGGCTTGATAGTCGATGCTCTCGAGACTTTGTAGGGAGTTCTTGGTAGAGCAAGTCAAAGCCATAATTTATGGTCTTTAATTTGGTAATGATATAATTTATTTGTGTCTTAGCCTTCTAAAAGGGCAAACTATAAAGGATAGGGTTAATAAAAGTCATTGTATTGATTCCTAAAGTAGAAAATACTAAGTTATTGAAAAACTTCAGTTCGATTAGCTTGTACTTGATTATTTAAAACCTTGTGTTAAACTCTATTGTTAATTAACTTAAGCACGTCATGCTTGTTTTCACTAATGAAAACAAATGTGCCTTTATTCTCAAGAGGTTAGTCTCCGATATTGCACACCAATTGTTCCACTATTTGAAATGGTTAAAAAATGGACCTAATGAAGGGACTTCTAAGTATGTATGGAAGAGGTATATGACCGTGTTGAATTGAGGTTTTTACATAATGTCATCTTGAAATTGAGATTTGCTAATACAGGAGTCGATCTTATTATGTATTGTGTTACATCAGTATATTATTGCTCGAGGATTAATGATAATGTTTTATATTGTTTCGGTCCGGAAAAGGGATCGACACAAGATGGCCCCTTGTTTCGTACGCATGGTCTTTTAGCATTAATCAATGCTGCGAAGAGAGCTCATCGGTTCTAGGGTGTTTGTGCAAGTCAAAATGGACCATGGGTGAACCACTTCTTTATGCGGATGATACTTTGGTATTCATGAAGAATTCAGAGGCTGAAGCCATGAGATTAAAGGAAATGTTGAGGGTGTATAAAGCTTACTCGGACAAAACAACATTTCGTGAAATATATGGTTTATTGTAGTATTAACATGAGCGAGGTACGCTGACAACATATTATGAATATTCAAGGGGCTCGAGAAAAGCTGATCTGCGTCTATACTTGGTTATGCACTGATTTTTAGTATAAGTTTTTTAATAGTTACACTCGTTACAAATTAGTATTCAATTCAATGCCAGATGCAAAGCATATTCAGAGTGTGTATGTGTCCATCCTAGAATCCGAATTTCTTTATGCGTCCATACGAAAAATTTCAATAATTAATGTGTATGCCCACCTTAAAAATATTTCTGGATCAGCCATTGGTAGTATTTATTCATAATCTTACTACTAACGTCGCTCGGTGAGTTCCAGCGTGATTGGATGATCAAAAGGGTTTTGGGTTGGACAAAAAACTATCTAATGGAGGTAGAGAGTTCATCAAATCTCCCCCGACCTGCCAAACTACATAATGTCTTGCCATTTACTCCTAAATGGATTTCTGATTAAATGATTTTGGAAATGGACTATCGGTGGTCCGATAAGTGGCCTTCGTTTTCCACTCTCTCCTAAATGGATTCCTTGCCTAATGATTTTGGAAATGAAGAACTATTGGTTGTCTGATAAGGTATTAACTTTGCACTATTGGGTAAACGAGTTTGGAGCTTAATTCGAGATACAGGCTCTCTTTGCTGATAGGCACATACATCTGGCTGCTATGTATTTCTCTAATGCCCGACATTTTTATTCAAAGCTTGGGACAAAGGCATCAGTATTTGCATTGACTATTATTTTCAAAGCCATGCAAACGTCGAATGAGGGTTTATTCTGGCGAATAGGTCTTGATAGTCATGTTCGTATGCATGTGTACCAGTGGGGTGGCATTAAACCAATGATTTTGCTAATACATACTTCGATGTACAAGATAAGCCCATTCTGTGAGGGCTTCATGGGGTTGCTCACAAGAGAGGATGAACAACATGTTTTAACCTATCCTATAGCTTCTATCCAAGAAGAAGTGATTGTTTACCGTAATCATTCTACTAAGGTCAAGTTGTTTATATGATCACTAAGGCAATCCACATTTGTTACGTGAACCTATATGTATATATGGATTTGATAGGTACCGTAAGCTCCACAACCAGCAACGCAAAATCATACATGTATATATGGTAATTGCTAAGACATCCGATTGATTCATATGTATAAAGCTTAATACATGCAGACAGTGCTTCTATTTAGATTACCAAGTCCATTAAAAAGACCTATATCGTATTCCTTCTGAGTACCTGGTTTCCGTCAGTTCGGACTATAGAAATTGACGGATAGTGCATTCAGATTGAGAACACCAGTCAATGGCTTAGAGAAGGCCCGGTAGCTGACCCTGCGCAATCAATTTAAGGATGAAGAAGAGTTCAGATTTAAATCATAAGAGGATAGGTGATTGAGAATTCAAAAGAGATACATGCTCTGTCAAATGGTACGATATACTAACCATCTTTTTCTATGTCTGTCGTCTTCCAAACAATTGTATTAACAGTGCAGCACTGATAATAGGACCATACCGTGTGAAATTCCAGGGTATCTCCTCCGGACTTACGAACTTCAACCATGCAAAGTGAAGGAGCCACCTGAAAAACCTGAAAAGGGAAAGATAGATAAGATCATAAACAACTGTTGAAGATTACCGATTAGAAATTTAATCATAAATGATAAAATATTTTTCACTTTTCCACTCAACCATGCAAAGCCTAAGACCGAAACAGGGGTACCTCTGTTGTAACAGCCAAATGGCCCTTGCGTCCAGTTTTTTCTCCCATAAGCTTCATCTGAGATGGGGTAAAAGAAGGGAATTCATCATAAATGAGAAATTGATCAACAATTGATTACTGATTTTATAGTCAAAGTTCTAAAGTGTCTATTTCATCCAACAAGACCCAAGGAAATGGAACACTTCTATTCTATTAGAAAGAACTCGATGCCAAGACAATCTTTACGAAATTAAGTTGGTGACAAGCACCAACAAAAACTGAATCTTGTTCAATCAGTGTTCATCAAATATAGCATCAGTGCTTCACAGAGCAGGCAATAAGAGTCACAAATAAATGATAACATAGATTAACTGTAAATTGAGCAATCAAGTTTCTTGAGAAGATAAAAGTAGTCCAAATGAAGAGGATATGAAGAGATTAAACCTTGTAGTTATTTTTCTTCACACCAAAACCCATGGGCATCACAGCTTCTTCTATTTTCGAGATTATCTCATTAGCAGGACATTTTGATGTAAATCTTGTTTCCTGTTTAACAAGTCCCTGTAGAGAGGAAATTGCAACCACTTTAACATACAAGGATATGCAGTTTGGGAGTTTAACACATATGATCCCAAGACTAGGACAGAAAGAAACATAGTCTATTAGATTTGACAGTCTTTTTGTATGATTGTATCAGTGAATATTCGACTATGCTGCATCAAGTACTAAAACTTCATTTTCAGCAAAAACGAACCAATAAATGATGGGACTATGGGAGATAACAGATGAATTATCAATGACATGTTCATAAAATTTATCTGATGTATCATGTATCTTTCATGGCTACAAACCAAAGGGCTTTCACTTCACTGGAGTAATCGAAATGTGAGATTCTCAAGGGTCCTATTTTCCATCTTTTGCTTAATATATCACATGCTAAGTAACAATAACTAGATTGCATACCATTTGCTTCTCAAATAGACTACCAAGGTTGAGTCCCTGAGATGTTGAGATAAGTTCAAATGCATTCATAGTAGCAGGTGCAACAGACCCTTCTTCACGTCGTTCAACTACAAGGTTTTGAGAATCCTGCAACAAAAATCATGTAAACTCTCTTACCCATCAATCATTGCATGAACACCACAAACATGTCCAATATGTTAAAAAACACAACCCTTACCCCTGATTCATTGAAAATGGCATCTACATCATCAAGACTAACATCAGCTTGCTCAAACATAGGTGGCATATATCCTTTCTTAAACCACTCATTCTCAATAATCTCAGAAATAGTTATCCTCTGGTTCAATCACAAGTAACAAGGAGTGAAAATCAAATCCAAAAACAAAATTAAAGAGAACGTCAAGGCCGACCTTTGGTGCAAATTGAATTAAGAAATAGCACCAGAAAAAAATGGAAAAAGGAGAAAGAATAGGCAAAGGGAAATAGAAAAGAACTTACGGTCAATGGATTAGGATCTAGAATTCTCTTGATTAATTTCTTTGCACTTGAGGAGAACCATGGAGGACAATTGAAGTCAGCCTTAAATATCTGCAGACACAAAATAAACTCCTTGAGAAATCATTTTAAACGCAGAAGACAAAATCATTAATCAAGTGGAAGATGGTTGATCAGCAATATACAGCATGTTGTTGAGCATAGATACAAAGTACAAACACAGCAGACATCTGTTTTCCTGAACTTATTTGTAAGCACATGAACTTTTATTATTGATGTTTCCAAGGTACTGTCCTACCTGGCTGAGTTAAAAATACCTCCATGGAGAAATGATAGTTTGCCAAGCCAACTACCAAAGATAACTAACATTTTCAATATTTCAATTTATATATATTTGAAAAATCATTTTATTCTTTAAAAGTAATAATATTGATGGACACTGGTTAACAAAAGGAATATAGGGTCCAGATAAATATTTACCAGGAGAAATTGATCATTTCCAGAATATCACATCATTTGATTCTTCAATTAATATGTCAATGGTGATTTTATAAGACATAATAGTTTAGCAAGAATGTTCACTTTGAAGTAAAAGAAAAATAACTTTGAAAGAAATTGAGAAAACAACCACCTTCTTGTATAAACCCATTAAATTGGGGTCCTCAAAAGGCAAGTAGCCGGCCATTAAGACAAAGAGTATCACACCACATGACCAAAGATCAGACTTAGCTCCATTATAGCCTTTATCGTTGATCACCTAAAGAGAGATGGAACAAAACAATAAAGAAAAGGTAATGGAGTATTAAGAAACGGAATTTTGTTCGCAAAAAGAATAATGCAAATATACCTCTGGAGCAACATAATTTGGTGTTCCGCAGGTTGTGTGAAGTAACCCATCATCCCTATATGAAAAGGATAAGATAGTTTTGAATTGTCTTGTCAGTGCATTACAAAAAGTTGCATGCTAAACAGCCATCCACCGATGTGGTAGGCAATGGAAAATCAACTATAATGAACTTTTGGGGTCTGTCATCTTCTTTTGCTGACCACAAATTTCTAGCGCTCAAACAAGACAAAAATCACACATGCAAAGGGGTAAAGTGTAGTATGGTAAAGTGTGGTATAATACAATAAAGAGCAAGCAGCCATAAAAGTGCTTCACAGGGAATATAAAATCTTGGGAGAATATTATCATTGAGGAGAGAGAGATTATAAGACATAAAGCAGCACACTCACTCCAACTTGCTGAGGTAAAGCACTCAAACCAAAGTCTGAAACTTTAAGAACTCCATTAGCATCCAGCAGCAAATTCTCTGGCTGTAAAATACAAAACACAGCTCTGCTGCATAAATTTACACATTTAACTGTTTTAGACAATGGGGCAATGAACTTAAAAAAATATCCCACACCTTCAGGTCTCGATGGTAAACACCTCTGCTATGGCAATAATCTACAGCATTAATAAGCTGTTGAAAGTATTTTCTAGCTTCATCTTCCTTAAACCTCCCTCTGCTAGCCTGGCACAAGAAGATAAGCAGGACACAATGCCAGATTACTATATGGCACTCAATTGCTGATGAACAATTGCGAGTTTATTCCTAGTTGCACTTTTACTTTTCCCAAAGTAAAACATAAAACTATACGTTTGTGTTCTTACAATTTTGCCAAAAAGTTCACCACCAGTTACAAATTCCAGGACAATGTATATCTTTGTCTTGCTAGCCATCACCTGTACCAATAACGTTGCTAGAAGTTACAAAGCCGAGTCCACTTCTTACAAACAGTAGAGATTCAAAAGTGAGCAAATACAATATACAAGGAAGAAATGCATGAGAGAAATTAAACAACAAGATACCCAAAGAAAAGCTTTGTAACAAACCTCGTACATTCGGATGACATTTGGGTGTCTAATGAGTTTCATTGTTGAGATTTCACGTTTAATCTGCAAACAACAAAGAAAAAGGAACGATGCAGCACATGCAAGGAAAAACAGAAATGAGATTCAGATGGGGGGGGGGGGGGGAAGAAAGATTGACATCCAAGTGTCGCACTGAATAAGGAGAAAAATCGATGAGTGTGTAATAATTCAAAAATAATTTTTTTACATGAATAATTTCAAAACCTGGAGATTGAAACATTGTTGAAAATATCACCCATCTTTCATTGACTTATAAGTCGAACTGTACCTTCTTTTACAAGCTAATCCCCAGAAATATCTAAAAGTTGCAGATTTTGAAACACAGGATCATCTTTTTTATTCTAAAATAAGTTATACAGGACCAAAGTTAGATTTGACTCATTTTTCGACATACCCATTTGTCTACTAAATCATGAACACATCACTAAATCATCTCATTCTCACGATTCCTAATTGAATCATTAGAAAAAGGACGAAAAGAGGTCCGTTAGCAAACAAAATAAATAAAAACAATCAACTGTCACAAATCGACATCACAAATCATGTTTAGGATCCTGATCAAGACAAAGCTAAAGCAATTAATCTGAACCAGGAACAGGAAAATAATCCAAGTAACTGATTATCAGTAACTAGTAAAAGAAACCAACCAAACAGTTAAACATTACAAAAGAGAATTCAAATCAACATAAAATTAAGATTCCGTATAAAGAAAAAAAATCCACAAATCAAATCGAGTCAATTAGCGCAGTAACATTCCGTACAAGAGTTTTTATTTTCCTTTTTTGAAAAAGTACCTGGCCGATCATCTTATGCTTCATGACTTTCTCTTTATCAACAATTTTGATTGCTACATTCTCACCTGTCTCGAGATTCCTCGCAAATTTCACCTTCGCGAATGATCCTTCTCCCAGCGTCCTCCCTAGTTCGTACTTCCCCACACGTGTCTTGCTCGATGCACTCGTGCGATTCGCCATCTCTTTCTCCGATATTCCTTTCTTTTTTTTCTCTCTTAAATTTCTTTTTCGAAAAAGAAAAACACCTTTCTTCTCTGTTTCTCCTAAAGCTTGCAATTAATCAAACACCTCTTCTTCTTGCATGGCTGCCATACCCGAGACTTCGCAACCCTCATTTTCTCTCTCTCTAATAACACGAATTCAAGAACTCAAACTCCTATTTGTAAAGATCAAAACCGGAAAATCTTTACAACTCAATTATGGAGGGAGTAATGTTGGGGAGAAAGAGAGCAGAATCAGTGGGCGAGGAATCAAACATGGGATTAATCATCAGCTGAGAATCGTCTCAAGAGATTTGAAATAAATCCTTTTCGATCTGTGCGTTACCAAATTTTTACTTCGAATCGTTCTACCTAAACAATCTCTTCTTTCCCATGACGAATTCCATCTGCAGGAAAATTTAAAGGAGATTAGCGTAGAAAAATCAACTCAGGGAAGTACAAGGACTGGTTGAAAATTAATTAAAAAAAAGTAAATAATGGAGGAGATTGATATTATTATTTAAATAAGAATTTGTTTGATGTATGATTTGATTTTTAAATATAGTTGCAGAGATATTTAATATAAAAACCTTTATTATTAAAATATTATTAATATATTTATTATTATTAATAATAATATATTTAATTTTATTTTATGTTTAGCAGTATTTTAAATTTTCCTTAAAAGCAGTACCTTAAAATTTCCTAGAAAGACGACTGTGGAGTTGGCAACTCTATAGATAAAAATAATAATTGTTTAATATAAAAATAAATGTCTAAAAAATACCTTAAAAAATATTTTAGTGTCTAAATATTTTTTTATTAAAAATATGTATATAAAGTTTTCTCTGTTATATTTTTATGTTTCTATTGTTAAAAAATTATTAAATGACACATGTCAAGCTATATTTTAAAAAAAATAAAAAAATAATTTAAAAATAATTTTTAAATTTAGACGCGACACGTGTTATTTAACCATTAATTTAACGATATGCACCTAAAAGTGTAATGAAAAAAACTTTAGCCACCTATTTTTAATAAAAAATTCTTTAGATACCAAAAATTAATTTTGAATATAATAGGTGTTTTAAAAAATTTAGGCTTAATACAAAAATAATTGACTACGCTATACTTAAAATTAATTGTTGGTGTCTAAAGAATTTTTTATTAAAAATAAGGGTGAAACTAGAAATTTATTATAGTATTGTTAAAATATTTTTGTTCTTCATAAATACAATTCTTTTTAATTGAGGAGTGCGAGATAAAATTTTCTTTATTTATTTTTTAAATATATATATATCTATTTATTATTAATTAATATTAAAAAAATAATTGACGACCCCGTAAAATTTTACCTCTAATGTGTCTATTGTTTTCTCTATTAAGTTTTTTAATTAAATACTTCAGGCCCTATTAAACCTAAATAATAAAATTAATTTGAACAGCGTTTAATTGACGCTGACCTTGGCATATATAATATTAGAACTTAGAAGTATACTGCTTAGCTTTCAGCCTTCCACGATTTAATCTTCAGAATATTCCTCTATGTTTGGAGGGCTGAGATTTAATCTTTGGAATATTCCTCTATGTTTGGTGTTGACCGTTTTATTTACCCACCATAAATACAAATACAGTCACTGTCGCAGATATATTTGATAGAGAAAATTAACCTCAGTGACCAAAAATCCCATATAATATACGATTTTAACCAACTTTTTCCGGATTTGCCAAAATGACCAACAAAATCGCAATGCGATCGCTAATTCGCAACGCGATCTCCATTATCGCAAATTCGCGTTGCATTTTCGCAATGCGATAGTTGAAAATCGCGTTGCGATGGTCTACAGTATCGTTGCGATTTTCCCAATTCGCAATGCGAATAAGTAAATCGCAACGCGAATTGGGAAATTCGCAATGCGAATAAGTAAATCGCAATGCGATACTGACTATCGCAATGCGATAATAAAAAATCGCAACGAGATACTTACTTTCGCAACGCGATACTGACTTTCGCAACGCGATAATACATAATCGCAATGCGATTTTCAAAGCGCCATTAGTATCCTGGCCAAGTATTTTATTTTTAAATTCCAAACATGAATATAAATATATTGGAACACTGAACTGTCCACAGTATATCCCGTAATCGCAACTCATAACCTAAAACCTAAAATCACAACTCAGTCCCATCTCCATCTCTCACTCTCTCACCCATCTCCGACGAAATCCGTCCCCATCTCCGGCGAAATCCGTCTATCTAAATCTCTCAGAGCCACCCCTCACAATCAGAAATGGAAAATCAACCAAATCAACCAACGAGGGTTAGTTTTTTTAATTATTTTCTTTTTGAAATTTTTGCATTATTATTAGGTTTTTCATATTGAAATTGATGATAGGTTTACTGGTAATTTCAATAATAGATTAACCATTTCACTTAGATTGCTTATTAAATCAACCAAGAATCGCAACGCGAAATGCAATCGCAACGCGATTTTAGTTTCGCGTTGCGATTCTCTCGTTGCGATAGTCATTTTCGTATTGCGATTTTCATTTTCAGAAACTATTCTTCTTCTGCAAATTGAAACTTGAATGAATTGCATTACTTCAACCAAAAAACAAAGACAAATACGAAATTCACAGTGTTGCATATTTAAGTTTGAAGAATAAACTACTACTATTTATGTTTATTAATGTTTTTTGTATATCTTCACAGTGTAGTTTTTGGTATATAATTTAGTATGTTTATTGTTTTTGTAGAACTTTTATTCGGCTCAATTGACCTTGAGAAATAAAGTCAGCCTGGCCAAAACAATTGCGTCGAAGCTTTCACCTGCACAAAGAAAAATGTTGAGGATACATGCTTCGGGCCATGGCTGAAAGTACAACATCCTGGTGGGAGATGCGATGTTGACACACCTGTTTCTTCAAACCATAACTAGAGATCTACCAGACTATACAACGTCGTGATGAAGAGATATGGTTTGATTTTCCACCGGCGTATACGTGTTTTGGGCGGGAGGAGTTTTGCTTAATCGGTCTACGCTTCGGACACGATGATGTAGGTCGGTACACTAGACACATTACCCGCCCATCATGGCTATCCGGGTTTTTCATGAGCTGGAGAGGCCGAGTCTACACGTAGAAGACCTGACAAGATTTTTGAATAATAAAGATGGTTTTACTCGGATGGATGACGTCGACGTTTGTCCGAGTATGCCTTCTAATTCTTTTGCATGCCGGCTTTTTAGGCAGAGAGGCCAGACAACCTATTCCAAATGATCTAATCAAATTGGTAGAAGACCTAAATGCGTGGAACCTGTTTCCGTGGGGCTCGTATTTATGGAAAGCTACATGGAATAAGTTATCGTCTGCCTTGGATGATCGAAAAAGTTTGCATGGCGATGGTTCCAAATACACTTTGACAGGCTTTATTTGGGCCTTTAAGGTAAGAATTTTTATATAATGTTTCCAAAATTATAAGTAATTATTTAACAATTACTAATGTTTGTTATTATATTGTTTGTAGATTTGGATATTGAGGCCTTTCCCGCCATGAAGACATATGCAATAAAAACTTCAAATAATTCCCAGGGCTATTTCCTGGAAGAGGAAACGAACCTTGCAATGGAAGATTTACTACGGTATACGACAATAAATAATGTAAGTTAACATAAATACTACCATATGTTTATAAACAAGTATTACTAGTACACATTTAACTTTGTTTAAGCTTTTATATTGTTAGGAGGCCAACATCCTCTACAGAGGCTGACACCCACGGAAGCTGAGCTTGCCACTGATTGGTGGCAAGCTAGTAAGCGTTTTTTTGATGGAACGGTTGATGAGCAGCCTCCACTTCGGGAGCCATCACCTCGCCCAGAGCTATCACCTCACCTAGAGCCATCATCTGATCGACCCGGCTATACACCTCCACAACGACAGCCATCACCTATTCTTTCACATCATCGAGCCTCTTCTCCACCATCACCGCAAGATAGGCGACCGGCAAAGATGTCACGACGTTTATCTCCCTGTTCTCCACCTCCACCTCAACGGGATGAGTTAGGGGAGTTACGTGATGAGGTCAATGCCTTGCGTGAGGAGGTCGGTACTTTACGCAAAGACGATGGTGCATGGCGTGTTGAGGTGTCTACATTACGCGGTGAGGTAGCCGCTCTACGTGAGATGGTAGCATCGTTGCAGAATGAGGTTCATACTCTACTCAACGAGGTAGTTTAAGATTTTTCATACTCGTAATTCATTCGGTGCTGCCAATCTGTTTTGTTAGTATTTGTTTTTTGTTTTGTTTTTGTCTTTTGGTTGAAGTAATGCAATCCATTCAAGTTTCAATTTGCAGAAGAAGAATAGTTTACTTTCGCAACACGAAAATGACTATCGCAATGCGGAAATGGCTATCGCAATGCGAAATGAAAATCGCAACGACAAAATCGCAACGCGAAATGAAATCGCAACGACAAATCGCAACGCGAAATGAAATCGCAATGCGATTTGTGTTTCGCGTTGCGATTTTGTCGTTGCGATTTCATTTCGCGTTGCGATTTTGTCGTTGCGATTTTCATTTCGCATTGCGATAGCCATTTCCGCGTTGCGATAGTCATTTCGCGTTGCGATTTTAAGTTCGTGTTGCGAAAGTAAACTATTCTTCTTCTGGAATGTTTTATATGTTGTCCTTTTAAATGTTTATATAAGTGCTTACTTCTGGAATGTTATCTGAGCATTTTGTGAACTATATAGAATAATGATTTGGGTGAATACATGCTAGTTTGAAACATATTTTTCTTTGTTTAATATCATGTCTGTTTATTTACTGATTTATGTATTAATTTTTTTTAGCGGCCCGATAAGGTGGATGCTTTACGTCGGGTTTTCCTTGCACGACGGAGTTCACGCATCAGACGGCGTGGACGTGCTATTACGTCTCCGTTCACCCCAATGGTGCGAAGATCCGCAAGAAGAAGCCCGACTCACCGGTCATCCCTCAAGAGTCCCCTCCAATCGTTCAAGAGGCCCCTATTCTCCCTCAAGATTCCCCCCCCACCGTTCAAGAGGCCACTGTCATCGTTGAAGAGGTCCCTCCCACCATTCCAGAGCCCGATTCACATGGGGTAATATATCGAAGTATTGAGAAACCCCCACCGGTTCCGGACATGATGGATGAGAGTTGGCTCTCGTATGAGTTACCGGCTAGTACCCTTCCGGTATCTGAAGTGAGATGAGACAACTACCGGAAACAATTGTGGATATACCCTTTGGGCTAAGACCGCAGTTGATTTTTATCTACATGAGCGGAGCCAAGGGTGTTACACTGACATCAGCAAACTCAACGATGAAATGTTTTTGTTGCTTGATCGGTCTTGGTGGGGTGTGCTATTAGGGGTTGAAGACAGTGGCTATTTGGATGGGGAGGTAAGACTATATTGTCTTATATATGATTTTGATTAATTGTTTAAAAATTAATGTAATTCACTAATATGTATTTTTTGTAAAAGCATATCGATGCATGGGTGTTACGTCTACTAATAATAAGGAAGCTTAGGAAAATAAAAAAAATTCGCTATATACAATAATGCCGACGGCTTTTCACGCAGTTCACTTGAAGAATCAACGAGATGAATCATTTTTGTTGGGCAATGGACAAGCTAAACTTTATCCTGCATGGTGGGAGGTCGATAAGGTTAGTGTTAATTTTTTAAATTTTTTAAAGGTGTTAATAAATAAGTGCGCAAATAAATGAATTATTACTTATGATCGCAGGTGTTTATCCCTGTTTTGGAACGTCGTCACTGGCTTCTCGTCCAACTTCAGCTCCCATCCCTGAAGATAATAGTGTATGACAGCATGATCAATTACATATCACTGTCTGATTTGAGAGATATTTTCAAGGGATGGAGCTCTCATTTGGCTAAATTCTTGGATGGGATTAAGTATTGGAGTCATTCTGGACACAAGAAGCCAAAGAAGTTCAATGTCACAGTTGTCAGAGACGAGACCGCGCCACAGCAATCGCCGGGAGCCAGAGGGGATTGTGGTCCTCTCGTATGCCTTTGCTTGGCGCGTTTGACGACGGGAAGCACAGAGTTTTTACCTCCCACCGATAGAGATAGAGCTGCAGTAGGCTTGTGGTTTCGGCATTATATGGCTAGAGCAATATATTCGAGACGCTGCCTACCTGCATCCGCGTTATGAAAGTGTCCATTGTTAATTGGTAAGTCAAATGCAAGTTTTGTTAACATATATACTCCTTTTGGTTTGAAAATGTTTGGTTAAGTACCTAGAATTCAATAATTTGCTGTTTGTAGGTTTTAGATGTGTAGGAAGTCTTTTTTGAGCAAATGTTTGGTTTCTGCAGGTTAATCCTTAAGTGAGCTGCGTGAAATGGATGTACGGGATCACAAAGTTATTGATTCATTGATTCAATAATTGATGAAGAAATAAGAATTATTATTATTTTTTGATTGTTTAATTGATTTGTAAAAGATGATTTGTAAATGTTGATTTGTTTAATTGATGTGTACATAATTTGTGTTGAAATGTAATAGTTGATTTGTTGATTTTCAATCTGCTTTATGTTGAAGGCAAAACAGACTATCGCAACGCGAAATGGCTATCGCAACGAGAAAATCGCAATGCGAAATGAAATCGCAATGCGAAATGAAAATCGCAACGAGAAAATCGCAATGCGATTTTCATTTCGCTTTGCGATATTCTCGTTGCGATAACCATTTTCACGTTGCGATAGCCATTTTCACGTTGCGATAGTCAAATGAATGTCTAATAAGTGATGACAACTGAACAGATCATAACAATGTTCAAACTCAAGTTACTAATACATGCCTAACTGAAAATGTTAAAAGTGCACACATAAAATACACATAATGCAAGTTTTGTTAACATATATACTCCTTTTGGTTTGAAAATGTTTGGTTAAGTACCTAGAATTCAATAATTTGTTGTTTGTAGGTTTTAGATGTGTAGGAAGTCTTGTTTGAGCAAATGTTTGGTTTCTGCAGGTTAATCCTTAAGTGAGCTGCGTGAAATGGATGTACGGGGTCACAAAGTTGTTGATTCTTGATTCAATAATTGATGAAGAAATAAGAATTATTATTATTTTTTGATTGTTTAATTGATTTGTAAAAGATGATTTGTAAATGTTGATTTGTTTAATTGATGTGTACATAATTTGTGTTGAAATGTAATAGTTGATTTGTTGATTTTCAATCTGCTTTATGTTGAAGGCAAAACAGACTATCGCAACGCGAAATGGTTATCGCAACGAGAAAATCGCAATGCGATTTTCATTTCGCATTGCGATTTTCTCGTTGCGATAACCATTTTCGCGTTGCGATAGTCAAATAAATGTCTAATAAGTGATGACAACTGAACATATCATAGCAATTTTCAAACTCAAGTTACTAATACATGCCTAACTGAAAATGTTAAAAGTGCACACATAAAATACACATAATGCAAGTTTTGTTAACATATATACTCCTTTTGGTTTGAAAATGTTTGGTTAAGTACCTAGAATTCAATAATAATTGTTAAAAGTTTATGCATGTTAATCCTCGTTGCCTTTTTCATTTCGCATTGCGATTCTATCGTTGCGATTTGCAGTTCGCATTGCGATGGTCAAATGATTGCCTTTCGCAACGCGATTCTGACTTTCGCAACGAGATAATACAGAATCGCAATGCGAGTTTCAAAGTTCGCAACAGGTTTTAGTTTCGCAAGCCAAATTTTTTGTGTATGTATATATACGCATCAGCAACAACTCATAACCTAAATCCCTAAATCGCAACTCATTCCATCTCCATCTATCACTCTCTCCGGCGACATCCGTTCCAATATCCAACGACATCCTTCCCCATCCGGCAACAGGTCTTAGTTTCGCATCTCGTTTGTTTAGTTACAACCATGAAATCATCTAATGTTGATCATGTTTGGATAAATTTGTGTTTTGGAGGGTCATGGGAGAATGTTCATGGTGTTTTACAATATATGCCTTTACCCATGAATCTTCAACTAAAACTGTCATTAAAGAAGTTAACTTATGAAACCCTAATGTTACGTGTTTCAAAAAAATTGAATTTAGAGCCCCTAAGTGGATTTAGGCTATCTTATCAGAGAAATGGTAAAGTTTATTTGTTAACCGACAATGAAGATATTGAACGATTCATTGCTTACATTAATGTTTCAAGTGACGATGTTACATTGTATGTTGTTGAACCTAGAAGTAGTATTGTTGGGTCAGTAGCGGGTAGTAATCAACTAAGTGGGTCTCAAAACCCACATCATTTCTCTAATCCAAATCCAAATCAACTTTCAGCACCAAATTCCGGTTTTCGTATTGACCAATTAGACGATGATGAGCCAAGAGAAAAAATTGTGAGTACTAGTCAGTATTCGAAATTTGATCTTGGTCAATACCCGGACTTTGATATTGGTCAATACACAAATTTTGATGATGTTTCAGAAGAAGAAACAGACCCTGCGTGTAATGATTTTGATATTGGTCAATACCCGAATTTTGATGATGAAACACCCGTTGTCGAGGAAGATGTTGTTGATGATAATGAGGAGGAAGTTACGACTATGAATGAACATGTTGAACATCCATTCTGTAATTCATATAATCCTGAAGAAGAAAAAGAAGAAGAAAAAGTCCCCGAAGAAAAGAAAATGCCACGGGAGTATAACTGGAATATGCCAGAATTACTTCAGTTACCGGAAGAAGAGTTGGCAAAGAAAGCAGTTGATTGTTACACAAAAGTTATTCGTATCAAGAAAGATGATTGTTTTGATACAAAGGAAGACTTGAAGATAGCTTTGTATACGAAATGTGTGGAAGATGGCTATCAACTAAAAGTTAACAAATCAAGCAAAGATCGTTTCGAAACAAGGTGTACGATTGACAAAAACTGTACGTGGCGTATGATTGCAAAGAGGATAAAAGATTGCGCAATGTTTCAAGTTAGGACCTTTATTGATAAACATACATGTTCAAGAACCCAAGTTTTTCCTCACCATAGACAGGCAAACAAAAAAGTGTTGGGTGGTTTTCTGGCTGAGTTAATGTTTTTGAATGGCAGGGTATATCGGGGACATGAAATTATGACTGACATGAATGCTCGGTTCAAGATTAGTATATCATATTCTCAAGCTTTGAGAGCCAAATGTTATGCCTTGGAATTGTTGAGGGGGTCGCCAGAAGCATCGTTTGCCCAACTGCCGGCTTATTGTCATAATTTAAAGCTGAAAAATCCTGGGTCGGTAACTCATATCAAAACAGATAGAGATGGACGCTTTGAGTTGCTGTTTATCGCCATTGGTGCTGCGGTTAGTAAATCAATATAATTCTGTTGACTCATTTCTGTTAGTTACATGCATTTAAAATTTAAATGATTATATTTCTTGTGTATATTATTTTGTAGATTCGTTCGTTTATTACTTGCATGCGCCCAGTTATTATAGTTGACGGAGCACATTTGAAAGGTCGATACCTTGGAGTAAACTTATTAGCAGTAGTCATGGATGCTAACAATGAGATATTGCCAATAGCTTACGGGGTTGGCAAATCTGAAACCTCTGATTCATGGACATGGTTTATAGGGCATCTTAGGGATTGCATAGGTCCTATTAGCAATTTGACAATCATATCCGATAGGGCAAACTCAATTGACAACGCTGTTAGAAGGTGTTTCCCAGATGCTTTTCATGGACTTTGTGGTGTTCATTTGTATAGAAATCTAAAATCAAGGTCTGCTGGTATAAAAAAGCACAAATGGACATACTGGAAGGCTGTAAAGGCTTATCGGGAAGTGGATTTCAATAAGCATATAAACTGTTTAAGACGTGTTTTGCCTCAGTGTGCTCAAACACTAGAAGATGTCGGGTTTGAAAGATGGTCAAGAGTACATCAACTTGGAGCAAGATATGGTTTCATGACGTCTAATAGTGCAGAATCAATTAACACTCTAAGTCGTCATTCCTGGAAATTACCCATTACTATGTTAATGGAGTTTTTTCGAGCCTCTATTCAACAGTGGTACTACAAGAAAAGAAACCATGCAGGTATTATTTCTTTGAATTTACAGGAACATTGGGATATTTTACTAAGTATTATTTATTTAAATTTACAGGAACATTGGAACATCGTGTTACACCATGGACTGAAAAAAAGATAACGAAACGTGTTGTGAAGTCAACGTCATGGAGAGTTGAACCATGTTCAAACACTTTGTTTGAAGTACTGGATAATAACTTAAATGGGCTTGTCGATCTAAATGCAAGGACGTGTAGTTGTATGAAATGGCAAACATCTGGTTATCCATGTGGCCATGTTATAAAAGTTGCTCTTCATCTAAACCAAGATGATTCAAGCACATACGCTATGGATTGCTACACTACAGAAGTATATCGACAGACTTATGCCGAGATTGTCTACCCTATTTCACATCCTTCTGAGTGGGACATACCAGATGACTTACAAACAGTTTTACCACCAACCATGGACAGAAGGCTACCTGGCCGACCAAAAAGTCACGATCGTATACCGTCTAAGGGTGAAGAGAAGAAGAGATCGACATGTAGTCGGTGCAAGGAAAGTGGTCATACAAGGTTGACATGTGGATCACCAGTGCCATCACAATCATCTTTTCCTCTACCAAAATATGGATCATCATCAAAATCCAAAGCTCATATGGTGTCAAGAAAAAGGTAATCAAAATCGCAATCATCTTTAAAATCCCAATCACAACTGGCTTCACCTTTTGGGTCTGTTAACTTAGGTGATTTTTAAATGCAAACGTTGTATTATGTAGATTTTATGTGTGAACTTTTAACATTTTCAGTTAGGCATGTATTAGTAACTTGAGTTTGAAAATTGCTATGATCTGTTCCAGTTGTTAATAGGCAATCATCTTAATGTCCATCGCAACGCGGAAATTACTATCGCAATGCGAAATGAAAATCGCAACGAGAGAATCGCAATGCGAAATGAAAATCGCAACGAGGGAATCGCAATGCGAAATGAAAATCGCAACGCGAATTTAATTTCGCGTTGAGATTTTCATTTTCGCGTTGCGATTCTCTCGTTGCGATTTTCATTTCGCATTGCGATAGTACTTTTTGCCTTCAACATAATGCATATTGAAATCAACAAAATCAACCATTACATTTCAATCAATTAAACAAGCACAAATAAGAATTATGTTAACATCAATTAAACAAATCAACTTTTACAAATCACCTTTTACAAATCAATTAAACAATCAAAAAATAAGCAATAATTATTAGAGAAAATAACACTTCTACTATTGAATCAACTTTTGCAGCCATACATCATTTTCACGCAGCTCACTTCTGAGATTAACCTGCATAAACCAAACATTTTCTCAAACAACACTTTCTACACATCTAAAACCTACAAACAGCAAATTATTGAATTCTAGGTACTTAACCAAACATTTTCAAACCACAAGCCTATAAACATACCAATTGTTTATGGACATTTTTATAACGCGGATGCAGGTAGGCAGCGTCTCGTATATATCGATCTAGCCATATAATGTCGAAACCACAAGCCTACTGCAGCTCTATCTATATCGGTGGGAGGTAGATACTTTATACTTCCTGTGATCAAACGGTCCAACGCCAAGCATACGAGAGGACCACAATCCCCTCTGGGTCCTTTCGTTTGTTGTGGTGCGGTCTCGTCTCTGCTAACTGTAATATTGAGCTTCTTTGGCTTCTTGTTTCCAGAACGAGTCCAATAATTTATCGCATCCAAGTATTTAGCCAAATAAGAGCTCCATCCCTTAATAATATCTCTTAAATCAGCCAATGATATGTAATTTATCATGCTGTCATATACTATTGCCTTAAGGGATGGGATCTGAAGCTCGACGAGAAGCCAATGGTTACGTTCCAAAACAGGGATAAACACCTGCAATCATAAGTAATAATTCATTCATTTGCGCACTTATTTATGAATACCTTTAAACTCAATCTAAAATAAACACTAACCTTATCGACCTCCCACCATGCAGGATAAAGTTTAGCTTGTCCATTGCCCAACGCAAATGATTCATCTCGTTGATTCTTCAAGTGAACTGCGTTAAAAGCCGTCGGCATTATTGTATACTGTGTATTTCTTTTATTTTCCTTAAGTTTCCTAATTATTAGTAGACGTGACACCCACGCATCGATATGCTGTTTTACAAAAAATACATATATTAGTGAATTACATTAATTTTAAACAAATTAATCAAATGAAAATATAAGAAAAATATAAGACTTACCCCTCCATCGAAATAGCCATTGTCTTCGACCCCTAATAATACGCCCCACCAAGACCGATCAAGCAACAAATAGATATCATCATTGAGCTTGCATATGTCAGTGAAACACCCCTGGCTTCGCTCGTGTAGATAAAAATCAACTGCGGTCTTAGCCCAAAGGGTGTTATCCAGAATTGTGTCCGGTAGTTGTTTCCTCTCCTCTTCAGATACCGGTATGGTACTGGCCGGTAACTCATACGAGAGCCAACTTGAATCCATCATGTCCGGCACGTCAGAGGGTTTCTCAAGAATCCTACATATGACGCCATGTGAATCGGGCTCTTGAATGGTGGGAGGGACCTCTTCAACGATGACAGTGGCCTCTTGAACGGTGGGAGGGGACTCTCGAGGAATGATAGGGGCCTCTTCAACGATAGGAGTGGACTCTTGAGGGATGATAGGCGAGTCGGGCTTCTTCTTGCGGTGTCTTCGCACTATTGGGGTATACGGAGACTTAATAGCACGTGCACGCCGTCTGATGCGTGAACTCTGTCGTGCAAGAAAAACCCGACGTAAAGCATCCACCTTATCGGTCCGCTAAATAAAAATACAAATATCAGTAAATAAACAGACATGATATTTAAACAGTGAAAACAAAGATAAATATATTTCAAACTTTCAACCAAAAGACAAAACAAAGACAAATACTAACTTCACAGTGTTAAAGTAAAAAGTTTAGCAGTTTTGGCAGCAACCGAATAAATTTACTAAGCAATCTAAGTGAAATGGTTAATTTAAGTGAAATTACGAGTAAATTTATCATCAAGTTAAATATGGAAAATCTTAAACTTACCTCGTTGCGTAGAGTATGAACCTCATTCTGCAACGATACTACCATCTCACGTAGAGCGGCAACCTCACCACGTAAAGTAGACACCTCCACACGCCATGCACCATCGTTATCGCGTAGAGTACCGATCTCCTCACGCAAGGCATTGACCTCATCACGTAACTCCCTTGACTCATCCCGTGGAGGTGGAGAACAGGGAGATAGAAGTCGTGGCATCTTTGTCGGTCGCCTATCATGAGGTGATGGTGGAGAAGAGACTCGATGATGTGACGGGATAGGTGATGGCTCTCGTTGTAGAGGTGTATAGTCGGTCGATCAGGTGATGGCTCTGGGTGAGGTGATGGCTCTCGAAGTGGAGGAAGTGGAGGCTGCTCATCATTCGTGCCATCAAAAAAACGCTGACTAGCTTGCCACCAATCAGTGGCAAGCTCAGCCTCCGTGGGTGTCAGTCTCATTAATGGAGTGTTGGCCTCCTAATAATATAAAAACTAAAACAAAGTTAAACGTCTACTATTAATAACTTGTTTATATATGATAGTATTTGTGTTAACTTACATTATTTATTGTCGCATATGGTATTAAGTCTTCCCAATCCAACATACGTTTCCTTTTCCAGGAAATAGCCCTAGGAATATCATCTGAGGATTTTAATGCATATGTCCGCATGCTGGGGAAAGCCTCGAATATCCAAATCTACAAACAATATAATAACAAACATTAGTAATTGTTAAATAATTAATTATAATTTGAAAACATTATATAGAAATTCTTACCTTAAAGGCCCAAACAAAGCCTGACAAAGTGTATTTCGACCCATCGCCCCGCAAACTTTTGCGGTCATCAAAGGCAGATGACAACTTAGTCCAGGTAGCTTTCCATATATACGAACCCCACGGAAACAGATTCCATGCATTTAGGTCCTCTACCAATAATATTAGCTCCTGAGGAATAGGTTGTCTGGCCTCTCTGCCTAGAAAGCCGGCATACAAAAGTAGTAGAAGGCATACTCGGACAACATCGACGTCATTCATCCGAGTAAAACCATCTTTCTTATTAAACAATTTCTTCATGTCGTCGACGTGTAAGTTCGGCTTCTCTATTGACTCATCAGGAAAAACCCTGGATAACCATGATGGGCGGGTGATATGACGAGTGTACCGGCCTACATCATCGTGTCTGAATCGTAGACCAGTGATTAAGCAGAACTCCTTCCGCCCAAAACAAGTATATGCCGGTGGAAAATGAAACCATATCTCTTCCTCACCACGTTGTATACTGTCGGGTAGATCGCTAGTCATGGTCTGAAGCCACAAATGGGTCAAACTAGCATCTCCACCCGGATGCTGTACTCTCAGTCATGGCCCGAAGCAGGTTTCTTCAAACAATTTTCTTTGTGCAGGTGAAAGCTTCGAAGCAATTGTAGTGGCTAGGCTAACTTTATTCCTTAATGTCAATGAAGCCGAAAAAATTTCTACAAAAAAACAATAAACATACCAAGTTAGATATACCAAAAATTACACTGTCAAGATATACCAAAAACAAAACAATAAACATAAATAGTAGTTTATTCTTGAAACTAAAATTTGCAACACTGTTTCTGTCTTTTGGTTGAAATGAAAATCGCAACGAGATAATGAGAATCGCAACGCGGAAATGACTATCGCAACGAGAGAATCACAACGCGAAATGACTATCGCGACCAGACAATCGCAACGCGAAATGAAAATCGCAACCGCGAAATTAAAATCGCAACGCGAAATGAAAATCGCAACGCGAAATGAAAATCGCAATGCGATTTTGGTTTCGCGTTGCGATTTTTATTTCGCGTTGCGATTATCTCGTTGCGATAGTCATTTCCGCGTTGCGATTCTCATTCTCGAAACTATTCTTCTTCTGCATTACTTCAACCAAAAGACAAAGCAAAGACAAATACTAACTTCACAGGCTAAACAGTTTAGCAGTATTGGCAGCAATCGAATGAATTTAATAAGAAATCTAAGTGAAATGGTTAATCTATTATTGAAATTACCAGTAAACTTATCATCAATCTCAATATGAAAAACCTAAAATAATGCAAAAATTTCAAAATAAAAATAAAAAAACTAACCCTCGGAGGTTGATTTTTCATTTCTGAATGATTGTGAGGGATTTTTGACTGTGAATGGTTGTGAGGGATTTCGCCGGCGATGGGGACGGAAATCTTCGGAGATGGGGACGGATTTCGCCGTAGAGAGTGAGAGATGGAGATGGGACTGAGTGTTGTGTTTTTGGGTTTGAGGTTATGAGTTGCGATTACTGTGGACGGTTCATTTTCCGATTTATTAAGAAAAAATACGTGTTTGGAATTTGAAAAAAAAAATACGCGTTAATACGAATGGCGCTAAGTAAATCGCGTTGCGAAAGTCAGTATCGTGTTGCGAAAGTAAGTATCTCGTTGCGATTTTTTATTATCGCATTGCGATAGTCAGTATCGCATTGCGATTTTCCCAATTTGCGTTGCGATTTACTTATTCGCATTGCGAATTTCCCAATTCGCGTTGCGATTTACTTATTCGCATTGCGAATTGGGAAAATCGCAACGATACTGTAGACCATCGCAACGCGATTTTCAACTATCGCATTGCGAAAATGCAACACAAATTTGCGATAATGGAGATCGCGTTGCGAATTAGCGATCGCATTGCGATTTTTGTTGGTCATTTTGGCAAATCCAGAAAAAGTTGGTTAAAATCGTATATTATATGAGATTTTTGGTCACTGAGGTTATTTTCTCTATTTGATAATATTATGAATATTCTCGCATTTATTAAAAAAAATAAAAAGGAGAAATTATCCTAGACTGAATATATGATCAAATATCAATTAAGATTAATATGATATCTTTTATTTTTTTTAATTAATCACTTGTATATGATCTATTGTCCGACTAATTTAGATTAGATACTGCAGAGGCAAGGGTGATCCTCCCAACCCAGTTTGCTCTATTCGCAAACGCCAAGATTCGAACCCCTGACCTTGCTTAAGAGACCTAGTATCTAATCACACTAGATTAATTGTTGTTGATATTACGATATCTTTTATTAATCTACTATAAATATAATTGTTTTATCGTCTTTCTTGAATTTATATTTTATTTATTAACTCATCTATACTTTTTATAACGTCTTTTTTCTTTTGAATTAACAATTTGTATATAATATATTCTTTGACTAATTCAGATCGAGCTTTTGTAAATATCCATTATAGAGGGAAACGTCCCAATTCAATTGTTTGCAACCTTCCGAATCCAATTTGTTCCATAAAAATATAAATTAATGATTAATGTGTAGTTTAATAGTAAAGAACACAAATGGTCCCCGACTATAGAATATTATTTTAGTAAGCCTCTTGACTATTAAAAGTTACAAAATGATCATCCGATTATCTATTGTTGCTTTATTGAGTCCCTAAACTATTAAAGTTACAAAATTGTCACATGAATATATGTTCCAAACTCGTCATTTTTCGTTAAAAAAATTATGGTATTCTGAGCTAAACATTAACTTGCTATTTTGATAAGATAAAAAATTGATGGTATCTGATCTATTAACCGACTAATTTGTTGAGTTAATCGATCGATGAATCAGCCAAGAGAGAGTGAATTGACAATAAAAATTTTGGTGGAAACTTTTGTAAAAATTGAAAATAATTGCACAGCGATTTAGAGTGATTCGACTTTCTCAACCAAAGTCTACGTCCACTACCTTAGCTATCCACACTAAGGATTTTCCACAAATTCACTAATTTGTCTTTCTTTTGAGGACAAAGAGTAACCTTACAAGTCTCTCAAGAATTATACCTCAAATTCTTGAGAACACTCTCTCCCAAAGAGAACAATACAAATTTAGCAAACTTACAGAAAAACCTCACAAGGCAAGATGTTTGCACAATTCTAGAACAAAGAAAGAACACTCAAAAATAATACTAAACTGCAAAGTAAGAATCTACTATTACATTAAAATAATAAATAAAGTTTGATTTTTGAGTGTATGAAATAATTTTTTAAGATAACTACTAAAAAATTATATAAAAAAATTAACAAGCTGCTCGTAAACTTATTGAGTCGAATTGGACTTTGCTCGACTCAACTCGTTAAGGTCTCAAGTCGAGTTTTTATTAAATTTTAACCAAGTCGAGTTTTTATTGAATTTTAACCAAGTCGAGTTCAAACTGCTCACGAATTGCTCAACTCATTAAGTATCCCTATGACGAACCCACAAACTTTAGCGATCTAGTATTTATAGGTGTTTTTTACCATGAAAAAACCACCCCACTATCACGTATTCACAGCTCCCCACGAACACCATGCAGTATGGCTTCAACATGGAAGCAACTGAAGATTGAGGGAAGTGAAAACGTGGGAATGAAGTTAAGGTGATTTCACCTCACCTGAAATTTCACCGGCCTTTTGTGATAAAATTCAAATTTAATCTAATATTCCAACCTGATATAATATCAATAATTTTTTTAATTTTTATTTATTTTTAGATTGGATTGGACAAGTAGTTTTTACATGAAACCCAAATTCTACCTAAACCTGAGTTCTTTTTTCTCATAAAAAATTGACCCAACAAGCACCGGCGGATGTATGTACAACTTAAGGTGGGTATGTGCTTACTTGAGATCCGAATTTCTTTATATTGATTGTTCATTTTATTGAATGTGTCCACTCTAAAATTTTAATTGTGCTTGTTCCTATGATTTTTTTTTGTTATTAGTATATATATATATATATGCCCACTCAAAGAATATTGTTCGAGTAGGTGCCCATCCCCGGAATGAACCCACCAAGCCCACGAAGAACCAAATCAACAAACTCTTCGTAACATATCAACTGCAACAATCTTTCTTATTCATCCCACCATTGATGTTACAGATATATATTAGACCTACAAGAAGTCACTGAGAAGTGTTGGTCAATCAGGCCAATTCTCCGGACTCTGTCAGAAAATATACAACTTCCGAGTTCAATACATAAGAAACAAGTGAATCTAGTCACTGAAAATCGAAAAACTCGACTCTCCTTTCACAAAGTACTTGGAGCTTACAGTCATTTAAGAAGATGAAGCAGCCGCAGCAGTTGTCACTGTCAGTGAGCTCTTGGAGTTAGGAGAAAGAGAATTATCATGGCTGATGCAATCTCTATCATCTTTGATAGTGTCCAGCATCTTTCTCGTTCTATGCCTCATGACAGTCACCATCTGTGGTGGAGCAACCTCCGGAGATCGCCATCTTTAGGACCTACTGAGGAAGGAAATGGCTGAAACATGGAAACCACAAGGAGGGACAAGAGTTATAAGAACATGGTTTAGGCTTAAATTCCCGATCTCAACCGGAACCGCCTGTTTTCTGCATGTGTGTGTTGGATGTTTCTCCGTTGATCGAATAGTAAACTGGTTTTATTTCAGGTTGATGCTTGTATGTTGGTACAAGAAATTTCTTGAGAATCTTGCCTGCCCATTCGATCAGACGGTGCAATATACTTGACTGGAAATATTTCATTGGATTTTGGGTTTATTCAGGCGTAAACATGATTGAATTCTAATCGATAATTTTACATCACCGCAAGAGTTTTATAAGTTTAAGTTTTCTCAAGGGATGAACCTAAATAGGGGCATGTGGGGCGGTCGCCTTATCTAAAAATCTAAAAATATCATATATATTTTAGAAATTTTCTATGTATTCTCCGTTGAAAATCTGTTTCCATCTCCTTAAAATTTTATAAGTTTAAATTCATTCATTGAATTTTTTTAAGTTCAAGTTCTTCCCATCATAAAATCATGCATCCGTCCCTTTAATGCTCCCTAAATAAAATTTCAAGTTCAACATTAACATAAAATCTCGTGTCTATTCCATACACTCTGGGTAGTTCTAAAATTTTGACAAACCCACATGATTTATTAGAGTCAATTTCATTGCATAACAGTAAGATATGTTCAACTTATCAACTAGGGATGGGCATGGGATTAGGGTTTTTCATGGACGGTTAACCATACCGTTTAGCCTAAACAATCGGTTAACCATTATAACGGTTATGAGATTTTTCTAATCGTAGCTTAACCATTAAGAAAACGGTTAATCGCTAATGGTTAACTGTTATTAACGGTTCTATTGAACTATATTTTGATATAACAATTTAAAGGTAAAATGTTTTTGGACTTGAATTTAATTTATTCAAAGTTTTCAAAAATAATTCAAAGTCCTTTAACAAATGGATTTGAGCACAAAATAATTTTTTTGGACAAACAGTACCGATATTGTTCTTACAGTATCGATGCCTTATGAACAATATCGATATTGTTCATATGGTACCGATACCAAAGGTAAGGGTAGTATCGATACTACTAGCATTGCTCAAATTTCAGAATGCAAAAATGGTATTGATACCCAAAGGGGTACTGATACTACTTTGTATAGTAATATCGATACCATAGGAATAGTATCGATACCATAAACATAGAATTGATATCATCAGGCCCCAACGACTAGTAACGTCTAGTTGATTTAAAAATAACAAAGGTAGTACCGATACTCCCTTTAGGAGTATCGATACCCTCTGTGCTGGGTAGTTTTATTTTGCACGAAAATTTATCCACAACGGCTCCAAAACGCTTCTAATGGCTAGAAACGGCCACAATAACATTCCAACATATAAATACAAGTTCAAAACACTTGAAGAATGGTTAGAACACCTATCCAAACAATCAAACACAAGAGAAGAATTTTTCATTCTTATTTTTCTATTCTCTTGTAAATATTTTGTTTTAGTGAGCTTCAATTTATAAACACCTACCTTGTAAGGGTTTTATTGTTTACACTATCTTTCTTTTTGTAAAAGGGTTTTGGTTTTAGTTTAGCCAAGTGAAAAACTAGGGAGTGTAAAGGTTATCTCTTTGTCCTTGAAAAAGAAAGAACAAATTCATGAATTTGTTAGAAAATCCTTAGTGAGGATCTAAGGCAGTGGAAGTAGACTTAGTTGATAAGTCGAACCACTATAAATCCTTGTGCCAAATTTCTCTACCTTTTACTCTCCTTACTCCCTAAACAAATTATTGTCAATTCACCATTTTGTAACTTTTTCGGTTGTTCAAATTGAGCCTCTTCGATCCTAACAATTGGTATCAGAGCTTGACTCGTTAGAAGGCTTCACATCCTTGAGACGATCGTCGAAGAAGCTCTATCGATTCCTGACGTAACCGACAAAGAGATGGCTTCAACCTCAATTGCCTATTACATTGAAGATTCTCACCGGTCAACAAACCACCCTACTTCAATTGAGCAAATTATGCCTATTGGAAGAATATGATGATGCTATTCGTTCAAGCAAATGATCTAGGAGCTTGGAACTCTATCATAAAAGGATACACTATTCTAACTGGCGAGATGGACGATTAGAGTGATTGAGTGAATAAGAAGTTCCAACTCAATGCTAAGGCTATGTATATTTTCTTTTGTGCATTAGGCCCAGATGAATATGGAAGAGTATCTTCTTGTTCCAATGCCAATGAGATATGGGATAAACTCCAAGTCACCCATGAAAGAACCGATGAAGTGAGGGAAACCAAGATAATCTTTCTCAACCATAGCTATGAAAATTTCATGATAAAACCGGATGGAGATAACAAACGACGGATAGATTTTTCGTGATTGTCAACGGTCTAAAGGGTTTTGGAGAAGTAATCTCTAATGAAAAGCTTATGAGGAAGATGGTCTACTCTCTTCCAAAGTCTTGGCAATCGAAGAAGACGACGATCATTGAGGCTAAGAATCTAAAGTCTCTCACTCTCGATGAGTTGATTAGTTCTCTTCTCACTCATGAGTTGATGGTGAAAGAAGAGGAAGAAGATGAAGTGAAGCAAAACAAGAAGAAGAATGAGGTAGACATTGCCTTCAAGTCCACCAATGAGAGCTATCAAGATTCAAATGAAGAGGTAGATGAAGACGATGATGAAGAAGAAGAGATGACCAAGCTCTTCAAAAGATTCAAGAGATTCATTACTTCTAAGGAAGTGAAACATAAATCGAGCAAAAAGAAGAGTCCCCCGGCGTGCTTCAATTGTCAAAGAACAGTGCATGTCAAGTATGAATGTCCTCTTCTAAAGAAGAAGGGATCTAGCAAGAAAATGACATTTTTTTGCAGCTTGGAGTGATGAAGATGACTCCAATGATGAAGATGAAGTAGCCAACCTATGCCTCATTGCCATCGAAGAAGGTTCAATGGTAACTTCTAACTCAAATGAATTTGATTATTATTCTTTTTATAAGTTGCAAGTTGCTTACAATGAGTTGTATTTGAAATTTGAGACCATGAATTCAAAATATAAGAAATTAATTTCAAAACTTAAAGTTAAAAATGATTTGCTTTTTGAAAACAAAAGTTGATTTTGAAAATCAAAATGAAACTTTGAAAAATGATTTAGAAATTTCAAAAATCAAAATCAATGTTTTAGAAAAAGGAATTTTTGATTTGAAAGTTAAGCTTGAAAGCTTAACAAAGAAAAAATAATTATTTTCTAAAAACAACTCATTATGTTTAAAAATAGCAAAATGCTCACATTGTCATTTTCATGGTCATATGGAACATACTTGTCACATAAAGAAAATAAAATCTTTTAAAATTAGACAAGTAAGGAACAAGGGGCATTGAAATTAAAGTTCAAGGATCCAAAGCAATTTGGATACCAAAATCTACTTAAATGTCTCTTGTATGTGTGTGAGAGCAATGGTGATGAAAATGAATATATTAAAATGCTCTAGCCACACTTGAAAAGGAATGGGTAACCTCTAAGCTTAATGTTTTTGATTTTGATTATTTGGTTGCTCATTTAGTTTTAGGCATGCATGAGTTTTGATCTTAAATGGTTATGTTTTGTTTTTCATCTCATGTATGTTGAAAAAGTTTTATAATAAACATTTTAAAGTTTTAATAATTCTTCATAATTTTTAGTTCATCATAATGAATTTTGGTCAAAATTGGTTTTTAATGCTAATGATATCTCTCTAATAATTGATATCAAATTTTCAAATACTTTGATTTTATAAATTTTAATTTTTGGCCTAAATTTAAATGTTTATGCATGTGATTAAAATGAAAATGATATCTCTTTAACAATTGATATCAAAATTTTCAATTGCATGAATTTTTGGAAGGCTTTATGCATATACACTTAATTTCAACATTTGGTATTGCATAAAGTATTTTAGACATGGATATATTGAATTTCATGTGCTGCTAACATGTTTGTTATTTTTTTAAATTCAATTTTGTTTAAGTGTCATGCTTTTAAAGTCAAATTTTGTTTGGAATGCACTTTTTGAGGGGGAGCTTTGGTTTTTCAAATATTTTTAATGTTAAATTTATCACTTACTTTCCAATGTTATTTTAGAACTTTAAAGTTGAATTATTTTTTATATAACAAAAAAGGGGAGAAATATGTGTTTAAAAATTCAATTTTTTAATTAAAAAGGGAGAGTTGAAAACTTTTTATAATTTTTCCAACAATTGATATCCTTTTTTCATTAAATATTTTATTAAGGAGGAGTTTTGCCAAAAACAAATTTTCAAATATTTTGTTATATCAAAAAGGGGAGATTGTTGAACTATATTTATATAACAATTTAAAGGCAAAAAAAATTTGGACTTGAATTGAATTTATTCAAAGTTTTCAAAACCTTTTAAAATAATTCAAAGTCCTTTAACAAATGGATTTGAGCAAAAATGATTTTTTGGACAAACAATACTGATATTGTTCTTACAGTATCGATACCTCATGAACAATACCGATATTGTTCATATGGTACCGATACCAAAGGTAAGGGAAATATCGATACTCACTAGGTAGTATCAATACTACCAGCATTGCTCAAATTTCAGAATGCAAAAATGGTATCAATACCCAAAGGGGTATCGATACTACTTTGTATAGTAGTATCAATACCATAGGCATAGTAACGATACCATCAGGCCCCAACGACTAGTTAATTTAAAAATAACAAAGGTAGTAGCGATACTCCCTTCAGGAGTACCGATACCCTCTGTACTAGGCATTTTTATTTTGCACAAAAATTGATCCCCAGAGGCTCCAAAATGCTTCTAACATCTAGAAACGACCACAACAACATTCCAACATATAAATACAAGTTCAAGACACTTGAAGAAGAGTTAGAACACCTATCAAAGCAATCAAACACAAGAAAAGAGTGTAGCACTTAACACTTACTACACCAGTGTAAGTGAATAAAATAAACAAGTGTAGCACTTAACACATACTTACACCGATGCAAGTGAATAAAACAAAAAAAGTGTAGCACTTAACACATACTACACCGGTGTTAGTGAATAAAATAAAATAAAGAAATGTAGCACTTAACACATACTTACAACTGTGAAAGTAAATAAAATAAAAAAAGATAGCACTTAACACATACTTACACCTATGTAAATATGTACATCTCCCAATATCTTAGTAACTAACAATAAACATATAATTATATTGGTGTAAGTATGTTTCTATATTTTCAAAGAAATAAAAAATAAAAAATAATAAAAAATATATACTAAGATATTTGTATACAAATTTTATTATATATATATATATAAATTATAAATAATAGAAACTTATATTAAGTTATTTATGTAAAAATATAAAAAATTAAAAATATAATTATAAATTGATTTATTAACGGTTAACCATTTATCAAGATTCGTAATCGTAACCTTAACTATCATTTTTAGCGGTTTGGTTAACCAAAACTGTTTAGTATTAACTGTTCAGTTAATTAACTTGTTAAATATAACGGTTATACCAGTTAACGATTACGATTAACGGTTTTGGATTTTTTTAACACCCTTGCACGGGATGGGGTAAGCTAGTTTTTTGGCTGCCCGATCCCGACCTGAAAATATATACCTAACACCCGACTTTGTCCCGCGTCGATAAGTTTTAGATTTTTTCCCGCCTCGAACTCGTCCTTATTTTTAGACTAAAACCCTGACCTAGACCAGATCCAATTCTTTCCTTCACTGTTGGCTTAGTTGTAGTAAGTGAGTTTTATTGTCTCTGTGCTCGTCTTTGTTCTAGCTATGGTTGTTGAGGTTAAGTTAGAGGTGTTGGGTCGGGGTATGGCTTGTGTATTGTTTGTTGTGTTGTTAGTTTTTTGTGTATGTTTATCCTTACCATCTCAATGGTACACTCTTTTTCCTCCATTTAGAATTAGGGAGGTTTTTTAATGAGGTCATTGAAGTTGTGTACTTTGTTACCCAATTATACAAAGGACCATCTTTCAAAAAAAAAATATTAGTATTTTAAAATAATTAAAATAATATATTTTATAATTATTTATTAGATTTTAAAAGATTATACTAATATATTTTATAATAATTTTTTATATTTTTAATAATTAAATAATATATTTTAATAATATAAAAATAAAAATTCTTAAAATATTATATATATATATATAGTGTATATATGAAATATATAGTTTATATTTATATACATATATATAGTTTATATTAATAAACTATAAAGTATATAGTTTATATAATTATATTAATAAACTATATAGTTCATTAGTATATATAAACTATTTATATAGTATATACTATATATATAAACTATAGTTTATATTTATATAATATATATTATAGTTGATATTTATATACTATATATTATATATATAAACTAGATATACTATATAGTTTACATATGAACTATATATAAAAACTATATATATATATATATATAAACTATATACTATAATTGATATTTATATACTATATACTATAGTTGATATTTATATACTATATAATATAGTTCATACTTATATAATTTATACTATATAAATTCAACGTATATATTATATATATGAATACTATATAGTTGAGTACATTAATTAATAAACTATTTATATAGTATATACTACATATATAAACTATATATACTATATAGTTTACATATGAACTATATATAAAACTATATATATAAGCTATAGTTTATATTTAAGCTATATATTATAGTTGATATTTATATACTATATAATATATATAATTTACATATAAACTATATATATAATTTATTAATGAACTATATAAAATATTTATATAGTATATACTATATATATATACTATATATATAAACTATAGTTTATATTTATATACTATATAGTTGATATTTGTATACCATATATTATGTATATAAACTATATATACTATATATTTTACATATAAACTAATTAAATATATATATAAACTATATAAAATAAAGTTTATTTATATAGTATATACTAAATATATAAATTATATATACTATATAGTTTACATATGATCTATATAATTTTTTTTAATTTTTTGCATGCTCGAAACATGACCGGTGACGAAGGCGGAACAACAACGGTGTGACGGCGACATGGTGACGACTTGACGAGGAAGATGACTGGACCGGTGCGTGTGACCCACGCGTCGACGATGCGCCGACAAGGTCTCCGGCCGGTTGGGACGAACCGATGGGGAATGCACCTCCTTTGGATGATGAAATCTTAGCCATTGGATCTAATCTTGATCCAATGGTTAAGATTAGTTCTTGCTTTTTCACTTGGATACATGACGTGGCTTAATGGGAGCCATTGGATCTAGCTTCTTATCCAAGGGCTCACACGAATTTGTGTTTCTTTCACATGGATTGAAGCAATAATAACCCTTGAATGAAGGCTAATCAAGGGTGGAGATTAATTTGTATTTTTTCATAAGGATGGGTGATGTCATCACCTAAAAAGTCACACCATCATAAATGTTTCATGCTTGACTTTTCAAAGCAACAAAATTCTCCAAAAAAAAAAAAAACACCCAAAACCAATGGCTAAGGATCAAACAATTTAGGATTTTTGTTTTTATATTTTTATATATTTATTTACGCGTATATTTGTAACAATGTAGACTATTTATTTGAGCATTTGGAAAAAATATGTAAATGGACTATTATCTAATGAAATGTACTATTATTTTGGGGTTTTATTATTTAAATGGGCTATACTAATATGGACTATTTATTCTAACATGCAAATTATATAGTATATACTAACTATATAATATACTAATTATTTAAAATCAAATATAATATGCAATTATTTGATATGAAACTATATGATATGCAATGCAACTATTATTTAATATGTACTATATAACATGCTAATTATTATTTAATATGCAATCGCCTAGGAAAAATTATACACTATATGATATATGATTTATCTAATATACCAACTATAAACTATATACATACTATATATTTTACACATGCCCACACATTTATTATATATTATATTATAATATGAAAACTGCCACATGTCACCACCCGGATAAAATGGGTGATGACAGATACAAAAGCTCGATGATAAAATTTTGCAAAGTTAGGCTTTTAGCCTTATAAAACTTTTGTTATAAGATCTGAGAGCTTAAAAACACACTTTTTTTGTTCATTTTTTGTGATTTTATTGTATTCAATTGTAATAATCAAATGTTATTCAAAATTTATATCAAATGTTATTTACATTTTCAATATCAATTAAATTCATCTTTTATATTATGTTTTATATATGTTATAATTGTTAGATAAATTTTCTTTACATAAATTAAACTATATAATTTACATTTAAAATAATTTTATTAACCATGTTCAATGCCAATAAATTATTCTAACTTGTAATCTTTATAATTAATTTAATTAATAATGTTCAATACATAAATTACTTGATAAAATAAAATTAATGATTATATTGAAGATTTATAACATAAGAATCATAATATAAGAATCATAATATAAGAATCATAATTAATATAATAAATCTATTCATTAATTTAATTATCATAATTAATATTTTATTATAACTGTAGACACTTATTTTCATCCGGAGTTTTTTTAATAATATAATATAGTTTTTGATTTTTTTTGAAATGTATATATATTTTTTTAAAAAATAGGTTTTTTGAATATATATATATATAATATAGTTTTTGAAAACATTTTGATATATATATATATATATATATATATATATATAATATAGTTTTTGAAAACATTTTGAAAAAATATATAAAATATAGTTTTTTTGAAAACATTTTGAAAATATATATAATATAATATATAGTTTTTGAAAATATTTTGAAAATATATATAATATATGGTTTTGAAAATATTTTTGAAACTATATAATATATAGTTTTGAGAACAGTTTTAAAAACTATATATAATATATAGTTTTAAAAACATTTTTAAAAATTATATATAATATATTGTTTTGAAAATATTTTTGAAAATATATATTATGTAGTTTTAAAAAATAAATTTTGAAAATATATTATTATATGGTTTTGAAAACAATTTTCAAAAACGTATATAATATAGTTTTAAAATTGATTTTTATTTTATTATATATTATATTAATACTATTTATTTTTATTTATTATTTTATTAATATTTTCTTTTTTATTTGATTTTTGTTTTGGTCTAGGGTCCATTAAGTCCAACTCCAGGTCCAACAAGGATGTGGGCTGCCTAACTAGGTAGGCAGGCCTGACCCAGTAAACCCATCCAAATTAGGGTTTCAAAATTTATCCAAGGGTGGTTAGATCAAGGGTGGTTAGGGTTTTGGTGTAATCTCGGCCGTTAGATCAAGGGTGGTTAGGGTCACAAAACCCTAAAATAAAGGAATACCAAGGCACAGCTGCATAAGGGCCGTTAGATCTAGCCATGTGATCTAACGGTCCAGATTACACCAGCAGGGTGGTGGTCACCATTCAACGACGCGTGAAAGTCATGCGCCTGCAAAATCATCCACCGACCGAGATCCTCTGTACCCGAAGCCAGAAATTTTGCAAAATCAAGTCAACACATAAACATAAACCCCAAAGTAAAATTCAGAGAGTGGGCATCCCACAAACCAAAAAGTATGGAACAAACACCGAACGAGACTGACCCATCCCGAGATGTTCGGCAACGACTACCGGCCGAGAGGGTATAAATAACCCCCACCATGATGCTGCAAAGGACAAGAGAAAAAACACAACAGAGAGTATCGAAGCAACACAAACAGTGAATACTAAAAACACCAAGTATCAAATATCACTAAACAACCGAGCAAATCACAATGAAAATCATTAAAAGTAAGTGGAAAACCATCGGTCGGCATCAAACGAAGGAAAGATTCGAGGGGTTTTTCTTAGATTTACTTCGATAGGGGTGTGGTTTGGGAGTTTGGAGGTCGGTTTTGGGTTCATGGGGTAGAGAGGAACATTTGGGGAGAGTTTTGGGTTTTTCGGCCACCAGAGGCATTGGTCGAAGTGGCGGCGGGCAGCGGAGTTCGGCCGAGGAGGGTGACTGGCCTTCTGTCGGTTTGAGAGTGTATTTTTAAAAGATAAAGTTTTTTTTTTAGTTTGGGAGAAAATGATTTTTTATTTTGTTTTTAGGCTATTTATAGCAGAGGGACTTGTGTGTAATTAGCCAATAGTTAAATTATTTCCGCAATCCCTGGACTTTTGAAGTGTAATTCATTTTGGTCACCTGTTTCAATTTGGCCTCTGAATCTTCAATTTTTTCAATTCAGTCCCTATTTATAATTTCAATTTTTTGCAATTTGACCCCTCTAACTCTTTATTTTTCTCTTGCAGCTCATTTTTAGCACCAATTTAATCCATTAATTTCAATTTGTTTCAATTTGATCCTTTAAATTTTTATTTTATTATTTTATTTTTTTTAAAATTATTATTATTTTTACTTCATATTATTTTTATTTTATTACTTTTTAAAATTTAACTTTTTTATTTTTTCTTCTTTGATTTATTTAATATTTTTATTTTTATTTTTTTCTTTGATTCATTAATTTTTATTTTTATGTTTTTATTTTATTTTTCCCTTTGATTTATTTAGTATTTTTGTATCTAACATTTTCGACTTTTTTAGAGGAATTCCAACCAATCAAAGGTAAGCAATTTGAGTTGGGTTTCTAAATTTTAATTTTAATTTTTTAATTGTCGCAATTAAGACAACCGACAAATTAATTGATCTGGAAAGGACAGTACAAGGGTGCTAATCCTTCATTGACTGTAACCGACTCCCGATCCCGATACATTTTTGGTAAAACGCAGATAAGGTAAGATGATGTCTGATCCACCTAAATGTTTTTAAAATGAACGGTGGCGACTCTAATGCATTTTTTCAAGTCGAAGCCCAATTTCGGGCCCACCTGAAAGACGGTTGCGACAATAACATTTAAAAATTAATCATATTAATTAGTATGATTTATTATAAACTCAATTTTATTAAAATCTTATAATTTCATCAATGATAATATATAAGTCAAGTAAATGTCAAGTCATGTAAATATCAGATGAGGTCAATAACAAATCAGATCATTTACAGGTCAGGTTGAAAACATGTCAGGTTCATAACAGGTCAGGTTGAAAACAGGTTGGGTAATACAAGTTATTTATCAGGTCAATCTCGGGTTCGGGTTCATATCAGTCGGATGTAGGTCGGGCTCGAGTATCATATTTTCGATTCAATTCGGGTTCAGGTTGGGTACATGTCAGGTTCAGATCCACAATTTACAGGTCCAACTCGGGTTCAGGTCAACACCAATTCTGACTCGAATTGGTTTCGGATCATCACAACGCAGGTCAAAAACAATTTTGATTCGAATCGGTTTCAGTCAATTTTACAGGTCGGGCAAGCTTTTTACATCCCCTACAAGTAAGGACTAGTATGCTAATATGCATGCATTTCGTCACTTAATTTATGTATTATGAAATTCACGCTAAGCTTTAGTCGGCTAAAATGTAAGATGCGAATAAATTATCAAGTGTAAAAGTATATATGCACAAATTAAATGACTTTAGTGGTTAAAAGAATTGTTGTTATTTCTAGAGATCACGGGTTCGAGCACCAACGATTTTAGTAGAATGATTGATCGTTCATTTTCAAATAATTAAGAGTATTTATAACAAATACTACTTTATAATCATCTTATTTAATAAAAAAAGTTTAAAAGTATATATGTACTATACTTGAGCATTGGTCACATACAGGCCCATCTCTGAGAATGGGCAAAAGGGGCACTCGCCCAGGACTCCACTTGCTCAGGGATTAAAACTATAATTTTTTATATGATTAAAAGTGATAAATTATTTATTTAGCCACTTAATTATTATTTTATTTTTGTTTTAGCCCTCCAATTATAATTTTTCTTTAAAATCATATTTAACGTTACATTTTTATTACTTATTATTAAAAAATTAATAGCGATACTAAAGTGACATTTTTGAATTATTTTTTCACTTTTCACTTAATTATTCTTTAATTCATTTTTTACGGTACTTGTTATTAGAGCCTAGATTTTATATTAGCTCCGTGCCACTAAAATCTCAAAAACGGACTGGTCACATACATGATACACCGTGTTTAGCAGGGTAAACAATGAAAACAAGGGCAAATTGTTGTCGAACATATTGAAACGTGAACATATATCAGGATCTTGTAATTTCAGTTTTTGTTGCTTTAGCGTAAACGGTACGAAACTAAGGTTTCATGACGGAAAGCAGCCCCTCAACTTTTTTTCCCCGTCAGCAAATATGATTTTTATTAGACTAATCACAAGAACAAACTAAAATAAAATGTATCATTATAAACCTTCCTAAAATCTAAGGAGGTGTTTGGTTCAAGGTTTATGAGATTCTCATGGGATGTGAATCCCACATTCCCATGTTTGGTTGGTCGGGAATCTCATTCCCGGTAATGTTTTATTACCAATAGTAGATTTTTTGGGGTATATTACTGGGAATGTCATTACCTCCCTTCCCTTAGGTATTGTAACATTACCGGCGATTTGGACTAAAATGCCCTTAAATTTTTATTTTTTTTTCAAAAATATCATTCTTCTGTCATTGAATAATAAAAATTACACGAAGGTTAAATTACAAATTTATCCTTAAATTATTTTAGATTTACAAAAAAAATCTATAATTAAAATTTTATATGAAGTTCAGAGGTTAAAAAAATTTACCCTTTCATTAAACATTTTTTATATTTTTAATTTTGTAAAAAAATTATATAAATATTATGAATTTAATTTTTAAAGAAAATATAGAAATATTTTACAATTTGTAATATTATACAAATATATAATAAGGACAATTTGGTCAAATATACATTCCAATAATCTTTTATTCCTTTAACCAAACACGATAATCTTACATTCCTGTTAAACCAGCCAAACACAAAATACAACATTCCTAATAATCCTATTCTCTGATAATCTTTTATTCCAACTGGTAATCTTACATTCCGTAAACTAAATACACCCTAAATGGAAGAAAAAAGTACATCCTATCCGGTAATATAAGGACAACACGACACGAACCCTCCCCAAACAACAAATCGAACATTTCTCTGCAAACTACTAGCAAACGAAAATCATCGGGATTACAAAAACAATTTCATTTCTAAAACTCGCCTATCTACGGAATAGAGAGTCAACCACTATTATCAACAAGGAGATGTAACATCTACTGAGATGGACCACTCCCCTGCAAACTTTTTCTATTTCAATAATTCAAAGAAGAAACATAAATAGAAAAAGTGCATGCTCATGTGCTTCCTGAATCTGCATTTATTTCAGAAAGCAATTCCTCTTAATTTTCTCTTCATCTTGTAGAGAAAAATAATTGTGATGCCTCTTCGAGTCAAAATAGTGAAGGGTATGCATGCTTTAACTTGTCCTGAAATTCACGTTACATTTCTTGCGACATGCACAAATTTGATGACGATAATCGAGAATGGATGATTGGAATGACGGGATAATCATTCTTTTAAAAAGTTGATTTCAATATATTACGGGTCTAAATTATAATTACTTTATCAAAATCTTTGTCTTCGTTATACAACTTTATCATGATCTCATGATAAACCATTAAACATTAAGATATCTAAACTATAATATGTGGATAACCATCGGTCACATGCTGCGTGTGTAGCAGGGCAGACAATGAAAAGAATGGAAAATTCTGAGAGAGAGTGAAACATTATTTCTACGCAGAAGTCGTGATTTCAGTCATCAACCACTTTGTATTTCCAACTGTATTTAATTCAGAAAGCATACATGAAAAGAAAAAAGTGCATGCTTCCAAAAACCTGCATTTAATTCAGAAAGCAAATCCTCCATCTTTCTTCTTTTTTAATTTGCCGACAACCCTTTCCTAGGTGGCTAAAAGCATCTCGTTTATCATTTGCTTGATGGTCTAGGTGCAGTGGCGGAGCCACAGCTTAGTGATAGTGTCCGCCTCATCCTATGAGTACGACCTAAAATTCGATATTTTTTATTAATTATTTATTTTATTGATGGTGTTTACCATAAAATTTTTTGTGCCAACTCTGAAATATAAATTTTCTTCGATTAATTATTTATTTTACAGACGGTATCCATCCTGAAATTTTATTTGTATCCATCATAATTAAAATTTTTATGTGTTTAACATATGTGTACACACTAAAAATATTTCTGAATCCGTCACCGTTGGTGGGAAGATAATAATCTTGGACGATTCTATTTTTTAGATTAAGTAAAAAGTTACGATCGTGATGGTCGGAGAAAAAAGAGAAATGAATTAGAGAAGATGATAAACAGTGGGCGTAGAGTGTAAGATTCTTTCCTTCGGTTGTTGTTTGTATATATGTCATTGACACTAAGCCGTAGAGAGAGTAGCGTCACTCTTATAATTTGATGGTCAAGAGAAGAAAGAGAAATGAATTGGAGAAGTTGATAAACAGTGGGCATAGAGTGTAAGATTCCTTCCTTCGATTGTTGTTTGTGTATATATATATATCTATCTATATATCGATATAGATATATTATATATATAAATATATGTCATTGACACTAAGCAGTAGAGAGAATAGCGTCAATCTTAAAATTATAACGAGTAACGATAAATTTGACTGATAATAAGATTAAGGCTTAAATATACAAAAGGTGCATAATGTACGTCCGTTTTTTCAGTTCAGTGCCTAACGTTTTTTGTTTCAGTTTGATGGCTAACGTTTCATTTCGTAATTCAAAATAGGTCACACCATGATGGACCATTAATTTTGGCCGTTAACCTATTAAAAATGCCACATGGAATATTTTTAAAAATTAAAAATAATTTTGCAAATAAAAAATAAATTAAAATGAAAAAAACGTTTTAATGGGGAAAACCAATTACCCAGGCTTCCCCCCAATTTCCAGTGTGTGTATCCCCAAAAGGGCAAACTCTTCGCCCTCCAATCAAGCATCTCCGACTGCCGTGGAGGTGCCTCGTTGCCGCTAACAACCTCAGCAACGACTAGCGACCCCTGTAAATTCCTCTTTTAATCTTAATCTGTAGCAATTCACACCCGCATTCAAAACATATTAAAAAATGAAAATGAAAAAAAAACAATAAAAGAAAAGAGAAATCAAGTAAAAATGTCACCTTTTTCTATGTTTTTGAAAGGAGATGAAAGGGTTTTAGCTTTGAAACAAAATTACTGCTCCCCTCATTTGCATTTTAAATTCCTTGCACACCTGCAAGTATTTTTTGTGACTAGAATTGTTAGTACATATGCTAAAGAAACCGAAGATGATGGGTGGATGGATTATTCAATATGTATGCTGAATCATAGTGCAAAACAGAATGGAGGAAAAAGGAGAGTGAACAACATTTCGCCTAATCTTAGCTTCTTCTTCTCCTCCTCTTCCATAGTTGTTAAGTATGTTTTGTTGTCAAGCCAGTTTTCTTCTTTCAAAGTTGAATCCTTCAACGACATATAACTCAGATGGTCCTCGCTCAGGTGGAGACATAATCTTTACAGACAATGTAAGCCTTGAGAAAGCTATTAATGAAATCTTCAAGAATTCCCTTAAGAAAGTTATCAATTAGAACAAAAGCATATAAAGCAACATAAATTTCAACAAAATGAAGCGAATCAATTCCAAAACTGATAAAATGAAGCGAAACCATTTCAATAAAAGAAAGTTCTCCTTGCTATTAAGACGTGATGACGGCCAAATCAGGTGATTGGACTACCGGGGTTGGGTCGCCAATCGTTGCTAAGGCCGTTAGAGGCGACGGGGCACCTCCACGGTGGTCAGAGATGCCTGATAGAAGGGCGAAGAGCTCCGCCCTTTTGGGGATACTCACACTGGAAATCGGAGGGATCTTGGGAAATTGGTTTTCCCCATTAAAACATTTTTTTTCATTTTAATTATTTTTTATTTGCAAAATTATTTTTTAATATTAAAAAATATGCCACGTGGCATTTTTAATGGATTAACAGTTAAAATTAACGGTCCGTCACGGCGAGACCCATTTTGAGTTACGGAATGAAATGTTAGACACCAAACTGGAACAAAAAAAATGTACTGAACTGGAAAACGAGCATACATTGAGCACCTTTTGTATATTTAAGCCTAAGATTAACAACAATATATCGAAAACTATGATTAAATATAAAATAATAATAATTATTAATTATTAGAAAGACAATTATATTCTTTTTGGAGTTAATTGTATCATCATCCTCAAACTATGATTCTCATTTTAAATTGGTCCCTAAACTTTTAAATGTTTTTAATTTCATCCTTAAACTATGGCTTTCATTTTTTTATTAGTCCTCAAACTTTTAAATATTTTAGTTACATCCCCTAACTATATCCTTCATTCTAAATTGGTCACCAAACCTTTTCAACATTTCAATTTCAATCCCAAATTATATTCATATACTAATCACATTCCGTGCTAATAAAATCGTTATGTCAAGTTATATTATTATATGTTTGAAAAATATAAAGTTTAGTTTAAATTATTGTTAAAATTAATTACATATTTGGATGAATTTAGGGATGAAATTGGAAGATTTAAAAGGTTAGGGACCAATTTAGACTGAGGGTCATAGTTTGAGGATAAAACTGGAATGTTCTAAAGTTTGAGGACTAATTTAGCATAAGTATCATAGTTTGAGGATGAAATTAGAATATTTAAAGTTTACGAATCAACCTAAAATGAAGATCATAGTTTGAGGATATCTGATATTTTTTTTTGCTTTTTTGAAATTTAGAAGTACATGTACATTAATAGAAACGGATTCTTATTCATCCAAATTTACTAAAAGCCAATAACGTTAAAAGATAATATTAAAAAAAATCAAAAAAAAAAATCAAATATCAAAATCTACAACTTGCGACGATCACTTTCATGAAAAACCAACACCTTACAACTTTAAGATAGCTTTGATGTAATTATCCAATAATCTAGGGGCATGTAACCATTACAACTTCTATATAAGTCATAGAATTCCACATTTGTTGGCATTAAATCCCTCATCATACTACAAAGTTCATAAGCAAAGCTTCCATTTTTTTTTTTTAAAAAATAGCTAGCATGGCTGCTATCTTCTTAGTCACCACTCCCCCAGAAATACTCTGCCCTCTCAAGGCCGAGACTCCGACACTCACTCCCTTCTCTGCTGTCATGCCGCATCGTTTTATCGCCGTCCCTAGGCTCAAGAACACACTCATAGCATTGGAAACCATTCATGAAGAAGAAATTAACATGGACGTGTCCCAAAATTCATCATTAACCTTATTATCTCCTTGTTTCTTCCAAGTGAAGAAGCCCTTGTCATCATTTAGTCGTAATTGCAGGTGTGCTTAGAGATGTTCATAACCTGATTAGCATATACATATGATGTGATAAGTGGCAGATGCACGTGAATGTTCAAATTTTTATTCTAAAATCTGAATTTTCTTTTAAACCTTAAAATCTGAATCTCCTTCTATTTCTAATAAATTTTATATAATTAATACATGTGTGTTAGGCCACCTCGATTTTAAGTCACCGAGCTTGTGGGGTACCAAGTAACTTGTATAAATATTGTAATGTAATGTTCTCTTCTCTTGACCTTTAAAACCTTTCTTTTCTATCATCAATGACATGTTATATTTACAAAATCTCTCATTAATCTTGTATAGAATTTTTTGCATGCATTGTCTTCATTAAAATTAATCTATATTGAGTTCCCGACATTTGAATGACGCTTTTCAAGTATCGTTGGAAAATTAAGAGATAGTCGGTCATATCTCCAGAAGACATGTCGACCAAATAACACCTGAATCTCTTTTAAAAAATCGTCGAAAGTCTGCTCTGGTCTGATCTTCATCTCCAAGGTTTGATTGTGTGAATCAATTTCAAGCGTTAGTCCATCTTATTTTAATGTGAGCGTTGTGGTACATTTACCCAGATATGGGTGACCCAATGTCCCCCAAAAAATAATCAGACTATTTGCATTTTTAACATTCCCAAACTAATACAAATAATTATTTAATTTCAAAGGCGATAAAAAAGCAACAAAAAAATTATTCACTTAAGTATTATTTAATATATTTAGAGCTAACACATAGTGAAGTGAGAAATTCAAAGCACACCACTATATTCATCCCTAAATGAGTTTCGTGATAGATCAATAATTAGTCAATATACCTCTAGGTAAGAGCTTTAGAAAGATAGATCAAAGTGTTTTATGGAATGCGACTGATTCTTTACACTTGTTTAGGTGATTTCATCAAGTCTATATCTAGGGGTGTTCTTTCAGTTAAAACGGTGGCTGACCGAACCGAAATACCTTAAACCGAATTAACCGAACTTTTTTTTCCTTAACCGTTAATCGAACCGAACTTTTTTTTTTAAAGTATTAACCGAACCGAATAAATTGCGGTTAATTTTTGAATTAACCGATTTTTTTAGAATTTTAGAATATAATATTTTTTAATTAAAAAAATAATAATTTACAATTAATTTAAATAATATCTAATTATAAATAATATCTAATTAATTTGATTCAAACATTTTGCATTTAGTATTGAGATTATTTTAATTAATTAGTATTGATTTGGGTTTTAAATGAGTTTTAAATGGATTGGGCTAGCTAAGTCTATTAATATAATTATATTTAAAGGTTAATTCGGTTAATTCGGTTAATTAACCGATTTCGAATCGAATTAACCGTTAACCGAATTCCAAAAAAATTCTTAACCGTTCCCTGACCGAACTAATTCGGTGGCCGATCGAATTAACCGAACTAATTCGATTCGGTCGGTTAATTCGGTTAAAACCGAATTTTAAGCACCCCTATCTATCTCAATACAAACAACTTGAATTAGAGCTATATCATCATTAATATTATTTTGTAAGCCTAGTCTCTAAATTTTAAGATTTGGTGAATTTATCAAGTTTTATCTCAAAAAGAACCACCCAAATTCTGGTCCATGAACTCATTAAGAAAATTTAGTAGTTCATCCTATCAAATTGGTGAATTCGAACAGTGGAATTATTAGAGCGATTTTTTCTAGTCCGGTTGAACAGTTTAATGCGGACTCTGCTGAACTTACGACAATTAAAACAGCTTTGGAAATTTTCATCAAAGCAGGTTGGTCGAGAAGCTAAATATAGTGGTTGAATCGAATTCTTTGGTGGTGTTAATCTGGATTGAAAATGTGTGAAGACACTAAATTTTTGTTCCACATTATTATATATATTTATATTATATAATATATTCAGCTATATAATATATATATTATTAACTTTATTTACATTTTTACAAGGCCCAAACTAAATAAAAATAGCCCAACAGTGGCCCGAATACGTGACCCATCAGCTGGCCAAACCCTAAGCGGTCCTTGCTGTCCTAGCCGCCAAGTGCCTCATCCATTAGATCAATGGTTTCTGGGTTTGTTGAGACCCACGGCCTGTGTTCTTGAAACTCAAGAACAAAGCAGAACAAGGAGAGAATAGGGGGAGCACACGGTTTACAAGTAAGAGAAATGAGAAACTTAAAAATGTTTTAAGTTTTATAGCAGGCCCGAATTTGTCCATGATCCGACCCATAGCACCCAGATCCGCACGCTTTCAAGATTAAATGAGTAAACTACTCATTCAGTCCCCCTGGCTCCTCAAACCTCTATTTTGATCCCACAGTTGACTTTAAACCCCGAATCATTTTTAAATTAGTCCCTAAATTTAGTTTTTTTTCATTTTAGTCCCTTATTATATATTTATTTTATTTTATTATTTCTTTTATTTTCTAGTTTTTTTTTCTTTCATATTTATGTTTTATATATATATATATATGTATTTAGTTATATTTTTCTATTTATATTCTTATATTTCTTTACTTATTTATTTTTCCCTTTCCCTTATTTGTTTTATTTAATATATATATATATATATATATATATATATATATATATTATTTATTATTTCTTTCTTTTTTATTATCGATATTATTTACATATATATATTTACTATTTTCATTTTATTCTTTTATTCTTATTTTGTGTTTTTTATTTTTATTCACTTATTTATTATATTATTCTTATGTCCTTCATTTGATATGTTTTCTTTGTCATCACATCTTTGTTTTTATTTCCCTTTCCTTCATTTTTATCTTACTTCGTTGTCTCCTTTATTTCATTTTCTATATCGTAGTTATTTCCATCACCTTTTTATCTAATACGTTTCTTGACTCTCTTTTTTAAGGGATGATTTCAAATCAATCTAAGGTAAGCAATTCGGATCGCTATTTTACCTTTTAAGTTAAACTTTCAATTTTCTTAATTAAAGACAACTGGAAACTACGTAGTACCGAAAGGGCAGTACAAGGGTGCTAACCCTTCCTTGACTGTAACCGACTCCCGAATCCGACATATCACTGGTAAGACGCAGATCAGGTAAGGAATAAGATATCCGATCAACCCATTTGTTTTAAAATAAATGATCGGTGGCGACTCCAATCCATATTTTTCAAGTCGAAACCCAATTCCGGGGCCTAACCGAAAGACGGTTACGACAGCTTGGCGACTCCCTGGGGAACATGTAAGTGAGTCAGTCTAAGGTAATTTCCAGTTGTCTTTTTAACGAAAAGGGTAAGTTTAAATTTTGAGGTAATATTTTGATCCTTTTTACTTACTTTTGATTATATTTTCGAGTAAATAGTTCTACTAATCGTTTTCTCATGATTTCAGCCTTCAAAGTTTTTTTTACTTAAAGCTCTAAACCCGAGCTCCAAACCCGTTTTAAGTGGGGGTGAAAGCGATGCCTTCGTGTGAATTTATTCACCGTATGGGCCTAGCAAGTAGCCTTCGGGATTCATATACCTTATGCCTTCGTGTGAATTTATTCTCCGTATGGGCATAAGGGAATGTGTCCTCTCGAGTTTAACTTAGTCTGCATAAGCCTGTGATGAGTTTAGGACTAAGGGTCTGGCAAGCCCACGGGGGCACCGGCAAGGAGAACTCGGGTACCATTTTTTAGAACCTGAACCGGGAAGCTATGGAGAAATAGAGCCTACCCCAAAACCACATTTCAAACCCTAGGACATTTTTACCCTAACCATGTTTTTGTTCCTTCTTACTTTTTTTTTTCTTTTGTCATTTCATATTTACTTATATGTTTTCATTTTACTAACGTTTTTACCTTTGTATTTGTTTTCTAGCATTTGCATTATAACAAGAGGTCATTGATCCCTAAAAAAGCATTTATTACGCACAAAATAATCTGAACAAATGGACAAAGGTGTTGTAATACAAGAGATTAAAAACCCGGAGGTACGACTATGGTCCGAGAAGACCCAGAAGGAAAATAGAGACAGTCTTCAAGGAAGCTATATGTCAGAGCTGGTTAATTATGCCTCTATCAGCCTAAAACAGAACTATGTTCAAGAGCTTCGAGACATCTAGGACAGTTGGAAGAATGATCGAAAACAAAAGTTCAGCCAACGGTACGGTGACATTGCACTTCTACTCTAGGTTAAAACTGATGAGCCATTAATCAAAGCCTTGATTCAGTTCTGGAACCCGGGATATAGTTGTTTCACTTTTAACCGGGAGAACATGGTGCCCACCATTGAATAATACATTGTACTGCTGCATTGTGAAAACATCAAACTAGAGCGAGCATACATTAAACACATTAAAAGTCAGCCTTTTAAGAATACACTGGCCAGAGTTGCGGGAGTAGACGAAAAATGGGTAATTGACCGAACTCAGCGCAGGGGCAAGGGGGAAGGAATTGAATGGATCCACATAAGGCAATTAATGAAAAACCACCCTGATGAGTGGAAGACTATAGACCTTTTTGCACTAGGTCTATACGGGTTGATTATCTTTCCGAAGACATTGGGTTGCATTGACGCAGCCGTGGTAGAATTGTTTGAACAACTTCCGAGACGAATCAACCCCGCACCGATCATCTTAGCCGAGACCTTTCGGTCTCTTAATCATTGTCGAAGATCTGGTGGAGGTAGGTTCGTTGGGTGTATTCAGCTCCTTCAAGTTTGGATTCACAACCATTTTTGGAAGACTAACGTGGTCGCCTACCGCCAATTTAGCACCACATATTCACCTTTAGGGGAGTTCATCACAATGAAATGGCATGAAGGTGCTTCAAAGGAAAAGTGGATGAAAGTTTTTACACATCTTCAGGATCGGGATATTACCTGGAGAGCCCCCTGGTTGTTCCTCAGTGACGTTCTTTTTCGATGTGGGGATTCTGATACTATAACTTTACTCGGACTTTGGGGTGCAGTTGGGTATGCTCCATTGTTAGCACTAAGACAGTATGGGGCACGTCAGTTTGTCCCCACAACATACGGACTAATTAAATCAGAGTTTGTGTATAGCGGTGACAGTTATAAGAAAATGATCAGGGAAGCATCTGAGTCATGGAAGAAAATATTTCGAATGGATTTCGTTGCTGCCAGAGACATGCTTACTCCGGATTATGTGGAGTGGCAAAGATTGAGAAAGAATGATAACGTCCCGGTGCCAGACTGTGAAGACACTCGGACTATGGAAGAACATCTCAGGCTTGTCCCTTCCGAACTGGAAATAGCCAAGGCAGAATTCGAAGATGTGAATAGCGAGCTGAAGCAGAGGATTAAGGAACTTGAAATTGAACGTTATCAATGGAAACTCGAGGCTGACTCACAGAAAGATAAAGCAGACAAACTAGAAAGAGAACATAAAAGAGTCTGTTTTGAGCTTGAAGACTTGAGAAAGGGGTATCAAGATACGGTCAAGGATAACTCCAAGTTGAAAGTGTCTTATGAGTACTGGAAAGATGAAGCTCACAGCTTGAAAAGAAAGTTTGAGGGGCCTGATGAGAGATCCTGGAAAGAACAGATAAAAACTGCCTAGAGACACTTAGTAGATAGCCAGCATCAAAACCAACGCTTGAAAATCCAGATGGCTGATCTGGAGAAACAACATGAGAGAGATGGCAAAACAATAGCTAAGTTAGAAACTATTGTAGATGGGTTCAAAAAGCAAGCGAGCAAGCTTCAGATAGTACCCTTCGACGAAGGTTTACAGTGGCGTTTCTGTTGGGAGCAAGCACAACAAAGGGTAAAGGCCAGAGACGAAGTTATCCGAGACTTCCTAGATCAAGTACAAAAGGCATCTCGCCATCTACATGGCCTAGCAAGGGAAGCTGGAGTAGTTCAAACAGGTATACAACCAGTGTCAAATGAAGGAAGAAGACTTGTCAACCTACTAGAAGCTGTTCGGGGTTTAGAGGATTTAGTCCGAATGTACCTTTGATTATTTTTATGTCTCTTATAAGATAAAACATTTTTGTCTAAATAAAGATTATTTATAATAATGAACACTTTTCTGGATCAGTGCCTCTAAATCGCATACATCATGCATTGCATACTTTGCATTTTATATTTTATATTTCATGTTTATTTTTATATTTTCCATGTTTTTACATTCATATTAACTAACAGAACATGTCTCAGAAAGGGAAAGAGCAAACACGAAGCTTACCACCGCAAATATTAAAGACGCATCACCCACACAATACCCGAGCAAAGAAAAGACAAATGGAGGCCAGAATGGAAAAACTCGAGGAGAACATGGCAAGACTACAAAAAAACTGGAAGATAAGATGGCTCAAAATAGTCAGAGCACTCTGGAGTCCATCAAGAAAAACCAGGAATCCTTGGTCGACCAAATAGTGGCCAAGTTATCATGTTTACAGCAAGCTAGTGCAATAGGGGGAAGTCCCTCCGATGGGGTAACCATATCACTAACCTCACAGGTGATTATGTCACCCGAGATCTTACCCAGACCACAAGAAAATTCTTCTGCTGTCAAAGGAAAAACACCATCTGCTGTAAAGGTGCAAACTTCCAAAACTAATCATGATAATCATCCGGATGATTACAGTATCCTGAATTTCAATGAAGATGACAAAGCGAAAAAGATGGAAGAGAAGATCAGGATGATAGAAGATCGAATGAAGATGGTCCAAGGGGACCATGATTATTATGGAGTGGACGCAAGGGAGCTGAGCCTGGTTCCAGATTTGGTGTTTCCACCAAAGTTTAAAGTTCCTGAGTTTGAGAAGTTCGATGGGAACAGCTGCCCATCAGCCCATATCACTATGTTCTATCGGAAGATGACAGGATATGGAGGGAATGATCAACTCCTGATCCACTGCTTTCAGGAGAGCCTATCTGGTTCAGCTATCCGTTAGTACGATCAGCTCAGCCAAACTCACATCAAGACATGGAAAGATTTATCCAAGTCTTTCCTAGAACAATATAAACATATCAATGATATGAGACCAGACTAGGTTATGCTGCAAAGCCTGGAAAAGAAGCACAATGAGAGTTTCCGACAATATGCGCAGCGATGGAGGGATTTGTCTGTGCAGGTTCATCCACCCTTGGATGAAAAAGAGACTATAAAGTTGTTTATATAAACCCTGAAGATACCTTACTTCGGACACCTGATGGCAATTACATATGGAGGTTTCTCAGATTTAGTCATGGCCGGTGAAATGATTAAGTTGGCCATTAAACAAGGAAAAATCGAGGGAGGAGACTACAATAAGAAACCTTCCATGAAAAACAAAGACCGAGAGATCAACAATGTCAACACTTATAACGTCAACAAGGGTGTTACAGTCTCAAGCTCAAAAACCCTGCAACTGTACCATCTGGTACTTCCACCCAAACTCAAAGAGAACCAAAGAGGGAAAGGGAGCAGTTCGATCCCATTCCCATGACATATAACGAGTTATATCAACAACTCCTTGACACACATGCAGTTTCACCTTACGCAATGGATCCGATGAAGCCCCCATATCCGAGATGGTATGACGAGAATATAAACTGTGAATACCATAGTGGTGTGCAAGGGCATTCGATCGAAGGTTGTCTCGCATTCAAGAGGCTTGTACAACGAATGTGGAACAAAAATTGGATCACCTTCAACTCTGAAACACCAAACATCGCCCAGAATCCCTTGCCTAATCATTCGGAGGTCGGAATTAATGCAGTCATCACCAAAAATGGCAGGAGAATCAAAACCAATGTTTCAGAAGTCAAAGCTCCTTTGGCTTGGGTATGGAGCCAAATGGTAAAGGCAGGGCTTCTTACACCGTAATCGTATCTAAAGAATGAAGGTGGTAATTATTGTTGTTACTATATTAAAAAGGGGCATAAAGTGCAAGAATACTCCGAATTCAAGACATTAGTCCAGCTCATGATGGACCAGAAGGAGCTGGAGTTTTACGAGGAAGTTCAGGATTCCCCGGAAGCAGAAATTTGTGCTACTGAAGGATCATCAGACAAGAGATTCGGCAGGGGTAGTCCGTTGATCATTACCCCTAAGGCAAAGATGACAACGACAACTCCACAGGAAAAGGTGGTGATTACAGCACCTCGACCTTTTCAGGACAAAGACAATCGGCAAGTGACATGGAAGTACGGATGCCATGTGAGTACTTCCAAAGGATGTGACAACAATGTGGGGCAAAGACAACTAGAGCCCTTCAAGGAAGATGTATTGGCTATCAATGAGCCTATAAAGGAGGAAGAAGCTAAAGAATTCCTCAAAATTTTGAAGCATAGTGAGTACAATATTATAGAACAGCTCCACAACTTGCCAACACGCTCTTCAATGTTGACACTCTTATTAAACTCAGAAGCACATCGGGAGGCACTATTGAAGGTCCTGAATCAGACATTCGTGCCACAAGACATACCAGTCAGCAAGATGGGTCGACTGGTAAATAATATTCAAGCTGATAATCTCATCTCATTTTCAGATGATGAGATTCCATCCGGAGGAAGAGGCCGAACGAAGGCATTGCACATCACTACCTACTACAAGGGGCATGCTTTTCCAAGTGTATTGATCGACAACGGATCAGCCTTAAACGTGATGCCTCTAGTAATATTGAAAAGGATGCCAATAGATACCTCGTATATGAAAGCCTGCCAGAACGTGGTCTGAGCATTTAATGGGACCAAAAGAGAGGTTATTGGTAAGATAGAGGTGCCACTGACTATCGGACCTGTCACCTATGATGTCGAGTTTCTGGTAATGGATATCATGCCTTCCTATAACTGTCTTCTGGGAAGGCCATGGATTCATCAAGCTGGTGCAGTACCATCCACACTGCACCAGAAGGTTAAATTTGTTATTGACGGGGCCTTAGTAATTGTCGATGCTGAGGAAGATATTGTGGCAAGTGTGACCACGGAGGCCCCATACATCGAGGTGGACGAGGAAGCGGTGGAGTATTCGTTCTGCTCCTTAGAATTTGTGAATGCCACCTTTGTATTTCTAAACCCCGGCTTTCCAAGTGTACCAGGATGGAAATCATGCAAACATTGGGACGAGGTGCCAAGATTGAAAGAGGGCTTGGAAAGTTTCTGCAGGGAAGGATTAATCCAGTCCTTCCTATTTCAAAGCCAGACCGGTTTGGGCTCGGTTTTCAGCCTAGTTACCATGAGAAGAGAAAAAAAGTTCAGAAGAACCAAGAGAGAAGACTAGCCAGGTTGACTCGAAGTGAACTTCAATGGGAGCCCATGACATTCCTGCCTCTTTGCCATACATTCAAGTCAAGTGGTTATGTGTTTGAGACCACATTGTCAGACTTAGAAGCGGATTTGGAAGATTTGAGCATCAATGTTTTATCTACTAGGAATGCTGATGACACAGTTAGATCTGGGATATGCCCTTTGCCACTTGGGTTCGTGCCTAGCCGTTGATCGGTCGAAGAACTACCTGTGGTTTACAAGAATCTTTCAGAGTAATATTCGAACTATCCCTTTTCGCCTATACCCGGGGCAATAGGTGATCTTTTGTAAGGGTTAATAAACATTATGTTTGAGTTCAATAAAAGATGCATTTTTTCTTTTCTCATGGCAAACAAATTTTCCTTTGTTCCTTTTTGAATTCATTATCTATCTTCTTCATTTCGATACTTCGTTTCCACTTTCCCTCAAATTTAATTCTTGATTATTTCGTTTGGGATATTTTCCTCTCACACATGCACATTTTCCCTTCTTTCAGATTCCCAGATAACAATAATGTAGGCACTAATGATCCTGATCGGAGGTGGATTTTGAATCGGCCATTTGCCTCGGAGAATTTGATGAGTGCGACACTGAAGAGGAGTGCAACTTGCCTACTGAATTGTTGAGAATGGTAGAAAGAGAAGATAAAAAATACTGCCCCATAAAGAGACAATCGAAATCTTGAATCTGGGTATCGAGGAAGATCGAAAGGAGGTTAAAATTAGCATGACTCTTTCGACGGAAGCAAGACACAACCTGATAGTCTTACTTCAAGAATACAGAGAGGTGTTCGCCTGGTCGTATCAAGACATGCCTGGATTAGACACAGATATGGTAGTCCACAAACTGCCAATTAAACCAGAATGCAAACCAGTGCAGCAGAAACTGAGAAGGATGCGACCAAAAATGCTCCTTAAGATCAAGGAAGAAGTTAGGAAGCAATTTGATGCTGGTTTTCTTCAAGTGGCCAAATATTCGGAGTGGGTGGCTAACATAGTGCCCGTGCCGAAAAAGGACGGGAAAGTACACATGTGTGTCGATTATTGGGACCTTAACATGGCAAGTCCCAAGGAAAACTTTCCCCTGCCACACATAGACACTCTGGTGGATAATACAGCTGGGAACAACTATTTTTCATTCATGGATGGATTTTCGGGGTACAATCAGATCAAAATGCATCCCGAAGATACGGAGAAGACCACTTTTGTCGCGATGTGGGGAACTTTCTGTTACAAAGTGATGCCTTTTGGATTAAAGAATGCTGGGGAAACATATCAGAGAGCTATGGTGAGTCTGTTCCATAACATGATGCACAAAGAAATCGAGGTTTATGTCGACAACATGATTGTCAAGGCACAGACCGAAAATGAACACGTCGAGCATTTAAGAAAGCTCTTCCAAAGATTGAGGAAGTTTCACTTCGTCTGAACCCTAGCAAGTGTACTTTTGGGGTAATATCCGGGAAACTGTTAGGCTTCGTCATCAGCAGAAAAGGCATTGAGGTTGATCATGACAATGTTAAGGCCATCCAGAATCTACCTCCACCTCGAACACAAAAGGAGGTCCGAGGTTTTCTGGGCAGATTAAATTATATAGCTCGGTTCATATCTCAGTTAACCGATAAGTGTGATCCAATCTTTCGACTTCTCCAAAAAAACAGCCCTGGGGCATGGGATGAAAACTGTCAGATTGCATTCGAAAAGATGAAAGAGTACTTGTCTCATACTCCTATCTTGATGTCCCCATCCCAGACAAACCTCTGTTCTTGTACCTATCCATATTTGAGAACTCAATGGGGTGTGTCCTGGGTCAACATGACGAGTCTGGAAGAAAAGAAAGAGCCATCTACTATCTGAGTAAGAAGTTCACCGATTGCGAGGTCAGATATCCTCCCATCGAGAAAGTTTTTTGTGCTTTAGTCTAGGCTACAAAAAGACTTAGACAATACATGTTGTATCAGACCACATGGTTGATTTCCAAATTAGATCCTTTAAAATACATGATGGGTGTACCTGCTCTATCTGGAAGGTTAGCCCGATGGTAGATGTTATTGTCTGAGTTCGACATTGAGTACGTGAGCCAGAAAGCCATAAAAGGAAGTGCCATATCGGATTTCTTAGCAAGCAGAACCAATGAGAATTATGAGCCATTAGACTTTGATTTCCCAGACGAAGACTTGATGGCTTTATCCTTAGAAGAAACATGTACTTCAATAGACAGTTCCTGGAGAATGTACTTCGATGGGGCATCAAATACATTAGGACATGGTATCGTGGCCATCCTGATCTCTCCAAAAGGGATTCACTACCCATTTACCAGCAGACTGAACTTCGATTGTACCAATAATATGGCAGAATATGAGGCCTGTGTCTTAGGAATTCGAGCTGCACTGGGGCAAAATGTAAAGACTCTGCGGATATACGGAGATTCAGCATTAGTAATCTATCAGCTCCGTGGAGAATGGGAAACCAAAGATACAAAACTGATGGAATACCGGAAGCTAATAATGGATCTGCTCGAAGAGTTCGATGAAGTAACTTTCCACTATATGCCAAGAGAAGAAAATCAAATGGCTGATGCTTTGGCTACCTTGGCAGCCGCATTCAAAGTTGGCAGGGAGTCTGAGATAATGCCAATTAACATACAGTCGTATGAGTACCCGGCCCATTGCTACCAGATTGAAGAAGTAAAAGACACTAAGCCTTGGTACAACGACATTTTGTAGTATATCAAGCATCGAAGCTATCCAGAGGAGTCCACTGAAACAGACAAAAGAACCATTAGAAGGATGACTGCTGGATACGTCCTTGACGGAGAGATCTTGTACAAGAAAAGCCATAATCAAGTTCTGTTAAGGTGCGTCGATGCTGAAGAGGCAAAAATGATAGTGGAAGAAGTACATAATGGAGTTTGTGGAACACATGCAAATGGACATATGATGTCGAGACAGATAATGAGATGCGGATATTTCTGGTCTACACTGGAAAGTGATTGCATCAACTATGCTAGAAAGTGTCATAAATGTCAGATTTACGGGGATAAAATAAATGTTCCACCGCATCCGCTTCATGTCATGACGTCGACATGGCCTTTCTCTATGTGGGGCATGGATGTAATTGGGCAAATCCATCCAAAGGCTTCGAATGGCCATCGTTTCATCCTTGTAGCCATCGATTATTTCACTAAGTGGGTAGAGGCTGCTTTCTATATCAATGTCACTCAATCTGTTATCTGTAAGTTTTTGAAGAAAGAAATCATATGTCGGTATGGTTTACCTGAAATGATCGTTACTAATAATGCTACAAACTTGAACAATAAAATGATGAAAGCTGCTTGTGAGCAATTCAACATAAAGCATCACAATTCTACTACCTACAGACCAAAGATGAATGGTGCAGTAGAAGCAGCAAACAAAAACATTAAAAAGATAGTGGAGAAAACAACTGAGACCTACAAGGACTGGCATGAGAAGTTGCCTTTCGCTTTGTTCGCTTATCGAACCTCAGTACGAACCTCGACTGGGGTAACTCCATTTTCACTAGCTTATGGAATGGAAGCAGTACTGCCCATTGAAGTAGAAATTCCGTCACTACGGGTCTTGATAGAAGTCAAACTAGATGACGCAGAATGGATGCAATCCAGATACGATCAACTTAATCTGATAGATGAAAAGAGACTGAAAGCCATTCACCATGGTCAAATCTATCAAAAACGAATGATTCAAGCACATGACAAGAAGGTACGCCCAAGAATATTCCATGAAGGAGATCTGGTGCTAAAGAGAATTTTGCCAGTTCATAAAGATTTCCGAGGAAAATGGACGCCAAATTGGGAAGGACCCTATGTCGTGAAGAAGGCCTTTTCCGGAGGGGCCCTTGTCCTGGCTGAAATAGACGGACCTGACCTGCCACATCCCATCAACTCAGATGCAGTCAAGAAATTTTACGCTTAGGATGAAAACCCAAAAGGGCGTCCTAAGTCGGAAAAAAAAAACGTTTAGGGTGAAAACCTAAAAGGGCGCCCTAGATAAAAAAACAAAAAGGTGGGTTCAAGGTGAAAACCCGCAAAGGGCGTCTTGCAACCAAAGATGGATCCAAGTTGAAAACCCGAAAGGGCAATTTGGATAAATCAAGAAACCCAGACATTTGAAAATCCTCGGCATCTGAATTTTCGCATACTCAACGAGTCAGAGAAAGGTTGCACTCTCCTGAAGATTGTCGCATTTTTTCGAAGATCCTTTGGCAAAGGCTGTATTCAAGGTCACCTAACGGCTTTTCAGCTCAGAAGTGCCCACATTATTGAAATCTATGACATTCATTTATACCTCATCATGTCTTCATCTTCCAAAATGTTTGTCATGTATTATTTGTTTCTTTTTCCCTCATGAATAAAAGACAATCCTTTTCCCTACACCAATTCCTTTTGAGCATCTTATATTGAGCTTAAACTTAATGATTTATTCACTCATGCAAAAGATATTTGTATATTATTGCACAAAGATTCATTGAAAAGTACAGGTACTCGGAAGCTGATCAGGGCACATGCATATACCTAAGATGGTCGAGAGGTAATTCTCTGATCAAGGATAAAAAAACAAACATCAGATTTAAACATTTGAAGAATTCAAGACCAGGGGTCGAAATCCTCAAAATTCCATACAGGCAATCAAAAATTGAGATTTCTCTCCAGATCCCCATAACTTTTTCAAGTTTTAGCCAGAGTCAATTTCAACTTCGATACGAATGATATTGAACTCACAATTTGCTCGAGAATAGATTTCAACTTCACAACGAAGGGACGACTGGTTGTCAACAAAAAATTTCGGAGCCAATTTCAACTTTATAGTTAAGGATATTGGACTCCAGACAACGCAAGTTCAACTTCACGACGAAGGGACCGCTGGTTGTCAACAACAACTTCCCAATTTTAGAGCCAATTTCAACTTCACAGTGAAGGATATTGGACTCAAGACAACGCAAGTTCAACTTCACGACGAAGGGACCGCTGGTTATCAACAACAACTTCCCAATTTCAGAGCCAATTTCAACTTCACAGTGAAGGATATTGGACTCAAGACAACGCAAGTTCAACTTCACGACAAAGGGACCGCTGGTTGTCAATAAACAACTTCCCAATTTCATAGCCAATTTCAACTTTACAACGAAGGATATTGGACTCCAGACAACGCAAGTTCAACTTCATGACGAAGGGACCGCTGGTTGTCAATAAACAATTTCCCAATTTCAGAGCCAATTTCAACTTCACAACGAAGGATATTGGACTCCAGACAACGCAAGTTCGACTTTACGACGAAGGGACCGCTGGTTGTCAATAAACAACTTCCCAATTTCAGAGCCAATTTCAACTTCACAGCGAAGGATATTAGACTCCAGACAACGCAAGTTCAACTTCACGACGAAGGGACCGCTAGTTGTCAACAAACAACTTCTCAATTTCAGAGCCAATTTTAACTTCACAACAAAGGATATTGGACTCAAGACAACGCAAGTTCAACTTCATGACGAAGGGACTGCTGGTTGTCAATAAACAACTTCCCAATTTCAAAGCCAGTTTCAACTTCACAACGAATTATCTTTGGCTAAAAGACAATCCATGAGCTACTTCCAGTGCTCTAAGTTTGACTTCAGCTTCACGATAAAGGATTCAAGCTCAGAGTTTCCTAATTTTGACTCCATCTCACGACAAGGGGGTCATTTCGTATTGACAAACCAGTTTCCATATCAGATTTCAACTCTACGACAGAGGATATTCGATATGACTGAAATTTGTGTCTTTTAGTCTTTGCTTAATTTTCGTTACACGACAATAAGCAAAGAGGGGCAGCTGAAGACACTAAATTTTTGTTCCACATTATTATATATATTTATATTATAAATTTTATTATATAATATATTCATCTATATAATATATATATTATTAACTTTATTTATATTTTTACAGGGCCCAAACTAAATAAAAATAGCCAACAGTAGCCCGAATACGTGACCCATCAGCTGGCCAAACCCTAAGCGGTCTTTGCTATCCCAGCCGCCAAGTGCCTCATCCGTTAGATCAATATGTGATCCAACGGACCACAGTACAAGCCAGATAGGGTTTCATCCCTTCTCCACAAGCGCCGCAAGCCACTCAAGAGTCCAAACACCTGAGGATCCTTCGTGGAGCACGCCTCCTCGCGACGGCCACCGGTTCCCTCGCTCCACGCAACCAGCTTTCTCACGTTTCAACAAACGTGACTCAGAAGGACACACCCACAACAAACACAACAAATATATTAGTATTATTTTCGGATTAAAACACTTAAAAGTAGGATTTTAGGTTCTATAAATACATGTAAATCAACACCATTGTAACGGGGTGAGATCATACGAAATAAAGAGTAGAAATTTCAAGCAAATATCAGAGCAAAATCGAAACTTTTCTTGAATTTTTTTAAGAAGAATCAAAGGTAAAGTTCGTACCTTTCCTCATTTTGGTAGCTTGCATGTTGTTTTTTCGTGTTTTTCTTGATTCAAATCCCCAAAGAAGAGTGTTCGGCCGAGGACCAAAGCGGTTGCTTTCGAAGCTATTTTGCTAGATCTATGCGACCCTGAGGCCGTTTTTTTGAAAAAATACTCGGATATTTTGAAAGAGGAGAAAAAGGGCTTTTAAAAAATATTTTTTTTGAGGTTTGCCACCGATGAACGGTGGCCGACGCCGATCAACGGCGACGGTGAGACGGTGCACGGTGGCCGGTTTCTGGGTTTGTTGAGACCCACGGCCTATGTTCTTGAAACTCAAGAACAAGGCAGAACAAGGAGAGAATAGGGGGAGCACACGGTTTGCAAGTAAGAGAAATGAGAAACTTAAAAATGTTTTAAGTTTTATAGCAAGCCCGAATTTGTCCATGATCCGACCCATAGCACCCAGATCCGCACGTTTTCAAGATTAAATGAGCAAACTACGCATTCAGTCCCCCTGACTCCTCAAACCTCTATTTTGATCCCACAGTTAAACCCCGAATCATTTTTAAATTGGTCCCTAAATTTAGTTTTTTTCATTTTAGTCCCTTATTATATATTTAATTTTACCTTTTATTATTTTGTCATTATTATTTTATTATCATTTATTATTATTTTCCATTTCTTGTTATTCTTACTGTTTTATTATTTGTTTTTATTTTCTAGTTTTTTTTCTTTCATATTTATGTTTTTTATATATATATATATATGTATTTAGTTATATTTTTCTATTTATATTCTTATATTTCTTTACTTATTTATTTTTCCCTTTCCCTTATTTATTTTATTTAATATATATATATATATATTATTTATTATTTCTTTCTTTTTTATTATCGATATTATTTACATATATATATTTACTATTTTCATTTTATTCTTTTATTCTTATTTTATTTTTTTATTTTTATTCACTTATTTATTATATTATTCTTATGTCCTTCATTTGATATGTTTTCTTTGTCATCGCATCTTTGTTTTTATTTCCCTTTCCTTCATTTTTATCTTACTTCGTTGTCTCCTTTATTTCATTTTCTACATCGTAGTTATTTCCATCACCTTTTTATATAATACGTTTCTTGACACTTTTTTTAAGGGATGATTTTAAATTAATCTAAGGTAAGTAATTCGGATCGCTATTTTACCTTTTATGTTAAACTTTTAATTTTCTTAATTAAAGACAACTGGAAACTACGTAGTACCGAAAGGGCAGTACAAGGGTGCTAACCCTTCCTTGACTGTAATCGACTCCCGAATCCGACATATCACTGGTAAGACGCAGATCAGGTAAGGAATAAGGTATCCGATCAACCCATTTGTTTTAAAATAAATGATCGGTGGCGACTCCAATCCACATTTTTCAAGTCGAAACCCAATTCCGGGGCCTAACCGAAAGACGGTTACGACAATGTGTCCCTCAGACCTTGGCGTTGGTGGAATTTATTCGAAGCAGTTGTGAATTTAGTCAAAAAGATTTCACAGGTTAAGTTCGCGCATGTGCCATGAGAAGGAAATGCATCTGCAGACCATCTAGCCAAGCAAGGCCTCCATCGATCTAAGTTGTTTAAAGCTTGGTGGGATTAAAATCTGTTTTTCAGGAAGGAAAAATATGATAGAAGAGTAGGAGTGCTGCCTTAAATTTGAGCGTTGGCTTTGACTGATAGTACTTAAATTGCTTTACCAAGATGAACACAAAAACTAATCTTGCGGAGAAGTTAAGAGTGGAGGGGTACTAGAATATCTCTTCAAATCTTCAAAAGTAGTTTGACGCCCAGGAGATCATAGAAAAAGGCTTGGAGCGGAGAGTCCCGAAGAAAGGCAGACATTTTTAGTCATCTTTGAGACAAACCTATTTAGGGTTACAACTAACCCAGTCAATCTCTGCACCTCTTTAACCTTCGTAGAAGACTTCATTTCAAGGATGGCTGAAATCTTCTCCGGGTTGTCTTCGATATGAGATCAAGAAACCGAAAAACTTTCCTACACACACACAAACATTAATAAAAAGACTAAAATACAATGAGCAATTGTACCATTAACTCTCAAATTTATGATAACAAAAAAGGGGTTTTAATTTAAATTTGGGCAAAAGGGTCCAAATTTAACCGTTCACAATTGTTTTAAACTAAATTAAATGCCCCAGAAAATAAGTTAACCTTTTCCTAAAAACCTGTCATTTGTCTTTTTGACATTTTCATACGTTTCTCACATGGCCTTCTGTCAACCCCTGGATTAGCCTTCCAGTTGCATTTTGCAACCAACTTTCCTTCAATTTCCCTATATATCCAAACTCACCTATTCACTACATCTCAAAAATTTTCTTATAATCCACCATTGGCTTCAACCGCCGACTACTCTGTTCTACAAGTTTAAAATAAATAAGAAGCGTTTGATTGATTTGTTGGAGGAAAGATGAAGGGCTTGCGGAGCAGCTATGAAAAGGCACCAGCCCTTTTTATTTCTCGCCAGAAGCCATCGGCTTCTCCTAGATTAGACACCATTTTTTAAGAAACTTCTCCATTAACGTTTGAGACTGATCACAGGACTCTGTTTTTTCTTCTGGTTCCTGTTTCTCTTTCTATTCTCTCTTATATTTTGTTGTGCATGGACGCTGATTGATTTTGGAGTTTAATTAAAAAAAATTCTTTCTATATTTTTAAAAGGAGTTATTATTATTTTTATTAATAGTGCATCAAATAGCCACTTAACTCATACGTTATGTAGAAATTATGTAGCTTAATCCGATTAATCTTTTAAAAATAAATATAATTTGACTCATGAATTTATTTTGTACTTAACATGATCCAGCTATGAAAGAAATTACGCTAACATTTTGACTGAAAATCATCATTAATTATTACGATGATGATATAATAGTCCATGATGATATGATCGTTGTTAATTAATCCGATTGGGCTTAAAGTGTTATATTAGGCTACTGAGGAAATCCCTGAGTTTCAAAACTTGTTCATTTTCTTTTTAAAACGTACTCAATGGTATCATACAACATATAAAACAATTATTAAAACATTTTACAAACTAGAACTCCATGACTCATAATTTAAAAACCAAAATAATGCATCTCATTGTATGATAAAATAAATACACAAGTAAGGTTCTCTGAATACACATGCCCACTAAAGCTACGGTACAATACTCTAAAGGAGATGTTGGAAGTCCCGCTGTGACAGTGCTCCACGAACTGCTCCAAGTACTAACCTACCAACAGAAAACATCTGAAGGCCGAGCTTACAAAGCCCAACACTATAATCATTAATCTAGAGCATTAAGAGTCTCATAAACATAAGCATGCTAAAGATATGGTACTAAGCAGTAGGCACATATATAATCTTGATTAAGTACTACCTACTTAAGGCTTTACTGCTTTACCAAAGAATTAGGAGACTCACGCTTCCCTTAGTCCTCGAACAAGGGCCTTGCCATGAGTACACCTTTTTAGGGTCTCTACTCGGATTGATTGTAACTACTTTATTTAAATGAAACTCTAACTTGATTGATTACTATCTATATGCAATGGTGATTAGTATCCGGTCTCACAAAGCCATCAGACACTAGCAACCGTGGATATCACGTTCGGCTAACCCACCCATAGCGAGTGTTAGGCCTTATACCTAAATTAGTCATCGAAATGCCTTGCAGACTTACTGCAATGTATCCGGGTAAGGACATCACACCTGCCTACCTACCCCTCGCAAGTGTTAAGGCCTCGGCACATACTCAGCCGCAAAAGTGCCTCGCGGACTTGCTTCAGGTGTTCTTGGATATCCTAACCACTAGATGATCGTACCGCCTAAACTGGACTGATGCGACTATACATGCATACCTAAGGCCCAGGGGCTACACGACACTGACATCTCTAACTGACTTTTCATGAGTGCTCGAGCCTCACGCCCTCGTTTACTCCTGAAGTTCCTTGTGCACTTATTATGCCTTATTGGGGGAAACTAAGGTAACCTGGGTATACACTAGCATAACTGGACTCACTAAGGTGAGGTTGTCCTCTCTTTAGATTTTATCTCGCTCGTTCTTTATCTAGAACGTTACACGAAGGCTTAATGGTCTGATACTGATGTTAGTTACTACACTTCTCCACTCTAATTGCTCATTACTAACATGTAATTTACTTATTCTCTGCCTCTAGCGAAGTTTCTATGTGATCTCGGGGTTTTTTATGACTAATTCTGAGGTTGTTGATCACTGATTGTACTATCCGTTAGCTCGATGCCTGACTCGGGTTCAACACAGGGTAACGACACTCTGATCGCCCTCATTGAACTTCCTTTCAATACCCCTCGCATTGAAAGGCTGACTTACACCTCTTAGGTTCACTAACATTCTCAAAGCCTACATTCTCCGTTATTTCTAAATCTGACTTTCTCATTATTCTGCTGATCAGTACATTATATGTGCTTGATTGAAGATGCCTCAATGTATACTGCTTAGAATGGTACCTCTATTGTAACTCTCTTCCACAAGTGTTTCTAGGTATACTTAGGCGTTCAGGTCCATCACAGACTTATTCTTATTATTACGAATCGTCCTTAGCTCTTACGGGCCTTAACCGGTCAAAACTAATCAACAAAAGTGAGTAGTATCGATACTCTACTTGTAGTATCGATACCCTAGGGTCAAGTATCTATACCCCTATGAGTATCGGTACCAAAATTACATTCTACTTTTGAAAATGGGGCTCAATATCAATACTGTCACCCGGAGTACCGATATTGGAGGGGTAATATCGATACTCTCCTTGGCAGCATCGATACTTGATGCTACGAAAATGCTATAGCATACAACGCAAGTGCACATATCACAAATCATGTAATAAAGTGGAAACTACGAGAGTTTCAGATGTCAAACCTACATATAGCATATTGTTGTCATTAGAGTTTTTAGTAGCAAAATGTATCAACGAAATGAGTTGCTAGATAGAAAATAATGAAATCAATCATGAGAAGTACCAGTTCATGCTACATCATTCCAGAAAACAATTGGTCAATTATCAAATCAAAGGATATGATATTATACTTCCAAATTTTATGCAAACATGATATACTTAGTCGATGTGATTAGCATTGATTAAAACCATTTGAACTACATTAATAACTTTCATTAATTTAATATTAAAACTATTAATGATGCTAATCTAATGGCTGCAAACTTTCAATGTACCTATGCTACTCAGCAACACTAAAACTCATAAATGTATATAGCAATTTGAATGAAAATATTTCCAGATTCAAACAAAAACATTATATATTTAATTACAAAATATTTATGCTAACAATCATAAAGTTCAAAGCTCATAAACTAAATACCCAAGTAAACACAAAATACGAAGTTCATTATAAACATCTAACAAAAGTTTAATCATTCAAATCACTCCATCTCTCAATAGAAAGCATTGAACGTGATCTGTTGATCGCTGACGCTCCTCAGTAAGCTTCCTTTGTGCTGCAACAATCCCTAGTAGAGGATTTAGCCATCCATGGATTGAGAAGAAATAACGTGGAAAATATTACTTTGAATCTCTCCCAATCATCACACTTTTTGCACCAAAGTACTCCCCTTTTATAGCTTGAATGAGAATTCCATCGTCCAATATGAAAGGTCCACATTTCAGGTTTATCCATCCACACGACAACTACCCGAGCCAGCTGTCCCAATCCAGAAGGTTCTTCCAACCGTTTGAATCAGACGATTGTTATAGCATCCGATCAACATTTAATGCCGTGCTACAACATCAGTGTAACAGTTTGCAGCAACATAAATAAATTTTAACCCTTAACAACCCACGACGCTCCTATCATGCAGAATGTGTAAAATTAAGTAAATTTAATCCTAAAATGCTTCTAAATATGCTTAACTTCAAACTAAACCTAGGTTATTAAGGCTACCAAATATAACTCTTTAAGAGAGTTATCACACCCCCAAACCTAAATATTTCTTTTCCTCAAGTAAAACATGCATGAAACACCTAAATTAATAGCAATGTCGTATAATAACCAAGAAAAATTAACCAAGTAGCAAAGTTTCTTTTTCAGCCCTCAGAGAATACTGTAAAGCATATATGTAATCTCAAATAAGAAAGTACCATGTTATCATCTCAAAATCAGAATCCTCAGTGTGTAGTGTGTGAAATATATGTAGATTCAATCAATACTTAGCAAAGTTAGAAAAATTTGCACTTACACTATTAAAGATATTTAATGTTACAACAATATTTCCTCACCAATGTTGAAATTCCAACTTATTTCTCTCACTATGTTGGAGCTATTACCAGCATTATCCAACTTATTTCCTAAGACTATGTTAGAGCTATTACTAGCATTACCCAACTTATTTCCCAAGTCTCTCATATTTTTTTCAAATTGTGAAATAATTGCTATAACATCTAATAAAGATAAGAGGTTTATAACTTGAAAGTTTCTAAATTCTCTAAGTACTGAAAACATACACCTATGAATTAAAAAAATTCTAAGGATCCTTAATTCCAAAGTTTTCTACAACATTTCCTATAGCATTTCATTTCAATTAATATTCATCATTGGGCATCATCAAAATTCCCTAAACTACTTCATTAATTTTCTTTCAAAATTATCCTAAAGCATTACCAATGCAATTCTATATGTAACTACTTTACTAAATCCAACACTTAAACCTAATAACACACCCCAAACCTAAGATATGCATTATCCCTAATGTATGTAAAAAAACGAAATAACAAACTAAACTAGGAGAAAGGGAAACAAAACCCCCCTAAGTGGATTTCCTTGGGCTATTGCGTGGGCTCAGAACATTCAGACGGAGACACTTTGTTGTTGTTTTCGCCTTCACCGAGCTCTTCATCTTTTGACTAGCTGACATTGACATGGCTCCTGCCACAGTAACATTAGAGACTGGGGTTATGGATGCTGCAACATCAAACTTTTTCTTCGCTTTTGGTTCTGGTTTCTCATCACCGACAACCTATACTATAGGAGTTCTCTCCGACTGACTCACAACAATTAATTGTCCAACAGCAACGATAACATTACGAATTACCGTTGTTGCATCCAACTTTGGTTAATCAATAAAAATGGTTACTTTTTCAACTGTGGTGGCTTTTAAATTCAGCAACTGATCCACCACTTGTTCTACTGGAACATCAGCTCTATCCGTAGCTATCACTTGTAATTGAACGCTGCTCACATGTTAAGCCACGCCTGAAATTTCCTCATCCAAAGGTAAAACTTCAGTATCTTTCTTGGATTCCTTTTCCTTTTCCTTATCACCATCTTTTTCTTCTTCTTCCTCGTCAATCTCTTCTTCACCCTCCATTGACTCAATATTATTAGCCATAGTTTCATCTTCCCCTCCTGGCTGTGTGGCATTAGGAGTTTCCGTGCTAGCTGAGATATGACTAGCATCAGGTATTGCTGGCTACATTAGATCTACTAATACCTTCACTGGGAAGATTGGAAATAACGCTTCAGCCTCTGTGAATAGCTTCACAAACACCGTCTTGGTCGACAAATCCCTTTTTTGTGCATACTCCCAATATTGAACCTGGACGTTGTGCATATGGGACTGATTTTAAAGAGAGTGGCTTAGCAACACCATAGCATGATCCAACTTAACACCAATTGATGCTATATTTGCTTTAGGGCCCTCCAAAGTTCGGTCATCAATAGGCGTGATTTGAGATGTTTTCATAGAAATAGATGGTTCCCTAAGAGCTTCATTAGGGTCTAGTCCTTTCTTTAACAATGTTCTCCTTATAGCAGCAGGGGTGATTGGACTTCAATTCTCTATAAGATTATCAAAAGACAAAATAACTACTTGTGCTTAAGAGCATAGTGTAGTAATTAGAGATGGAAAATATAAATACCTAGTAGTCTTCTGACCACAAGTAAATATTCTAGCAGAAACTATTTTACCAACATCAATTTTTCTTCCAAATAAAATGGAATGAAGCAACAAGATTCGATCCTTAGTAATAGTGGAAGAATGCATGGTTAACATTAATCGAGTTCTAAGGAAAATAAACCATACCCATGCATCCCGATGGAGATCTAAGCGTCTCATGGTTTGAAAGCTAGTTGTCGATCTAGTCCAAGACCCAACAAGTTAGCAAACATCTCGCTCTACTTGCACCAACTCCTCTTCCGTTAAATTTTCCACAAATGTTGTATGCTAACAAGGCTCTTCGGTGATACCCAAGAAATTGTTTATTGGTTTTTTGCACCAATGGACTATCTTATCTCGAACAAAGACTAGACGCTTAGTCTGGTCGATAAAATTACTGTAAAATTCCCCAACGATGTGTTGATTTATGTCGCCTGGGTGTTCAGAGAATTTCCCCCAACCTCGCTGAGTGATTAAATGAGAGATATAATCGAAGATTTGGGGCTCCTCGTCTGTAGATAAATCAAAGACCTGCTAATAACGAAATCTTAGCCCTCAAATTCCTCGTCATAACGCCGTCTGTTCTCATCATCCATGAATTGTGTAACTTCCTTCGACGGTGACATTTCCAGCAGCGTTGCTACAACAGGAGGTGGAGTGGGCGTACGACCTGATATCTTTGAACTTGATTTCTTTTTAGGTGTTATGGCAGTTTGTAGATTAAGGATAAAAAATGGAAGAGAGGTTACCAAGGGGTTTAGGGTCATAAAGAAGATGAAAGTGGAGTAAATTGGGTAATTGGGTTACGTGAAAGAAGGGATAACATAAATTTAAAATTTAAAATTTAAAATTTAAAATTCTAAGGTGGAGGGATAAGGATGGATTGGAATGGGCGGTTATAATTGGCTTAAGTGGATGGTTAAAAATGAAAAAGGGTAAATGGAAGATACCTCACACCAATTTTTACCATGAAAAATATTTGGGTAACCTTGTAATGTTGTGGCTTCTATATAACGAGGAATGCATGTTGCAATGTGAATAGATGTGCAGCATGGAAGAACAGACTGAGAGTGATCAAATGAAAACATATGTAAAAATAAAGAAAATAAGTACTTACAAATAAATGTCAAAATAAATTACTTATTCAAGAGAACAAAATATTAAAAAGGAGGATGTCTTAGTGTGATCGAAGCGATGCCAGGGCTTTGTTGCTGGCAATAATGCTTTCAACGTTGCCCATTGACTTTAAATGTGTTTCCATGTACCATGTTTTTCAATAATATTGTTCCATGAGGGAAACTTCAAGAACTTCTAAAGGACCTGACCAACGAGAACACAATTTACCAAGGAATAATTTTAGTCTCGAATTAAATAACAACACTTGCTGTCCAACAATAAATTTCCTTGGAAAAATATTATGATCATGCAATTTCTTGCTATTGTCTTTACAAATGCACGAACTCTCGTAGGCGTTATTTCAGAGTTTCTCCAACTCATTGAGCTATAGCATCTGTTTTTCGCCCATAACATCTAAATCAAAATTCAACCTTTTTAGCGCCCACATAGTTTTATGCTCCAACTCCACCGGTAAGTGACAAGCTTTACCATAAACAAGATGATAAGTGGACATTCCCAATGGAGTCTTATAAGCAGTTCTATAAGTCCATATGCTTCTTCAAGGTGCTGAGACCAATCTTTTCTAGAAGGGTTCACAACTTTCTTAAAGATTTGCTTGATTTCACGGTTAGACACCTTGGCTTGACCATTAGACTGTGGATGATATGTTGTAGCAATCTTGTGCTTCACTCAATATTTATTCAATGCTCTAGTAACTTGATGACCAATAAATTGAGATCATTCATCACTTATAAATGCATGAGGTGTTCCAAAGTGATTGAAAATGTTTTTATGCAAGAATCACAACATTGCTTTAGTATTGTTGTTTGGTAAGGCTACAACTTCCACCCATTTATACGTAGTCTACATCAACTAAAATAAAGAGGCTGCCACATGAAAATGAACATGGACAATCTATAGTGTCTAACCCCACACATCAAATAGTTCGATCTCTAAGATAGGTTGCATTGGCATTTCGTTTCGTCGAGAAATATTCCCAGTTCGCTGACAGCGATCACAACATTTTACAAAGTCATTAGCATCTTTAAAAAACGACAACCAATAATATTCACATTGAAGAACTTTAGCTACTGTGCGCATGCCACCAAAATGTCCACCATTTGGGGAACTATGACAATGCTGCAAAATGCTTTGTTGTTCGCATTGAGGGATATATCGTCGCATAAGTTGATAATTGCATTGTTTAAATAAATACGACTCCTTCCAATGATATTGCTTTACATCCCACATAAATTTTCTTCAGCCTTGGTAATTTAGGTCTGGTGGCATCATCCCAATAACTAGATAGTTGGCAAAATCAACATACCATGATAATATTGTAGTAGCTAACAGACTCTCATCAGGGAATTTGTCTTGAATTATTGCAATACTTCCATCTTCGCTATCAAATTCTAACCTAGACAAGTGATCAACCACTTGATTTTCAGATCCATTCTTATCCCGAATCTCAATGTCAAATTCTTGGAGTAAAAGCAGCCATCAAATCAAATGAGGTTTTGTATATTTCTTAGCAAATAAATTCTTCAACACTGAGTGATCGGTATAGACAATCACTTTTGTACCCACCAAGTAGGAACGAAATTTAACAAAAGCGAACACCACAACAAGCAACTCATTTTCAGTTATGGTGTGGTTGATCTGAGCTTCATTTAATGTCCTGCTTGCATAATGTATTTCACCCTTATGTTTCCCCAACACAACTTCTATAGAGAAATCACTAGCATCACACATTAATTCAAATGGTAAACTTCAATCCGTTGTTATAATAATAGGGGAATTTACTAGCTTCAATTTAATTGTCTCAAAAGATTGAATCACTTCATCATCAACAACAAACTTCGTGTTATGTTCCAACAATGAGCACAATGGCTTAACAATTCGATAGAAATCTTTAATAAACCTTCTATAAAAACCAGCATGACCAAGGAAGCTTCGAACTGCCACGACTTGAAATTCGATGCCTTAGCAATATATCTTCCATAACCATAAAATGACATTTTTTCCAATTCAAAACAAAGTTTGTCTTCTCACATGTTCTTAAAAATGCATCCAAATTGGCCAAACACTTCTCAAAATCCTGTCCAAATACTAAAAAATCATCCATAAAAACTTCAAGATAGTCCTTAATTGTATAGGAGAAAATGGTCATCATACAACGCCGAAATGTCGCTGGAGCATTACACAACCCAGATGGCATTCTACAGATAGAAAATGTGTCATACGAATATGTAAAAGTTTTTTTCTTCTGATCTTCCCAAGCTAGAGGAATTTGGTTGTAACCACTATATCCATCCAAAAGATAATAAAAAAATATTGCCCACAAGTCGATCTAACATTTGATCTATGAAGGGCAATGGAAAGTGGTATTTCCTCGTTGTTTTATTTAGTTTCCTATAGCCCAGGCATATTATTGCCCGCAAGTTGATCTAACATTTGATCTATGAAGGGCAATGGAAAGTGGTCTTTCCTCGTTGTTTTATTTAGTTTCCTATAGCCCATGCATATTCTTCAACCAGTGGTGGTTCTTGTCGGAACTAATTCATTCTTATCATTTGTCACTATAATAATGCTGCCATTCTTTGGAATGTATTGCATGGGACTAACCCAATTACTGTCCAAAATTGGGTATATAATCCCAATATCCAACCATTTGATAATCTCCTTTCGAACCACTTCTTTCATGATTGGATTTAATCTTCGTTGATGTTCAATCGAGCTACTATTGGGATCCTCCAAAAGAATTTTGTGCATGCAAAATGATGGACAAATGCATTGTATATCAACAATGCTCCACGCGATAGCCTTATTATGTTGCTTAAACACATCAATCAACTGAGTTTCTTGTGATGATGCAAGCTATGCCGCCACAATGACTGATAAAGTCTCATTTTTTCCAAGATAAGCATATTTCAAATGCTCTTATAGTGGTTTAAATTCAAACTTTGGTGGTTCTTTAATAGATGTCTTCGGTTCTTAATGATATAATCGTGAATTTCAAAGGTTCTATGTTCTGGAGATACTTGCTACAATATTCGGCTTCTTCATCAGTCATAAATTCTTCAAATGCTTCAAAATCACATAAATTTGTATCTACGCTATATCATTCCTCCAAATGCTCCTATGCAAAAATATGAATCACGTCAAGTGAAAAACAATCAACATTGTCATTGATGTAAGAAACATTATTCAAGACATTAAAAGTAATATGTTCATCATTCAAACACATAGTCAATTCTCCCTTTTTAACATCAATCTCGACCTGTAGCAAGGAACGTGCAGCTGGGAATAATTGGGACATCTTTGTCCGCTTCAGAATCCAAAATGATGAAATTATTAAGAAATATAAACTTGTCCACTCGCACAAGCATGTTTTCTACAATGCCACTAGATGTAAGGTGGAGTGATCAGCAAGTTGCAAAGTAACCGTAGTGGGCCTTGCTTTGTCGCTCCCAAATTTTCTAAAGATTGACAATGCAATTAGATTTATGCTAGCACCCAAATCACATAAAGCTTTACCTACAAGTGTGTCACCAATGTTACAAGGAATAGTAAAATTCCCTGCATCTTTAAGGTTTAATGGCAATTGACTTGTAGCCATGGCGCTACAACCTTTAGTAAGAGCGAATGTCTCAAACTCATCAAGTCTTCATTTCTTCGAAAGAACTTTCCTCATGAATTTGATATAATCCGGATTTTGCTCTAAAGTATCAATCAATGGAAAGTTCATTGTAAGCTGGTGAAGTATATCAATGAAAGCTTTGTATTGTCGATCTTCTTTTGCCTTCTTAAAGTATTGTGGAAAAGGTGGATATAATTTTGTTTGATGTTGCTAAGGCAATAGAGTCGAATCGATATTAGATACATCAGGGATTACTGTCGGTAACGAGTCTGTGTTACTACTCTGTCCCACATCTAGTGTTATGAATTGACTCACATGTGGTTCAGAATCAGTCTCTTTGCTCTTCCCTTTACCATGCTAATGAGCGTCCTCGTTCTTCCTCCGCGGTTCTTCAACTGGGTCACCAATATGAATTCCACTTCTTGTGGTACAGGCCTTACAATGTTCCTTACCATTTTGCTTAGGATTCTCAGTGTCACTAGGCAACGATCCTGGCAATCAACTATTTAGAGCATTAGCCATTTGCCCCATCTGATTCTCAATAGCCCTTGATGAGGCAGATTAACTCGTCATATATTATTTCATCATGGCTTCAAAATGTGTCAAGGTTGAAGTTTGGTACTAAGATTTGCCTTAGTAGTTATTCCTTTGTTGTGGCTAAGCAACAAGTTGTTATGCTTACGACTGTGGCATTTGACTCTGCTGAGTGTAATGTTGCAATTGATATTGCTGACGCTGTGAATTGGCAACATTCTGACTTCTCCAAGAAAGATTGGGATGATTTCTGAAAATCAGATTGTATGTATTTCCAAAAACATTATCATTCCTTAGATAATTCCACACATATTAGACAGACTCCGGGTTTTGGGGCATTCATCAAAATTGTGATCATCGCCACAATATATGAAAGTAATAATAGATGCCACTTTGAATTCATACATTCCTCATGGCTTATGTAATTTTCTCACTGTTTCAGTCAATGCTAAAATCTGATATGCCATAGAGTTAAAAGATTTCGATTATACTATTGCAGCACCACACCGACCCAATGTATTACGTGTATTAGGGTATTGGCAATCATTGATGGAAATGTATTACGCCGACCAAACGGCTAACTTACTCCTCGCGAGTACTTGGAGCATCTATGCCCAGTTAGCAACTGAAGTGCCTTGGCACTAACTGAGATACATCCTGATATTTCTAGCTAGGCTAGTGGAGTTCTCTTAACGCTCTCATGAAGATCCTTATCTCCAACGTTGAACTTGGGATTACTAACTCGATGCAGGTCGGTCCCATAAACCCTCTTAACTGGTGACGTGAAAAGTCTTTATAATCGCATATCTAACATTGACAGCCCACATAAATATTCCCATGGTAACAAACACAAAGGTGGAAAATTTTGCGGCACAATATTCTATTAAAGTTGACCTTTAACTTAGCTAAGAACAACTACTCATTCTCTAAACTCTGTACCCACAATTCTTGAGGTCACGCAACACTTGTATTAATAACTTCCCTTAAGTCGTCTACTAAATCTGACTTGAGTCCTCAAGAAGATCTAAGGTCGCTCTAGTCTATTCTACTAAGGTTCACAAACTAAACACTTAGATTCCCACTCCCGGGTTCTGTTCACGAACATTGTTCCTACCTAGTTCACATGACCCCATCTACGAATGCATGCTCTTACACCTATTAAAACCATTTGAACAACCGAAAAAGATGAAAACATACATGGCATCTTATCTCCGACATCAACATCAACATCAACATCAATAACCTGACCATACCCTCCAACAAACTGACAAGCAAGTTCATACATCATCGGACCGGGAACGGATCGATTCACCTCTTTACTTTCCTGCATCATCATCGAACTAATTCACTCCCCTCTTGGTAGGTCCTCTTTCTTGACGAGATACTAGGATCACTCCCTTGATCAAGCTGACACATCACCATCCAAACTAGAGAAATCTCTTGCTAGATACGCCAAGGATCCGTACCTATAACACTTCTTAGAAAGCTTGTAGCACCTTCCACGACGATTTTTACCATAATGCTTACACTCTAGATACCTCAAAACTCTATCAGAGTCTCCAAAGCTCACCACAGATAGTGAAACTGGTGGTCTCCTACGAGAACCTACGTCTGACCTTTGACCCAACTAGAGTAACAAAGTTGACGTCACTCTTCTTGACTCATACAAAACTCTGGTCCTCTCTGCAGCTAGCTATGATGGATCTACTGATACATTAGTCCTCAAACTTGGGGAGCTAAACTTACCTAATAAAGCCCCTTTCATACTTAGCATTCTCTCCACAGCCTTAGTTTTTCGTGCCAACTCTAAAAATACCTTAGGCGAGTTTGCTGCTAACTGCTCAAATATCTCCATATGAAGTCCCTCAAGCAACCTCTTGCACCTTTAGGACTTGATCACAACCAACTCTGGAGTGTAGTGACTCAACCAAAAAAATTCTCTCTCATACTCATACACCGAGCGGTCTCCCTGAACTATCTGATAGAACTTTGTCCTCGGATCACACTCGAAACCATCCACCATCGTAAAATTATACAATATAGATTAAGGAATGACGTACATCAAAATTCTAGACTTATACAAGTACTTTCAGTATCTAGGGGTATGTATTCATTAACTCTGAGGCAATTCCTGAATTTCAAAACATGTTCATTTTCTTTTTAAAATGTACTCAATGGTATCATACAATAAATAAATTAGTTATTAAACATTTTACAAACCAGAGCTCCGTGACTAATAATTTAAAAACTAAAATAATACATTTCATTATATGATAAAATAAATACACAAGTAAGGTTCTTGAATACACGTGCCCACTAAAGCTTCAGTACAATACTTTAAAGGTGATGCTGGAAGTCCCACTGCGACAATGCTTCACGAACTGCTCCAACTATTAACCTGCCAATGAAAAATATATGAAGGTTGTGCTTACAAATCCCACCAATATAATCGCTAATCTAGAGCAACATTAAGAGTCTCATAAACATAAGCGAGCTAAATATATGGTACTAAGAAGTAGGCACGTATATGATCTTGATTAAGTGCTACATATTTAAGGTTTTACTGCTCTACCATAGAATTAGGAGACTCACGCTTCTCTTAGTCCTCGGACAAGGGTCTCACCATGAGTACACCTTTTTTGGGTCTATACTCGGACTGACTGTAACTACTGTGCATTATTTAAATACAAATCTAACTCAACTGAGTACTATCTATATGCAATGTTGACTAGTATCTGGTCTCACAAAGCCATCAGACATTAGCAACTATGGATATCACGTCCGGCTAACCCACCACTCGCGAGTTTTAGGCCTCACTTCCAAATTAGTCGTCAAAGTGCCTTGAGTACTTACTATAGTGTATTCCTCTAAGGACATCACACCTACCAACCTACCCCTCCCGAGTGTTAAGGCATCAGCACATAGTCAGTCGCAAAAGTGCCTCAAGCACTTGCTTCAGGTGTTCATTGATATCCTTTACCACTAGACGATTGTCATCGCCTGAACTAGACTGATGCGACTATACATGCATACCTAAGGCCCAGTGGTCACACAATACTGACATCTCTAACTGACTTCTCATGAGTGCTTGGGCCTCGCGCCCTCACTATCTCTTGCAGTGCCTAGTGCACTTACTATGCCCTACTGGGGCAACTAAGGTAACCTGGGTATACCCTAGTATAACTAGACTCACTAAGATGAGGTATTCCTCTCTCTAGATGCTATCTCCCTCGTTCTCTATCTAGAACATTATGTGAAGTCTTAATGGTCTGATACTGATGTTAGGTACTACATTGCTTCACTTTGATCGCTCGTTACTAACGTGTAATTTTCTTATTCTTTTCCTCTAGCGAAGTCTCCATGCGATCTTAGGGTTTTTCGACAAATTCTGAGGTTACGATTGATTGATTGTAATAACCGCTAGCCTGATTCCTGACTATGGTTCAACACTGGGTAGCGACATTGTGATTGTCCTCATTGAACTTCCTTTCAATACCCATCAAATTGAAAGGATAACTTATACCTCTTAGGTTCACTGACATACTTGAAGCTTAAACTCTCCGCTATTTCTGAATCTGACTTGCATGTTATTTCCCTGGTCGGTACGTCCCTTGTAACGATCCTCGTTCTCCACTATCCGCATATGTGATCGACTGAAGATACCTCGATGTATACTCTTAGAATTGTTACCTTTTTTGTAACTCTCTTCCACGAGTGTTTCTAGGTATGATTAGGCGTTCAGGTCCCTCACGAACTTATTCTTACTATTACGGATCGTTCTGAGCTCTTACAGGCCTTAACCGGGTCAAAATTGATCATCCAAAGTGAGTAGTATCGATACTCTACTTGTAGTATCGATACCATAGGGTCAAGTATCGATACCCCTATGAGTATCGATGCAAAAAATGCATTCTTCTTCCAAAAATAGGGCTTAGTATCGATATTGTCACCGGGAGTATCGATACAGAAGGGGCAGTATCGATACTTCCTTGGCAATATCGATACTCCTTGCCCAAAATCATCATAAAGGCCATAATTTGGTTCCTAAACATGTGCTAAAGTTTTAAGGAGTTAACTAGGGTGTTAAAGTAGCATAAAAACGTCTTCTAAGCGTCTAAAACGTGATTTGATCTTGATATAAAATATAAACTCTAAAATGCTTAAATACTCATATCATATCAAAACTTCATACTTATGGTAATCTTAACACTCCAAGGGACTAGAAATACACTACCTTGGTTTTAGAAGTCCTTAATGAAGCCTCTTGCTTAGCCAAACTCCTCTACTTGATGATTTGGTTGATTTCTCCTAAGTTTTCTCTTTAGCTAACAAAACCCATGACTCGGAACATTAAAAAGACGTTGCTAGAGGGATTATGAACGAAAATGAAGCATGAAAAAGGCTTAAACTCTTACCTTTGGCTAGACCCTCGGACAGGAGAGGAAGAAGAAGGAGAGGAAGAAGAAGGAAAGTGGAAGAAATGAGGAGAAAAAGAAAGTGAACGAATATATAAAGGCTTCAAAATTTGAAGAAGGGATAATTGCACCTTTGGTCCTTCTTTAATAACACAACATTAAAACTTCTTTTTAGCTAATTGAGCTCCTAACCGGCCCAATTAAACTTAACACGACCCAACGACTTAAATTAAAAAAATCACGAGGCCCTCTTACCTCTCGGGTAAACCCGAAACTACTAGCTCGAAACTTAAGGTGTTACATTTACCATCTATTTGGGTTTGCTTATCATTTCCATTAGATAATATACATGCAATGCGATTGTAATCTGAGATTAAAATTAAATCATACATTAACCAGCAAAAAAACCTTTTCAAAAAAAAAAATACAAATAAATCTTTCATCAAAGCAGGACAGCAATTTAAAGAGAGGGAATAGCAGAAAGAAAGAAAAAAAAAGTAAGAAAAGAAACAAGACTAGGATTTTCTAAACTTAAAATTAATTATTTTGTTGTCTACGTGATGGGGTTTCTAAGGAATTTTACAGTTGAGAGTGACATGTTTCAATAAAATAGAAGAAATTTCCATTTTAAAGTTTAGCTTCTAATTTAGTTATTAAAAATTTGAAATGGGAGGTATGTTTAACTTGGAGTGACCTCCAAGGCCTGCAAACCGAGTCAAGGCCATCTAGAAATGGCATCTAGAAGAACAAATCACCATTTGACATGCGAAAATGTCCAAATGGATCATGCCACCAGTTGATTGAACTGAAGAAATGAAGATGGGAGAAAATAAAAACCAAAGTAAAAGAATAAATATTTCTAAAGGACAAAATGAATGTTTAAAAGCTATTAAATACAAAACGAGCGACCTCGTCATAAAAAAAAATATATTATTATTCTTTAAAGTCTCGGGTTTAAAGTATGATGAATATTAAATATACTAACGTTCAATATCAAATAATATAAAATTACCTTTAAAAATATATTATCTTATACTTACCTCAATTATCTTTAAAAATATATTATTTTATACTTACCTCAATTATCTATAAACATATATTATTTTATATTTACTACCCGTATTAATAGAGAAAAGCTATCGTAAACAGAAACTTTCAAAAACCATTGAGACCGGGAGATATTGGATTGATATGATAAAACATTATTTACAAAATTTTAACACTGCAAAGAGCATTAACCCAAAATACATGCCCCATCCTTCCCATATTCTCACATACTACAATGCTATAAACTTATTCAACATTAGTCTCTGGAGCCAAGTAAACCATTACATTGAGCTTCTTCCATTTTCCAGGCTTCATATCATTAACTAAAAACTCTTTAACCTTTCATGCATCGATCTCTGGAGCCAAGTAAACCATAACATTGAAAGATCATCAACACGAAACCCGCTGTTTTCTTTCCCTCGTATCCCTTTTCAAGCTCAAAGAGTCACATCCTTGTTCATCAAGAAATAAACAGCCGCAGACAACACCAGGGGAAGCACAACCAGTAATTTCTTGGAAAAAACTGCATGATTCTCACACCCTTCTTCCAGAATGGTCTCTAGCCTTGGACAAGTTGAAGATTTTCTGGGATTGATGAGAGAGGATGGTGATACATCACCCCATTTTTGCTTGTATCCCACCTCTTTCATCATCGTTAAAACTTGGAAAAGATTATCAAGATTGGATTTTTATGAAGGGGCTAATACTCAACTAATTGTTTTGACTAAATTATGAGGATTTATAAAGGGGGAGATGAACAAGTGGTTCGAACTTTCCACTGCTTAAAATAAGGAAAAAGACAGGAAGCTGGTTGGCAATTTGGACCAAAATAAACAGTATTATTTAATGGTGGAGGTTAACCCACGTAAGCATCTTTATCAGTATTTCGACCTTTTCTTACTCCGTTAATCTTGTTATAAACTATACATAGCTATCTTTCGAGAAGATTTCCTTTCCTTTTTCTTTTTGGGTTCTGTTTCTAGGAGATTTAGTTGGTCAAAGAAAATCTTCTGGATAATTTCGTGTGTTAATATCTTGTTTTTCTCAACAAGTGTGTTTTTTTTTGGGTAAAAGGTTTGATTCCATTAAGAGAAGATCATATGATGAGAAATATTAGTATAAATGTCGTTAAAAATCTTCTTAACCTAAATAGAAGAAAATAATACCTATACTAATATCGAAGGAACAAAATACATCGACAACAACATATAATTAATTATGGGATAAAGCCTCATGCAATGTCGTAAGTATCCAACTTGGAGGGTCTACATAGTAAGTAGCTTCCAAAATCTCCTCCCCTGCTCTCTTAGCTAGCGCATCAGCCACGTTATTATCCTCGCATCGAATATGTTGTATAATCACATTCTAATCTCGACATCTAAGTTCATCCAAGTGCCATTTAAGAAAGTGATTCCCCTTGAAATTATCCATCAACACAGTAATAGTTTCCAGACTGTCTACCTCAATTAGCACATTCCGACAACCATACTCCCAAGCATAGAAAAGAGCGTAGAAAGGGCCCCAAAGCTAGGCATCGAGTACTGAGCAAATACCAAGGAATTTAGAAAACCCAAAACACCAATCATCTACTTCATTCCTGGCGAACCCCCCACCCCCACCCCCACCCAAACACAAAACACTTGGCAAAACCATTCGATGGGCAACAAGAACCATCTGAGTTTACCTTGATCCACTGCTGACCTGGAGGAGTCCAACTCTTGATAACCTGTACGTGTTCTCCCCCCTCATTTGCCCAACGCTGTATCCCTCTTCAACGCCAGACGAAAGTGCAATCAGCTGCTTACTTCGATCTACAACAGATTCTTGCCCCCACCGCTCCATTGTTGAAGACGTAAGAGTTCCTGTCCAACCATAAATTCCAAAGGATATATTCAAACAGTAGGTCCCAACGCTCCATGCACTGCCCAAACGTAGTCGACCCAGGCAGATTCCGGTTAATCCAAGCATGCAAATCGAGATTCAAAAACAAACTCATCTGTGACGGTAGAATCATAGCTATCCAAACACTCGTTACCGGAGAGCAACGCCTGAGAATATGATCAACAACTTCTACAGCAGCACCACACACCGAGCAACTACTATCTGTACTAAACTTACGCCGGCATCGTTCAACATTCGTCATCAACTTCTGATGACACGAGGTAAGCCTCGGAACTTATAAACGGTGGTCCACACGGGTTCGGGTTTAAATCCATAGCCCCCAGCCGCAACATATAAGCAGATTTGAGCGTAAATAGTCAATTTAAGTGTCAGCAGCCGGCTGCTAATTTAGTCTAAGTGGGCAACCAACTTTGGTTAAATTTAGTAAGGTATAATTATTAAATTTAGTCATTATATTTTAGAATATTTATAAGATTAGTACTTAAGCTTCATCTATAAATAATCTATCTCATTTAATTTTAAAACCATCCTAAATCATTCTAGCTTTTTTCCAATACTAGAGAATTTCTTAAGAGTTGTTTTCTCCTTTTTATCAAGAGAGAATTATCATTGTTTTCTCATTGGTAGATTGAGAGAAGTTATAATTCTTATTTTCTCATAGTGAAATTTTTCTGTGATTTTTACCATATATTATTTAGGGGTTTTCCACATAAATTTTGTATATCTTTTATCTTCATTTTTATTTTCTCAAATTATTGTTGCGATTTTGTTCTATCCGATAATCGTCTTCCGCAATACCCTCTTCAACCAATCAAATCTCCTGAAATCCTCAGATCCAGCTCTTTAACAGCAAAAATTCGCAAAAAGATGCGTTGAGGTAGAAGGTGGTCAAACAGGCTCCAATTCCACCCCCGGTGCTGTTGACCATCGCTGCTAATGGAATGTAGCTAATCATTGATTGTAATTCCGGTTTAACAAAGTAAATTAAGGGGCCGACGTCATCAAGCCACATGTCATACCAGAAGTCTATCTCCGTTTCAGAACCGATAGACCATATTAGGTTTGACAGAAAATCCCTCCAAATGATACTAAGCCCTCTCCATAATCGAGAACAATTAGAAATACGCATATGTGGGGGCACTCAGGGATTTAAATAGTGTTCGTGTCGTGATTATTGCGGTTACAGATATAACGGATGTTATCGTAGTTATTGTAAGTGTTGCGATCATTAATTTTTTTTAAATTTCGCATAACTTATCTCAAAATATAATAATTATAATTATAAAGAGTCATTTTTAATAATTTTTATAATGTTTTCTAAGTGAAAATGATATATATATATATATATATATATAATTTAACCAAATAGAACACATTAAACACTAAATAATAGGATAAGATAAAAATTAGGTTGAAATTAAATGTAATGATAATAAAAATATATTGAAATACGAAAAATGAAGGTTAGAATGTTGAATGGAAATTGAATAAATTTAAAGAACACAAAATAACCAAATTAAATTGAATTAAAATAAAAACGTAAAATTTAAATTGCATAAATTTAAATTACTTAAATTATGAATAAAATAAAAATTAAATAAAAATTAAAGTTTAAATTCTAAAACAAAGATTAAATTATAAATTCTTAAAAGTTAGAGAGAATGCGACAACAAATTGACATATCCATTAAAATTACATTCCATAAGTTATAGCCACCAAAAAACAATTAAAAAACAAAGGGAAATTAGAGTGGAACGATCAAAACCCAAAAACATAGCAGAAAAATCTAGAACTTTCATTCTCTCAAATCCCAAATCTCAAACTCCCAAGTCCCAACCTTTCACCTTTTTAATAATAATTAAAAAAACTTTTCATCTTTAAGAAAATTTAGTCGAGCGTCGACTAACTCTCATCCCCCAAGTCCCAACCTTTCATCTTTCACTTTTTTTTCTTTCTAGACAATTAATCTAAAAGACCAAAATCTTTGATTTTTTCTGATTTTTTACCTTCTCATATAGAAGCTTGTTGCTCAACGTCTTCACCGGTAGCGAAGCTCAACGTAGACAACTTTTTCAGATGAGAATTTTGGCTTTTTTTTTGTAGTAACGGTTGAAAAACAGTAATAGCTTCCCATTATCGGTGTTATATACCGTTACTCGTTAAATTTAGAGCGTAACAGATTGCGAGCGATGTGAATCCATTACCCACAACAAAATTTCTCAATATCAATTTTGGACGGCGGCACGACCGCGAAATAGTGGTCGCTATAACATTAACGTTCTACTATTTGAATCCCTGCGGCACTCCACCAATACATTTATATTTTGCACGGAAAACTCGAACCCAAAATGTATCAGTATTCACAAGTGTGTTTGACTTATAGTAAGGGTAAATATATGTTTTGGTAGATGAAATTGATTTCTAAGGTGCAACAAGACATTGAAATTTTTAGTTTATTAAGCATTAGAATTTGATTTTAAGTTTTAATTCAGAATCTAAAGTTTTTTTTTGTCTAATTAGATATATGTACTTGACTTATTGATTCAAGTTGACACTTGAACATCATTTTTTATCCAAATTGGTACTTATAATAAAGGGCTTATTTGATTCAATTTTAATCATGAAGTCAAGTTCAAGTACTATTTTGATGAAATTTTCATCAAATTAGGTAAGTTCTTCATATTTTCAATTTATTCCATTCATTATTTGAAGTAAATTAGTGATTAAGGCAAGATATTTGCGAGCCAAGAAAGGGCTAGGGTTTTGAGCTAATGTAGGGAAATGAGATTTTCACGTCATCAAAGCTTATTGCATGTTTCATTTAAGCATTTAAGAGCTTTTGTTTGAATTTGTAGAAACACGTGTTATATTGAACCTTCCAATTGTGAATTGTAAGAGGATTCTTCCAAAGTTAGAAGAAAGGGTAAAATGGTGGGGTGAAGTGAAAAAAAATCACTTTTGAATGAATTTTAAGCCTAGTTTGTAGTTCCAAAAGCACATATTAGTTATGTGTTGAATTAGGGCTTGTTAGGCATGTAAACGAACCAAACACACACGAACAGATATATGTTCATGTTCGTTCATTTAATAAATAAACGAACATAAACGAACACGAACATAAACGAACAAATTTTTTTTTGTTCATGTTCTTTCATTAAGGAATATAGCTTGTTCATGTTCGTTCATTTAAATGATAAACGAACGTAAACAAACACAAACGAACGAACATAAACGAACACAATAAACGAACAACACAAACACACAAAAAAACTTATTCGAACACAACAAATGAATGTAAAAAAGTAAACAACAAGAATAACAACTTAAAATTCATTAATATAACATGGAACTTTAGAGTTAATTTGTTCGAATACAACAAAAACATACATAAATCATAAATAAGCTATATGAACATAGTAAAGTCTTGAAGTTAATTTGTTCAACAAAACAATCTTCTTGAAATTTAAAAAATTTCAATAATCTTCGTAACATATTCAACTTGCCATCTGCTCGAACATAAATGAACGAACATAAATAAACATAAATGAACGAACATAAACGAACATATAATCGAATGTTCACGAACGTAAATGAACGAACGAACCCTTTGTTCGTGTTCGTTCATTTAATTAAACGAACGCAAAATTTTGTTCATGTTCGTTCATTTAATAAATAAACGAACATAAACGAATTTTCCGTCGCACGATTCATGAACGGTTTGCTGAACGTTTAGTTCATTTACAGGCCTAGGGCTTGTGATTAAGTCTTTCATTTTGATTGTATATATAAGGGAATTTCTATGTAAAGGTTTGGGTAAATTACAAATTTCATCACTAAACTTTACTATCCCTCTTATTTTGCTCATTCGACTTTAAAAGGTTTTAATTTCCTCACTGAATTTAATACATTGGGTTTTTTTATCACTCTATCATTAAATAGTTAAAGGCGTTAAAACGACGATGTTTCTAAAAAAAATTCACCAAAACAAAGTCGTTTTGTGTCGGAACGGTCCTTAAGTTTTTAGGGCTAGGAGGGGATCGATCCAACTTTATTTTAAAAAGATCGGGTTCTGAAAACAAAATGATATGGAGTCACCATTGATTTTTGGGTTAGGTAGGTTGAACACCTAAAACGTGTTTTAAATGATTTTTAAAATAATTTTAAGAAAAATATTTAAAAGACAATAGTTGGTCTGCGTATTACAAAGAATTCAGTTTTAAGGATTCGAGAGCCGATTACGTGTGGAGAAGGGTAAGCACCCCCACAATTATCCAAAATTGGTACCCCTCGATTACATGTTGTCAAAAATAGTGGAATTTTACATATTTGAATCCAAAATTTAAATTATGATCCTTTTATTTTGATGAATAAATTTGAAAAGAGTGAATTTTTTGTAAAATATTTGACTTAGGAAACCATTTGATTCACTCGATTTTATTTTAAAAGGATGTCACCTTACTACGTAAATTAACGGAAATTCAAATCTTGTTATGTTGGACGCAATTCTATTAACTCAAGACGCAAAAAACATTGCCTTTAATCATTTTTAATCTCGTTACATACTAGCCATAAAAATTGTGCACCATTTGAATCTATTCTATATGAGCTTTAACTAAAACTAATTTAGAGACTTATTTCAAATACGGTAAAAATGTAAGGATTCGTTTTTAAAAGTTAAACTCTAAATTTAATAATTAAATATTATAGTTTTAAACCATAGTTCAATTGTGAAACTTGAGTGATAATAAGTTTAGATATTCCGATATGAACACTAAGTTAATTTACCTGTGAGTTCTAAATCTTATATTTCAATTTAGACTAAAAATATACTACTACAATACATGAATGGCTAGTGGTTTAGAGCTTTAGCTTTTGCATTGCAAACTTATTTTGAAAAAAAAAAATTTGGGACTAAATTCAAAAAATAAAATATTTTAGTTAAATAAATTGAATTCATAGTTTGACTAATTTATTGTTCATGTTAGAATACCTAAACTCATTACCACTCAGATTTTATATTTAGGTCAGTGGTTTAGGACTTTAATTTATATTTTAAGGACTTATTTTAAAAAAATTAAATTAGACACTAAAACTCAAACAATGAAATATCTTAGAGATTGTTTTTAACTAAAATTATTAATAATATAATAACTAAAATTCTAAATCACTAACCTAGTTCAGAAACTGATGTGATTTTAGATATTTTAAAGTACTTTTTATTGCAAGTGTTTTTCACTTGTGATTTCATATTAGTAAAAGACACTTTCTGGAAGAAAAAAAAACATTTTTACTATGTATGCAATAAGCGCTTTTTTTTTTTTTTTTTTTTGTAGAAAACGCCTCGCCAAATTGAGTGTTATTTTGACAATTAATCTAGAATGATGTGTTAAAATTTTTAAAATTATACTTAAAATTTAATTTTTGTTTTATTTTAGTACCCTATTATTAAAAACATAACCTGTTTATTACCTAAATTATCAATTTTAGTCTCTTTTAGTATCTAAATTTTTAATTTTTTTAAAAAAATTAATGTTAAATTTTGAACGGAGTACTAAAATGAAACAAAAATTAAATTTTAAGTATGATTTAAAAAAATTAGATACTAAAACGGACAAAAACTGATGATTTAAGTACTAAATGTATAATTTACCCTGAAATTAATGATTTCTATGTCTATATAATTGATTTTCTGGTCTTGTTCACAATACAATTTTTTTTGTTGAAAGAGGATATTTTATATTGCGAATGATTACAAAGTAAACCACCTCGAGGACCTCATTAAAAAAACCTTCCTAATTCTAAGAGGAGGAAAAAAAGTGTACCTTGTGGTGAGAAACAAACACACAATGCTGTAATATCACACAAACCTAACTCCAGCCCTACAACAAACCCACAATCGATTCAAAAAAACCAATGCACAAACTAAATAAAATGAACTTGGAACAGAAACGAGTTCAAACACTGATAGCATGACCAAAGAAGCGAACCAACACGTCAAAACCAACATCACCCGCGACCAGAGTTAGAACGAAGAGTTACGCTGAATCATGGAGAACCACACTTGCTGAAAACTAGCTGCCTACAGACTCGTCCAAGGACTGAAGCATATTACCAGAGATGAAGGACTTCACGAGACTATCCAGCTGACCCTAATTAAAGAGAATCCACAAGGATAAGCTGTACAACCGAAACTTTCAGGTAGATCACCCGCACTAAAGAGAAAAAACAGCAGTTTCGAACAAAACCCTTTTAGCAACAGAAAAGGTTTCGGGTCAACGAACAGATAAAAGAACACACAGGTGCGACAATGGACAAAACAAAACCCTTAAACCCTAACAGAACCACAGTTAAATCGAAATCTGCTCAACCATAACAAAGCTCCATCCGATGAGCTGAATTGTCTCTCGCAGAGGTACCTCGGTCAGCTGAACCACTTTTGACAGCTGAAGACAGCTTTCGCCTCCTCTTATGTTTCATCTTACTTTTGAAAAAGCTTCTAGAGCAAACACCTCTGTTAACATTCACGTTCATGCATTTGGCAGCTTTTGATAAAATATTATTATCTTTTGAAATGGAAATAACGTGCTTTGGCTTTTGAGATTGAGCCATTACCAATTCTTTATTTTTTGCCATAAGGCCACCAATGATCGGCAGCACTTGTGCATGCACATTGCCATCAAGGGTAGCACCCAATTCCACTCCAAGACCCACGTGCGCCATCCTAAAATCCTCCATAGCATTAGAATTACCACTCCTCTGACAAAAGTCAACATGCGCAACCTTTTCATTCAACCCATCCGAAGGCGAAAACGACACCTCTGATGGATAAACATCGGAACCAACACACACTTCCACTATATTATCCACATGCGCCAAACTAACTTCCTCAAGAGGCGTGCTCGGGACATCATGAACCTGCACGATACCTTTGATAGCATCACACACTACCACCTCAGACCCACCGTGCGCCCTATTACTAACTTCCAGAGCATTGGAAAATCCGCTCCTCAAACAAACTGATTCGTGCACAGCTGTCTCACTAGAAAAAGACGGGAAATTAGAATTAAAAATAAATTCATTTACCCATAACTCTTCAATTCTAGCAACAGCGCATACATTCTCCACACCTGGAGACCGCTTTTCACCTTCAGCGTGAAAGCCAACAAATAAAGTGGACGACACTTCATGCACCTTCATAATAGTTTCGAGAGTATCACATAATTCCACCATAGACCCAACGTGCTCCCTATTAACATCCACCAACTCAATATGCGTGCCACTCCCTTTACAAACGCAACCATGCGCAGCTGGCCCACTACGCACTGCCGAGGAATCTATTTTCCCAGCCCATACCCCTTCAGAACAAGGAGCTACGCCAACTGTCTCGGCTCCTAAACACGCTCCACCACCCGCAAACATTCCATCGCTGGACACTCGATTTTCTTCATGAACTACCTCCATTTGAGAAGACAATCCAACACATGCCACTAACTCAGAAGAATTAACTGGCGAGACACCAACGAGATCCCCCACTTTGGAAGACGGGGATTCAACTTCCTTTTCCATCAAAGACGAATCTTCCCAAATAGATTCCGGACTAAAACGAGATTCAAACTCAAAAACATAAACAGTAAACATCATTTCCCCTACTTTCAATTTGAAAGATTCTTCCACTCGAGTTTGGCAATTCGTAATAATCTGAAACAACACCCTATCAAAGGATCCGGAATTTAAAGTCCCTTCATCAATGGAGATAAGAGTTCCCCATTTTTCTGCAATATTTCTGAAAGTTGAATGACTCCACACAAAATGTGGGATCCCTTTGCATGATAACCATGCCCGACGATTGCTGCACTGAAAGTTTTCCGACCACACTTCCACTTTGTCAAAGCAGTTATTCAACGCCCCCATCTGATTATTAAGAGTAAAATCCCTACTCTCTTCATCTTCAAAAATGATTAAAATAGCTAAACCACTTAACCTCATAATTTTCGGACCTAAAATACCTTCCTTATGCATAATAGCAGCCAACTCTTTCATTTTTGTAAATTTTCTGCACCAACCTACCAAGATATCTCTAAGAGTTAATAACTTATCCTCGTCAACGACACCTACAATGGGAACCTCTGATAGACTAACATCCTCCTCTCTACTATTGATCTCATCTGATTTTGCTACAGCACACTTCTTTCTCCAGAAGGCATCACGAGGTTGAAATCTCGCCATGAAAACTCTAACCTTATTTTCTTGAATCCTAGATCTATCAGTACAAATGATAGCCTTCTTCGTGTCCTCCAATCTATTGAAGCGAACAAAATTGAATCTGCTTCCTCCCTTGCTTCTTTTGTTAGGGATGAAAGAATCTACCACCTCACCATATTTATCGAATATTAACCAAAGACCTTGATGATGAAGGAACTCTCGAAGATTAAAAATGATCGCCAAAACGCAACTTCTCTCACCCGAACATCTCACCTTACTCACCTTACTCACCTTACTCACCATGTCTGGATGTAGGACTTTCACAATACAAATTTATAGTTGCCAATCATATATTTCAATACAAAAAACATCTAACATATAATATGCATGAAGTCCAGTGATATTATGTGTAATTTAGAGTGGTCTGCAAGGAGTACAAGGTCTAGACAGAGTCAAGGCCAAAGTCATCTAGAAGTACAAGTAACCATTTGACATGTGAAAGTGTCCAATTGGATGATGCCAACAATTGATCAATGACAAAATTGATCGAATTAAAGAAATGAAAATGGGAGAAAAATAAAAACCAAAATAAAAAAGTGACCTACCTTAATTTAATAAAAAAATATTGTTAGAAGACTCGCTCGTTAAAATTAAGTGTACAATACAAATCAATATAAATTAGTTTGGATAAAATCTTGGGATATCGAAAAGGGAATCGAAAAAAATTAAGAAAATATTTGTAAAGGACAAAATCAACGTTTTAAAACTATTGTAAACATAAACTTTCAAAAACCATAGACAATAGACTGAGAGTTGTTAGATTGATATGTACAATATTTTATTGCAAAGAATATTTAGCCGAAATCAGAGACAGAAATAAGATCTTATGTTGAGGAGAACAAACTTGAATTTATAAAATTTTAAGGGATAAATTTGAACTTGTAAAATTTTAGGGGACGAAAATAGTTTTTCAAAAATATACATAGAAATTTTTAAAATATATGATAATTTTAAATTTTTAAAGGTGCGACCGCCCCCACCTAAATCCATCCCTGCCAAAAATAATTCCCATCCATCTCATATTCTCACATATTAAAATGTTCATAAACTTATTCAACATTAATCTCTCTGTAGCATTGAGTTTCTTCCATTTCCAGGCTTCTTATCATCAACTCAAAACTCTTAAACCTATGACATCGACCTCTCGAGCAAAGAAAGACCGTCCACATAAAGCTCGCTGTTTTGTTTCCGTCGGATCGCTTTTCAAGAACAAAGAGCCAAATCTTTGTTTAGCACCAAGTAGACAGCCGTAGACAACACCAGGGGAAGGAAAACCATTAATTTCTTGGAATGAACCGTACGATCCTCACACCCTTCTTCTAGAATGGTCTCTAGCCTTGGACAAGTTGAAGATTTTGTGGGATTAATGACAAGGGATGGTGCCACTTCACACCAGTTTTGCTTGGATCCCACCTCTTTCATCATCTCTAAAACTTGAGGGAAACAAATTTAGAACATTGGGGTTTCAGGAAGGGATGATATTCAGATAATTGTTTTTTATTTATGTTGGGGGGGGGGGGAGATGAACAAGTAGTTCGGAGTTGGACTTTCCACTGCGTAAAATAAAGAAAAACGAAAAAGACAGGAAGCTGGCTGGTCATTTGGACCAAAGTGTGTTTGATTTAAAGGAGATTTGGTTGTCAAAGAAAATCTTCTAAATAATTTCGTTATTGAATTTCTTGTTTTTCTCGAACACTAGTGTGTTTGATTTATAGCAAGGGTAAATATATGTTTCGATGGTTGAACTTCATTTTTAATGTATTATTTGATATTTTTTTTTTGGTTCAACTAGGTATCAAAATGTGACTTTGAAATTCAATTTTTTTTTTACTCGGCAAAGGTCAATTTATTAAATTAAAACAATAGTCGACGTTCAACTTATGAGCTCATTAAAAACCTCCCTAATCTAATTGAATGAAAAGAGTGCTACATAAGAGAACAAAACAAGCATTGCAGACCAAAAACAAAAACCAGAACACATAAATCAAAACATTACAGCATTACAGCCATCAAAGCAATAAAGCTAAAACCAACAAAGCAATTCCAATCGAAAGGGCTTTCTCGACACCAGCATCTCATGCAGAGGCAACAAAAGCATTTCCAAAAGGTCCTTAGCGGGCAACCATTACGAAATTGAAACGACGTTAAGCAAATAATTCTAAAGGACAAAATTGAACATTCAAAATAGATGTTGGATTGATATTTACAAAGTTTTAACATTACGAAGACCAATTACTCAAAATACATGGCCCATCCATCTCATATTCTCACATGTTACAATGCCATAAACTTATTCAACATTACTCTCTCTTTAGTATAGAGCTTCTTCCATTTTCCAGGCTTCTTATCATCAACTCAAAACTCTTAAATTTTTAGAGCATCGATTTCACGAGCAAAGAAACCCATAAAATTGAAAGATCATCAACACGAAACCCACTGTTTTGTTTCCCTCGTATCCCTTCTCAGGCACAAAGAGTGTTTCTTGTTTAGCAATACATGTACAGCCAACACCTGGGGAAGAAGAGCCATTAATTTCTGGGAAAAATCTGCATGATTCTCAAACCCTTCTTCCGGAATGGTCTCTAACCTTGGACAAGTTGAAGGTTTTTTGGGATTAATGAGAAGGGATGGTGCCGCTTCACCCCAGTTTTGTTTGTATCCCACCTCTTTCATCATCTTCAAGACTTGGGGGAAAAAAAAGATAATAAAGATATGATTTTTTTTATGGTTTTGGTGATTCAGGGAGATTGTTATGTTTCAAATAATTGTGAGGATTTATATAGGAGGAGATGAACAAGAGGTTCGGACTTTCCACAGCGTAAAATGAGGAAAGAAAAACGAAAATGACAGGAAGCTGGTTGGCAATTTAGACCAAAGTAAACAGTATTATCTAATCATGGAGGTTAACCCACGTAAGCATCTCTATCAGTATTTCGACCTTTTCTTTTTCCCATTTTCCTGAAGTGACCTCCAAGGCGTGTAAACAAGGTCTCGACAGAGTCAAAGCCATCTAGAAGTATAACCATTTGACATGTGAAAAATATCCACTTGGATCATGCCAGCGATTGATCTATGTTAAAATTGATCGAAGAAAATGAAATTAGAGCAAATCATACAAATAGTCATTAAAATTTGAGTAAATTGTTCTTTTCTTTATTGATATTTCATAAGTAATGATTTGATCACAAATATTATCGATATACAACAAATGAGTTACTCGGTTGTTAACTCTTGTTACTGGAATAACAAAATACTGATGTTACTCGGTCGAGTTTGTAGAAGCACACGCAATGATCCATGCCTTATTGTTTGTTAGTTCGAAAGGGTTCAAAGAAAGTCATTATTGAATGTGATTCACTTGAGGTGGCTAACAAATTGAAAAGTAGATTGACACAATGATTGAATAAAAATACGACAAGGGTATTAAAGAGTGTTTATGTACATACAATGTCCGACATTCAATGCACATTTTCTCGAATTCTAGATCAGTTCATGTGTGAATAATTTGACTTTCTAGTTTGATGTGTAAATTTTTGTTTTTAACGCATCATAAAACACAAAGGTTTACTTCGTCCAATTCTTGATTTTCTCGAATTTATACAATAGAGGAATCTATAATCTAGATATACATCTTAGTAAGTCAATTCGTAGGTAAAATATCATACTATATTTGGTTATAGACTTGTAGTCCATAGACCATTCCATCCATCATCAAATCACCATAACTATATGATCAAATTATAATCAAAGATTATGGACCCAAGAACCCCACAAATTTCAACACGGTTTGAAATTTATTATTTTCAAGTTTCAAAGCGTTTTGAAAGAAACAAAATAGGAATCTCCATGATTTTGAAAATATAGGTCTGAAAACTTCTTTCAACATTTTCTTTGGAGGTCCTTCTCCCGACGGCTCCGGTGTCGCTCTGCCCTTTACAATCCTTCTTTTCCCTTTTCGCTAATATTGTCTTTGTGGGTTGGGGACTGATTTCCTCTCGTTTTTTTGTCGTTCGAGGTTTCATTCCTCATGCACTTTTGGATCCTATTTGAGGGTCATTTTGCATGATGGGTCAGAGTTTTCTTTTGTCGGCTAAGGTTATCGGAGGGTTCAATTTATTTTTGTCGAAACAGAGTTTTTCCCGAGGGGAAAAGAGGGCCTCATTTTGAAAATAATTCTTTGGAACAAACTATTAATGATAAAAACGTGGTTTGAGGAGTCGTCATTAATCTTTGATTAGAGTGTGATTGAGCACCAAAAAATAAATTTGTCATTTTAATAAAATATTATTTTTAAATAAAACGACAAACTTGTGGTCTGCGTTACCAAAATTTGAGTTCGTGAGTTGATTACGTGTGGGGAAAGATTAGCACCCCAAAACTCCATAAATTGATACATAGTCGATTAATTAATTATTTTTGCAATGAAATTTACAAGTTCGAGTCTAATTTAATTTAAGATCCCCTAAAATAACATTCTTTGGAATTTTGGATGAAAGATAATAATATTTAATTATTTTCTATTGAGAAGAATCGATCTCTCATACCTTAAAGCAATCGATTCTTACTCCAATCGAAATAAAGAAATATTAAAATTACATTCTAAATTTCACTATCATATTCAAAATAATAACACCCAAAATAATCTTAAGAGTGAAAATGATAATATCTAATTATTTCAATCGAGAATAAATGAACTTTTGTGCATTAAAACAATCATTTATTACCCCAATTGAAATAAATGGATATTACTATATCATCTTAAAATTACATAGCGATTCGAATGAAAACGATAATATCTAATGGTTTCCAATCGAGAATAAATGACCTCTCATACCTTAAAGCAGTCATTTATCACTCACACCGAACATAAAAGATATTACTATTCTCAATGTCGATTAGAACATTATTGTTTTGAAAATTTATCGGAAAACACATGTAAAAGTAAAACAAATAAAAATATGACAAATAAGGAATTAATCATTTACTTTACCGATATTTAATGAGAATAATGATGTTCAATTATTTAAATATCTTGAGACGAAACATTAGATTTGCTCTAACAGTCTTTTCTCGATGAATTTAATTAAAAGAACATTGTATTTTTCTCAATCCCCGAATTTTAACAATGAAATCGATTTAATTCGTGTCACTAAATTGGATAAACTTTCATTTAAAAATTATCGAGTGTAACTTTCTTATACGTTAAGACAATCACTTTACGACAATATTAAAATGATCGAATATTGCCCTTAGTCAATTTATTTTGATTCGAGTCAATCGATTTAAAATGACATCATGCAAATTAATTAAAATAAAATCTAGACCGATATACATCAAATAATATATTTACCTACATAGCATACCTAAAAAATAATATATATATGTATATGTATAGAACCAACAAAAAAAATGTGTAAAGGCTCAAATATATTAAATATAGATATACATATATTACTTGGTACACGCGTGAAATATGATAAACAAAAATATATGTGAAATATGTATTTACGACATATATACACGTAAAACCATAAATATGGGAATAAAAACATAACTTATATATACGTAATATATACACACTAATATATCATGAAATTTAGGCATAATACAAGAAACGTACTTAAAATGTATAATAAAAATCAAACAAATATTTAATCAAAAATTATTTAAAAGGAATTTAATACATAATGAAAATATTTAATATACAAATAAAAATAAAAAAATAAATCGGGACAAAAACAAAAAAATGAATTAAACAAGGAAACAAAAATAAAGAGAGAATAGGAAACATAGGGCTGAATTTAGGGAAATAAAAAATATATAATACATTGGCAACACTAATTTTATGGATATTACAACAATTAAGAGAGGAAAGAAAATAATAAACAATCATTTAATAAAAAAGAGCTAAATTTAAATCAATCAATCAATTAGTTACCACGTATGGAAATAAATTAGTGACCAATATGTAAAATATTGCAGAAGTATTTGGGACAATAACGAAAATATCACTAAAAACATATAACATGCATAAAAATGGGTAAATCACAAAAAAAGTCCCTACAAGTGACTAACATACAAAAACAAGCTAAAGTTAGGGAGACTAAAAAACAATTAAACTAAAAAATATAAAGCATAAACTTAAATGGTTAAATTATGAAATTGGTCCCTACAGTGATTATTTTGCAAAAACACGCCGAATGTTGGGGGACTTAAGAGTGATTTTACCCAAAAATTTGTCTATATATACCACTTATTTGTTTTTATTTTCATTTGAACACTAAACCAAAAAAGAGGGAGAGAGAGGAGACCTCTTCTCTCTCAACTGGTTTCGGCCGACCCACTGTCGGTCGCCCTACGCGTCGTCCAGCCGACGCTCCAACCGACACACACAGTGGTCGAAATCTTCAAATTTTCCCAAAACACTCGAAATCTTTAGATCTTACTCCCTAAGCCTAAATCCTAAGCTAAAACACCCTAAAATGACCCTAAACAACCACAAAACCCACTCGACTGTTCAACTCCCTCTAGTCTCTGACGACGATGAACCGACCTTGGTTCGAACCCCTCCTAAGGTAAGAGATCTAACCCTTTTCCCCTATTTTTATTACATGCAAGCTTTGATTTGAATTTATATATATTTTTATTTTCAAATCTACTGCAAATTCAAAGAAAAAAAATAAAATCGAAAAATACCTCAAATCCTTTGATATTATTGCTTTTCGTGTTTTCGGAAAAAACCAAAATGGAGCCCCTTTTACATTGATTTTTCGGGCTTATATAACCCCAAATTTACAGTAGGTATTATCTCATAATATTTTCTGACATTGCTTGGTATTTTGGTGATGGGGTGATGATTGTTTCAGGGGATAGGATGCTGGTAGTGTTCGGTTGGTGGTGTAGAGGTGAGGCAGCAACATGGTGTTGGTAGTGTTGGCAGAATCCGTGTTTGGGCCAGATTGCTTGTTAGATCGGGTACGGGTTACTTGAATCGGGTCGGTTCCTTGCTGGGCCTTTGGGTCTGAATCTTGATGGGCTCCGGGTTTGGGTCAGATGACCCTTTATAATTGGGGTTCGATTGAGCCTATTGTATTTGGATCTAAAAAATAAAACGGGATAATAATATTAATAATAATAATAATATATAATAATAACAATAATTAAACTTTGGGACGAAAAATGAGTGTCGGCATTTGCCCCTCTTTGCCTATTATTGTGTCAACAAGAATATGGAAAAGACGAAGAGACGATGTTTTTTTTGTCATGTCAACTTTATGGTTTAAAATATGATAAGGGATTTGCACCGCGGTCACTCAGAGAATATCATATCTGGGCATGTTGATTCATTCCGCTGTCACTCAGGGAAGATTGAATGGGGGCAGACTTGTTCCGCCGTCACTCATGGAATATCAAATCGTGAAAGAAAAAAGATATGTCCTGCTTCTTCTGAAGGGAATATAGATCCATAGGAGTTGATATATTCCGCTGTTACTCAGGGAAGATTGAATCGGGGCAGACTTGTTCCGCTACTCTAAAGAATTTTCGCATTTGTGACTGTCATGTTTGAAAATGTTTTTCTCTTTTATTTTATTTTAGAAATCAAAGAATGAAAGAATTTTGTAAAGAATTGCCCCTTAATTCAGGCTCACAATCAAATTGCAAATATGAGTTCATAGAATATCAAAAGAATCAACTGCTCTTTAATATTTTAAAGTTATAGCTCTTTGACAAGTATCAAAATTGATGTGTTGGCTTTCTTATTTTCTAAGGTTTCAGACATTGAGACATCCTTATTTGTTTATACGCCCATGTGAACCTTGTGACATGTCCTTCTTTCTCAGCTTGGCATATTAAGTGGATACAGACAAAATGACGCAGCTAGCATATTCAATTGCTAAGCCTTTTAGAACACTTTTATTTTAGTTCTCTGAATTCGTCCATTTGTTCAAGCTTTGTAGACTTCTCTAAAAAAGGCAGTGCATAAATATCAATCTAAAAATGAAATTCCTGAGTGCTCGTGTGCAATTGACTATAACAGGTGTTCATTAACTCCCTTAGTCCATTTTTACCAAAACTTCTTATTTAGTAAATTTGATTTAATTTGCCATATTTTGGCTAGCTTAATTCAGCTTTATTGTATATATATTATAATCACCTTTATCGGGCTAGCTGAATCTTATCCATAAAATTGGGGCGTTTAACCAATTGCTCTAGAGGGATAGCTCAAGCTTTATTGTATACATAAATAATTACATTATGGGTATACAGATTCAATTTCTTAATTTTGTCAAGAAGAATCTGTTATAGTCGAGATGTTATTAAAAGTCAGAAAATCTCATTCTTAGAGTTCAATTTCCAAGCAACTGACCTAAACTAGATTCACCTACTTTACTATTCTATCTGTGAAGATCATGATCATCATTGAATGCCATCAACAAAAGTAGAACCCAATCTACTTTGCAATCTCATGTGCAAGATTTCCCATTTTGTCCACATCCTTACATACGTGATTGCTAAGCCTTTAATCATCTCTTCATGCGGAGAAAAGACTTGCTTGGTCCCTGCAAGAGAATAATATGGTGTTCGAGTGTATCTTCTGGGGAAAGGTCTAGAGTCTTTGTTTTATCAGTTTTCAATCTTCTCACTTTGTCAAAGATTTATAAATCAAATCATTTAAAGAGTTTTTAATTCAGTTGATATTAAAAGAATTTCAAGATTGCAAATTTGATTCAATGCTCAACATCTTTAAAGTAGCATAAATTCATTCAAGTATCCTTACAAAAAGAAAGATGAGAAAGTACAAAAACAAGTTCAAACAAGATGCTGCAAATGGAAAATGTGATTGCGGTAGAGCACGACCTTCACTTGTTCAACCAGAATGCCCTATTTCTCCTAGAATGGTGGGCGCCCAGCTGAATTAGAGTCATTACCCTCATTTACTCCCCATTTCTCGATCATTTCTCTGGTCAGGACTCCCTTGTTAACGAGCCTTTCTATCTCTTCCAACAATGGTATGCACATGTCAGTGTAATGGCCCAATGCCCCTAGATGAAAATCGCAAGCACTATTCTGGTCATAGCCATAAGCAGACGGGCTAGTCTTTACCCTTAAAGGCCTTGGAGTGAGGTATTAACTCTTTATTAAAGGGATTATAAGATGGAAATGGGTACTTAAAAAACCTTGAGGGTCGTATTTTCCCAAGACATGTTTTGCGGTTAGTCTCAGATTACCTCTCCTTTATTTTCTTTCTCGTCATTTCCCACCTTTATCTCCTTTTTTAGTGTCAGAGAGGTCTCGAGAGTTGGATCCTTTATCTCTACCTCGCATACCTCATTTTCCTTGATTTTGTTCTTTTATCTTTTTACGTCATCTTCTGTATGCATTTCATTCGTTTCGACCCCATCAAATCCATTCTGAGGGCTGACTCTCAATTGTTTGACTGAAACAGACTGATAGTTACTATCCACCTCTATAACTTCATGAGCCAAAAGATCTTGGACTTGTCGCTTGAAGTTGCTACAATTCTCGATGGAATGTCCTTAGCTCCGGCGTGATATTCACAAGAAACTTTCTCATTATACTAACTCGGATAAGGGGGAAGAAAAGGCTTAGCCAGACGTGGAGCAATCAACTGGGCTTGGAGCAACTTGGGATATAACATGTTGTACAAAAGCTCTTTTAACCTCACTTTCTCCTTGCCATTATTATGACCATCTTGAAGACCTTGTGACTGATCATTGAGATATTTGTTTTGACAGTTTATCTTTTGACTAATGTCTTGGAAGAGACATTGGTCTGCAGATCTCCCTTCATCGACAAGTTTTGAGCTTTCGGAGATCTTAGATTTTCCATTTTTAAAGCATAACAACCCTTCTGTGATGAGGTTTTAAACGTTTAATCCCATGATCATACAACTTTCCGTAGAGTGGCTAAACTCTCCAGAATGATAGCCGTATGAATTTTTGACACCTTTCCAATCTGGACGTAAATAAGTATTAGGCCTTGGAGGAATAGGTGTTAGGAGGCCACTTTCGAAGAGAAAGGGTAACAAGTCCGAATATGAGATTGGAATCGGAACAAGAGGTATCTTCTTCTTTTTCTTTCTGTTCTTTTTAGCCTTTTTTGCTGGCATTTGAACCTTGTATATGCCTCTCTTCTTTGAGTCAGGCTTAACTTTCGTGTTAGACGTTTCACCCTCAACTTTTGCTTTTCCACGCATGATCTCTGTCACATTTTCTTGAATCATACCCAATTTTTGGAGTTAACTTGGATTACCAGATTCCTTGACAAGTTCTTGATCCTTTGCTGTCACTACATTGGCTACACTACTAATATTCGGATTCTCACTCAAAATCTTCATATTTTCTTACATAATAGGGTCCTATAACGATTTATCCCCATATATTACTATATTCATCATGCTCATGAACTTGAACATCTGTTCTTTGGACTCAACTCAAAACTTTCTTCCTTCATCAATCATTTCTTGTTGGGTCTTTATGAGTTGCTCTTAGATTCTCTCGATCCTACTAACATGTGCTAATATTTCATTCATCGCTTTCGATCATTCTAGATACACACCCCGGGTAACTTTAATTGGCTCTTAGAAATTCTGCGACAGTATCATTTTATTAATATTGGTACTTTATTAATGAATATGAAAAAAGATGACTATTAATGAATAAAATACAATGCGAAAAGTAAATGCGATATTGATGCAATGCAATGCAATGCAAGGTGTTCTTTCTAGAACAATTCCTTAGAAAAACTTTTTATATTATAAACAAAGTTCGGTTACAGGGCTTTAACATATCATAGATAAATATGAGCTATCTCTCCTAATTGCTAGATGGGTCCCAGTAAATCTATAATCCTCTGAGCTTCTTTAGTCTCGGGCTCCAATCATTCGCTTACAATGTCAACTTCACGTGACAGGTTAACCAAATAATAAGACTCTCTGAGCATGTTATAGGTCGCTAGTGATCAGGTCATTTTGACGGTCTTTGATGTGTGTGCTTAGTCAAATCTGAGCCAATCTGCAAACTACCCCATTTGTTAGCTGGGACTACTCAGATCATCTCAGAACATCTGCATCTTTTTCTACCTCTTTTGAATCATTCGTTCCATATTACTAGCCTTCTATATGAACATCGGTCAAGGGTTAACACCATGGAATGAATGATGCAATGCAAAAATGGTAACAAAATTAAACAAAAGGACAAGAGAAAATTGTTTATGTAACATCCCAAATGTCAGGTCGGTGACCAAAAAGATAAGAAATACAAAGTTAGTATTTAAATTAGATTAAGTTGAAAACTTCAAGGATTAATTTTGGAAATTATGTTCAAGGCTTTTTAGAAAAGATGGAAGATTATAAGGGCAAAGAAGTCTTTTGACTGAAATGAATTAAAAATTCAATTAAGGTGATATATTTAACACAAATGTTTGGATAAGAAGAATTATCTGGAAGCTTTATATTTTCTCTCCTTATTCATTTTGCCGTTAGCTCTATTTCAAAGGTGATTTGAGTTCTAGCTTTTTGTATCTTGAATATTTAAGTTGGTTCTTATTCCTTGGGTGTTATATAAGCTTAAGGAAAGCTTGTATAGGAGTAAAACAACAATAGGAGTTAATTAGAACGTGATTTTTGAAATGGGTTTTAAAATGAATTGTTAATATGATGTAGTTTTTGGAGTTTTATTGAGATATTTGACTTGTCAATGATCAAACTAAAGCAGAAATGATTAAGAACTTGGTTGAAATCATGATGTGATTTTTAGATGTAAGAGTTGTAGTGAGATTTTGTATGTTTAATAGTAGTAAATGAAGACCAGTTGGTTTGGATGTATAAGGTTGAGTTTAAAGGCTTAATGAGGGATAAAAATAAGAGAGTTAGGAAGATTTTAGTTGATTTTTGAATTGAAAATGAAAATGATGGGCGTGGAGTATCGGAAATGGAAGAATATTACCGATACTTCAAGGCAAAATCAGTTGAATTTGAAGAGTAGTATCGGTACTGGTTGAGTAAGGTATCGATTCTGATTTGGGAGTATCGATACCAAGGGTATGGTATCAATACCATTTTCGAGACAAATTTCCAAAATATAAAAATGGTATCGGTACCAAAGGGGGTATCGATACCATTGAAAGGAAGTATCGGTACTGTAGTGGTAGTACTTATATTACTAAGTATGAAATGAGAAATTAAATGTTTCTTTCAGCGTAAGTTATTATGATTGGTTTTTGATATTGATTTTCGATTGCTTTGTGTATTTGTTGACCATAATCAACTTCCGTTCAGCTCGACATTATAAGTTTTGATCAAAAGTATTAAGGACTTCTTTTAGGACTGCAGTTAGGCAAAGATGAGTGCAACTTCTCGGTTTTGTATTAGATTTAAAGAAGGCTTGCGATAAGCAAACTTCAGTGTTTTTGATCGAAAACCTTTCAATTTATTTTATGTTATACTTAAATTATATTATAAAAGCTATGTTTTATGATTTGTGTATATGATTATGGAAATGTCATCTTTGAAAATGTGTATCCGAAAAGGCCCAATGTGAAAGTGCATATGTGAATAAGAGATACATTGAATAATGAAAGATAAATAATTATGTGGTTAAAAGCCCAATGTATATGTATTAGGATTAGAGGTATAGTTGGCATGCCAAGAGTCGAGGGTTCTATGTGGTCATTCGGGACAATTATGTGGCCCTTCGGGATAATTATGTGGCACTTCGGTGCAAACGGTGTAAACTTATGTGGTCCTTCGGGACAATTATGTGGCACTTCAGTGCAAATTACGAGCTGTGGTGACAGCATTAGTGCACAACCTCAATGTACTCAAATACCTAGAGTTCTCAGTAGTATACGTTGGGCATTTGGAAACAAAGGTATATAAAATGAAGAATATATATAAGTATACCATCTTGTTATGAAAAATAGTTTGGAATTTATTATGAAATTTATCAATAAAATGAATAAAAATTTACTCTATAAAGTTTAGCACTCTTTAGTTTTGCCTCTCTAAGTTATCGACTTAGCGTGTGATTTCTTCACGCATAGGGTTGAAGAAATCATAAGGTTAAAGTGTTGAGGATAACATACTCACGTGCAGATCAAATCAATACAAATTGAATGTAGGTTTTATTTTTAAAGGTTTGTAAGTTGTTGGCATGTACTACCTGTTTAATTTCAAATGCTCTGATCTATTTTTGTAAATTGATACTTTTGTACTTATGTAAATTGTTAAAGCTTTTATTTAAATATGAATGTGAATTTTATTATCTTATTTTAAATTAAGGGTTTTGACCTTTCGTTTATGAATAAAAATTTAATTTGTTCTTATTTGTTAATTATCCATGATTTAAAAAGTCATTGTGACACCTCAAATTCGTATTCGGGTCGGATACGGGTCAGGGGTGTTACATTTAATGGTATCAGAGCTATGGTTTAATTGGTTTTAAGTTCGAAATAAAGTCGTTTTTGTTTTAAAAAATATACATGTCAACTTTTAATTAAGTCTTAATGAACTGATAAGGTGATTAGTATGCTATCCTTGCTAATAAATTAGTGAATTGATCTTCTTAGATGTTAGATTTTGAGGGCTTTCGAAGTGGAGAGGGAGATAGAATAGAAGAAAGTAGTAATTCTCCTGCCCCGAGTAGGTAGGGTGAGGAACAGGCACATCAGGGAGTGTCTGTGTAAGATCAGGAGACCTTCTTCCAGACGTTGGACGCGATTCTGACGCGTTTCTAACCGTATGCTCCCCCAGCCCTTAAGATGAATGTTCCTAAGGAGCTGAGAGCCTAGGAGCACATGAATTTAGAGCAGAAGCTAAGAAAGGTCCAGTTGTTTTCGATATGTGGCTCAATGACCTTAAGATAATGCTAGAGAATCTTCATTGTTCTAAAATGGAGAAATTGGATGGTTTAGTTTCGTTCCTAAGAGGTCAAGCCAGAATATGGTGGTCTAATGTGATAATGCGAGCTTCTAGGGACCAGGTGACTTGGTCATTCTTTTTGGAAGAGTTTAAGAACAAATACATCGGGGATCAGTTCATTTGGCAGATGAAGCAAGAATTTATGAGCTTAAAGCAAGGGAATCACACAGTATATGATTTTGAGTGCGAATTCAACAAGATGAGTCAATTTGTGGCAGAGTTAGTCCCTATAGAGAATGAATAATGTGATTGGTTTTTGGAGGGTTTACGACCTCGATTAAAAGAATTGATGTTGGCACTCAACCTCTCTTCATTCTAAGATGTAGTGAACAGAGCTAAAGCTCTAGAGCGAGCTCAAAACGAGAGGTTTGTGGAGAAAAGAACACAATGGAATAAGAGATCTAGTGTGTCGTCTAGTGCCTCCCAATCAAAGAAAAGTAGAGGTTCGAGTTCTCGACCTCAGACTAGAGCAAAATCTACAGCATCCTCAGGTAGAGGATCTAATCCGGGAAGAGCCAGACAAACTCACTCAGTGGAGTCTAGAGTGGATAAACCAAATCAATGTTAGCACTGTGGGAAACATCATAGTGGTGTATGCCGAAGAGTCTCCAGAACTTGTTTTAAATACGGAGAGACATGACACTTTATTTGAGACTTTTCACTAATGATGGGAGAGCCTGCTCAAACAGAATGATCCACTGCTACACCTATGAAAAGTAGAGGTTGAGGTAGAGGAATGAATCAATATGAGTCGACCGTTTAACCTGAAGTGTGCTCCATCACTCGAGTGTATAATTTAAAGACCAATGAAGATTATGATGATCCTAAAATCATTGCAGGTACTTTTTAGATAGTTGGTAACTCCGTTTTAGTTCTTATTGATCCGGGATCGAATTATTCTTATGTTAGTAGTAAACTGGTAAAAGACTTGATAATTTCATTAGAACTTATTCGTAGCAAGGTGATTGTGACTAATCTATTAGGACATAGTGCTTAGGTGAGATAGGTTGGTCGAGGGTTTCCCATATGGATTCAGGGATCCTTACTAATCTAATAAAATTACCCTTTGATGAGTTCGAGGTTATCCTAAGTATGGATTGACTTTATCATTATCATGCCAACGTGGATTGTCGACTTAAGCGAGCTATGTTAACAAGTCTTTATGGATTGGAGGTTAGTGGGGTCAGCGAGAGAATAAATTCCTTAGCTAATGTGATATCAATGATGGGTTAAGAAGTTAATACTACAAGGATGCCAAGCGTATATTGCTAATATAATTAATACTAGAGCAAAGGAAATGAAGCTTGAAGATATTTTGACAGTTAGAGAGTTTCCAGCAATATTTCCGAAAGAATTACCTGGTTTACCTCTAGATAGGGAGGTTGAATTTCAAATTGAAGTGATGTCAGAATCAACATCGATTTCAATGGCTCCTTACAGGATAACCCAAAAGAATTGAAAGAGTTAAATATTCAGTTATAGGAGCTTTTAGATAAGGGATTTATCAAACCTAGTGTGTCATCGTGGGGGTGCTCCAGTGTTATTTGTAAAGAAGAAAGACAATTCAATGCACCTTTGTATTGATTATCGACAACTTAATAAGGTGACCATAAAGAACAAGCATCCTCTTCCAAAGATCGATGATTTATTTGATCAACTCAAAGGGGTTGTCATGTTTTCAAAATTTGATTTACACTCAGGGTATCATCAGTTAAAGATTCAAGAAAAAGATGTTCCAAAAATGGCGTTTAGAACTCAATATGGTCATTATGAATTTGTAGTAATGCCATTTGGGTTAACTAATGCACCTGCAGTGTTTATGAATCTGATGAACAGAGTTTTCCAACCGTACCTTGATCAGTTTGTGGTCATTTTTATTGATGGCATTTTAGTGTATTCTAAATCAAAGGAGGAGCATGATGCCATATTCGTGTGGTTTTTCAAACGTTACAAGATAAGAAGCTTTATGCAAAGTTATCTAAATGCGAGTTTTGGCTAACTGAAGTGGTATTCCTTGGACACGTGGTTTATACAGAGGGAATTTGGGTAGATCCTCAGAAAGTTAAAGTTGTTTTAGAGTGGGAAATCCTGAAGAATGTGTCAGAAGTTTGGAGTTTCTTCGGTCTCGTAGGTTATTATCGAAGGTTTGTAAAAAACTTTTCGATGATATCTTTTCCTTTAACCAAATTGTTAAGAAAGGGTGTGTCTTTTGATTAGACTGTTGATTGTCAAAAGAGTTTTGAAGCATTAAAGAAAGTTTTGACAGAAGCTCCGGTGTTAGTGCAACCAAAATCAAACAATGATTTTATAATTTTTAGCGACACTTCCCATAATGGTTTGGGATGTGTTTTAATGCAAGATGGAAATGTAGTTGCTTATGCTTCAAGACAATTTAAGCCTTATGAAAAGAATTATCCAACGCATGACCTTGAGTTGGCAGCGGTGGTCTTCGTATTGAAAATTTGGCACCACTATTTATATAGTGAACGTTGCTACATTTTCATCGATCACAAAAGTTTGAAGTATTTGTTGTCGTAAAATGAGCTAAATTTATGGCAAAGAAGATGGATGGAGTTACTTAAAGACTATGATGTAATTATATATTATTATCTCGAGAAAGCCAATATAGTAGCTGACGCTCTTAGTCGGAAGACTTTTGTTTCTTTGCGTAGTTTGGATACCCGAATCATGTTAAAGGATAATGGTGTCAGAGCGGATTAATGAGTTACAAAAGAATGATGATAAGTGTTTAGTTTGGTTTGAGTAATTAGATAAGGGTGAACTCAAGGACTTTGATGTATGGTCGAATGAGTGTTTATATTTCAAAAATCGAGTTTGTGTTCCTAATGGTGATGAGTTGAGAAGAGAGATCTTGTATGAAGAACATTTTAGTCCATTAACTATTCACCCAGGAGGAAACAAGATGTATCAAGATTTGAAAGAGCATCTTTGGTGGCCAAACATGAAAAAAAACATTACGAAGTTTGTATCAAAGTGCCTTAATTGTCAATAGGTAAAAGCTGAACAACAAGTGCCTTCAAGATTATTGTAACAGATATTCGATTTGGGTAAACGTGGATCTCCTTACAAAGACTGCGTATTTCATTTCTATCCAAACGAATTTCTATATGGATAACCATGTTGAATTGTATATCAAGGAGATAGTGCGACTTCATGGTGTTCCAATTTCAATAGTTTCTGATAGAGATCCCAGATTTACTTCGAGATTTTGGAAGTCTTTGCAAGGAGCTTTGGGTACCCCACTAAGTTTTAGCATTGCTTTTCATCCTCAATTTGATGGACAATCAGAGCGAGCGATTTAGATTCTAGAAGATATGTTGAGAGCGTGTGTGATCGATTTTGTTGGATCGTGGGAAAAGTATTTACCGCTTGTTAAATTTGCATATAATAACAATTATCAATCAAGCATCAAGATAGCAACGTATGAAGCATTGTATGAAAGGAAATGCATGACATCACTTAATTGGTACGAATTAAAAGATCGGGAAGTTCATGGACCAGACTTGATTAAAGAAGTTAAAGAAAAGGTTCAGGTGATTTAGCATAACCTTAAAGTGGCATCAGACATACAAAAATCATATGCAGATTTGAAGAGAAAAGAAATTGAATTTCAAATAGTAGACAAAGTGTTCTTAAAAGTATATCCTTAGAAGAAAGTACCTCGTTTTGGGTGTAGAGGAAAACTCGGTCCTAGGTTCATTGGACCCTATGAAGTTTTGAAAAGAATTGGACCAGTGACATATTAATTAGCGTTACCCCCAGAGATGGAAAAGATCCATAATGTTTTTCATATATCTATGATTCAGCGATATCGATCAGATCCTGCACATATCCTAACTCCAGATGTGATAGAAGTTCAATCTGACCTGACTTACGAGAAAGAACCGGTGCAGATTCTAGTGTATGAAATTAAGCTGTTAAGGAATAAGACGATTCCTCTAGTTAAGGTTCTTTGGACAAACCATAAAGTAGAAGAAGCTACATGGGAGCATGAAGAAGATATAAGGAAAAAATATCCCACCTCTTTGTGCAATGAAAATTCTAGGACGAATTTTCTTAAGGGGAGATTTGTAACATCTCAAACGACAGGTCGATGACCAAAAAGGTAAGAAATGAAAGCTTGTATAGGAGTAAAACAACAAGAGGAGTGAATTAGAAAGGGATTTGTAAAATGGGTTTTGAAATGAATTGTTAATATGGTGTAGTTTTTGGAGTTTTATTAACATATTTGATTTGTCAATGATCAAACTAAAGCATTAGAATTAATAGAAATGATTAGGAACTTGGTTGAAATCATGATGTGATTTTTAGATGTAAGAGTTGTAGTGAGATTTTGTATGTTTAAGAGTAGTGAATGAAGACCAGTTGGTTTGGATGTATAAGGTTGAGTTTAAAGGATTAATGATGGATAAAAGTAAGAGAGTTAGGAAAATTTTGGTTGATTTTTGAATTGAAAATGACAATTTTGGGCGTGGAGTATCAATACTGGAAGAACAATACTGATACTTCAAGGAAAAATCAGATGAATTTGAAGAGTAGTATCAGTACTGGTTGAGTAAGGTATCGATACTGAGTTGGGAGTATCGATAACAAGGGTATGGTATCGATACCATTTTCGAGACAAATTTCCAGAATGTTAAAATTGTATCGGTACCAAAGGGGGTATCGATACCATTGAAGGGAAGTATATGTATTGTAGTGGTAGTACCGATACTACTAAGTATTAAATAAGACATTAAGTGTTTCTTTCAGCATAAGTTATTATGATTGGATATAAGTGATTCGAAGTACGATATTGATTTTCGATTATTTTGTGTAGTTGTTGAACATAATCAACTTCTGTTCAGCTCGACATTATAAGTTTCAATCGAAAGTATTAAGGACTTCATTTATGACTGCAGTGAGGCAAATGTGAGTTCAACTTCTCAGTTTCGTATTAGATTTGAGGAAGGCTTGCGATAAGCCAACCTCAGTGTTTTCGATCGAAAACCTTTGAATTTCTTTTTTTATATTTTACACTGTTTTACTTAAATTATATTATGTAAGCTATGTTTTATGATTATGTGTATATGTTTATAGAAATGTGATCTTTGAGAATGTGTATCTGAAAAGACCCAATGTGAAAGTGCATATGTGAATAAGAGATACTTTGAATAATGAATGATAAATAATTATGTGGTTAAAAGACCAAGGTATATGTATAAGTATTAGAGGTATAGTTGGCATGCCAAGAGTCGAGGGTTCTATGTGGTTCTTTGGGACAATTATGTGGTCATTCGGGACAATTATGTGGCACTTCGGTGTAAATTACGAGCTGTGGTGACAACATTAGTGCACAACCTCAATGTAATCAAATACCTAGAGTTCTTAGTAGTATACGTTGGGCTTTTGGAAACAAAGTTATATAAAATGAAGAATATATATAAGTATACCATCTTGTTATGGAAAATAGTTTGGAATTTATTATGAAATGTACAATAAAATGAATAAAGATTTAATCAATAAAGTTTAGCACTCTTTAGTTTTGCCTCACTAAGTCATCGACTTAGCGTGTGAATTCCTCGCGCGTAGGGTTGATGAAATCTGCAGGTTGAAGTGTTGAGGATATCATACTCTCATGCAGATCAGATCAATACAAATTAAATGTAGGTTTTATTTTTGAAAGTTTGTAAGCTGTTGGCATGTACTACTGTTTAATTTGAAATGCTCTGATTTATTTTTGTAAACTGATACTTTTACACTTATGTAAATTATTAAAGCTTTTATGTAAGTATAAATGTGAATTTCATTATTTTATTTTAAATTAAGGGTTTTCACCTTTCATTTATGAGTAAAAATTTAATTTGTTCTTATTTGTTAATTATCCATGATTTGAAATGTCAATGTGGCACATCAGATTTGTATTCGGGTCACATACGGCTTAGAGGTGTTACATGTTAGTAATCATAAATGAATTAATCGAACATAATACAATTTATCGATAAAACCTACCCCACATGCTGGCTACCCAATCATGCTTTAATAGATCCTACTCAAACATGATTTCTACCCACATGCTTAGTTTGAAAATTAAAAACCAAACCTCATGATGTCTAGTTCACATGCTTATTCGAGAAAAATAAACCTAACTGCATGATTTTTAGTTCGCATAAATTTATTCAGAAAATCGAAATTAAATGACTCAAAAAACTTTTCCTTTTGTACCCTTCTCACGGGACTCTTAAGGTTTGGGTTAGACTCTACCTAGGTTAGGGTTCTAAGTTCATTATATTTTGGGTTGGGTTCTAAAGTAATAGGTTCTCGAATTGTCCTTGTCGGTGCCCCCTTGGGCTACCGAACCCTTAATATTGGCCTATCACAGGTTTTTGGGGATCGAGTTTAATTCGAGAGAACACACCTTCTTATGTCCGTGTGGAGGTGCATACCATCATGTGGACCATAAGGCATGAGCTCCAAGAGCGATTCACTATCCCATGCAGAGGTGAAAACCATACGAGGGAGTAGTTTCTCCCTCTTACTTAAATTGGACAGAGCGGGGTTTTAGCTCATGTTATGAAAATGCAATTGTGCAGTGTGTAAGGAAAAGCGAAAATCACACATCACAAAACACTCAAATCAATTCCCAAATTCTTTTAAAATACACAATTAATCTAAAAACATTAGCAAACACACCAGTACAACTATTTAGTGGTTAATCAAAATGCAAATCCAAATGCAAACAAAAGTTTATTTAAAACCAAACAACTGATCAAAAACCAAATTAGAACGAATTTATAATTTTCATTTACAAAGACAATTAATTAATCGACCATCGGCCTGACTTTCTAAAAAAAGGTCCCCAGCGGAGTCGCCAAGTTGTCGAAATTATATTTTCTCGGGGGAAAAAAGGGGTCTCATTTCGAAAATAATTCTTTGGAATGATTGATTAATGATAAAAACGTGGTTCAAGGAGTCGCCACCAATCTTTGATTAGGGTGTGATTGGGCACCCAAAAATAAAATTTCCATTTTAATAAAATATTAAGTTTAATTAAAATGACAAACTTGCGGTCTGCATTACCAAAATTTGAGTTCGTGAGTCGATTACGTGTGGGGGAAGGATTAGCACCCCCACAACGCCCTAAATTGGTACCTAGTCGATTAATTAATTGTTTTTGCAATGAAATTTACAATTTCGAGTCTAATTTAATTTAAGATCCCCTAAAGTAATATTCTTTAGAATTTTGGATGAAAGATAATAATATTTAATTATTTCCTATCGAGAAGAATCAATCTCCCATACCTTAAAGCAATCGATTTTTACTCCAATCGAAATAAAGAAATATTAAAATTCCATTCTAAATTTAGCTATCAAATTCAAAATAATAACACCCAAAATAATTTTAATAGTGAAAATGATAATATCTAATTATTTTCAATCGAGAATAAATGACCTTTTGTGCATTAAAACTATCACTTATTACCCCAATTGAAATAAAGGGATATTACTATTTCGTCTTAAAATTACATAGCGATTCGAATGAAAACGATAATATCTAATGGTTTCCAATCGAGAATAAATTACCTCTCATACCTTAAAGCAGTCATTTATCACTCACACCGAAAAGAAAATATATTACTATTCTCAATGTCGATTCGAACATTATTGTTTTGAAAATTTATCGGAAAACACATGCAAAAGTAAAACAAATAAAAATATGACAAACAAGGAATTAATTATTTACTTTACCGATATTTATTGAGAATAAGGATGTTCAATTATTTAAATATCTCAATATGAGACCTTATATTTGATCTAACAGTCTTTTCTAAATGAATTTAATTAAAAGAACATTGTATTTTTCTCAATCCCCGAATTTTAACAATGAAATCTATTTAATTTGTGTCACTAAATTGGATAAACTTTCATTTTAAAATTATGGAGAGTAACTTTCTTCTACATTAAGACAGTCACTTTACGACAATATTAAAATGATCGTATATTGCTCTTAGTCAATTTATTTTGATTCAAGTCAATTAATTTAAAAGGATATCATGCAAATTAATTAAAATAGAATCTAGACCTATATACATCAAATAATATATTTACCTACATAGCATACCTAAAAAATAATAATACAATTAATATATATATATATATATATATATATACAATTTTGATTTCCAAGTCATCAAAGCTTACTACATGTTTCACTTGAGAATCAAGGGTTAGGGTTTTGAGCTTATGAAGGGCAATAAGATTTTCATGTCATTAAAACCTAATAAAACCTAACATAATGTGTGTTACAATAGTTTAGTCTTCAAGTTAGTTTGGCAATCAAAATTGTAACAAATAAGATACGTGGAGTCCATTGAGATTATTTGCAACTTGAAGTGACCTCTAAGGCGTGTAAACAAGGTCTAGACATAGTCAAAACCATCTAGATGTACTTAAGTAACCATTTGAAATGCGAAAGTGTCCCAATAGATCATGCCAGTAATTGATCAATGACAAAATGGATTGAATTAAAGAAACGAAAATGAGAGAGGGAAAAAAACTAAATAAAAAAGTGATTTAGCTGAATTCAATAATTGTTCATTCAATTTTATTTTTGTACCCTAAAAAGAAGAGTTATTTTATCCTAATCTATGCCAGAGTTGTCAAATAGATTAGTTTGCAGGTGGTTGAATGCAATTAGAACCGGGGAAAAACAGAGAAGAGAAAATTTTAGTGGATGATACCAATATTGACATTCAGTTCTTGAACCTTTTAATCATATATCCTTAGAAATTTAAGCAAGTAATTCTAAAGGACAAAATTGAACATTCAAAATAGATGTTGGATTGATATTTACAAAGTTTTAACATTACAAAGAGCAATTACTCAAAATACATGGCCCATGCATCTCATATTCTCACATGCTACAATGCCATAAAATTATTCAACATTAATCTCTCTTTAGTATAGAGCTTCTTCCATTTCCCAGGCTTCTTATCATCAACTCAAAACTCTTAAACCTTTAGAGCATCGATCTCACGAGCAAAGAAAGCCATAACATTAAAAGATCATCAACACTAAACCCACTGTTTTGTTTCCCTCGTAACCCTTCTGAAGCACAAAGAGTGATCCTTGTTTAGCAATACATATACAGCCAACACCTGCGGAAGAAGAACCATTAATTTTTGGGAAAAATCTGCATGATTCTCAAACCCTTCTTCAGGAATGGTCTCTAGCCTTGGGCAAGTTGAAGGTTTTGTGGGATTAATGAGAAGGGATGGTGCCACTTCACCCCAGTTTTGCTTGTGTCCCACCTCTTTCATCATCTTCAAGACTTAGAGAAAAAAAAGAATATAAAGATATGATTTTTTTTTATGGTTTTGGTGATTCAGGGAGATTGTTATGTTTCAACTAATTGTGAGGATTAATATAGGAGGAGATGAACAAGAGGTTCGGACTTTCCACAGCGTAAAAATAAGGAAAGAAAAACGAAAATGACAGGAATCTGGTTGGCAATTTGGACCAAAGTAAACAGTATTATCTAATCATGGAGGTTACCCACATAAGCATCTCTATCAGTATTTCGACCTTTTCTTTTTCCCATTTTCCTGAAGTGACCTCCAAGGCGTGTAAACAAGGTCTCGGCAGAGTCAAAGTCATCTAGAAGTGGGATCTAGAAGTATAAGTAACCATTTGAAATGTGAAAAATGTCCACTTGGATCATGCCAGCGATTGATCTATGTTAAAATTGATTGAAGAAAATGAAATTAGGGTAAATCATACAAATAGTCACTAAAATTTGAGTAAATTGCTATTTTCCTTATTGAAGTTTCATAAGTAATGATTTGATCGCAATATTATCGATATACAACAAATGAATTATGTAATCACCATTTTTTACCTTAGCATTCCAGCAGCTTCCACTCCACGCCGACAACAACCCATGTTTGCCCTTTGTCCATGTTTTAACAGTTTCCAGTAGGAACAACTGCCCCCTCCACGTCCACGTTCCAGCATCTTCCACCAACGACAGCTGGTTCTCCGCTCCACTCAGCAGCTGCCAACACCCCAGCTCCATCCGTGGCCTCCCTTGCTCCGTGTCCCGATTTCAGCTCCCCACCAACAAGAAAGAAACAACACAAAAATCATCATATGTATTTTCAATTTTTCTTTTATCTTACACATGTAAAACCAAGGTTATAAAAACTCAAAGAAAGATTATAAGGAGACATGGTGGATGTTTTTTTTCAAGAAAAACAATTGTAACTTTTCCCCATTATTCGAAATACAACAGTTAAAACAAGAAACCATTTCCAAAGATTCATTTCTTTTCCAACAACTTTTTTTATTTTTTATTTTTTTTTGAAATAAAGAGAAATGAAGGAGAGTTTTGTTACCTTAGTCGTCAGAGCATAGGTCGCCTCTCGGCCGGGCTTTGGAAAAGAAAAAGGGGTCATTTTTTACTTAGCTGGTCGAGGCCCAGTGGTCGGTGAGGGGTTGGCCACGGCGACGTCGTGGAAGAGATGGCCTTCTCGGCCATTGAGGAAGAAGAAAAAATGAAAGAGAAAGGAGAGTTATTTTGGTCTTCACGTGTTTCTGGAAGAGTAAAAGGAGGTTTTCATTTTAATGTTTTGGAAAAACCATGCATAAGGTCCCTAGTTTTTTTGGGAGTTTCTTGCTTTATTAGACTATTTTATGGTTAATCGCTAAATGGTCCCCATAATTTCAGAGTATTTTTCATTTTAGTCACTAGTTTAGGAGTTAATTATCTTTAATTCATCAAAATTTAGGAGTCTATTTACATCCTAGTCAGTAACCTAGGGTTGAATTGCATAGAGCCCCCTAAACTTTTAACTTATCATTATATTTGTGTCACTTAAAATAGGGAAAATCACGAAATAATCCCTCCAATTTATGCAAATATTTACACTTTAGTCCCATAATTTCTTTTTTTATTATTTCGAAATTAGCTATTATTTTTTATTTTCTTTTATTTTGGTCGCTATTTTTTATTTATAATCTACTCACTGTTATTTTTTTTATTTTGATCTCTATGCTTTACTTTATTATATTTTAGTCATTTTAATTCTATCTTTTAATCTTCTGATATATTTTATTTTAGTCCTTTACTTTATATTTCAATTTATGCCATTTATTTTTTATTTATTTAATTTTAGTTATTTAATTTCATTACTTTTATTTTCTATTTTTGCTTTACATTTTTTTAATACTTTAATTTTAGTCTTTTAACTATTGCGCTTTATTTTTTGTTCATTTCATTTTAGTCACATGAATATTTATTAAAGACTCATAAGCATAACTTGACTGATTTCATATTTGGGTTAAAGGTTAGTATTTATTTATTTTTAAATATTAAGAACGGACCGTCTTAAAGTAACTAGATGTCATATTCTGATATTTTAATATAAATAAATATCTACTTATAAAAACCTATATATATACTTACTTTAGTTTTTGTTGTATCAAATTATTTTAAAATGATTTATTGGGAACAATTATCACATTCTTATTATTTCAGTTGGAAAGAGAAATATTCATCCTAAAGTAATTTAGGGATTATTTTCTCTTCAATTGGAAATATTAGAATATTTTTATTTTTTCTTAGAATTTTCTGTTAAATAAAATTATGCGATTGAATCTGGAATAATAGGATCGTAATTTAAATTTATATTCGAATTCTTAGATTTCTATTACTAGAGACAATTTATAATTAATGTGTACCAATTTTGGGCGTTGTGGGGTGTTAATCCTTCCCCAAACGTAATCGACCATGAATCCCTTTTTTATTACTAAAAAGAATGAATTTCTGGCTATACGTAGACTAGTTTATATTTTAAATGATGTTTTCTTAAAATCTCTTTTAAAACGTGATTTTTAGGTATTAAACCTACCTAATCCAAAAGGTCGATGGCGACTCCAAAACATTTTACTGAAAACCATTTAATTACTTGCTTTTCTGCCATGAAAATTCGTGCCCGGGCGAAAATCGATTACGACAGCTAGGCGACTCCACTGGGGACTATAAAGGTCAAGCCTAAATTGATTATATATTGTCTCTATAGTCATAAATTGAGATACGTAGACTAGTTTATATTTTAAATGATGTTTTCTTAAAATCTCTTTTAAAAACGTGATTTTTAGGTATTAAACCTACCTAATCCAAAAGGTCGATGGCGACTCCAAACATTTTACTGAAAACCATTTAATTACTTGCTTTTCTGCCATGAAATTCGTGCCCGGGCGAAAATCGATTACGACAGCTAGGCGACTCCACTGGGGACTATAAAGGTCAAGCCTAAATTGATTATATATTGTCTCTATAGTCATAAATTGAGAATTCAATTTTATTTAATTTGTGATTTGTTTGATTTCTTTAATTTTTTTTGTATATTAAAGTTTATATTGATTTCTTTTGTTTGCATTGCATAAAACATAAGCTCTATATTCGAGCTATTTTCCCTTTTAAGTGGGAGTGAAAGTGACGTCTTTGTGAGAATTTATTGTCCTTTTTAAACCTAGCAAGTAATTTTCGGGGTTCATATACCTTATGTCTTCGTGAGGATTTATTCTCCGTGTCAGACATAGGGAAATGTGCCCTCTCGAATTGAACTTGATTCGCTTAAGCCTATAATGGGTGAGGATAGAGGGTTTGGCTCGTCTAAGGAGGCATCGACAAGGACAATTCGAGTACCTTTACTTCTAGAACCTAACCTCATATAGAGAATGTAGCAAGCCTATCTCTCTAGAGCCATGCAGATACTTTAAGAGAACTAGAAATTATACGATTAGGGTTTTATTTTCCTATGTGTGTTTTATTTACTGTATTTTATGGTTTATTTATCAGTTGAATTTAATCTTTTCATATTTCACTAACACATATTTCCTCTCTTTGATTATTATTTTTGCTAACATTTTTTTCCTTTGTCCTATTGCTTTATTTTGTGTATAAAGATGTTGTTAATACTCGAGTTATTTATCTTATTTAGAAAGCTTTTAAAATGACAACGCCACATGAAGGGGTAGATATTATTTTTATCTACTTTAACATATTAGGACATTGTGAGTTCTTTGAAATTTGTTCTAGGATAATTACCTTGGAATTAACACATGTTTCATACATGTCATGTCATAGAAGGTATTGATTCTCGAGTTAATAGTCTCATTAAAAGGCTTTCAATACGAAAAATGTCACTCTAAGAGGTAGAATAGAACTACAAAAATGCATCATCGGTCTAGAAGGGTGCTCCAAGAAGCAACTGATGAGGTACATCAAGATGGAATACATGAAGCTCAAATGATGGTGCTACGACGATGTTGATAGAATTAGCCAAAAAGAAATAATATGTTTGAGGCCATAAAGCAATAGCGATAACTAACACGAGACAATGGATGATGTCAATCGCATATGATCGCTCAACAAATGTGTTTCTGAAAAAGAAGTCAAAGCGTTGGAATTTTCCATCAAGTTAAGGATAAAAGAAGATTGTTTCCTAGTATATTTGATCAAAATTGAAGAAGTCGAGCAGTGTGACGTGATTTCCATTTGCCTCAGTATATTGGTACATTGTGTATTTTTTGGAAGTTGTTTTATGACAATTAGTTTGGAATCAACACCTTCGTTGCATTTGCATTTTTATTTTACATTCACATTTTTGCATTTGCATCTTTGCATAGTTACATTTATAGTTTCAATCTTACATCATGCATTTGCATTTTTTTTAGTTTCAAACTATTTTACATGCATTTAATCTAAAAAAATATGGGAATAATCCGTGGAGAATTCCATGATAGAATTTTCTAAATCAAATTAAAGCTAAATTGGTCTTCTAGAGAAAGATAAGAGCCATGAATGAAATTTTAGCAAGGGTTGGTAGAATCGAGAAACTCCAAGAGCAACTCATAAAGACCCAACACGAGATGAATGATCAAGCAAAAAAGTTTCAATATGATTCAAAAGAACAAATGACCAAATTGATGGATATAGTGAATGTTGTGATACATTGAGAGAAACCCTTAGAGGATCATGTTGTAAAAGAAGATTTGAGTGGGATTATGAATGTCAATGGTGAAGTAGAAATAATAGTGACATGTGATCAAGCCAGTTCCAAAAATCATATATGGTCGTAAAGGGTCCCACTAGATCAACAATGAATGAAGAAGTGATGAGAGATAAAGATAACCTTATGAGATATAAGCTTTACTTAGAGAAAAGGGGTATAGAAAAGGGTCAAAGGATGATAAAGAAGAAAAAGAATGTGCAGGGTTTTCAATTTCCTCCCTTCCACTTTTCAGGTAAAAAATTGCATTAAAAAATGCTCCACGATATGTCTAACCACAGTGGCCTCCGAATGAGAAGTGGGCCTATAAGGAGTTTCCTTGGATAAACCAGACTGGAACTCCAGATTGTTCAACCAAGGTTCCTAGTAATCTTGAGGGAAAGTTTCAAGATCCTTTAGAGCAAGCAATTCAAAAGTATAAGTTAGAAGCAGGGGTTAAGATTCAATGCTCAGAAATCGTTGCCTCAACAGAGACTAATGCGATCAAATCATGTGAAAAATATCGGGTGCAATAAAATGGGAAAGAAAATTGAAGCAAAAAAACTCCCATGGATGTAATATGAAATTGGCCCATAGGTTTAAAAATAAACTGGGAAGATGCCACAATGAAAACATTTCAAACACCTATATCAGACTTCCTGAGGACAGATGAGACTTTGGGTAGTTTAGAGAACCTGACGAATACTACGCCAATCATAGCTGCAATATGTGTTCAGAGCTAGGACAAAGTTATTGTCACCAATGAGAATCGTTTTGAGCCCAACTTCTAACTGATAAATGAGGAGATGAGATCTGATCAAAAAGATGCTAAGAAAGAAATAGAGATTGGTGCGTCTGAGTAATCATCCAAATGAGCCCGAATAAGAGAAATGATAAAACAAATGGGGGGCAAATAAGGACAAAGACTCTGGTCCGATTACACACCCAACATTCTAGGAATACTGGGGCATCATAATTATGAAGAGATCATTTCATCAGTTGATACATTTTTTTGATACATTTACATTTATCTGAGACTTTGAAGTAATGCCTCTACATGATTTTGATACATCAAATCCATATGTTCATCTTCTCGGGTAGAGTTGATTTGTTTATAACACTACCTTCCACCATATACATGACTTCAAAAGTCACACCTTTGTCATTCCAAATACAAAACTGTCATGCCAATGAAATTGAAATACTTCAAAAGTACTAAACTTTCAATTATCCTGCAAGAAGAGACAAGATAGGGCATCATGGACCAACTTATCAAAGAGAATATTGAGTAATTGGGGCATGCTTAAAGTAAGAAGAAGAAAAAGAAGAGGGATTGATTTAAATAATTATATCATGCATTAATTTCATGTAAATAAAGTTAATCCTGAATATTCATCCCCCTGGGGATACCTCTTTTTATAAAAACTTCTGTGTAAGAAATGATGAACGACATTCTTTCATTTATCCATTCGCAAAAGGAGAAAAATATATCTTTTGTTGTCCCCATTTGAGCCTAAATTATTTTTCTTCTGATTCAACCCTAACCAAGGATCACGCTCCATATTGGGGGGCAAGGTGAAGGATATCTGCTCACAGGAATAAAGATTGTCAATCCAGTTTTATTGCGAAGGCAAATCTCCATGAAATAAAGAGAGTTTTGAACTACAAGGTAGGTCAAATACAAATTGCTCAAAGATCAATTCAGTCAATAATAATGAAAGAATTTCTGAAATGTAAGAGGAAAAGGAGGTGCTCAAAGTAATTGAAGTCCTATACTCATCCATCATGAAAAAGAAGAAAAAAGAAAAAAAAGATGAAAAAGAAAAAAGATGAAAAAGATGAAAAAAATATAAAAAAATGTGAAAAAAAGAAATTGAATCAAGATGGGTGACTCATTGAGCCTCAAGTTACAAGGTTGATCAAGTGCATTTAGTTCAAAGATTCATATTCAACAAGAAGCGCAAGAAATGCTGGAGATATAAGAAAATGGAAATTAACCCAAAACTTGGCAGTATAGAGGGATCTAGAAAAATAAATGATGAAAGACAAGTAGCAAAGCAGATCCAAGTCAATCATGGCAAGATTAAAGGCATCAGAATAAATTGATTCTTGGTTCAATTACCCTTAAACACTTGTTTGGGCCTTTTTATCCTTTTATTTCATAACCATGAGCCCTGGCCTACGTTACGTACCTGAAAAGTCCATTCTAATCATACATTAATTTCTAAGTAAAAGAGACTATCTTCAGATTTCATTCCGCTTCTCATGATTGATTTTTATTTGCGAAAATTGGTTTTTTTAAAATCTTTAGTGCAAGATATGAAAAATGATAAAGGGGGTTCAAGATGTAAATTTTAAATAACATCTTGAAGCCAAAGGAGGATTTGAGTTGAAAACCTGAAAAGACAACTCGAATATTGAATGGTGCAACAACGACATAAGAGACGATCTTAAGCTCTTGATGAAGCACTGCACATCCCAAAGACGTTCCTGAGATTCTGGAATCAAGAAGTATCTCTATGAGATGAGCATAACAACCATTTCTTCAAGTTACTGGAAGCTAAAAGAGACATATATGCTGGACCAACCTGAAAGACCTTACTTTACTAGAATCACCCTACACCTTAAATCAATCAATAATTTTGACACTTGCCATAGGACTATGATTTTTTTGATTTAAAAGTGTAGTTGATTTATTTGATATTCATTGAACTCATGCTTATGATTTGATTTAATTGTGAGCCTAAATTAAGGGGCAATGATTTACAAAAAATTTTCATTCTTTGATAAAGAAAGAAAAAAATATTTTCAAACAGGATAGTTTCAAATAAGAAAGGTCCTTGAAGCATGTTGATGCTTGTTCTACCTCTATTGGAGAAAAAAAATAAGTGATGGCAAAATGATGAAGCATTTCACATTCTTGAAGACAAGTGGTTCGAGAGTCCATAAATTCTGGAGAATTGAACTTGTAACACTCTTTTGTGATATTATCAGGTATTCATCAAGAACGATTACCCTATTCAAAAGGGATACATATCCCAGTGCATAGCAAAAAGGCAAGAATGCAACCAGTTAAAAAGGAGATGACCACCTCATTCAGAAGAGGCACATATCTCAATCATTTTTGTCAGAAGGATTGATCACTTGTTAAGTTTGTGACAACATGAAGAGAATCCCTCAAGTTACTTGGCAACTCTTCTAGAATGAGAGCATTCAGGATTAAGAGATTCGGCACCAAGAAAGGCACGAGTACCCATAATAGGGCATTACCAAAATTGGATCTCGTAGGGATCATGAGATTCAAATCAAACAGACATTGAGAGTAAACCTTACAACTTAGAATGTTGGGACATTTTGAAGGCTCATATCAGTATGAAAAATGTTAGGGAATTTTGAAGACTCGTATCAGTAAGAAACAATTTTGAATGCATTTTGAATGTTCATATCAGTAAATGTTGGGGCATCTTGGGAAGCCCATATTATCCAAAAATATAAGATCATGAATTTGGCAAATATTTCCAATGAGACAGAAATATAAGAATAATTAAAATGATGAAACGGTGACAGTCAAGCTTACTAGACATAATTGACTTGTTCATCATACAATTACATTATTCTGGTGATTCGATGTTGGCAAGCCAAAGTGTCCCACTTGTATTCCCACTGAGTTTTGTTCTTAAGTGTCCTTGTGACGCCATACAAAAGCTCTGAACACCATACAAAAAAGTTTCTTTTGTTGGGAAATTTAGGCAGAAACCACATGAAAAAATGAATGTGTTGCAAAATATTCTACGAACCAGTGATTAAGATGCTGAACCAATGTTGTGATCATATGGTATTTCCATTGTTGACCCAAGATAAAGTTTTTCTTCTTCAACCCCAAGGTTAGAAGTAAGAAATGATGAAGATTTCTTTCCATGGGAAGAAGAACTAAAATTTTAACAACAAGAAACTAGTGGAGCCACCTAAGGTTGAACAATATGTTGTTGTTAAACATCTCGACATGATATGATCTAAATAGACTTGTTCGAGATCTGATTAGATGTGGAGACATGAAAGGAATTAAGATAAATCCTCATTGTGATGTGTTTCAAGAGTCAAATTAGAACAGACGTTGCTCTCCTAAATAATCTCTGCTAAGTTTGGCATATTTACATCTGCATTATCCAAACACAGTAGATTCTCCTTTCAAAGATAAAAGCTTTATTGTATTTCTGCACAAGTTCAGGCAAAGAAAGTTGGTTTTATCAAAGACAAAATGGGGCAACAAAGTCATAATTCTGAGTGTGGCAATAATTATGTAAATGAAACATTTCTTCTGAGACTTTAATGTAAATAGAGGCGAAGAAGACACAAATATGCAAGTTGATCAGATGATTCTTCAGAAATGCAAGCTTGAAAACATAAGTTGCTAATATCATATTTGAAGTAAAAAACTGGAAAGGAAAGATCTAGTGGAAGAAGATCAAATTCACCACTTTGAAGTCAAATGAAGATTGCATCAACATTTTTGCATTCATAAGAACATCACTTGCATAATAGAAAATGCATTACATTGATATATTTGATTGCATTCAAACATGAGGTTTTTACAAATTTTGTATGAAAAAAGAAGGTTCCTGATGACAAAATACCTTACAAATAGAAGGTAGAATTCAAACCTCGAATGTAGGAATCACGTTAGGAGAGGCAAACATCTGAAGAATAGATGGTCGCAATCCACAGAAGAAGCATTATTTTGAAGTGGGACAGGTTACCCAACTAACAAATTGTTTCGAAAAAAAATGAGAAAACAATTTCCAAAGTTTCACATTTAATCTTTTCTAAAAATGAAATTGTTGAATAGTAAAAAAGCGATTTCCAAAGTTTCTTACGTAGTAAACTATTTCCCAAATTTGTAAATCCTTCGGGTCATCAGTAAGTCTTTTGAGCATGATGCTTAAATCCTTCGGGTCATCTTTAAGCATTTCGAGCAAGATGATAAGTCCTTCAGACCATTGATAAGACCTTCGGGAATAATGTTTTCAATATTTCTGTTGCTTGATTCATGATATTTTGAACCAGCGACGCCTCGCTTGAGACAGTTTCACTCGAAACAACAATTTATCTCACTTGAGATTGTTTTTCTTAAAACAAACTTTGTCTCGCTTGAGACAATTTCACTCGAAACAACAATTTATCTCACTTGAGATTGTTTTTCTTAAAACAAGATTCGTCTCGCTTGATACAATTTCACATGAAACATAAACTTATCTCACTCGATATAGTTTTTCTCAAAGCAAAGAATTATCTCGCTAAGACAATTATTTCACTTGAAACAAGAAATTTTATCTCACTCAAGATAGTTTTTCTTAAAATAATATTTTTCTTACTTGAGACAGTTTCACTAGAAACAGAAATTTCCATCACTCGATGGATCAACATTTCCAAAAGGAGTTCATAATGTGAAGAACTCATCTGAAGAGGAAGAAGAAATCATAATGAGAAGAACTTGTTCAACCTTTTGCTTGACTCTATCGCAAAAGGAGATAGATCAACATCAACATTTCCAGAAGGAGTTCATAATGAGAAGAACACATTTGAAGAAGAAGAAGTTCATAATGAGAAGAACTTGTTCAACCTTTTGCTCGACTCTATCGAAGAAGGAGATAGATCAACATCAACATTTCCAGAAGGAGTTCATAATGAGAAGAACTCATATGAAGAGGAAGAAGAAGTTCATAATGAGAAAAACTTGTTCAAACTTTGGCTCGACTCTATCGCAAAAGGAAATAGACCAGCATCAACATTTCCAGAAGGAGTTCATAATGAGAAGAACTAATCTGAAGAAGAAGAAGAAGTTTATAATGAGAAGAACTTGTTCAACCTTTTGCTCGACTCTATCGCAGAATGAGATAGATCAGCATCAATATTTCTAAAAGGAGTTCATAATTAGAAGAACTCATCTGAGGAGGAAGAAGAAGTTCATAATGAGAAGAACTTGTTCAACCTTTTGCTCGAGTCTATCGCAGAAGGAGATAGATCAACATCAACATTTCCAGAAAGAGTTCATAATGAGAAAAACTCATCTGAAGAGGAAGAAGAAGTTCATAATGGGAAAAACTTGTTCAACCTTACCTTGATTCATCACATATGGAGTTGAATCAATGACACCTCACTTGAGGTATCAACATTTTCAATGGAAGAGTTCATAATGAGAAGAACTCATCCGAAGATGAAAAGGAATAGCTCAGAAGTTTGAATAGTTCAAACGAAAAATGGTGATTTATGACTATGCTCAATTCTTGTTCCACAAAAATGAGCAAAGAGGGGCAGCTGTAATCACCATTTTTTACCTTAACATTCCAGCAGCTTTTGATCCACGAAAATCATCATATGTATTTTTCAATTTTTCTTTTATCTTACACATGTAAAACCAGTGTTATAAAAACCCAAAGAAAGATTGTAAGGAGACCCGGTGGATGTTTTTTTCAAGAAAAAATTGTAACTTTTCCCCATTATTCGAAATACAACAGCTAAAACAAGAAACCATTTCCAAAGATTCATTTATTTTCTAGCAATTTTTTTTATTTCAGTTGGAATTATCACATTCTTATTATTTCAGTTGGAAAAAGAAATATTTGTCCTAAAGTAATTTAGGGATTATTTTCTCTTCAATTGGAAATATTAGAATATTTTTATTTTTTCTTAGAATTTTCTGTTAAATGAAATTATGCGATTGAATCTAGAATAATTGGATTGTAATTTAAATTTATAATCGAATTCTTAAATTTCTATTACTAGAGACAATTTATAATTAATGTGTACCAATTTTGGGCGTTGTGGTGGTGCTAATCCTTCCTCAAACTTAATCGACCCTAAATCCCTTTTTTATTACTAAAAAGAATGAATCTCTGGTTATACGTAGACTAGTTTATCTTTTAAATGATGTTTTCTTAAAAACTCTTTTAAAAGGTGATTTTTAGGTATTCGACCTACCTAATCTAAAAGGTCGATGGCGACTTAAAACATTTTATTGAAAACCATTTATTTACTTGCTTTTTCCTCCAAGAAAATTTGTGTCCGGGCGAAAATAAGTTATGACAAGTTACTCAGTTGTTAACCGTTGTTACTAGAATAACAAAATTCTGATGTTACTCGATCGAGTTTGTAGAAGCACAAGAAATGATCCATGCCTTATTGTTTGCTAGTTCGAAAGGGTTCAAAGAAAGTCTTTATTGAATGTGATTCACTTGAGGTGGCTAGCAAATTGAAAAGAAGATTGACACAATGATTGAATAAAAATTCGACAAGGGTATTAAAGACTGTTTATGACATACAATGTTTGACATTCAATGCACATTTTCTCGAATTTCTAGATCAGTTCATGTGTGAATAATTTGACTTTCTAGTTTGATGTGTAAATTTTTGTTTTTAACGCATCTTAAAACACAAAGGTTTACTTCGTCCAATTCCGTATTTTTTTCGAATTTATACAATAGAGAAATCTATAATCTAGATATACATCATAGTTAGTCAATTCGTAGGTAAAATATTATATTTTATTTTGTTATAGACTTGTAGTCCATAGATCATTCCATCCATCATCAAATCACCATAATTATATGATCAATTTATAATCAAAGATTATGGACCCAAGAACCCCACAATTTCAACACGGTTTGAAATTTATTATTTTCAAGTTTCAAAGCGTTTGGAAAGAAACAAAATAGGAATCTCAATGATATGATCTCGATTATATGTTTCGAGTCATATATGTGAATGCTCGATCGCGATTCTAGTAAGAAACCCGGTAATGATAGCTTGAACTCTGAAATTGCATAAATATAAAAATAAAAAGGAAATGGTATGAAATAATAATTGTAATGATGGAATGAAAAGAATGAGGAAGTTATTTGAAGGTGATTGAAGAGTGATGGTTGTCGTGGTTTAATGATAATGAAAATAGATGGTGAAATATGAATGGTGTTGTCGTGGTAAGTGTTGTAAGATTAAAGTGGATTGTGACCCGTTAGCTATTTGGAGCTAAGAACCAACAATATAGAAAGATGGAATCGAAATTGTAGGGTATGGAACGTGACCCACTAGCTATAGATGAGCTAGGAACCAATGCTATAACAAAGGAAATGATGAAGACTACAAGACTATCTTGAAGCCGATAAAGTTCTACAAGAAAACAAGAATGAAAGCAACCTCTCAAAGATGTTTTATATATTCAAATGTGTGTCTACAAATGATCCCAAAGGTGCCTATTTATTGTGTTTCTAAGCAGCATATGAAAGACTCAAAAGATGAAACTTCATCAATTTAGCAATAAAAGACACTTGAATGCTTTGTCTTCTTATCGTCAAGGTTGGCTGAATATTCTAGATCATTTTGAGGATGAATCTAGACAATTTGAAGCTGAATTTGGCCTTAATTTCGTCCAAGGGGTGGAATACTCTTTCTATTCCATGCTGAAAATTGTCTTAACAAGTGAATTAAATCACCCTTCATTGCATGCTCCCTTGAAGAATATGATCAGCCCTTGAACTTAGATAATAACAATCAGTTTTGAATGCCTTGAATGGGTGAATTAAGAGTCCTTTAATGGCTTGTCACTTGGCTGAAGTTGAAAAGACTCTCCCTTGGCTCAAACTCATCCAAATCATTCATGCATAAAATTCCCGTAACAAAATTCCAGCCTGCACTGTCTTCAATAAATTGATCATATCTCAAGCTCCCGATATCGGATTAAGGTGATTCAAAAGGCGTTGGAAAGCTAAGAGATAGAGGAATAATTTCCAATTGATTTCCAGAATCAAACACATCTGTATCGCATCCATAATTAGAAGACATTCTGACTAACATTCTTGTATATGATGAAACCAATCAACTTCTCTCATACGCCTAGACACAAAGGTGAACTTTATTCAATTTTTAATTGAAAACATGCATGAAACAATTAAGAGTTAATTTAATTAATGAACTAGTTTAATTAATGAAATACTTCCCTAATTGAACTAGATGATTTAAATGCAATGCATGCTTGAATGAACATCACCCTTATTAAATGCAATGAATGTTATGCAAACTTTAAATTCTCATGCAAATTCATGCATAAGCAACGTAAAGTGTTCCTCCCTTATTATCCTTCCTCCATCACGTTCCAAACTTGATGTAAGCATATTCTCCATGGCTGCTTGAAACTCCTTAGCCCTTTCTCGTGTGATGGTGCCACTTGGGTACTTCTCCGGGTCTTTGCTATTGGCTATCATATCAGTCCCTCCCTCTTTAAGGTGATTTGTCCCCAAATTGTCACCTATATCATAAGGAGACAAGTCAGCAACATTAAAGGTTGCACTGACATTAAACTCACCTGGAAGATCTAATTGATAGGCGTTGTCATTGATCTTCTTGACTATTTGGAATGGTCCCCGAGGCATTAATTTGGACTTTCGTAGAGTTGGAAACCTTTCTTTCCTCATGTGCAGCCACACCCAATCCCCTGGCTCAAAATTAATTCGCTTACGACCTTTATTTTCCTGTTGCTCGTATTTCTTAGTTCGCTTTCCAATGTTCTCCCTCACATGTTGATGAAGCTTCTTAACAAACTCAGCTTTATTAAGTCCATCTTTATTCACAATTTGATCAGCAGGTAATGGTAACAAGTCTATCGGTGTTGATGGATTGAACCTATACACCACTTTGAAAGGCGTACGCCCTATAGTAGTGAACGGTTGTATGAAAACTCCACATGTGGTAAACTCTTCTCCCATGTTCTCAAATTCTTTCGAATGATGGATCGAAGTAACATGGAAAGTACTCGATTCACCACTTCAGTTTGACCATCTATTAGAAGGTGGAAAGTGGTGGAGAATAGTAGCTTAGTACCAATCTTACTCCATAGGGTTCTCCAAAAGTGGCTTAAGAAATTCACATCCCGATCAAACACAATAGTTCTTGGTATACCATGCAGCCTAAAAATTTCCCTAAAAAACAAAGTAACAATATGTGAGGCATCATTAGTTTTGTCACAGGGAAAGAAATGAGCCATTTTAGAAAATCTATCAACTACAAAGATGGAGTCTTTGTTGTTATTTGTGCATGGAAGCCCTAGAACAAAATCCATTGAAATATCCATCCATGGTGCTTCCGGTATAGGTAGTGGTGTGTAAAGTCCATGTGACATGACTTTAGATTTGGCCTTCCTGCAAGTAATGCAACGCTCACATAACCTTTTCACATCTCGTTTTATTTTGGGTCAATATAGATGTTCTTGAAGTATAGCCAAAGTCTTTGCTATCCCAAAATGCCCCATTAATCCTCCTCCATGGGCTTTCTTAGTGAGAAATTCTCGCATGGAACCTTGAGGGACGCATAATCTCCCTTCCTTGAATATAAAACCATCATGCTTAAAGTATTTATCAATCGTCCCTTTCTCACAAGCTTTGTAAATTTCTCCAAATCGGAGTCAGAAACATATAATTCTTTAATAAAAGTAAAACCCAACAACTTAGATTCCAAAGTGTTTAAAAGAACATACCTTCGTGATAATGCATTGGCAACTATATTCTCCTTACCTTTCTTGTACTTGATAACATATGGAAAAGTTTCAAGAAACTCTACACATTTGGCATGCCTTTTGTTGAGTTTATGCTGCCCCCGAATATGTTTCAACGCCTCATGATCGGTGTGAATGATGAACTCCTTAGGCCATAGGTAGTGTTGCCATGTTTCTATTGCCCTCACAAGAGCATACATCTCTTTGTCATAGGTAGGATAATAAAGCGTAGCTCTACTTACTTTCTCACTAAAATATGTTATAGGACGTCCACCTTGAGACAAGACTGATCCAATTTCTACACCTGATGCATCACATTCAATTTCAAATGTTAAATTAAAATCAGGTAGAGCAATTAAAGGGGCATGTATTAAACAATTTTTAATTCTATTAAAGGAATTCTCTTGATCTTCTCCCCAAAAGAATTTAGAATTCTTTTTAATAACACTTGTTAGTGGGGCGGCTATGGTGCTGAAGTTTGGGACGAATCTTCGATAAAAACTTGCAAGTCCATGGAAGCTCCTAACTTGAGAAATGCTTGTTGGTCGTGGCCACTCTTCAATGGCTTTAACCTTCTCTTTGTCAACCTCCAAACATTTAGAACTCAGAATGAAACCTAGAAAAACAACACTATTAGTACAAAATGTACATTTTTGTAAATTAACAAACAATTTTTCCTTCCTCAAATCAAGTACAACTGACCTCAAATGATGAATATGTTCTTCCATGGTTTTAATATATATTAGAATGTCATCAAAATAAACCACACAAAACTTACCTAAGAATGACCTAAGAACATGATTCATTAACCTCATAAATGTGCTTGGTGCATTAGTTAAGCCAAAAGGCATAACCAACCACTCATAAAGGCCTTGCTTTGTTTTGAATGTTGTTTTCCACTCATCACCTTCACGCATTGTATTTGTTGGTAATCACTCTTAAGATCAATCTTGGAAAAGAGGTTAGAACCGCTAAGCTTATCTAACATGTCATCTAAGCGAGGAATAGGGTGACGATACTTTATTGTAATTTTGTTTACCGCTCGACAATCCACACACATGCGCCAAGTTCCATCCTTCTTTGGCACAAGTAGAATCGGCACGACACATGGGCTAAGGCTTTCCTTCACGTAGCCTTTTGCCATCAACTCAGATACTTGCCTTTGTAATTCCTTAGTTTCTTCGGGGTTGCTTCGGTATGATGGTCGGTTTGGAATGACGACACCAGGAAAAAAGTCTATTTGATGTTCTATGCCACGAATAGGTGGCAACCCACTTGGTATTTCTTCGGGAAATAGGTCATCAAACTCCTGCAATAAAGAAACAATAAAAGCAGTCAAATTTTGATCAACGTAGTTAGTGTTCAAAAAAAATTCCTTGTACATGAGCACAAGTGCTTCCTTTTCCGTCACTAAACACTTTTTCAACTCTCTCTCTTTAGAATGAATGATGAATTTTCCTTCCCTCATTTTGATCACACTCTTTTACTTTTACCTCCATTTTGGTCTCTCTCTCTTTGGCTTTTTCAAATTTTCCTCTCAATTGAATTTGGTCTTCATGTATTTGCTTTGGTGAAAGTGAAGCTAAAGTAATCTTCCTTGCCTCATGGGTGAATGTATACCGGTTGGTATAACCATCATGGATCACTCGCCTTTTACCACTCGTGCTTTGATTTCAAGTCCTCTTGGGAACTTCCTCAAGGCTTACAAGGTCTAGTGGACTTCGGTTGAAACAATTGTGGATTGGTAGTAAGGATAGTGAAAAGAAATTGGCTACAAGGAAAATATATGGTAAGTAAAGGTAACAAAATTGAATATAAAGATGAAGTAAATGTTTTTTCTTTAAAGATGAAAAGAATTACTCCCTCCTTTTAAACTTTTTTTCTTTTGTTTTTTTTTTCTTTTGATTTTTTTTTACTTTTATTTTTATTTTTTTACTAACCCGGGAGAGAGAAAATGAAACAATAAGCTTACTGAATTGGCTAGCTCTGATGCCAAATGATATGATCTCGATTATATGTTTCGAGTCATATATATTAATGCCCGATCGTTATTTTAGTAAGAAACCCGGTAATGATAGCTTGAACTCTGAAATTGCATAAAATAAACATAAAAAGGAAATTATATGAAATAATAATTGAAATGATGGAATGAAAAGAATAAGTAAGTTATTTAAGGTGATTAAAGAGTGATGGTTGTTGTGGTTTAATGATAATGAAAATAGATGGTGAAATATGAATGGTGTTGTCGTGGTAAATGGGGTTGTCGTGGTAAGTGTTGTAAGGTTAAAGTAGATTGTGACCCGTTAGCTATTTGGAGCTAAGAACCAACAATATAAAAAGATGGAATCGAAATGGTAGGGTATGGAACGTGACCCACTAGCTATAGATGAGCTAGGAACCAACAATATAACAAAAGGAAATGGATGAAGACTACAAGACTATCTTGAAGCCGATAAAGTTCTACAAGAGAACAAGAATGAAAGAAAACTCTCAAAGATGTTTTATATATTCAAATTTGTGTCTACAAATGATCCCAAAGGTGCCTATTTATAGTGTTTCTAAGCAGCATATGAAAAGACTCAAAAGATGAAAACATTCTCATCAATTTAGCAATAAAAGGCACTTGAATGCTTTGTCTTCTTATCTTCAAGGTTGGCCGAATATTCTAGATCATTTTGAGGACGAATCTAGACAATTTGAAGCTGAATTTGGTCTTAATTTCGTCCAAGGGGTGGAATACTCTTGCTATTCCATGCTGAAAATTGTCTTAACATGTGAATTAAATCACCCTTCATTGCATGCTCCCTTGAAGAATATGAACATCCCTTGAACTTAGATGATAACAATCAGATTTGAATGCCTTTAATGGGTGAATTAAGAGTCCTTCAATGGCTTGTCACTTGGCTGAAGTTGAAAAGACTCTCCCTTGGCTCAAACTCATCCAAATCATCCATGCATAAAATTCCCGTAACAAAATTTCAGCCTGCACTGTCTTCAATAAATCGATCATATCTCAAGCTCCCGCTATCGGATTAAGGTGATTAAAAAGGCATTGGAAAGATAAGAGATAGAGGAATAATTTCCAATTGATTTCCAGAACCAAACACATCTGTATCGCATCCAGAATTAGAAGACATTCTGACTAACATTCTTGCATATGATGAAACCAATCAACTTCTCTCATGCACCTAGACACAAAGGTGAACTTTATTCAATTTTTAATTGAAAACATGCATGAAACAATTAAGAGTTAATTTAATAAATGAACTAGTTTAATTAATGAACTACTTCCCTAAAGGAACTAGATGATTTAAATGCAATGCATGCTTGAATGAACAACACACTTATTAAATGCAATGAATGTTATGCAAACTTTAAATTCTCATGCAAATTCATGCATAAGAAATGTAAAGTTGTCCTCCCTTATTATCCTTCCTTCATCACGTTCCAAACTTGATGTAAACATATTCTCCATGGCTGCTTAAAACTCCTTAGCCCTTGCTTGTGTGATGGGGCCACTTGGGTACTTCTCCGGGTCTTTTGCTATTGGCGATCATATCACTCCATGTTTGTGAAAATATAGGTCTAAAAACTTATTTCAATATTTTCTTTGGAGGTCCTTCTCCCGATGGCTACGGCGTCGCTCTGCCCTTTCCAATCCTTCTTTTCTCTTTTCGCTAATATTGTCTTTGTGGGTTGGGGACTGATTTCCTCTCATTTTTTTGTCGTTTGAATAAGAGCATTGGTGCTTCTGCGAGGTTTCATTCCTCATGCACTTTTGGATCCTATTTGAAGGTCATTTTTCATGATGGGTCAGAGTTTTCTTTTGTCGGCTAAGGTTATCAGAGGGTTCAATTTATTTAATTTTTACTATATTATGAATTTGTGAGTGAAAAATAATTGATATGTGATCAATAAAAATATAAGATATGGGTAAGAGGTGAGATTTAGAATTTTGCCTACTTCGACAAAAAAGAAGAACAAGGTAACAGAGAAGCTACGTAATCATAAATGTGTGTTCGCACAAGTGGTTGGTATTCATGAATTTGGGTAGGTCAAGTTCGAATTCTACCACCGCCACTCTTAGTGGGCAATATGTAAATTCCTATGCAAATCCAATTGAGTCTTAGGTATGTCCTGACCATGAACTAGGGGAGCCACCCCTGACCTAAATGTTTTATAACCCAAAAAAAAACTATGTAATATAAACCTCAAAAGTTACATAGACTATAAAAGGATTACATCTCTCACCAACAATCAATTGGTCTAGTGGGATGGGATATTAGATCTCTTAAACAAGGTCAGAGCTTTGAATCATGGCGTTTGCGAATGAAATAAAATGGGTTAAGAGGGTCGTCTTTTCCTATGGATTAGTCGATTAATAGATCATATATCAATAGTTATACAAAAAAAACACATCATCCCTAGATTCACAAATAGAGAAATCATGCATTTACATGAGTTTGTATGCGAAACTATTGAAGCATACTCGATAAACAATGCATCAACGGTTTTGGGACTGATGGTGGACTTCTTGAAGTTAGGCAAACCTGCTTTTGCTAGACACCCCCACATTTTCAGGTATTACAAATTAGGTGCATAACCTTTGCATAACTAGTATGGGTTCAGTCTAATTTCTTATGTGGTACTCGGTTTAAAATGTGATTTGCTGACAAAATGGCTTCCCCCCACATGTTATCGGATGACCCAGAACTTAAGAGTAAATATTTCATTATCTTCTTTAAGGTTTTGTTTTTCCTCTCAGCTATCTCATTATGTTGAGGAAATTAGGGAGCTGAAGTTTCATGAATAATGTCATTCTTTTCACACACATCTTTTTTAATACCCCAAATTTTGGCTAGTGACCAAAATATAGGTTTTGAAAGATTAATGGCTAAAGCATAAGCTTTGTAAAAGTTTAGGGACCAAAAATATGATTTTTAAAAGTTATATATTTTGGCCCATAAATAAATATTTTATTATGATATTTATGTTTTCATGGGAATTAGAATTTTGATTCGGGATTTGTATTAAAAGATATCAGACAATAAAGATCAATAAGAATTCGAATAATCGGATAGAACCGAAATTTCATGAAAATTTGAAGGATGATGGGAAAATGTTATAAATATTATTTCCATAATTTAGAACAGTGAATTTAACATGGATCAGTGGAATTAAGATCAATTTTCCACAAAATTGTGAAATTAGGTGACTAAATTACATTTTTTGAAAATTGCATGGACAAAGGCGGGAAGTCAATTTTTGTTGGTTCATCTTTGACTTTGGAATATTAAAATGGAAGATATTGCAATGAAATGTTTAAAAATTATCAAGTTTCATTAATGACACAATGGTAAACTAAATTTAAATGAATTTTAAATTCATTTAATTCTTATAATGCCATGTGTATTAAGTGATAAATTGTGGAAAAATATGAAAATTTCAGCTTCTTCCTCCTCAACCAACAGTCATTTCCATTTAAGGTAAAGGGAGCTTTTTAATTTTATTTTTAAGATTATTTGATTGATTTTAGGATTAAGCTTGTAGATAGAGAATTAATCTACTTGAAATTCTTTATCATTTGGTATAACTTGTTTATGGAAAACATGTTTTGATGATGAAATTCATGATTAGGGTTCATGAAGAAATGAAAGTTCGAAGTATTGATTAAATCAAAAGAAGTTGTATTTGAGATAAAAGAGAAGAATTGGATTTCTTAAAGATTATAAGATAGATATCAACTATCGTCCGGGAAAGACTAGTGTGGAAGCTGATACGTTATATCGAAAGACTTTTCTGCATTGAAAGTTTTGAAAACGCTAGATGGTCAATGAAATAAGATGAAAAGTACATTGCAAGAATGGATCAAGGAAACGAAGATAGAATTAAAGATTTTAAAGTTAAGTTGAAGAGATGTTTATATCATAAAGGTAAAGTATATACAAAATAACAAGGAGTTAAAGAAAGAATTTATCTCCGAGGTATATGAAATATTTTGACTATGTGCCCTAAAAGAAATAAGATGTATATGAAATAAATTAGCTCGTATATATGGTTAAGCACAACAAAAGTTATAATAGGTTTGGTTATTATTATTTTTTAAACTGGTTTGAATAATAATAATAATAATAATACAAACCTAGTATAAATAGTGGAAGATAAAACTAGTATAATGAATAAATAATAGTTTATTAACTTATAATTTATATAATATCGAAATGAATTTTAAATTAGCCAATTTTTAGGCAGTTTATTTTATAATATGAAACAACATTAAATTATCAAGTTGCTTCCTGAAACTGGTATCGATTTGAATGTTTAAATATTATATTTTTGATGTTACGCGATTTAAATTATTTTATTGGAAAAATTAAATTGGAAACAATTTAAAGGTTCAAATTTGTAATGGTTTTCTACTGTAGAATGGTTGTAAATGTAGTGTGACGTCTTTGACTCATATCTAGGGATATATACGGGTTAAAGGTGTTACATATTTCAGAAATTTAAATACGTATTCACCACTTTATCATACCTAAGTCATTTTATTTTCCTATCAAACTAATTTTCAACTTCTGCCGTATAAATAAGAAACAAGTTCTCAATTTCATCTTTAGTTCTAAGGAGATATGTCTTTGTATATATTGAAAAGTCATCTACAAAGATTATATAGTAGTGTTTATCTCCATAACTTTTAGAGTTTCTAAAGTACACTATATCAGTCTGAAGAAGTTCTAACACTTTAATCTTTCTATTAAAAACAATTTTGAATGAAAGTCTAGCATGCTTGGCTTCTACACAAATTTCACATTTGTTAAAGCTATTCTCATCTAGATTAGGAAGTAAATCCATTTTAATGAGTTTCTTAAGAGAGTGAATGTTCACATGTCCTAATCTAGCATAACACATGTCAAGAGCCTCAACAATATAATCAGAAGTAGTGGTTTAATTACTTTCATTAAACTGGGTTTAGATTACAATTAAACCTCTGTTCAAATAACTTTCCCTACATAATCACCATTCCAAGATAGTATGAGTTATCTGCTACAAAAATTAGTTTGATGCTTGCCTTATTCAGTAACCCACCACTAATCAGATTTCTATGCAGGCTAGGTACATACAGAACATTATTTAAGGTTAAGGTTTTACCAAAAACCAGCTTTAGTAAAACCTTCCCTTTTCCTAGCACTTCAGAGGTACTAGAGTTCCCCATGTACACTTTTTCATAGTTCTTCATATCCTCGAACTCAGTGGACAGTTCTCGTTTGGAACAAAAATGTTTGAAAGTTATAGTATCAATGATCTATTCAGCATTGTTCTCCACCAGGTTGACTTCAGAAACCACTACTGCTATGACATTATTAGCATTCTCAACAATGTTCAGTTGCGGTTTGTTCTCATTCTGGTGGTCTGATCATTGTTGGCACTGGTAGACTTTGCGACCCATCCACACACATAACAGTTGAAAGGTTTTGGTGGAGCCTTCTTCTTCGACTTTTTGAAGTTGACAATTTTCTAGGCTTTGACCTTTCGTTTTTAGTCACCTTGTGCTTTGGGCTTATTAAACTTGGACCATGAGGCAGACCCATATTCAACTAGATTAACCTTAAAATAAATATTACTATAAGAAGTTAACTTTTCCTTGATTTGGTTAGCTTCCTCTATTTTCATATGGCACACTAGCTCTTCTATTGTGAACATTCTCTTCTGTTGGTTAGAGAGTTGTGATAGTCGGACCAGAATTTGGGTAACTTTTCGATGAGACCATTTGCTTATAGTACTTCGCACATCTTCATGCCCTTGGCTAGGATGTCAGAAACTAGCTATTCATAGCCATGGGATCGACTTTTCGTTAGATATCTAGAATTTAAGCCATTCGCCCAACACATACTTCTTTATCCCAGCATCATTATCTCCATACTTCTTCTCTAGTGTGTCCCATATTACCTTTGCACTTTTCTCCTTAAAAAACATGTCAAAATGTTTGTTCAACATGTTACTTAAGAGAAAACCACAAATAGTCTTTTTATCCTTTTTGTACATCTCTAAGGAAGAATGAGAAGGACAACAACAACAACTATAGATAGAAAGACTTCATTGGAAGGAGTAAGAGTTGAGTCACCTCCGACAACATTAAAGGTGACTCTAAGGAGGATAAAGTGGGTTGGTGTAACATCCCAAAACTCTGGGCTAGTTACCAAAGTGTAAGATTTTAAAATTTTGTGGTCAATTTAGATAAATTGAAAAGTTTAAGATTTATTTGGAATATTTTTGTGAACGATTGTTTAGCAAATATTAAAAGAGGAAGGGGCATTTTGTTCTTTTGGCAATTAATAAATTTAAAATTTATTTGTGGGGTATTATATAAGCACGTGAAGTATATGAGTAAAGAAAAGAAAAATCTAGAAACTTAGTTTCTTCTTCTTCTTCTTCTTCCACCGTGAGTGCTTGGTTAAGGTAAGAATTTTTCCAGATGATTATTTCTTGAATTTTTAAGTTGGTTTTGATTCTTGGGGTATTAGGAACGGTTAAGGAAGATTAAAGAGAAGTAAAAATTAAAAGATGGATAAGTTATGGGTAATTAAGTAAAAAGGGTTTTTGAGTGAATTATTGAGAAAGAGTTAGTAAATGAATTTTAAATGAGTTTTGACTTGTCATAAGTTGAAATAAGAAATCTAAAGTGTTGGAATAGGATTTGGAACATGTGGAATAGTTAGTAAGATTTTTAGTTTCAAGTCATACTGTGGGATTTTGGATGTTTAAGTGAGTTAAATTAATATAAGTTAGTTCTAATAAGTGAAATTAAGTTTTAAGGGTTGAAATGACTTAAAAGTATGAAGTTTATATAAGTTTAGGTAAATTTTTGGGTTAAAACGAGTAAATTTTTTGCAAGAGGTATCGGTACTTGATGAATAGTACCGATACTTCAAGGAAAAAATAAGTGATATCTTGGTCTGGGTATCAATACTGGATGAACAGTATCGATACCATAAGGTAGAATTAGATGAATTCTTCAAAGAGTATCAATACCGAATTAGTAGCATCGATACCAAGGGTATCGATACCAATGTTTAAGTATCGCTTCCTTTCTTAAGGATGAATTTCAGAATGTATAAAGGGTATCGATACTGAAGTATAGTATTGATACAACAATAGGGAAGTATCAGTACTATACCTTGGGTACCGATACTATTCAAAGTGAAATGGTGAATTAAGCGATTCGTTTAGCTTATGTTATTAAGGATTTATTATAGTGATATGAATTACGATATTTATACTAATCATATTATTGTGTTGATATTGAACGAAGGCAAGTTCCGGACGGTTCGAACTTATAAGAGTGTGCAAGAGTTATAAGTATTTTGTTTTGACTAGTGAGACCAAGGTGAGTGCATACTACCATAATATATGGTGATTAGGGAAATAAGACTTGCAATGAGTCTATTTCCAATATTTGGATTTTATAATTTATGAATACTAGTATGATGTGATATGATTTCTATGTGTACCGGAATATAAGGAAATGTCTATGTGTTATATGTACTGTTCTACTTGGTCTATGTGATTACATGAAAAGGTAAAATAAGCTATGTGACATTTACTTATGTGATACCTGAAAAATCTGATATATTTTATGTGACCATAATTTATGTGTTATGTGATCTATGTGATTATATGAGAATATGATATAAGTTATGTCTTATTAACCTAAGTGATTATATGAACATGTGTTATAAGCTATGTGATAAGGATCTATGTGCTTATATGTCTATGTGATATTGAACTACGTGATTATATGAATATGTGAAATGTGAAAATGGTATATGTGAATACATGCCAATGTGATAAGCTATATAAAATGATATAAATGGTAAAGCCCATAGTATGCGATATGAGAGCTGAGGGTATAATTGGCATGCCAAGAGTCGAGGTTCTACGCGGTCCTTCGGGACAATTCTACGTGGACCTTCAGGACATTTCTACGCGGTCCTTTGGGACAATACTATGTGGTCCTTCGGTACATTTCTATCTGGCACTTCAGTGCAATTTCTACGCAGCACTTCAGTGCAATTTTTACGAGCTATGGTGACAACATTTGTGCAGAACCTCAATGCACTCACATACCTTAAGTTCTCAATGATAAACATGGGCTATTAAAAGAAATTATATAAATGGATAGTAAATGATGTTGATAATGATAATGATGATGAGAACAAATATTGATAATGATAATGATGTTGATAACGATGGTGATGATGATGAGGATGATATGTGTATGTGTGTGTGTGTGTGCGCGCGCGCGTGCATATATGTGTTTTCGTTATATTATGTCTTCCATGTTTCTTTACATGATTGCATGAAATGTTTAGGATATGATTAAATAATGTAATATTTTATGATACATTTTATATGCCTCACTAAGTCAACGACTTAGCGTGTGAGTGTTTCACACGTAGGTTCGGAGAAGGAAGAAGATTAAAGTTAGGAGTCAAGACAACATAAGCCTTTTGAAGATCAGATCAAAAAAGATTTAGCAGTATGTGTTTTGTTGTATTAAATATGGCTGGCATGTAATTAAAGGATAAATTGTATATGCTATGACCATTTTTGTAAACGAACTTTACTGTATTTATGTAAATTAATAAGTATTTTACTTTCGGTTGGAATTTGAATTTTCTTTCTATACTTTGATCAAAGGATTCCACCACTTTTATATAAATAAAAGTTTAAATTTTCAACTATCTTTCAAAAGTATACGATTTGAAAAGTCAACGTGACACCTCATATGTGTATCCGAGTCGGATACGGGTTGGGGTTGTAACAATTGGGGCGCTGGCTTTAACAATGCATAGTCAAGGTCGTGTTGTTCCAAGAAAATTAATATCCTTTGGGACTACCTTTGATAATTTTTCACATCAAGATTGTCAAGCTTGGATAGGTTAGGAACAAGCATAGCAATGGAGTTCGATATTTTACTACTAATGAATTTGTTTCTAAATTGTTGGACAATATATTGCAAAATAGAATCATTAGCATTGACTAGATAATAATAAAAAATAAAATAAATAGCAAGAAATAAACCATCTCGTGGTAGGAAACCAATACCTTAGAAACAATTTTACCTCGATAAGTGTAATCGTTGCAGTAGGCGTATGTCCCCTAAGGTTAACACGATAGTTTCAAATAATCCTACACTCAAAGATTTGAGTGGGCAATGGTGGAATTGCCCTTCTCACCGAAATCAAAAGAAACTATTAAGAGGATTTAGAAAATGAAAGAATGCTTTGGGTTTTACATTATTTGAGAATTCTGAAAAGTTCTCTATTTATAGGCTTACATAAGAGGATAAAATTGTAAAAATAAATTAGTAATAAATAATTGGTTTAATTGTGAAAAATTAACAGTTGATTAAATTCTATAAATATTCTATCATAGCTGGCTGAAGATGTCCATGTTCATTCACAAATTAGCTGTTGAGAGAACTTTTAAATCAGTAAAACAAATTGTTGAAATCAAACCTCAAAAATTAAGTTATTGTGTTATATGATAAATATTCGAGACTAGCCCCAAAACCATCTTGGTTCAAACTGTGGAAAGTCAACATACAAAATTAACAGTTAGCACAACTTTTAAAATACAACAAATTAATTTTCAGATTTTCATAATACCAGCCATCGGAAAGATAATTCCAACAATTAATTTGACCAATTTAAAAATTTATTTTGCCTATAAATATATTTTAAAAATTCTTATTTTAGTTTTAGTTTCAAAGAAATTCTTTCTTATATTTATAAAAAGATAGAACGCGTGCTAACGTGTGAAGATACGTATTACCACGATCACAAACAAAATCAAACTGAACCGAGCCGACCAGAAAGATGATAGTGGCAGGTGACGGTGCTCGTGTGAGGGAGTCATCTAACCACATTCAGTAAATGAGGGTAAGAGAGATCCTTTAAATACCCTTCCAAAGGGGTTTACCCTCCCAATATGGGATATAACCAACAGGATTTGGCATTCTGCAATCTCAACATTTGGAAATTGAATTAGTTTGTATAACTGAGATTACCCAGCTTCATTTTATCTCTAGATGCCTACCCTCTCATCTAAACTTGTGTTATTACATGTTTATATTGGAAGTTGAAAATCTTTCATTATTCTTGAAATGCAGCATGAGTCATTGAAAGAAGGCAAATGGAGCAAAGATGTTTGAAGAAGAAGCAATGAGAAGATGAACTACAATGCGATAGGGAATAAAACCTATTAAAAATGGATAAATTAAAATGTTTTTCCTAAACTAATTTGAATTTAAAAAATAGCCATAATCAATGTTCTATCTAAAGTGTAGGGGTTTAAATAAAAATTAAATCATTTTACTAACAAGACACATCATCAAACTATCGACATTCAACGTCCAAGTGACCAAAACTTAATAAAACGATAATGTAAGTGAACAAAACTTATGTTTTCAAATTTAGTGAGCAAAAGTGTATAAATATGAAATGAAAACAAGTAAAACTTAAACCACGTATAATCTATATGAAAATGATGTAATTTTAATTTTATTAATTTATTGTGCCACATCAACAAACCGTTAAATGTTTAACGATAGTTAAACATCAGTGACCACATCTTAATTAAAACAAAATGAAAGTGACCAAATCTTACGTTTTTTTAATTCAGTGAGGAAAAACTTATAAAACTCAAACGAAAGTGACAAATTCTCTAGTTTATCCTAAAAAATTAAAAAAATTGTTAGAAAGCACTCTAAAAATAATCATAAGTGACTGTTTATAATTATAATTATTACGTTTTAGAATAAATTGTGTGAATTTAAAAAATTCATGATTGCAATGATGACAATAATATATATTATATTGACAACCATGATAAATACAACGTGATCAACCACAATTTAAATTCTTGAATGCAACATAAGGGATTTTGTGTTGTGTGGTGTTTAGTATTTGGGTGAATAGGTTGAGGCAGAGGGTTGTGGTGCAGGCTAAGGGCAATGTGCATTTGTGTTGCTTAGAGACGAGGGAGGTTTGACCGGAGCATACGGTTGTCGGTTCATTTTTGTTTTAGTACTCTAAAAAGAAGCCTAGTCTTAGGATGTCAAGTAGATTTGTTGGCAGGTGGTTGAATGCAAATAGAACCGAAGCAAAAAGAAAAAGGAAAATTTTGGTGGATGATACCAATATTGGCATTAAATTCTTCAATATATTTCAATCAAATATTTCTAAAAAGAACATTTAAAAACTATAGGAAACAAGAGCTTTACAAAACCAGAGAAACTGGCAGATGTTGGATTTATATAATAAAAAATTACATACAAAATTTTGACATTGCAAAGAGAAATTACCCGAAATACGTGCCCCATCCTTCTTATATTCACATATTACAATGCCATAAACTTATTCAACATTAATATCTCTTTAGTATAGAGCTTCTTCCATTTTCCAGGCTTCTTATCATCAACTCAAAACTCTTAAACCTTTAAAGCATCGATCTTTCGAGCAAAGAAAACCATAAAATTGAAAGAGCATCAACACGAAACCCAGTGCTTTGTTTCCCTCGTATCCCTTCTCGAGCACAAAGAGTCAAATCCTTGTTTAGCAAGAAATTGACAGCCGTAGACAACACCAGGGGAAGAACAACCATTAATTTCTGGGGAAAATCTGCATGATCCTCACACCCTTCTTCCAATATGGTCTCTAACCTTGGACACGTTGAAGATTTCCTGGGATTAATGAGAGGGGATGGTGCCACTTCACCCCAGCTTTGCTCGTATCCCACCACTTTCATCATATCGATAAATGATTATAAAGATTGGACTTTTGGTGATTGAAGGAGATTAATATGTTTCAACTGATTGTTTTGTGTAAATTAAGGGGATTTATGTAGGGGGAGATGAACAAGTTGTTCGGACTTTCCACTGCGTAAAATAAAGAAAAGAAAACGAAAAAGACAGGAAGTTGGTTGGCAAGTTCTGACTAAAATAGGATTTGACAACCCTTCAAGAAGATCTCCTTTATTTATTTGTAGGTAAACTACATAATTACTAACGTTACCTTTACTTTGTTATTATTATTATTACTATGGGTTAAGTTTTGAGATATCATTGGTCAAACAAAAATCTAGATCAGTTCATGTGTGAACGATTAACTTTCTAGATAGATGTGTGAACACAGTCTTACATCATCCAATTCCGGATTCTCTCAAATTTACACAATAGTGAAATCTATAAGCTTGATTTAGATGTGATCATAGTTAATCAATTTGTAAGTAAAATATTATATATTATATGGTTATTGTTAATAGATTATTCCATCCATCATCAAGTCACAATAATTATATGAGTAATTTATAATCAAAGATTATATGAGTAATTTGTAAGATTCAAGCCTAATCTCATACATAATGAGTTCCTTAGAGTAAGTTCAAGATGAATGAGTGCTGGTAAATATAAACCATGCATGCATGCGAAGAAGACAGCTAAAGTCGATAAAGACCAGTTTTCCAGGTAAGATTCCATGGATCGAACCATCTCAGGCGATGTTCGGGAGGATAGTAACTCGAAAACGTGCATCATTACGATCGATCAATTCAAACAGGCAAACGTCCTGTTCTTGCAGCCGATTATCCTTGGCAAAATCGGCCCAGCCGAAGCAAAATCTAGCAAATCGTCGATGATTGGACATATTCACAAGCCATGTTTTATCTGAAACCTCGAGTTTTATTGTCATCGCTGTTCGTTTCAAGTCATTGTCCCTCATGAATTTTCTCGGCACATTCTGTATTTAGAAACAAGTGTTTTCAATTACCAGACAGATTAAACCAAACCAACACAGAGACATGTATGAACTTACCACAGAATATCTGTTCACGTAAGAATGTGGCATGGTAACTTTGAAGGATGGATATTTGGAGCTGTAATTTTGGGCAATTTCAAGTCCACTGCTTTCCTTCATATTTTCCCTTTGACCAAACAAGCTTTCCTCATCATCACTATCAGATATTTCTATATACTCAACATTTTTCCCACCTGAACACTCATTAAACACTTTGGATCTCCCTTCACCTCTTCTCTGCACATGACTCAAGTTTCCAAGATTCTTTCTCCGAACATTTCGGATCGGTCTCGGTCGATATGCAGGGACTGGTTTGGCTGCTGTTGTTTTCCTCTCATTCTTTCTCAACGTTTCTACCCTTTTTCTGCAGCAATTTCTCCCATAAATTTCGAGTTTGAATCTGAAATTGCCATGGTAGCTGAAAACTATGAGGTCTCCCTTCTCTAGAGAGTTTTGTTGCACGAATTGCTTCCAACCATTGTTGAAACATAAATTATCATCAATCTTTTCAACATCAACATGCCAAGCTCTCCCATCACATGTTTCAAGTTCCGACTCTTGAGGCAATTTCTCAAGGAGATTCTCCTCCAGGTTCTTTAAAAAAGCTGGTGGGATCCTCTATCAAACAAAATCATGAGATTTAATTACAAGTAATTAACATAAATTACTTAAACATTAAGTTGTGCTACAAAACAAAACAGTATAAACATGGATAGACTGAGGGGGTGCGATCAAATGATTTAATCTAGCAATCTTTTAGAGTTTTATTATAACTAACAAATTTGTAAATCCTGACATAAAATCATGTGTTCGTTCCTGATTATAAATAAGATTATACTAGTACGATAATCTCTTAAGAAAACCCTAATCTACATAGAAACAAAAAGGAAAAAGTCCAGTTAACAATGGCGGCGAGAAGATAATAGACATGAAAAGGATGGTGAATTACCAGCCGTGTAAGGAAGTCGAAGATTAAAATCTTGAAAAAACTTGTCCTTCTCGCCATTGAAGAAGCTTGGGTTATTTGTTCAAGAGATGAACACACTCTTCTTTAACATTACGAACAAGATTTGCCACTGATATAGCGAAAAATTGTTGAAAAATAAACTCAAAAATCTTATTTAATGCTTCTGATTTTAATTCCTTTTACTTCGGGAAAGACTTCAAAGTATGTTAGGAAACAATCTACGAAGGATATGAGAGTAAATTGCATATTTGGTAAATAAACTTTACTCTCTCTCTTATTTCACTCAGTGTATTTTAAATCTTTTCAATATTTTCATTGAACTTAATACAATTGATTTTTTGGGCACGTAGCCATTAAATAGTTAATAGCGTTAAAATAGACTGTTATATAGATGCAAAAATATGTCATTTGTGTGAAAATTTTATTTTTTTTAACGGCGTTTTTAACGCCGTTCACTATTTAACGGCTAAGTGACCAAAATAAGAAAAAGAGTAAAGTTCAGTAAAAAAAACCTAATGTATTAAGTTCAGTGAAGAAAGTGAAAACTTTTAAAGTTCAATGAGCAAAATAGGAGAGAGAGTAAAACTGAGTACGAAATTTGTAATTTACCCTTTTGTATAATAACAAGTTATGTTTATTATTTGTGCGAGTTTATTTAAATTTTGTTTTGTTTTTTATTTAAGTTCTTTATTAGTTTTAACTATTTTTTAAAAAATTTTGATAATTATTTTTTATTTTGTAAACAATTCAACAAATGTAGTTCAGAATAATATTATTTTTCTATTTAATTTGTAGTTAACGATAATATCAACTCAAATTATTTTTCTTTAATTATTTTAATGATAAACTACATCTATAATTATTTGACTTTAATAATAATTATATTCATATTTAACTATTAGTTAAATTGTTTTGATCATTAAATTAAAATATTATTTTTACGTCACTTGATTTATCAAGGTAAGTTGTTTAAGTTACTGTGCTATTAATTTGTTAACAGAAGAGTGAAATGGTAGTTTAATAATCGACATAATAACATATTTAATCCATAATCTTTATACTTTTATCAATTTAATCCAATTTTCATTTTTTTTCAATTAACCAATAGTAGGATGTCAGTTGTAACTTTCTATTCAAGTCCATTCTTCCTTTATTTATCTAATATTCACCCATCTGACTGATTTTCTTTGTTGAATAGTAGCAATGAAATATAGAGAATGCGTTGACTGATAAAGTTTTAGTCAACGCTTTTGCAAATTGTAATTAAGGTGATTATATGATTAACTTTCAATAAACTCATCAATTCTTCGTCAAATACATCAGATTTCATAATCTGCAACTATGACAAAAACTCTGTGTGCTTCTTTGGAGTTGAATTTCTCAACCTTTTGATGTCATCACCTTCAAATTGATGCCCATATCCTCTGCACTAGGCTATTCAACCTACTGGGAGAGTGCTTATTTCCTCCGACGAGTCTTTCAGCTGCCGGTCCCATTTCGTGCACAAATTTTACAGACTCCGATAGTCGATTGAGTAGATTCATTAGGGCGATGACTTCATTTCTTTGCATATGCAACTGGGGGTCGATAAATAGAACTCTAGTCTGAATGAAAAGTTCTATGCATAAAATGTGTACCTTACACAGTTATGTATGCTTACAAACTAGCTGCTTACAGAAAGATAGATACCCCACAATATGGAATACAAGCAAAAGCCTTCTTCATAATGGCAAAATCCGAATGCATAATATAGAACGGAATTAGAACTGAAAATTGAACGCTACAAAAGGGGAAGGGTACTTACTGTCTGAATCAAGTTCTCCTCACCATTAACAGAGAACAGAATCTTCAATGCAGTTCCAAGACAAGAAACCTGAAGCTTTCCCCGAAGTCGACATTTTTCGCACCCTACACGGTCCATCACCGCACTACAAAACCAATGGAAATTATTACATCATTTCCAAAATCAATGGTAACAATAAAAGAGAAGATGAAACAGTTTCTCAAAGTTTTCAGCCAGGGGTACGGAGAGAGGTTGAAGTACAATTTCAGATTTCATTTCTTCTTGAGAATGTTCTGTTCTGAGCAAATTTAGACATGCTTAATGTACCAACACAAACATGTTTCAAGTAAATATGTTTAGACATGCATAACCAAAAATGAAATTGGACAAACCTGATATTTTTGAATTGTGCTTGTATTTTATGTTTCAGTTCTGGTCCTCTTTGTCCTTTCCACAATTTAGCTTAATCAAAGGGCATGCAGCTTGCAATTTTGGATCATAAAGTAATTTCTTCATTAGGGATTGCGTCCTTAGGTCGTCGGTTGGATTACCTGTATCATATTCAGCTTGTTCCAAGTACTCAGCTGCCTGAAATGCATCAAAGCGGGCAAGTGAATAGAGATTTATCAAGTACTTGCTCAACATGTACTTTTGTTTTCGCCTAGTTTTATGCTAGGCTCCTCAAGTACCCTACCCAAGTAGATTACTTGAGTACTCATGCTACTCACCTTTGTCACAGCTCGGAGAACAAAGAGGAATGCAAAGTACAAGTTTTCAACTCGATCTGGATATTGTAAAACCCTATCATACAGTATTTCGAGATTGCGGCCCCACTGAAATAAGGAAGATAAATAAACAATGTTAGGTCTCTGTAACATTATAATGCACCTATGGAATCAGGTTCATAAACAAGCACAAGATGAGTACTGGGTGACACAAAAATGGGAATTTATACCGAAATTGTGGATTCATCAAGTAGATAATCAGAAGCTATATGGACCGAAATAGATGAGTGAAGACCAGAAATCAACTTGTACAGTATTTTCTCTTCTTGGCATAACTCTTCGGTCGGATCTGTATATCAGAGTACAAATGAATAAAAGAACATTTTTTAAAAAAGGTGGCTCATTAGATTGTACCTTCCAATCTTCCATTAATGACAACTGTTATTAAGTGTACTCAATAGTACAAAAAAAAAACGCCTACCATGGCAAGGTGGCTCATTGGACTGTTCCCATCTTCCATTAGGACAATGTTATTAAGGGTACTCAACAGAACAAAACACACGTCTACCATGGTAACTAATAAGTTCTCCAACTGGCTAAGATTCAATTCATGTTATGTTGATTTAAGATTCATCAGGCATTCAAAACTTTAGTTACCATTATAAAATCAATTTGTTAAGAGATAATGACCAATGCCTCCACTCGTTCAAGAAATGCCAAGGCATCTTTCATTCAAATACACATGAAAAAGATCAGAGAGAACTTACATCCGGGACAGTTCTCTGAGTACACAGCATCCCATATCCTTCTGGCTGATGAACCAGTGTAGGCGGTATAGCGTTATGGGTTCAGTTGAAGATTCACATAAGTCATGTCAGCTGCAAAGAACAATAACTTACAGGATCAACCGTTTAGAGTGTTAATGTTGAAAAGTGAGAACACCACAATTCTCACTGCAAATCCTATCATAGCGAGCATTGCCAAGAGAGCAACAACTTAGTTATGATTTTCAATGACAGAACCAGTGACCTAGAGAACATCCGATACATAAAAATGAGACAAACTGAAATTTCAAAAATGTCCATATCAAATTCCGAGTCACAGTTATCAGTCTAATCATCGTACGTCCAGGGGTTATCTGTTTCTGTCCTCCCTCTAAAAGCTTTACTATCTAGTGTGCGGTCAACAGCGGACTGTGGCTTTCCTTCTTGGCACTTAAGGTCATCTGATGGAAGGGCACGATGATTGGGCTTGAATGAATTAGGGAATTCACTTTCTGGACATTCACAAACACTACATTCCTGGAAACGACACATGCCATCATCAGGCCAAAATGGGCAATCACACCACAATCTAACCTGCCCAAGGCAATAGAAAAACTAGTGTTGAGGGGCCTAACGTAGAGCACGAATTTAAAATCCGGCATATAAACTAACATTGTCATACTAAGATACATAAAAAATGAAAGGGTTTCAAGTAAGAACAATCTATTCTTATGCCATAAGTTCGTCCCATATAAGCATCATAATAGTTCCATTTCTCGACAACTTAAACCAGTGTGCTTTTTCATTGTACAAACATGGTTGACTTCCAAATTTGCATAGATCTTAGAGTCACTTCCTTTTCACCCTACAATCATCGCAACCATATAAATAGACATCGAAATTGAAGCTCTAACAGCATAAACAGAATATTCTAATTACCAAACAGATGGTCATTTTGCCATACTGCTTATCTGAAGGCTTTCCATAATTATCTGTAATGAATACCGTTCAGACTGGAAATCCTTCCCGTTCTTGAATCAACTTTGTGAAAATTCTCTCCCAAATAATAAAATAAACCATCCACATAATATTTTCATTACACAGTGGGCATCAGGCGATAAGCAAACCTTGAAGTACAAAAAAAAAGGGGTTTTGACGAGTTCTTGAAGTAATGGATGTAATACTTCACCATTAACATGGTCAACAGTCTTATAATCACAACAACAATCCTCTACAATCCCGCTATGCCTGTGTTTGTCCTGCAAAAATGCAAGAAAAGAATTATTGTCATACAAGCAATCATCAATCTACCTAAACAAAGGAACTCAACAGAAGGGCAACAGGCAACACAATCCATTCAAGAAACTCTAAGAGAATAATGATTTTTACTTATAACCAGGCAATCGCAGATGCAATTCTAGTAAAAGATACAAAGAAATGCATTGGCTTCATTCGAACACAGGAAGAAATTCCAAACGAAAATGAGACAACCCAAGCATCTTTTCACTAAGTTCCTCTTAATAGCGGCAAGAAATGCGTAGTTAAATTTGACGCCAATTGTAAAAAAAAAAGAAAAAAGAAAGAAAGAAGAAGATCATCATTCCAATCAAGTCTTATTTTTTTTTTCTTCCAAACAAAACAGGAAGAGTTAATATAAGAGCGAGTGAAACCTGATAACATTCACAAGTCTTGTTAACCTCTCCAGATCTCAGAGTGATCTTTGGTGTAGTCCTTGAAGCCAAAGCAATAGCAAGAACAATTGTAATGAAAGCTCCAGTCACTCATCTCCACCTCATTTTCTCCCTCTTCGTGATCTTCTTTACCTCTGATTCCCCCATCTACCACCTTTTCGACGAATTATAAAAAGACCCAAATTACCAAAACCTTGTTTGAAACTGGGTTGTTTGGCAATGTTATTTAAAGTGCAGACTCTGGGGTTTAAAAAGGTAGAAAAATCTTGGAATTAATGGGGGATCAAGTAGGAGAAACAAGAGACTGGTTCAACAAAACGTAGGTGCGTCTTCTTTGCAGATTCAAACCATGGGCCGTAACTCAGAAAACCGAAGGTGGAAGTATTTGGCATTGAAGGATGCAACGAAAGATACGACTTTTGAGGTATCAAAATCCACTATCAGAGTGTATTAGTTGTTGAAACATAAACCCTTGGTTTGGCATGTTCCGACGAAGATAGCACATGACATCATAGATTAAAGTCATACAGTATGTAGACATATTTATAAAGAGGTTGTGACCCATACTTGATGGGGAACTTTCTCTGGCGGTTCAGCATCGGAGATCAGTCCATCATTCCTCAAACAAGTCTTCTACTCCGTATCCAACGTGTCGTTTCTTACTGCTTCCTCCACTGTGTCCTTTTACATGTATTGGTTCGACTCGTGCCCCTTTTGTTTATGGTGTTCACAGTATTTGGTGCTATTATGTCAGGGGTCAGATCCCACAGGCGGTGGAAGCTTTAAAATGCTTGAGTTCCCTACTTGATGGAAGATCTCTGATAATGAAACGTTGAGGGACATGTAATTTGTGTGTGCCTCCAACGGTCACCTTCCTCGTCGGTCAGCTACATTGACCTATCAACGATGATTTTATCTGCTCACGTGGTCTCATCTGCTGATTGAGGAGGAAGAACCTGCCCACGGAAACATAACTCAGCGACACACTAACGGCTAAAACATACTAATTGCATCACTGAAAAACTCAAGCTATCAAGTCTACTGATATAAGGTCTAGTGTCATCTATTCTACTATCTGTTCTGTTCTACTAGCCTACTCCTTGAGTGTTGGACATTGCGCCCAAGCTAGTATGCTTTAAAACTGTTTTAGTGAGTATTCTCGAATACTCACTCTCTACGCTATAGTAGGCATCATGGTGCGGTTGAGGGTTTTGCATCTTGGAGCTCACACACCCCTCTAGTCTACTCTAGATATAGCCCCCGTAATTCTCTGTATCGAAAATCATACCATTGACTAACCCACCCTTTCTTCTAAATAGTGTTAAGGTCTCGGCAAATATAATTTAGTCAGAAGGGCTTCGGCTTGACCTAAGGATATCTAGACTGAATCTATATTGTCAACTCTGCTATCTTTTCTAAAGGAACTCGGGTTTCATGATCATTTTCCCGAGCATTCAAACAAAACTAGTCTTATTTCACCCTACTTTATTCTTATTTCTACGTTTGAAATTAACATTAATAAATGTTCTTACTTGTAGTCTTATTTGAGAGGAATTCTAAGCTTTTGGAAACCTCACTTACCTCTACACTTTCTTTAGACTTAAAGCACATATCTCAACCTTGGTATTGATAATGGCCTTACAATATCAATACCCTCGCTTTCCTCTAAACTTACTCATGCTTTAAAGCTCAAACCATACCCTTGGTATCGATACTGGCCTTACAGTGTCAATACCCTCTCTGCAATATTGATATCCTTCCTAAGGTATCGATGCCCTTACAACTATTTCATCCATTTTAACCCAACTTTAAACACCTTTTATAGCACTTATTCTAGTTTTTTTTTTACATCTATTTGATCCCATTTATGGTCATACTATGGGTCCAGGGCCTCTCGATAACGTTTTGACCAAAACATACTGAAAATATCGATACTAGCCCAAGAGTATCGATACTTCTGCAAAAGTTTCAATACTTTATATAAGTATCGATACTTTTAAACCTTTTTTCTTCCCAGTTTCGAAATAATGACCCAAAGTTTCAACACTCTTGCCCAGAAACTCACAAATATGCCCAAAATGAAGAACAAATATTTATATTATCCCTATAGTATCAATACTCTACCTATATAAGTCATAAAACAAGTACTAAAAACTCTATTTTTCAATCCCAAAGACCGTGGTGAAACATTCTTTAAAGTCTTATGTGATTACAAGGAGCATAAATAAGGCTTTATACCATGCTTATAACATCAAAAGAACAATCTACCATAGAAATTGCTAAACATGCTTTAAACTTAACTTTCTAACACATATTAACTTTCCATGTTCTACACTTGGTATGAGAAAGCTAACTTACTACCTTGGCTGCTAAAATACCTTTTGAATCAACTAAGATTCACCCTACCTTCAAGAAACAAAACTAATTCTAAAACTTACAAAATTGAGTTTAAAACAAAGCTTAAAGGATGAAAAGAAACATGCTTACCTTGGCTACAACAAACTAAGCTTGAATCCTTAAAACTTTGCACTTAAGAAAGAAAAAAGAAAAGAGAAAATGGTCGGGTGGTTCACGTAAACATGATATAAAAAGGGGAGGGTATTCATCTTTAAAATAATAAGGAAAAATTACACTATTAGCCCCTCTACTTTCTCTTACATAAAATAGTAATCATCTATCACCCAAATCTTTTGGGCCCAACATAAGCCCATTAACATAAAACTGGTTTAGTTATTTTATAAGGTCTTTTAGGCTCAACTTTGGGTCTCGGGTTGACCCGAACTACTAATCCAGGATTTGGAGTGTTACAAATTTCTTTTAAGTCAAAATTTATACATATTCACCGCATCAATATGGTTTGGTTGTTGATATATCATTCCTTCTAGATTGGACGGAGAGCCGTATTTGGTGCAAGATGATTTTTGTTGGCAATTCTTTGTAAGAGAAGGATGAGAAAGATAATATGGGGGAGAGAGGAGGATGAGAAATGTGGGTGTAGGAATTGTAAAAGAGAGAGCGATTCCTTCAATCTTTCATCGGGGTATAAATATCCTGATTATAAGACAACTTGTGTAAGGCCTAAGGTCATTATGCCTTTTTATAGGAGGGCAGACTATACAGATATGGTTGTCGATTATAAAATTTGACTTCATCAAATATCACATAAAAAACTATCAAGTATGAACTTCGGAGAGCGATTTTGACAAAGAATGATTCTAGAGATAGATGATGTCCTAGGAAAACTTTTACTAAGAGAATGGAATCTGTCGACACCGTTTTTTGCCCGAGCGGGGAAAAACTTAGTACAACTTAGGTTTTTTCTTTGAAAAAGTTTTGAAATGTAAGTGTCGTAACCGGTTTTCATCCGGGCACGAAATTTTTACTTTTACTTGGCAGGAAAATTTAAAATGAATAAATAAATGATTTTTTATAAAATAATATTTTGGGAGTCGCCATTGACCTTTTTTGGGTTAGGTATGTCAAATACCTAAAATTAATCTTTTAAAATAGTTTTGAATAAAACATAATTTAAAAGATAAAACTGATCTGCTTATAACCAAAAAAATTTAATAAAGAAGGGATTCGTGGTTGATTACATTTAGGGAATGATTAACACCCCTATAACGCCCAAAATTGGTACTCATTAATTATAAATTGACTCTATTATTTGAAATTTAAAAATTTGAAGATATATTTAATTTATAATCCTGTTATTTCAAATTTATTACTATAATTTTAAGAAAATTTATTAATTTATATATACATATAAATAAGATATTTATTTATCTAAAAATATCAGAAAATGGACATCTAGTTGCTTTAAGACTGCCCTTTCTTAATATTGAAAAATAAATATATATTTAAAATATAATTATTTTTCTTAAAAGTCATTTATAAATTTATAGATAGGATTTTAATAGAAAATGTAATAAGAAATATTATTTATTATATATATATATAATAATAATAATAATAATTAAATATATTGAAAATAAACATATAAAATTATAATTAAACATTGATTAAAATAAAGAAATTTAAAACTATATATTTAAAATATAAAAGCAATAAAACTTGTAATTAAAAATAAATGAAAATAAAATTAATGACTAAATTATAACATACTAAAATTAAATACCTAATTCATAATTAGTTATTTAAAATTACAGGGATTAAACATGCTATTTTTCTTTTATTTAATTAGGGACTAAAATAAAATTATATCAAATTCAAATATTAAATTAAAACAAATTAAAACATGATATTTGGGGTTAAAATATTAATTTCACAAATTAGAGGACTAAATCTGTTATTTACCTAAAATATATATTATTTTCTGTAAAGGACTAAAATAAATATAAGTAAAATTCGAACACCGAATTAAAAGAATCTAAAATTTGATTTAGGGACTAAAATATAAAGTTATAAAACTGATGGACTGCGGATGGGGTTTACCCACGTATGAAATTACATAGATACCATCATTTAAACCGGCCCCAAGGGCGACTCTTCTCATTTCTTCCTTTCTTATTCTCTCTCTAACAGAGAGAAAAAAAATTTTCTCTCTGTCTTCTCTCTAAAATCTCCACCGGATGGAGGCCAATTCCGGCCGGCAGCCGTGTTCCGGTGCAGGTCACCACCGCCGTCCACCGTTCCAATATTCCCTAGGATATAGATCCATTTATTTTAAGGGCGAATCCAACATCTATTTCCCCTAAAAATCCATATCTCTTGCGAGGTAAACTCTTCTTCTTTTCTCCTTTTTCTTTCTTTCTGTTTTACGGATTTGGTGGTTGCTGTGTTGTTCCTCGTATCTCTCTTGCAGGTTTGGTTGATGGTTTTATAACCATCACTAAGGCGCTCATCGGATCGGTTAATTGGGTGATATTTTGGTGATTCACCAAACTTTAGTGGTGACTCACAGTGGCCTTTAACGTGGACGGCTGGCTTTGAGTCTTCTGGAGGCTCTCGCTTGACGTCGTGGCAGTATGTGAAGCGACGTTGAGTGGCTTAGATCGGCGGCAACAGAGGCGGCGACCGCGTGTCCCTAGGGTATCATAACCCTAGGGCTTCATCTGGAGGCTTCTGGACTGTTGGATCTAAGTTAGATCCAATGGCTGGCAAGGAGAGCGGCGGCTGGGATGGGATGATATAAACCCTAATCAATTTAGGGTTTCTATTAGGCTCTGGGTTTGGGTTTGGTTGTAAGTGGGCCTCGGGTATTGGGCTTCGTTTTTGGGCCTGTAATAATATTTATAATTATTTATTATTTAATAATAATAATAATAATATAAAAATTATAATAATAAATCAAAAAATAAAAAAACAAATGGATAATAAAAATGAGTATTTTCAGCTGCCCTCTTTGCTCATTCTTGTGTTAACAAGAATAGGGCAAAGACGAAAAAATAATAAGTTTTTTTTATCCATTTGACTTCACTTGATTATGAGGGCAATGTTGAACAAGTTCTTCTTTGGGATTAGTTCTTCTCATTATGAACTTTTCCACTGGGGATGACAATCTATCTTCTTCTGTGAGAAGATCTAACAAAGGGTTTGAACAAGCTCTTCTCATTATGAACTTATTCTTCCTCTTCAGATAAGTTCTTCTCATTATGAACTTTCTCTGGAAAAGTTGATCCATCGAACGATGAATTCAAGCAAAAAGGTTAAACAAGTTCTTCTCATTATGAACTTCTTCTTCATTCTTCAGATGAGTAGTTCTCATTATGAACTTCCTCTGGTAATGTTGATCCATTGAGTAATGGATTCACGCAAAAGGTTAGACAAGTTCTTCTCATTATGAACTTCTTCTTCTTCTTCTTCAGATGAGTTCTTCTCATTATGAACTCTTCCGGCAATGCTGATCGATCGAGTGATGAATTCGAGAAAAAGATTGAACAAGTTCTTCTCATTATGAACTTCTTCTTCCTATTCAGATAAGTTCTTCTCATTACGAACTTTCTCTAGAAAAGTTGATCCATTGAGTGATGAATTCGAATCTTTGCTAAAAATCTTTGAAATTCCTGTCAAATATTTAACATGGATAAAATGAATGAAAATGCTCCTGTTTTGCAAATGTCTAAATATGATGCATGAATGTTAAGTTTATCTCAAAGTGGTGAACTCGGTCTTTCTTCAATTGTGTAGAAATCCCATAAATCTTTCTTATTTGAAAAGAGAATCTATCATCTTTGGAGAGTGTAGATGTAGATATGCCTGAATTTTTGTATGATGTCACAAAACCACTTGAGAATAAAACTTAATGGTATAGTCTCTTGAAAAGTCTGCACTCATGCAACATGTTGATTCTGATAACTTTTCATCTGATTATGAAGTGACTTTTTCAGGATGATTTCACATATATCGATAGTTCTTCTAATACCGAGGAAATCCTGAATTCTGATTCTGATGATGAGAATAAATTGTTATACTTGACGAAAATGGGATACTTAGATGCTGAGGTTTTAATATCCATAGAGATGTGGTCCGGATTCGCCAATTGCAGAGTTGACAGATTTTATATGTGCTGCTCAAATGGCTAAGGTTGCTGATGCACTTCTTCCGGTATAAGATAGGGAGCCATTATGCAATGATCCCAATTACAAGAAAAGGCGAAACTTGGGCTATGATTTTCTTAGAAAAAGAAGAAGCATAGGAAACTTGAAAAGAAGCTTTTTAATGAAGATGATCATGCAGTTCATCTTCTAAATCTAATGATTGGTTTTGGGGTTCCTACCAAACAAGATTAGATAACTCAAAGAACACTTTCAGAAGATGCTATTGGGCCTCCTTATTTCTACTACGAGAATGTGGTGCTTGCTCCAGTTGGTGTTTGGACCAAAATATCACGGTACTTATACGACGTAGAGCCAGGATTTGTAAATTCGAAGCATTTTTGTACTGATGCACAGAAAAGGTGCTATATTCATAATTTGCCAATTGAGAACAGATTTCCTCTTGTTCCGTTTCCAAATGACTCTATGATGGACATAACTTGTTTTCTTTTCAACAGTGATTGCAAAGGTCGATAAGACTTACTTTAGATTCCATGCACTTAAAAGTATTAACATAAAGTAATAACCAGAAATATTTTGTTTGTTTTTAAGATTATGTTAATCTATTTACAGGATGTTTATGTGAAAAATAAATTGAATTTCGAACAAAAGAAATTTAATTTCAAAAAGATAATCTTAGAATAAATAATATATAAAATGTATTCAAAGTCATGGCAAACATAGGAATGATAAAAATTCAAATGACTCAACAAATCATTAGCATAAGTATTTCTAAACTAATCAACTTGATGTAATTTAGAGCACTGAGGTAAGCTTATGTCTGGAAGATTTCAAACGTTGCCAGAATGCTTGTAGATGTAAAGTTCCTCCCAAAATATCAAGCTCTTAAGAGGGTTTGATTGCCAGATTCCTAATATCAACATGCATTTGAGTAGCCCTTTCAGGTTTTCAACTCAAATCCTTCCTTTGGTTACAAGATGCCCTTTGCGGGTTTTCATCTTGACCCTTCTTTTCTTTCATTTTTCATTTCATCATAATTTTTTTCATTTTTTTTTCATTTTTTCTTCTTTAAGCATAATATTTCTTGACAGAATTTGAGTTTATTGGGTTTCTCAGAACTTTTCCATCCATTTCTGCCAAGATCAACGCTCCTCCGGAAACTTTTATACAATATATGGCCCTTCCCAAATAGGCATCCATTTCCCACAGAAATCTTTATGTATAGGCAAGATCTTTTTCAGCACTAGATCATCCTCTTGGAATTCTCTTAGATGTACTTTCTTGTCATGAGACTTCATCATCCATTTCTGATACATCTATCCATGGCAAATAGCTTTCAATCTATTCCCATCAATAAGGTTCAACTGATCAAATCGAGCTTGGATCCATTCAGATTCATCCAGTTTTACCTCTCTCAAAATTCAAAGTGATGGGATCTCAACTTCAATTGGTAAACTGCTTCCATCCCATAGACTAAAGAAAAAGGTGTTGCCCCAGTAGATGTTCGCACAGTAGTTCGATATGCATATAAAGCAAAAGGTAAATTTTCGTGCCAATCTTTGTAGGTTTCAGTAATCTTTGTAATGATTCTCTTGATGTTCTTATTTGCTGTTTCAACTGCCCCATTCATCTTTGGGCGATATGCCACTGAATTTGCATGCTTGATCTTAAACTGCGCACAAAGTTCGATCATCATGTTGTTGTTCAGGTTCAGAGCATTGTTTGTGATGATTCTCTCTGGTAGCCCATACCGGCAAATTATTTCTTTCTTTATAAATTTGAAAACTGTAGACCTCTTAATATTGGCATATGAAATAGCTTCAACCCACTTGTTAAAATAGTCGATTGCCACTAGGATGAAACAATGTCCATTTGATTCTTTTGGTGTGATTGCCCCAATGACATCTATTCCCCACATAGAAAATGGCCAAGGTGCAATCTTTATATGTAAAGGTGATGGAGGTACATGAATCTTATCTGTATATACCTAGCATTTATGACATCTTCTTGCAAAATCAATGCAATCTATGTGCATAGTAGCCCAATAATATCCATATCTCATTATTTTTCTAGCCATGGAAAGACCATTTGCATGTGTTCCACAAATCCCACTATGGATTTCCTCAATGATGCTTCTGGCTTCACTAGTATTTAAACATCTCAATAGCATTTGATCATTGCTTCTTCTATATAAAGTCTCACCATCAAGAAAGTATCCAGCAGCCATTATTCTCAAGGTTCTTTTATCAATTTCATATGCATTTTGTGGATAGCTTTGATACTTGATATATTGCAAGATATCATGATACCATGGCTTGCCATCTGTCTCTTCTTCCACACTGTAGCAATGTGCAGGAATTTCATACACTTGCATTTTGATTGGCATCATATCAACTTTTTTATTTGCTTGAAACATAGCAGCTAATGTAGCCAAAGCATCTGCCATTTGATTTTCCTCTCGAGAGAGATAATTGGAAGTGATTTTCTCAAATTCTTTCACTAATTCGAGAGTAAAATTTTGGTATTCTAGCAATTTAGGGTCTTTTATTTTTCATTCTCCTCGCAATTGATATACCACTAATGATGAATCTCCGTATATCTTGAGAAATTTAATTTTCCTTTATATGGCTGCCTTTAATCCCATGAAACAAGCTTCATATTCTGCCATGTTATTGGTGTAAAATAACTCTAGTCTACTTGTGAAAGGATAATAAATGTTTTTTGGGGAAATTAATACTGCCCCAATTCCTCGTCCTAAGGCGTTGGATGCTCCATCAAAATAAAGCTTCCATGATTCATCATTTGTTCTGACTTCTTCTTTCATGGATATGCACAACAAAACTTCTTCTTTCATGGATATGTACAACAAATCTTCATCTGGAAAATTAAAGCTCAGAGACTGATAATCATCTGATACACGACTGGCCAGAAAATCAGCTATGACACTTTCTTTTATTTCTTTTTGGTTGACATATACAATATCAAATTCGGATAATAACATCTGTCATCTAGCCATTTTGCCTGTCAAAGATGGTGATTCCATCAAGAATTTTAAAGGATCAAGTTTAGATATCAGTCAAGTGGTATGATATAACATGTATTGTTTGAGCCTTCGAGTAGCCCACACCAAGGCACAACATAATTTTTGTATTGGTGGGTATCGAATTTCACAATCAGTAAATTTCTTACTCATATAATAAATGGCTTTCTCTTTTCTTCCAGATTCATCATGTTGTCCCAGTACACATCCCATTGAATGTTCAAAGACTGTCAAATAAAGAATTAACGGTCTATCAGGAACTTGTGACACTAAAATGGGGGCATTGGATAAATATTTCTTAATAATATCCAAAGTTTCTTGACATTCATCATTCCAGACTTCAAGATTATTCTTTCGGAGTAATTTGAACACTGGATCACATTTGTCAGTTAATTGAGAAATTAACCGAGATATATAATTTAATCTTCCCAAAAAGCCTCAAACTTCTTTCTTTGTATTTGGTGGTGGAATATCTTGAATTTCTTTTACTTTATCTGGATCAATCTCGATTCCTTTTTTACTGACTACAAATCCCAAAAGCTTCCCGAACTTTACCCCAAAAGTACATTTAGCGGGATTGAGCTTTAATTGATACTTTCTCAATCTTTGGAAAAGCTTTCTTAGATTTTGATTATGTTCTTTTTCAGTTCGGGATTTCGCAATCATGTCGTCCACATATACTTCAATCTCTTTATGCATCATGTCATGAAACAGAGTTACCATTGCTCTCTGATACGTTGCCCCTGTATTTTTCAATCCAAATGGCATTACTTTGTAACAGAAAGTGCCCCACATGGTTACAAATGTTGTTTTGTTCCATGTCTTCAGGATTCATTTTTATCTGATTATACCCTAAAAAGCCATCCATAAATGAAAACCATTTATGTCCTGCAGTATTATCCACCAATGTGTCTATGTGAGGTAATGGAAAGCTATCTTTTGGACTAGCTTTGTTGAGATCTCTGTAATCCACACACATTTGGACTTTCCCATTCTTCTTTGGTACTGGGACAATGTTGGATACCCAATCTGGATATTTGGATGCCTGTAGAAAACCTGCATTGATTTGCTTCATCACTTCTTCTTTAATTTGCAACAACATTTCTGGCCTCATTCTTCTGAGCTTTTGTTGAACGGGTTTATATGCTGGACTGATTGGAAGTTTGTGCACCACTATATCTGTACTCAAACCAGGCATATCTTGATAAGACCAGGCGAAGATATCTCTGAACTCTTGGAGGAGATCTATCAATTCTCGTTTTATCTGGGCTGACAAAGTAGTACCAATTTTCACTTCTTTCATTTCTTCATCGGTTCCTAGATTTACATTCTCAACTTTGTCTTTGTGAGGTAAAATTTGTTTGTCTTCCTTTTCTACTAATCTTAACAATTCGGTAGGAACATCACATTCTATTTCATCCTCACACTCATTGACTTCCTCCAAACATATGGGCTGCTCTAAATTTATCTCATGATTAAATTTAGGAATAGTCAGGCTATTAACATTGTGACACCTGCAAATTTAAATCGGACATATTTTCGAAAGGATATAGTAAATTTATGAAAATAATGAATGTAAAAATGTAAAGAATGTAAAGAATGATTGCCATTCGAGAATTTTAAGAAAACTTCTTATATTTGATATTAAGTGAACTTAACAACTGCTCTTACAAGATAACAAAAAGTTTTTATATTCATGGGCTAAAACATAAAGATTTGTTCTGAGTATTACTCTGTGTTAATATTAAAAACTATAGGGAGATCTTCAACAGTCCAATTGTTGAGAATTTCTCCAGGGAGACAAGGGCGAATCCCAGCCAAGTATTTGCCAATCTTGTTGTTATTTGTGATCATGTTGATAAATAATCCTCCCATAGCTTCTTCAACTATGCTTTGATCTTTTGTCAACTTTTATTCTTTAAGAGCATCAACAAGCTGTTGTTCTACATTAACCGTTCCTCCTGATTTGAACGTGTTCTTCAACTGAGGGAAAACATGTATTCCCAAGGGATTTCTTCTCCTTTCAACCTTGCCTTTCTATCTTCGCATCTTCTTTTCATCTCTTTGTTCTTTTGCTGAAAATTGGGCTTAAATCCAAGCCCAAAATGATCTTTCTTCATCTTCATACTTACAGGAACTGAACTCCCTTGAAGATTCTTTCCCAAACCTTTCCCAGTTTTAGCTCCAATGCCTAGAGTCTGTCGTACCGTCATTTTGGTGCAATCGGATAATCTGGGATGTGGAATTTTGTTTCCCTCGGCAATAAAGGTTGCATTAACAAATTCCAAAGCTCGGAAAGAGCATTCAAGAGCATCATCATTGGTTTCAATATACAGAGCATCACTTGTTACAAACACAATAATTTATTCCTCTGCTCTTACACAGATCAGTTGACCATCAACAATGAATTTCATTTTTTGATGTAACGACGAAGGAACAGCTCCTGCAGAATGGATCCACGGCCTCCCCAATAAACAATTATATGTAGGGTGGATATACATTATCACAAAATCAATGTTGTATATGACTGGTCCGATAAGCAGTGATATTTCCATTTTTCCAAGTACCTCTTTCTGAGTGCCATCGAAAGCTTGCACTACATTCTGATAATTATTCATGTGCGATTTATCCACTGGCATTCTTTGAAGTGTAACCAGAGGCATTAAGTTAAGAGAAGATCCATTGTCAATTAATACTCCTGGTAAAACATGACCATGACAATGTGTGGTAATGTTTAGAACTTTCACTGATCCCATTCTGCCTTCCGGTATTTCATCATCCGTGAACGTTATATAATTGTCAGCGGTTATGTGCCCCACAATCCTGTCAAGCTTATTGAGGGAAAAATCTTCAGGGATAAAGGTTTGATTAAGCATTTTCATCAAGGCGTTTCTGTGTGCTTCTGAATTCATCAACAAATCAAGAATTGAAATCCGCGCTTGGTGTTTATGTAGCTGTTCAACCACACTATATTCGCTATGTTTTAGAAATTTCAAAAATTATTGCGCTTGTTTTTCTGTTACAGGCTCATTGAATGCTGGAGGGGATTCATCATCAAATACCTTTTGGGGTATTACCGTAGCTTTTCCTTTTCCTTTTGCCTTTATCTGTTCTTATGCATTTGATGTGTCAGGAGAATAACATCTCCCACTTCTTGTAAAGAACCCGACTTCACTTACTGATTCAGACGTTAAATCCACACAATATAATTTTTCTTCTGTTTTTTTCCAGAGAAACAGATCCTTCTACCATTGAAACATTGGTAGTATAATTCCAAGGTACCCTGCGGGTATCTTTATATGGAAATGGTAATGGAGTTGTGATAACCACCTTTGACTTTGTTGGAGCAGGATTCACTGTAGATGATTTCACAGTGATGATCACAGGATCACTTGTTCTTTGTTTAGGCATAGAATCTTCTGATGCGCAAACGTCATCTTCTCTTTTTCCTGGTTCTTCTTCAAATAACTCTATCTCTTTGTCATTCATTAGTTTTTGCAACAATCCCCTAAATTCAGGGCATAGTGGAATTTTATGTCCCTTTTCTTGATGATATTCACAATAATTCTCACCTTCATCATGCTTTTGTTTGAATTGTTGTTGAATCATACCAAATAGGGAAAGTTGTTGAAATATCCAACCTAAAGGGGATTTAATCTCAGAAACATCAATTTTGGCTTTTCTTCTGCTTTCTTCCTGAATCATGTTCACATTTTTGTCTCCATGATTTGGCAGCGGATGATTTGATGTAGCTGGTGAATTGAATTCCAGCTTTCCAGTATTAATCAAATTTTGGACCACCCTTTTGAATGCCAAACAGTTTTCAATAGAGTGACCCGTAATTCTATCATGATAAACACAATGTGCTTTCACATCATACCATGGAGGAAATAGTGGTTGTATAGGGATTAAAGGATAGGGCCTTATGACGTCCGCCTTTAACAGCGAATCATAGATCTTATCATATGGTACTGTTAATGGTACAAAAGAAGGTCTTTCATTTTCCCTACGAGATCCTATGGATTCCGCTCGATTAGTGTTTGTTTCCTCTTTCTTAACCCTTGGCTGGGTTATCGTAACACTTTTCGAGGTATCCTTGTTGTAAGTATTCACATTGTTAACTTTATTTTCTTTTTTCCGATACATGGGTCTTTTGGAACTAGACCCGTCACTTGATTCCATTTTTCCACTTTTCATGACATTTTCAATGAGTTCTCCAGATATGACCAGATCTGCAAAATTTCTGGTTGCATTTCCCATTAAATGGCTTAAATAGGGAGCCTTTAAAGTGTGGACGAACATAAATGTAGCTTATTTTTATGATAAAGGTAGCTGGACTTGGGCCGCTTTGTCACGCCATCTCTGAGCGTACTGTCTGAATGTTTCATTGTTCTTTTTCTCCAAATTTTAGAGAGTCCATCTATCCGGGACCATATATGTCACGTGGCGGTACTTCTCTAGGAACGCCTTTTCCAGATCCTTCCATGATCTAATATTGGCTTTGGTCAGTTGAGTATACCACTTTAAGGTTGGTCCTGTCAAGCTATCTTGAAAGCAATGAATTAACAATTTCTCGTCTTTCACATGACTTGTCATTCTGCGGAAAAACATGGTAATATGGGATGAAGGGCATGTAGTACCATCATATCTATCAAATTCAGGAACTTTGAACTTGATAGGGAGGATTAAGTCCGGGACCAAGCTCAATTCACTAGCATCAAATCAATAGAATGATTCAATTACTTCCACGGATTTTATTCTTTCCTCTAAGCTCTTGATCTATCTGGTCAATTCTTCATTGGCTTTTTCTTTCTCATTCAACTCATTCAAATCTGGAATCAAATGCTCAGTATTAAATTCCCCTATCTTCACATCTGAGATAAGCGAATTTTTGCTTGAAGAAGCGGGATCCACTTGTTGACTTTCATTAGGTTTGGTCTCTTGAAGTGTCGATGTGCGAGCATGGATTTGCACAGGTGTAATACCAAAATGATAAATCAGTTCCGGCATGAAACCTAAAGGATACATAGGTTCCTGATCTAAAGGTACATGATTTCCATGCATTTTTCCAATGGTAGCTTGTTTCCTGAACATTTCTTCTATTTTCTAGATCATACTGTCTTGTGAATTTGCAATGATGGATTCAATCTTTTCTAACTTCATTTTCATTTTTGTTTGTTCTTTATTATGTTGTTCTTCAAGACGTTGTATTTTTTCCTCCATGATTTTCTTAGTTGCTTGTCTAGTACCGTAATGATGTTGAATTTCTCGTTTGGCCAGAATAGCTGCGCTTGAAAACCCTTTTGATATTATTATTTTTTTAATTTTATTTAATGAATGTTTATTTTAATGTAAATTAAAAACTATAACAAAAATAAGGCAATGAATAATGAATATGTGCAAAAATGAATGTATACAAAAAGGTATTGATCCCAAAAAGTTAACTGTCATAGAACAACTTTCATCAGCATACAAAAGTTTCTTTATAATAGTTCACAACTAAAAATATGACATAGCTTTCCTATTAAGCTCTATTATTTCTTTCATCAGCCATGACATCTTCTTTCCGAACTTAGAAACTGGATCAATGTGATGCTCAATAATCTTTGCTTCAGTAGCTAACTCCCCAATATATCTGACAACTTCACTCATTTGTACCATGGCCTCGAATACCATACTGCTTCTTTTTTTATTTCTTTCTTCATGGAAATCAGTATATTTTTGCCATTGTTCGTTAGTTCCCTCGAGAGTCTGCTCTAGTTCAGTGATTCTGACTTGACAGCTGTGCAGAGTTTTTTCAAGATCTCATCTTCGTCTTCGTAGTGAAGCGTTCTTCTCATAACTCTCTTTAAGATCACTAGGTCCTATACAAACCTTCTCTTGGAATAATGATTCTTCAAGTTACAAGATGTAAGTATTAAACTCTGAGTTTTTGTTTCTAGACTGATCTAGATCCTCTTCAAGCTTTGTTTGTGCTTCTTGTGTCCTTTGATTAAGCTTTTGGATTTGCACATTCTTGTTTTTACATCATTGCATCCAAGTGCTGGCCACTTCTTGCTCTACTTCAAGTCTGGTGTTGAAATTCTTCCTTTCCAGCTCTCATTTTTCTTTTTCAACATCGAACTCTTCAATCCTTTGGCCCCTGACTTCAAGTTCGACAATCAGATTGTTCATTTTAGATTCAAATCCCTTGAACATGGTGTTTTTCTCAACATCAAACCCCTCAAGCATATTGTTCTTCGTATTTTCTAATTCTTTGGCTCGATCCCTTTCTTTTTGCATTTCATTCATGATCTCGCAACTTTCAGCTTTGTGCTTTATAATTCGCTCTCTTCTGTCATCCTCAAAATCCTCCATTTTTTGTTTTCCTTTCTCAAGGCTTTTGAGTAAACGGCTATTCTTTTCTTTCAAATCTTCAACTCGACATTTCTCAATGTTCAATTCTTTGGTCATCTATGGTGATGCTCTCCGGGATTTGTGTAGCTCATGGTAATTATTCTTTAACGTTCTAAACTCACCATCAACTTTTTCTTTGTTTTCCCTCAGCATTGCACATTGCGCTAAATGAAAGTCAACGTCGACGCCCAACATAGCTTTATCTCGTCTCATTTGCTCTAGTTCTTTCGACCAACCTTCTCTTTCTGCTTCAAACTCAGCTCTTAATATTTCAATCTCTGATGGAACTGACCTAATGCGATCTTCCATAGAGATATCCTCATTTTGATCTGGTAGAGGGATATTTTCATTTTTCCTAACAGACCTTCATTCCTCATAATCAGGAGTTAACATTACCTTCGATGTTTTGGTTCAAATACAGAAAGTTATTTTCTAAGCTGTAACGACATCCATGATGTTTCTTTTGTAATTTTTTCTATGAAAAGCAAACTCAGACGAATGTAATCCAGTAGTAACAGGAACAAATTGACGACCCTCATACTGCCTTATAACCAGAAGTGGTGCATATCCGATTCCTTCCCAAAAACCAAGTAGCAACACCCAGTTGTAGTCACCACATTTGTAAAAGAACTCCCTTTGAATTTTCCACGGGGCACGCCAAACGATATCATCACTTTGTAGATTTTGAAGGGCATTGATCCACATATCTTTCGTGACTTCATTCGGCCATTCTTGCTCTAGAAACTCTTTCAACGGTGAGTAATCAGCACTAAAGCGACGGTAAGAGACCTTTTCTATCCTCCAAAAATGGCTACGGATCCATACATATAACAATTGTGCACATCCCGAAAATCGTCCACCTCCCGAAAATCGTCCACCTCCTAGCCTTCTGCAAGCGCTTAACGATCGAAAAGTCTCTGCTAGAATTGCAAAAGAAGGATTGATCTTTTTTGGAAACTGCTCGAACAAATCTACTACTGCAGCCTTGATGTATCCCAATGCTTTCGGGAAAATGACCATACCATATATACCAAAGAAAAAAGATCAAATCGTACTTTATCGTCTGGATGACTCTGAATAATTTCTTTGATATTGGTCCAAGCAATGCCTTCGCCTTCGCCCTTTTGTTTCGTGCAGGATACCACTCATTCTTCTCGTACTCCTGCAATCTTTGCTAATTTAACTCGGAAAGGTTGAGTTTTAATTGACCTTGAATAAATTCGATTCTCCAAAACCCCTTCTATATGTTGCAAAGTTGTGTACTCTTCAATAGTAGGAACCAAATCCTCCTTATTGAAAGTGAAGCAATTATAACTGGGATTCCAGAATTGAATTATGGCTCGAAGCAAGTCATCATCAACCTCAACATAGAGCAAATATGGGATGTCCCCGTAAGACTGGTAAAACTACAGCTTTGTATTTGAATCCCAACTCTCCCAAATACCTCGCAAATCTTGCATATCATTTTTTTAGCGAAATCGGAGCATAACTTGCCAATTCAGGCACATAATCATCCTGTAGACTGTCTCCCCCTTGTCTCTGTAAGTCTTCAGCCCACTGTCTTACTTCTGAGTTTGGAATTATTTGATTTGAACACTTTTTATCCCTAGATGAAGGTTTTCCAATGAGACGATTAACTTGAAGATCAATACCTTTTATCATGTATGATGCTATGCAAACAACAAAAATAAAAGAACACAAAAAAATGAATTAGTTTACATAATAAAGGAAAAAAATTAATTTAATAATCATGTCTACCTAAATATCTCTATTTAAACATGCTTTCTACATACTTTAAATAATTTAAATTCACATGCAATTTATTCAACAAGAAAATAAATAAATAAATTAAAAGTTAGAATTCATTTCTCCTGTGTGTACACCTATTTTGGACAAAATTTCAACATGGCTTCAGATTGGAAGAGTTTCTAGGGTTTACTATATACAGAGTTTCAGTTCTAAGAGTAAAGGTACCCGAATTGTCCTTGTTAGTGCCCCCTTGGGCTGCTAACCCTCAATCTTAGTCCATCACAGACTAAAGTGGATCGAGTTCAATTCGAGGGGATACATTTCTCTATGCCTAACACAGAGAATAAATTCTCACGAAGACATAGAGCATATGAATCTCGAAAGCTACTTGCTAGATCTGACACGGAGAATAAATTCTCACGAAGATGTCTACCTAAATATTATGAAAATAATAAGTATATATAAAAATTTTGAAAAGAAAGAATTATAAATTAAATATATGAATTTTTTAATTTCTAATTAATAGAGACAATTTGTGATTGATTTCAAAGCTTGACCATTCCCCAGTGGAGTCGTCAACCTGTCGTAACTGGTTTTCATCCGGACACGAAATTTTTACTTTTACTTGGCGGGAAAATTTAAAATGAATAAATAAATGATTTTTATAAAATAATATTTTGGGAGTCGCCATTGACCTTTTTTGGGTTAGGTAGGTCAAATACCTAAAAATAATCTTTTAAAATAGTTTTGAATAAAACATAATTTAAAAGATAAAACTGATATGCTTATAACCAAAAAATTTTAATAAAGAAGGGATTCGTGGTCGATTACGTTTAGGGAATGATTAGCACCCCTATAACGCCCAAAATTGGTACTCATTAATTATAAATTGTCTCTATTATTTGAAATTTAAAAATTTGAAGATATATTTACTTTATAATCCTGTTATTTCAAATTTATTACTATAATTTTAAGAAAATTTATTGATTTATATATACATATAAATAAGATATTTATTTATTTAGAATTATCAGAAAATGGCTTCTAGGTGCTTTAAGACAGCTATTTTCTTAATATTAAAAAATAAATATTAAAACATTTATCTAATAACTAAAAAATAGATTAATATATATAATTTATTAAAAAAATAAGATATTTATTTATCTAAAAATATCAGAAAATGGACATCTAGTTGCTTTCAGACTGTCCTTTCTTAATATTGAAAAATAAATATATATTTAAAATATAATTATTTTTCTTAAAAGTCATTTATAAATTTATAGATAGGATTTTAATAGAAAATATAATAAAAAATATTATTTATTATATATATTTATAATAATAATAATAATTAAATATATTGAAAATAATCATATAAAATTATATCTAAACAGTGATTAAAATAAAGAAATTTAAAACTATATATTTAAAATATAAAGGCAATAAAACTTGTAATTAAAAATAAATGAAAATAAAATTAATGACTAAATTATAACATACTAAAATTAAATACCTAATTCATAATTAATTATTTAAAATTACAAGGATTAAACATGCTATTTTTTATTTATTTAATTTAGGGACTAAAATAAAATTATATCAAATTCGAATATTAAATTAAAACAAATTAAAACATGATATTCGGGGTTACAATATCAATTTCAAAAATTAGAGGACTAAATCTGTTATTTACCTAAAATATATATTATTTTCTGTAAAGGACTAAAATAAATATATGTAAAGTTCGAACACCGAATTAAAAGAATCTAAAATTTGATTTAGTGACTAAAATATAAAGTTATAAAACTAATGGACTGCGGGTGAGGTTTACCCACGTGTGAAATTACACAGATACCCTCATTTAAACCGGCCCCAAGGACCACTCTTCTCATTTCTTCCTTTCTTATTCTCTCTCTAATAGAGAGAAAAAAAAATTCTCTCTGTCTTCTCTCTAAAACCTCCACCGGAGGGAGGCCAATTCCGACCGGCAGCAGTGTTCTGGTGCCGGTCACCACCGTCGGCCACCGTCAACGGTGGCCGAAAATTTCCAAAATTCCCTAGGATATAGATCCATTTATTTTAAGGCCGAATCCAACATCTATTTCCCCTAAAAATCCCTATAATTTCCTAGATCTAGAAAATACCTTTGGTATTTTTAGTTTTTCGGCGACGTTTGGGGTTTTCTGGCGAGGTAAGCTCTTCTTCTTTTCTCTTTTTTCTTTCTTTCTATTTTATGGATTTGGTGGCTGATGTGTTGTTCCCCGTATCTCTCTTGTAGGTTTGGTTGATGGTTTTATAACCATCACTGAGGCGCTCATCGAACTGGTTAATAGGGTGCCATTTTGGTGAGTCACCAAACTTTAGTGGTGACTCACAGTGGCCTTTAACGTGGACGGCTGGCTTTGAGTCTTCTGGAGGCTCTCGGTTGACGTCGTGGCAGTATGTGAAGCGACGTGGAGTGGCGTAGATCGGCGGCAACAGAGGCGGCAGCCGCATGTCCCTAGGGTATCATAACCCTGGGGCTTCATCTGGAGGCTTCTAGACCGTTGGATCTAAGTTAGATCCAACGGCTGGCAAGGAGAGCGGCAGCTGGGAGGGGATGATATAAACCCTAATTAGTTTAAGGTTTCTATTAGGCTCCGGGTTTGGGTTTGGTTGTAAGTGGGCCTCAGGTATTGGGCTTCGTTTTTGGGCCTGTAATAATATTTATAATTATTTATTATTTAATAATAATAGTATTAATAATAATAATAATAATATAACAATTATAATAATAAATCAAAAAATAAAAAACAAATGGATAATAAAAATGAGTATCTTCAGTAAGGAGTCGCTATCGACCTTTTGAGTTAGGTAGATCGAATACTTAAAAAAATTCTTTTAAAAGCGTTTTTAAGAAAACATCATTTTAAAAGATAAATCAGTCTACGTGTAATCATATATTCATTCTTTTTTGTAATAAAAAAGGGATTCAGGGATTGATTACGTGGGTGGAAGAATAAGCACCCCCACAACGCCCAAAATCGGTACCCCATCGATTATAAATTATTTATAATAGTGGAATTATAAGAATTTGAATACAAATTTAAGTTACGATCTCATTATTCCAAATTTAACCATAGAATTTTTATTAAATGAAAAATTCTAAGGAGAAATAAAAAATATTCTAATATTTCTAAACGAATAGAAAATAATCCCTTAAATAATTTAGGACGAATATTTCTCTTTCCAACTTAAATAAAATATTATAATAATTTCTCCCAAGAACGAGATTAAAATAATTTAATTTGACCAAATAAAAAAACCAATTAATCCAAATTACATAATTGAAATTAAAATATCAAATAAGGGACTAGAATGAAAGAAATCAGACTATAACGCTTAAATTAAAATAATGAAGAAAATTGAAAGCTATAATTTAAAGAGGCTGAAATTAAATAAATAAAAGTAAAAAAAAGAAATTTAAATGTTCGTATAATTAAATAACAAAAAAAATAGCGATAAAATATAATGGAAGTGGTTAGCGGTTAGATGTTAATAGATTACAGACCATAATAACGTGGATCCTTATCACAAGGTTTATTCAAATAATAACCATAAATAAATAAATAACAATGGTTAAAATGTATAAATTGAAATTACAACATCAAATTCATAAATAAAATAACAAGACAAGATCAAGTAGTGACTAAAAGGAAATAATAAAAAGGTCAGTAACCAATTTCAAAGAAATAATATAACAAACATGTGACTAAATTGAAACTAAGCAGAACAAAATACCAAAATCATAAATAAACAACAAAGTGAGGAATCTAGTGACCAATGCGTAAAAACAAGCATAACTTAGAGGGATTATTACATGATTTTCCCATATTTAGTGACTAGAATGCAAACATGCACTAAACTATAGAGGATCTAAGAGTAATTAGCCCTGAAACTAGTGATGGGAATGCAAAAACACAACAAAGTTATGGGGACCAGAGAGTAATTAACCCTTAACTTTGGCGTCAAAAGCATGAAACACACTGAAAATAGAGGACCTGAATCATGATTTACCCAAAATTTAATATGAAACCCATATTTACTAACCTAAACTAAAGCTTCAGCCAATCCTTTCTTTCTACTCTCCTCCCTCTTTGTTTCACGAACGGCGATCATACCCTTGACCTAGGGCCCACGCTAACGATGGCCACCAAGCAACGGTGGCCTCCTTGCTCCTACCGACATCTTAGGCAACCAAAAAGCACCTAAACGACCTCCCTTTTCTCACTAACACTCCTCGCGCCACCAAACAAAGAAAACCCGAGATGGAAAGAACAACACCGGCCACCGCGACGCTGTGGCTAACCTCAACCCCGATCACTCTCCCACGAAAAAAACACTCTCTTCCCTCTCTCACTAAACCCAAATTTTGACCGACAACCCCCAGAAGTAAACTCGACCCCGACGCTTCGACTCTGAGATCCGAGGCTCTGACGAGGAGCTCGACAAAGGTAAATTTCTAACCTCTCCCTCTATTCTACTATTTGTTTACTGCTTTAATAAATAAAATAAAAAATTGCTATAAAAATCAAATGGAAGAGGAAGAAACACCTTTAGTATGCTTGTATTCCTTTATTTGAATCTGAAAAAAAAATCCCCTCTCACTACATTGCATTCGGGTTCTTATAGAACCCCCTCGAATTGTTACAATAATTTTGGAAATCAAATAAATTGCTTGCGTGTTGGAGACAATTTTACAGGGCATGGGGCTACTGTTGCTGGTAGGTTGGTGGCAGTAGCATGGGCTTGGGCAGGTGTACGACAGTAGTGAATTGTTGGTGGCAGGGTAAGCTCCTTTGACTTTCTCTTAGTTGAAAATTACCTGCGTGTTGGAGATAATTTTGCAGGGCATGGGGTTACTGTTGCTGGCAAGTTGGTGGCAGTAGCATGGGCTTGGGCAGGTGCACGGCAGTGGTGGTAGGGAGTTGGTGGCCAACCGGGTCGGGGTAGTTAGCCGGCTTGGATCCGGATCTGATGCTGGGTCGGGTCTTGTGTTTATGTTGTTCTTGTGAGCTGTTGGGTTGTATTGGGTCGATTGGGCTTGGAGTTGGGCTGAAAATTGGTGATTACAAAATCTTCCAGGGATCTTTATTAATGAAGATCTGAAAATTTTCGGAATATATTCTTTGGAGGTATAATAATATTTTAATAATTATATTATCAAATATAAATTTACATACAAAACAAAAAAGTATGACATATTTGATTAATAATAATAATAATATTGATCCGATTTTCATAACTACTTGTTAATAATTGTTTAAATTATTATTTTATAAAAATTGCATGTAGATCAGTGCATGCACAGTTTAGTATTCATTAAATTTTAAAATCTTTATCATTTCTATCAAAAAAATCTTAATCATTGTTTAATTATATTGATTCTTTTTAAAATAAATAAATCTAAGCTCACGCATATATAGAGACTATGGTATTCAAAATTGAGTTTAAAAAAACAAATTTTCTTTAACTATTGGGACTAATCTAAGTGTTCTACCTATTAAAATTTTAAATCACAATAATTAAATCACAAAGCTAAGGAGAAAGGGTGGAAGTAAAAGGAAAGGATTTTCGGTAAAAAATTACCTAAAACATTAATGTTTTTAGCTAAAACATTAATGTTTTTTAACATGTTTGGTAAAGTGTTCAATATTAACATTTCTGGTAAAAAATAATATTTTAGGTAGCGCTTTACTGGATATGTTAACAAACCTGGTAAAACGCCCAATAATAACATTTCTTGTAAAAAATAATAATATTTCCGATAACGCCTTTCCTTAATCGTATATTGCTGTCACATGTGAGACTTTCCTGCATGTGGGGCTTCTTCATTTTCTATATCTCTAAGCTTCCTCATATTATAGTTTTTTCTTCATCTATGAATTACTTAATGATTGTCTTAACATAAATATTTTTAAATGGTCATAAAAACAAAGGCCAAAACCAAAGAGAGCTCACGTAGACTGTTTCATGTATAAAAGGGAGGAAAAGTCATGTGACAAAAAGGGGCAATTTTCCCCAAAAATCACTTGATTAATTATTTACGTGTCAGATACTGTTAAAGAAAATATTAAGGATCTAACACCTTTTGCAGAAAAAAGCAATCAATGCACCACGCCTTACGCTGATGTGGCGCCACATGGGGCAAGGCGCGACCCATGCATCGCACCTTACGTTGATTTGGCGCCACGTGGGGTAAGGCGCGGTGCATGGGCCGCACCTTATGCCAGCTGGAGCCATGTGGGGTAAAGTCCAGTGCATAGGTTGCACCTTTCTGCCGATTAACACGCGTCAAAAAGGTGCGGTGCATGGGTCGTGCCTTTGGTATTTTATCTGCCCCATCCGCCCGTCCACACTCTCCATCCCATCATATAAATACCAGTCTCAACTATTTTCACATCAAATCCTCTAAACTCTTCTCAAAAACCAAACCCCGGTCTAGTTTTATTTAGAATGTAATATATTATATTATTTCCATTTAAATTTTTTTAGTATTTTATTTAATTATTTAATTATTTAATTTTTTAGTATTTTATTTAATTATTTTTTGCAGTTATAAAATGAAAGGTGATCTGCTTCGTTTGGATGTAAATCATATATTAAGACATTTTGTTGATACGGTAACATTTTTAAATTAATACTAATATTTTATTTATTCAATTTTTTATTATTAGTTTATAAATTAATTTTTGTAATTATAAATATTTTTAGGAGAACGACTGTATATTAAATCCTTTTATCCACAACCTTAAGTTAGCAATACCAACCCGTGTCTAGCCGTATTTAGTAGAGGTTGGATTCTGTTACATAGCTAGATATGAAGGCCACTGTAGGATAGAACCAAACCTGATTTCTGCATTAGTGGAGCGGTGGAGACCAGAGACATACACATTTCATCTTCCGTGCGGAGAGTGCACGATTACGCTGGAGGATGTTTCCATGCACTTGGGGCTTCCAGTTGATGGAGATGTACTTTTAGGGATGGCGTACAGTAACTGGAATTCTTTGTGCCAGGAATATCTAGGAGGTGCCCCGCCAAATTTTAACGGTAGTCGGATTCCGTTACATTGGTTAGATGCAAATTTCCAGAATTTGAGTGAGGACGCCTCGGAGGATAAAGTTAAAAAGTATGCATGGGTATGCATACTACAGCTGATAGGAGGGTTACTAATGCCGGACAAATCGCGCAACCAAGTTCACTGTATGTGGTTGTGGCATCTTGGCGATTTTCAACTGGCTGGATCACTAAGTTGGAGCTCGGCAGTTTTGGCATTCTTGTATAAGGAGATGTGTCGAGCTATTGACTACAGTAAAAATACTAGCTGCGGATGTCTCATTCTGCTGCAGTCTTGGGCATGGTATATCATGCCCTTTTTATGTTGTGAAGAACCCGATCGTATTCCCGCTACTATTGAGGTAATTACAAAACTGGTTTTATATATTAATCATTTTATCTAGTATATAATAAAAAATATTTCCTTGAATAGGTGGTCTATTGATAGGAAAAATCATCGGGATCTACCTGATGAATTATAATTAATGAGGCTACTGATTGATCAGAAGATTGACACATAGGTATGTATTTAAATGTTTGAAAATCTATTTTGTATTATAGTTATATAATTAGATTATTATTTTGATAAGAATTATATATATTTGTTTTAGTTAAAATGGACTCCTTACTATAATGATGATATGAGGATCTGCATACCACATGAGTTAAGGGGCCCATTAGATGTTTGGATGGCGGTGGTCTCTATGATATATTATGCGATTATCGAGTGGCACCCCACTGATCGTGTGCTTCGGTAATTTGGTTTTGTACAACCAATTCTGGAAGCACCTTAAAATCTCGACGAGTTGCATAACACTGATCGACTCGGTAAGACAGATATAGATTGGCTACTGAAGCATTATGAGTGGGTCATGATATGGGAGGATCGACATCAGTGCATTTCCCATAGAGAACCCATTTATGTGTACCATTTGATGGTTGCAGATGGTTATTACGAGTGGTTCAACAGTAACATGAAACTGTTCCTGCTTTCCAAGGATGCACGAGGATGGAGCATTCATCGACGTCGATAGAGACGTGCACCGTTACAACCCCATCGTTCCCCGACTCGTAGACAGAGAGCAGGTGCTTCTGGTTCATCGTCAGTTGCAACATCAGAACCTTCACAGAAACCACCGTATGTAATGATGTACACCCCACATCCATGTCAGATGTCGCCACCGTCGTTCCCATACCAGATGTCGCCACCGCCATAGAGTTATATGACCCATCTTGGAGGATATTATGGTTTTATATTTGCATATCTGACTTGGGGTTCATATGTTAGTTATTTGGCGGGTCCAACCTCACCACCAATTGTCACCGTACAAACACCTCATGTACAGTTTTCTTACTCATCAATGTATGTGTTTTCTCAGTTTTTCCCAGTTTTCTATGAGTGATGGAATAATCAGTCATACACCTCTAGGGTCATTATTCTATGGAGGTGCTACATCGTCATCAGTTTCTCACCAACAAAAATGTATATGTTTATGATGACGACGATGATGACGATGACGATGATGATGATGGTGATGATGATGACAGAGAGGAGCCAGAACCAGTTATACGAAGAAATCCTCCTCGAGGCAGACAACCATCGCCCTGTGGAACACATTCACACCGCAAATATCGATAGTTTTTGATATTTTATAATATTTGTATTTACTTGTTTGTTGGACAAATAATTGTAATTTTTTAATTATTTACCATTTAATACTTAATTTATTTTGTTAATTTTGTTTATTACTTAATTCAAGCGAATGGTGATGATCCTTTAGTGTTTTTAATTGTTTTTATAAGAATAATAGTAAATATATGTATAAAAAACAATTGTCTTTTAAAAGTTTGTGTATTTAAAATTATATTCAAATACCGAATTGATATTAGTTTGATAAAATTTAATAATTGTGTTCGATAACTTTTTTAAGTTTGTCACTTATTATCTCTTTTATTTTAATCACATATAACGCCAACGTCAAATCTCGTTGTACCAATAAAAATGTGTCATATCTTTGAATGGTTATTCTTTATCAATGTTGATGGATAATTTGACTTTGAATGGTTCTTCTTTATTGTTTTCTTGTATTGTTTTTTTAATTAATCAGTGGTTATCAAATGACATTAACTTTAAGTAAATGTGAATTAAATTACAAGAATTATTCTTTGATAAACAACAACTACATCAGTTCCTCATCAATGGTTACTTGATGACAAAAGAAGTAGACATGTTTTTCTATTGTGTCATGGGTTTCTACAATGCCCACATCTTTTGTTTTGTCTAGATGTTTCTCGAATATCCACATCACAATGAATTCGAGTGGATTTTGGACGACCACGGTCCCTCAATAAAGTCAGATCTGGTACAATCGGAACCCAATTATGAACCTCATTAGGGTCTTTGTCATTACCTATGGAGGGAAACTCAAATTTGTATACCTTAAACACTTCTGATAGTAGGTATACGGGATCCACAAAATGGTTATAGTCTTGATAGGTATGTGAGCAAGTTGCTATCACATGAAAGCATGGATACTTCAGAGCTTGAAAAACTCACATTCTCACCATCTGTCCCGTAGATTTACTCTTAACGAGTTAGCTTCAATCCCTTGAAGAGGTCGCGCCATCTCTGTGACACGAAACAATTCATGCGTTCTAGAGAAGCTTGTTACGACATTCCATTTGCTACAATAATTTTTTGTAGATATGTAACTAATCTAGGGTGATAGACATGACCGCTTTGCATCCATGTTTGAGCTTATCCCCCGAGCTTCGCAAAAACCTCTTCCAAACAAAAATATATCGTTTTTACCAAAGTCGTTACAGGTAAATGATATGCCCCCTTTAAGGTCGAATTGATTGCCTCAGCCAAGTTGGTCGTCATGTGTCCATATCAATATCTACCATCATATGCATTTGTTAACATTTCTTTATTGATGAGTCTGATGTAATTATATCCTTCCTCGTTTTCCGCCCGTAAATCTTGAAGCATGGATTCAAATATTTGAGGTAATAGTTCGTAGCCTGAGCATAAAATATAGAACTTACTAACTTTGTTTCTATAAAAAATGAAAATGATTGAAAGAAAAAAACTACAGCAGTTTCACTTACCCATGCGCATAAGTAATTGGCACTCATCATTCTTCTTGAACCTTCCATGGTAGTTGGTAGCAATGTGTCAGATACAGTGCCTATGTTGGACAAAGGGTAGTTTTTGCATTAGACCCAAAGACATTATTGTTGCTTTGATCCCAGCTCCGCGATCTGAAATGACACAGATTTTCCCCCGTGATAACACGTGAGTGTAAGTTTCGGAGGAAAAAACATAAGAATATGTATCTTATCCTTCAACAAGGATAAAAGCAACTAGAAGAATGTTGCGATTACTATCTTGGACAACTGCCAATAGTAAAACTTGTTTGTATTTCCATACAAGAAAGTCCAGTCGATGTGGACCACAGGCTTGCAGTATTTCACAACATTAATGCACTGTGGGTAAGTCCAAAAAACCCGGTAAAATTGGCATCGATCGTGAAGAACTCGGTCATTATGGTATGCATGGTAAGTTTCGAAGTCCACAATTATCCCAGTATTCAACCTCCGTACAACCCTAAACCAACTTGTAAGTTTGTTATAAGATGCATCCCATTTGCCTTGAAGTTTTTTTAATCGCACTCTGCTTTGCCACCATGCTTTTCTGTATGAGACAGAATACCCATATTGCGATTGTATAGCTGAAATCAACACAACAATATCCATATAGGAGCTTGCTTTTACCATGGGCATGATGGCTTGACATATCACTTCAAAGTCCAAGTTGGGATGATCTTGGTTGATCCCTCCAGCACAACATGTGTGAGGAACGTTGTATATCATTAGTTCTCATATATTGTTTTTCCTCTTCCTCTTCGATATGCGAACCATCAAATTGCATTCGTTTTCAGGTCAGACACAATGACAGACGTACTTTTATGGTGTAGAGCGGTCGACTCTGGACTAAACAGAATTACGGATATTGTAATTTTTTTATTACCATCACCGATTCTTCTTTGCTTGAAAAATCCATGCCTAAATATAACTCACCATTTATTATTGATGAGTTAAATCCATAGTCACCGAGATTAGGCATATTCGTAAATTCTGGCCTGTACATTGCACCAAGTCAGCTTCATATATGTGTGTTGGAGGTTCAGTTTGTACCATATTTTTGGGAACTTCATCTACATCAGCATCATCGGAGTTGAACTGCGGTGATTCTGGGTGAACGAATAGTCCAGTCTCAGCACCTGGCTCATGAAGCGGTTCTTTTGGTGGAGAGGAGGGTTCTTCCATGTTATCCACATTTAGGTCAAACAACCTGCTACTTGCATGCCTTCCCCTTGAACTAGAAGACATCTCGACATTGAGATCGAAAAAGCTCGTAGTAGAATGCCTCCCCCTGGAGCTTGAAGCCATCGTGTCAAATGGAAATTGCACAGATTGTTGCATCAAGGACATTTCCATATTTAGGTCAAAGAAATTGGCAGATGAATGTCTTTCCCTTGAAGTGGACGCGATGTTACCATATGGATTGTTTGTGAACCCATATCGGTACAGATCGTAAGGAGTTGCTGATAAATGTCTCCTCATTGAACTTGATGGGATGCAACCATGATGTGGATTTCCCATTATGGTTTTAAAATCATTACACATTATTATAGTTGGGATGTCAACTTGATCAACTTGTTCAGCCAGCCCATAGTGGGAGCTTAATGACAGACCCTGAACAACATGCACTTTAACAAACTTTGCATACATCTCCATATCGTCGTCTGAATAATGATTTTGAGAATCAACTATCATTTCAACATCATCATTGTTCGATAGCTCGAAAGCTGTACAAGTTAATGGAAACAATGATGTTGGAAATCTGTACTGAAGCGACGACAATCTTTTAGGACTTCCAACATGAACATTCCTTGAAATCTTCGTTATCAGCTACTCAAGAGTTATATTTCTCTTCAAGGATATTTTAGCAGAATGATTTGATACGAACACAATGCCGATTTCATCTTCATGAATTTCTTCATCACAATAAACAATAACTGAAATTCGCGTCATTCTTAGAGTTTGAAAGGGAGACAGTCTTATATCTACAAAAACAACCCGAAAAAAGCCTAATTAAATAAATAATATATGAATTAAAATATAACGCAATAATTTTTTTTACAAATAAACGTAAATAATTTAAATTACATAATTTTATATTATTACCGTATCAGAAAAATATTTCGATGTATGCTCATGCTTTCCAATTTTACAACTACAAAAATTAATTGAAAATAATTAGTACAATATTTTTTCAAATAAACATATATAAAAAATATTATATATTAAAAAACTACCTTACAACGAAAGATCAAACGAACTTCTAAATAAAAGATAAGAAGATTGACGGGTGATGTTCACGGGTTGAGAGGATTGTTGTGTGATGTTTTCGGGTTGAGAGGATTGTTGTTTGATTTTACGGGTTGAGAGCGTATCATTTATAGCCGAGAGAAAAGTTTAAAAACCGAGGAATTCGGATACAATTATAAAAGGCGCGACCCATACAATGCGCCTTACCCCACGTGGCTCCACGTGGCATAAGACGCGGCCCATGCACTACGCCTTACCCCACGTGGCGCCATATCAGCGTAAGGCGCGGTGCATGGATTGCGCCTTTTTACAAAGGGTGTTAGATATGTAATATTTTCTCTAACAGTGTCTAACGCGTAAATAATTAATAAAAAAGTGATTTTTTGGAAAAATTGCCACAAAGGCCACTCATAAATTAATATTATTTCAACCTTATTTAATGCTTCTTCAAAATAATATGGTCAATCAATCGGAATTTCTAAAAACAAGTGGAGAAAATGGCCACTCATAAATTTGGTACCCCACAATCATTTATTGCCAAATGTCTCTCCCTAACTGTACGAAATCAATGCATGACCACAGAAAATGATTCATATGTTCCTCTCTCTCATGCATGATATAAATGAAATTAAAATGAGGAACCCTACTGCTTGTTTCCAGAACCATATACTTATCAATTCCAAATTAAATGTATTAATGTTCAATCTTTAATCTCATAGGCTATGCTGCCACTAGCTTCGTTGAAACTTCATGGAGTAGATATACAAAACTTCAAATCCAGTTGGACTAATGTCACACCAAGATCCCTTTCATCATCTAAATTGTTCAAGTGGTACACATTGTGTTATAATCACCAGATTTCAATCAAAAACCATGTTGAACATGAGTGTCACACGAGAATATTTAAGAAAAATGAAGCGTCCAAACGTCGTAAACCGTAACTAACAGAATACAAACCCGGAACAACATCCAAGTTTCAACCTCCACCTTGTATCTGCAAGGTCTGGTTAACCCTCTTAAGAATTTGAGGAGATTGTTCCTATAAAGTATCCATTAACTTTGAAAAAGAAAACTGTTGTAAATTTATTGAATAAAAACAGAAAGATAAGCACATGCTACATTTCTTGATGAAATTGACAAGTATATGACAAAAAGGATGACATCTTCGTACCTACAATATTCACATATAAGAGGGATTATAGTTTAAAGGACTACAAATTCAAAGTTCTTACAACATCAATCTAGTCACAGGTGTGTGCTCTCTTACAAGCATACGCCAGAAATGAAAACAACCAGCAGGTGCATTTGGCTATCAGTTGAAGCTCAAAAGCCGAATAGCTTGCAGTGCATTATTCTTACCAACATTAACGGACTGCTTTCACTGGCGGTCCAGATAAAGGTTTTTCTTTCAAAGGACACATCACCGAGACTAAGCTACTACGCAAAACAAGTTTGTTGCTTGATCATCAGCTTTGCGAAAGCATGCCATCCCTTCTTACCCTTGTCCATTGTGCTTGACTGCTCTCCCTGAAAAATGCAAAATGAACTTTAATTTCAGCGGAGACAGGTAAAAGGTATCTAAGCAAATAAAAGACTAAAAACAGAACGAAAGCTGGAATGCATTCAGTGATGTTTCCTCACAAAACTATTTCATTTCAAGCAAAAGGGTTCTCAAATGAAAAATGAAGTCTAAACCAACCACTGCCAAGTATAATCATGCTTGTTCTTCACTCTAATCCACAAAGAATTATAAAAAATTAAAAAAATAAAATAAAAGTTCATTTCATCTTAATATACATGAATTGCCAAAAGCATATTTATGGCTTAAAACCATACATCTAATCAAAGGTCTAAATGGTGAATGAATAAATGCTCACAAACAGAACACATGCTCCATCATTTGAAACTAATCAATCCATACGAGGCAAACACCAAAAAACTTTTCTAACAAATTAGTCAGTCAGCATAAACCATTAATTCCAGCATTTGAGATTTTTACCATTGCAAGTGAGGAAACAGGAATCAGAAGGAGTTCATCTCCAAGCAGTACGTCCTTCTCTTGATCAACATCTTTGCCGCCGTCCCATAAGGCTCTTCAAAAGCAGTCGATAACCAAGAAGCATCTGAGACCTCGTTTTTCAAAGCAGATTGTTCACTAGGCCTAATAGCAACCAAAGTAGCACCTTTTAAAACAACCCCGTTAGGCAATTCCAAATGAGGAGCATACCAGAGCCTCATATTCAATGCCGGAACCTGCGTCCTTTTCGACGCGGAGGAAGCAGATAATGGCTTCACCCTCAACTCCTCAAGCTGATCCCTGTTCATACGAAGCACCCCTTGTCCATCAGCATCGGTTAAAACCAATCTATCTAGAGTCTTATGCTCAGCAATTATCGGTTGAAGCAAATAATGCCTGGCGGATGCTGCGATTAACGAACTAATCGTCCAAACAACCCTTAATTTCAAGCCTCCGTTAGTATAAAAGGATTCAGGAATACTCCCATTATCATCACCGATTCCAATATTGTCAATTTCCGATACTTGCACATGCACGTTGTTAATAACGGAGGCAGCTCCTAGGATGACGCAATTATCAAGGGTTGATCCAAAATCTGCTCTCCATCTCAAAAGAACACCGTCATCAATCCCTAACTCACCGCCGGGCAATTCGATTTGGAGGAAACGAATCTCGTTGAAATTCCTAAGTACTTGTGTAGGGGAATGGTGCGTAACCCCACCTTGGTCCATTTCCCCGTCATCACCACCTCCGGGACCGACAGATAGAGTGGAAGAAGAGTGGCTGTTAAGGGTTTCGTTGAGAATGGACCGTTTCTGGCCGAGGAATTGACCCAAAGCTTGAAGGGGTTTAACAATGCCTCCAAAAACGAGACGGAAGAGGTTCGAGAAAGGACCTGCGGCACGTGATTTATTGGAGGAAGAAGACGGGGAACAATCGTCTTCGGAGATGACACAGTCGACACGGACGACGACGTTTTCTACTTGAGGGACGAGGGAATGGAAACGACGGGAGACAACGCTACAGCGGCCGAGAGCTTTAACGTCGCCGATGTTGTTGAAGATTAAGAGAAGAAGAGAGTCAGGCAGACGGTCGAAGTGATCGATTGGTGGCGGATGGATTCTTCGGACCGGATCTGAACGAACTGAAGACATTTTCCCTCCTCTGTTATCTTATTGGGAAGGGAATTAACGGAGAGGAAAGGGGATAGATAGAGCTGCTTATTTTTAAGGGAAAGTCCGCGGCTCTTGTCTTTACACAGAGGGAGAGAGAGAAGATTGTTACAGAAAATAAAATAAAGGTGTGAATCCGAACTCAGGATATTGTTTTTTAAGGGTAAATTATAAGTTTACTCACTGAACTTTATTCTCTCTTATTTCACTCACCGTACTTTTAATTTTTTCACATTGATCACTAAATTTTACATTGAACTTTTTTGGTCACTTGACCGTTAAATTTCTATCGCCGTTAAATTAAAATTGAAAAAATTAAAAGAAAAGTGAGTAAAATAGGAGAGAGAGTAAAATCCAGTGAGTAAACATGTGGCATGTTTTATTATTAAAATAAGCCACGTCAACATCCTGTTACTGAGTAAACGGTTGAGTGACAAAAAAAAGTTTAATTTCTAAAGTTCAGTGAGTAAATTAAAAAAATTGAAAGTATAGTGAGTGAAATAAGAGAGAGTAAAGTTCAATGGTAAGCGTGTAATTTACCCTTTTTTTAATCTCTCGCTATTAAAAGTTACAAAATGATATTTTAATTGTAAGACGTTACTTTCTTAAGTCATCGACTATTAAAAGTTACAAAATGGTCATCTGACTACTCATCATGTTTCAAACTCATCCTTTTCCATTAAGAAATTAACAATCTCATTTGGATGTTAATATGTTGCTTGAGATATGATAATCGTTTGAGGTTCTAGGATCAAATTTCATCATATTTCATACAACATATTAACATCTAGTCATACAATCATCAAATTGTTTTTACGGAAAATGATGAATTTAAAACATAATGAATAGTTGAGTGGTCATTTTGTAACTTTTAATAGTCTAGGGACTCAACAAAGTAACATCTTATAGTAAGGGAATCATTTTATAATTTTGTATAGTCATAAGACTTAATAAAATAACACTTTATAATCGATCAAATTTCATCATATTTCATACAACATATTAACATCTAGTCATACAATCATCAAATTGTTTTTACGGAAAATGATGAATTTAAAACATAATGAATAGTTGAGTGGTCATTTTGTAACTTTTAATAGTCTAGGGACTCAACAAAGTAACATCTTATAGTAAGGGAATCATTTTATAATTTTGTATAGTCATAAGACTTAATAAAATAACACTTTATAATCGAAGGACCATTTGTGTACTTTAACCAAAATTTTATTGAATTTTAAGCCACCTTTCTTGTCCCCTAATTTAAATTATGGATTAAATGAATTATTATTTTAAAAAGTATAGTATCGATTGATCAAAGATGATTGTATTATTTGGTTTTATGTAATTTTAAAACTTAACATTTATTTTAAAATATAATATATTTTAATTTCATCAAGTAAGAAAAGTACAATAAAATAAATTTAATAAATAATTAACAAAAAAATAAGCATAATATTTTATATAAAAACTTATTTAACTTATAATTATTCTAACATATGAATCTTATTTATTTTAACTCGAAATTTTATAAATTATTTTTATGTCGTTTTGATAATGGTTGTGACATTTAACATTCAATTGTAATATTTAGAATAGATGTCGGACGTTAGAGATAACCTAAACAGTAAAATCGTAGGCTTGTAGCCTCAATTAAAATATATCAAAAGGAGTGATTTGGTCTTTAATACAAATTCGACGGCTAAATCAATGGAATTATAAAATTTTGTACAACAATTTAGAATAATCCGATTTTGTTAATCAAAATCTATATTCATTACCTTAGTTTTACACCACTAAGTGTTTCTCAATCTATTAACTTGAATTGAATCTTTTAGGGACAAGATTTAACCTTTAAAATATTATCTTTTCAAAACTTAGATACAAATTTCTCATATATTTTACAATGATTAAAATGCAACCACTCTAGTTTCTAAAGACAAAATTAGAACCTCCCCTTTTACACAACAACAACAACAAAACCCAATTCTCATATGCAATGGGAGAACCTTCCCTTTTACAAGGTTTTATATTCATATGTTTCTTTTTGTACGAATTAATTTATCTCAGTGGTTAAAGGAATCGTTGTTGTTCTTAGAGGTCACGGGTTCGAGCACTAGCGATCACAGCAAGATGATTAAGCGTTCATTATCAAATGATTGAGAATATTCAAAACAAATATTACTTTATAATCACCTTAAATTAATCGTATATATATAATATATATATATATATATATATATATATAAAATTTGATCTCTAATTTCATTATTTAAATGATATATTGACTCTTAAATTTAATTAATTAAGTCTCTTAAATTATTATTTAGTAATTAACGAATTATTTTAATGTCGAGATTTATAAGGGCCTAACTTAAGGATTGTGATGCCCCTAACGAACTATAATATTGTTTATGATGAGGCTTTTGTTTTAGTTGGTAATGGCATCTTATAGGTCAGTGGGATTGTATTATTTTGAATGGTTTTATGAAAGAGTAGGTGAAGAGTAGAATTTGGATATTCATTTCAAATTCGTCAATGGCGAGTTAATTATTTTGAATAATATTTTATTGGTAGAAAATAAAGAGTTGAGAATTGGGATTAAAAAATTGAGGAAAATTGTGAATATTGATGAGGTGAATAGGAGCAGCAAATATGGTTAGTTCCTTTTGGTTTAGGTCAGACCGAATTTGATCACAAGTTTTCGGTCCTCATCTTTAAACTTTCGGTTTAGACTTCTGCATTTTTGGTAGATCAAGTTGCGGAAGATAGAGATGACAGACAACGTGGGTTGTGGAAGCAGTGATAGATTCAAAAATATTTTTTAGTATGAGCACATATATATTAATAACATAAAAAATTTAAATAGGATGGGTACAAATAAAATTTTAAGATGGACATTGTCCGTGAAATAAGTAATTAATCGAATAAAACTCATATTTTGAGATGGGCACGGAAAATTTCAAGATTAACACCATCGATAAAATATGTTACTAATAGAAAAAAAATTAAATTTCAATATGAATACGTGTCCACCATCATAGAGTTGGGGCTCCGCCACTGCGTGAAAGCAACCGCAACAAGAGACTATAATAGCCTATATATGCTCAATGATATATACACAGGTAAAAGACCGATATTGAACACGAGCTGCCATTAACACACTCCACATAAACATGAGGAAAATAACTTAAACATGGCAAAAATCAACACATGTCACACCCCCAATTTCCTTTGTTTTAATTTAAATTTAATTGTCTAGGTTTTTGGGACCAATTTGTAAGACTTTGATGAATTTAGGACAAATTTCATGATTTTTGAAAGTTCAACGATTTGAGCTTGAATTTGTCCACCCCTACCAGTTAAAAATAAAATAAAATGTGGTTGTGCTGGCTTAACCCTTGACTTAGGGGGATGGCTACCCATGCCATAGCTATTAGGCTAAGGCATTATTTTATGTATTATTTCAAACAAAATATCTACTAAACTTTTTAGATGGGATTTTAAATCCCTAAAATCCTTTCCTCGTTTTCTGATCAAACACAATCTCTATCAATAAACCCCCGAATTATAAAACGTCGCCCTCGACCATCACAGAACTGCCGTCGTCTGACCACCATAATCGTCACTGCCACCATCGTTTTGCTCGTCATTCTGTCCCGATATAAACCCAGACGATCGTTCGTCGTAAAGGCCTTTCGTTCGTCGTGAATCGACGTTTGAAGTTCAACAGGAACCAACAGTCATCGTAGAGGTTTTCATTGTTTTTCGCCGACTTCGAGTTCCAATTGCCACACCGACACCATCATTGTAACCAGCTACCTTCCCCGATCAAAACCCATATCATTTTCTGTCATAAACCACTTTCGATTGCCATGAATCAGCCTTTAATTGCTTCGACGAAAATAATCATCGCCGAGAATATTTTCACGATTTCGTGTCATTTCCGTCACTTTCATGCCTCACCGCCCCTGGTATTGGGTTCCCCACTCTTTTCCAACCAAAACCCAGCCACCATCGTCGTCTCATCGTCGCTTTTGCTCCGTCCATTGTAGTAAGCTCCGATCATTTATTTTAATTATTTCTTCGATGTTTGGTTGATATTTTGAAATAATATGAGTAGTTTTTATCATGGGATTGCCTTGGGAGTAATCGGTAGTCGAAAATAGACCGTGTCGCCACTGCACGCGCCCCATGAGCCACCCTACGCGCATGGGTTTCGTCTGTGAGACTGAGGGTTTGTTAAACAAGCTAAACCGGGTTGAACTAGCTGAACCGATCAACTAAGCCAAGCAACTAATCGAGTCGAGCCATCTATCAAGCCGAGCCGTGTAGAGAGTCGAGTCGACTGTCAAGCTGAGCTGATTACCGAGCCAAACCGCGTTGACCGAGTCATTAACCATTGACCAAATTAGAGTTGACTTTGACCAATGTTAACTTTGACCAAAAAGTCAATGCTTTTTGAAAAAACCTATTTTATATTTTTTGACGTCCTAAGTCTAGATCCGGAGTTCGTTTCATTAAATTCAAACACGATAGTTGTTTTTCGATGTTTTATCTCCCAATGCGATATGAATTTTCACATTTAAGTTTCGTTTATGATGAAAACTATTTTGTCATGTATCCGATATATTATGAGACATGGAATTAAAGTACAAGAGCGATCAAATTGAGTTAAAATGATCAATCGATATAGTTCAAAAGTCGAGGTAATACTTTACTACCTATTGCATGCTATATGGTATGAGTCAGGTAAATAGTTGATGCAAAAATAAATATGATTGAACTAGAATAAATATAAATTATTATGAATCCATATTCATCCGATAAAATAATGAAAATGCCCGTAAGATACAAATATGACAAGACTTATCTGTGATAGTGGAAATTACATGGAAAATTTTATTGAACTTAGTATAACCCTTGAACTAATTGTTTAAGTTCTTGATATGTTCGGAAAAAGACCTGGATATCTCGTATAATGGATTAGAAGACTGAGAATGAATAATTCAAGTTCAATGGTTATTAGATAAAACAATTAATCTCATAATTCTTAGATTTCGATAATACTCGTTAAATAGTTCTAATGTTGGAAACACGAGGTTAAGAAATTACAAAATTACCCTTAAGAGGTAAAACAACCAGAATAACCTTGAGTACTGAAATGACCTAAATGCCATCGTGACTTGGAATAAGTGAATGAGTTTGGATAAACCCTGGAAATACCTATAAAACTAAGCATTGAACTGTCTCTAAAGGTCTTGGAGTATGACCCAAGTTTGTCGATCTCTCTAGATACGATTGTAATACAGAAATAAATAATATCATTGAAATACATGTTTGTCCCCTCAAGATCCATTTTAATGATGGTATGATGGTGATTAGTTCAACTAGTACAATCAATATTGAGAAGTGAATTTTTTGAAGGATATCAGTCCGAATGATTAGTGAGTATTGCGGTGTTGAGATTTGTTCAACATGTTTTGACCCAGAATCCTGATAATTCCATTTAAATCCAAATTTAAATCTAGAATAATATAAATCATTTTACCCTTATTGGGCTAAATTTTTAAGAATTCTTTAGGAAAGAGAAATGTCAAAAATACCCCTAAAATCATGAATAATCGAAGCACTCTTATTATATTTGAATCTAAAATAATTCTGATGTAAGGTTCCTGAATACCTTTCTGATGAACCCAAAATCATAAATGGTTCCAAAGTATAAATTTCTACATGTATGATTTGATCTGTTAATAGTTGAACCCTTTTGATAGGGGTCTTGTTTTAAAATTCAATTAATTTATAGAAGTTTCATGTTTCCCTTCCTGATAATTTGCAAGCGCCTTTGAAAAATACATAGATCCTTTAGTGTGTTCCCTATGTATAAAAATGTTTTCTCTGATTTATATAAACTATGATTTCTGATATCTAGTTTCCGATTACTAGCTTATGATCTCTGATTCCTGATTTATGATAATATTTTCTGTTATCTGATCTGTTTTACTGGGGTACTATCTAGGTAGGTGTCTGGAGACTCTGAGGTTCAGCTAGCTGGTAATTCCTGCCTGTTCTGATCTTCCATATTGGACTCCTAGATTCTAGTGGTCTAGTATAAGTCCTTATGGATGTTTGTATCTTCCATATTGGACTCTTAGATCCTAGTGGTCTAAGGTAAGTCCTTATGGATGCATGTATCTTACATATCAGCATTCTCCCTAGAAGTTCATCCGTGTTCTTCATTGTTCTTTGAAAAAACCTTCATTTGATCTTCATAAACACCAAATCCAAAAAAAAATCTATTTTTTTTTATTAATGATAACCGTCGTTTTGCTATCAAAATAATTCTGGCTTCTTAAATAGAAATGAAAAGGTAGTATAGAGAAGTAGGGTCGATCCACAGGGACTATGGTTTTTATGATTTAATAAAAATATTTCTTGATTTTAGGAAAAGATAGAATTCCAGGTAAAGTTGAAAATGTATAATAAAATAAATAATTAAAAAAAGAAAAATAATAAAATAATAAATATTAAAAGTAATAAATATAAAAGGGGATTTTTAAAAGTTGTTTTTAAAATAAAAGATAAGAATTAAATAAAATAAAAATATTTAAAATAAACAAATTAAAGAGATTGAGATAAAGAGAAACTTATTGTGAAAGTAGCCTCAGACTTCTACTTTGCCTCAAATTCCTCGGATCATCGAAACAGATTTTTTCTTCAAGATTCACGTCGGCTTACAAGGATAATTCTTATTATGTCGACTCGGATTATATTGTTTCAACAATAACTGATTCCGATCTCAGTTTCCTCTTGGTAAACAATTTTGTTAAGTGTTTTCTCGGGAAGTTGAATATACTTCAATAAGTAAATCATTCTTCAAACGTTAACCATAACAATATCCAGACCAATGTCGAAATCATTTTGATTTGAAAAGTAAGCTCAGAAAACAAAGAGAAAATCCGAAGTGATTTAAGTACCTTACAATTCTCACATTTGGAATTGAGCCTTCGCTTTAGTCTTCGGCTTGAAAGAAAATTAGCTAAGCATGACCAATGTCATACTTAGCAGAATTGAAAACGAAATTCTAAAAGAAAATAGGAGTATGTGAAAATATAGAGAAAGCTAGAGAGAAAAAGAATATTTTATTCTCAGATGAGAAAGATATGTTTCTAGGCTTACCTTGAGAGGGTATTTATAGTCTTCAAATTCCTATAAGCAAACTAAACATCTTAAATCCTAATTAAAACACTTAAAACTATTTAAACTAAGATACCTAAAAAATAATATTCTAAATAATATTCTAAATCCTAATTAAACTAAAACCTATTTAAACTAAAATACCTAAAACAAAGATAAAATATAAAATAATATCCTAAAACTTAATTAAAACCTAAAACCTATTTAACTAAATACAAAGTAAAAATAATGTTTAAAATATTATCCTAAACTTGAGTTTAATTCAAATCCAAATTCCAGCCAGCTTTGATTTCGAAAATTAAAAAAACTGCAATTCTGACATTTTTGTGCAATTTCCAGAATCTGACGTCCTTCACAGAAAATGAATCAAAACGAACAATTAAGCCACAAAAACCATTGATTAAGGAGTAATTTGAAAGCAAAATATTAACTAAATTAAGCACTTATCAATCAAACACACGAATTTTATCCTTGTTCATACCAAAACCCTTATTGATCTTCATAAACCGAAACCATTACGTTTTCTTGTTTTTTTTTCGATCAAACACCTAAAATTTTCTCCCATGTTCATCCGTATTCATCCCAGTATATTTTTTCTTCACAAAAATCGTCTGTTGATCTTCACAAACACCAAAACACATACAATTTCCTATTTTTTAGATCAAACCCCAAACCCAAGCAACAATTCATCATTGTTTTTCCCCAAACCATTCTTTCATCCTTACAAATATCTAAACCCTAAAATCAATTTGTTTTCTTCGATCAAACCCAAACCTATTCATCTTCTATAACCCAACCCTAACTTGAACCTAAACCCAAACCTAAACTAGAACCCAAACCTAAACCTTAACCCAAACCCAAACCCAAACCCGAATCTAAATCCAAAACTCGAACCTAAAACCTAAACCCATATCTAAACCCAAATTTGAACCCGAACCTAAAAAACTCTAACCGAGCATCTTCACTTGTTGTCTCTGTTAATATTCGAATCCTTTTTTTTCTAAGAGTTTCATGGACATCCTTTCTTACGAGTTGAATTATCCAGGTATGTTTAGTATTTATTATTTTGTTTGTAATTATAATATTGTTTATTAATATATTATTCATTTCTTTTGTAGGAGAAAACCCAACAAATCATAATGAAGGACGTTCTAAAAGAGGTAAATATACTGTAATTTGTAGCTACTGTTGATTTGTTTCCTCTGTAGTCCTTGTTTGTGTTATTGATTGTTCATTCGGATTGGTTGTATAAGGTTGTTAGTTGCCTTTATTTAGGGTTTAATCAAAGTTTAATTTTTACCATGCTAACCCTAATTTTTTTACAAGGGGGTGTAAATGATATACTGTTCGAAGCAGTTGATTTAAATAAATCCTTTAAGAGAAAGTCCACTGGTTCATCCAAATTTGGGAAAAAAACCTCTCCTATTTAGGACCACTACACATTCACCAAATCTGATGTTGGTTCTGTTTATGCCGAGTGTAAGTATTGCAAATTGAAAAGGTATAAAGCTGATTCTTATATTGGTATATCTAACCCTAGAAGACATTGAGAAATGCCAAGCATATAAGGATTTTCTTGCTGAAAATTCAGGTAATGTAACTTCTTTTGATCAAAACAAATACTGTGAATTGTTTGTTGAGGCTATTCTGTGTCATGGTTATGCATATAGTATTGTTGAGGATGAAAAACTTAGGGATTTACATCATTACCTTAATTCTTCTGTTAAGGATATATCTAGGTATATTGTTACTAAGTATTGCATGTTGGAGCATGAAAAACATAAAAAATTACTGCTTGATTCAATGCATTCTATCTCAAGTCATGTTTATTTTACATGTGATACTTGGTCTGCCTGCACTTCACGTTCTTATTTTTCCCTTACTGCTCATTATCTTGATAATAACTAGAAACTTCAGTATAAAATACTTAATTTTCGTCATTTTCCTCCTCCTCATGATGTTGAGTCTATCTTTAAGTTTGAGAAAAAGATGATATGTGAACGAGGTCTTGAAAAAAAAGCATTTACAATTACACTTAATAATGTTTCTGCAAATGATAGAATGGTTAAGAGATTGAAAGATGATTTGAATGTCATTTCTCCTCTTCCATGCAATGGTAATTACTTCCATAGAAGGTGTGTTGCCCACATTTTGAACTTGATAGTTCAAAAAGGTTTGAAGGTAATTGATTCTTCTGTTAATAAATTACGTCAAATTGTTAAGTTTATTGATTCTTCTGACTCTCGACTTTGTTCCTTTGAATTAGATGTTAAAGATTGTGATTCTTCTTTCTCTGGTAAGTTAGTATTGGATGTTCCTACTCATTAGAATTTGACTTACTTGATGATTCATAGGGCACTTGAGGCTAGATTAAGAATTAACTTGTTTGTTAATAGGGAAAATGAGTTGGATATCATTACTGATCATGAATGGGAAACAGTTCAAATAATATGTGATTTTCTTGAGCCTTTTTATGAAATTACTACTCTTTTCTCTGGTTCTAAGTATCCCACTTCTAACTTGTATTTGGCTAACGTTGTTTCAATTGAGAAATTGTTGTGTGATGCTCATAATGATCCTTGTGAAGGTATTTCTGCAATGACAGGACCCATGCTTGAACTATATGAGAAATATTGGTCTGATCACTCTATGATTCTGTCTTTTACTGTTTTACTTGATCATCGATATAAATTACAACTTCTTAAGGAGTTGTACACTGTTCTTTATGTTGAGGATAAGGTTCAATGGAGGGTAAGTCTCATTTATGATGAGTTTCTTGAGTTATATGTATTTTATTCAAAAAATACACCTTGTGTTTCTTCCTCTTCTTCTTCTGTCCAAAGTAGCACATCCTTGGACAGAAGTGGCTCAAGTTCCAATCGGCCTCGAACATTTAGAAAATCATATTTATTTTAGGTTAGTTAATATAATTTCTAGTTGAATTTTAACTTATTTATTTCCTGTTTTCATTTACAAATTTCTTGTCTTTTTGTTTTCAGAATTTTGATGCCAATTTAACTGCTTTAAGGAGTGGACGATCTAATGTTAACTCGTACAATAATTTTCCCCTTATCCCTCGTATTGAAGAATCAGACTTTGATATTTTGGAGTATTACTTCAGTTGCATATGAAACGTCCTTTAGTATGGGGTAGAATTTTGAACAAATTAAGAGCTTCACTCTTACCAAAAATTGTTGAGATTTTTGTTACAACCCGTAATTGATTGTATGGTTTTGAGCTGAAGGATAGGGATGTAGACTACCTTACTGTAGTTAATGACTATGCTATGTAAAGGTAAGATATAATTGTTTTATTTTTAATTTTAATCTCACTATTTCAAACTGTTTCTTAATTATTTTAATTTTAATTTTTTAGGGCGTTTAACGTTAAGTGAAACCATTGGAATTTGAGATTCAGTCTTGTTTCTTCCGTTTACAAGTAACTTTTACTTATTGTATTTATTATGTTTAACAGTAACTGAAACAAATTTTTATTGATGCTTTTGTTTTGTAGGATGCTTCTGTCTAAAGTAGCACACTCTGATTTTGCTTGATATTATTTATGTTATTATAAAAAATGTTGAATGTTTGATTATGTAAGGGTTTGGTAAAATCGAAAATGTTTGGAACTGTTGGCCATCATATTCCCTTTGGTTTTACCACTGACTGCATGTTTGTTTACTGAAAAAATGCTGCCTGTTGTTGCCTGCCTACTACCGCCTACTGCCTGTTGCTACCTTGTATGTAACAACCCGAATATTTACAAAATAATAATTAATTGAAATTGGGTGTTAATTGTGAAAATTGGCAAAAATTGGGGACTAAATTGAAAGATTATAAAACTTGGAGCTTGTATTAAAGTTAAAGAAAATTCAGGGACCAAGCCCTGAATTTACCCAATAAAATTAGGTAGAAATGGATGTTATATGCGTGTATTTGGTTTATGAAAACAGAAATCAAATGCTCCCAATTTCCTCCCCCTTAAGCCGGTTTCCGACCCCGATCCAGACACCGTCCGAATTCCGATCGTTGTTTTGAAACCACCGTTGTGTTCATCTTCAAGCGAGGAACAAACCCTTCAAATTAATTGAAGTGAAACGCTGCCAAACGTCGGGAATTTACAGTCAAAGTCTCGACGTTATTTTTAGATCCATCGCCGAGAAAATCTTAAATTCACCGCCGATCGTTGCTCCGTTTACGACACCTCCTGCACCATCGTGTTCCTTGTGCTGTTGCGAGTCCACCGGTGTCAACCTTGTTCGCCGTTGACGGCGGCGCGTGAGGATGTGGAGCAGTCTAAGATTCGGCCGAGTTGGAATACGAGCTCTCTGCCGTTCAAAAATTTGAACTGATCGTTGTAAGTATCTCGAAATCGCTCAAAATAATTTTTAGAAATTTTTCTGGGAATTTTCCGACACCGTGACACTGTTCACGCGCCGCACGCGCCGCCGCAGGGAGAGTGAGCTGCTGGAAAACCGATTTGACTAGTTTTGAACCGGTTTGACCGGTTCGAACCGGTTTGATGGGTCTGGACCGGTCTGACCCGACCCGTCTGACCCGACCTGACTGACCCGACCCGACCCGACTGTTGACCCGACCCGACCGTTGACCGTTGACCATTGACCGTTGACCATTGACTTTCTTTGACCAAAACTTAAAATGGCTTTGACCGAGCATTAAATGACCGTTTATCTTTTCCGAGTATACCTATCCTGATAGTTTTCGATGTGCCGAATCCATTTCCGCTGTCGGTTTTGTCAAATTCGAACCCTAAGGCCTCCAAATCGATGGTCAAAGTGGTTGACTTTGACTTTGACCAAGAATCTGAATTTTCGGAAAGTCATACTTTATGTTTTTCGACGTCCTGATTCCGATTCCGCAATCCGTTTGGCCAAATTCAGACTTGAAATACCCCAAATTGATAGTCAAACTCAGAAAATGCTTATATACTTAAGAATTTTAGCTTTGAACAATTAAGTAAGATTTGGGGCTGATAAATTATTATTATTTGAAGGTACACGAGACTCACCGGATCGTTCAACAGCTCGACCCAGCTCTTCTAGATCAGTTAAACCACGTATGCCAGTATTCACCCGTAAGACCTGTAAATTTTATGATTTTAGAGATTTATTTATGTTACCCATAAGTAATATAGTGTTACTACAAAATAGGTTCGAAAACTATAGCAGAGCGTGGTGAAACCAGCAATCAGTAGATCTACTATTTGAAACTACTACCGAGGTGTGTTCGCTATTTATTACTGAACTATTTTATTTGTTTTAATATGTGGTACACTGAATTCTTTGGTTACCGTATTGTTGATGCACCGATTTAATGTGATGATTTATGGATTATGACTGTTATCTGATATTTGTTTGAAATGGTATGATTACCATGTTTATGGATTTATGGAATTTATAACACGGTGCAATTGAATTTTTGGAATACGAATTTATAAAGTACAGCTCTGATCAAGCTGGAAAATTTTACAGACCTAATGTGACTCTTAGGTAGGCTCTGCGGCCCTGAGATCATTCTCGGGTAGGCCCTGCGGCCCTAAGATGTGTTCTTAGGTAGGCCCCACGGCCCCAAAATCTATCTTGGGTAGGCTCTCAGGCCTTAAGATGTTCCCTTAGGGTAACGTTTTTTAAAGAGATTTACTGCAGTATAATTTTATGGGACTTAATGGACTATGATTTGTTTAGTATACCTATTGTAATTTTATGGAATGTTGGGACACACTGAGCCTAGCTCACTTTTCGAAAATGTTTTCCCCCTTTCAGATACTGTTGGTTAGATACCCTGGATTGAGCACTTGGAGGATCAACATATCTCTTGAAGTATATCTGATTGTAATGTTTTTACTTTGCAAGTTGACTTTATTTTGTTAACATGGACCTTATTTTAAAGTATGGGATTTTAATATGATGACATTTTTACTATTACTATTCGGTTTATCGTGATTTGATTTTTAAGATATGTTTTAAATTAATTTATTACTTATTGGTATTATATTTACAAGTTAGGTTTTGATAGTATGATTTATTATAATTTCATGTCATTTATAATGTGATTTTACATTGATTGAATAACGGTTTCGGAAAAATGTCTTAAAGAATCATAATGTGATCCACTAGACTTAGTCGAAACGCATAGGCCGAGTCTAGGGGGTTACATTTATTGGTATCAGAGCTTTTGGTTTTTAAACCTCGGACTGTGTATGAGTCCAAATTGAAAATACGATTTTGAAATATTTACAAAACGAGTTACTAAGGTCATGTCACAAAGTTATTAAATTTTTAACTGTGTTCGAGACTCCAAGTGCTTATCTAACCCTAAGTTTTATCTTCTGTAGCAAACTTGAGATCCACCAAAAATGAGTGCTAGACGTGGTCGTCGAACTAGCCGTGGACGAGGTCGAGTGGCTAGATTTGCAGATCCGATCGATGAGATACGAGTAGATCCCCCACCTCCGATAGGTGATCCTGCTCCTTCGACCCCAACGAATCTGCCTCCTACCGATGGTATTGGCATGACTACACCGATCATAGGAGCGACCGATATTGAGCCAGAATCTACCGGAGTTACTTTGGATGAGACTTTTGGTAGACAGTTTCTGCAGTTGATACAGGGAGCAGTCAGAGCTGCTGGTGTTGTATCTGAGGTTCCTATTTTGCAGACTCTAATTGCTAATGGGGTCATGACTTTTGGAGGACAGCTTGGAGGAATTCCTACTGAAGTAGAAGATTGGCTACAAGATACAGAAAGACGCATGGATCAGTTGGGTTTGGACTCAACTAAGAGATATTTAGGGGCAGTAGCGATGTTAGATGGCAATGCCCACACATGGTGGGAGTCAGTGACTGGTAGTGTTCCTACCGATCGTTTGACATGGGATTTCTTCAAGGAGTGCTTTCGGAGCCGATTCTTGGGTGAGCGCTACTTAGTCCAGAGACGACAGCAGTTTCAGGACTTGGTTCAGGGTGACATGACTGTTTCAGAGTATGAGATAGAGTTCTTGAAATTGTTAAAGTATGGAATCAGTCTGGTGCCTACCGAGAGAGATCGATGCCGTAAATTTGCCCTCGGACTCAGATACGAGCTACATAGGCAGGTGGTAGCCCTTCAAGATGAGATTTTTGATGTGCTGGTAAGCAGAGCCAAGGATGCTGAGGAGATGGAGGCATTTGCTTCTGGTAGAGAGCGTGTTGATCAGGAGCGATCTAGGAAATCTTTTGGCCCTACTGAATCGTCCGCACAGTCTGGTAAGAGGACTCGTACTTCAGCCCCTCAGAGGAGCAATACACGCTTCAGGCCTACAACATCATCACCTTCAGCTGTTAGTAGAGGTGGTTCTTCGGTTCCGGTTCTAGTGCCTCAGTGTGACTTTTGTGGGAAACGACACAGAGGAGAGTGTTATAGGAAGATCGGAGCATGTTTTCATTGTGGATCTAGTGGACATTTTCGGAGGGATTGTCCTCAGCTAGCTTCGTCTGAGCGGACCGCTACCCAGACTCCTGTGCGTTCTCAGACTACAGTACAGACTCCAAATAGAGATCGTAGCCAAGTAAAGGCTCGTGGTTCAGCGTCCAAGACAGACAGTAGAGCCCGACCTCAGCAAAATAGAGGGCCAACAGTTTCTGAGGCTAGACAACCAGCCTTGGTTTATACCACTAGACATCGTGATGACAGAGATGAGCCTGAGGTTATTGCAGGTACATTTACTATTTATTCCATTCCATACTTTGCACTATTGGACAATAGCTCCACCCACTCCTATGTATCGAGCTCAGTATCTCGAAACCTTCAGATTCCGATCGAGAACACTAAAAATACTGTTACAGTTACAAGTCCAGTAGGACAAGCGGTATTAGTGAATAAGGTATTTCGGCGTTGTCCTTTGGAGGTGCAGGGAGAAATTTTTCTCGCTGATCTTATGGAGCTTCCTCTAGAGGAGTTTGATCTAATTCTTGGGATGGATTGGTTGAATAAACACAAGGTAAATCTGGATTGCGAGTACAAGCGGGCTACCCTGAAGACTTCAGATGGTCGGACTGTTGTGTTAATTGGTGAACGGCGTGGCTATCTCTCCAATATAGTTTCAGCGATGGAAATTGATCGTATGATCCGAAAGGGATATGAGACGTTCATTGCCTGTATTTTGAACACTAAAGGTGCATTGTCCACAATCGAGGAGATTCGTACAGTTAGCGAGTTTCCTGATGTTTTTCCTGAGGTGTTGCCTGGGTTACCTCCTGATAGAGAGGTAGAGTTCGAGATTGAGACTTATCCGGGATCTTCACCTATTTCTATGGCACCTTATCGCATGGCTCCAAAGGAACTTAAGGAGTTGAAGGTCCAATTGCAAGAATTATTCGATCGAGGATTTATCCGACATAGTACTTCACCATGGGGAGCTCCAGTTTTGTTCGTGAAAAAGAAGGATGGGTCTTTAAGGCTATGCATTGATTATCGGAAGTTGAACAAGATGACGGTCAAGAATAAATACCCACTACCTAGGATTGATGACTTATTTGATCAACTGCGAGGAGCTATTGTATTCTCTAAGATTGATCTTCGTTCGGGGGTATTATCAATTGAAAGTTAAAGGATCTGATGTTGCAAAAACGGCCATTCGCACTAGATATGGTCATTATGAATTTTTAGTGATGCCTTTTGGTTTGACGAACGCTCCTGCAGCTTTTATGGATTTGATGAATCGGGTGTTCCGACCATATTTGGATCAATTTGTGGTGGTCTTCATTGACGATATTCTGATCTATTCTCGTACTGAGGCAGAGCATGACGAGCATTTGAAAATCGTTCTACGGACTTTGAGAGAGCATCGTCTATATGCCAAACTAAGCAAGTGTGAGTTTTGGCTTCAAGAAGTGTCATTTTTGGGGCATATTATATCTGCGCGAGGTGTTCAAGTCGATCCCAGCAAGATAAAGGCTATTATGAATTGGAAACGACCTAAGAACGTATTTGAGATCCACAGTTTCTTGGGCTTGGCTGGTTATTATCGACGTTTTGTTGAGGGCTTTTCGATCATTGCTTCTCCTTTGACAAAGTTGTTAAGGAAGAATGTGTCGTTTGACTGGGGCGAGGCACAACAGGAGAGCTTTGAGAAATTAAAGGTGGTTTTGACTCAAGCACCGGTGTTGATTCAAACCATAGTCCGGGAAGGATTTTACAGTGTATAGTGATGCTTCACATTCAGGACTTGGTTGTGTTTTAACGCAGGAAAGTAAGGTGGTGGCTTATGCATCCCGTCAGCTGCGACCGCATGAGTGTAATTATCCTACTCACGATTTGGAGTTAGCAGCAGTGATTTTTGCCTTGAAGATTTGGAGACACTATCTTTATGGAGAAAAGTGTTATATTTTCACGGATCATAAGAGCTTAAAGTATCTCCTGACCCAGAAGGAGCTTAATTTGAGACAACGGCGCTGGCTAGAGCTTCTGAAGGATTATGATTGTGTGATTGATTATCACCCTGGTAAAGCTAACATTGTAGCGGATGCTTTGAGTCGAAAGACGATATCGGAGTTGAGATCTTTAATGGCCAGGATAAATTTATATGACGATGGCACTTTATTAGCAGAATTGCAAGTTAAGCCGACCTTGGTTGATGAGATCAAGGCTAAACAGCCCCTTAATAGCTCATTGCTTTCCATCTTTGAGCAAGTAGAGCAGGGGACAAACTCAGATTACGCAATTGATCAGGATGAAGTTTTATGATTTAAAGGTAGATATTGTGTGCCTGATGATGCTGAGTTGAGGCAGACTATCCTTACTGAGGCTCATAGTAGTCCATATGCTATGCACCCCGGAGGAGATAAGATGTACTGGAATTTGAGAGAGAGGTATCATTGGATTGGGATGAAGAAAGACATATCTAATTTTGTGGCTAGGTGTTTGACTTGTCAATAAGTTAAGGTAGAACATCAACATCCATCAGGTTTGTTACAGCCTATCAGGATTCCTGAATGGAAATGGGAGCGTATTACTATGGATTTTGTTACTGGCTTGCCTATGACTCCTTTGAAAAAAGATTCAGTTTGGGTGATTGTTGACAGACTTACAAAGTCATCTCACTTCATTCCTGTTCGAGTAAATTATACTTTGGACAAGCTGGCAAAATTGTATATTTCAGAGATTGTCAGATTGCATGGTGTTCCATTGTCTATAATTTCTGATCGAGATCCGAGATTTACTTCGAGATTTTGGAAGGCGCTACATACGGCTTTGGGAACAAGATTGGATTATAGCACATCCTTTCATCCACAAACTGATGGTCAATCTGAGAGAGTGATTCAGATTCTTGAGGATATGTTGCGGGGTTGCGTAATCGATTTTCATGGTAGCTGGGAGAACTTTTTGCCTTTGGCTGAATTTTCTTACAATAACAGTTATCAGACCAGCATTCGTATGGCACCCTATGAAGCACTCTCTGGGCGTAAATATCGCACTCCGATCTGTTGGACTGAGTTGCGTGATAGGAAAACGTTGGGACCTGAGTTAGTGAGAGAGATGGAGGACACAGTCAGATTGATACGTGACCGTTTGAAAGAGGCATTTGATAGGCAGAAGTCTTATGCAGATCAGAGAAGGAAAGATATACAATTTGAGGTTGGTGATCAGGTCTTCTTAAAAGTTTCACCGTGGAAGAAAGTATTGAGATTCGGACGTAAGGGTAAATTGAGTCCAAGATTTATTGGACCATTTCGTATCTTGAAGAGGGTAGGACCTGTTGCATATCAGCTCGAGTTGCCTTCCCATCTTAGTCGTATTCATGATGTTTTTCATGTGTCTATGTTAAGGCGATACCGTCCAGATCCAAGTCATATCATTCAGGTTGAGGAAGTAGAGCTGAGACCTGATTTGTCATATGAGGAAGAGCCCATTCATATCTTAGAAAGAGATGAGAGAGTTCTTCAGAATAGGCGCATTCCAATGGTCAAAGTTCAATGGAGTAATCGAGGCCCCTCAGAAGCTACTTGGGAGACATTGGAGTCAATGGAGGCTCAGTTTCCTCAACTATTCTCATAAGGTAAATTTCGAGGACGAAATTTCTTGTAGAGGGGGAGAATTGTAGCAACTCGAATATTTACAAAATAATATTTAATTAAAATTGGGTGTTAATTGTGAAAATTGGCAAAAATTGGGGACTAAATTGAAAGATTATAAAACTTGGAGCTTGTATTAAAGTTAAAGAAAATTCAGGGACCAAGCCCTGAATTTACCCAATAAAATTAGGTAGAAATGGATGTTATATGCGTGTATTTGGTTTCTGAAAACAGAAATCAAATGCTCCCAATTTCCTCCCCCTTAAGCCGGTTTCCGACCCCGATCCAGACGCCGTCCGAATTCCGATCGTTGTTTTGAAACCACCGTTGTGTTCATCTTCAAGCGAGGAACAAACCCTTCAAATTAATTGAAGTGAAACGCTGCCAAACGTCGGGAATTTACAGTCAAAGTCTCGACGTTATTTTTAGATCCATCGCCGAGAAAATCTCAAATTCACCGCCGATCGTTGCTCCGTTTACGACACCTCCTGCACCATCGTGTTCCTTGTGCTGTTGCGAGTCCACCGGTGTCAACCTTGTTCACCGTTGACGGCGGCGCGTGAGGAGGTGGAGCAGTCTAAGATTCGGCCGAGTTGGAATACGAGCTCTTCGCCGTTCAAAAATTTGAACCGATCGTTGTAAGTATCTCGAAATCGCTCAAAATAATTTTTAGAAATTTTTCCAGGAATTTTCCGACACCGTGGAATTGTTCACGCGCCGCCGCAGGGAGAGTGAGCTGCTGGAAAACCGGTTTGACCAGTTTTGAACCGGTTTGACCGGTTCGAACCGGTTTGATCGGTCTGACCCGACCCGTCTGACCCGACCTGACTGACCCGACCCGACTGTTGACCCGACCCGACCCGACCGTTGATCATTGACCGTTGACCGTTGACCGTTGACCGTTGACTTTCTTTGACCAAAACTTAAAATGGCTTTGACCGAGCATTAAATGACCGTTTATCTTTTCTGAGTATACCTATCCTGATAGTTTTCAATGTGCCGAATCCATTTCCGCTGTCGGTTTTGTCAAATTCGAACCCTAAGGCCTCCAAATCGATGGTCAAAGTGGTTGACTTTGACTTTGACCAAGAATCTGAATTTTCAGAAAGTCATACTTTATGTTTTTTGACGTCTTGATTCCGATTCCGCAATCCGTTTGGCCAAATTCAGACTCGAAATACCCCAAATTGATAGTCAAACTCAGAAAATGCTTATATACTTAAGAATTTTAGCTTTGAACAATTAAGTAAGATTTGGGGCTGATAAATTATTATTATTTGAAGGTACACGAGACTCACCGGATCGTTCAACAGCTCGACCCAGCTCTTCTAGATCAGTTAAACCACGTATGCCAGTATTCACCCGTAAGACCCGTAAATTTTATGATTTTAGAGATTTATTTATGTTACCCATAAGTAATATAGTGTTACTACAAAATAGGTTCGAAAACTATAGCATAGCGTGGTGAAACCAGCAATCAGTAGATCTACTATTTGAAACTACTACCGAGGTGTGTTCCCTATTTATTACTGAACTGTTTTATTTGTTTTAATATGTGGTACACTGAATTCTTTGGTTACCGTATTGTTAATGCACCGATTTAATGTGATGATTTATGGATTATGACTGTTATCTGATATTTGTTTTGAAATGGTATATGATTACCATGTTTATGGATTTATGGAATTTATAATACGGTGCAATTGAATTTTTGGAATACGAATTTATAAAGTACAGCTCTGAGCAAGCTGGAAAATTTTACAGACCTAATGTGACTCTTAGGTAGGCTCTGCGGCCCTGAGATCATTCTCGGGTAGGCCCTGCGGCCCTAAGATGTGTTCTTAGGTAGGCCCCACAGCCCCGAAATCTATCTTGGGTAGGCTCTCAGGCCTTAAGATGTTCCCTTAGGGTAACGTTTTTTAAAGAGATTTACTGCAGTATAATTTTATGGGACTTAATGGACTATGATTTGTTTAGTATACCTATTGTAATTTTATGGAATGTTGGGACACACTGAGCCTAGCTCACTTTTCGAAAATATTTTCCCCCTTTCAGATATTGTTGGTTAGATACCCTGAATTGAGCACTTGGAGGATCAACATATCTCTTGAAGTATATCTGATTGTAATGTTTTTACTTTGCAAGTTGACTTTATTTTGTTAACATGGACCTTATTTTAAAGTATGGGATTTTAATATGATGACATTTTTACTATTACTATTCGATTTATCGTGATTTGATTTTTAAGATATGTTTTAAATTAATTTATTACTTATTGGTATTATATTTACAAGTTAGGTTTTGATAGTATGATTTATTATAATTTCATGTCATTTATAATGTGATTTTACATTGATTGAATAACGGTTTCGGAAAAATGTCTTAAAGAATCATAATGTGATCCACTAGACTTAGTCGAAACGCATAGGCCGGGTCTAGGGGGTTGCATTGTAATTTATTTTGTTGCTTTGACTTAAATAGATTATTGAAACTGTCATTTTTTTTCGAAATAGATACTCATGTTAAATTATGTTGGTAGCTTTAAAAGTTGCCCGTAATTTAACAATGTTGGCAGCTATTTCAATATAAAAGCTCGATGAAGAAATTTCTGGTAGCAAATTTAAGCTTTTAGCCTTATAACATTTTTGTTATAAGATCTGAGAGCTTACAAAACACTTTTTTTCATTTTATTGTATTCAACTTGAATTGACTCAAATGTTATTCAAATTTTATGTCAAACGTTATTTAAATTATCATTATCAATTAAATTTATCTTTTATATTATGTTTTAATTTTGATATAATTGTTAGATAATTTTTTTTACAAAAATTAAATTTTATAGTTTATATTTATATTTTAGAGAATTAATCACGTTCAATACCAATATTCATTTATTATCAAATTAATTATCATTTTATTGCCAAAATTATTTGTATTGATAATGTAAAACGTCAATATAAATTACATAATAAATACTTTCATTATTAATATTATTTTTTCTTTACATAAATTAAACTATATAATTTATATAAATTAAACTATATTATTTTTTTCTTTGCATTATTAATCATGTTTTATATAATTTATATAAATTAAACTATATTATTTTTTTTTCTTTGCATTATTAATCATGTTTTATATAATTTACATTTAAATAATTTTATTAATTTTATTGAATAATTTTATATAATAGGTCTATTTATTAATTTAATTATCATATTAAATTTTTTATTATAACATTTTAAAATTAATCATATTAATTTTTTAATTACATCAGAAACTAAAAAACTCATAATTTTATTAAAATCTTATAATTTCGTCCATGGTATTATATAAGTAAGGTAAATATCAAGTTAGGTAAATATCTGATCAGGTCATTAACAAGTCGGATCATTTACAGGTCAGGTTAAAAATAGGTCAGGTTCATCACATGTCAGGTTGAAAACAGGTCGGGTAATATCAGTTATTTACCAGGTTAATCTCAGGTTCAAGTTCATATCAGTCGGATGCAGGTCGGTTTCGGGTATCATTTTTTTATTCAATTCGGGTTCAAGTCGTTCTCATGTCGGTTGCAGGTCGGGTTCGGATCTACAATTTCCAGGTCCAACTCAGATTCAGGTAAACACCAATTCCGACTCAAAAAATAGTTTTGACTCGAGTCGGTTTCAGTCAGTTTTACAGGTCGGGTCATCTTTTTACAACCCTACATTTATCTAATGTCCTTCAGCATCATTTCTTAGTTTTGTATTATTGAGCTTCTCAAAGCTCACTCTTTTACTTACCATTTCAGGTTAACGAGTAAATCATGTACAGTTATGGACATCAATATTGGGAGTTCTTTCGGCGTTGTTGGCAAGTATGGTACATGTATAATTAGAGAGCATGTAGGTTACATTTGATTTTTATACTGAGTCTGGGACTTATATGATTTTAATTATGTTTGTAATATATGAATTGTTTTCTGTACTTGTATTTTATTTATAAATTGTTTTATAATTTTACATGTTTTAACAAAAAAATTAAAATTTTCCTGGATTTTTACTATAAGTTGATTCAGTGGCCTTAACATGACACCTCTGATCAGATCGGGTCACTCGCATCGGTTTAGGGTGTAACATTTAGTGGTATTAGAGCTTAGGTTGAGTCGAGTCCTTCAAAGTAGATTGGTCGATCGACTGTCATAGGATGTCTGGTCAGTACATGCCCCTAGATTATAACCGTACTTCTCTAAGCTGAAACTCCAAGGTCGAGTCCCCTCTGCGAATTAAATTAACCTAAGTATTCTATATGTAAGGGCTCGACCTCTATAGAATCAATATTGTCAGTATTCATCCATATCCTATAAAATGCCTTTTATTAACGTGAGAGTTTCTTATTCATAAATTTCTCATCCGACTCTTGATATGAAATTGGAATATGTTACCCGCTTTATGAAACTAACCCCATAGCTAAGCTATATAGGTGGGACCTTGAAGTTAATTGTGGGTCATAATAAAGGAAAATTTTCAAGATTTGGAATTGCTAGTAAGTCAATTAAAGAGTAAATTATTATGGTTTAAGTTTTGACAAGGTGATTTCTCCTCGAAGTTCTCCATTGATGAACTAAATTGATTTTTTTAGAATCATTCTTGTTCTGATTTTATGTGATTAAACGAAAGAGTTATCATACATGGTAAAAGTGTAAATATCAAGGTGATTCCGTTGTATCTAAAAGAAAACAACTAGATTTGCATGTTGTATTGAAGTTAAGCAATTTTTATTCGAATTAATGACATTAAATTAAGATCTGATTTGTTCTTCGAGGAGAATCATGTCCAAATTTTGGAGTCATGAAATGGGAAAGTTCTAATGAGAAAACACATATTCAACATATTAAGGTTTGGTAGATGAATCGTAATCTTGTAAAAGATACCTGAGAAATTGAGGGATTGATCAGAGCTTAGATTTTACAGTTCTTTGATTTGGATAAATTTCGAGGACAAAATTGTTTTAAGTAGGGAGAGTGTTGTCACACCCAATTTACTTTTTTTTAATTTAAATTTAGTTGTCTTAATTTTTGGGGTCTAATTCATAAGACTTTGATGAATTTATGGTAGATTTTGTGATTTTAGGAAGTTCATGGACTTGAGATTGAATTTCTCACCCCTGTCTGTCAAAAAAAAATATGGTTGTGTTGGCTTGAACCTGTGACTTATAGGGATGTCCACCCATGCCCTAGCAATTAGGCTAGGGCACTGTTTATGTACTATTTCAAACAAAATATCTACTAAACTTTTTAGATGGGATTTTAAATCCTTAAAATTCTTTCACCATTTTCTGATCAAACCCAATCTCTAACAATAAACCCCCTCGAATTATAAAACCGTCATCGTCGACCATCATAGAACCACTGTCATTCGACCACCATAATCGTTACTGCTACCATCGTCTTGCTAGTCATTTTATCCCGATCAAAACCCAGATGACCATTCCTCGTAAAGGCCTTTCGTTCGTTGTGAGTTGATGTTTGAAGTTCACCGTGAACTAACAGCCGCCGTAGAGGTTTTCCAATTTTTGCCGACTTTGAGCTTTGATTTCCACACCGTCACCACCATTGTAACCAGCTGCCTTCCCCGAGCAAAATCCCTCTCATTTTCTGTCGTAAACCACTATCAGTTCTCGTGAATTAGCCTTTAATTACTTCAACGAAAATAATCAACGTTAGGAATATTTTAACGATTTCGTATCATTTTCGTTACTTTCATGCCTCACTGCCCCCGGTATTAGGTTCCCTACTCTGTTCCGACCAAAACCCAACCACCATCATTATCTCAAAATCGCTTGTGCTCCGTCCACAGTAGTAAGCTCCAATAGTTTATTTCAATTATTTCTTAAATGTTTGGTTGATATTTTGAAATAATCTTAGTAGTTTTTGCCATGGGATTGTGTTGGGAGTAATCGATTGTAAAAAATAGACCATGTCATCACCACACGCGCCCCATGCACCGCTCTATGCGCAAGGGCTTCGTCTGTGAGCCTGAGAGTTTGTTGAACCGACAGAACTGGGTTGAACTGGCTGAACCGATCAAGTAAGCTGAGCAACTAATCGAGTCGAGTCATTTATCAAGTCGAGCCATGTAGAGGGCCGAGTTCACTATCAAGTTGAGCTGATTACCAAGCCGAGCAGCTTTGACCGAGTCATTGACCATTGAGCTAACTATATTTGACTTTGTTTCTGACCAAGGTTGACTTTGACCAAAAAGTGAAAGTTTTCCAAAAAAAGCGTATTTTACTTTTTTTCGATGTCCTGAGTCCGAATCCGAAGTTCGTTTCGCTAACTTCAAACACGATAGTTGTTTTTCTATATTTTATCTCCTGATTCCATGTGAATTTTTACATTTAAGTTTCGTTTATGATGAAAATTGTTTTTCCATGTACCTGAGATATTTGAGACGTGGAATTAAAGTACGAGAGCGATCAAATAGAGTTAAAATGATCGATCGATGTGGCTAAAAAGTTAAGGTAATACTTTACTACCCATTGCATGCTATATGGTGCGAGTTAGGTAAATGGTTGATGCATAAATAAATATGATTGGACTGAGAATAAATATAAATTATTCTGAGCCCATATTGATCCGGTGAATGACAAAAATGCCCTTAAGATACAAATATGACAAGATTTACCTCTAATAGTGGAAATGACATGGAAAATTTTATTGATCTTAGTGTAACCCCTGAACCAACTGTTTAAGCTCCATATCTCTTCAGAAAAAGACCTGGATATCTCGGATAATGGACTAGAAGACAAATAAGGAATAATTCAGGTTCAATGGTTATTTGATAAAGAAATTAATCACATAATTCTTAGATTTCGATAATACCCGTTAAATATTTCTAATGTCGGAAATACGAGGTTAAGAAATTACAAAATTATCCTTAAGAGGTAAAAATGATCAGAATAACCTCGAGTACTGAAATGATCTAATTATCATCGTGTTGAGTCAATCGATTGACAGAATCGGCCAAGAGGGGGTGAATTGGCAATTAAAAATTTGGTGGAAGCTTTTGCAAAAAATTGAAAGTAATTGCACAGCGATTTAGAGTGGTTCGACTTTCTCAACCAAAGTCTACGTCCACTACCTTAGCTATCCACACTAAGGATTTTCCACAAATTCACTAATTTGTCTTTCTTTTGAGGAAAAAGAGTAACCTTACAAAACCTCAAGAATTATACCCCAAATTCTTGAGAACACTCTCTCCCAAAGAGAACAATACAAATTTTGCAAACTTACAAGGAAATCCTCACAAGGTAGATTGTTTGCACAATTCTAGAACACGAAAAGAACACTCAAAAATAATTACAAATGAGCACAAATGGTGTTCTCGAAAGCAAAATGAATATTGAAAGGAAAATTGGCTTGTTTTGCACAAACTTGGTGTTTGATGCTTTCTCTCTTGTTTCTCTATGATTTCTTGTTGATCAAAGGCTTCAGAACTTGTTTAAATACACCTTGAATCACTTCTGAATGTTGGGGATGATTAGTGAAGATTATATAGTCGTTTTAGTGTGAAAACAATTAATAAAATAGCTTGGAGCGTATGGCGAATCGGTACCCCCTATGGGGAATCGGTTCCCTAAGTGTAAAATTAAAATATTTCGACCGTTATACAAGGGGGGAATCGGTACCCCCTGGGGGGGAATCGGTTCCCTCCGAGCATACTAGAAATCTCGGAGCCAAACCATTCAGGGGGGAATCGGTACCCCCTTTGGGGGGAATTGGTTCCCTCTGAGCAATATGGAATTTTGGCTTTGAAATGGTTCAAAATACTTGTAAAATTATTTTGAAATTGTTTTAAGATTAAAACTTAATTTTACACTTGAGTAAGGATTAAAAATGATTTTTGAAAGATTTGGAGTAATGTGTTGATATTCGAATAGTTATATCGAATATACTTAGAAAATCATTTGGAAAATCTTATAATTCATTTAACTTAATTGTTATATCGAAATATCAAAATGTTTTCAACAATCTCCCCCTTTTTGATATAACAAAACATTTTAGTAATTTTAAGATTTTGAAATCAAGTTTTGAAATTACTCCCCCTTACTTTAACACTTCTCCCAGTTATAATTTAAAACACATTTAACACTTCTCCCCCTTTTTGTTAAATCAAAAAGACATTTTAAAGAATTTAAACTAGGTTTTGAAATCATTTAGCCAATTGATTATATATATTATAAGCTGCTAAGATCACAAGCAAGAGAAACGTTAGCCATTAGTTTCATAATCAATATTCATAATTAATGTGACATGGAAAAATTGGTCATATTGCTATAATGATGTAAATGATGCAATAATGAATAAATCACACCAAATATATAAGTTCACATCATCCATAAATCCAAACAAATTCAAAATCAATCAATCCACAAATTCAAACATTCCAAAATATTCAAAATGTTAAAACAATAAGTTTGGAGTTCAAAGAAAAACATAGAATCACATATCCGGATCAGGAGGAGGAAAACGAGCTCGCATAGCGACCATTTCGTGAGTGAGTTCATTAATACGCGCGTTGGTTGCTTTGTTGTTTGCACGCATCTCCCGAAGAATTTCTAATTGTTGAGCTCCCATTGTGGATAAATGAGACTCTATAGAAGTAAAGCGCGAATCCATGGTAGCATATCGGAAATCGAATGTCTCCATAAAGGATTGAAAATATGGAGGCATTTGATGCGTTTGTTGTGCTTGCTCCTCGGGCTGCTCAGGCTCATCTTCGGCTTCATCGATGTCTCGCATTAATTGCTCAAGCTCGGGATTGTCATCAGCTTCTGGTGGAGCTCGTGAAGAACTAGCTCCCGGAGTATTTGCAGAAGATCGAACCCATTCACCGGTTTCCTTATCCTTTATCCATCCCGCTCTCGTTAAGGAAAGAAGATTAATTTGTTTCTTAAGGGGGAAAACGACATCTAGACTGACTTTAAGCCCAGTTTTTGAAAATAGATTACTCAAAATGCAACCGTAAACTAGAGATGAACATAGTTTCTTGTTAGGAACAAGATTTACGGTTTCAACAATTTCAGCAAGAATAATCTGAGGTAGGTTTATTTTAATATTGTTTTCGAAACAATGTAACCACCAAATATCTAAGGCTCTAAGATTAGAATAACGACCTCCGGATGGTCGAAACCACCAAGAAATCATTAGATGAAGAAAACGTTCATGTAGGTCTAAGACACTTGCACTATCCCTTCTTTTATAACGAGATCCTAAGATTTGTTTTTCATTTGAAATACCATCATTATCTAATCCAAATGTATTGGCTATGTAAGCCGAGTCAATATATAATATTTGTCCTAGGAGGTAGGAACGAATTCCTATGGTTTCGATTTCAGTTTGGTTTTTAACACAAACGGCATTAGAATAGAAAATACGAACAAGTTGATGGTAGACAATGGGTTCAAGATCAAAAAGTTTGTCAAATTTCTACTCTTTTAAAAGAGGAAGATATTTAAAATTAATATCTAACATAGCTTGATGAGAAGGAATACGTTCTTCTCTAATTTTGTAAGAGTCAAAATATTGATAACACAAAAAACGATGATTTCTAGGACCAGGATGATTGAAGCACGAATTTTGGATAGTTAAATTAGGATCAATGGGATTAGGATTAGGAATTGGATTTTGAGGATTTGGAGGTGGATTTGGTTTACGGTGTGAGTGACTATATGATGACCTAGGACGTTTAGGATTAGACATGGTTTAGAAAATCGAAATAGAATGGATAACCTACAATTTAGAAAACACATGTATGCAATTCAATCAATCCCAAAACTCAATTGAGTCCTCAATATTTCAAGGTTCTCTAAATCATTCCTAATGGTCAAAGTTTTTGAAAACTTTTGAAAAATACGGTTTTGAGAAACAATATATGTATAGTTTTCATAACAACAACATAATTCAATCAAAACACAATAATTTGAAAATCAACATTTTTTTTATTTCGAAAATTTAAAAAATTTTTGGAAAATTCTTGTGTTCTTGATGAAATTAGTTCTGATATCTAGTTTCTAATCACTAAACAATCAATGCCCAATCTAAATTTCATCCTAGAACTAATTAAAACTAGTTCTATGTTCATAAATTGATGAAATAGAAGTTTTGGAAAAATACCTTGAAGGATTTCGGATTTGAGTGAGATTAGATGAAGTTTGCACGTTTTTTATGATTCCAACAGGTTTAGAAGATGATATTTGAAGTGAATTCCGATTAAGAACGTTGATTTGAGGCAAAAATGGAGATTTGAGAGAGTAGAGGAGTGATTGGCGGCAAGGAAGAGAAGAGAAGAGGGTTTGAAGTTTTGAAGGGTTCTGCCCGTGTATATCCAGAACCCCAGGGAGGGTATCGATTCCCCTTGGGGGGAATCGGTTCCCTCATGGGGGGATCGATTCCCTCTGCACCAAAATGCTAAAATCCAATTTTAAACACCCAAAATGCTAAATTAATTTCCTCTAGTGGTATTGGCAACTCATATATTGAAAATTAATCGTGTTCAAACAATTAAATTAATCTTTAAACGATATTTGAACATAAAATTAATTTTTCATCAAGAATCATAAACTCCCCTAACTAATAGCAATGAATGAAATCAAAAATTACTATTATAAGCAATTTTCATTTATTCTTAAAAGTGCTAAAATTATTTTAAACACTAAGTGAAGATAGGTTGGTCAAACCTAATTCTGTCCTAAGTGTCCAAAATCTTTCCTTGTCTAAAGGTTTTGTGAAGATATCCGCTAATTGGTGCAAAGTATCAACAAATTCTAGAACTACATCTTCCTTAGTGACATGGTCTCTAATGAAGTGATGTCTTATTTCAATGTGCTTAGTTCTAGAGTGTTGGATGGGATTTTTAGTGAGACAAATAGCACTAGTATTGTCACACTTGATAGGAATGATACCAACTTCAATTCCATAATAAAAAAGTTGTTGTTTCATCCATAAAACCTGTGCACAACAACTACCAGCTGAAATGTATTCGGCTTGAGTAGTAGATAATGCAACACAATTTTGTTTCTTTGAAAACCAAGAAATCAGCATATTTCCAAGGAATTGGTAAGTACTGGAGGTGCTTTTCCTATCTAATTTGCATCCTCCATAATCCGCATCAGAAAAAGCATGCAAGCTAAAGCTAGAGTCTCTAGGATACCAAAGTCCTAAACTAGGAGTGTCTTTAAGGTATCTAAAGATTCTCTTAACAGCTAGTAAATGTGATTCCTTAAGACATGATTGAAATCTAGCACATAAGCAAACACTAAACATAATGTCTGGTCTACTTGCAGTTAGATAAAGTAGAGATCCAATCATTGACCTATATAATTTAATATCTACACATTTACCTCCTTCATCTAAGTCAATCTTTGTCGAAGAGCTCATTGGAGTGTCATGAGGTTTCCCATTTTCCAATCCAAACTTCTTGAGTATATCTTTGACGTACTTAGCTTGATTGATGAAGATGCCATCTTTTCTTTTCTTGATTTGGAGTCCCAAGAAAAATGAGAGCTCCCCCATCATGCTCATCTCAAACTCACTTTGCATTAGCTTAGAAAATTCTTGGCAAAGAACATCATTAGTAGAACCAAATATTATATCATCAACATAAATTTGAACTACTAATAAATCTTTACCTTTATCCTTTAAAAACAATGTAGTGTCAACCTTCCCTTTTGAAAAACCTTTTTCAATTAAAAATTTTGACAATCTTTCATACCAAGCTCTAGGGCTTATTTTAAACCATAAAGAGCTTTTGTCAATTTAAGAACATGGTCTGAAAATTTTGAATCTTCAAAACCTGGAGGTTGTTCCACATACACTTCTTCCTTTATAAAACCATTTAAAAATGCACTTTTAACATCCATTTGATATAATTTAAATTCATGAAAACATGAAAATGCTAATAACATTCTAATTGCTTTCATCCTAGCTACGGGAGCGTATGTTTCATCATAGTCTATGCCCTCTTCTTGAGTATACCCTTGAGAAACAAGTCTAGCCTTGTTTCTCATTATATTACCACTCTCATCAAGCTTATTCCTAAATACCCATCTAGTACCTACAGTAGATTTATTACTAGACCTTTCAACTAATGTCCATACTTTACTTCTCTCAAATTGATTTAACTCTTATTGCATAGCCATAATCCAATGTTCATCATTTAATGCTTCTTTAATATTCTTAGGCTCTATGCATGAGATAAATGCAACATAATTACAAATATTTCTAAGAGAAGATCGAGTTGTTACCCCTTTGGATGGATCACCTATAATTTCACCATCATTGACATAGTTGTACTCTCTTGGATAAGATACTTCCCTTTCTTCAATGGTTGGATTCTCAAGAGGATCATCCTCATTTTTTGTTTCTTTCTTTGATGATGGTTATCCAACGTCATGTCTAACGTCATTTGTATTTATAACACCTACATCATCATTCACACAAGAATCCTTCCTCGGAAGGGGATTATCATCGAAAACAACATGTATAGACTCTTCTACAACTAAAGTTCTTTTATTAAATACTCGATAAGCTTTAGAATTTAAGGAATAACCCAGAAAAATCCTTCATCACTTTTAGCGTCAAATTTGCCAAGGTTCTCTTTACCATTGTTTAAAACAAAACATTTACATCCAAAAGGATGAAAATAGCTAATGTTAGGCCTTTTATTTTCGAAAATTTCATATGGAATTTTCTATAAAATTGGCCTAATCATTACTCGATTTATAACATAACAAGCGGTATTTGTGGCTTCCGCCCAAAAATATTTTGGTAAATTATTTTCACAAAGCATGGTTCTAGCCATTTCTTCTAAAGTTAAATTTTTCCTCTCAACAACTCCATTTTGTTGAGGGGTTCTAGGTGCTGAAAAATTATGGCTAATACCGTTAGAGTTACAAAATTCAGTAAATCCAAGATTTTCAAATTCAATTCCATGATCACTCCTAACACTAGTTATAGAGTAACCTTTTTCATTTTGGATTACTTTTGAAAACGTGATGAATTGTTCTAATGCTTCATCTTTAGTACTTAAAAATAGAACCCAAGTATATCTAGAATAATCATCTACCAAGACATATGCATATTGTTTTACACCCAAGCTATTAGTCCTAGTTGGCCCAAAAAGATCTATATGGATTAATTGTAATACTCTACTAGTTGATACGTCATTAATGGATTTAAAAGAGATTCACTTTTGTTTTCCTTTAGCACAAGCATCACAGATTTTATCATTATCAAATTTAAGCTTAGGCAACCCTCGAACTAAATCACCTTGAATTAGCCGTTGCAAAACACTCATACTAGCATGTCCTAGTCTCCTATGCCATAACCAACTATCATGTTCATCCTTAGCAACTAGGCACAAATTAGTCATATCAATAGAATCTAAATGCACCATGTATATATTTCCTATTCTATGACCAACAAGCATAATCTGATGAGATGCAATGTCAATGACTTTACAACCATTAATATCAAACATGACATTGAATCTCTTATCACAAAATTGACTAATACTTAATAGATTATGCTTTAATCCATTCACATATAAAACATTCTTAATTTGTATGGAAGAGGTATTACCAATAGTACCAATACCTTCAATGTGACCTTTTGAATCATCACCAAAAGTCACTTCTCCTCCATTTTTTGCGTTAAGCTTAATGAACCGGCTTTTGTCTCCGGTCATGTGTCTTGAGCATCCACTATCAAGGTACCATGAATTTGAATTTGTTTCCCGTGCCTTGTAGTAATGTTCCTTTTCCTACAAACAAAGATTAATTTCTAATTTTTGGTACCCAAATTCTTTTGGGTCTATATTCATTAGTTTCCAAAATTCTAGTCCCCTTAGGTATCCATTTGTGTAGGATATCCTTATCTTTAGTAGTAATGAGCTCTTTAGGAACCCATATACTTCTAACGATTTTTCCATTAGAGGTTCTTTGGGGACCTCTATGATTGTAGTTTTTAAAACTTTTTCTAACAAAGTTGGATTTAGAATTTTCTCCACTTTCAAAACGTTTTGTTCCATCTTTATCAAAAGAAGATTTAAGATCATCAATTTTCTTTTGATGATCATCATTGACCTTTGAAAGTAAATTTTGCAAATCTAAAATTTTCTTTTCAAACTCTTCTAGTTTGATTTGCAAATCTTTGATCTTACTTTCAAGATCGTTGTTGGTTTTGGATATGAGCTTATTTTCATTTTTCAATTTTGAAACATCATTTTTATATTTTAAAAACAATTTCTCATAATCCGAAGCCAACCCATTATATTCCTCTAATAGCTCATCATAGGATAAATCATCAAAATCAGATGAGTTAGAGGTTACCATAGAATCTTCCCCGAATGCCATCAAGCACAAGTTTGCTACTTCTTGTTCCTCTTTATCGGAACCTTCTTCATCGCTCCATGTAGCCATATGAGCCTTGTGCTTATTCTTTGATTGACCCTTTTTCTTTAATTGTGGGCAATCATATTTGACATGCCCCGGTTTTTTGCATTCATAGCAAATGATTGGGTCCTTCTCTTTTGGTTCATTTTTGAGGCCTTCATTTCGTTTGAATTTTCTTCCTCGGTAAGGTCTCATCATTTTTCTGAACCGTTTGGCAAACAATGCCATTTCCTCGTCATCGTCATCTTCATCCGAATCACTCTCATCTTTTGTGGATTTGAGAGCAACTCCAATGTTTTTCTTCTTCTCCTTCTACTTCTCCTTTGGTGTCTCTTCAATCTTATCAAGGTCCACCTCATCTTCAAGCATCATTTCATGAGTGAGGAGTGACCCGTTTAGCTCTTCAAGAGTTAAGGACGTTAAGTCCTTAGACTCGATAATTGTCGTCTTCTTTGATTGCCACGATTTTGGGAGTGAGTAGACTAACTTCCTCACAAGCTTTTCATTTGAAATGATCTCTCCATATGACTTGAGACCATTGACAATCTTTGAAAATCTATCCGTCATAGCTTTGATATCTTCATTTGGTTTCATCCTGAAATTTTCATAGCTATGCGTTAGAATACTAATTTTAGATTTCTTTACCTCATCGGTACCTTCATGAGTGACTTGAAGTTTGTCCCATATTTCTTTGGCGGTTGTACACGATGAAACTCTTCCGTATTCATCTGGTCCAAGAGCACAAAAAATGATATGGATGGCTTTGGAGTTGAGCTGGAACATTTTTGTCTCTCATTCACTCCACAATCTTGGATGAGTGAGAGGCTTGATGTATCCATCTACTACGACATTCCATGCTCCCATGTCACTTGCTTGAATGAAGTACATCATTCTATTTTTCCAATAGGCATAGTTAGCTCCATTGAAGAAAGGAGGCTTGTTGACGGGCATCGAATTGAGACCGGAGTCGAAGTTTGAAGCGGAGGCCATTGATGACTTTGATTATCGATATAACTCTTCCCGAATCGACTCAAGAGGCAATTAAACCTTCAAGTGAGTTAGGCTCTGATACCAATTGTTGAGTTAATCGATTGACGGAATCGGCCAAGAGGGGGTGAATTGGCAATTAAAAATTTGGTGGAAGCTTTTGCAGAAAATTGAAAGTAATTGCACAGCGATTTAGAGTGGTTCGACTTTCTCAACCAAAGTCTACGTCCACTACCTTAGCTATCCACACTAAGGATTTTCCACAAATTCACTAATTTGTCTTTCTTTTGAGGATAAAGAGTAACCTTACAAACCCTCAAGAATTATACCCCAACTTCTTGAGAACACTCTCTCCCAAAGAGAACAATACAAATTTTGCAAACTTACAAGGAAATCCTCACAAGGTAGATTGTTTGCACAATTCTAGAACACGAAAAGAACACTCAAATAATTACAAATGAGCACAAATGGTGTTCTTGAAAGCAAAATGAATATTGAAAGGAAAATTGGCTTGTTTTGCACAAACTTGGTGTTTGATGCTTTCTCTCTTGTTTCTCTATGATTTCTTGTTGATCAAAGGCTTCAAAACTTGTTTAAATACACCTTGAATCACTTTTGAACGTTGGGGATGATTAGTGAAGATCATATAGCCGTTTTAGTGTGAAAATAATTAATAAAACAGCTTGGAGTGTGGGGGGAATCGGTATCCCCTATGGGGAATCGGTTCCCTAAGTGTAAAATTCACATATTTCGACCGTTATACAAGGGGGAATCAGTATCCGCTGGGGGGGAATCGGTTCCCTCCGAGCATACTAAAATTCTTGGAGCCAAACCATTCAGGGGGAATCGGTACCCCCTTTAGGGGGAATCGGTTCCCTCTGAGCAATCTGGAATTTTTGGCTTTGAAATGGTTCGAAATACTTTGTAAAAGTATTTTGAAATTGTTTTAAGATTAAAACTTAATTTTACACTTGAGTAAGGATTAAAAATGATTTTTAAAAGATTTGGAGTAATGTTTTGATATTCGAATAGTTATATCGAATATACTTAGAAAATCATTTGGAAAATCTTAAAATTCATTTAACTTAATTTGTTATATCGAAATATCAAAATGTTTTCAACACATCGTGACTTGGAATAAGTTAATGACTTTGGATAACCCATGGTAATACCTATAAACCTAAGCATTAAATTGTCTCTAAAGGTCTTGGAGCATGACCCAAGCTTGTCGGTCTCTCTAGATATGATTCGAATACAAAAAAATATATATAATATCATTAGAATACATATTTGTCCACTCAAGATCCATTCTAATGGTGGTATAATGGTGATTAGTTCAACTAGTACAATCAATATTGACAAGTGAATATTTTTAAGGATATCAGAATGAATGATTAGTGAGTACCACATTGTTGACATATGTTTATCATGTTTTGACCCAGAATCCTGATAATTTAATATAAATCCAGAATAATACAAATTATCATTTTACCCTTATTGGGTTAAATTTTTTAAGAATTCTTTAGGAAAGAGAAGTGTCAAAAATACCCCTAAAAGTGTGAATGATGGAAGCACTCCAGTTATAGCTGAATCTAAAATAATTCTGATGTAAGGTTCCTGAATACCTTTCGGATGCACCCAAAATCATAAATGGTTCCAAGGTATAAATTTCTACATGTTTGATTTGATCTGTTAATAGTTGAACCCTTTGGATAGGGATCTTGTTTCTTAAATTCAATTAGTTTACAAAAGTTTCATGTTTCACTTCCTGATAATTTACAAACACCTTTGAAAAATACCTAGATCCTTTAGTGTGTTCCCTATGTACAAAAATGTTTTCTCTTATTTATATAAACTATGATTTCTGATATCTAGTTTCTAGTTATTGGTTTCTGATCTCAGATTCCTAATATTTTATATTATTGTCTGTATCTGATCTATTTTGTTGGGGTACTATCTAGGTAGGTGTCTACAGACTCTAAGGTTCAGCTAGCTGATAATTCCTGCTTGTTCTGATCTTTTATATTAGACTCCTAGATCCTAGTGGTCTAGGGTAAGTCCTTATGGATGCATGTATCTTCTATATTGGACTCCTATATCTTAGTGATCTAGGGTAAGTCCTTCGATGCATGTATCTTCCATATTAGACTCCTATATCCTAGGTGTCTAGGGTAAGTCCTTATAGATGTCTGTTATGGGGTATTTCATATGGTGGATAGGAGGAGGGTATTACAGTGATTTAAAATTTGTTTTTTGAAATAAAATACTACTATTTTTTAAACTATTTTATGTTTTATGGGAATGCACTAGACGTCTCTTTCAAACTCCTGAACTTGGTCGTCTGAACATTTCCTCTAAACTATAAACCACCTGTCTTTTACTTGAAGAAATATCAGTGGAACTTCAACTCATCATGAAAACTTGTAGATGCCTAAACTGATGAGAAAATTTTATGTTTATCTTTTATCTACATGTCTTTCAGCATCATATGGTAGTTTTGTATTACTGAGCTTCTCAAAGCTCACTATTGGGAGTAGATCATTAGGAGTTATCAACATCAACATTGGGAGTTCCTTCTGTTTTGTTGGCGAGTACGGTACCTGTATAATTAGGGAGCATGTAGGTCACATTTGATTTTTATAATGAGTATGAAACTTGTACGATTTTAATTCTATTTGTAATATAAGATTTTTTTCTGAACATGTATTTTAATTATAAATTGTTTTATGATTTTACATGTTATAACAAAAAATTTAAATTTTTCCTGAATTTTTACTGTGGGTTGCTTCGGTGGCCTTAATGTGACATCACAGATTAGATCGTGTCACTCACTTTGCTTTGGGGTGTTACATTTAGTTGTATTAGAGCTTAGGTTGAGTCGAGCCCTTCAGTGTAGACTGACAGATCGACTTTCATAGGATGTCTATGCCTCTAAATTATAACCATACTTCTTTAGGTCGAAACTCCAAGGTCGAGTCCCCTCTCCGAATTAAGCTAACCTAAGTATTCTATCTACAAGGGCTCGACCTCTATAGAATGAATATTGTCAGCATTCGTCCATATCCTGTAAAATTCCTCTTTGTAACGTGAGAGTTTCTTACTCAAAAAATTATGATCCGACTCTTGATATGAAATTAGAGTATGTTGTCGCTCTATGAACCTAACCTCGTAGCTAAGCTATATAGGTGGGACCTTGAAATTAATTATGGGTCATAATAAAGGAAAGTTTTCAAGATTTGGAGCTGTTAATAAGTGAATCGAAGAGTAAAGTATTGTAGTTTAAGTTTTGACAACGTGATTTCTCCCCAAAGTTCTACATTGATGAACTGAATTGAAGACTTTTTAAGAATCATTCTTGTTCCGATTTTATGTCATTAAAGGAAAGAGTTCGCATACAAGGTAAAAGAGTAAATCTCAAGGTGATTCCGTTGTATCTAAATGAAAACAACTAGATATGCATGTTGTATTAAAGTTAAGCAAGTGTTATTCAGATTAAGAACGTTAAATTAAGATTTAATTTGTTCTTCAGGGAGAATCATGTTCATATTTTGGAGTCATAAAATGGGGGAGTTCTGATGAGAATGTACATATTCAAATGGTTAAGGTTTGGTATAGGAATCGTGATCTTGTAAAAGATACCTAAGACATTGAGGAATTGATCAGAGCTCAGATATTGCAGTTCTTTAATTTAGATAAATTTCGAGGATGGAATTTCTTTTAAGCGGGGAGAGAGTTGTCACTCCCCAATTTCCTTTGTTTTAATTTAAATTTAATTGTCTTAATTTTTAGGGATCAATTTATAAGAATTTGATGAATTTATGGTAATTTTTTTATTTTTGGAAGTTCATGGACTTGAGCTTGAGTTTGCCCACCTCTGCCAGTAAAAAAACATAAAATAAAATATGATTATGCTGGCTTGAACCCATGATATAGGGAGATGGCCGCCCATGCCCTAGATACTAAGCTAGGGCACTATTTATGTACTATTTCAAACATAATATCTACTAAACCTTTTAGACGGGGATTTAAATCCTTAAAATTCTTTCCCCATTTTCTGATTAAACCCAAATCTCTAACAACAAACCCTCGAATTATAAAACTATCATCGCTGACCATCATAGAACCACTATCGTCCGACCACCATAATCGTCACTGCCACCATTGTCATGCTAGTCATTATGTCCCGATCAAAACCCAAATGATCATTCATCGTAAAGGCATTTTATTTGTAATTAATCGATGTTTGAATTTAATCGGGAACCAGCAAGAGCCATAGAGGTTTTCACATTTTTTTCGTAGATTCTAAGCTATGATTTCCATACTGACACCACCATTGTAACCGACGACCTTCCTCGATTAAAACCCCTATCATTTTTCATCATAAACCATTGCCGATTACTGTGAATCTGCCTTTAATTGTTTCGACGAAAATAATCGTCGCTGGGAATATTTTCACGATTTCACGTTTTTTCCGCCATTTTCATGCCTCACTGTCCCCGTTATTGGGTTTCCCACTTTATTTCGACAAAAACACAGCCACCATCTTCGTCTCATCGACACTTTTGCTTCATCCACCATAGTAAGCTCGAATCGTTTATATCAGTTATTTCTTCGATGTTTGGTTAATACCTTGAAATAATTTGAGTAGTTTTTGTTGTGGAATTGCCTTGGGAGTAATCGGTTATAAAAAATGAACAATGTCATCACTGCACGCGCCCTACGTGTGTGAGCTTTGTCTGTGAGCTTAAGGGTTTGTTAAACCAACTGAACCGGGTTGAACTAACTGAACCGATCAACTAATCCGAGCCATTGATCGGGCCAAGCCATATGTCAAGCTGAGCCATGTAGAGAGTTGAGTCGACTGTTAAGCTAAGCTGATTACTAAATCGAATCATGTTGATCGAGTCATTGACCGTTGACCTGACCAAAGTTGACTTTGACTTTGACCAATGTTGATTTCGACCAAAAAGTCAAACTTTTAGAAAAAACATATTTTTATGTTTTTCGAAGTCCCGAGTCCAAGTTTGAAGGCTGTTTTACCAAATTCAAGCTTGGTAAGCTATTTTTCGATGTTTTATCTCTCGATTCAATATAAATTTTCATGTTTAAGTTTCGTTTTTGATGCAAATTATTTTGCCATGTATCCGAGAAATTATGAGACGTGTAATTAAAGTATGAGAATGATCGAATGAAGTTAAAATGATCGACTGATATGACTTGAAAGTCGAGGTAATACTTTACTACCCATAGCATGATATATGGTACAAGTTAGGTAAATGGATGATGTATAAGTAAATATGATTGGGTGGGGAATAACTATAATTTATTTTGAACTGATACTAATCTCGGTAAAATGATAAAAAAGCCCTTAAGATACAAATATGACAAGACTTACCTTTGATAGTGGAAATGACATGGAAAATTTTATTGGACTTAGTATAACCCTTGAACCAACTATTTAAGTTCCTGATCTGTTTGGAAAAAGACCCGACTATCTCGTATAATGTACTAGAAGAATGATAAGAAATAATTCAAGTTCAGTGGTTATTTGATAAAACAATTAAACCCATAAATCTTAGATTTTGATAATACCAGTTTAATAGTTCTAATGCAAAAAATACGAGGTTAAGAAATTACAAAATTACCCTTAAGAGGTGAAAACAAACATAATAACCTCAAGTACTAAAATGACTTAAATGCCATCGTGACTCGGAATAAGTGAATGAGTTTGGATAAACCCTGGAAATACCTATAAACCTAAGCATTGAATTGTCTCTAAAGGTCTTGGAGCACGACCCAAGTTCGTCAGTCTCTCTAGATACGATTGTAATACAGAAATAAATAATATCGTTATAATACATGTTTGTCCCTTTAAGATCAATTCTAATGGTGGTATGATGGTGATTAGTTCAACTAGTACAATTAGTATTGTGAAGTGAAATTTTTGAAGGATATCAGTCCAAATGATTAGTGAGTACCGCAGTGTTGAGATATGTTCAACATTTTTTGACCCAAAATCCTGATAATTTAATATAAATCCAAAGTAATACAAATTATCATTTTACCCTTATTGGGTTAAAATTTTAAGAATTCTTTAGGAAAGATAAATATAAAAAATACCCCTAAAAGCATGAATAATGGAATCACTCCTATTATATATGAATCTGAAATAATTCAGATGTAAGGTTCCTGAATATCTTTTTGATTCACCCAAAATCTTAAGTGGTTCCAACATATAAAATTCTACTTGTCTGATTTGATATGTTAATAGTTGAACCCTTTTGATAGGGATCTTGTTTATGAAACTAAATTAATTTACAAAAGTTTCAAGTTTCCCTTCCTGACAATTTCCAAGCGCCATAAAAAATACATGGATCCTCTAGTGTGTTCCCTGTGTTCAAAAATGTTTTCTTTTATTTATATAAACTATGATTTATGATATATGGTTTCTAATTATTAGTTTCTAATCTATGATTCCTGATTTATGATATAATTGTCTATATTCTGATCTGTTTTAATGGGGTACTATCTTGGTAAGTGTCTAGAGACTTTTAAGTTTAGTCAACTGGTAATTCCTGCCTGTTCTTATCTTCCATATTGAACTCCTAGATCCTAGTGTTCTAGGGTAAGTTCTTATGGATGCCTGTATCTTCCATATTGGAGTTCTAGATCCTAGTTACTATGACAAGTCCTTATGGATGCATGTATCTTCCAATTCGGAATCCTAAATTCTAGTGATCTAGGTAAGTCCTTATGGATGCCTGCATCTTCCATATTGGACTCTTAGATCCTAGGTGTCTAGGGTAAGTCCTTATAGATGCTTGTTCTGGGTATTTTATATGGTGGAAGGGTAGAGGGTATTACTGATTTAAAATTTATTTCCTCAAATAAACTACTATTGTTTTTTAAAACCATTTTCTATTTTATACGAACACACTATACTTCTCTTTCATACTCCTGAACCTGGTCCTTTGAACGTTTCCTTTGAATTATGAACCACCTGTTTGTTACCTGAAGAAATATAAGTAGAAACTCAGCTCATCATGAAAACTTGTAGATGACTGAACCAATGAGAAAATTTTATGCTTGGCATTTATTTGCATGTTCTTCAGCATCATTTGGTAGTTCTATATTACTGAGCTTTCCAAAGCTTACTCTTTTCCTTACCATTTCAGGTTAACTAGTAGTTCATGTACATTTTTCAAAATTAGCATTGGGAGTTTCTTCGGTGTTTTTGGCGAGTACGATACCTGTATAATTAGGGGGCATGTATGTCACATTTGATTTTTATACTGAGTTTAGAACTTGTACGATTTTAATTTTGTTTGTAATATATGAATGATTTTCTGAACTTGTATTTTATTTATAATTTTTTTATGATTTTACATGATTCAACAAAATTTTAAAAAATTTCCTGGAGATTTTATTGTGGGTCGCTTCAGTGACCTTAATGTGACACCTTAGATCGGATTGGGTCACTTGCATTGGTTTGGGGTGCTACATTTAGTGGTATCAGAACTTAGAATGAGTCGAGTTCTTCTAGGTAGATCGACTGGTTGATTGTCATAGGATGTCTATCAATATATGACCCTAGATTATAACTGTACTTCTCTAAGCCAGAACTCTAAGGTCGGTTCTCGTCTCCGAATTAAGTAACCTAAGTATTATATCTGTAAGGGCTCAACCTCTATTAAAAATGGATATTGTCAGCATTCATCCATATCTTGTAAAATGCCTCTTAGTAATGTGAGAGTTTCTAATTCAAAAAATTCTGATCCGACTCTTGATATGAAATTCGCTCTATAAACCTAACCCCGTAGCTAAGCTATATCGGTGGGACCTTGAAGTTAATTATAGGTCATAATAAAGGTAAAATTTCAAGATTTGGAACTGCTAATAAGTGAATCAAAGAGTAAAGTATTATGGTTTAAGTTTTGACAAGGTGATTTCTCTCCGAAGTTCGATATTGATGAATTGAATTAAAGGCTTTATTAGAGTCATTCTTGTTCCAATTTTTTGTGATTAAAGGAAATAGTTCATGTAAATGGTAAAAGGGTAAATCTCAAGGTGATTTTGTTGTATATGAAAGAAAATAGTTAGATTTGCTTGTTGTATTGAAGTCAAGTAAGTGTTGTTCGGGTTAAAGACATTAAATTAAGATATGATTTTTTCTTCGAGGAGAATCATGTTCAGATTTTGGAGTCAGGAAATGGGAGTGGTCTAATGAGAATGCACATATTCAGATGGTTAAGGTTTGGTTGAGGAATCGTAATCTTTTAAAAGGTACCTGAGAAATTGAGGAATTGATGAGAGCTCAGATTTTACATTTCTTTCATTTGGATAAATTTTGAGGACGAGATTTCTTTTAAGGAGGGAGAGAGTTGTCACTCCCCAATTTCTTTGGTTTTAATTTAAATTTAATTGTTATAATTTTGGGGGACCAATTTGTAAGAATTTGATGAATTTATGGTAAATTTTATGATTTTTGGAAGTTCGGGGACTTGGGTTTGAATTTTCCCACCCGTGCCAGTAAAATAAATAAAACAAAATGTGGTTGTATTGGATTGAACCCATGACTTAGGGGATGACCACTTATTCTCTAGCCATTAGGGTAGGGCACTGTTTATGTACTATTTCAAACAAAATATCTACTAAACTTTTTAGATGGGATTTTACATCCCTAAAATTATTTCCCAATTTTCTGATTAAACCCATTATCTAACAATAAACACCCCGAATTATAAAACCGTCGCCACTAACCATAACAGAACCACCGTCGTCCCACCACCATAAACATGCTTGTCATTTTATCCCTATCAAAACTTAGATGAACGTTCGTTGTAAATGCCTTTTGTTTGTTGTGAATCGACGTTTGAAGTTCACTAGGAACCAACAGCCATCGTAGAGGTTTCCATATTTTTTTCGTCGACTCTGAGATCTGATTGTCACACCGACACACCATTGTAACCGATGACCTTCCCCGATTAAAACCCTCTCCTTTTTCATCGTAAACCATTACCGGTTGCAGTGAATCAGCCTTCAATTGCTTTGATGAAAATAATTGTCGTCGATAATATTTTTATGATTTTGCATCATTTTCGTCACTTTCATGCCTCATTGTCCCCAATATTAGGTTCCCCACTCTATTCCGACCAAAACCCAGCCACCATCATCGTCTCACCGTCGCTTTTATTGGATCTATCGTAGTAAGCTTTGATCGTTTACTTCAGTTATTTCTTTAATGTTTGGTTGATATTTTGAAATAACATGAGTGTTTTTATCGTGGGATTGCCTTGGGAGTAATCGATCATCGTAAATAGATCTAGTCATCATCGCATGCGCCACCCTACGCATGTGGGCTCTGTCTGCAAGCCAGAGAGTATACTGAACCGGATGAACCTGGTTGAAGTGGATGAATTAGTAAACTAAACCGAGCCACTGATCGAGCCGAGCTATCTATCAAGTTGAGCCATGTAGAGAGCCGAGTTAGCTATCAAGTCGGGTTGATTATTGAGTCGTGTTGCGTTGACTTGACCAAAGTTGACTTTGACTTTGACTTTGATCAGGGTTAACTTTGACTAAAAAGTCAATTTTTTTGAAAAAGCCTATTTTATGTTTTTCAACGTCCCGAGTTTGAATTCAAAGTCTATTTTGGAAAATTCAAAATTGGTAAGTTATTTTTTGATGTTTTATCTCTCGATTCGATATGAATTTTCATGTTTAAGTTTTGTTTCTGATGCAAATTATTTTGCCATGTATCCAAGAAATTATGAAATGTGAAACTAAAGTACAAGAGAGATCAAATGGAGTTAAAATGATCGACCGATGTGGCTCAAAAGTCAAGGTAATACTTTATAACCCATTGCATGCAATATTGTACAAGTTAGGTACATGGTTGATGCATAAATAAATATGCTTAGGTTGCGAATAAATATAAATTATTCTGAATCATACTGATCAGGTAGAATGATGTAAATGCCTTTAAGATGAAAATATGACATGATTTACCTATGATAGTGGAAATGACATGGAAAATTTTATTGGACTTAATATAACCTCTGAACCAACTATTTAAGTTCATGATCTGTTCGGAAAAAGACCCGAACATCTCGTATAATGGACTAGAAGACTGATAAGAAATAATTCAACTTCAGTGGTTATTTGATAAAGCAATTAACCCATTAATTCTTAAATTTCTATAATATTCGCTAAATAGTTCTAATACTAGAAAAATTTGGTTAAAAATTATAAAATTACCCTTCAGAAGTAAAAATGACCAAAATAACCTACACTACTAAAATCACCTAAATACCATCGTGCCTTGGAATAAGTGAATGACTTTGGATAAACCCTGGAAATACCTATAAATCTAAGCATTGAACTGTCTCTAAAGGTTTTGGAGAACAACCCAAGCTCATCGGTCTCTTTGGATACAATTACAATACAAAAATAGATAATATAATTGGAATACATGTTTGTTCCCTCAAGATCTGTTCTAATGGTGGTAATGATGGTGGTTATTTCAACTAGTACAATCAGTACTGAGAAGTGAATTTTCTGAAGGATATCAGTTTGAATGATTAGAGAGTACTGCGATGTTGTGATATGTTCAACCTATTTTGATCTAGAATCCTAATAATTCGATATAAATCCATAATAATAAAAATTACCATTTTACCCTTATTGGGTTGAATTTTTAAGAATTCTTCTGGAAAATGAAAAGTCAAAAATACCCCTAAAAGCTTGAATATGAGAATCATTCCTGTTATATCTGAATCTGAATTAATTATGATGTAAGGTTCCTGAATACATTTCTGATGCACCCAAAATCATAAATAGTTCAAATGTATACATTTCTACATGTTTGATTTGATTTGTTAATAGTCAAACCCTTTTGATAGGGATATTGTTTCTAAAATTCAATTAATTTATAGAAGATTTATGTTTTCCTTCATGATAATTTCCAAACGCCTTCGAAAAATACATGTATCCTCTAGTGTGTTCCCTATGTACAAAATATTTTTCTCTGATTTATATAAATTATGATTTTTTATATTTGGTTTTTGATTACTTGTTTCTGATCTCTGATTCTTGATTTGTGATATTATTGTCTGTTATCTGATATGTTTTATTGGGGTACTATCTGGGTAGGTGTCTGGAGACTTTGAGGTTTAGCTAGTTGGTAATTCCTTCCTTTTCTGATCTTCCGTATTGAACTCATAGGTCCTAGTGGTCTAGGGTAAGACCTTATGGATTCATGTATCTTTAATATTGGACTCCTAGATCCTAGTTTGTATCTTCCATCTTGGACTCCTATATCCTAGTGGTCTAGGGCAAGTCCTTATGAATGCATGTATCTTCCATATTGGACTTCTAGATCCTAGAGGTCTAGGGTAAGTCCTTATGGATGTATGTTCTGGTGTTTTTCTTATGGTGGACGGGTGGAGGGTATTGTAGTGATTTAAATTTGATTCCTGAAATAAACTACTACTGTTTTTTAAACTATTTTTTGTTTTATGAGAACACACTAGACGCCTCTTTTAAACTCCTGAACCTGGTCCTCTAAATGTTTCCTCTGAACTATAAACCACCTCTCTGTTACCTGAAGAAATATCAGTGGAACCTAAGCTCATCATGAAAACTTATAGATGCCTGGACCGATGTGAAAATTTTATGCTTTTCATTTATCTGCATGTCCTTTAGTATTATTTGGTAGTTATGTATTATTGAGCTTCTCAAAGCTTATTATTTTACTTACCATTTCAGGTTAACGAGTAGATCATGTATAGTAATCGACATCAACATTAGGAGTTCCTTTGGCGTTGTTGGCAAGTACGATACTTGTATAATTAGGGGGCATGTAGGTCAGATTTGATTTTTATACTGAGTCTGGAACTTGTATGATTTAAATTCTGTTTGTAATATATGAATGGTTTTCTGAACTTGTATTTTATTTATAAATTGTTTTGTGATTTTACATGTTTTAACAAAAAAATTATTTTTTATGGATTTTTACTGTGGGTCGCTCCGGTGGCCTTAATGTGATACCTTAGATCGGATCACCATCATCAGTTTGGGGTGTTAAAACACATACATGACATGAATACATAAAATAAAGTGTTAAAACATGATTGATCACCTATGTTTGTGTTTTGTCCATATCCCCTCTCTAATTTTAAAAAACATAATATATGGCCACTTTCGTTTTTATTTAATTAAGATATTGTCACATTCATTTTTATTAAATTAAAATGTGGTCACCAAGGGTTCACTTTCGTTTTTATTTAATTAAGATATTGTCACATTCATTTTTATTAAATTAAAATGTGGTCACCAAGGGTTCACTTTCGTTAACAGACTAGGTGATGTGATATTTTGGTATAATCACACGTTTGATATCTGTTATTTACATATTATCCCAATTTAGTCATACTTTTAATAAATTAAAATAAATTTAATCATTCAATCAAATGATGTCATGTGTCACCATTCGGTTAAAGGACTAACTTTATTTTAATTTAATATATTTATTTTCGACCAATCATAGGGTGAATAGAAATCCTTGAATTTTAATGTTAAAATCTTAAATCTTTTAGTATAGAAAATAGATATCATAAACTCATGTGTAATTTGAAAACCTTAAACCTAAAAAATAACCTAGCATGTTTAGCTTTAATTTTTAATAAGTATATGGCTAATTAAAAGTTAGTTATTTAAATATCCACATTTAGGTGGTTCATACTTTATTTAAGAGTTAATTGCATCACATGTCCTCAAAGTGTGATTCTCATTTCAAATTGGTTCTTAAACTTTTAAATATTTCAATTTCATCCTTAAACTATGACTACATTCTAAATTAGTTCTCAAACTTTTGAACAATTTAATTTCATCCCCAAACTATTATATTCATTCTCAATTGGTCCCCCAAACTTTTTGAACACCTCAATTTCATCTCAAACTATATGTACACACTAATCACATCCCTTGTTAATGTACCGGAAAGCGGCATGATGAGTAAGTTAGATTCAGTAATGACGGAAAGTCTGGTGGTTTGAGAGTGTTAGTGAACATATAATGTATAAGACGTTCCACTACTTCAATGGGTATTGGGAGAAGTATTAAAAGAGCATTAGGAGTGTTTTTATCAGCAATGTCAGACTAATAAATTTTTTCGTAACGTCCTAGGTGAGAGGATGATCGGAAAAATGTCGGGTGAAGGGGGAATGACCTCACTTGACTTCAACAAGTTCGGTAGCGATTAACCGAGAAACATTCAATTGCCTTAGTGTGGCATCAGTTAATGAGTGTTAAAACATTCACTTTAGAGAAAAGACTTATAATAGTAACAAGATAATAATATTAATTGTGTAATAACCATAAGAGCCTTATGAGGTAAGATTCCATAAGACTTATGTCTATGTTTATCACTTGGGAAACACTAAGGACACTCGGGTTACTTTAGCAGTAGGACGATCATCTTGTGTGCATAGAGTATCTCAATATATTCAAGTCAGTACGAGAGCACTTTAGTTGCTAGTTGAACGTTTTATTGATGCTATGTGACCCAAACACGTTTCGAGTACTCTAGAGGAGTAGACTAGCTTCGCATGGTATTGATGTTATGTGACCCAGACCTAGCCTAAGATGCTAGGAAGGTGTCGTTGCTTTGTGATCCGGACCTTACCTAAGGTACTCGTGAGATACTGATGCTATGTGACCCTGATCTTACCTAAGGTACCTTTAGTAGAGGTGTGAGTCTCGTGATGATATGTGACCCCCAAGTTACACCATGATGCTTTCTTGTTGTTTGTGTGATGGTACTAGGCATATTTGTGATACCGGGTATTATCATTGTATGTTGCATGGTGATGCCTTACAGGATAATACTGAGGTTAGAGACCTAGCAGATGTTTACTCATGGCGAGGTCCTTAGCGGACACTAAGGGAAGCGTAAGACTTACACTAAAGAGGTAGAACTATTGAGCCTTACGTAGGTAGCACTTGATTAGGATCATGCTTGTACCTACTTCTTATTTCCATGTCTCATAGTATGCTTATGTTTATGAGATTCATATGCTGATCTAGATTAGCAATTATAATGTTGGGTTTTTAAGCTCAGTGTTAGAATGTTTTCTGTTGGCAAGTTAGTAGCTTGAGCAATTTGTGGGGCACTGTCACAGCAGGACTTCCAACATCTCCTTCGGAGTACTATATCGTAGTTTAGTGGCCATATGTATTCATAGAACCTTACTCATGTATTCAGATTGTATAAGAAAGAGTCTATAATATTTTATTTAAACTATGTGTCATAGAGCTCTAGTTTGTAAAATGTTTTATAACAATTATTTATGTTTTATTTATGATACCATTCAGTATGTTTGAAAAGAAAATGATCAAGTTTTTAAAATCAGGGCTTGCCTCGTTAGACCAATGTGACACTTTAGGCCCAATCGAGTTTAGGGTGTTACATGTTAGGTCATCTTTAGTTTGAATATTAGTTCAATAAGGTCTTTGTCCCTACCAATTTTTAGATTTAAATACTTAATAGATTCTTATTGTTTCAATATAAACCAATTTTGCTCTTCTCACCATTTGATCTTAACTTTGTCCCTGATACCTATCGAACTCCAAGTTTGATGTCTAAGAGGTTATTTGATTCCAAAGATGATATGGAATGCTATTTCTACTTCTATTTCGAGCCATGATTAAGTATTGTTATCTAAGACTCCGAAGATCTAACTAATCGAGTCTTGATTGTTTTAATACCATGCTGAATATAGTTGGCATGCCCTAGAGACTAACGTTTGTATACGGTTATGGTTATATTTATGGTGGGATGGAAGTATGTTTTGTGTTTTTTAAAAGACTTCGAGTGTTGACGAGACAGATGGATGCCCATGATATTATTTTGATTATATGTTACAGTGAAGAGGTGTTAGATTCATGTATCATCTAATTTCTAAGTAAATCTCTTGCTACCATTAATTGATTTTGTATATGAATTTGCTTCCATATTTGTTCGGATATAATCATGTACGCTCCTATATTTACTACCATTGAAGTTCGTTACATATTTTGAGACTATATGATATGTACAAATTTAGACTCGTGAATTCAGTTTTTCAGCTATAATAATTCAACTGCTACTTTTATGACTAAGAACAAAAAATAGAAATTAAAGTAAACACAACAATATTATAATGTATTTAGTAATAAAGAAACATATTAATAAAAATATCATTCAACACGCTTATATTGAGTAGACGAAAATGATCTTTCAACTAAAAGTATGTCATCACACAAAATTATGAAGGATAAAGTATATAAATGGTCACTGAACTTTTTAGATGCTTGCGTTTAGATCCCCTAACTTTTAAATCTTGCAATAAAGTCACCAAACATTTAGTTCGTTTGCAAAAGTTAGGGTAAATCATATAAATGGTCACTGAACTTTTCAGGCGCTTGCATTTAGGTCCCCCAACTTTTAAAACTTACAACACAATCATCAATTACATTCTAAACCCAAATTCTAAAATGCTACAATTACTCTATAATCGAATAATTATTTTGGGAATGGATTATGAAACAATTATTGTTGCTTCAACTTAAAAAAGCAACACTCTATAGTCGAATAATTATTTTATCACTTTTAATGATGAAAAACTTAATAAAGTAATACTCTATAATCAGAGACCATTTGTGTTCTATACCTAAAAAATAATGATAGTAATAATAGAATAATTGAACCGATACCGCATGCGTGCATGGCCATGAACATTTCAGCAGCGTCGAGAAACATTATTGGAGCAACAGTTACCTTGAATAACATCGATTTTTGGTAGAAATTCCTAGACAGTAGAAGTCTCACGTGCGGTAGTTTAATATACGATTAAGGAAAGGCGTTATCGAAAATATTATTATTTTTTAACATTTTCGGTAAAACATTACCCAAAACATTATTATTTCTACCGAAAATGTTATAATTGGTTTACCGGGTTTGTTAACATATCCAGTAATACACTACCTAAAATATTATTTTTCTATCAAAAATATTAATATTGGCCACTTTATCGAAAATCTTAAAAAACATTAATGTTTTAGGTAAAAAATATTGTTTTATTTAATTTTTTTTACCGAAAATGTTAAAAAATAATAATTTTTCTGATAACGCATTTCTTTAACTGTATATTAAGGCTGTTGTACTGCAGAACTTCCCCATAGACAGCAGTTTGCACGATTGAAAATTCCAAACCTGTTAACGATGATGCACGTGGCAAGTCTTCATTCACTACATTTTTATAGTCTCTACCATGGGAACGACTATGAGAGATTGAGATGTCAGTTTTTTTATCCTTTAATTCTAAAATAATATATTTTATCACAACAAAATAAATATAATTTTAGAATGTAATTAAAGTTTTTATTGTATAAAATGTAAATTATATGTGTTTTATTGAAAAATATCTCACTCAAAGGTGATTTAAAGGATAATATTAATACAACAACAACAAAATCTTATTCCCATATCCAATGGGGTAAGGGGAGGTAGGGTAGTAGGCTGCCCCCAATACCAAGTTGAGAGCAGCTTCCGTGGAAGACCTCCGGCAGTTAGAAAAATTAAAAGTAAAGATAGAAATGTCATGCATGTATAAATAAATAAATAAATAGTTGAACAGTCTTCATATGCAGTCTACATATGTGCGTCAGCAATGTGAAGTAATCCCTGCAAATAAATCCATGCATAAAAATCTCTGCATATAGACAGAAACGTAAGACCCGACTAATTTTTAAAAAGAGCAAAACTTGAAGTAAAGGATATACAAAATTCAACGATAGCAAGCAACGAGAAGGAATAAAGTCAAATGTGTTAAAACCTAAACTAAAGCAACACTACTCCGCTACCGTAGTTCTAAGCCTTCATAAATTCCAATGACAGAAACGTATAAAAAGAAGAAGTCATGGAAATTACTACAAATGCATAGAAAGAAGACAAAGATGATATACCCTGATCTTAAAGGATACTATTAATAATTTATTAAATGTTTTTAGTGATAAAAAGTATTTTTTAAAACTTTAAATTCAAACAATAGTTTCTGTAAGTCATATTGTCACACCTCAATTTAGAGGCTAAAATTTTAGAAATTATAATGTATTGATTTTAATTGGTATTTTGGGAGAAATTGAGAATTAAAGTGTAAAATCGCAAATTGAGCATACCGTTTTAAGAAGTGCAGGAAATTTAGTGACTAAACTCATAGTTGACCTATTTTTTATATGATGAACTATAAACCCCTTTCCCCGTGTGTTTCTACAGAACTGTTTCCCATTTTTTCTTCCCCTCAACCCTCCTTTGAGCTCCGATCTATTCAACATCCGACCACCGTTCGACAAACCGAAACCACCATCGTGTTCATTGTCGATCGATGAACAAAACCCCTCAAATCTTTTGTCGTGAATTGGCATCGTTCGTCGTAAATTTCAATCGAAAGTATCAACGGTTTTAACTCAATTTCCGTTGGTTTTTCGTCGATTCAGGTCGATCCAGCTACCCGTTTTCAACACCTCCCGCACCATCGTGTTCCTTGCATCGTTTCGAGTCCGTCGCTGTCCTTCGTGTCTCTGTCGTCGCCGAAGCGTGGAGGGGTGAGGAAATCAAAGTTTTCGACTTTTCAAAATCGAGCTCTCCACCGATCAAAATTGTGAAATGAGCTTGGTAAGTGTATCAAAATGCCATAAAATATTTTTAAGAATTTTTTCGGGAACTTTTCGGAAATTGTAGCACTGTTCACATGCCCCGCGCACTGCCCCTGCGCGTGGGGGAGGTTCGAAAACAGTTGGGGCAGTTGACTCGGTTTGACCTAACTTGTTTGACTCGGTTTAACCCGACTCGTTTAACCCGGTTTGACCCGACCCGACCCGACCATTGACCTGACCCGTTGACTTTGACCAAAAAGTTAAATTTTTTGAAAAGCCATAATTTATGTTTTTTGACGTCTTGAGTCCGATTTCGAAGTCTGATTTTCTAAATTCGAACCTGAAATCCTCGAAATTGTCAGTCAAACTCGTTGACTTTGACTTTGACCAAAGCATTAAAAGTTTCAAAAAGTCATATTTTATGTTTTTTGACGTCCTGAATCCGAATCCGAAGTCCGTTTCATCAAATTCAAACCCGATAAGTTGTTTTTGACTGATTAATTACCTGATTCGATCCGTTTTTTACAATTAAGCTCCGTTTTTCATAATTAAGCTCCATTTTTAATGAAATTTCTGTTGATATGTATCAAAGGAATTATTGGAAGTTGATTTCAAGATCGAGGGCGTTCGAATAAAGTTTAAATGGTCGATCAATATTACACAAAAATCGAGGTAATACATTACTATCTCTTTATGCTTTATGGAACATGTTGATAATGGATAAATGCATGGATATATATATATATATATATATATATATATGATTTGTCTATTATGCCTGTTTGATTATGGATGGATTTGAACCAAATACAGTTTAAGTGATAAATTATGAAAATACCCTTATGTTGTAAAAAAGACAAGAATTGACCCTGTAAGTTGGATAAGAACTTTGTAAAGACATATTGATCTGAGGAAACTACTGATGTGCATAGAAAATGTTAGTTTTGAATAGAAAATCTGGGTAACTGATTTCTAAACCCAAGATGGCTTGTACAAGATACTAGAAGTTGATAAGGAATAATTCCAAGTTCATATATTATTCGGGAAAACAATTAACACTAGGATCTTTAAATTATATTATTCTTGTTAAGAGTTTAATACTGAAATTATCTGGATACAAAATTATGAAAATGCCCTTGAGAGGTAAAAATAGTCTAAGTTGACCCTGAATGAGAAAGTACCCTGAGATTTCGTTCATATTCTGATAAATTATGGATTTAATGGTTAAGATCGTGTCTTTGTACAGAAAAATTCCTGATAACCTGTTTGTAACTTCTGAGAAGGCAGTTGACCTGAAAATCTCCGAGTTAAGAATAAATTATTAAGGGTGCTTTTTTGTCAGAATTATTCGAAAGAACTGGAAGTGATGATACGTTTGAATTAAATAATAAGATAAGATGGAAGGAAATGGTTGAAATACACTGAATCTGTAAAATGACCAAAATACCCCTGTAATGGAAATGACTCAAGAATATCACCAAGCCCAGGAATAAATGGATATCCTCAAGCTTTGAAATGAATGGAAAATCAATGAGCACCAAAATGACTAAAATGCCCTTATGGACTAGACTAAGTAATTGTCTTGGATTAATTAAGGAATCTAAATAAACATAGGTGTTGTACTACCTTAAAAGTTACGGAACAACTTAAGTGAGTCGATCAATACTAATGATATATTCGTACCTAAATGACATAGATATCACTTGAATCATTGTTCATCTCCTCAAGTTTGAATCGATGATAATTCTGGAAGTACGCAGCTCAGCTCAACTCAAGACCGCATTCAGTACTAAGAAATGGATATTCATTAGACAAATCAGCCACGAATACCAAATTGAACTGTATCCGAAATTTAGAAACGTCTGAATTACTCTGGAAAACTCTGAAGTAACTGAGATAGACTTGATTGCTAAATGAACTAAGTACCCTAAATGACTGAGGATTAGGTAAGTGATTGGGATAAGTCTAGAAACTTGGATGAACTTATATGATGTATCATCCCTATGGGTTATGAACCATAAATCAAGTACGTCGACATTTCTTGATATAGTTGAAATATGGAAATGAAATAAAGACCATTAGAATATTTGTTCATGTTCTTAAGATCCATTCAGCGATGACTCAAAAGATGGTTTATGGACAAGAATTGTTGGTATTAAAGAGTGAATACCCTAGAAGGGTAATGAATTGACCAGTTGACAAGCATCAGTTCTGGGAGTTGTTCAGCTCGAGTTGTTTGATAATCCGATCGATCAATATAAATGGTAAATGTCCTGAAACTTCGTTTCTCCCTTATCAGCTCAAATCACTCCAGCCATACCTGAACATTTTCATGATGCACATGAATCATAGTGGGATTCTAAAGTATCAATTTTAAATGTCTGATTAGAATGGCTAGTAATTGATTCTCTTCAATAGGACCTTGTTCCTAGAATCCGATCAAATTGCACAAGTTTCATGTTATACATATTGATAACTACAAAATGCCTCTGAAAAATACTTGGATTCTCTAGTGTGTTCCCTATATATTAATAAATTGTTTTATTATTTTAATATGTGGTATACTGAAATCTATGGTTATTGTTTTATGGATGCACCGACTTAATGGCGATGGCTTATGGAATTGTATCAATGTATAAATTGTATCTTGGAGATACTAATTGTAAAGTACAACTCTGATCAAGTTGGAAAAGTTTTATGGACCTAATGTGACTCTTAGGTAGGCTCTACGGCCCTAAGATGTTCCCTTAGGTTAACTCTTTATACAATGGTTTTAAACTACGAGTTTAGAAAGCTACACTACAATATGATTTGTGAGATTTATTGAACTATTATTTGTTTAGTGTACCTATTATGATTTTATCGCACTGTTGGAACACACTAGACATCCTATTCGATCTCCTGAAAATGTCAAACTATGAATGCTTCCTATGACTTAAGATCTTCATGGCTTCTACTTGATGAACTACTAGTGGAACCCCAGATTATCCCGAAAATTGGATTACGTCTGATTCAATAAGGAAATTATATGGCTTTCCATTTATCTGCATGTCCTATAGCATCATCTGGTAGTTCTGTATTATTGAGCTTTCCGAAGCTCACTCTATTACTCACCATTGCAGGTTAAAAGAATTGTATCAGTGCAGCTATCGACATCAATAAGGGAGTTTTTCTGGCGTTGCTTATAGAGTATGGTACATGTGATTAGGGGGTATGTAATTGTATTTTGTTTTATATGCGAGTCTGAAAATATGTTTTATTTATGAATGCTGATAAAGCAATTATGAGTTACATGTTTTAATAAAAGTTTTAAATTTTCCGAGCTTTTACAATAGGTCGCTCGGGTGGCCCTAATGTGACATCCCGGATCGGATCGGGCTATCCGCATCGGTCTGAGGAGAGTTACACATATATATGTACATTACCAATAAAATTAATTTTTCTAAATAAATATTATTTTACAATCATCTTAAATTATAAAAAAAATAAAGTAATAAAATAGTACTAATCATTTTCTTTTGTTTTCGGAGAAATAGAAGAATGATAATCTTTTAATATCAATTCTAAGAGAAATTATTTGATGAACCAGACTCATAACGTCATTTGTGGTTTTAATTAATGACAATCATAAATTTTAAAATTACTTTCAAATAACTACTCACTTTTAATTTATATGTAAGAAAGAGGTCAAGATTTACATTTAAAAAATGATATGAAAAAAACTATTAGTTGGGACCATGATAACATGGTGAATCGGACCATCTAATAATTTTTCAATTCTAGAGATAGTGACCGTGAGTTATAGTAGCACCGTACCACACCGAACTATAAAGGTGATATTATTAGCTTCATGCCAACTAGATTGTTTGCAACCACAAAATCCAAACCCATTCACTGCTACTTGCTTACTTACTAATGGAAGATAACAAAATAGGAGGATGAATGGCCCCCAGACAAAAGCACGACGTGTATTTGGATTAAGATCAAACCTTTTATTAAAAGTTATATATATCTTTTATATTTAAGCTGAATGATATTTGAGGTCTTCAAAATTTCCTATAATATTAATAAAATCTTTAATTTTCACTACTTCAAAGTAGATCTTTAATAGCGTTTTAAAACCAAATGCCACTAGTTTTTGGATATACCGCGGTGTTTATGGGAAAAACGCCACAAAATAACAACATTAGTGGCGTTTTTAGATAAACATACTACAACTCGTATTTTAGTGTCGTTTTTAAAAAAAAGCCGCAATTTCACATTACATTAGTGGTATGTTTTGAAGAAAGCGTCCCAATTTGACATTACATTAGTGTCATTTGTTTAGGAAACGTCGCAAGTGTTCAAAACATTTAACCTATCAGGTTCCAAATCCCATCCCCTTTTGTTTTGCCCTATTTTACTTCAAGTACCAGTCTTCTTCACACTCTCTTCGTGCTCTCCGCCATATTTTACTTCCCCTCCCATCTCCTTTTGTTTTGCCGCCTTCAACACCACACTCTAATGGCTTCCCTTGCTGTTTCTTCATTCTCCATGCAACCTCGCCATTCCCTGGTATTTCCTCTCTCTTATCTGTTTCCTTCTTCGGATTCATTTCCTCTTGCTTCTATTTGGCCTTTTCTATCGTTTTATAACTGTCCAGCATGAGGATTTAGAATTGATTTTGTTTGTTATACTCTTTCATTGCTGATTTTAAGTTTCAGTTATCTGAGATTTGAATTTTTTTTTTCTGATTTAAAGAGCAAAATGCTAAAATTGTTATTGTTTGAAGAACAAAATGCGTGGCCCGACTTTTATATCCCACAAGTTTGTTGAAATTGGTATACATTGAAGTTTTTTTTTTATCAATTATTATTTTTCTTAACTATTTTTTAGAGGTGAAGAGCATGTAGATAATGTTTTAATATTCTTTTTTCTTTTCGTGTGAATTTTAACTTTAACAGGCTACTAGCAGTGTTTCTGGGTTGAAATTGGTTCCATTTAAGACCCAGGGAAGAAGCAGCCTCTCCTTTGGGTTGCGTCAAATGCCTTTTCGCTTGCGGATTTCCTGTGCTGTATGTTTCTAATTAGAGATGTCCATTTTCTGAACATTATCATTAATTTCATATCGTTTTTCTTCTAATGGGTTTAGTTTAAGGAGATTGAAAAATGGGGTCCCAAGAAAGGGGTAATCACCCAAACAGATGGACAGGTACTTTGTTTTTACCTCTTGCTTATTGATTTCCAGGGTATCAAATAGCGTTTCGAAAACGCTATAGCGGCTGCGATATTGCAGTCGCGTCATCGTCCGAAACTGCTATTCATGGTTTTTGCGGTGGGTCACGGATCCACATTGATTGCGGTCGATTGCGTCCGTAAATTAACGGGAAACAGACGATTGTGCAGATAACAGGACGCAATCACCGTTATTCAACCGTGGTTGATTCACTGCAATCAACCATTCAATCGTATAGAAAAACAAAAAAGAGTGAAATGGGATTTTGAACCATATAAAAGATGCAATCATGGTCACTGACAATCAAAGCTCTGTGAACACCCATCTTGATGGTGAAGATTTACCCGTATTTATCAGCCATTTTGTTGAGGATTATGTGGGTTGGTTTGGGTCCTCTTAGGAGGTGGAGATGGCCGATTACATGCCATGAATTTCCAGCTTCTGGTGCTTCCCCCTTTCTCTTCAACACCTTCAAAGTGTTCTTGAATATCCATATAAACGAGGAAAGAAAGATTATTGAAGCGAAAATGGTTGAAGTTGATGAAAGTGAATGAAAAATATCCATCTCATAGGTAAGGTTGTGTTTTGAGAAATCTTTAAGGAAGGATTCAGTAATGGAAGCTAAAATTCTTCACTAGGGAGATTTGGAGTTTCAAACATGGAAGAGTGAAATAGATGGGGTGAAAACTGAAAAAATTTGAACAGGGGAATGGGGATGGGAAGAAACGAAGAAGATGGGTTTGAGAGAAGTGGGAACTGGGAAGAACTGAGAAACTTCTCGGCCAAATAGTTATATAAAAAGAAGAAAATAGGAAAAATTATTTCATGCACCACTAATGAAAATTTGTTTTACAAGCTAGGTTCTAAACCTTCTAAACTTCTAATATTGTCATATATTTTATTTAAGATTTATGAGTTAGCATTTTAGAATTTAAGGTTTATATTTTAGAGTTTAAATGTTATAGATTGGAGTTTAGAGTTCTTAAATAGGACACACAATAATATTAAAGTTCAAAAATTTCCCTGTTAAATTTTATATATTCAGACCAAATTGAAAAAAACCATAAAAATATTAAAATCATATGTGATCGTTAATTAATTATCTTATCCTATTATCGGATTTTTAAAGTCTTCTATTTGGTTAAAATATATTATATATATGTCAATTTCTCTTAGAAAACATTTTAAAAATCTTTAAAAATGATTCCTTATAATTATAATTATTTTTATTGTGTTTTAAGATAAGTTGAGTAAAATTTAAAAAATTCACGGCCGCGACACCTGCAATGAACGCGATGGCATCCGTTATGTCCGCAACCGCGATAAATGCGACGCGATCGAAAACGTGACCGCAAACGCTTTTCATCTCGTTTTTCTTCGATGTAGTTGAATAAACTCCCATCCCACTGTCTTTTTTGCAGAGAAAGCTATTGAGGTTGCCCATGGAGCAACTAACAGATCTGTTACTTTTAGGGACATGCGCCAGACCGTGGCTGTTGTGAACATCAGGGGGCCACCATTGACGGTTGCAAGGCCAAAGGATCAGCCTCCAGATATGGATCAGGAATCCAACGAGAACCCAACTTCAGAGGATGTTTCAGCACTGCGCAGAGGGACCAGGGAGAGGAGAGCTCCACGTGGCTTAACTGATTTTTTCGTTATTTAATTTGTTTTGTAACCATTTTCCTAGCTGAGTTGTTAAAAAGGGCTCGAGGATGAGCTACAGTAGCAGGGGAAAACCTAATTTTGAGTTGTCTTCTCTAATATCTTCTATACTTTTCTCTCCTATCTGATTCTTTCTCCATTATCACGGTAATTTCATAACATTTGGTGCTCTCGTTGAGTTTCCAAACATGGTGACCCACGCAGATTCCATCTGTGCTCTTCAAGATGCGTCAGCCCACCATGACCAAACACTCACCTCCCTCGAAAACCATGTGGCGAAGCAGGAGCAATGGAACGCCACCGCACAAAATACCCTTCAGGAAATGTCTCTCCTCCTTCAGAGTGTTGAAAATGCATGTCACCGAAAGTGCCAAGCAAGTTCGCATGAATAGTCAAACAATATTAATGCATCGAAAGTTTGTTTGGTTTTTAGTTGAATTTGGACAATGGTAAAATCTCAATTTTAGTCATTGTAATTTAGGATATTTACAAATTAGTCCTTAAGCTTCAACTATAAATACCCTAGCTCATTTAGCTTCAAAACCATCCCAAAGCATTCTAGATTTCTTCCAATACTAGAGAGAATTTAGAGAGTTTCTTGAGAGTTGTTTTCTCATATTTTATCAAGAGAGAATTATCATTGTTTTCTCCTTGGTAGATCGAGAAAAGTTATAATTCCTATTTTCTCATAGTGAAATTCTTCTACCGTTGCCCGTGGTTTTTACCTTAAATTTTTAGGGGTTTTCCACGTAAATTTTGTGTCTCTTTTATCTTCATTTTATTTTCTCAAATTATCAGTTGCGATTTTTCTCTATCCGATAGCCGTCTTCCGCAACAATTGGTATCCGAGCCAGATTAGAGTGTGTAATATCTGCTTATTGTCTTTGTGGTTGCCACCAAAAGGTGGATCCTCTAACATAAGAAAGTAAGAAGTTATTACTCATTCTTTGAAGGTTCCAGAGAACTATCCAGGATAGTGAAATAGTGGGAGCTATCCGTAAAAGAAGATATGACAACGAAATTTGATATTGAAAAGTTTAATGGGAGAAATTTCTCACTGTGAAAATTAAAGATGAAGGCCATCCTAAGGAAAGACGGTTGTCTGGCTGCTATCAATGAAAGGTCGGTGGATTTCACAGATGACAACAAATGGATCGAAATGGACGGGAATGCTATGGCAAACTTTCATCTAGCATTAGCAGATGAAGTATTATCAAGCATCGAGGAGAAGAAGATATCTAAGGAGATATGAGATCATCTCACCAAACTGTACGAGGCCAGAATCTACTTCAGTGACAGAGCACTTAAATACACTGAACACTTTATTTTCTCATCTTACATCCTTAAGCTGTAAAATAGGAGAACAAGAACGTGATGAACTTCTACTTCAAAGTCTACCGGATTCATATGATCAACTCATCATCAACTTGACAAACAGTAATGTCATCAGTCTAGTCTTCGATGACGTTGCAGATGCTATTCTACAAGAATAAAATCGGTGCAAGAACAAGGAAGACAGACAAGTAAATTTACAACAAGCAGAAGCGTTGACAACGACGAGAGGGAGATCAACAGAACGTGGCCAAAGCAGCAGTCACAAACATGGTAGATCGAAGTCGATGAGCAAGAATAATTTAAAGTTCTACAACTGTGGAAAGAAGGGTCACTTGAAGAAGGATTGTTGTAGTCTAAATAAAAACTTCAATCCACAAGGCAATACCGCAAACACTTCAAATGATGGAGATGCTCTATGTTGTGAAGCGTCAACCACCGTGGAAGGCAGAAAAAGATTTGCAGATATATGGCTCATTGATTCGGGAGCGACATATCACATGACCTCAAGAAGAGAATGGTTCCATCATTATGAACCTGTCTCAGGAGGATATGTGTTTAGTTGCAATGATCATGACTTAGAGATCGTTGGTGTGGGAACCATCAAATTAAAGATGTATGATGGAACAATTAAAGTTGTTCGAGATGTGCGGCACGTGAAAGGCCTGAAGAAAAATTTAGTATCCTACGGATTGTTGGATAATAATGCAAGCAAGTTTGAAACACGAAAAGGAATCATGGAGGTGTTCCGTGGAGCGCTTGTGGTGCTGAAAGGCGAAAAGATAGCATCAAACTTGTACATGCTGAAGGGAGAGACTTTGCTAGAAGTAGAAGTCTCTGTTGCCTCATGTAGTTCAGATTTTGCAATGCTATGACATCAGTAACTTGGACACATGTCAGAACAAGGAATGAAAGTTCTTGTGGAGCAAAAGCTACATCCAGGCTTAACAAAGGTAACACTTCCTTTGTGTGAGTATTGCATAACAAGTTAGCAGCACCAGTTAAAATTCAACACGTCAAATTCTAGAGGCAAAAGTGTTCTAGAATTGGTTCATTCTGACGTATGACAAGCATCAGTTACATCCCTAGGTGGAGTAAAATATTTTGTCTCATTTATTGATGACTACTCCAGGAGATGTTGGTTGTACCCTATTAAGAAGAAGTCAGATATGTTTTTAACTTTCAAAATCTTCAAAGCGCGGGTGGAACTTGATTATGAAAATAAGATCAAGTGTTTCAGAACAGATAATGGAGGAGAATACACAAGCGAAGAATTTGATAAGTTTTACAGGAAAGAAGGCATGAAAAGACAGTTCACAGTGGTGAACACTCCTCAAAAAAATGGAGTGGCAGAGCGGATGAATAGAACCTTGTTAGAAAGAACAAGAGCAATGTTGAGGGATGCAGGCCTAGAAAATCATTCTGGGCAGAAGCAGTCAATACCGCCTGTTATTTGGTGAATCGAGCTCCATCAACTGCAATAGAGCTGAAGACACCAATGGAGATGTGGACTGGTAAACCAGCTGATTATTCAAACCTCCATGTATTTGGAAGTATTGTATACGTGATGTACAACTCCCAAGAAATTTCAAAGTTGGATCCAAAATCCAGGAAATGTAAATTCTTGGGGTATGCTGATGGTGTAAAGGGGTATCGCTTGTGGGATCCCACTGCCCGCAAAGTGATCATCAGTAGGGATGTTATCTTTGTAGAAGATAAGCTACAAAGAAAAGAAGAAGATGGTAGCGCTGAAAAGTCAGAGACTACACAGATACATGTGGAAAAGGAGTTTGAATAAGGAGATTCTTTTGAAGCAGAACCATCACATTATGAACAAGAACCAGAGAGTTCTGAAGCTCCAACAACTCGTTAATCAGATCATGTGAGAAGACGTCACAATTGGCACTCAGATTATGTTATAGAAGGTAATATTGCATACTGCCTTTTAACAGAGGATGGTGAGCCATCAACATACCAGGAGGCAATAAACAGCTCAGATGCTTCACTATGGATGATGGTGATGCAAGAGAAAATTGAAGCCCTTCATAAAAATATTACATGGGACCTTGTGCCACTACCACAAGGAAGGAAGCCAATTGGTAACAAATGGGTCTTCAAAATCAAGCGAAATGGTGACGATCAAATTGAGAGGTATCGTGCAAGACTGGTGGTCAAAGGATATGCTCAAAAAGAAGGTATTGATTTCTATGAAATCTTTTCTCCTGTGGTTCGACTAACAACAGTTCAAGTAGTTTTGGTAATGTGTGCTACATTGAACTTACATCTAGAGCAGCTAGATGTTAAAACAACTTTTCTTCATGGAAATCTTGAAGAACATATTTACATGCTCCAGCCTGAAGGTTTTGAAGAAAAAGAAAAAAAGAACTTGGTTTGCAGGTTGAACAAATATCTATACGGTCTAAAGCAGGCGCCGAGGTGTTGGTATAAGAGATTTGATTCCTTCATTATGTTCCTTGGATACAACAGACTTAATGCAAACCTTTGTGCTTATTTCAAGAGGTTTGGTGATAACGATTTTGTTATATTGTTGTTGTATGTGGATGACATGTTGGTTGCAGGACCCAATAAAGATCATACTGAAGAATTGAAGGCACAACTAGCTAGGGAATTTGAAATGAAGGACTTGGGATCAGCAAACAAGATTCTAGGGATGCAAATTCACCGAGACAGAAGTAATAGGAAGATTTGGCTTTCACAAAAGAAATACTTGAAGAAGATCTTGTCACGATTCAACATGCAAAATTGTAAGCCAATTTTTATCCCTCTTCCTATTAACTTCAAATTATCCTCCAGTATGAGTCCTAGCAGTGAAGAAGAGAGGATGGAGATGTCTCGAGTACCGTATGCATCATCAGTGGGAAGTTTAATGTTCGCTATGATATGCACAAGACCAGACATTGCACAAGCAATGGGAGTGGTTAGTCGGTACATGGCGAATCCATGCAAAGAGCATTGGAATACAGTAAAGAGGATCCTGAGATACATCAAAAGGACCTCAAATGTTGCATTATGTTATAGAATATCAAACTTACTAATCAATGGGTATATAGATTCTGACTATGCAGGAGATTTGGATAAAAGAAAATTTACTACAGTATATGTGTTCAAAATTGCTGGTGGGGTTGTAAGTTGGGTTTCAAAATTGCAGTCAATTGTGGCTACATCCACAACAGAAGCAGAATATGTAGCAGCTACACAAGCCAGTAAGAAGCAATTTGGTTGAAGATGCTATTAGAGGAGCTTGGGCACAATCAAGAGTATGTCTCTCTGTTTTGTGACAGTCAAAGCGCCTTACATTTAGCAAAGAATCCAATATTTCATTCAAGGACAAAGCACATACGAGTTAGGTACCATTTTATTCGTGAAAAAGTGGAAGAAGGGACGGTAGATATGCAGAAGATCCATACCAAAGACAACATAGCAGATTTTATGATGAAGGCGATCAATGCTGATAAATTTACTTCGTGTCGATCCTCTTGTGGCCTGTCAGAGACATAAGCAACATGATGGTACAAGGTAGAAAGAATGGTGTGAAGATATGATTGTTTCAATCAAATCTTCAAGTGGGAGATTGTTGAAAATGCATGCCACCGAAAGTGCTAAGCAAGTTGGCATGAATAGTCAAACAATATTAATGCACCGAAAGTTTGTTTGGTTTTTAGTAGAATTTGGACAATGGTAAAATCTCAATTTTAGTCATTGTAATTTAGGATATTTACAAATTAGTCCTTAAGCTTCAACTATAAATACCTTAGCTCATTTAGCTTCAAAACCATCCCAAAGCATTCTAGCTTTCTTCCAATACTAGACAGAATTTAGAAAGTTTCTTGAGAGTTGTTTTCTCTTTTTTTTATCAAGAGAGAATTATCATTGTTTTCTCCTTGGTAGATCGAGAGAAGTTGTAATTCCTATTTTTTCATGGTGAAATTCTTCTACCGTTGCCCGTGGTTTTTACCCTAAATTTTTAGGGGTTTTCCACGTAGATTTTGTGTCTCTTTTATATTCATTTTTATTTTCTCAAATTATCAGTTGTGATTTTGCTATATCCGATAGCCGTCTTCCGCAACACAGAGCACTCCAATCAGTTGAATCTATCGGTGGCGATCTTACAGCTGATAGTACAGTTCCGAAAGGCAAAGTAAAGTTGTGAATGGACGCCGATAATGGTTTTCCATTTCCTCCAATGCCAGTTCATGTAGAACTTCCCCTTTTCACAAGAGATGATCAAGAAGAGTGGATTGCCTCTGCCCAAGATTTTTTTTAGTTTTATTGTACCGATGATCATCATCATGTCACGATGGCTTCATTTTGGATGACAGACATAGCCAAGAAGTGGTTCCGGTGGATGCAAAGGCAACGACAACTTGCGGGTTAGAACCATCTCGTGGAGGCCATCCGCAAACAGTTTGTGGTCATGGAAATCGAATCTCCAGCAGGTCATCTATCGAAACTTTTGCAGACGACCACGGTGGCAGATTATCAGTCCCGTTTTGAGGATCTAGCCCTCTGAACTTCTAATTTATCAGATGAGGTTTTACTAGATTATTTCAAGTTTGGACTCCGATCCGATATCAAGAATGAGGTTCTGGCTCATCGGTCGACGTCAATGATAGAAGTTGAGGCACTGGCCAGATTTCATGAAGCTCGGTTACAGGATCGACGCTCGGCAGGTAGATTTACTGGTTCTAAATTGCCTCCCCTGTTACCAACTCCCACGTCACCATCTCCTGATTCACAGAAGCAACCTGGTCGACCCCCACTATTAGACTAGAATCCATCTTCCTTACCAGTTGTTCGACGTATTTCCTCAGCCGAGGCGCGGGAACGACTGTTAAAAGGGTTGTGTTATTATTGCGATGAGCAATATACGCCAGGCCATAAGTGCAAGACGCCTCAGTTATTTTTGCTCGACGATGATACACTAGAAGACGAGCCAATCGGCCTACCCATCGATCAATCCCAATTACTGGCCTCCGCTGATATTGTTGTTCCTCTTGCTCAAGAGCATTCAATGGTCTTCTTTAATGCTATCGCTGGCTACCATACACCTACCACACTACGAGTGCACTACACAATCCAGGGTAAGTTGGTTCGTATTCTCATCGATGGAGGCAGTATAGTACCCGCAACTTCATCCAATCTCGTGTGGCGAAGTACCTCCGGTTATCAGTTACAACCACACCACACTTTAACGTGTTGGTTGGTAATGGCCACAGGTTACAGAATGAAGGTTGTGCTCGAGATGTTACGGTGTTAGTTCAAGGCACTGAGTTGATTATGAACTTCTATATTTTGCCATTGGAAGGCGCCGATGTCATGTTAGGTGTGGCTTGGATGGCTACTCTTGGACCTTTCACCATGGACTTTTCCAAGTTAACATTCAAATTCCGATATGGAAGTTCAACCACTTGTTGGCAAGACGAGACTGAATTTGGACCACAGCAAATTCAGCTCAATTCTCTTCGTCGGATGTCTGATACAGGAGCCATTGCGGCATTCTTTCGACTACATACGTATGATTCACATACTACAGATTTCCCTGAGTTACCAACTGATTTAAGTGAATTACTTACTGAGTTTGCCAGTGTGTTCAATGCATAGTACAAAATTGTTGTTGCGGATTTCGTTATGGATGCGGTTGTGGTGTCGCGATTATGGATGCTATAGACGTTACGTACCGTGTTGCGGCTGTCGCGGGCGTGATCTCTTCCTCAAAAATCACAATACGTCTAAAATATTATATTTATACATTTTACAATTATCTTTTAATATACTAATATTAATATACTATTTTAATATTTTATTTTGAAAATAAAAATTTAATTTCACAGATAAAAATTTATTAAAAACAAATATAAACCATAGAAGTAATATCATACTGGATAATGGGTAATAACAATTGTAATGTTAATGAATAACATATAAACAATATCATTAAAATCATATCAAATTTTTTATATTGTAACATAAAAATGTTTATTTTACATAACTTAGAAAGAAAAAATATATATATAACTACAAGTATAAAAATTCTATATCTTACAATTTACCACAAAATGAATGGCTTGACGGGTCTAAAGCATTTCTATCTTCATCATTGTCTTGGTTTTGATTCCTTTCTATTCCATGTGAAGAAACATCACATTATGTGCATCATAAGATGCATCATTGGTATGAAAAATGTTGGATGATAAAATTTTATAGTAAATAGATTAGATAAAGTTTTATAGTAAATAGATAAAATACATATATTATTATAGTTTTATAAAGTGAATTCCTCTCTTATACAAAATTTATATAATAATAAATAAACATGTAATTATGATACTTAATGTTAATATAAAAATTTAATTTAAAATTAATCACGTCAATTTTAGATGTGAGAAAAATTCAATTTAAATTTAAATTATTTTTATTTTAAAATAACGTTAATAAATAATTTAATTAAATCAAATTTAAGTAACTAATTTTAACATAACTATTACGATATTATTTATGATATATATTTATAATCCAGTTTTAAAAATTAAAATAAAACAATTCATCTATGTAATTTTATATTTCGGATAATTTAAATTTTGTTGCGGCGTTACGGCGCAATTTATTGCGTGTTGCAGTGTTACGTAACGGGTTTTGACCGCAACAATCGTAATGTGGTTCTCTTATCACGTTGCGTCGATACTGTGCCGCGATAACCTTAAAAAATGTTACGATGCGGGCGTTACGCTGCTTTGCGGCCGCAATTTAGTACTATGGTTTAATGTGGTTCCTGGAATACCACCTCAACGTACTACGGACCATGCTATTCACATCGACCCCTCAAGCAAACCGGTTAATGTTCGTCCCTATCGTTTTCCGCACTTTCAAAAGACCGAGATCGAGAAACAAGTTCGACAGATGCTCGAGCTTGGAGAGATTCGTCAGAGCACTAGTCCATTCTCCTCTCCGGTGTTGTTGGTCCGAAAGAAGGATGGAACCTAGCGCTTTTGCGTTGGCTACCGCGCTCTCAATGCCATCACCATTCGCGATAAGTTTTCTATTCCTACGGCCGATGAATTATTTGATGAACTGGGCAAATCTCACACTTTTTCAAAGTTTGATCTGTTGGCAGGATATCATCAGATCCGCGTTCGCATGTCTGATGTACACAAAACTGCGTTTTGCACTCACGATGGCGAGTTTCTCGTTATGCCGTTTGGATTGAATGCTCCTTCGACGTTCCAAGCCACAATGAACAAGATCTTTCGGCCGTATCTCAGGAAGTTTGTCCTCGTTTTCTTGGATGATATTTAATTTGTTTTGTAACCGTTTTCCTAGCTGAGGTTGTTAAAAAGGGCTCGAGGATGAGCTACAGTGGCAGGCCAAAACCTAATTTTGAGTTTTCTTCTCTAATATCTTCTACACTTTTCTCTCCAATCTGATTCTTTCTCCATTATCACGGTAAATCTATAACAGTGGCTGTTGGTGTCATTAAGAGCGTCGAGAAGGACCCAACCGGAGCCAAGGTCACCAAATCTGCCGCCAAGAAGAAGTGAGATTGCATTTTGAGCAATAATTGTGAGTGGAAGGATAGATTTCTAAGACTTGCTTTTATTTTTGTTTAGTTTATAAATGGCGCTTTGTTGGACCAATTCTGATATGCTTTATCCGTTGTCATGTTTTGTTTTAGACTTTGGTCATTGTTGTTGAATCTATCTTTAGTTTTGTCTTGCTCAAAAAAAAAAGTTACAATTCTGATCTCCATTTGTTCCATGGTTCCAGTTGGAGATAATTCACCTCCATTTGAAGAGCTGTAATTCAGTGCAGAACTAAGTGCAGAAGATGGTAATTTAAACAAATTACTGGCACTTTTTATCTTCGAGTTTTCTTTTAGATCATATTGACAAATGTAATGAAAAGAAATCTCCATGTTTAGACTTTCATGCGTCTTCCGGTTTTGTTCCCCAGTCGTGGATGTGTTGAACTCTTAACCTAATGCCTTGTGTGTTTTGTTGGCAGTGTAAGCAGATAGTTTTCGAGTAAAAAAAATCATCCTTTGATCGGAAACTTCTGTAATTTATGTGTAGTTTTAGCTTTCTTTTGCTAATAGTTTAAGCAATTACCATGACAGAGGAAGTCGGGTGGAGCTGCTGAATTTACTTATAAAATACTCAATTTTTGGAGAGATCAAGATGTTAGACTCAAAGCTGGATATGAAGTACTTGTGAAGGTAATACCATTTTAGAATGCTTTTTGTAAGATATATTCCAAACTGAAAATTTTCCATGTATGAGATGTTGTTTATCATATATGTTTTTAGTGATTAGTTTCTTTATCTTGATCCACAAAACATAAATTCCATTCATGCAATTTATCTTATAAATGCTTATTGTTTTCTTTACAAGTTGTTGCAGCCGATGGCTTATATCCCAACCATAACAAACTACACGCAGCTCTCGTGGGATAGAAGCTGTTCATTTGGCATCTGGTCGAACTGTATGCAAAGTAAATTGCCACTAGAAGAACGTTTTTTTTTATTGAAAGAGAAAGAACATACATTAAATTTTAGTGAACAATGTTGACCTATTTTACATTTCATTTTAATTTTTATAAATTTTGATTTATTTTTCTACATAATTTGTATCGTAATTAAATTTTAAGTTTATTTATTAGATAATACTACATTATATTAAATTTGTGTAAAATAAAGTAGAAAATTTTATATACGAAATTAGTTAACCATAGCGGCGTTTGTGCCACTAGAAGTCATGTTCTTTTGCGGCATTTTGTGATGGAAACACCACTAATGGGGTAAACATTTGCGGCGTTTGTAAAAAAACGTCATTAAATATCATAACATATAGTGGCGTTTAACGAAATAAACGCCACAAAAGACAAGGTAATTAACGGCATTTATAAGCAAAACGCCACTATAAAGTTTGACCTTTCGTGGTGTTTGTAAAAAAACACCACTATAGAGTTTGACCTTTTGCGACGTTTTCTCTTCACAAACGCCACTAACTGTTTTGGCTCCCGTTTTAGCAGCATTTCTTGTGGCATTTTTACTTGCGCTGATAATATTTTTAGCGGCGCTTAAAAATACCGCTAAAAACCTACTTTGTTGTAGTGTTTTTTTAATATTTAATGTAATCCTTAAATTAAAAAAATAATTTGATTATTTAACCAATAGAATTAAGCTAGCAATTCATCAAACTCTCAAATCATTCAAAACAACTAGAAAAGAACCATAAGGCATGAAATTACTAAATCACCTTTGAGCATAATGTACTCTAACATGATGGTAGATCTAGAAATATTTTTAGGGTGTACACATCTATATTAACCATATAAAATTTTTGTATAAAGTGAGTACAATTAATAAAGTTTGTCAATAATTAAAGGTAATTCAGATTTCGTGTCCACTTTACCTTAAGACAGACATGCGTCCTCCACTGCTATAAGATAAGAAACATTCAAACCAAGAAAAAGACTTTGAATAATTCCTAGTATGGTTATTGCGTAATGTTCGTTGGAATTATGTATGTTTGAGTTAAGTACAATAATAGTGATTAGTTATGATGGTAATCGATGATCCATGACCTATGTGTTAGATTTGGCTTGAAATTAAGTTGGCAAGTTGGAAATTTCATCTTGGTTGGTAGCCAAACTTTGAACATGGGAATTTCATATTTGGTGGCTAACTTGTACACATTGGAAAATTCTTTGGTAGGTGGCCAACTTATTTTTCATGTTTAATCCCTAAAATATTATGTTATTTATAAGTTTAGTTCTTAAAACTCAACTATAAATAGGCCTAAGTATTTCATTAGAAATCATCCCAAAAACAAGTTCTCTCTTCCACTTGTTTTCTTCATTCTCTCACTTTGGGAATTCTAAAGAATTCCATTTGTTGTAATATTTATTGATAGTGAAGCTATCATCCGGTGTGGTGCCCGAGGAGTAGACGATATTCTCGTTGAACCTCGTAAATTTGGTGTGTTCTCTCCTTTATTGTTATTTATTCGATTTTTCATTGTGTTTCAATATTCAATAGTTTGACAGGTTTATCTGTTGTGCAACCTTTGGTGGTTTTGATCTTGACATTTTAGGTCAATTTTGAAACTACGTTCATATGGGAAATATCCTGATTTCCCCAATAATTGGCATCAGAGCTTCGGTTAAGGTTATCCTGGTGGTTCCGTTGCTGAAAAGATACAGTTCGTGATATTGAATATTATTCGTTAGAATCAAAATGCCAAAATACGGATCAGTTGAGACATCAAGCACTTCATCTGGACCTGTGAGGAGGGTGATGTCAAATGCAAATTTCTCGGTGGAGTTGTTCGATGGTTTCAGTCATTTTGGCATGTGGCAAGGCGAGGTGTTAAACACTTTATTCCAACAAGGTCTAGACATCGCCATTGAGGAAGAAAAGCCCGAATATATGGAGGAGAAAGAATGGGGAACAATCAATCGTTTGGCATGCAGCATGATTTGATCTTGTCTTTCCAGGGAGGAGAAGTATGGCTACATGAACGAGACTTCTGCAAGTAAGATGCGGAAAGCATTGGAGGAAAAATTCCTAAAGAAAAGCTCTTAGAATCGTCTCCACATGAAGAAAATATTGTTCAAATTTGATTATCAACCAGACACCATTATGAATGAACACATCACTGCGTTCAATGAGCTAGTGGAAGACTTATTGGGCATGGATGAAACCTTCAAAGATGAAGATTTGGCCTTGATGTTGTTGTCATCTCTTCCAAATGAATTTGAGCACCTTGAGACAATGTTACTTCATGGTAAGGATAATGTTACCCTTAAAGATGTAACTGTTTCTTTGTATAGTAATGAGCTTAGGAAGAAAACCAAGAAGGATAGCAAGTACGAAGCAGTGAAAGCCATAGTGGCAAGAGGATGCTCAAAAAGTCAAAAGCCAAAGTGGAGAGGGAGATCAAAGTCGAAGTCCAGACTGGGAAAAGATGAATGTGCCTTTTGTCATGAGAAATGCCATTGGAAGAAAGATTGTCCGAAGCTGAAGAAGAAAGGAAAAACTGCTCCAGATGCATGTGTTGCAGAGCATGATGCAAATGACTCTGACATATCATTGGTTGCTTCATCAACAACATTCCATTCAGATGAATGAATATTAGATTCAGGTTGTACCTATCATATGTCCCCTAATAGGGAGTGATTCTCCGATTTAGTAGAACTAAATGCAGGAGTTGTTTATATGGGAAATGACAATGCCTGTAAAACTATTAGGATAGGTTCAATTCGATTGAAGAATTAAGATGAATCAACCAGAGTTCTAATTGATGTCCAATACGTGCCCAGTTTAAAGAAAAATCTCATCTCGTTGGGAGCCTTGGAATCCAAAGGCTCAATAGTCACTATGAGAGAATGAGTTTTAAAAGTCACATATGGCGCTCTTATGATGATGAAGGGCATCAGAAAAAATAACTTGTATTACTACCAAGGTAGTACAATTATTGGAGCAGTTGCAGCAGCTTTCGGAGGTGATGATTTGGACGCAACCCAGTTGTGGCATATGCGGTTGGGACATGTTGGAGAGAAATCCTTGCAAATTAAAGGATTATTGAAAGGTGCAAAGGCTTGCAAATTGAACTTTTGCGAGCATTGTGTTCTGGGAAAGCGGAAGAGAGTGAAGTTTGGCACCATAATACATAATACAAAAGATATTGTGGATTATATTCACTCAGATGTATGGGGTCCTTCAAAGACATAGTCTTTGGGATGAAACCATTATTTTGTAACTTTTGTAGATGACTTTTCCAGAAGAGTTTGGGTGTATCCGATGAAGTCTAAAGATGAAGTGCTTCGAATTTTTCTGAAATGGAAAAATATGATCGAGAACCAGACTGGTAGAAAGATCAAACGTCTTAGAACGGACAATAGAGGGGAATATAAAAGTGACTCATTCTTTGACGTTTGGCATGAGTATGGTATTGTTCGACACTTCACTGTTAGAAATACACCACAATAGAATAGGGTAACAGAGTGTATGAATCGAACACTATTAGAGAAATTTCGATGTATGTTGTCTAATGTTAGGTTAGCAACGCATTTTGGGCTGAGGCTGTGACATATGCTGACCATCTCATCAATCGTCTGTCGTCATCAGCGATAGGAGGAAAAACACCATTGGATGTATGGTCTGGAAAACTTGCTACTGATTATGATTCCTTACATGTATTTGGATCCACTACTTATTATCATGTGAAGGAATTCAAGCTTGATCCGAGAGCAAAGAATGCTCTCTTTATGGGAATCACCCATGGAGTGAAGGGATTCCGCCTTTGGTGTTTAAACACTAAGAAGATAATTTGTAGCAGAGATGTTACCTTTGATGAATCTGCCCTAGTAAAAAAGGTAACAAATGAAGCTGTCCAGGCAAGTAGTACTCCGCAGCAGGTGGAGCATACTCCAAAACAGGTGGAGTTTCAGCAGACGATGATCCTAGAAGTTGATGCAACTGATTCTTCAACTCCAATTAAAGAATCAGAAGATAAAGATGTTCAAACCCAAAAACCATTGGAGACACCAGAACCACTTGCAGTTACAAGGCCAAGGAGAGAAATTCGTAAACCTGCTCGATTTGTTGATATGGTGGCCTATGCTCTTCCAGTTGTTGATGATGATATCCCTATCACTTACCAAGAAGCAATACAAAGCTTGCAAAGAGATAAGTGGAAAAGTACCATGGATGAAGAAATGCAATCTCTCCAAAAGAACAACACTTGGAAACTGGCTCAATTACCGAAAGGTAAAAGAGCAATTGGATGCAAGTGGGTATTTACAAAGAAAGATGGATCTCATAGCAAGAAAGATGTTTGCTACAAGGCATGGTTGGTAGTTAAAGGCTACGCTCAAAAGGAGGGAATCGACTACAATAAAGTATTTTCCCCTGTTGTGAAGCATTCCTCCATTAGAATATTGTTGGCCTTGGTAGCACAGTTGAATTTGGAGCTAGCTCAACTTGATGTAAAGATGACTTTCTTGCACGTTGATTTAGAAGAGGAGATGCCAGAAGAATACAAAGATGGTGGTTGTGAGAAATGGGTTTGTAAGCTGAACAAATTGTTATATGGATTGAAGCAATCTCTAAGGCAGTGGTATAAGCGATTTGATAGCTTTATGATGAGGCAAAAGTACACTAGAAGCAAATATGATCATTGTGTGTATTTGCAAAAGCTCAAAGATGGATCTTTCATTTATATTCTCTTGTACGTTGATGATATGTTGATCGCTTCAAAGATTCAAAAGGAGATAAACAAATTAAAGGCTCAGTTGAATCAAGAGTTTGAGATGAAAGATCTAGGTAAGGCCAAGAAGATTATTGGTATGGAGATACTTAGAGATAGACAGAGAGGGAAACTTTTTTTAACACAGAAGCAGTATTTAAGAAAGGTATTACAATGTTTTGGCATGAATGAAAATACTAAACATGTAAGTATCTCACTGGTTTCTCATTTGAAACTTAGTTCTCAATTATCTCCTAAAACTAACGAAGAACGAGAGTATATGGCAAAAGTTCCATATGTTAATGCAGTTGGAAGCTTGATGTATGCAATGGTGTATACGCATCCTGACATTTCACAAGCAGTTGGAGTTGTGAGCAGGTACATGCATGATCCTGGAGAAGGACATTGGCAAGCTGTGAAATGGATTCTACAGTATCTCCAACAAACTGTGGATGTTGGTTTAGTTTTTTAACAGGATGAAACACTTGGTTAGTGTGTGGTTGGATATGCTGATTCTGATTATGCTGGTGATTTTGATAAGCGTCGATCAACTACTGGGTATTTGTTTACTCTTGCTAAAGCCCCAGTAAGTTGGAAGTCTACTTTGAAATCTACGGTGGCTTTGTCTACTACATAGGCATAATATATGGCAGTTTTAGAGGCTGTAAAAGAAGCAATTTGGCTTAACGGGTTGATGGAAGACTTGGGAGTTGTTCAAAGTCACATTAGTCTCTATTGTGACAGTCAGAGCGCTATTCACTTAGCGAAAAATCAAGTCTACCATTCAAGGACTAAGCATATCGACGTGAGGTATCACTTTGTACGGGAGATCTTAGAAGAAGGAAAGATTCTACTTCAGAAAATTGCGACATTAGAAAATCCTGCAGATATGATGACCAAGGTGGTAACAGTAATCAAGTTCAATCATTTTTTGAACTTGATTAACATCCTGAAAGTATGAACACCTTCGGGTGTGTGGCGCTTGTGAGAGCAATTAGAGGCACTACAAATTTGGGGAGTTTAAGAAGTTGAGTAGGCTTGGTAATTTCAAGCCAAGGTGGAGATTTGTTAGATTTGGCTTGAAATTAAGTTGGCAAGTTGGAAATTTCATCTTGGTCTGTAGCCAAACTTTGAACATGGGAATTTCATATTTGGTGGCTAACTTGTACATATTGAAAAATTCTTTGGTAGGTGGCCAACTTATTTTTCATGTTTAATCCCTAAAATATTAGGTTATTTATAAGTTTAGTCCTTAAAACTCAACTATAAATAGGCCTAAGTATTTCATTAGAAATCATCCCAAAAACAAGTTCTCTCTTCCTCTTGTTTTCTTCATTCTCTCACTTTGGGAATTCTAAAGAATTCCATTTGTTGTAATATTTGTTGATAGTGAAGCTATCATCCGCTGTGGTGCCTGAGGAGTATACGATATTCTCGTTAAACTCGTAAATTTGGTGTGTTCTCTCCTTTATTGTTATTTATTCGGTTTTTCATTGTGTTTCAATACTCAATAGTTTGGCATGTTTATCTGCTGTGCAACCTTTGGTAGTTTTGATCTTGACATTTTAGGTTAATTTTGAAACTACGTTCGTGTGGGAAATATCCCGATTTCCCCAACACTATGGTCCTTGATTTGATTTACGATCATGAGCAACAATCAATGAGATATAATGGACACTCGATATTATGATTTGATTTTTGATCATGAGTGACACAATATTATCTGGATACTTAGTAATTTAAACACATGTACAATCTATATATTAGTTCGATATACTCCTTGATTCAGTGAGTAATCAAGTATCGTAGTTCCATTCATATGTCACATTTGTATGAGATATTATGAGAAAGTAATTTTTATGTGATTCTTTACATTATCATTATTCAATTGAGATTTGACAATACATAATAGCATGTCATGATGTTTATGTTTGATTTGTATGGTTATGTTTATAAATTTATGAAGTATATTAAAGATGTGTACATTGAATTTGTGAAGATCATCGTTCAAATTGTTTTTGTACGCATACAAGTTGACTACGTCGTGTCAGAAGAGCATTGCCGATAGAGATTCTTAGCATTTCCTATTCAAAGTACAATATTTAATTTATAATAGTTAACATATGTATTTACAGGACTTTACTCTTATTTTAGTATGTAAATTTTATTATTATTTTGATTTACAATTCATCGTCTTCGGAATTTAATTGTTCTATAATATTTTATTATTACTATGTTTTGTGTTTGTTCACTATAAATAAATTTAATAATAAGTTGAAAATTTTATTTTAAAATGGTAAAATTTTAGGTTTGATAGTCATCTCGATAATCTATATGTAACACGTTGGATCCTTCATATTACAATTCTCATACAACACAAAGGAGACTAGCTAAAATCAATTCCGAATCTTTCACAAATGAAGGAAGATAAAATCTAGATAATCAGAGAACTTGCTTCTTCTGATAGTTCGAGGTTTAATTGTCTGATGATCACAAGCTTCACCATCAGGTTTCATGGCATGTTTTTGTTGTTGTTGTTGTTGTTTCAATTTATCGTCCAATGTTCTTACTGGGATTTCATTTTTCTTTTGATCAGCTACGTATTCTTCTTCTTTGGGACTGATTTCTTCGACAAATGAAGGAACAGGAACAGACGCAACAGTAACATGTGTCCTCCTTGCTTGGCCATGCAACACATATGCCTCGTAAAGGTCGGTTTCGGATCTTTCTATGAAGTTAAAGCGCCGTAATCGGCTGCGATGATAAGGATGAGAGTGCTGGAAATGGCGAACCAGAACTTGGGATTACCGAGAAGAGTGGAAGGAGAAAGGCCAAAGATGTAGAAGATAGAGACGTAAAGAACAACGGAAAGAAGCAAGGCACGGGAGGACATGCCTTTTGCCTTGTGACGATCGTAGCTGTTGCCATATTTGTGGGTTTTCAATGGATTCTCCATTAGATTTGCCGATGAAATAATGGAAAAAAGGGGGGTTTAGATTGTAGTATTGGTTAAAGAGTAGATGAAAGGGCTTTAATAGAAAGGAGTAGGCAAATAATTGACCGACCACAATCGCAAAGATCTCCCACGTACTTTCTTTGTATGTCCTACTACTCCATTTTCTAGTTGACTGATTGAGAAAAATTATAAGGTTGCTTAATAATGAGGTGTTAATAACATCAAAAAAAAAATCTATCAATGCATAGGGTCTATACACCCTATAATGCTTCAAATAGCAAAACATATACATAGGGATTTGTTGAAATTACACACCGTAAAGTGTTTTAGTTTAAAAAAAATATTAAAACTGTTGGATGTGTGAAAATATAGGTTGAGATTAACTGTAAGAAATAAGAAGATATTCACTGAAAAAAATAAAGAGATAATCTCAGTCGTCTATTTTCACTCATCCAACTGTTTTAAATTTATATAAAACTAAAATAGTTTTACATTGTGTAAATGAATCTTAACTCATATATAAGTATTAGTTTCTTGGGTAAACTACACGTTTGATATTCCAATTATCACTTTTATTCCATTTTGATAATTCAACTATTATTTTTTTTAAATTCATACCTAACGTTAGGAAAATGACCTCCTTTTGGTAGAGTTCGCATGCAATAATAGTTTTCAATTAAGCATTTAGAGGGCTTCGTTTGAGGTAATGTATGATCGTAGTGTAAGACCCCATTTTATTAGATTAAGCTTAGTGAGGGAAAGTTAGCGGGACTAGATTTGATTCATGTAATGTTCTAACTTTGTGATATATCATGAATGTCTTAAATATGATTTCTATTAATGTAACGTTGATATATGATGATTGATTGAGTGCAAGCATAAGTAGCGGTTAATAAGGCGAATTTTATGATATCAGTTCTTGTTTAAGGGGTAAAATGAACCTTCATTACCTTCAAAAGTATAGGAATATCATTAGGCTCTTAAATAGGGGTTTTAAGAGGGTTTTAAGGTATTTACTGAGCCTAAAATGCTCACTTATGGGTTGTGATATCGATATTCATTCATATGGTATCGATATGCTGTGAATGTCAGGCAAAAATAGATCATTTGGGTTTAAAAGCATCAATACCCATGCTCCAATGGAGTTGAGAGAAGGTTAGGATGAAGAGTAATTGATCGGTTATGTAGTTATTAGTTGGTAGTATGTTATGCAGTTTTTAAGTTTGGTAGGCTGCGGTTATGGTTGTTAAAATTCAGTTAGTTTTCTTACACTGCTTGGAATTTGTATTCGTAGATAGTTTTCTTATGCTGCTTGGCTTTTATTTGTGTTTGTCGGTGATCTATCTATAGTTTAATCTCCTATTTTAGTTTGTTTGTATTAGCAGTCAAATATATTCATATGTACTCTTTGTTTAAGATTTTTAGATGGATTTTTTCATATTTTTCTTGTATATGTGGTCCTTATTTGAACTTAAGACATTAATTTCTTGTGTTAATGATTATAAGAGAATATTATAATTATGTGTTTTTATCACAATTCTAATTATAAATCTTCATTGTAATTTTAAATATTTTTTTGTCTTAATAAAAATGAATTGTTTCTGTTTATGTAAAAAAAATTAGCCCATTATATCAGAATTAATAGTTTAGCGTTTTTGTAGTTTTGCCATCATTTTTGAGTCTACAGATAGCAGTCGATTTCAGCCCATTCGAGCATACAACACAACAAAACATCTCTCACATCCTCTCATCTTCATGTTTTTTTTGGATCACCAAAAATATTTTTTTGAGCAAGCTTATTTTTATTCCAAAATGAGTAATATGCTAGCTTCTGCCTGCTTGCCATCATCTTTCTTCTTACTTGTTCTTTCATTTCACATGCATATTTTACATATATATGTATGGGTGTATGTATAGTTATTGTTTTGCATGATGAGATTCCTTTCATTTTCAATTGAAGATTACCACTTAGAGTTAAGGTAAGCTTTATATATATATATATATATATAATTAGAACTTTTTTTAACTTAACACAAATTTGGAACTGTTGGACGAATGAAAATAAAAGGTTGAGATTAACTCATTGATTTTTCCGAGAATAACTTCTCATTTCTACTCTTAATATATATATATATATATATATATATATATATATAATTAGAACCTTTTTTAACTCAACACAAATTTGGAACCGTTGGATGAATGAAAATAGAAGGTTGAGATTAACTCATTGAATTTTCCGCGAATATCTTCTCATTTCTACTCCTAATCTCAACAATTTATTTTCACTCATCTAACGGTCTCAAGTCTAGTAAAACTAAAAAATTTACATTGTGTAATTAAATCTTATCCATATATATATATAATCTAATTCAAAATTAATTTATAATACAGTACAATACATATAAAAGTAGTTCATATATAATCTAATTAATTAACCTTTGCAACATAGCAAGCATCTACTGCAAGTACATGATGGTATAGGGATGGCAAACGGGTATAATTTTGTGGATTTCGCACCGTACCCGCTCCAATTGGGGCGGTGATGGATATAACTGTAGTGGATAGTGAGTGGGCGTGGATTTAGAAAGTGGTACCCATCCGGGTAGTGGGCAGGTGATGGGTTTGAGACCTTACCCGTTCCGCATCCGCCCGCCCCATATCTGCCCGCCCACTAAATACCCATTAAATTTTGGACCATTATGAATTTGGGTATAATTTTAGAGACTAATTTATAAATCCTAATATTGTATAAGATATATGCTGTCAGGCGGGTCTAGCCGGGTACGTCTCCAGTTGGGTTGTGGGTGTGGGGATGAATTTTAGAATGTACCCGCGTGGGCGGGTGTGGATTTAAATTTTTTTTACCTATCATGGGTGGTGGGCGGGTAGTAGATTTGAATATATTAGGTGGGAATAGGGATGGGAAGGGGGTATCCTCACCCGTACCACCCGTTTACCATCCCTGTGCTGGTATGATATTAAACATTAAGCTATATATTAATTCGTTTGATTTCATTTTTCAATTCTTTCTTCTTTCAGGTTTCCATGTTATAGGACTTTCTCGAGGTTTCTTCTGTATGTTATCATATTATATATTAAAGTGAAAAGTGAACAATTTATCCATGATATTTTGAGTGAAATATATGTAGTAGTGAGAGTTTATGTAACGTTATAATCAAAGTGGGCCTAATTAAGTTAGTTGGATGGTTAAATGTGTATATAATATAGTAATAATATTTGACCGGCCCCAAAGAAAGGCACACGCTTTGGGTAATTATAAAAATGTTATGCAAGTGCCCACCACTACTGCTACCTAAGCTTTAAGTGAAGTTTGTAGGAAGGATTAATGTTTCTTTTTCTAGTTTCTTTTAGTTATCCTTGAAACTCAATGGAAAGCTGGTTTGGGTTTATAGGTTTATCCAATGGAAGTGGAGAAAGCAAGGGTGGCCACTCCTCTAATTGCTTGCATGCCTCATTCAAAAGATTAAATAGACAGGCCACAAGTTAATTAATTACTCAATTAATTAAAAAAATTGTTGTAGCGACTCTGTATAATAAGATATCCGAAGAATATTTCCGCGGTTAAGGTCGTAGAAGAACATCTGTAGACAATAAGGTCTTTGGATCCTTTTACCTCTCAAGAAGTCACGATCCTTTGAAGTGATCTCTGTCAGAGTCAAAATCAATTGACATTTGATCACTCCAATCAAGTTCATTTATCATGTTAGCCTACAAATAGACTTCATGACCCTATGTCTGACATTAATACTAAGAGTTACTATAAAATGTCTAGATCATTATCAAGAGAAAGGACTAGATTTTCGATCCCTCTTCACCGATCATTCTTACTTCTTGATGAAGACGGAAAATTTTAACATATGTCAATAGTCGTTTGATCACTAACTACGATTCTTCACTTAAACTGGAAAAATGAACTATTTATAATCGTCGTGATGTTAACATTTATAAAAATTTTAGAAAATTTAAATTATGATTTTTTTATAAGGAGTTTAGAAAAATTAATGAGATGATGTTTGATTCGGAGACAAAGACTAGTTGATATAGTTTGGTGATTAGTTCTTAAACAATGACACGCCAGATAAAGGATTGGATTTTATTTATTTATTTATTTATATAATTATAATATTATAGTAGTAAAACGTATGCATCATCCAATTCGTCACGGTGCATAGGCTTTTCCCCCATAAACGTGTTGTTTCTTTTTTCTCTTTTTGGGTGTAGGAACAGTCTTTAAGTTGCGGAGTGATCCGACATATTTTAAAAATTTTGGTTTAAAACTCAAATTTGGAAAACGAATCAATTTTGGAATTGTCATTGATCTTTGTATTAGATATATTCAACACTTACAAACATACTTTATATATTTTAAAAAATAAATAAATGTCACCCAAAATTTATTTGAAAACGGTTTAAGAATCGATTACGTGTGAGAAAATGTGAATATCCTACAATGCTCTAAATTGATGGATACATCTGTTTGTGGAAGAAAGGCTCCCCTTTGGTGCAGGCTTGCTCACGGATTCTGTTGTACGGGAAAAAGAGAAGAGACTTTTTGTTTCTGGGATTTTCGGTGCGACATTTCGTCAAACACCTGCCGACCATTGATTTAGCGGCCACTGCTGCCCCACTCAGCCCCCACTTCTAAATGTGAAATGGATGCTCCTCTCTGACTCATAGCAGGCGGTGGAGGGGTTTTTCTTAGGCCACACCATGCGCATTTGAAATATATAATGTCGAGTGTTGGAGATATTCAAGAATTTGAGCTTGTAAAGTCAAGTTTGAATCCTATCACTATCACTCTTGGTAGGTAATCTATAAATTTCAATTAGGTCTTATGTATGCACTGGACTGGAGAGTCACCCTTTACATAAACTTTTCAATATGAGATAGTCTTATGTTTGACTTGATACAATATTTTACATTGAAGATGAATAAAAAGTATGTTTGACCATCTTTTTTAAATTATGGTGAAATACACAAATAGTCCCTCGACTATAGGATATTGCTTTGTCAAGTCTCCCGATTATTAAGTTACAAATGGTCACTTGACTATTCATATATTCCAAATTCGTCCTTTTATGATCAACAGTCTAAGTTAGACGTTAACATTTTAATTGTGATATGATCAAATCTGATCTCAAAATCTTAGAGGACTATCATATCTCAATCAACATGTTAACGTTCAGCTCGGGTTGTCATCATTTTTTTAAGAAAATTGAAGAATTTGAAACATATGACAGTCGGGTGGCAATATTGTAACTTTTAATAGTTGAGGGACTCAACAAAGCAATGTCCTAAAGTCAGAAACCATTTTATAACTTTTAATAATTGGTGGACTTAATAAAACAATACCCTATAATCAGAAGACCATTTGTTTATTTTACCAATTAATTATTTTGATACGAATTCATAACAAGAAGGTATTTTCAATCAATATCTAAAAAAAATTAAATTACGTTACATTATTCCAAAAGAATTAAAGTTGAGTATTAAATGAATTTATTAAACAAATCTAATTAATTGAGTTTAAGTTCTTTAAAATTAAATTTTATTTTTTATACAATATACAAATCATCAACAAATTTTAAAACTTTTCAAATAAAAAAAAATAATATATCCAAACGTACGATCTTCAGAAAATATCTATCAAGATAAAATTCACCAAAATTTTAAAGTAACTATTATGATACTTGATTTAAATGTTCCACCGCATAAGTTTAACTTATCTCGATTACATCATATAGTAACATATTGCAATAAGGATTTTTTAAAATAATTATAAAATAATATTTATTTATAAAAAATTAGTTATTAACCATATATATATATATAACCTATAACTATTTGAGTTCCGATAAAAAGATTATATATATATATATATGAGACATACTCTCTCACATGAATGTGTGTATTATGTTAGTCAATATTATAGATTCTAACAAATGATTAATAGTAGAGTCCGAAGGGGAAAAATTACTTTACATATTAAAAGCACGTAGTCAAACGAATAAAAGGGGCAATGGCTGCTTCACCATGTATGTGTGGTCATCAATAAATTACTTTTGTTTTTTAAATTCAACATACCTACATGAACTGTTAAGTTGAATATAACCCATGATGCTTGGGTAGTGGCATTGAGCAGCTTATTAATGGTCGGCTATTGGCCACTCGTACCCAAATGACTCAACATTAATCCAAATTTTTCATTGCATAGTGGCTCTGATTCCTAATCAATTTAAAACCCACTTCAATTATTGCATATGACGATTAAATCCCACCTTCAATAACAAAAATAAAACCCCTTTGATTGCGTGGATCATTATCTTAGATTTTTTAATCGAAATAATCTTAAATTCCTCAACAATTGAGTTTGAATTTCATCATTTGTAGATCATATATAAGTAATTTGAGTAATTTGATTTATATGTTTGTTTCCGGAAGGTTTTAAGATTTTACATCTTCCTATCGACTATGATTTCTCGATATAATTATTGACGGACAAACATGATATACTAATTAAATCTATTATTTGACAAGTCGAATCTATTTATTTTATCAACTTACAAGTAACCATCAATCATCCTATGTCTGATATTAACATTAAGAATATGTATATAAATCATTATGCAAAGCTGAAAAAACTAAAACTCTCTCGTTAAATCTCATTTGTTATTTGTCTTCTTTATCTTGTTGAAAAAAATGTGATAAGTTAGAAACTTTGAGGCATATTTTCTAAGTGTAAAGATGAATAATCGAATAATAAATTTATTGATTCATATTCTACTACGTGAGATCTTTACAACTTATCTCATATGCTCAAAACTGTTGAGTGATAAATGAGAAATTGATGCTCCAAGCATGGTACATATGAATTGTGTTGTGTAATGAAAATGAGAAAATCCTTATCCCACATTGATGGGATATTAAACAAGAAAATAGTTTATATACATAGACCCACTTAATATTATTTGAATGACTTAGATTAAAATTGTGTATTATTTGAAAGATAGAGAGTGCAAATTCAAGCTTGGACATCCATTGAAGTTAGTGGCACACCCCAAAGACTTTGTGGATGCTATGGATATTTTATTCACTATGAATTAAATATTTTCTTTTAAGTGAAGCTCATCTTTTTGAATATTTTGAATTAAAAAGGATATTATGAGATTTTTTTAATTTAAATATTAAATATGGTATGACTTGCAATTCACGAATATATTCGATATGATACGATGTTAATTGATTATTTCTGATTTTATTCGGATGCTAATTAACAACCGAATTTTGTTTAAGGCGTTATTAATTGATTGTTTCCGATTTTATTCGAATACTAATTAATAGCCCGAATATATTGTTTCCAATTCGTCTCCTTTGTGAACCAGTATAAATATCGTGTTAACCTACTAGGTTAAACACTGTTCAAAAACCCTCTTCTTACTATCTTGTTTTCGGTGATAGTCTCTAGCAAGATTTGGTTCGTGATCTTGTAAGTTGTGCTACTGTGCATTAATCATATCGTTGTTGTATCCTGGGAGACAGACAACTAAGATATTTCGAGCACCAAGGAGTGACCGAAAATCTGTCTTTAGAAAACTGGGTTGTTGTAGACCACAACTTGATTCAAGTTCGATATCATGCTATTATTTGAGTTTTTTACTATAATATGTTTATTCTACTTTATTAATAAAATTTGATTCATTTTTATTTTATTTTCGTCTCAGATTGTATAACATTCCTCCTTTGTCAAATAATCGTATGCGTTTTTTTGTTCAAATTAAAAAGGAGAATCATAAAAAACAAATCGTAATCCTATTTATTCTATCAACCATGTAAAAAAATAAATAATATGATATATATAATATTTAAATCAAAATAAGATGTAATAATACTGCAATTGAACGTTTTGAATGAAAAGGAATGTATGGCTAAGGTAAATCAATATGATTAATATTAAAACGCGAAAATTATGCTGATTGATAATTAATATTGATGGATATAAAGACAACAGGTTGAATCGACAATTGATATGCATTTATACATGGCTGCTAAATAAAGCGCTTCCAAATTCTAATAAATTATATCATGCATGGAGTGTACTTCCTGCATATTTAATTAATTAATGTGCTGTTAATTAATTTATTGTGGATGGGAGCACGAAACCAACCCACCTAAGTAGTTAAAAGAATTGTTGTTCTTCTTAAAGGTCACGAGTTTAAGCACCAAGGTGATTGAGCGTTCATTGTCAAATGATTATGAGTATTTAGAACAGATACTACTTTGTAATTACCTTAGCTTAATAAAAAAAATTTATTGTCGATGGGAATGATAAAACAATTCTATATATATATATATATATATATATATATATATATATATATATATATATATATATATATATATATATATATATATATGATAAATTTTGATAAAAAGAAGTCACAGATAGCTTAGAATTTTAAATTAGAAAATAATATTTTAAATTTTTTTCGAAGCAAAAAAATAATATTTTAAAATAATATTAAAACTGAAAAAACCTTTTTATACTTTTATACTTTTAAACTACTAATAAACAAAATATCGTAATTAGAGCACTCTAATTGAGAAAAGAGATTAACCATCAATCTAATCCAGACAATGATATTGTTTGATTATTGAGGTAGTTTAAATCTATTGAAAATAACGTGAACATAATTAAAAAGATTTTGTGTTCGATTCCTTTTTGTTACTTTCCTATATGGTCCCATTTGGTTATGTTGTGTAAAAGTACTTTTACCTAAAAAGCTCGATTTGACCGCAAAAATAATATCAAATGAGTAAAAATTGAAAAATGTAGTGGAATTGATGGTTTCAATCCAACCGCAAAAGCTAGAATGTCTATCTTTTTCATTCCAACTTTGTGTTTATAAGCAAATTTATATTTTGGGTAAACTACTTCAAAAACCACTCACATTTAAGCCCAGGCTCGAAAATGCCACTAATGTTTCAATTTTACCAATTTTATCACCGTTGTTTATGTTTAACTCCAATTATGACACCCCCACTGTTATTCTGTTAACGGAACAGTGACATGGCATCTCATTGTCATGACGGTGATGACATGGATGGTTTCATTAAAGCCATTTAATGCAAGTAGGATCATCGTTGGCATTTTAATAATAATTTATTTGATATAAAACCCTAATTTGTAACCCTAACCCTAAATCCTCTCATTCTCTTCTCATCAACGACAGAAATCAAAAGGGGAATTTGACAGTGGAAGAAGTTGAACAAGACGGTGGAATAAAGCAACCCATTACATATCTGGTCTGTGGGTGTGGATATCTAGCTTAACTGAGGACATCATGGTCCAATGATAATCATGGACGGAGTTTTTTTTTCTACAATGACTCTATGAGCACTCATTGTCGATTTTTCTGTTGGTTTGATCCTCCAATGATTCTACGAGCACTCGTTGTTCTTGTGGGATTGTTAAAGAAAATCAAAACAAATGAAATTACAAGAAGGAATGAGAGAATTATTTGGATTGTTATTTTTGTTTTACGGTTTGCATGTATAGTACCTGAACCATTGATGTTACAACAACGGTGATAATATTTTAGGTTGGAATTTGTCGATTATACTTTTGGTTTGTAATGGAATAAAAATTTAAGAGTAAAATTTTGACGATTATTGGGTTGTATTTGGTTTAGGGTTTAGATGATTGTGTAACATTTTTTGTGAATGATGTAATGAATGTAAAATGTCACCCTTTAATTTATGTAAAATCGATAAATTTATATATATTTTTTGTACTTGAAATGCATTTAAAGTATGCAACTAATAGATGTAAAATGACACCATGACAGTTAATAATATAAGACAACATGAATTGTAAACAAAATAAATGTCATTAGATTAGAGTTGTGGTTGATAATTAACACATGTTCAAAAACATAACGTGTACATAAGCTCTTAAGTTGAAACAATATCAAGTTATAAAACCCATCAAAGTATGAAACAAAATATCAAAGTCAGTAAACACATGTGTTAAAATGACCGTAGTTCATCAACTTAAGTATTCAATCCAATGTATCAAACAAAACATCTAAGTTTTCAAACATTATCAACCTCCACCATTCTTGGTCCTTTTGTAAAATCATAGGGACAACCTTCTTGGAAAGTTTGGGTTATAGTGCTTGACTAGCTTAAATGTTGGTTGACAGTGACATCTTCTTGTGAGGTTAGCATCCATCTAACTGTTATTACATTTTATTCTTGTTGGTTGATTGGATAAGATGCATGGCTTGGAGTAAGGACAAAGACAAATAAACTAGCTTGTGATTTTGCAACTTGTGATAATGGTGCTTGTGATGTTGTAGTCCATAATATTTTTGTGGTATTTGATGTAATTCTTCTCCTAACCTATATTCACATGTGTATCAAAATGAGAAACATAATTCTAATATAAGGTTAAAAAAAGAAAAATAAAATAAGAAATCTATACTTGTAATTTTGTCATGTTGTGTCTAAATTTAACAGTTCTTTGGTTGGTATGTCCTGATGTGTTGAAATTAGGTTGCCTAGGTGGTATGTTGCCTCCAACTATCCCTTCACAGGTCCTTTGATTGTGTCCTAGTTTATCACACTTGGAGCAATACATTGTCAGACCTTTCTTGGTAATTGTAGCATGAGATTTTGATTTTTCATCTACTTCTTTTCTCCTATTTTTCTTAGGCCTTCCCGGTGGCTTCTATATATTGGTGTTATAACTGGCTCACAAGTAGTGTTAGTTAGCCATTGATTAGGACATCTCATAGGTTCAATGAAGTGACAATAAATCTCTTGATGGGTGGTTATAAAATAATAGTTGTGAACATAAGCTTCAGGCCTCTGATTATAGAACATCATTACAGAAACAACATGTACGCATAGGATTCCTATTAATGAATGAAATAAAAGGGTTAAATTAATAAAGTAAATGAGAATGAAATTAGAATATAAAGTGCATGGTACAAACCAATGAGATCTCACTTTCTAAATGAGCATGAATGATTTTCTAAATCAACAGTATGATGGTTATCTGGTCCAAAAGACACTTGGTACTTTTTTCCTCCAACTACACACAACAATCAATCAAGAATTAGTCAGAATAAAAAAAATTACAATAAATGTACAATAAATGACTTAACAATACCTACTGGATTGTTTTATTGTAAGTTCATTCTTTTTGGATTCTTGTTCACAAACTTCTAGTGTACTTGTCAACAACTTTTGTTTTCATAGCAATTTTTTCCATTATCTTGGTCCTGATCATCTCTATTAAAGTTATACTTGGTTTATCTTGAGCTTCAGAATCATCTTGTAACATAAAAAATTGACACTTTGTATCCATAAGATGAAAACAATTTATCTAACTAGTTTTAATCATTTTACCTTGTTAGAGCACTCATAAAAATTATTGAGTACTATGTCAAATTTTCTCCTTGGGAAGAAATGATATTTTGACCATTGAGCAGGATCCTTTGTATTCAACCAATCAAAGGTTGGATTTGATAATGCCTCGAGTTCGGCAATTGCATATTCGAACTCTTTTTTGTATGTTGCTCGAGCTGCCTTCTAGAGTGCATCCTTTAAGTTCTTCCCTTTGAATTGAGCATTATTCTTAAATTTGGAGTATAAGTGTCTCATACAAGTTCTATGTTCAATATTAGGTAAAACATGTAGTATTGCCTCAACCAATCTCTAAAATATTAAACAAAGTATTAATAAAATTACTCAAAATAGAAGGGAAAATTATTAAGGGGTAAATCATAACTACATTTTGTTTGTCTGGCATAAATGTGATATTATGAGAGGTTGCAATCTCCAAATCAGTAGCCAACAATAAAAGAAACCGAGACCAATATGATTCATTTTCACTTTCAACAACAGTATAAGCAGGATAGATGATGTCATTACCATCAACACCGACAACAACTAAAAAGAGTACCTCTATAATAACCTTATTCTTAATCTCATACTGTCTGACAGCCTCTTTCCGCTTCAACTTCTCATAAAAAATCATCTCAACTTTAAACTGTGGGTTTTCCATATTAATTTCAATGTTAAAATAAGGACATCTACGTTTTCCTCGACCATCTGAGTCAGAGTCAGATTCATTTTCACTATGTAATGACTCTACTTCATCAACACATCTTCATCATTCGAAGATATATCAACCTTGCCTCATCTCTATTGTGAACCCATTATACTCTCTTTCAAAATCTACTCCCAGATGTACCTCATGTACATACCCCTCTTTATCACTCACATCATTTTTACTGTACTCAAAACCACTATTAGAAGAATCACTTTCATCATCTACATATTTTGTATCTTCTTCAAAGTTGAACTTAATCCTAAATGTTTCATGAGTTCCAGTTACAACAGTTTCATGAGTTTCAGTTGTTGTATTCAAAATGGTTTCACTGCTTTTTGTCCTAAAAGTTTGCTTCATTTTCATCAGAATACAAATGAATTTGTCTATTTCTAGGCATATCTTCTAACATGTTAATAATATCACAATTTGTTCTTAATAACTTAACAATTAATATCCCCTGGGCTGTTTCCAAAATAATTTTCACATACTACAAAAACCTAATTCTTTGACAATATCATACATCTCAAGCATTGATATACCACATGGTGCATATAAAAAACATACCTTCTTGCTAGTGTACTTCAAACTAGATGAATTTACCATAAAATCCATGGTTCATGACAATTATAAAATATTCATATTTTGTACTTGTAAAAAATCATAAAAATAAGTTCTTAAAAGATAAAATATTATTTTAGCATAATGATCATCCCCTTACCCAACTTTTAGAATCATTTTTCATAGACATAAAACCAGTAGGTGGGTCCTCATTCACATGTAAACTAAAAAAAACTTGGAGCACCAATGACAACAACTTTATAACAATGAAAACCCTATTCGACAACAATCACAATACATATAAAAATAGTCATATGCAACAACAATCATAAGATGAAAAAAAGTATCGATAATAACAAATGAAAACCTATTTCATCACATATCTACAAAAAAACCTATTAAGCATGCAACAAAGAATATTTAAAAAAACCGATTTCAGGTAGATTATTATCCAAAGAAAACAAAAAATGAAAGAACTTTCTTCAAATGAAAGCCTGAAAATATTTCTAACAAAACAAAGAAACACCTTTCATTTTAGAACATCCTTACCATATTTCATGCTCATCGTTCCTTTGGATCGCAAGAACAGTTTCTCCATTTTGTTTTTGTAGTGAAAAATCAAATGAATAAATTTTTAGTCAGAGAGGATTCCTTTTTCTCCTTTGAATTTTTGTTCGTTCGTCTGATGAGTTTTTGGATTTGGCTGGGAGAGGTTTAATTTTGTTTTGGTAACAATAATAGATTAATTGATTTGGGGAATAATAAAAGTCATTCACAAAACTACGTCGTTTAGAGAATAATAATAGTCTTTATAAAAACTACGTGTTTTTTTAATAAAATCATCCATATCATCGTCGTCACGGCAAAGAGATGCCATGTCAGTGTCCCGTTGATGGATTAACGGTGGGGTGACATAATTGGAGTTAAACATAAACGTTAGTGATAAAATGACAAAATTGAAATGTCAGTGGCATTTTCGAGACCGAGTTTAAAGGTGATTGACATTTGAAGTAGTTTACCCTTATATTTTTACTCTGACTAATGCATGAGCTCTACTCAATTATGTATTTACATTTTATTTTAATAATTTAATATTATCATCCTTAAAAAATAGTTCATTACTTTTAATTATTTATTTTAATTATTTAAAATAAATAAATTTATTATTAATATATTAAAATATTAATAGCGAGTGATATAAAATATTTTTGTTATAATTATATTTTTTATTTGTATTTTATATTTTTATTATAATTTAAATTGATATAATTCATAATTAATAATATTTTTTAATTTATTATAATTTAAATTGATATGAATCATATATAAGTGTAAATATAATTTAAATACTATTTTTTATTAATTTAAGGTGATTACAAAATAGTATTTGTTCTAAACACTTTTAATCATTTGACATTGAACGCTTAATCACCCTACTACAGTCGCTAGTTCTCGAACTCGTAACCTCAAAGAACAACAACGATTCCTTTAACCACTGAGGTAAGTTGGTTTGTGCTAAATACTATATTTTTATTAATGGATAATTTATTTTTTAAAACTCATTTTTTAACAACAATCCCAACCAGTTAAATTTTAAATTGCACTTTTGAAAAACACTTTTAAAAGTTTGTTTCTTCAACACTTTTGAAATTCACTTTTCAAGAACAATGTCAAATTGGACCTAATTCAATTTGTAGTTTAACTTTCAAAGAATTAAAAGTGTTGATAAACCATTGAAAAAATTTATTTTATCAAAAAGAATTATTTTAAATTTAATATTAAAATCAATTGATTATTTTAAATAATCTTACTTTTTAAATAGTTTAGAGGGGTTATAAGGTAGCATTTGTTCATTATTTTTTAATTATTAATAACACATGCCTTGTAAACATAGCCAGTAGCTAATCTAGAAAAGTTTTGTAGGTCAGGCTAATATAAACATAATAAAATTTTGGGTAAAGTACATCAACTACCACCGAACGTTAGGTGTTGTATCGTTTATACCACTGAACTTTTAATTTTTCAATTATAACATTGAACTTTGATTTTCGTTTCAATTATGCCATCGAAACGTCAAATCCTTAACGGCATGGTAATGTGGCTGATGATTGCCGACGTGGCGAACGATTGCTAACATAGACACTTTATCAAAACAACGTTGTTTGATCAGGCTATCAATGATTTAACAGCAAAGTGGTATAATTGAAACAAAAATCAAAGTTCAGTGTTATAATTGGCAAAAGGGTAAAGTATAATAATGGTCACTAAACTTTTATGACACTTGCATTTAGGCCCCCAACTTTTAAAACTTGCAATACAATCCTCCAACATTTAGTCCATTTACAGTATAGTTCCCGACGTAACCAGCCGTTTGACGCTGTTACACTACCTTTAGAAGAAGATGACATGGGAGTCCTCCAACATTTACTTTGTTTACAATATGGTTACTAAACTTTTTAGACGCTTGCATATAGGTCCCCCAACTTTTAAAACTTGCAACACAATCCTCAATTTCATTCTAAACCCTAAATTCTAAAATAATTAAATTATATTTTAAAACCAAAATTCTAAAATACTTAAAATTAAGGTTTAAAATGTAGTTAAAATATTTTAGAATTAGGGGTTTAGAATGTAATTGAAGTGGTTTGGAATTTTGAACATGAATTTTCTATTTGACAGTGTTTACTTCAATATAAATTTAAGGTTTATTACATGCACATCTAACGGCTACCGTACTTTGAACATGAAAAGCGCACCTATCACGTTTATTGCATAAACCATTGAAGTAAAAGTAACAAGGCCAATTTTCCTTGTTCGCAGATGCCTCCCTTTGGTATGACAATCTAATAGGTTTGGATGGAACTTGAGCATGCACATCCAACGGCTATGAAAATTGTAAAGAGTTTTAGTTCATATGACTACAATATACAGCCAAGCAATAACTAAAATAAACCAATATTATCAATTAATAACTCATTCAAAATGAGGACTTAATAAATCAAGGGAAAGAGGTTCGATCATAGTCACTCCAAAAGATAAGGCGCCAAATAAGTTGTTTAAGATAGACATTAGATGTCAAATACAATAATACCATTTGCGAATGCATTAATTGCCTACCCTTTTAACATATAATTGATTCTAATACTCCATGTTTAATGCTCCTCAATAGCCAAACATGATGAGAATCTAAAGCAGATAGTGGAACTAAAATCATAGGACCCCATAATTCTTGTAAATTCATGGCATGTTAGCAATAAAAGACATTGAAAACATAGAGGACACTACAACAAACATATATATGCCAGAAATGAAGGTGCAAATGTGCAATGATCAGGCAACATATCAAGTAGCTACTCCAAATATACTACCCTGTCATGACGTCTTTCGAGTTGCATGCATGCAAAATTGTCTTCTAAAGCTATAATTAAATACAAATTCAACTGTAAAATTTCCAAAACATGTAAAAAATCCAATTCGTTCATGAGATATCAGTCACATAATCAACATGAACTTATTAAAAAGAATACGAGCTCACATGACGTAAAAAACCACATGTCAGGTCAATACAATTCCCAACAAACTAGTACCAACAGTATCTCAGATTGAGCCTGGTGATTTCACTATGTCGATACTCATAACTAATTCCCTGATTTAAAGAAAAACCAAACAAGAAGATAAAAAAAATTTAGCCTAGGACCATCTTTCACTTCTATTCTGATGGATTGAATTTCTTTCATAAGGAGCACTAAAAGTTTTTATTAAGAAGAAGAAAAGAAAATGAGATGGTTTTGGTTCAAAACTAACACTGAATATCCAGATCCTTGACATGTAGTTCCAGAAACATAAAAATTTCAACAAAAAACACACAATGCAAGCTGAAAATGGGAAAGTGCGAAAGAGGAAAAGCTTACTTCCGGAGAGCCCAAAAGAGAAATAAATACCTTCTTGCAAGTGAGGTGAGAGACTAAGAAATAAACGCAATCGGTGTTGCGTTTGAGAAATTCTTCCTCATTTTTCTTTGTAAATAAAAAGCTGAAAGACATAGCACTGCTTGGGTTTACAATTTTACATGGCAGAAAACTGAAGAACAAAAACCAAACGAGAGTGCATGTGAGCGAAATAGACAGAGAGGTGAAGGCATTGTTTGGGATTTCATTATATTTGATCATCTGTTGGAAAATTTTAACCACAAGGATTAAACGAAGAAATTATTATATGCCATTTATACAAAATAATTCCAGCTTTGTTGGTGACTTTCAACAATGACACTAAGTTCATCTTAGTAGTATTTGTCAACTCTGCATTTTCATCCCCATTTTTTTCTCACAAGCATTTCATCGAACATCAATGTTTCACCTGAGATGACATGTATCTAACATTACACCTTGAATCGTTGATGGTCCCGATAGTCCCTTGGTCGGGTTTTCTCTCTATGGACCCTTATTCAAGTCAACACCTCCACAGAATTCAAAGTTAGATTTGAATTTTCCATGCTTCCCCGACTAAAAAGTTACGTTGGAAATGAGAAGATATAAGCGAAAAAGGAAATTCGAGATCGAAAAGGAATATGCGGTTTAGAATGAAATTGAGGATTGTGTTGCAAGTTTTAAAATTTAGGGGACCTAAATGCAAGCGCCTGAAAAGTTCAGTGACCATATTGCAAACAAACTAAATGTTGGAAGACTACCACGTCATCTTCTTCTAACGGCAGTGTAATGGCGTCAAACGGTCGGTTACGTTGGGGACCATATTGCAAAAAGACTAAATGTTGGAGGATTGTATTGCAAGTTTTAAAAGTTAGTGGACCTAAATGCAAGTGTCAGAAAAGTTCAGTGACCATTACTATATTTTACCCTTGGCAAAATTGAAAGTTTAGTGGTATAAACGATACAACGCCTAAAGTTCGGTGGTATATGGTGTAGTTTACCCTAAAATTTTTATCTAAAATAATCCATATCAATATATAATCTAAAAATATAATAACAATTATATATATATATATATTAAATCTAGAAAAAGTATATTAATTGGACTAATATAATTTTCTTAACATAATTCATACATATATTTTTATATAGGGTAAACTAACTATTTGGTCACCCCACAAATTACTTAACTTATATTTTGGTCACTTAACTATTATTTTTTTTTCAAAATCATAGTCAACCTTACGATTTGGTTCTATTTTGATCATCTACCATTAAAAATTTAAGAATGATATTGATATGACATTTTTAATTATTTTTCAATCATGAAGTGGCATTATCTTATGATGATACATCAACGTAACTGCTAATATTTAAAACACGAGTGACCAAAACGTAACATTGTGTATGGTTTAAAATAAATAATAATTGAGTGACCAGAACATAAAATAAATAATAAATGGGTGACTGAAAAAATAATTTACCCTTTTTTGGGCATAGGGGCCCATGACCTAGGTAGACCTAGGCTTAGATACACCCCTAACATAACTGCTCAAACTTGTGTCATATAGGGAAAATAATATTTCCTTTTACTGTTGCGACCACTCAATGGGTTCAATTTGACTTTTATTTGGAACTATGAAAAAATATTGTATTGATAACATTAAAATTAACCAATTAGCATTTTTTTTAGCGGGGTGAAGTGATATATCATTTTAAGTAAGGTCAATAATTCGAATCCTAACGTTGTGAATGAAAAATGTTGAATTAGAAGGGTCACATTTATAATGAGTCTCATACCATTAAAATTAAGAATGAGTATCGATGCCTTTGATATGAATATCGATACTCACTGTCTAAAATCCATACTTTAATCTGAAACTTTTATTTTTCTTAATATTTAGTATCTCAAACTATATACAACATCATCAACACTCAATGTTGCTAAAACATGACATGGAAACAACATATATTCCATCAATAAAAATGTTTAGGCATTACACATATTATATAGTTTTTGGTGAATAATGCTATAAATTTGGGTTTAGTGGAACGGTCAGGGAAGGTTGTGCTATTCCTTGAACACATGTTTAAATCATGTTGTATATCCATTCAAAAAGGTAGAGGAGTTAGTCTTTTGGTTGGTATCCCACTTGCCTACATTTCTCTTTATGTTTCTCAATAATTCCGAAAACCTAAACAAAAATGTCATCCAACTTTAGTAAACATATGGCCGATATTCATTCTCCGGCAAATCATTCATTTTTATAAATAAATAAAATCAAACAAATTACAGGGGGGAAAAGTCATGATATAACTAGGAAATTTGTACTTATGGTATCTATTTCCTTTTAATCATATTTAACGTAAACTAACAATCAAAGACTTATTGGCATGTAGTGTTTGTTTTATTTATTTACTTTTTAACGTGACATTTTAAAAAACGAAAAATGATTTTTTTTTTTAAATTGAGTTTTATTTTGAATAAAAAAACGCAAAAAATGAGTAAAAAATTAGATGAGTAAAAAAACTAAATTCTATTTATTTCTTTTTTTAATTTCCCCTAAATATTAACATAAAAATAGATAATAAATCATTAATCTCAAATTAAGGACGGACACAAGATTTTAAGTTATGGGGTGAACTTCTAAAATTTTATGAGAGAGCAAATTTATCAAAGTCTAGGAGACTAAAGCATATGATCAATAGAAAATACAAATAAAATATCTAAAATATATAATAATTTAATTTTTTTTAGAAGAAATGACTCTTTCTCTCGCCTCTCAATCCATCCTTGCCTCAAATATTAATGCAACAACAGATACAACGAAGTGATTAATAATGAAGCTAACACCGCATTTTTTTCCCTTTTGAGTTCTGACTTTTGTGCCCGTCCTTCTACTTAACTATCGCTCTCTCTATTTCAATTCATCTGTCTTCAAATATTTTTCTTTTCATCTTCTTATTTCTCGTCATATACTACACTATAGTTTATACTATTTAGGTTTTTCTCTTGCTATAGCAACATACTAACAAGCCAAAACACATACATCTAACCTTACAACAGGTTGAACTGTACCTCTACTCTCCTTCTTAGAAATAACACTAGTACCTCTTCAAGTAGAGCCTTTACCACATTAAACTACTACTTGGATAGCATAATGTGTTATAGGGATCCAAATTCATAGCATGTCCTAGAGAGTCTAAAGCACCTCCATCAATGCCTCTTGCCAGAATGCTGACACTCTAAATAAGCTAAGACTATTAAAACCTTAATATCTCACCATAAACGGTGAAGCTAATGGTATTCTACGAGACCCTACATTATATCATTGGCTAGATCTCTACGAATGGGTTGGCGACACTTTCATCTATCTATAAGAATCTCTAACCTACTTGGCTAGTAACTAATATAGGTCCATTAATACTAAAATCCTCTTACTCAGAGTGTCAGTCTTACCCAACAAACTTATCTTCATAACCTAAACTCTCTCAATAGCCATAGCTTGTTGTATTATTTGTACGAACACCTTAGGTAGATCCAAAAATAACTGGTGCAGATATCAAAGTGTAGTCATTCACAAAGTTTTCTGCACCTCAACTCTTTCATCGTAACCATCTCTAGAGCATAACGACTCAACCTTGAAAAATCTCGTTCATACTCATATATTGTGTGATCTCCCTTCTCCAATTGGGAGAATTGCATCCTCAAATCGTCCATACGAGTCTCGTTGATATACTTGTTTTAGAACTCACTCAGAAACTGATCTTACATCAGCACCTTAGGCTATAGAGTCATCTTTAATTACAGTCTCTCACTAGTAAATGGCATCGCCTTTGAGTGAAACAGTGGTGTACTCAAACTTACCCTTGGTGGTAAGATGAAGATGAATCAAGATCCTCATGGTTTCCTTCAACTATTGGTCATCCACAATTTGTTCATCATCTCCCAAAACCATAGAAATCGATCATGTACCTTATAAGTTTCTCTATCGAGGACTCCATTAGCACGATCATAAGCAGGACAATTGGTTGAATAGTCTATACCATCAGAATAACATTCATTATCTCTATGAGAGTGGAAGTCAAATCTCTGAAAATATCACCTCCTCGACTCTGGTACCCATTGAGACCCCATGGTCCTCATCATTAGGTATGAACCCATCGATGTCCTCAACATAAGAAGCATAACTCTCGACCCTACCATCGAAAGTAAATTCAGAATCATTAGCCATCACAAATTGACATGCGTCGTTATGATGTCAAAATAAGTAGCCTTAATACTAATAAAATAAATAAGAATAAGTAGAATAGTGAGAGTAAGGGTCGATCCACCCATAAGGACTAGGAGTTTGACGATTTCCTCGCTTTTGAAATAGCTTCAGGCTTGATTTGTAAAAGAAATTAGAGGGGAATTTTGGAGAATTAAAGCGAAGTAATAAAATTGATTGAAATAAAATAAAATAGTAAATAAAGAAAATTCCATTGGTAAAAATCATCCTTGGGCTAAAGCATTGCCTCGACTTAAATCGATTCTTGAATTGGATTTTACCTTCGTGCTCACACCTGTTACAGTCTATATGGCCCAACCCCTATAACTTCTTTCTCTCTCAAATGAATCGAGAATCTAAATAAATTTTATGAGCCCGAATCTTTGTGAGTTAATAGCGGAAATAGCTTATTAATTCAACACCTTTAAATTCCGGAGAAACTCGACTCAGATTCTATTTTCTCAATTGAAAATCTAAACCGATTTTAGTTTCCCTTAGCGGACCTCAGCTAAGTGTGTTCACAGGAAGTCGAATGTGCCACAGACCGATCCTTCATTCCAACTATTAATCGAAACTGAAATTCAATTCCATCGTGCACTTTTTGAACTGAAATCGCCATGATTATAAAATGATGGTCGATTATCGATCCTTGATTTTCGAAAACTGAAAATGTAACCCTTGAGGGTATGAATCATTTTTTGGTTATGACGACTTAGAATCGAGTCATTGCTCTAGCCTTATCTATAGAAAACTTAGCTAAGTATGGTAGAAACCATACTTAGCAATTTGAAAGAAAGAAATAAAGTAACTTGAAAAGTAAAAAAGAAAGAAAAACTTTTATAAGTCTAAAGGAAGAAAGAAACAAGAGTTGAATGACTTCCGAATGAAAATCGATGCTTAGTGGATTACCTCAATGGGGTATTTCTAGTCCTAAAAAAATATAGAAAATAATATTCAAAACAAAAAGATAATTACCAAAGATAATTTAGAAATAAAATTTGGCTAAGTCTCTTTCTCCACGCTACTACTGATTGGATCTTCTAAAAGATGTTGATTGAGCCTTCTAAAAGCTGTTGATTGGGCGCCATGACACCTGTCACATCAACTGCACGTCATCATAATGTTAAATGCCATATCATCGCAACGTCAGCTGCCATATCAGCCACTGACTAGATGTCATGTCGAGTGTGTCATGTCCCAAGTCGTGCTAATTAATTTGGCCACAAATCCAGAAAAATAAAAAAATTGCACGATTTCATTGTTCTTATCATAATTTCTGGAATTCAATGTCATGCATCGAAAATGAATGAAAAAGCCCAAGTTAGCAACTAAAATTATCTAATCAAAGAGTAACTAATCATAAAATAATGTATAATTTAAGCACTAATCAAATTCCCCCTCACTTATTCAATGCTTGTCCTCAAGCATTTCTCAATTATCATGCCAAAAATCTAAAGTTGACAATCTCAATTTCAAAGAATTTCCAAGGTTTCTAAGCAAACTCAGTCAAGTAAATGATGAAATTCAAGATTAATCAAGCAAGGCATAATCAATTAAGTGTAAATCAATCATGGCATTTCAACCATCCGTCAATTTCAAAGAATTAAAGACTTAGTTCCTCACATGGGTTCACTCATTCCACTCATGTGTTTCAGGTGAAAGAATCGCTCAAGCCTAAACTAATCAACACATTATGATAGGCTTGTAACTAAATCTAATCTCCACTGCTTAGTATGAAATTGATGTAACAATCAAGAAGACTTCAAAACGGGTTGTAACGGGGCTAAGGTTTGGGTAGGATAAAGGCCAAGAAATGGGGTTTTAAAATTCAAGACAAAGAAAATACTATTACGAAAATTTATTCAAAGGAAGGTAAAAATGAAAGGAAGGCGAAACAAGAAAAATAAAGCTTTATTCACTCATTTTATCCTTTTTTTCTTTTTTCCTTTTTCGAAACATTCTATTTTTTCTTTTTGTTTTTTTATCTTTTTTTGTTTCTGCTCGAACAAAAAAAATTGCACTGAATTTTCTGCTCACTCTAATCAAAACTGCACTATTTGAATTTTTCTGCACTAAATTACTGCAATATTTGAACCAAACTGCACTGGGTTTTTTTGTTGTTTGAACAGGATAAATTTGGACTGTTTTGTTTGATTTTGCACTGTATTTTTCGGACAGTTTTTTTCGGAAATAATCTCACCGTGTCTTGAAGAAGGGTAACAAAAATATGAAAAAAAAAATAGTCTCAAGTTTTAAAATGTGGTGAATCAAAGAAAGGGATATAAGGCTCAAATTGGTTCACTATGGAAAATAAAAAGGGTAGACTATTTGTTTGGGAAGGGAAATGAGTTTAATCTTAATGTCTCTATCATATCATAGCATCATAATCAAATGTGTAGTCTCAACAAGCATCGAGTTACAAGTTCTAGAATGCAATCAATTAGTTCGACACACTCAATTTAAACAAATAGCAAGAATAAAAGATATGCTCATTAGGCTCAAAACTCATATGAAAGGCTTATTTAACTAAGTCATGCTCCAATTCTATCAACAAGTTCATGAAATTACCAAGAAAAATTTACATCAACTAGTCATGTCATGCTATATTGAATCCAAAATTTAACAAGAACATGCTTGAATTCACAAATAAACACAAAAAATTAAATCAAACTAAAGATCAACAACCAAGATTATCAACAATTCAAATCACGAAATAACTCAATTTCAATCAAAGAATAAGCAAAAGCTTGATTTCTAATTCCACCCCCACTTAAAATCATATTACCCCAATATGAACAATAAAAAGTAAAATGAAAAAGAGAAAGGGTGAAAATATTCCCCGATCAATGTCGACCGCGGCCGCAACCACGTCTAGAAGTTCCTGGGCGAAGGTACGAAAGTATCTCGGCAATGTTGGTCTCGATGGAGTCTAGTGAGCCATGCACCTCATGGATTTCACTATGAACGTCCGAGGGTGGGTGCTCCTCTGGTGTCACGGGTTGAGTAGTCCGAAGAAATACACGCTCATTGCACGGGGTAATTGTTCTGAGACGGACAATGTGTGGTGCACTGGTAGTTCCAGAAAGTAATCCCATCGAATCCAAACACCTAGAATCCAAATGATTCATTGCAAAAGAATAAGTAAATTGATTAGAATCAAACGTTAACGAAAATAAATGAGATTCAAGCGAGTAATGTAAGGTCCGATAATTAATGGGCGATCCGAACCCACAACACGCTCAAAGGCGCGCCCAAACCAAAAACCCAATTTTACCTTCACACTGATTTGCATACACCATAAGAAAAATAATTCATCCTTACTTAGCGAGGACGTAGTGTCATTATGCCTGAAATAATTTTATGCAAGGAACCGGTGTATGTAGCGGAGAGTTGGATCGTGAATATGCCATCCCTTGGTGTTGCGTGCATTGTAGGTTGCACCGGGCAAACTGGTAAGTCCTTTGTATGCTACAACCGTGTTGAAATCCTGTGGAATCTCACATAAAGTGGTTAGAAAATCATGGTCTGCGACATTTGTCACGAACCCCATAGAAAAATTAAAATCAACTACAGACTGAATGAAATGATGTCGAAGTAATCTAAATGAAATCACACCGAAGTTGTATTAGAAGCTATACGATTTGGCAAAAATGTAAAAGTCATATAAAACTCAAAACCCAATTCGTAATATGTAGCATATCGAATTTCAGAATAAGAACACCAACCAATTGCATCAAAATAATTCATGACAGAATCACGCAAATGCAAGGAATCGAGAGTGTGATCAGGAATATACTTACAGACTTGGAACATACGGTGCCAGATATTGTCGAATCGTCAAGCCTCTTCATCGTCAAAGTTAAGATAACCTTGAAGTACTTCCTCGACTGGTACGGAGTAGGTGCACCCTCTTCGATGATGCTCACGATAATATCCGTGATCCGATACATGATTATAGTGGGTAGGCATCTAGTCATAACTCACGGTAAATTATTGTTAATGTTTTTGCTGGTTGTGATTTCTACTAGAGGAATATGTCGGCTCAGGGCTTGGTTATGGCGGCAGATTCAGAAATCTGAAATCGAAGTTATCTGAAAAACCAAAAATAGGATGCCACATTAGTAGTGGTTCAATATCGACATGAGTAGAATTTACCTCGAGTTGTTCGACTTGTTCAGGTACTGCTGAATGAGTTGAATTAGCGATATCCAACATCGATTGCAAATACATCGCAGATGCCATGAAATAAAATGTAGGAGTGGCAGAAGAGGATGGCTGGTTTTGGCATGATCTGAATGGAATGGTATAACCTTGTGTTGGCACCATAATCGAATGAATAATGAGCTGATGATGACGGTATTGGCTCGGGCGTGAACAAGTGAGCGTGTGGCAGTCACACAAGTTTCCCTCCACATCAAGTAGTTGGTTGAGGAATGAGAGCAGGTTGTGGCAGCGAGTTAGAGCTGCTCGGAATGTCAATCATCAGATAAGCAGTGAAACGGCGTCGACCACTACCAAGGGTGACCTGTGAGCGAGATGGATTGTCCGATTGATTTCTTGTCATCACCATGATTTTTTGATTAGTTAAAGAAGGAAAAAAATAACAGTAGAGGAATGGAGTGCTCGATGACGGTGGAACGGTAAGGGCATATCGGCGCATGGTTAACGGCGACTAGATAAGGCGACGACAATGGTGTTTGGTGGTGGTTAGGTTTCGGCCGATTAATAAAAAAATAAAAATAAAGGTTTAAAAGATTTTGTGGGGTAAAGGAAGAGTTTTGTTTTGTATGGGAATTTGGTGATAAAGGTATGATTTAAATTTAACATTTGAGGTGATAAGGGAGGTTGATTATCAATTCAAAAAGAATTGACTTCTATTGAGTAGATGGTCAGCCGAAAAGAATCGGGGCAAAGAGGTAAGAATGTTGGTGGCAAGGTGACAAAATTTGAGTTTGGGGTACGTTAATGTGCGTCGGTTATAGAGGGTTTGCTAACGCACACCATTAATGAAACGATGTGCATGGTTCTGGGGTAAAATCTCTTTTGTTGTCGCATGAAACCAACTTCAAAATTGGCCAAAATTCTGATCCAATTTGGCCTTAAATTCGACCGAATCCTGCTTCAATTGACACAATTTTTTCGCTTCGGCTTTATCCGATCTTCAATTAAAATTTATGTGGTACCTACAAAATTCAAATCAAGAATTAAAAAATGTAAAATAAACGAACAAATATTGAAAACAAAAAAAGAAAACGAATTAAAAGAAAATGAAATGGGTTGCCTCCCATAAAGCACTATTGTGTAACGTCGTTAGCACGACGACCTGATTATTAAAGCATGGTTCTTCTAAGTCAACAATTATCCCTCTTCTTAGAGTGATGGCGCTCACATTCTCCTGTGGGTTTGCTTTGGTTTGTGAAGGAAGTTTTCCATGCGATTCTAAGCAGCCCACGGTTTGCATCAATTGATAATATGCTTGTCAATTTCATGTAAATGTGACTCCGTGCGATTCTGAAATTTTTCTTGGGATTGCACCAATTGTTCTATGAGTGAACTCTTAGGCGGTTGATATGGTTGCAGTGGAGACAGACTCAATTAGTAAGCTTGATTTGGCCTCTGGTTTTACCCATAGCTAAAATTAGGATGATCTCACCACCTCAGATTGTATGTATTGCTATACGGATTATAGGAGCTTTGGGGAGGTCCCCAAAAATTACTCATGACATTTACTTATGTTCTTGTTTCATCTTGGAGCGTTACATAACAATCGATTGGGTGATCTAACATCATACAAATGTCGCATACTTTGGTTAATCAGTTATTTCCTGCAACAAGGGAATTAACAATATTAGTTAATTTGTCAATTTTATTTTTGAGTGAAACAGTGTTTACCTTGTGAACCCGTCGTTTAGATTCACTCGATGCTCTAAACTGTTGAGAGTTGGTTGTCATTGTCGAAATTAATTCTCTCACTTTGGTGTCATGTTGACAATAGCTCCCCCGCTAGCAGCATAGATCGTTTTCATTTCTATCGGAAGAAAGCCTTCATAAAAATATTGTAGAAGCGTCTGCTCAGACAGTCCATGTTGAGGACAGCTCGTACATAGCTCCTTAAATCGCTCACAGTATTCATAAAGTGATTCATTATGCTTTTGTTTAATTCCAAGGATGCATCGCCTTAGTTCACTCGCCTTAGCTGTTGGGAAAAAAACATGTAAAGAAAAATACCATTTAGTTCAGCCCAATTATTAATCGAATTTAATGGTAAATAAAATAATCACTATTTCTCTATGCCAGATAAAGAAAATGGAAATGCTTGTAATTTAATTTGGTCTTCGGATACTCCCTGAGGTTTCATGCTTGAACAGACCAAATAAAATTCGGCTAAGTGCTTGTGCAGACTTTCGCTTGGAAGGTCGTGAAAGGTCGGAAGTAAATGTATCAAACCTGCCTTGAGTTGAAACGACGTATCGCCTTGAGGAAAGGTGATGCAAAGTGGTTGTTGTATCGCAGGAGCTGTGGCTAGTTTGCGGATGGTTTGATCACCCATTGGTTATGGATGTTCTGCATCGTATGTTGGATTTGCAAAGGATGTTAAATCAACATCAATTGGATTGGTGAACTGCGTGGAATCTGTTGAATCTTCATATTTGGCGTCATTTGTGTCTTCGAAACTTGCTTGTTATTGTCGTTACTTTCTTTTCTCCCGAAGTGTTTTGCTCGCGCTTCGATTTCTAGATCAAATTTTTCTAATGTGTCTAGATTCTTCCTGGTCATAAATCAAAAACAAGAAAATTAAATCTGTAACTTGCCATAGTTCCTGGGAATGACGCCAATTTTAACATGCGCCATTATGATGTCAAAATAATTAGCCTTAATCCCAATAAAATGAATAAGAATAAGTAGAATAGTGAGAGTAAGGGTCGATCCACAGGGACAATGAGTTTGACGATTTCCTCGGTTTTGATATGGCTTTAGGCATAATTTGTAAAAGAAATTAGAGGGGGAATTTGAATAATTAAAGCAAAGTAATAAAATTTATTGAAATAAAATAAAATAGTAAATAAAGGAAATTTAATTGGTAAAAATTAGTATAGGGATAAAGCTTTTGCCTCGATTTAAATCGAGTCATTGCTCTAGCCCTTGGCTATAGAAAACTTATCTAAGTATGGTAGAAACCATACTTAGCATTTTGAAATAAAAATAAAGTAATTTGAGAAGTAAAAAGAAAGAAAAACTTTTATAAATCTAAAGGAATAAAGAAACAAGAGTTGAATGAATTCTGAATGAAAATCGATGCTTAGAGGCTTACTCCAATAGGGTATTTATAGTCTTCAAAAAAATTATAAAATAATATTCAAAACAAAAAATAATTCCTAAAAATAAAAATAAGATAAATCCTAATTTAGAATTAAAATTCAGCTAAGTATCTTTCTCCACTTTCTCCACGCCACTGCTGATTAGATCTTCTAGAAGTTGCTGACTGGGCCTTTTAGAAGCTATTGACTGGGCACCACGTCAGCTACCATGTCATCGCCACATTAGCTGCCACATCATTTCCATGTCAGTGCCATGTCAGCTATCACATCATTTCCACGTCATCGCCACATCAACTATCATATCAGTCCCTGACTAGATGTCATGTCGGTGTGTCATGTCCCAAGTCGTGCCCACTAATTAAGCCACAAATTCAGAAAAATAAAAAATTGCACGATTTTGTTGTTCTTAGCATAATTTCTAGAATTCAATGTCCTACATAAAAAATGAATGAAAATGCCTAAGTTAGCAACTAAAATTATCTAATCAGTAAGTAATTAATCGTAAAATAATATATAATTTAAGCACTAATCACAAATCTATGGTCATAACTAAGGTGAATAAGCATCATTAAAATTTTAAACTCATAGAAATGTCTTCAAAAACCTAGGAGATGTATTCACTAGCATCTATCTAACCAATTATTATTAGGACCGAAGTAGCTAAAACTCTGATACCATTAAATATAACACCTAAAACTCAATCACCAATAGATGGAATCTAAGATGTTGCATTAGGCTAATGAAGCAACCATTAAATTTAAAATATTTTTGTTTCCAATATAAAATTAAGATATAAATATACTGAAAATGTGATGAAACATTTATACAAAATCATACCTTCGTGATAGTTTAATACATAATATTTAGAAACTAATAATAAAAACAGTTAAGGGTATGTATTTGATTTGATGAAAAGAAAGAACAGGGGAAACTGTTTTTTTAGATAGTTGTCGGGCTTGGTTTTAACAGTTGAGACGAAATTTTAATATTTCCAAAACATCATTATCATTGCTTCATTGTAGATTTAAAAAAGAAAAAGAAACCTTGCATGAAACTGCAGAAACAGGCAAATTCTGATAACATTAGAACTGTAAAATTAAATATTATATTCTCTGCAATGTAAAAGTGATAAACAGGAAGGAGGAGGAAACATAAACCAGCTGAGCTCAAATTTTCTAGCTACAAATGCTAAAAAGCTTCAAGCTGGTCCCTTGAAACCTATGTATATGTGTATACATATAATAAACTAACCCAAAAAGATAAAGTTCCAGGAGAATCCGGGGATCTGTGCTGTGAATCATCCCTCTGGTAAAAATCTCCTTTTTAGAACTTAATTTATGTCTAATTAAGCTTGATTGATCAGGGACTTTGAGTCGATAAAAGTTCCATGAAAGCCGTAAGGAACTCTCGAAGGTAACTTAATCGAAGCTTCGACCTGTAAATTCATGGCGTTCACAATACAGAGCTCCGATTTACATGTCTTTTCATCGTGAACAAAGGAAAGAATGTACCCATCGCATTCAGCTGTTTCGGAACCGTCTTCTCGAGGCAAGAAAAATGGTTCCCCGCCGTATTTTTTGTCGCCGTACATGTGTTTTTTTACCTCCCCGGTGAAAAGATCGACCTTGGCAAATCCCGAAACTTTCGGCCATGGTTCGGCAATGGCGAGATAAGCGTACCTTGTCTTCCTCCCAAGTCGGTTCTTGTTCACCATCCCGGCTTCCAAGTTCACTTGATTGGATTCCCAGATTATGGGGCGGCGCGTGGACTCACCTGTCTTTAAGTTAAGCCTGATTTCCGAGAGCACACTCTTTAAACTCTCGTTGCTTTCGTTGAAAATAGAGTCGGGTGGTGTCATGCAAGAACCGATCACCACGACTTCATCGGATTCCGGCTCTTCCCAAGCGTTCCACAGATGGAAACAGAAGGTATCATCGGATTCGACCCATTTGATATCATTAGCATCGCTCGCATTTTTCGAGAGAATCCCGAACCGACACTTCTTGTCCTTGTCGTAAATAACGGGAGAGCCGCCGGTTATCATTTCTTGTAGCTTGAACACCACTTGTTGATCGGGGATCACCACGAAATTCTCGGTGATGGCGAAATCATGCATCATAGTTGGCACCGGTAAAGGAATCTCGACGTCGGGTGACTTGGTACCGTCGGGTGAAAACTTGAAATACTTCAAGTAAGGCTTTTGGACGACATCGTAACTCAAAGCAAAGAGTTCCTTGGAACAAGGGTCTATTTTGGGATGTGCAATCATTGTTGATTTGAGTTGATCATCAAAATTGTATCTTCCGACGGTTTCTAAATCACCCAACGGAGTGATCCGAACGTGGTAAGGAAGATCATCCTCGGACATAGCGAGCAGCCGGTTGTTAAAATAGACTAAACCAGCATTAGCAACACCGGTGCCTTGCTTGTGATCGACGAGGCCAAAAACGCCTCTCGCGTAAAAAAGTAAAAGCCTCGCAACCCCCGAGTGACCGTGTAGTTCACCGATTGCTTTAGGGAAAACAGGACGACCTAATTCCCTTTCTTGTTTTAACCTTTGCGTTTCAGTAAACCGACAAGCGTAGCTAGCTTTTCCATTATCGATGGTGACGGCATGTATCATGCCATCACCATCGAACAAGTGATGTCCAGCGACCGGCTCGAACAAAGGGTTGGCGCCGTTACGGAGGTAAACACCGTTGATGCAAGAAGGGATAGTTCCGGTGAGGGGAAGAGATCGCTTCACGGGTTGTTCGGGTACCGGAGCGAAGTTTCCTGCGATTTGCACGCGTGGGTCAGCCGTTTTAGGAAGTGGGTGTTGAAGCTCGAGTGATAGCAAGGCGTTTTCAGCCATGTCAAGCGCCATGGAAGCAGCTTTCTGAAGGAAGTTCCCCTTCGGCTGCTGTTGTTCGGCCTGGTGGAGGGTTGTTTCATACGTTGGTTTTGGGAAGTGGAGAACCGAAGGAGAGTGCAAAGTTGAATGAATCGTATTGCTTCGTCTTGGAAGAGTATGTGGAATCTGGGTTTTTACCCAACTACATGTAGAGGAAGACATTAGAGATTTTTCACAAGGGAAGATCAATTGTGTTTTTGTGCTTTGGTAAAGGTTTCTGCTTATTTTGTGCTTTGTTTGTTGGGTTTAGGAAAGAGAGCTTAGAGGAAGAGTGGGAGTTGGAGATAAAAAAAGTGAATGGGGGTATAAATAGAGTTTGTAATTGGAGTTGACTAGACAGAATAAGTTTTGTAAAATTGTAAGGGAGTCCACGTCAGACATTGAAGGGTGACGTGGTTGTTGGAGTTCGTATAAGGAACTTGGTGATTGTTGATTTGTCAAATTATTGAAGAGAGCAGTGGGGTGAGAAATTATTTCATGGTCTTGGTTCACCTAGTCCTTCATTTACGGTTTCAGTTAATCACATTATTATTTTAAAATAATTTTTAAATAACTATTCACTCTTTATTTATATATAAAAAAGAGATGAATATTTATTTTTAAAAATAGATAAAAAATTATTATTAATTAGGACTATAGATAATGTGGTGAACGGCTACATCTAATTTTTTTTTCCGTGGGGAGATGGGCCTCAAATGGAAAAAAGTGCCCTACTCCCATGTAATTTGGCTGACAATTGAGGCATAATTGGATGGTAGAGGGTCCCAAAATTAGGGACCAAAAAGACTGAGATTTATGGAGTCGGAAATACACTTAGGTGGCGTTTGGTTCGCTGTAATATTTTTGAGGAAATTGAAATATTTCTGAGGAAATTGGAATCTGTGAAGGAATTAGAATATAAATCTGAAACAAGTTTGGTTGGCAGGAAATTGAATTGGAATCCAATTTCATATTCTGTTTGGTTCGCAGACATGTCAGATGAATTTGATTTCAGTAATGTAAAATGACAGAATTGTCCTTCTTTTTTATTGCTTAATTTTAGTTTGTTTTATAACTTACATGTAGCAATATATTATAAAAATTTTAAAAATAAAAAATATTAAATTTTCATTTTATTGATTGATTATTCATTTCAATAAATTATAAAAATCATACTAATAAATATAATAAGTTAAAATTATCCCAATTAGGGATGGCCATGGGTCAGGTTGGGTCGGGTTTTTGGTCCACGCGACCCTACCCGAGAACAAGGGAACCTCCACCTGAGACCCGACCCAACCAAAATAAAGTTTCACCCGACCCGACCCTACCCGAATATATGAATTAGAAACCCGACCCAACCCGAAATAATAAAAAAATTATTTTTATTCAATAAAAACAATGACTTAATTGAAAAAATTATATATAGAGAGGTATTATTGTAATTATTCCTAAATATATCAGGTAAAATTATATATTTTTTCGGGTCGGGTCGGGTCGAGTATTTTTCACCCTAAATCCAAACCCGGCCCTAATATCACACTTAAAAAACCCGACCCGAATATCACACTTAAAAAAACCCAACCCGAACCCGAAATTTTTAAAAAAATCAGACCTGATCCCGAAATTTTTTGAAAAAAACACCCGACCCAAATATCACACTTACAAAAACCCGACCCGGCCCGAATATCAAACTTTAAAAAACCCGACCCGAACCCGAAATTTTTTTAAAAAAACTGACCGATCCCGAAATTTTTTAAAAAAAATCCGACCCAAATACCAAAAGATTGATGAGGGTAGTATGGTCAAATTTCACATTCTCTATTCCAAAGGATTTCAATTCCATCATGTTATAGATGAAATTTACTTTCTCTCCTTTGATGGAATTGGATTCCAATTCCCTCTTTGAAAACTTGAACCAAACATGGGAAAGTAGAGGAATTGGATCAATTCCCCCTAATTCCAAGGGATTCCAGCGAACCAGAGACTAAGAAATCAAGGGTAAACTAATTATTTGACACAACTTATTTTTGTACTTTTGTTTTCGTTATCCAAGTATTACATAATTTAATTTTGATTTGTTAAGAGTCTTTCTTTCTCAGTTTTCTCCATGGGAAACTAGGCCAATAAGTTAAAAGAAGGGAATGAGATTTAATATACATGAAGATGGGTGTTGATAATGATCAAAATTTGGAAGAGGGGACTCGGGTTATTTAAACTACATGGTATGAAATTAGATCATTTAATATACATGCCATAAAATTGAATAAATTTATTGAATTACTTCGAATTAGGACCAAAAAAATTAGAATGTATAAGTTTTAGGGATTAAAATTATTATTATATCCAGTCATGTCACTATCTTCATTAATTCAAAGGTTAAAATTAACGATAAATAATTAAGGGTAAATTATACCGTCCTTCATTAAACTTTACTCTCTCTCCTATTTTGCTCACCGTACTTTCAATTTTTCTATTTTGCTCATTGAACTTTACAGATTGAATCGTTTTGCTCGCTATGTCGTTAACTCTCTAACGGTTTGATGATGTGTCATTTTTTTATTATTATTTAATCGTCAATTACACCGTTCCTCACCGAACTTTACTCTCCCTCCTATTTTACTCATCAAACTATAAAATAAAAACAAAAGATGGTCAGATACCACCGTTAACAGACGTTAATGCTGGTCGTTCAATCTCAAAATTCATGGGTTCATTCTTCTCGACCCCTAAGCTCGAATCTGGTGGTTGCTTCACCGGAAAATGTCTCAAAATCCATGAATCTTGACTAAAACATTTCGACTTCCTCACTTTCAATCTTCAATTTGTGGACTTTGAAGTAAGTTTCGACAAAATAGAGGTTGGATTCGGACTCAAGGTGTCAAGGCGAAGCAACCCATGAAATTTGGGATCGAACGAACACCATCTACCACGTTCGACGGTGGCCGACGATGGCATCCGACCACCTTCTATTTTTTATTTTATAGTTGGGTGAGCAAAATAGGAGAGAGAGTAAAGTTCAGTGAGAAACGGTGTAATATACACTTTATATTTTCAATTATTTATATTAAATAATAATAATAAACGACACGTCACGCCGTTTAAAAGTTAACGGCAGAATGAGCAAAATAATTCAATCTGTAAAGTTCAGTGAACAAAATAGAAAAATTGAAAGTACAATGAGCAAAATAAGAGAAAGAGTAAATCTCAATGAGACACGGTGTAATTTACCCAATAATTAAAATAGAATTAAAATATAATATTATATATATTTTTATTAAAATAATAATTAAATGATAAAAAAAACATGAAAATAAATATAATATCAGATGTCCCCGAAGGGAGGAAAATAAATATAATATTAAATAAGCAATTTACCTAAAAATCAAATAGCTCTACGGTTGAAGCTAAGCCTTTCCCACATTTTTAATTTTCATTTTTTTTCCGATATATGAAAAAAGTGCAACTCCGCGTTCGGCCCTCTTCTCGAAGCTACATCGACTGAGCACTCCACCGACGCGCCTTTTTCTTTCCACCGGTTTTCGACCATTAGCGACTGTTAATCACCACACATTAAGATTTGTATAACAATTAATATTTCATGTTACAAAATTCGGTAGAATAATAAAAAAATTAATAAATTTAAGAAAATAAATAGATTGAACACATGTTTTACGTAAAAAAAAACTTTATAAAAAATCATAAACAAATAAAAAGAAATTCATTATTATTGTTACTATCGTACATGAGAAATATAAACTTATATACAATCATTAAAGAAAATTCTGAATATATATATGCACACGAACTGAATTGGATGACCTGATTACTATCACGGGGATTACACGTCTACACCTCTGTCGAGGTCTGTGATTGATTCAGATCGAATCAAACGAAATTCAAGCAATAATCTCTAACTTATACACCATAATATATAATTTTACGCATGGTCAATAATTCATATAATACCACACTATTCAATTTCATAATTAAATTACACTCTTCCTTTTGTCCCTTTCTTTGCTTCTCAAGTCCTAATCTTTCACTCGCATATAATCAGAATTTTCAATTAACTTAGATATTTTTTTAAGATCCAAATTCGTATATCTTAAAATTTTATAAATTCACTAACTGAATTTTTAATATACTTATTAAAAATTCGCACTCGTAACATAAAATTTTATGTGGTCCTTAATATCTTTCACATAATTTATAAGTAATTATTCAAAATGCTTTTTTCTGAAAATAAAAAATAAAAACTAATGAAAGCTAAAGTTAGGTGAGTTTAATCAATATAGAACATTTTGTACATCTGTTAAGATTGTCATGTTTCGATAGCAAATCTCTTACATCAAAGATTTGATCCTTCCCCAGACTAATTAAAAGAGATCTGCCTTGTCTCTCTCATCTCTTTGATGTTTTATCACTTCACGACGACGACGATAATGTACCTTTCAATTCTTCGATAATTAAATTATTGATACAAATTTAAAACTTTAGTTTAATTATTTTATATAATTAACATCAAATAAATTCAAATTTTAATATTATAATATGCATCGTATCATATAGTACAACATTTTTTTGTCAAACCCAAAAAAAAATAAAAATTTCAAGTTAGACCATGTCAGACTCTTGATCCAATATTTTATTCATAAATTATAGAATTTGATTGATTAATGTGTTATATCTATAAATAAAATAAGCATGGTTAGGCACTTAGGCTCCTGGTTTATCTAATGTCATGGATGACTCTAAAACCAACCTTATCAGTGGATGAATTAGTACTTTATCATAATGAATAAAGCAAGATAGACATAACGATGTTCTTTTTTTTCCGTCTTCTTTCTTTTTTCTTATTTTCAGAACCACATATTTATACTGATACATATATTTATATTAAGAATAAGTGTTTAATCAAACCAAATTAAGTGACAGAAATTATTTTAATTTAATTAATTAGTCATATTTTATTACTATAATTTTATTTAAAAATTTTATCAAGTTATTTTCTTTTGTAACAAAAACAATTATCAAGTTAAATTACAAAATTCGGGTACAGATGAAACATATGTATATTTATATGAATTAAATTTAGAAATTAATAGGTCAAAATGTCAAATTAAAACATTGAGGATAATTTAACTAAATTTAAGTTAAATCAAATAAACTGGATCTATATAAAAACCTTTTTCAAAACGAAATAAGAGAAAAAAAATGAGAGATTTTAGTATGATAAACTAAGCAAATTATCTCTCGGCATATTTTTTCCTGAAATATCCGATCCTTTTTCTCACTAGTTTTTTTTTTACAAACAAGTTTCAGATTATATGGAAAATAATAAATTTAGATAATTTTATATAATTATTTAAATAAATAAATAAAAATACAATTATTTTTTTTGGAAGAAAAACACAACATTATTAGCCACAAAGGAGAGCGGATTTGTCATTGTAAAAAAACCCTAGTACTCTCTCCATTCGAGCCTCGGTCCTCCTTTTCTTATAGTTTCTTTTCAACTTTTGGTTAGTACGCAGCCGCACCCCGGCTCTGGTATTAATTGTCACCGTCGGATTTTTTTATATTGTATTTTTACTTTTTTTCTCTTGATAATTTGTTTTTATGATTCATTTTTCTCTACTTTTATGATATGTTTTCTGTCTTTTGACATGTTTTTCAATTTTTTTTTGTCGTTTTGTTACTTAATTTCACAGGGCTGGATTGATGTCACCACAATTGATAAAAATGACGCTCATTTGTTATTTTCTTTATATTTTTGTTTTGAACTATCGAATTAGATTTAGATATGAAGTCTGTGTTCATTGATGATTTTCTCACGAAGCTTGACTATAATTTATTTTTATTGGTAGTCTTTTAATATTTTGATCTAGGTGGTTCGATTTTCATTACAATCAGATTTATTCATATCTACATGTTGTTAAAGGTTTTTTGAATAAGGTTTTTACATTTTCATTATAGTCCATATGATCTTAAATGATTAGTTTTATGTCTTAAGAACATGTTTAATTTAGGATTCTAATTATAAGCCTTCATTACAATTTTGGATTTTTTTTTCTTAATAAAATTAGCTGATTTTTTCCACAAAAAAATGCTATAAAGGAAAGCGGTTCAATTGGGTGTTATAATCTTCATAACCTAATCTAACCGTTAGATCTCAACTAATATTTATAAATATGTAAAAGAAAGTGTACGCATTCTTTAATTTGTTTAAATAAAATTATCCAGAATCCGAACAAGGCAGCAATCGGTGGTTATGCAATAATTGAAACATGTACATTCTAATTCAGTTTCAAATAAAATGAAGTGAAATTATATGTAATAGAGGCGAACGTATTGTCGACATCAATGTTATTTATAAGGATCCGCAGCATATAACAAACTATAAGACGAATAGACCTTTGACTGTTCAGCTTTTTGGTTGAAGCAATTTCATGTCATCTCGTGCAAGTGGTTGCAAAGTTTGTCTTGCTGGTCCAAAACCTAGTCCTTAATAATTAGCTGATCAAAAGGTTTTCCGATTGATACGGGCCGCCTTCCCTATCACTACTTTAGTTGCAATGATAGGTTGCTTTTATCACCGACCTAGTTCAACCGACTTGTATAATATAAGGTTAAAAAATTGCAATCGATCGCAATTAGAAAACTATCAAATGAGTAATATTTTAGAATAATTTTTTTATAATGTTTAAGTTAAAACTGAATATTAATGTTCTTTCTATCAAATCATGTAAATTGCATAATTATTCTTAGGGATGGCATGGAACTCGAACCTGATGGGTTCTAACCCGACCCAATCGGTTCGGAGGTTTTTTTTTATAAAAAATAGGGTTCGGGTCGAGTCAAATTTTTTAAATGTGATGGTCGGGTAAGATTGGGTTCGGGTTTAGGTTGAAAAATATCCGACCCAAAAAAATAATAATTTTACCTTATATATTTAGAAATAATTACAATAATACCCCTCTATATTATTTTTTTAATTAAGTCGTTGTTTTTATTAAATAAAAAAATATTTTTTATTATTTCGGGTCGAGTTCGGATTTTATCTCAAAAAGTCGGGTAAGGTGGAAGGTATATATTTTTCGGGTCGGGTGAAGGATGTAAAATTTTTTAGTCGGGTCAGGTTGACCCACCCGACCCATGACCATCACTAACTATTCTGGTTACAACCTTAAAAGTTATTGTCGATAAATTTGTGTAACATTTTTTTATTGTACTTAAAATTATTATCAATTTTATAATTTTTTAAGTAAATATAACAACATTTTAAGTTCAAATATGTCATAAATTAACCTTAAATTTCTCCGTCACACAACATAATTACTGTAAATTACCCTCATCCATAGCATTTGCTGTATCTCCTATTGATTTCTTCTACTGTCAGCTTTTTGTTTATTTAACCCTCAAACTTTTAAAGTTAAAACTTTTGGAGTTCTATATCTTTCGACTAGTTACCGTCAATTATAAGATTATTGGCATATCCAAGTGATCTACTAGCTAAATTTACTCTCTGACAATCACATTTATTTATTTATCAACTTGTAAATAATCATTATTATCATAAATCCTACACCCAACACTTGGAGCATGCATATAAACTACCATACAAGACTGGAGAAAGAACACTCTGGTTCAACTCTCTCCATCATCTTCTTCAGCTAGTCTCTTTCCTTTCCATTAATAACCACCTGTTATCTGTTTTGCCTAAATTAAAAATGATGAGTGCCATTTCTCCCATCAACATCATTACTCGTTGCTTGGAATTGCTTTTCTTTTTTTTCTTAGCAAGGTTTTTACTTCGGTAAAACAACAAAGCAAGTGACACATTTCACTGCCCAAACCTGTTGGCTACGGACACTGGCAAATGCATAACATGGGGACCGGTCTCCTGAAATTGACACTTGGGCGACTCCATAATGGCTTCTCATTTTCATTTGTACATCTTTCCATGTGATCATCTCGTCTTATAGTAAAAAACTCTCAAGAAAAAAGTAAAGACAACACATGAGCTTGGCGTTAACAAAGGGAAATATGCTTTGCTTTTTCATTGTTGGATTTTGTTGAGCACTAACCCTAGATAAGGCAGACCCTTAATAAATAAATAAATAAATGTGTTATCGGAGTGGATTACCCATAATCTATGAAGGCTGAATGTTATTGATAAACGAGGCATGTGTAAGGTTTCACATGGTTACCACACAAAAGTAGAACATATATAATATTTTTACCCTATTTCATTGCTAGAAACTCCGTTTTTGCTTTGCTGATTTAATCATTCATCCACAAGTCTGTTATTGTCGTTATTTAACGGCTCTCACATGGAATGCACAAATAAAAAACAAAAGAAAATTTCTTGGCCATTTGCCACTTTGATTAACTATCATCGTTATTAAGAAATTGATGTTGTTCCTTGAGGATCCGGATTTGAGCACCATAAATAATAGGGGTGTAAGCGTTCAATGTCAAGAGGTTAAGAGTTATCTTTAAACATATATCGCATTGTATTTACCCCAGATTTATAAAAAAATATGTTCGAATATTATCGGAAAGTTCTTTTAACATAAATGAAAAGATCTAGCGAGGGTATGCTTCTCGCATTTATAAAGTAGTAATTAATGATGAGTGCAAAAAATATGAAGAATGTACGTATTTCTAAACTATTTTCTCCATACAAACTATATGTGTTGGAACGGTCCTTAAGCTTCTTGGTGCTAAGCGAGAAAATGATCCAACTTAATTTTGGAAAATATTGTTTTTTTAATAAATAAATAGATAAATAAATAAATAAATTTTGAGTCGCCATCGACCTTTGATTAGGTAGGTCGAATACCTAAAAATATCTTTTAAAATAATTTTAAGAAAAAATAATCTTAAAAGGTAAAAAGTGATATGTGTTTAACCAGAAACTCATTTTGAAAAGAGTTCGGGAGTCGATTACACGTGGGGAAGGATTAACACCCCACAGTGACCAAAATCAATACCTAAGCGATTATACGTCATCTGAATATTGAAATTTGTAAATTTGTATATACATTTAAATTATGATCATATTAGAAAAAAATTGAAAAGGGTATTACTTCGTATGAACAATCCTAAAAAACACACTCCTTATTAGTTAAGGCGTGTTTTTATGGATTCTCCATGCAAATGATCATTACCATGTTTTCCCCTAAATTATATATTTAATATATAAAATAAAATAAAAATAATAAAATAAAAGATAATTACTCAAGTATAAAAAAGATACTATTTCGCATGAATAATTCTCGTAAACATACTCCTTATCAGTCAAGGTGTGTTTACATGAACTCTCCTCACAAAATAATATATTAGAGATATGTACGATCGAATCTGACAAACTGTACATAACATTAAGTATATATATATAGTGCAAACAAAAATTATAAATAATAAATAGTAAAAGATAAATAATAACAAGTAATATGTATACATAGTATTTTTAAATAAAAAACTTCACAACAACCTTAGGATGAAAGGGTATTGCCCTTAATCCCCTTGTTTGAATTAAACCTAATCTGAAACATGGGCTGATTTAGAATTTAAACTAAGTCTAAACAAAGGTCAATACAAAAACATGGCCAAATCTAAGGACTTAGGGTATAAATAGCCATTTTCTCATGTAATAGAGTAAATGACTAAAATGAGAAACTTTGAAAATTGGTTTTCTCATTTTTCACAAACATCATATGAAAACATCATGTCCAAAGGTCTTATGGATGGCCCGAAGGACTTATCATCTTGCTCGAAAGGCTGACATATGACCCGAAGCATTTAATCATCATGCTCGAAAGACTTACTGATGGCATGAAGAACTTACCAAACTTGAAAATAGTTTACTGGGTAAGAAACTTTAGAAATTGCTTTCTTACTTTTCAAAAATTTCATTTTCTAAAAACATTAAATAAGAAACTTTGAAAATGGCTTTTCTCATTTTTCACAAACATCATATGAAAACATCCTACCCAAAGGTCTTATGGATGGCCCGAAGGACTTCTCAAAAGGCTGACAGATGACCCGGAGGATTTAATCATCATGCTCGAAAGACTTATTGAGAAGGACTTACCAATTTTGGAAATAGTTTACTAAGTAAGACACTTTGGAAATTGCTTTCTTACTTTTCAAAAATTTCATTTTCTGAATACATTAAATGAGAAACTTTGAAAATTGTTTTTCTCATTTTTCACAATCATATGAAAACATCATGCCCAAAGGTCATATGGATGGCCCGAAGGACTTATCATATTGCTCGAAAGGCTGATAGATGACCCGAAGGATTTAATCATCATGCTCGGAAGACTTATTGATGGCCTGAAGGATTTACCAATTTTGGAAATAGTTTACTATGTAAGAAACTTTGGAGATCGCTTTCTTACTTTTCAAAAATTTCATTTCTGAAAACATTAAATGAGAAACTTTGAAAATTTTGGAAATTTTGGAAATTGTTTTCTTATTTTTTTTAAAAATCACTTTTCAGAAAATATTTAAATGAGAAACTTTTAAAATCACTTTCTCATTTTTTTCAATACAACTTAATTTTCGGGTAACATGCCCCACTTGAAAGTAATGCTTTTTCTGTGGATTGGACCCCTCTGTTCTTCAGGTTCTGCCTCTCTAGACATGATTTCTTCCATTTGATGTTTGAATTCTAGCTTTCACTTGTTGGGATTTCAACATCATGAATATTCTCTTTTCATTGGATGATCTGTAAAAACCATGCATTTATGTGTGAAACGTGAATGCAATTAAATGTATCAATGTAATGCATTTTCTTTCATGCAAATGATGTTCTCATGAATGCATAAATGTTGATTCAATTTTCCTTTGACTCTAAAGTGGAGAACTCAGTCTTCTTCAACTTGATCATTGTTCTCTAGGGTTTACTCAGATATCAGTGTAGTAAATTATAATTTCAAGCTTGCATTTTTTAAGAGCCATATGATTATCTTACGTCTTTGTGTCTTCTTTGTCTTATCTACACTAAAGTCTCAGAAGAAATGTCTTATTTCTTGAACTCTTGTTGCGGCCAGAAATATGAACTTGATACCCCCCTTTCTATCCTTGACTCAATTGCACTGTCAGAGTTATTTTTCCAGGGCTCTACAATTAAGTAATGCTCGACTAGTTTGATCTACAAGGTAAGTTCTGCTCAAATTCATGGTATGCCCCTGACACTCCAAGTTGTGAGGCGCATTCTCCATGTCCTTTCAATCTGAACCTTGTTATTTCAACATGATCTAGGCCTTTGGTCATACCCCAAAGTGGGTACTTTCAATGACTCATCCCTATTTGGATACCAAAATTTCATCCTTGTATCACTCTTGCATAATTTATTAAAAATCACAAGCCTAACTTATTAAGGTGATTGTCTGCTTTATGATCCATTACTAATGATGATGATGTCACAACAAAGTATGATAATTTTTTTCTTGAGTCTTTTGATCTTTCAAACTTCATTGCTTCAAAAGGAAATGAAGAATGTCTCCATTTCTCCTATTCTATTTATTCTTCTTGCCTTGGCTCTTATTCTTTCCTCTCACTTCTTCATTTGAGGCAGAACAAGTCTCATCATCTTCAAGGACCTCCTTCATTCTTGAGAGATTGTCCTGTTTGAAAATGTTTTCCTTCTTTCTACTATTTTTAAGTTTCAAAATAATGAAATAATTTTATAAAACAAAAGAATGCCCATTACTTCGGGCTCACAATTGAAACAAATGATCAATTCAATGAATATTGGGTAAATCAAAATACACCTTTTTCTTTTTTTTCAAAAATACATATGGTGTATATAACTCTTTGACAAGTGTTAAGATGAAGGGTTCATTTTGGGTTTGTTCTTTATTTTTCTAAGGCTTTAATCCTTGAAACACCCCTCCTTTCTCAACCCTTGCGAACAATGTGACATTCCCCTTTATCTTGGATTGACATTTAATTGGATGCAGACAAAATGATACAATTTAACTTAATCAATTACTAAATTTTTTAGAAAACTTCTATTTGTTCAAACTTCATAGATTCCTTTAGCAGAGGTAATGTAAGGACATTATTCTAAAGACAGGACTCCTAAGTGTATGTGTAAAGTTGAATATTCAACTCTCTTAGTCCATTTTCCATCGAAACTTATTATAATTCATACTATAGACAATATTGCATTTATTCTTTGAAACTTATTTAGTTTAATTTGCCCTTGTTCGGGCATAGCTGAAGGATACATCTCGTCGCAAAGTCATTGACTTGACAAACACAGTGGAGCAAACATAGAATTTCCAGGTATCTGATCAATGTCATGGTTTGAATGCAGTATATTCATAAAGCCAGGGCTTTAGATTTGATTTTATAACCAATTACTTTAGTGGAATAGCTCGGCTTTATTCATTTATTATAGAATAATAATTCATTAACCTTTTAAGTACTCAGTTTTAAAATTTCTTAAGCTCATTGAGAAGAACTTATTATAGTCTAGGTATCGAAGATGATCAAAAAATCTCATATTTATAGTTCAGTTCCCAAACGACTAACTTAAACCAAATTCATCCACTCCATTCCATTTGTAAAGACTATGATCATCACTGAACGTATTTAACAGAAGTGTAGTCTAATCGATTTTGTAATGTCATACGTAAGAGATACCCCAAGTTGCCTGCTCCTATACATACTTGAATGCCAAACCTCTTGATCGTCTCTTTATGAGAGGAGAAGGCTATATTAATCCCTACCAGAGAAGGGTATGATGTTCGGGTGTAACCTCTAAAGCATGATTACGGTTATGATTTTTAGGGGTTCAATCTTATCACTCTTCAAAAGCTATGAACTTTTTATTGTATTTATTGAAATTAAAAAGAAATTTGTCTCGTTGCTCATAATAAAAAAAAGTAGTGTTCATTTAACCAAAAAACAAAGAAAGGTCGGGAAACAGATCCAAACAAAACATGTTGGTTTTACACAATAGTAACTGAGCTCCCTAGTGGGTGAATAATTTCATCATATGTTGATTCAAGAATGCCCCCTATTTTCCATCTAATACAGTGGCACTTGACTAAGTTGGATGCTATTTATTGCACTTTGACTCCCCACTCGAGTTCGTCACCCACTACTTCACCAATTCTTGTGTCCCACATGTATTTCTATCTCCTTTAACAGTGGCCTACAATTCCCTGTAGAATGCCCAGATGCCCTAGCTGGAAATCACAAGCACTATCTTGATCATAGTTGTGGGAAGAAGGGTTTGGTAGCACTTTTGTTGGCCTCGGTGTGAGGTATTGATCTTTAATAAAATGGGGGTACAGATCAGAGATAGAAGTTTGGAACACCTTCAAAGTACTTATTGATCGAGAGACTTTCTTTGGTCAGTTTGAACGACTAGCTTCTCCTTTTCTTTTGCGACTCTGGGGGCTTTGGACGTGACATTCATTTACCTCATCATCTTTCGTTTCTTGATCAGTTCGGCTTTTGGAAGTGAATTTCAAGTTTCCTTTGCTGATTACATTTTCAATTAACTCCCCATCAGTCACAAGATCCTCGAAGTTCTTTGTTGAATTTTCCAGTATTAACTAAAAAAAGGAGCTGAAAGAGAATTATAGAACATTTATTATATTTCTTCTTCTAACATAGGAGATTGAACTTTTCTTTCACCCTTCTCCATCTTAGGGCATATTATTTAAAGCTTGCAGTAGCTTTCATCCTTATTCTTTGAAGATCTTGACATTTTGGGGCTAAGCCTTTAACATATCGGTATTGCCCCAGAAAGGCATTAGCTAGATCGACCTATGTCTTAATTTTCTCTCTGTTCAACCAGTTATACCATGCTATAGCTAGCCCAGTAAGACTATCATGAAAGTAATGAATCATCAAATTATCATCATTTAAATACCTTTCCATCTTTCTACAAAACATTTTTAGATGAATTAGGGGAAAATTGATGCCATCATATTTCTCAAAATTAGGCACCATAAATTCATGCGGGATGACCAAATCAGGGACTAGACTTAGCTCTCTCGCTTCTAGTTCTTTGTAGGAGGCGTTAACACTTTTTATAGCTCCAATTGCTTCCTTTAACCACTCAAATTTATCTTCAAATTGCTCATGATTAATGAGGTTATTCCTTAGGTTCGAGTGGGATGCCCCAGGGTAGGTTATCATTCTCGAAGCATTAGTCAAATAACATTGATGTCCTTTAATATTTATTTTCCCTCTATCAGTAGTCTTGGTTTCCAGCACCTGGATCACTTGATTCGATATATCTTATAGAGAACTCGATGCTTGATTCCCCATATATGTTGTAACTTGGTAAACTGCTCTTGCAACCGATCTCGTAATTCCTCACGAGATTGCTCCATTGTTTCCATTTATTCATTCATGATGATGAGGAAACAGTATGAATGAATGATCTTGGTATTACTGTCACATAACCCTCCATAAGTTATTTCCATGTTTTCACAACTAATGCATGTAAAATGCTTAAATAAACAAATACGATTTAAATGCACATATGCAAAAGGTGTCATTCCAAAGTGACCATCTTAAAACAACTTTCATTGAACACAAAGGTTTCAGTACATCAAACAAACTTTACATATAAGGAATAGCTTTAACTTGTAACTTCTCTATCTCTCTCAAAAGGCAAGTTAACTTCCACTCATGCTCAGGTGTTGATTTTTTAATTTGCTTCAATTCCCTTGCAAAGCCAGCTAAATCAACCAATTTGTGAGCCACATTGCTTACTTTGGTAATAGCTTCTTTCATGACGTCATCTTTTTCCTCCATCTTATATGTCAATTCTCGGAGTTGTAGACAATGTTATTCATTTTTCCTTGTACGAAAGTCATTGTGGTTACGAAGTTGTAACAACCCGAAAAAAAAATATTTAAATCGGTTTAATTTGGTGAAATTTGGTGACTAAATTAAAAGTTTTTAAAACTTATAGGCCATTTTAAAAGTGAAGGAAATTCAGGGACCAAGCCCTGAATTTACCCAGGAAGTGTCGATAGACTTGTCTATTAAACGTGTTTTCTGATTTCAATCAGAAAACACAAATGCTTAATTTACTAAGTTTTCCTTCTCTCGCACCCCTACTTTCAAGTCCGATTCTGAAGTCGTCCGACCTCCGATCGTCAAATTGAAACCACCATCGTGTTCATCTTCGACTCGTGAACAAAGCCCAGTAAACCAATTATAGCGAAACGCTGCCAAACGCCGTGAATTTTGAGTCAAAGTCTCAACATTTTTTTAGCACCACCGCCGAGAAAATCATAAATTCATCTCCGATCGTTGATCCGTTTTCGACACCTCCTGCACCATCGTGTTCCTTGCATCGTTCTGAGTCCACCAGTGTTCACCGTTTCTCCATCGTCGTCCGCGAGTGGAGGGGTAAAGCGGTCAAAGTTTCAGATTTGTTGAAATCGAGACCGTTCAAAATTTTGAACCGAGCTTTGTAAGTATCTCAAGATCGCTTAAAATAATTTTTGAAAATTTTTCGGGAATTTTTAGGACACCGGGGAGCTTCAAAACAGTGGTTGATCGGTTTGGGTGTTAGTTTTGTAAATATTTTTAGAAGGTGGCTAGATTTGTAATTAATTGTTGTTAGGTGATATTTTGATAATTATTTTGAAAAAGGTGATATTTTGGGAATTATTTCAAAAATGATATTTTGGGAATTATTTCGAAAAGGTGATATTTTGGGAATTATGTCGAAAAAGGTGATAGTTTGGGAATTATTTCAAAAAGGTGTTATTTTCGTAATAGTTGACTGTGGACTTTTGAGAACCTTTGACCAAAACTTTGACCGGCTTTAAACGACCATTAAATGATATTTGATTTTGTTCGAGTATACCTATTCTGACATTTTTCGATGTGCTGAATCCGTTTCCGAAGTTCGTTTTGCCAAATTCGAACCCGAAGGCCTCCAAATCATCAGTTAAACCCGTTGACTTTGATTTTGACCAAGAATTTGAATTTTCTAAAAGTCATACTTTATGTTTTTCTACGTCCTGATTCCGATTCCGCAATCCGTTTGGTCAAATTCAGGCTCGAAATCGTCTAAATTGATTGTCAAACCCGAAAAGTGCTTATATACTTAAGAATTTTAGCTTTGATCAATTAAGTAAGACTTGGAGTTGATAAATTATTATTGTTTGAAGGTACAAGAGACTCTCCGGATCGTTCGACAGCTCGACCAAGCTCTTCTATATCAGTTAAACCACGTGTGCCAGTATTCACCTGTAAGACCCGTAAATTTTATGATTTTAGAGATTAATTATGTTACCCATTAGTAATATAGTGTCATTATAAATTAGGTTCGAAAACTGTAGCAGAGCGTGGAGAGACCAGCAATCAGTAGATCTACTATTTGAACCTATTATCGAAGTGTGTTCCCTATTTATTATTGAACTGTTTTATTTGTTTTAATATGTGGTACACTGAATTCTTTGGTTACTGTTTTATTGATGCACCGATTTAATGTGATGGTTTATGGATTATGATCGCTATCTGATTTTGTTTTGAAATGGTATATGATTACCATGTTTATGGATTTATGGAATTTATGTCACGGTGCAATTGAATTTTTGGAATACGAATTTATAAAGTACAACCCTGATCAAGCTGGAAAATTTTACGAACCTAATATGACTCTTAGGTAGGCTCTGCGGCCCTGAGATCATTCTCGGGTAGGCCCTGCGGCCCTAAGATGTGTTCTTAGGTAGGCCCCACGACCCCAAAATCTATCTTGGGTAGGCTCTCAGGCCCTAAGATGTTCCCTTAGGATAACTCTTTTATGAGATTTACTGCAGTATAATTTTATGAGATTTACTGGACTATGATTTGTTTAGTGTACCTATCATGATTTTATAGTAATGTTGGGGCACACTGAGTCTAGCTCACTTTTCGAAAATGTTTTTCCCTTTCAGATACTGTTGGTTAGATTCACCTGATTGAGCACTTGGAGGATCAACATATCTCTTGAAGTATATCGTATTGTAATGTTTTATCTTTTAAGTTGACACTATTTTGGTAACATAGGCCATATTTTAAAGTATTGGATTTTATAATGATTTCTCCTTTGCTATTTATATTTGGGTTATTGTAAATTTGGATTTTTAAGACATGTTTAAATTAATTTGTTTTTTTCTTCATTATATTTATGAGATGTATTTTTATAGTATAAACTAATATAATTTCATAAACGTCATTTATAATGTGATTTCACAATGATTGAATAATGGTTTTGGAACAATATCTTTAAGAATCATGAATGTGATTCACTAGACTTAGTCGAAACGCATAGACCGGGTCTAGGGGGTTACATTTAATTGGTATCAGAGCTTTTGATTTTTAAACCTCGGACTGTGTATGAGTCCAAATTGAAAATACGGTTTTGAAATATTTTACAAAACCTGTTGCTAAGGCCATGTCTCAAAGTTTTTATGATTTTAATTGTGTTCGAGACTCCAAGTGCTTATCTAACCCTAAGTTTTATCTTCTGTAGTAAACTAGAGATCTACCAAAATGAGTGCTAGACGTGGACGTCGAACTAGCCGAGGGCGAGGTCGAGTGGCTAGATTTGCAGACTCGATCGACGAGATTCGAGTAGATCCCCCACCTCCGACGGGTGATCCTACTCCTGCGACCCCAAAAAAATTTACCTCCTGCTGCTGGGATTGGCATGACTACACCGATCAGGGGAGCAACCGATAGTGAGCTTGATGATGTTAGATGGCAATGCCCACACCTGGTGGGAGTCAATGACCAGTAGTGTTCCTATCGATCGTTTGACATGGGATTTCTTTAAGGAGCGCTTTCGGAGCCGATTCCTAGGGGAGCGTTACTTAGTCCAGAGACGACAGCAGTTTCAGGACTTGGTTCAGGGTGATATGACTTGTTTCAGAGTATAAGATAGAGTTCTTAAAATTGTTAAAGTATGGAATCAGTATGGTGCCTACCGGGAGAGATCGATGCCGTAAATTTTCCCTCGGACTCAGATACGAGCTACGTAGGCAGGTGGTAGCCCTTCAAGATGAGATTTTTGATGTGCTGGTGAGCAGAGCCAAGTATGCTGAGGAGATGGAGGCTTTAGCTTCTGGTAGAGAGCGTGTTGATCAGGAGCGATCTAGGAAATCTTTTGGCCCTACTGAATCATCCGCAGAGTTCGGTTAGAGGACTCGTACTTCATCCCCTCATAGGAGCAATACACGCTTCAGGCCTGCAGCATCATCACCTTCAGCTGTTAGTAGAGGTGGTTCTTCGGTTCCGTTTCAAGTGCCTCATTGTGACTTTTGTGGTAAACGGCACACGAGAGAGTGTTATAGGAAGACCGGATCATGTTTTCATTGTGGATCTAGTGGTCATTTTCGGAGGGATTGTCCTCAGCTAGCTTCGTCTGAGCGGACAGCTACCCAGACTCCTGTGAGTTCACAAACTACAGTACAGACTCCAATTAGAGATTGTAGCCAAGTAAAGGCTCGTGGTTCAGCGTCCAGGACAGACAGTAGAGCCCGATCTCAGCAGAATAGAGGGCCAAAAATTTCTGAGGCTAGACAACCAGCTTTGGTTTACGCCACTAGACGTCGGGATGACAGAGATGAGCCTGAGGTTATTGCAAGTACATTTACTATTTATTTTATTCCATAATTTGCATTACTGGACAATGGCTCCACCCACTCCTATGTATCGAGCTCAGTATCTCGAAACCTTCAGATTCTGATCGAGAACACTGATAATACTGTTACGGTTACGAGTCCAGTAGGACAGACAGTATTAGTGAATAAAGTATTTCGGCGTTGTCCTCTAGAGGTTCAGGGAGAAATTTTTCTCGCTGATCTTATGGAGCTTCCTTTAGAGGAGTTCGATCTAATTCTTGGGATGGATTGGTTGAATAAACACAAGGTAAATCTGGATTGCGAATACAAGTGAGCTACTCTGAAGACTTCAGATGGTCGGACTGTTGTGTTAATTGGTGAACGGCGTAGCTATCTCTCCAATATTGTTTCAGCTATGGAAATTGATCGTATGATCAGGAAGGGGTATGAGACTTTTATTTCCTGTATTCTGAACACTAAAGGTTCCTTGTCCACGATCGAGGAGATTCGTACAGTTAGAAAGTTTTCTGATGTTTTTCCGGAGGAGCTGCTTGGGTTACCTCCTGATAGAGAGGTAGAGTTCGAGATTGAGACTTATCCGGGATCTTCACCTATTTCTATGGCACCATATAGCATGGCTCCAAAGGAACTTAAGGAGTTGAAGGTCCAATTGCAAGAATTATTTGATCGAGGATTTATTCGGCATAGTACCTCACCCTGGGGAGCTCCAGTTTCGTTTGTGAAAAAGAAGGATGGGTCACTAAGGCTATGTATTGACTATCGAAAGTTGAACAAGATGACAGTCAAGAATAAGTACCCATTACCCAGGATTGACGACTTATTTGATCAGTTGCGAGGAGCTACTGTATTCTCTAAGATTGATCTTCGTTCGGGGTATTACCAATTGAAAGTTAAGGGGTCTGATGTTGTAAAAACAGCCATTCGCACTAGATATGATCATTATGAATTCTTAGTAATGCCTTTTGGTTTGACGAACGCTCCCGCAACTTTTATGGATTTGATGAATCGGGTGTTCCGGCCATATTTGGATTAATTTGTGGTTGTCTTTATTGATGATATTCTGGTATATTCTCGGACAGAAGCAGAGCATGACGAGCATTTGAAGATCATTCTGCGAACCTTGAGAGAGCATCGTCTATATGCCAAACTAAGCAAGTGTGAGTTTTGGCTTCAAGAAGTGTCATTTTTGGGGCACATTATTTCTGCACGAGGTATTCAGGTTGATCCAAGCAAGATCGAGGCTATTGTGAATTGGAAACGACCCAAGAACGTCTCTGAGATCCGCAGTTTCTTGGGCTTGGCTGGATATTATCGACGTTTTGTTGAGGGTTTCTCGATCATTGCTGCTCCTTTGACAAAGCTTTTAAGGAAGAACGTGCCATTTGACTGGGGAGAGGCACAACAGGAGAGCTTTAAGAAATTAAAGGTGGTTTTAACTCAAGCACCAGTGTTGATTCAACCAGAGTCCGGGAAGGATTTTACAGTATATAGTGATGCTTCACATTCAAGACTTGGTTGTGTTCTATTGCAGGAGGCTAAGGTAGTGGCTTATGCGTCACGTCAACTGCGACCGCATGAGTGTAATTATCCAACTCATGATTTGGAGTTAGCAGCAGTGATTTTTTCCTTGAAGATTTGGAGACACTATCTTTACGGAGATAAGTGTTATATTTTCACTGATCATAAGAGCTTAAAGTATCTTCTGACCCAGAATGAGCTTAATTTGAGACAACGACGCTAGCTAGAGCTTCTAAAGGATTATGATTGCGTGATTGATTATCACCCTGGTAAAGCAAACATTGTGGCAGATGCTTTGAGTCGAAAGGTGGTATCGGAGTTAAGGTCTTTAATGGCCAAGATGAATTTATATGACGATGGTACTGTGTTAGCAGAATTGCAAGTTAAACTGACTTTGGTTGATGAGATTAAGGCTAAACAATCTCTTGATAGCTCCTTGCTATCCATCTTTGAGCAAATAGAGCAGGGGACAAGCTCAAATTACGCCCTTGATCAGGATGAAGTTTTATGCTTTAAGAGTCGATATTGTGTGCATGATGATTCTGAGTTAAGGCAGATTATTCTTAATGAGGCTCATAGTAGTCCATATGCTATGCACCCCGGTGGAGATAAGATGTACCGGAATTTGAAAGAGAGGTATCATTAGGTTGGCATGAAGAAAGATATCTCAGATTTTGTGGCTAGGTGTTTGACTTGTCAACAAGTTAAAGCAGAGCATCAACATCCATCAGGTTTGTTACAGCCTATCAAGATTCCTGAATGGAAAATGGGAGCGTATTACTATGGATTTTTTACTGGCTTACCTATGACTCCTTCGAAAAAGGATTCAGTTTGGGTGATTGTTGACAGACTTACAAAGTCAGCTCACTTCATTCTTGTGCGAGTAAATTATACTTTGGACAAGCTGGCGAGATTGTATATTTCATAGATTGCCAGATTGCATGGTGTTCCATTGTCTATTATTTCTGATCGAAATCCGAGATTTACTTTGAGATTTTGGAAGGCGCTACATATGGATTTGGGAACAAGATTGGATTATAGTACATCATTTCACCCACAAACTGATGGTCAATCTGAGAGAGTGATTCAGATTCTGGAGGATATGTTGCGGGGTTGCGTAATTGATTTCAGGGTAGCTGGAGAACTTTTGTCATTGGCTGAATTTGCTTACAATAACAGTTATCAGACCAGCATTCGTATAGAACCCTACGAAGCACTCTATGGGTGTAAATTTCGCACTCCGATATGTTGGACTGAGTTGCGTGACCGGAAGACGTTGGGACCTGAGTTAGTACGTGAGACGGAGGACACAGTCAAATTGATTCGTGACCGTCTGAAAGAGGCATTTGATAGACAGAAGTCTTATGCAGATCAAAGGAGAAAAGATATTCAGTTTGATGTTGGAGATCATGTCTTTTTAAAAGTATCACCCTGGAAGAAAGTATTGAGATTTGGGCGTAAGGGTAAATTAAGTCCAAGATTTATTGGACCATTTCGTATCTTGAAGAGAGTAGGACCTGTTGCATATCAGCTTGAGTTGCCTCCCCAGCTCAGTTGTATTCATGATGTCTTTCATGTATCAATGTTGAGATGATATCGTCCAGATTCAGGTCACATCATTCAGGTTGAAGAGGTAGAGTTGAGACCTGATTTCTCATATGAGGAGGAGCCCGTTCAAATCTTAGAAAGAGATGAGAGACTTCTTCGGAATAGACATATTCCAATGGTAAAAGTTCAATGGAGTAACCAAGGCCCCTCTGAAGCTACTTGGGAGACATTGGAGTCAATGGAGGCTTAGTTTCCTCAACTATTCTCATAAGGTAAATTTCGAGGACGAGATTTCTTGTGGAGGGGGAGAATTGTAACAACCCGAAAAAAAATATTTAAATCGGTGTAATTTGGTGACTAAATTAAAAGTTTTTAAAACTTGTAGGCCATTTTAAAAGTGAAGGAAATTCAGGGACCAAGCCCTGAATTTACCCAGGAAGTGTCGGTAGACTTGTCTATTAAACGTGTTTTTTGATTTCAATCAGAAAACACAAATGTTTAATTTACTAAGTTTTCCTCCTCCCGCACCCCTACTTTCAAGTCTGATTCTAAAGTCGTCCGACCTCCGATCGTCAAATTGAAACCACCATCGTGTTCATCTTTGACTCGTGAACAAAGCCCAGTAAACCAATTATAGCGAAACGCTGCCAAACGCCGTGAATTTTGAGTCAAAGTCTCGACGTTGTTTTAGCACCACCGCTGAGAAAATCACAAATTCATCTCTGATTGTTGATCCGTTTTCGACACCTCCCGCACCATCGTGTTCCTTGCATCGTTCCGAGTCCACCGGTGTTCACCGTTTCTCCATCGTCGTCGGCGAGTGGAGGGGTGAAGCGGTCAAAGTTTCGGATTTGTTGAAATCGAGCTCTCCACCGTTCAAAATTTTGAACCAAGCTTTGTAAGTATCTCAAGATCGCTTAAAATAATTTTTGAAAATTTTTCGAGAATTTTTAGGACACCGGGGAGTTTCAAAACAGTGGTTGACCAGTTTGGGTATTAGTTTTGTAAATATTTTTAAAAGGTGGCTAGATTTGTAATTAATTGTTGTTAGGTGATATTTTGGGAATTATTTTGAAAAAGGTGATATTTTGGGAATTATTTCGAAAAATGATATTCTGGGAATTATTTCGAAAAGGTGATATTTTGGGAATTATGTCGAAAAAGGTGATAGTTTGGGAATTATTTCGAAAAAGGTGTTATTTTCGTAATAGTTGACTGTGGACTTTTGAGAACCTTTGATCAAAACTTTGACCAGCTTTAAACGTCCATTAAACGACCTTTGATTTTGTTCGAGTATACCTATTCTGACATTTTTCGATGTGCCGAATCGGTTTCCGAAGTCTGTTTTGCCAAATTTGAACCCGAAGGCCTCCAAATCATCAGTCAAACCCATTGACTTTGATTTTGACCAAGAATTTGAATTTTCGAAAAGTCATACTTTATGTTTTTCGACGTCTTGATTCCGATTCCGCAATCCGTTTGGTTAAATTCAGACTCGAAATCCTCTAAATTGATTGTCAAACCCAGAAAGTGCTTATATACTTAAGAATTTTAGCTTTGATCAATTAAGTAAGACTTGGAGTTGATAAATTATTATTGTTTGAAGGTACAAGAGACTCTCCGGATCGTTCGACAGCTCGACCCAGCTCTTCTAGATCAGTTAAACCACGTGTGCCAGTATTCACCCGTAAGACCCATAAATTTTATGATTTTAGAGATTAATTATGTTACCCATTAGTAATATAGTGTTATTATAAATTAGGTTCGAAAATTTTAGCAGAGCGTGGTGAGACCAGCAATCAGTAGATCTACTATTTGAACCTATTATCGAGGTGTGTTCCCTATTTATTATTGAACTGTTTTATTTGTTTTAATATGTGGTACACTAAATTCTTTGGTTACTGTTTTATTGATGCACCGATTTAATGTGATGGTTTATGGATTATGACCGCTATCTGATTTTGTTTTGAAATGGTATATGATTACCATGTTTATGGATTTATGGAATTTATGTCACGGTGCAATTAAATTTTTGGAATACGAATTTATAAAGTACAGCCCTGATCAAGCTGGAAAATGTTACGGACCTAATGTGACTCTTAGGTATGCTCTGCGGCCTTGAGATCATTCTCGGGTAGGCCCTGCAGCCCTAAGATGTGTTCTTAGGTAGGCCCCACGGCCCCGAAATCTATCTTGGGTAGGCTCTCAGGCCCTAAGATGTTCCCTTAGGATAACTCTTTTATGAGATTTACTGGACTATAATTTGTTTAGTGTACCTATCATGATTTTATAGTAATGTTGGGACACATTGAGTCTAGCTCACTTTTCGAAAATGTTTTCCCCTTTCAGATACTGTTGGTTAGATTCACCTGATTGAGCACTTGGAGGATAAACATATCTCTTGAAGTATATCGTATTGTAATGTTTTATCTTTTAAGTTGACACTATTTTGGTAACATAGGCCTTATTTTAAAGTATTGGATTTTATAATGATTTCTCCTTTGCTATTTATATTTGGGTTATCGTAAATTTGGATTTTTAAGACATGTTTAAATTAATTTGTTTTTTTTTCTTCATTATATTTATGAGATGTATTTTTATAGTATAAACTAATATAATTTCATAAATTTCATTTATAATGTGATTTCACAATGATTGAATAATGGTTTCGGAATAATATCTTTAAGAATCATGAATGTGATTCACTAGACTTAGTCGAAACGCATAGACCGAGTCTAGGGGGTTACATAAGTTCTCGTACAAGATCTCCATAATCATCTATAATCTTCATCAATGTCTTGTTCTTTGCTCTAGTGGCTTCTATCTCATCATCATTCTCTCGATTGTGGCGCTGATATGAAGTTTCCATATTGGATATGGACATATTCACTATCTAATTTTTGGCTTGACATTTTCCCAAATAATTAACTGATGTATTGTTCCTTTTTTCTGTAATCTGTAAATCATACTAGAACTTCTTAGCTCAACCCTCCTGCACCTTGTAATTCTTTCTCCATTGCTCATCATCGTTTCCAGTTTAGTGACCCCTTTTGCCCACTCCTCTGGGGCATTTCCTATACCAGTATTTTTAAAGCCTTAAGTGGTCCTTTGTAAACCCTCATGCATGGATTCCATCTCTCTATTGAGTTTATCATTTTTAAACCTCAAATGACGCACTTGAGCCTCGTACTTTAGCAAATATTCTTCCTCTTAGATTCCCCCATTGATACCCTTACCTTTGAACAATTTTGGCTTCATCTTAACAAGACAATTAGTTACCAAACTTGGTTGACCTTTTATCTCGAACTCCAATATTCCATGATCCAAAAGATGTTGGACCTGATGCTTAAAGGTGGTGCAATTCTCAATAGAATGAACTTGAGCTCCAACATGATATTCACAACGAACATTGACGTCATGCCAACTTGGATATGGAGGTTGCCAAGGTTTCACATAATGTGGCGCCACCTCTCAGGCTTCTTTCATACAAGTTGCTATATGATGCAGGGATAGAATCAAAATAAGAGCCACATCTCGGCTTAGATTGAATTAGAGTCTTCATGTTTATTTCCCCTAACATTTGGAGTAGACTCAAATACCAACGAGTTTGGATTACATGGCTTCTTTTCATCTTTCTAAACTTCTACAGTTGTCACCATTTCCTTTGTGTCTCTGGACAACTTGTTGATACAGATGATGATTGTGCGAGATTTCTCATATCGGCTAGAATCGGCTTGTTCTTAAGTCATCCCTTGTGTATTTTACATCGCGAGATTGTTTTCATCGAGCTCTTTCTTTTCTTTTGCAGAAGTTTCTTTTCCTTTGGCCAAAGAAGCTATTCTATCCATCATCTTATACATTTGCTCCCTCATGTCTGTTATCTCCATTTTCTCTTCGTCAGACATACGATCTTTGGGTGCATAGCTCTCCACTATTATTGGGGCTTCCTCAAGATGTCGTTCCCTAGCTGTGTTATATTCTACTTGATCATGAACCATTTGTCTATCATGAAAACCTTTTACTCTGATGACCACTCACAAATCAACACCTATGAAAAGTGTTATGATCATGCGATCCAAGCAAAAAGAAAAGCAATGTAAAAACAAGTTATTACAAATAAGATAACGAAATAGAAAGAATTATTATAAAAACAATAATGACAAAATAAATATATTAATGAGTTGATGCAAAACAAGAATGCAAATGCAAATGCACGGGGTGTTAATTCTAAAAGCGACCACCATAGAACAATCTTCATCAGACCAAAAAATTTCCTTACACTAGACAGACGAGCTTCATTTTTTTCATTTACACTAGACAGACAAGCTTTGTTTTAATTCATCTACTCTGATTGTTTGATCTCTAGACCTCCATTTCTATGAGATTCTCCGCTAGGAAAGTGGCCTTGATATCTTATGAAGGATATTCTCAATCTTGACTCAACTAGCATCTGACTATTTGGTACAATCTCGATCTTTGTTCATTTAACAGGCATCTTCGATCGACTTTGAGCTCTTCTCTCGTCGATCAACTTTGTTTGTAAGTCATCGCTCTTACGGATTTGACTACCTAGTTATGAAACTCTTATGTCGATATTAAAACCTTCTAATTTGGCCAATCACTTGTGAATTAACACATTTTTTGGTTATGATGCGAAAATGCAAATGCAAACAAAAGAAAAAACTAAAGATAAAACAAAAGAAATTGTTTGTACCACTCGACTAGAAAAACAGAAAAAATATTTATGAAAAGACAATATCCTACCCAACATGGTATCTACCCTGACATACTTTTATAACAGTTCTACCCTGACATGTTTTCCACCCACATGTTTTGTTGAAGGTATAAATCCTAACCTCATTTTTCTAGTTCACATGCTTCGTACGAAAACATAAAACCTAATTGCTTACTCTTCTAGTTCTCATGCTTTTTTGCAAAATAAATAAATTTGAAGAAAGGATAGGGTGAGTTTCCCCTTTGTGACTTTTGAAGAACTACGACAGAATTTCGGTACAAAACGGGCAGAGTTTCTGTACAACTAAAAGGGTCCTCAAATTGTCCTTTACTAGTACCCCCTTGGGCCTGCCAGACCTTCGATCATCACCAATTATAGGCTTAAACGGTTCAAGTTCAATTTGAGAGGATGCATTTCCCTATGTCCATACAAAGAAACTCAATGTTTCACTCATAAACACAAGGTGTATGTACCCCAGAGGTTACTTACTAAAGCCCATGCAGAGAAAAATAATTTTTCTCACGTAAGAGTAGAGTTCACCCCTACTTAACGGGCCAGAACACAATTAGAAGGCTCTAAAAATTCAAATGGTTATAGCATGTGTAAAGGGGAACTCACAATCCTTTGCCTCTATCCAAAAACAAACTTAAAGAAAATGTCAGGAATCTGAAACGATGGAAATCACACATTAGTACCATTAATAAATAATAGTAAAAGATGTATGACATGATGCGATGCGAACAAAATAAAAGGATCAAAATTTAAATATCATTCAAATTTACCATTTTCAGCAAAAAACGTGACGTATAATCGATTACGGTCGGACTTTCTAACGTCCTCAAAAACATACTCCTTGTTAATTAAGGCGTGTTTTTATGGATTCTCTATACAAATGGTCATTACCATGTTTTTCCTTAAATTATATATTTAATATAAAATATAAAATATAATTACTCGAGTATAAAAAAGATACTATTTCGCACGAATTATTCTCGTAAACACACGCTTTGATTACATGAACTCTCCTCACAAAATAATATCTTAAAGATATGTATGATCGAATCTGACAAATTGTACTTAACATAAGTATATATATATAGTGTAAACAAAAAATTTATAAATAATAAATAGTAAAAGATAAATAATAACAAGTGATATGTATACATAGTATTTTAAATAAAATAATTCACAACAATCTTTGGATGAAAGGGTATTGCCCTTAATCCCCTTGTTTGAATTAAATCCTAATATGAAACATGGGCTGATTTAGAATTTAAACTAAGTCTAAATAGTGATCAATACGCAAACAGGGCCAAATCTAAGGACTTAGGGCATAAATAGCCATTCTCTCATGCATAGAGCAAATGACTAAAATGAAACAGAATCTAAATTATCAGGCATATATGGGTATTTAACCTAAGGCTAATAGTAAACGTCAAAGTGACTAAAATGCAAGCTTTGTAAATGGTGTACCCAAAATCAAACATTAACAAAATAGGCTATTGAACAACATGGTGATTAAAATACAAACGTAATGTAAATAAATGCTCAAAATAAAAGGATGGGAAATTCCATTTAGTGACTAAATAAAAAGGTTACAAAGCTAGAAAGACCCCAAAAGAGGTTTATCCAAGGGCTAAACGCTCACTCTTCCCTCCCAAAATGACGTTGTTTAGGCTCGGGTATATAAACCCAACCTATGGACAAAATCGCCTTGTTGTTTTTCATTTTTTTTTCATTTCACTCTTCTTTTCCAAAAAAAGAAATAAGAGCTCTCTCAACTCTCTCATCTTCACACCCCGTCAAAGGAGGCCAAAGGACTTTGGCCACCGTAGATCAGTGGTTCCAACCCCGACGTCCACCATGAAACAAACTCCCTAGGACCCTCAAAGCCCTAACCCAAAGTATTTTAGCCTAAAAGGCTCCTAACCTTCCCAAAATACCCTGAATATAACCCTAAATCCCTCTTTTCATGAACCCAATACCTCTCTTTCTAGATCTATAACACGTAAAGGGTTACCTTCAACAACGATTATCTTATACTCTAGTGATGACGATCGAGGGCTTTGAATGACGAGGATCTTTCTTTCTTTTCCCTTTTTCTTTTTGTGTTCTCTTGCTTCTCTCCAGTTTTTTTTTAGTTTTCAAAAAATCCTTTATCTCCCTTTGCTAACGTTTTTTTAAACTAAAGTGTTTTATATTTTGGTGTTGTCTTTATTTTCTTTGACTTTGCTTGTTACTTTTTCGTTTCCATGTTGGTGGTATGACCGAAAAGAGAACAATATCGGGAGACATTAATAAATGTGACGGTGACATGGGCAGAAGGACAGGGTAAAACATTTTACCTCGAGGTTTGTTTGTCTGCTTTCGTGGTGATCGACGGATTTATCGGCTATGGAAGCGGCGTCATATTGCCATAGGGAACCAGCAAGGAGCATCGGGGACTATTGGATAAAATTTAATCCAACGACGGTGGTGTGAACGGCGTGAGTGGATGATTATTAGGGTTTAGTAAACCTAATATAGGGTTAATCTGGATCATTGGATCAAATATGATCCAACGCTTGGGATACGGCTGTTGTAGATCCAAAAGGGTGAAAAACCCTAGCTCTCTCCTGGGCCAAATCTGGTTCGTTGATCTCACAAGAGATCCAACGGTGGAGGCTCCTTGGCAGTGGGTGGAATAAGGGAAACCCTAGGTTTTATGGTCTTCAGCTGCTGGGTTGTAATGTAAGTTTGGACCCGAATATGGACCTATTACCAAAAACTATAATAAAAATAATAATATTAAACAAATAATAATAATATTAAATAATAATATTATTATTAAATAATAATATTATTAAATAATAATAATAATAATAATAATAACCTAGACAAAATGTGAAAACAGTATGTAAACCATGTGTCATGCGTGTATGTTTGTACAAGTATTACATTTTCATAATTTTTTAGATGACGTATATTTATTTATTCATAAAAACATGGGCGAGGTTAAAAGTTCTCAAAGATCATACTTCTACTCAATTTTCGGTTGTTCGTATTAATTAGGCCAAGGTTGTTTAGTGAATAATTGAAAAAATGAGGTTTTAATTGTTTGAGGGCTTAAATGAAAAAGAATAGTAGTAAAGGCCTTATGAAGTAAATAAGTCAAGGGCATGATGGCCATTATTGGGTGTGGGTACCACTATGTAGGGAACTCATCACCTTTAAAAAAGGGTTGCAACATAAAAAGCATATACAACTTAAAATATGGAGCAGCTTGAAAAGTGATGCAACTTAAAATATAGAGCAACTTGAAAAAGTGGTGCAACCATAAAATAGGTTGCAACCTAAAATGGCAACCATAAAATATGTTGCTTGTTTGTTGAAAACAGTTATGCCATACATTTATTATTTCCTTAGACTTTGGTAAAAACTATTATATTTTTTGGCTTATGTGAAAAAGTGTGTGGGCAGAAAAAAATTATGAGAATTGAAAAAGATAGAGAAACTCACATTCGAGAGAAAACAAGAGGAGAAAAATCAATTTTTGTGAAGTTTACATAGCAGGATCAACTCTTCGGTCAGTGGTCCATCTGTGGTTTGATTAATATGATTTTTGGACAGAAGCTAAGCGACAAGGTGTTCTTGACTTTGTACGGTCGGATTTTTCATCCAAGTCTTGTAGCGTTGGAAATACCCCTTTTTAGCAGACTGCTTTTTGGTGATGCTCTCCCATTTTTCTCTCATTTTCTAAAGACTACTAGTTATTAACTTTGTTGAAGTTGTATGCTTGGTGTAGGTTGGATATTGTAGTCTTGTACTTGAACATTTGTTGATAGTGGAGCTTTTGATCGAACTCAAGAGTCTCATGGTTTTTACCCTTGATTTAAAGGGGTTTTCCACGTATAACTTGGTGTGTCGATTTATTTGTGTTGTGGTTGCATTATTTGATGTTTGGTTGGTTAGTATTGCTAGAGAACAAATATTTAGTGCTATCCTGTTAGCCATAATTATTGACAAGCATTATAGGGAGAGAAAGAATACTGGTTGTGCTTCCACTTTGTCTCGGTTGTTCAATTTCTTCCTCAACAAACTGGTATCATAACTTGGTTACTTTTTCAGATAATTATGGAAAGTAATACGATCAAGATGAATATTTTGAATGACACAAATTATCAACTTTGGTGGAATAAAATGAAAGACTTGTTGTTTGTGAAGGCTTTGCATCTTCCAATATTTCCTACTCAAAAAACTGATTGGAAAAGTGATGAGAAATGGGAATTTGAGCATCAACAAGTGTGTGGTTTTATTTGGTAATTTGTTGAAGAAAATGTTTACAATCACATTTATCAAGAGACATATGCTCACACATTGTGGGAGAAGCTTGTATGATTCGAGGTTGAGCAATAACAAGTTGTTTTTGCTGAAGAAAATGATGGCGTTGAAATATAAAGAAGGAACATCTACAACTGACCATGTTAGTGAATTTCAAAGTTTGATGAATTAGTTGCTTGGTATGGGTGTCAAATTTGATGATAAGATTTTAGGGTTTTGGTTGCTTACTACTCTACCAGACTCTTGAGAGACTTTTCTGGTCTCGCTCATTAATTATGCTTCACAGGGATTATTACTTTGGATTTGGCTAAGAGTGGTGTGTTGAATGAAGAGGTTAGAAGAAGATCTCAAGGTTTTACATCACAGTCCGAGGTATTGGTTGTCGAGAATAAGGGAGAAACAGAGAAAAAGATGGAAAGGGTAGAGATAAAAGCCGAAGAAAGTCAAGACCGAGATACAAGAATCTTGAGTGTCATCATTGTGGTAAGAAAGACTATATAAAAGAAATATTACTTCAAGTGGAAGAAAGAGAACAAAGGTGGTAGTTATAAATACGATCAGAAGGATGATGAAAAATTCGAGTGTGTTGCTATAGTTCATCGTGATGATCTATTGGTTATCTGTGATGAGAATTTTGTCAACCTAGCATGCGATGAGACTAGTTGGGTGATTGATATTGACGCTTCATTTCATGTCACGTTGAGGAGGGATTTCTTCACATCTTATACTCATGGTGATTTTAGGGTATTGAAGATGGGTAATGGCAGTTTGGTTCTGCTATTGGCTTGGGAGATGTTAGCTTGGTGAATAACAATGGTACAAATTTAACTCTCAAGGATTTCAGACATGAACCGAATATCTGTTTGAATTTGATATATGTAGGAAAGCTTGATGATGAAGGATTTTGTAACACCTTTAGTGAGGGGCAGTGGAAGCTCACTAAAGGCTCCTTGTTGTGGCTCGAGGAAAGAAGAGCTAAAATTTGTATTTGATGCAGGCTTTAACTTTTGGAGACACTGTGAATGTGACAGTGAATGACAGCTCAACTGAGTTGTGGCATAAAAGACTTATTCATATGAGTGAGAAGGGGCTTAATTGTTTAGCTAAGTAGAATCAACTTTCAGGTTTGAAGAATGCTACAATGAAGAATTGTTCTCATTGTCTAGCAGAGAAGCAGAGAAGAGTTTCTTTTAAAAGTCCTCCTCATATAAGATTAGAGTTGCTAGAATTGGTCCATTCAGATGTTTATCGTCTGATAAAGGTTAGGTCACATGACGGTGCATTATATTTTTTTTATTTTCATTGATGATTGTTCAAGAAAATTGCGGGTCTATACTTTAAAGTCAAAAGACCAGGATTTAAAGGCGTTTAAAAAGTTTCAAGCATCAGTTGAAAGGGAAACAAGGAAGAAGTTGAAGTACATTCGTAGTGATAATGGTAGCGAGTTCACAGGGCCATTTCATGAGTATTGTCTATGGCAAGGAATCAGACATCAGAGGACACCACCAAAGACTCCATAGTTGAATGGTTTGGCTGAAATAATGAACCAAAAATTGATTGAGAGAGTTAAATGTTTGTTGTTAGACATAAAGTTTGCCAATATCAATTTGGGTTGAAGGTTTGAATAGTGACACATATGATTAATTTATATCTTAGTGTTCCTTTGTAAGGTGATGTACCAGATAGAGTTTGGTTTGATAGAGATGTGTCATGTGATCACTTTCGTGTGTTTGGTTGTAAATCATTTGTTCATGTTCCAAATGATGAAAGATACAAGATGGATGCCAAGAATCGACAATGCATCTTTATTATTCATGGTGTAGATGGTGAGTTTGGTTATAGGCTCTATGATCCTGTTTAGAAGAATCACGTGAAAAGTCGAGACGTTGTCTTAATTTAAGATTAGACCATTGATGACATTGATAAAATGGAGAAAGAATATTCACAAGATAGTGATGCTTTGATCGACAAGAACCATGTTCCCCTATACCCTTCACCAGAACCTATTCAGGATGATGTGCACGGTGATGTTCAAGGTGATGTGTGTGGTGATGTTCATGATGACCAGTAAGATATAGGTGATTTTTATGCTCCCACTGATGATGTTGGGAATGATCAACAACAAGCACCTATAGCTCCACTAGTAGTTTCACTTTGGAGGTCTTTTAGAGATTATTGATCTTCTGTCAGGTATTCTTCTGATGAGTACATTTTTTTTATTGATAGGGTAGAACCTGAGTGTTATGAAGAGGCATAAAGAGTGAATGCAAAGATTAGTGGGTTGAAGCGATAAAAGATAAACTTCAATCCTTGCATGAAAACCATACCTTTGAGTTGGTGAAACCGCCTAATGGCAAAAGAGCTATGAAGAATCAGTGGGTTTACAAGTTGAAGCAAGAAAATAAGTCTTCATCTCCATGATATAATGCTAGATTCATCGTCAAGGGTTATACTCAGAAAAAGGGGGTTGATTTTGAAGAGATATTTTCTCTAATTGTGAAATTGTCCTCTATCAGAACAGTACTGAGTTCGGCAGCTTGTTATGTCTTAGAGCTTGAACAAATAGATGTGAAAACTACTTTTCTTCATGGTGATTTAGAGGAAGAGCTTTACATAGAACAACATGAGGGATTTGTTACACACAGAAAATAAGGTTGTAGACACTCATTTTGTCTGGGTTTTAATTATTATTATTATTATTATTATTTCATTTTCTTTTATTGCAGGCCAATATGAATTAAATCAAGCCCAACAAGCACCAACACAACCGGCCCAAGTCCCTAACCTAATCTAACACTAACCCTAAGGTTTCCAACTTCTACTGCCACTGCTAGAGTTAATCTCATCTTCGCCGGAGCTTCTCGTCACCAATGAAATCCAAATCGCCGCCAGTGTTGCTCGAACCAAAATAAATCAAGAAAAACATTGAAAAATCACTCCAAATTAAATCAACCACCAAATCCATTAAAAATAAGTTAAATCCCGAGAGATCCGGGAGTTTAACTGTTCTTTTTAAGTGAAATCATGCGCCTATGAATGAGCTTCACCGAATCATCACCAAATACACAAGGGATTCAGAGATATAACATACAAAGGAGGGAGAGAAAAAAAAGGGGGAAAAGAGAGATATCATAGGGACGAAAAAAAAAAGAAACAAAAAAAGAATCAAAAAAGAAAAAAATACAAAGTATGAGAGATCTTACCCGTTTCATGGCTCACTAGTAAGCATGAAGGTCAACGAAATTTATTACTGAAAGATAATTTCTTAGATATAAGGTTTTCTATTTAGTGTTAGTAAAAATGAAACTTGGTTTCGAGCTTTGAGGAACTGTGAGGTTGTTTTGGAAGCCTCGTGGGAGCTCCGGCCAACATACAAGGCAATGGACTGCACCATGGAATGGCGGTTTTTCGCACCCGTGAATGGATGAAAAAAGTGGGAGTTTGAGAGGAATGAACGGTTGGGGGAGAAAATATGGGGCTAGGGTTAATTTTTTCTTTATAATGGGGTATTTACGTGTCACCAAAACAACGTAGTTTTGGGGTTAGGGTTTCTTGTGCATAGGTAAACTACTCAACGGGCCATCCAGCGTTTGTAACATTTTCATTTCAGTCACTAAATGCAAATTTTGTTTCTTTTATTTCAAGTTTCAACTTTTATTATGCATCCATTTTAGTCACCATTATGCTTATATTTGTGATCGGGTTAATTATTTTTTCAGTCCTCTAGATTTTGACATGCTTGCATTTTCATCAATGCTCTAATTAATATGGTATGCTAGGGTTATTTACATGCTTGGTTCTTCTAGTTTTACATGTGTCCTATTATGGCCTCCAAGTTTTACGTGTATTGCATTTTAGTCCCTGTTTTTATATATATACATTATTTTGATTTAATTCATGTGCTTTGATATATTATTTCTTTTTTAGGTAAGTTGTAGTATATTTTGTCTAAGTACATGTATATTTTCATTTAGAATTTATCGTGTTTACCCATTTGTATTTTATATATGTATTGTTTGTAAATTATTTATTTATTTATTTATTTATATTGCATTGCTTATGATGAATTATATAATTTGCGTCCTTTGTTTTCCTTGTGCTAGTATATTGATGTGTAAATAGTATACGCATGTTTTCCAATTATTTATAATACGTTTAAATATGCATATAGATGTAATCACTATGTTCTTAGATATTTCCATTCACGTATTAGTTTAGACACATGCATTTTTTTATTGACATGTATGACACCCTCACAAGCATTACTTGGATTCGAATCAAATAATGGGATTAAAGATAATATATTTTTATTTTATGTTCATTGTAAGTGATTGTCTTGACGAATAAGATGTCACTTCGAATGGTTTAAAATAAAAGGATAACCTATCAAACGAAATAAATAAAATTGATTTCATTTAAAATTAAGGACTGAGAAAAAGATTATGTTCTTTTAATTAAATTCACCGAGAAAAGAGTATTATAATGGATCTAAGGTCTAGTATCGATTTCTTGAAATAATTGAACATCCTTATTCTCATTAAAGGTTAGTAAAATAGTTAATTAATTGTATTCGTTTGGTATACGTTTTTTAATTTTCATCTTATTTTGTATGTGTTTAAAAGGGATATCAAAATAAATTATTTTCAAATGTATAAATTTATTACAAGGACAACTAATTAATTAATTAGGTACCAATTTAGGGCGCCGTGGGGGTGCTAATCCTTCCCCATGTGTAACTGACTCCCGAACTCTGATTTTTTATAACGCATACTGCAAAATTGTCATTTTAATTAAAATTAATATTTTATTAAAACGACAAATATGTTTTTGGGTTCCCAATCACACCCTAATACAAGATTGTTGGCGGCTCCACGAACCGATTTTGTTTTTTTAATTTAAGCCCCAAATTATTTGAAGCAAATGTTTTTATAAAATCCCAATTTTTTAAGCGACCCTCGATTTTAAAAAGGAACCTCTCGAAAGCTTGGCGACTCCGCTGGGGACGTTCGAGAGTCAAGCCATTAAGTAATTAATTAGTTGTCTTTGCAATAAAAATTGTAAATTCACCCTAATTTAATTTGATACTCATTGAGTGTTTTTATTCTTTTATGTTTATAGTTTGATTAACCACTAAATAGTTGTATTGATTTGTTTGCTAATGTTTTTAGATTAAATAGGTATAAAGGATTTGAGAACCTTTTTTGTGTGTTGCTTGCTTATATTGTTTTTTTTCGCTTTTCCTCACACATTGTACAACTTGCATTTGCATAAAATTGAACTAAAATCCCACTCCATCCCATTTAAGTGAAAGTGAGAAGCTACTCTCTCATGATGGTTTTCACCTCCACATGGGATAGTTGATCACTCCTGGGGCACACACCTTATGGTCCTCATGATGGTAATCGTCTCCGTGCAAACATAGGGAAGTATACCTCCTCGAGTTAAACTCGATCCGTATAAGCCTATGATGAGCCATGATTGAGGGTATGGCAGCCCAAGGGGGCACCGACAAGGATAATTCGAGTACCTCTTGCCCTAGAGACTAACCCAACATATAGTGAGCCCTGGACTATAGAGCTTGACCTACCCTTAGAAATTCCATGAAGAGTGTACACAAGGAAAAACTTCTACGTGTCTTTGGTAGAATGATTCGATGTTTTGAATAAATGCTTGAGAACTATATATCCTACGGTTAAGTTTATTTTTTGAATAAGCATGCGAACTAGATATCATGCGATTAGGATTTTAAACAAAGCTTGTGGGAAAAAAGCATGTCCAGGTAGGATTTATTAAACCATGTATGGGTAGTCAGCCTGTGTGGGCAGGTTTTATTTACTATTATAATTCTTGTTATCTTGTTGATTATCTTATGTGTGCTAACCCATTTTTATTATGTGTCTATTTTATTTTGATGTTATTTTCTTACATTTGCATCTTCACGTCATCCAAAGGTATTTATTCATAAGCGATTGACTAAATAGAAGGTTGTTCATAATGATATAGGAAATTTTTAGCCATGTAGTCAAAACTAGGAGATCCAGGAATGTTCTAACGATCCATGAAGAAAGGCATCTGATGCAATAAGACCAAGGGCGAGAAGACCCTTCACGATGGCATGAAGACCACTTTGCATTGGAAGTAGAAATAGAGATCTCACGATTCAATCACAAACAGTATAAAGACGTTGAGTGTCATCAAATGTGATAAAGTGTATCGACGACTTTGGGTGCAATGTTAGATCCCATGAAGAATGCGGCTCGAGGGAATAAAGAAATAAAAAATCATAATTTTATTTTGACTACTTGGTGTAATGAAACCTTATTATCTAAATGAAGGTTGTTCTATGGTGGTCACTTATATAATTAACACCTTTTGCATTTGCATTCGCATCTTTGCATTTTTCATTTGTATCTCTACATTATACATTGCATGATATCATTTAAGTATTTCAACATGCATCAATCATGAAAGTATGAGAGTAACTTGTGGAAGATTCTATGGTAAAAGTCTTAAAAGTAAATTGAATCCACCTCGTTCGTACCTAGAGAAGAATTGAGAGCCATAGATATGAAGCTCAGGGCATGCCACTAAGAACTAAGGGGCTTCGAAGAGAAAGATTCAGGATTTGACCAACTTAGGCGCAGGGACGTTCGATGAAGGGTGAAGCATTTTGATGTGAATAAAGAAAAGTCATTGCATCCATTATAAAGCTCTGTTGCACTTGAATGGAAATACATTATGTTTTGTTTGAACTTGTTTTTGTTCTTCCATTCTTATTTTCCCAAATATTTGTAAATATTTTAATGTTTAAACTTATTAAATAAAATTCTTCCTTCTAAGGTTATGAGAAATGAACAAATTTTAATATTGAAATTCCTTAAATATCATTTGAATTAAAAACCTCTTAAGAATCAATGTTATGGCCTCTCGGCAAGTGGCAAGATTAAACCCTCATAAAACAATGACCTTTGATCCTACCTCAGAGGTTACATCCGAATATAATACTCTTCTTTTGTAGGGACCAAGATAGCCTTCTCCTCCCACAAAGAAATGATCAAAGGGCTTGACATTCAGGTATATATAGGAAAAGACAAGATGGGCATCTACTGCATAAGATGTTGCAAAGCTAATTGGATTACACTTCTATTGAGGAAGTTTATTAATGATCATAATCTTCTCATATGGAATGGTGGAATAGAGGAACTTAACTTAGTTTAGGTCAGTTGATTGTGAAGAAAACTCTAAAGATAAGGTTCCTTGATTTTCAACGACACCTACATATAACAGGTTCTTCTTGATAAACTTAATAAATCTTGAAGCTGAATACTCAAAAAGATTAATGAAATAGAGATAGATGAGAAAAAATAAAATGGGGCCACTCCGCTAAAAGCATTAAGCTGATAACTTGAAGGTAATTTCAAGCAGCTATTGAGGTAAGTCTGAGCTTCATGAAGTGGTTATATTCAAATTGTGACATTAATTGTGAAGTGATGAATTCCCCGAGGTAAGGGAAATAAACAAGAGGAAAAATATTAATAAAAAGAAAAGAAAAAGAATAAGAAACAAGAAAAAATGAAAAAAGAAATATTAGTTTAGTTAATTCAATAGAGGCGGTAATGCCTAAGATTTAGATTAATAAGTGTTGGTGGACGATTGACTAAGGGAGTTGAGGAACACCTATTATAGTTAACTTAACATGAACACTCAGGAGTTTCATCTTTAGACCGATAACTCAGCACTTACTTTGCTAAAAGAGTCTACAAAGCTTGAACAAATGAAAGATTTCAGAGAACCAAAATGGAAATGATCTAAAAAGTCTAGCAATTGAGTATGCTAGTTGTGTCATTTTGTCTACATCCAACTAAAATGCCAAGCCAAGAATGAGAGGTATGCTACAATGTTCACATAAACAAATAAGGAAATGGTAATTCAATGACATAAACCATATAAAATTTAGGAAGCTAACCTAAAATCAACTCGCTAAATCTTGATACCTGTCAAAGAGTCATAACTTTGAAAGATTAAAAGTGTAGTTAATTGTTTTGATAGCTAATGAACTCTTATTTTATGATTTGTCTAAATTGTGAACCCTAGAGTAAGGGGAAACATTTTTCAAAATTCTTTTATCAAATATTTTTTAAAACTTCTTCAGTAATCTTTTTCAACTTTTCAAAATAAAAAAAGAAGAAAAAAAGTTTTCAAACAAGACAATCTCTTTGGAGTGGATCTTGAAGATTAATAAATGTATCCCAGACATAGAGCTCACAATCTGAATTTGGGGCAAAGAAAAGTGAACCTTGGGGGAAAAGTCATTAGGGTATAAAGAACAATCTATTGGGAGCCAAGAATTGAGAAGATGCACTTTGTTGTGAAAAAATAAAGAAGATTAAAGAATTCAAGAATGAAGACTTCTCACATACCTCTACATCATTATCATTGATGAAAGCATGTGCTTGCATTATTGACATATTAGCATCAAACTTTCATCATTCATTATTTTCTTCTCATGAGGATATTCTCAAAATTTTTGTTTCTTAAGATCATTTTTCTTCTATGAGAACACTTTCAAATTGTGTATTTCTTATAACCATGAGATTATTTTTCCCTCTCTTGAAGTTGCATTTTTGTTTCCAAAAATTTGTATTCCTCAATACCATTTTCCTTTCTCATTGACGTTTTTAAATTTTCAAAGAATCTCGGCTTTCTTAAGATCATTTTTCCTCTCTTGAGGATATCTTTAAAATTTTTCAAAAATTTGTCTTTCTTAAGATTGTTTCTCTTGAAACATAAATTTTATCTTGAAACAAAATTTTATCTCACTTCATCTCACTCGAGGCAGCTTCTCTTGAAACAAAAATTTCATCTCACTTGAGATATTTTCCCTTTGAAAATTTTCCGTCTCACTTGAGACAGTTTCTCTCAAAACAAAATTTTATCTCCCATGAGATATTTTCCCTTGAAAACTTTTCATCTCACTCAAGACAATTTCTCTTGAAACAAAAATTTCATCTCACTTGAGATATTTTCCCTTTGAAAATTTTTCGTCTCACTTGAGACAGTTTTTCTTGAAACAAAATTTTATCTCCCTTGAGATATTTTCCTTTGAAAATTTTTCGTCTCACTCGAGACAATTTCTGTCGAAACAAAAATTTCATCTCACTTGTGATATTTTCCCTTGAAATATTTTGTCTCACTCAAGACAGTTTCACTAGAAACAAAATTTTATCTTGCTTGAGATTGTTTTCCTTAAAATAGAATTTCATTTTGCTCGTTTCCATCACGTAAAGATTTGGATCAGCATTATCTCGCTCGAGATAACTTACATCAAAATCAAACTTCAAAATCATTTCACTTAAGATTTTATCTCTTTTGAGATTGTTTTTTAGAACAAATTTCGTCTCGCTTTAGACAGTTTCTCATGAAACTCAAACTTTGATATTGTTTTTCCTAAAAAAAAATTATCTCACTTAAGATTTTATCTCTCTTGATATTTTTTTCTTAAAAAAAATTTGTCTCACTTGAGGCAGTTTCTCATGAAACCCAAACCTTGAAATTATTTTTCTTAAAACAAATTTGGTCTCACCTGAGACAATCTTTCTTTTGATTCACAAAGCATCGATATCATTTCTCTTAAAACAAATTGTGTCTTGCTTAATATTTTTTTCACTTGAAAGTGCAACTTTTAGCATTTTAAATTTTTACTCTCTTGAGAATGTTTCTCTTAAAACATAATTTTGAAAAACATCTTCCTTAAGATAAAGAACGTCTTTAGTCTTTCTTGAGACAATATCAATTTTCAATGTAAAAAGACGAAATCGGACAAAACTCGTCTTTTTATCTTTGTCCTATTCTTTTTAACACAATAATGGACAAAGAGGGGCAGTTGTAGACACCCATTTTATTCAGGTTTCAATTATTATTATAATTTATTATTTTTCTTTTTTCTTTTATTACAAGCGAATACGAATTACATCAAGCCCAAAAAGCACCAAAACCAACTGGCCCAAATCCCTAACCTAATCTAACCCTAACCCTAGGGTTTCCTACTCCCATCATCGCCTCCATAGTTAATCCCATCGTCGTCGGAGCTTTTCACCACCGATGACATCCGTATCGCCACCAGTGTTACCCGAATTGATAAAAATCAAGAAAAACAATGATAAATCAGTCCAAATCGAATCTAACCACCAAACCCATTAAAAATAAGTTAAATCTTGAGAGATCTGGGATGTTAACTATTTGATTTAGGGGAAATCATGCCCCTATAAAAGAGCCTCACCGAATCATCACCAAACACACAAAGAATTTAGAGATATAACATGCAAATGAGGGAGAGCAAAAAGAGGGAGAGAAGAGAGAGATCGGGGGCGGGAAAAAGAGAAACAAGAAGATAACCGAAAAAGAAAAAAAAGAAATTGAGAGAATGAGAGATCTCACTCGTTACGTGGCTCATTGGGAAGCATGAAGGTTATCATAATCTAAATTGCTGAAAGATAATTTCTTAGATCTAAGGCTTTCTATTTAGTGTTAGTAAAAACAAGACTTGGTTTCGAGCTTTGGGGAACCAAGGGGTTACTTGGGAACCTCGTGGGAGCTTCGGCCAACGTACAAGGCAATGGGTGGCGCCGTGGATCGGTGGTTCTCCCCACCCGTGAATGGATGCAAAAAGAGAGTGAGTTTGAGAGGAATGAACGGCTGGGGAGAAAAATATGGGGCTAGGGTTAATTTTTCTTTATAATGGGGTATTTATGTGATCATCAAAATGACGTAATTTTAGGGTTAGGTTTTCTAAACCCTTACACACGGGTAAACTACTCAACGGGCCATCCAATGTTTGTAAAATTTTCATTTCAGTCACTAAATGTAAATTTTGTTTCTTTTATTTTGAGTTTCAACTTTTATTGCGCATCCACTTTAGTCACCATTATGCTATGGGTTATTTACATGTTTGGTTCTTCTAGTTTTACGTATGTCCTATTATAGCCTCCATGTTTTACGTGTGTTTCATTTTAGTCCATGTTTTTATATATATATACATTATTTTATTTTAATTGATGTGCTTTGATATAGTTTTTCTTTTTTTAGGTAAGTTGTAGTATATTTTTTCTAAGTACATGTATATTTTCATTTAGAATTTATTGTGTTTACCCGTTTGTATTTTATATATGTATTTTTTGTAAATAATTTATTTATTTATTTATTTATATGGTATTGCATATGATAAATTAAATAATTTTCGTCCTTTGTTTTCCTTGTATTAGTATATTGATGTGTAAATAGTATATGAATGTTTTCTAATTATGATACCCTTACAAGTATTACTTGGATTTGAATCAAATAATGGGATTAAAGGTAATATCTTTTTATTTTAAGTTCATTGTAAGTGATTGGTTTAACGAATAAGAGGTCACTTAATAAAAGGATATCCTATCAAGCGAAATAAATAAAATTGATTTCATTTAAAATTAGGGACTGAGAAAAAGATTATGTTTTTTTAATTAAATTCACCGAGAAAATACTGTTAGAATGGATCTAAGGTCTAGTCTTGATGTCTTTAAATAATTGAACATCCTTATTTTCATTAAAGGTTGGTAAAATAGTTAATTATTTGTATTCGTTTGGCATACGTTTTTAAATTTTCACCTTATTTTGTATGTGTTTAAAAGGGATATCAAAATAAATTATATTCAAACGTATAAGTTTATTGCAAGGACAACTAATTAATTAATTAGGTACCGATTTAGGGCGCTGTGGGGGTGTTAATCCTTCCCCATGCGTAACCAACTCTCGAACTCAATTTTTTTATAACGCAGAATGTAAAATTATCGTTTTAATTAAAATTAATATTTTATTAAAATGAAAAATATGTTTTGGGTGTCCAATCACAACATAATCAAATATTGGTGGCGATTCCACGAACCGGTTTTGTTTTTTAATTTGAGTCCCAAATTATTCGAGGCAAATGTTTTTATAAAATCCTAATTTTTTTTAATCAACCCTCGATTTTAAAAAGGAGCATCTTGACAAGGACTATGTGTGCTTGTTGAAGAAGAGCTTGCACGATTTGAAGCAAGCTCCAAGGCAATGGTACAAGGTTACATTTGAGTTTGTTTTTGGGAAGCAAGGCTACAAGAAGACTACTTCTGATCATTGTGCTTTTGTCAAGAGATTCTCTTATGATGGTTTCATTATTCTTTTGCTCTATGTTGGTGATATGCTTATTGTTGGTCATAATGCTTCTAGAATTGAGAAGTTGAAGTAGGAGTTGAGTAAATCCTTTGCGATGAAGATTTGGGACCAACAAAGTAAATCCTTGGTATAAGATTGACACGTGATAGAAAGGCCAAGAAATTATGGTTATCACATGAGAGGTACATTGATAAGGTACTTCAGAGATTTAGTATGGACAAAGCTAAAGTGATGAATACTCCCTTTGCTACTCACTTCAAATTGAGTGTTAAGCATAGTCATTCCACAAAAAATGAGAAGGAATAAATGCATAATGCTCCTTACTATTCAGTCGTGGATAGTTTGATGTATGCACGAGACCGGACTTGGCTTATGTTGATGGTACAGTTAGTCGGTTTATTTATAATCCAGGCAAAGAGCATTGGAATACAATGAAGTGGATCATGAGATATCTTTGTGGTAGTTTCAACTTGAAACTTTGTTTTGGTAATGAGAAACTTGTTATTGTCGGATATACAGATTCAGATATGGTCGGAGACTTTGACTCGAGGATATCTACTTCAGGTTATTTGGTCACTTATGCAGTGGGAGTTGTTGCATGGCAATCTAGATTGCAATAGTGTGATGCATTATCCACCACTGAATCAGAGTTCGTTGCAACGAATGAAGCGTGCAAGGAGATACTTTGGATGAACAAGTGTGTGCATGAACTTGGTTTCACACAAGAGAGGTATATCATGTATTGTGATAGCTAGAGTGTGATTCATCTTGGTAAGAACTCAACTTTTCATGTTAGATCAAAGCATATTGATGTGAGATACCATTGGATATGAGATGTTCTTGAAGCTAAGTTGTTAGAGCTTGAGAAGATTCACACTGATGATAATGGTATCGATATGTTGACGAAAGCTTTACCAAAAGTGAAGTTTGAGGCATGTTGTTTGACCTTCGGCATGGAGGCATTCCCCATATAGTTGGAGGGGGAGATTTATTGGGTGTGGGTCTCACTATGTGAGGAACCCATCACCTTAAAAAGGAGTTACAACCTAAAATATAGAGCAGCTTGAAAAGTAGTGCAACGTAAAATATGAAGCAAATTGGAAAAGTGGTGCAACCATAAAATAGGTTGCAGCCTAAAATGGCAACCATAAAATAGGTTGCTTGTTTGTTGAAAAAGAGTTCTGTCATGCATTTATTGTTTCCTTGGACTTTGGTAAAAAACTATTATTCTTTTTGGCTTATGTGAAAAAGGGTGGGCAGCAAAAAAAATTATCATATTTGAAAAATAGAGAGAAGCTCGTGTTCGAGAGAAAACAAGAGGAGAAAAATTAGTTTTTGTGAAGTTTGCACAATAGTGATCAACTCTTCAATTAGTGGTCCATACATGGTTCGATTGAGCTGATTTTTGGACAGCAGCTAGGTGACAAGGTGTTCTTGACTTTGTACGGTCAAATTTTTCATCCCAGTCTTGTAGCGTTAGAAATACCTTTTTTTAGCAGGTTGCATTTTGGTGATGTTCTCCCATTTTTCTCTCTTTTGCTAAAGAATGGTTATTAGCCTTGTTGAAGTTGTATGCTTGGTGTAGGTTGGTTATTGTAGTCTTGTACTTGAGCATTTGTTGATAGTGGAGCTTTTGATCGGAATCTAAAGTCTTGTGGTTTTTACCCTTGATTTAAAGGGGTTTTCTACGTAAAAATTTAAGTATATCTATTTATTTGTATTGTGGTTGCATTGGTTGATGTTTGGTTGGTTAGTATTGCTACAGAACAAATATTTAGTGCTATTGTGTTAGTCACAATTATTGACAATCGTTATAGGGAGAGAAAGAACATCGGTTATGCTTCCGTTTTGTATCGGTTATTCGGTTTCTTCCCCAACAGCTATTTCCGCAACCCTTTTTTGGATAAAGAAAAATTGTGTTCCCTTGCTATATGGCGTCATTGTGTTCCCTTGCTATATGGCGTCATGTTGTGCACCGTTTCTCATTCATGCTAGAGAGCAAAACTTTTCTTCTCAAAACAAGAAATAGTATCAATTAAAATTTGGATGTTCTATATATTTGTAGCATATCAAATTCACATAGATTTATGCTAGGAGCCGAATTTATAAAACTTTAGAGGTTATCAAACTTATAAAATTTTAGGGAGCTGAAAATAAATTATCAATAGAAAATACAAATAAAAAAACCTAGAAACAATAGAATGTAAAATTTTCATGAATATGACTACCCCACAAACCCCTCGGTCCATCTATATATAAACATATGTAAAATCAAGCATATTTAAGAAAACATTCATAGATAATACAAAATAAGTGAGAGTAGATTTTTCTGTCTTACCTCTCTCGCACCCAAAATAACCTATTTCCCCTTCATAACCACAACAAATTTAAATCTAGCAACACAATACTATTTGAACCGATAATCTACCAATACTTTAAAGAAAGCAGTTCAGTGGAAGAAGTAGATGTAATATATTTGATCTTCTACAACTTTCCATCTAAGAGTTGGGCCCTAATTAATTCCTATATATAGTCTATGCTCATTTCTAATTTTGAGACATAAAACAGTGTTTCAAAATTAAATTCAAATTGCTATTGTGGATATTACAATTTTTATTAAAATCTTCTTTCCTCGACATTAGTATCTTAAGCAATATCAACGGTTTGAATTTTGATGTTTTGAATATGGATGTAAATGAACATAGCATTTGATGATTTTTTTCGTGAATCGTTCATATAATATCCATTTATGTTCGATTATTAAGCTAGATAAACGAGTATGAACATAATTTTTGTGTTCATGTAATAAATGAACACAAACAAATGTGTATTCAATTTGTTTTATATTCACGAACAAGCTCATTTATTGGCTTGTTTATCGACTCGTTTATAAGCTCGTTTACTCGATTCTCCTTTTCCTTTTATTTTTTCACATTTTAAATATCGGTGAATATAGGACTAAATTGAACATAAGATGAACTTTGGAGTTCAAACTATGAAGTCTAAAGAACTTAAGGACTTGTGTTATGATTTCATCATTTTTTGTTGACTTACACATAAAAAGATAAAAAGAGAATGTTGGTTGTCTAATATTAAACGAACGTGCACGGACTAACTTACCTCATTCGTTAAAGGAATCATTGTTGTTCCTAGAGGTCATAGGTCCGAGCACCAGCGACTGCAGCGGGGTGATTGAGTGTTCATTGTCAAATGGTTGATAGTATATTTAGAACATATACTACTTGTAATCACCTTAGCTTAATAAAAAAATTAAACGAACGTTAAAAAACATGTTCCTGAATTTTAAATGAACATGTTCGCGAATGCTAAATGAATATGTTCATGAACGTTAAACAAAAGGGCATGAACATCTTCAAATATAAATGAATGAACATGAATAAGATACTAAAAAATTAAATGAATACGAACCAAACATGAACACCTTCAAAAATAAATAAACTAACACGAACATAACTCTATTTATTCAAGCTCGATTTATTTAAACCCTTAGTTATGAAAAAAAAAATTAGATTGAGAGAATCATCCAACCTATATAATATACCAAATCTAAATTAATCATTTAATAAATTAAAAACAAATTGTATTATAAAATAACCCAATAAATGAGGATGAACTCTACAACAGGTAGATTCAAGTGTTGTGAATTTGGCTGGGTACGGCATCCTAAAGTTGAAGGCTGAAACTTGGCAGGAACTTGAGTTAATGAAGCACAAATAATTGGTCTGTTTGAATGCGATTATTGAACTAGAAAGAAGCCCATTTATCAATCTATCCGAGTGGACTCAGTATCCATGGCGTCAAAAGAAGATGCTGTTGAAGCAAAATGTGTTTCTTCTGCTAGGTGGCTTAATCTCCGAACAAGACTGTGTATTCAGGGCATATCTGATTTCCTTCGACAATAAGGAAAACCCATGTCTTTCTTTCAAGATTTTTCACCTGGTAAGAAGCTTTCTTCATAGTTTCCTGTATCATTTCGTGAACATGAAGGTCTAGTTAAGGTTTTCTATATTCCTTTTTTTTTAAATGTTATTTCTCTCTTCGTGTTCGTGCAAATTGTCTGATGTTGTATCCGTTAATGTTAGTTTATCAAGACAAGCTGCAGGAATTCTAATTGTTGATTTATGAACAAATTTCTTTTTCCAGAAAGTGAACACATGATATTGTGTTCGTTAATCCAAAATCATAAATGTATATAAGCTATGATAAATTTAAGCTACACCCTAATTAGGTAGGGGGAAATATATATATATATATTGATGTTTATCTTATTGTGAAAGGCCCGATGCACTGTACCTTTTAAGGGAATAAACTATGGGGTATGATTTTTTTGAGGGTTTGAATGTAAGTGTTAAATATATTTTCAGATATTTGATGTCTAAAACAATGCTCTTTCCTTATATTTTTTTTAGAGTAATTTATTTCTTTAATTAGTAAACTTAGACTTTAGGTTTATAACTTAGATTTATACCTTTTTTCGCCTAGTCTTTAAATTGAGGGAGTAATTCGAAATCGACTAAATGTCCAAGGGATCATTTTCGATTACTCGATCCAAAAATTGGTTAAAATTACCTAGGGTTAATAATTAATCCTTTGACATTAGTTTTTTCACTATTTAGCCCTTAGACTTTTAATTAGGTTTTCTTATAACATAATTAATTAGGTCATTAATTAAAGCCTTCATGTTAGTTTAATTTCACTTTAGTCCTCTAATTTAGGGAGTAATTTGAGTTGGCCCTCGCCTACATGCTCAAGGGACCATCTCGATTATTCGATTCAATAACTTAGATTTAAATCTAATAGAATTAATAGTAGAGCCTCCATTTTCAGGTTTAGTCCTCTTAAGTTCTTTAATTTTCATAAATCGACACTTTAGGTTAGGGGAAACCTTAATTAACTCACCTAGAATAATTAGGTATGATAAAAAGTTGTTTGCTTGTGTTTGGATTTAAAATAACAAGCAATGTTGATTTACCGAGGAGTTAATGGTGTATCCTCTGCATTATGCTCAAGGGGTGAATGTTGGTTATTCCCGAAGTAGATGGATATCATTTTCAAAACTCTTCATTTTTTTTAATTTCGAGGCAATGTTTGGTTATTGGACACAATAATTGATCTCTCACATTCATGCTAGGGGTGAATATTATTGGCTTTAATAAATGAGCACCCTCTTCGACTTTGCATCTATAGTGATTTCTAAATTAAATAAAACTTCGAACTCCAAATTTTCAAATTTTAAAATAGGGTAATTAACTAGGTACCAATTTCTGGGTGTTGTGGGGTGCTGACCATTCCACACGCGTAACCGACTCCCGAACCTATTTTTTGGTTTTCGCAGACCTCTAAACTTGATATTTTGATAAAAATAAAATGTTTTACTAAAATTACCCAGTTTTTATAGTGTTCCAATCACACCTTAAATTGTTTGGTGGCAACTCCCACATTTTATAAAATCGTTTCAAAACCTTTTCAAAGAAGAACTCAACATTTTAGCACATGTAGGCCTGCTTATAACACAAATAAAACTTCATATGCATTTAGACAACCACATCATCATACTTATAAAAATAAAAAATCACATAAAACGTGAGCTTCCTTAAATTCGTTCGTTGCTTTTCACAAATAGAGTTTCGGAAATACATTATATGCAACTTGAAAATCATTTGGTTTTTCGTTTTTATATTGGCCCTCTTTTGGTTTATATCAATTGTAGGCCTTGTCATGGCAATTAGAGGCCAAAGGGCGAAAACCCTCCCATGGATCTTGCAAATTCTTCCCACAAATTCTGTGCTTCTTTTATCTGGCATGGTGGATAGAGTAGCCTGTAGATATCAAAAGAAAAAAGTGAAAAGAATGATTCGGTTTATAAATCAAACTAGTGTGACCACCGAATCATCAGTTCAATTCATACGTTATTGTTTGTTGGGAAACAATATTTGTATATTGGCTGGGCATCAGGTAATATAGAAGTTATACATATACATGTAGAATAATGAATTCTTTGGTTAAACTTCAGTTAATTCCAAGAACATATAGAGTATGGGTCAACGACGGTTCTATCACCAGTCACGCTCTCCGTTCAAATTAATAGGGATGAACCATCGAGACTAACGAGACCAATATGCTCCCATCAACAATATTTTTATAATTATAGTTTTCTTAATTTAGAATTAAAATAAAATTATTAACCAACAATAATAAGCTGGTCTAATAGGACAAAGCACTAAATCCTCTAAATAAAGTCCTAGATTGAAATCCTAATCATATAAGTGGATCAAATTAAGTAGCCAGGCCGCTCAATTTAGAATTAAAAAAATGCAAAAACTAGCCTTTTAACCAGTCCAGTCTCCCCCAAAACGTGGATACGTACAAGCAATTCTCTCCGGAGCGTTAGAATTGCTGACTCCGTTAATAACAAAGAAACCAACATGGCCTCCATAGACAGTCACCGAGACGGGGCCGATATCTACCATGGTGCGGCTCTTTGCAAGCAAAAATTGCGAGAGCTCCTCGACAAGTTCCGTTTCCCTAGAGCACTGCTGCCGTTGAGCGACCTCAACGAGTTCGGATTCAACTCGATTACGGGGTTCATCTGGCTGAAACAGAAGAAGAAATTTGAGTACAAGTTCAAGTCGATCGGGAAAACCGTCTCGTACGACTCGGAGGTGACGACGTTCATCGAAGAGCGCCGGATGCGACGGTTGACGGGTGTGAAATCTAAAGAGATGTTCATCTGGATTACTGTTTCTGAGATTTCTATCCTTGACATTGATCCTTGCAAGATCACATTTGCTAGTTCGTCGGGGCTGGCCAAGACTTTTCCGATCGAAGCTTTTGCTTTGGAAGATGAGAGGAAGTGAAGGTTTTTATTTAAATTTTAAGTTTAGTTATTGAAATGTCTGAAATAATTTACTAAACAATTATTTAAAGTAATTTAATGAATATTTGAGATTTATTTTTTCTTTTTTTCTTGTTGATGGGGAAAGTGATGTCGTTCCATATCTTTCGTCTTCTTCAATCCCGTAAACAATTGGTTACAAGTTTTCGTCTAAATAAAAAATAAAAGGTAAAGAACCAAATGGTCCCTCGATTATAGGGTGTTATTTTATTAAGTCCCTCAAGTATTAAATGTTATAAAATGATTTTTCGACTATGGAGTGTTGTTTTATTGAGTCGCTAGACTATTAAAAGTTACAAAGTGGTTCTCAACTATTCATTATGTTTCAGACTCGTCATTTACTGTTAAAAAATTATCAATTATTTAAGTTTGATGTTAACATGATGATTAGATATGATCAGGCATGTATTTGAGCATGGGCAAGATGGGCACTTCCTCTGGCCCTCTCCTGCCCATGACCTAAAATTATAGGGTTCATATATAATTAAAAAGGAATAAATTATTTATTTAGACACTTACTTATTATTCTATTTTTGTTTTGGTCATTCAATTATTATTCTTTTAAAATTATACTTATTGTTACATTTTAATTTTTTGTTATCCTTCATTAAAAAATAATAGTGATTGTGACGCGATATATTTAAATTATTTTTCATTTTCCATTTAATTATATTTTTTATTAATTTTTTGACAAGTTGGATAAAGTTAAAATCGAACATAGACCCTCTTAAAAAATGGTCATGCTTATTTTTGTGTGAGTAGTTGTGTTTTTAATAATTTTTTTGTGTTTTTAAATTTGATGTATTTATTAGATAGTTTATTAAACGTAATAAAGAAAACAATTTACAAACAAATTTATTTATTTATTTCTTACTCTTACTATTTAATTTTTCGATACTTTTTTTTGGATGCCTAATTTCCATATTCGTCTCAGGCCACTAAAAACTCAAAAAACAGGCCTGGATATGATAGTCATTTGAGATTTTGAGATCAAATTTTATCATATCACAATTAACAAATTAACGTTCAGCTCAGAATGTCGTCCATCTTTTAAAGGAAAAGGATGAGTTTGAAATATAATGAATAGTCAGATGATCATTTTGTAACTTTTAATAGTCGAGGGACTCATCAAAGTAACACTCTATAATCAAAGGACAATTTTGTAACTTCTAATAGTCAGAGACTTAATAAAGAAATATCCTATAGTCGGGGACCATTTCCGCTCTTTACCCAAAATTAAATTATTAAAAATAGTTACGACCCCACTTTTGCATCAACGCTTCTAGAAGACTCCTATTTTACCTTCTTGCTTCCTTTCATTAGTTTATGTAATATTACGGGAATTAGAATATATACTAATAATGTATTTTAGACTTCTATAAATTAAATTCCTATCACTGAAATAAAAAGTTCAATATTTCAACAACATGTTGCATGATCAGGACGGAGTCACAAAGTTTTTAGGAGGGGTTGTGCTCCCAGCCAAAAATTTGTTTTTAACCTTTAATTTATATATATAATTTAATATTTATGAGATAATTATGAAATTGCCCCCAATTTTAGAAGAATTATACTTTACTCCCTCAAGTTGAAATCCTAACTCTGTCCCTATATATGATCGACCGGATGATATATCATGAGTTTATTAAGGTAATCATGTTCGTCTATCTATAAGTGTGGTATGTGATATGTCACATGGTCCTAAAACTTGGGAGTCACATTTTGAAGAAAAAAAATGTCACAATTTTGCTTCTAAAATTGTTCAAATGATGGCACTTTGTAATAAAATACAAACGAGTGTTGGCACAAGTTGTTGAGATTCAGAAATTTGAGCTTGTAAAACCAAATTCAAATCCTACCACCGTCATTCTTGGTTGACAATCTGTAAATTTCTATCTAAATCTCAATTGGGTCTTATGTATGCTTTGGGCCCGGACTGGGGGAAGAGCCACCCGTGACTTAAACTTTAATGTACCAAAAAAATTTGTAATAAAATGTCACGATTATAGTTATTTTATGACATTATCTTAGTTTCATATGTTTGATTTATTTTATAAGAAGCAATCGTAATATAATAAATTTTGATGTTTTACAATTTCACCTTATTATAAAATATTTTAGGGTTCTAATTTTAAAAATAGATAGAACATGCATATCTTTTAGGATGGACCTATAATTAATTTGTAAGAAGAATTAAACAAATTCAAACAAAATTTTAGATTGATCGCCTATTTAAAATTTGGACAATTCTAAAATGAGATACCCATAAGAAGATAAAATAAAAGTATGATCTACTATTTAGTAGAAGGTGAATTACGAAAAATGTTAAAAGAATTATACATTTAGATAGAGAAGTTAGGTATGATGTGCATGAGCCAACTTAGCTCGGTGGTTAAAGGAATCGTATAGCTAATAGAAGTTACGGGTTCGAGAACCAACGACTATAACAAGGTGATTGAACGTTTATTGTTAAATGATTGAAAGTATTTATAACATTTACTATTTTGTAATCACTTTAGTTTAAAAATAAAAAAAGAAGAAGAAGAAGTTAGGTATAATGTTAGAAATTATTATAATTAAGTAATTACCGTAGAAATTATAACAAGAAAAATGAAAACTATTATAATAAATTTGTAATTTATTACTATAAAATAGTACGAACCAAACTACTTTAGTAGTTAAGATAGATTACAAGTTCGAAGAGCACCATGTATGCAAGAATATATAAACATTCATTGTCAAATGATCGAGATTATTTGTACAAATATTACTTTATATTCATCCTAAATTAATTATCTAAAATATTTATCTCGAAAATATTTTTAAAATATCACTATATTAATGAACCTATAATTGATTAGTGTGTGAAGTGCTAAGTACGAATTTAAAAACAATAAATGCTAAATTTTATATTAAAAAAAATATTTGTATAAAACTATTCATTGAATGAACAAGTGAGTGTTCAAGGATTTGTATATAGATTTACTAATCTTATGTTTGATTATTAATTGATAAAATTTTAAATGTTTTAAACTTCATTTTGAATATTATTAGTAACATTAGTATGTGTATATGTTTGTATGATCAATCATCCAAGGAAGGCGCGGAAGAAGGGAATAAGAAAGGAAAGGATATGATTCAAAGGTGAAACCTTTGGATCAAACATTGGTATTGGTATTGGTGCATTATCGATACTATAAAAATAATATCGGTATTACTTACTTAGAAAATCATCATTAATTAAACCCAGTCCCTATAATATCCAGGCCTTTCGAATTAAACCCCAACCTTTATAACTTGCAATTTAATCAAAATTCAAATAATTAAACCCATAGCCAGCATACAAAATAAAATTTCCAGCATTACAAATTCTTGTTCAAAATAATACAAACATATTTCCAAACTCACAAACAAGTCCCTAAAGCTTTAGGACTTTTCGCATTCCACCATCAAAATTTACCAAACATGAAATTTGGTTTCAACCAAGTTTCTAACTTAAAATTCCAGCATATCAATGATAGAAGTTAACATTAAACACCTCAAATATCACATTTTTAAAATAATATCTCACAATTCTCAAAACATGGAAATTAGCCCTTTTCCTAAATCAAGTTTCCAAATTGACTCAAATTGATCTCCAAATCACATAAAATACTTCTAATATCAATTCTAAACCATATGAAATTTTTCAATATTTTCCACCAATTTATCCCCTATGGTCGAATGCTTATTACTACCTAAGGTAGACTTTTTGAACAATTTCAAGCATAAATTCAACTTCCTATGATCAAATTCATGCATTTCCAATCATCACAACATCAAATTGAATCAAAATCCTTATAAAACCTAAGTTGGTCAAACCTCATACAAGCATGTATAAACAATTTCAATCATCTTACAAGCCTTAGAATTAATCTCTAACCTTATGTCGACACTCATTTTTTCGTCTCGTCTTTTAATATTTTATTATTATTATTATTATTATTATTTTATTTTACATTTGCAGGCCCAATTTACAAACTCATATTACAACAAATCCCGGAGCCTAGAAAATCAACTTGAATACCCGAAGACTAACCAGGCCCGAATTTGAACTCTAAATTAACACCAAGCCGCCAACAGTCCTTCCAGTTTCCAGTCGATGCCATGACCGAGCCGAGACCTCAGCCGAAGCCAGCTGTCGTCGCCAACCTATTATGAGCTGCCACCATTGAAATCATCTGCACAAATCATCTACAGTGACCAAATCAACACAAAGTAAAGAAAGCAATTTAATCCCGAAATTTTCGGGATTTCACTTTACCTGCCCCAAAGTCTCACCAAATCAGAGAAAAATCACTCACCTATTCTCACCTAAAGCCATCAACATGCAACAAAAGGACAGAAAACTAGGTGAAGAAAAAAGAAATAAATAAAGGGGTCTAGTCCATGAAATGAAGGGGGAATAACAAAGGAGAGATTGAGATTTTTGAGGGAAACAAATTGTAAACTGGGGGGCTTCACCTTCGAAACAGAAAAAATGTAAGCAGAGGAGTTTCCTCTGATCCTTGTCGATAAGAACAAGTAATGCAAAAGGGGTTTTCTTTATTTCTTTCAAAGTTTATATAGTAAATCTGTATTTTCTTCGTGTGCTTGTTTATATCATTTTGAAACTCAAAATAAAAGTGAGAGAGGTTGGGTTTACCTTCGGGTATGTGTGTCGTTACCACCGGAGAGTGGTGTTTTTGTTGAAGTATGGAATAAATAGTCGGGTTTAGGTTCCTAAAAAAACAGAAAATAAAGTCAGTGGGCATCTTGAAATCCATTTGTTTAGGAGATTAAGGAAAATAAAAAAAAAGGATTTTAGTATATTACCTTACTCACTGGAGATGCTGCCATTGATTTCGTCGGTATAGAGAATGGAGGTTGTCGAGAGAGTGAAGCCGAAAGACCAAGGAATCTTTTTTGTGAGGCTTTTACAGTCCTGTTTGTGTGTCTTGGACCTTAGATCGGAGGTTAGTATGGCAAGGCGAGGGTTGTGGTGAGTTTGGGTGTCGGTTTGGGTCACTATACTGCTATGTATGATGGTCGGGATTAAAGGTTGAAGGCCTCGAGTCTTCTCGGCCATGAAGAAGGCTGGGGAGAGGAAGAGAGATGGGTTAAAACGGCGCAGAGGAGAGTAAAATGAGGAATAGGGTTTGCTTAATTACCAAAACATTATATTTATAGTTAATTACCAAAACGGTAATGTTTCAATATATGTCAACTTGCGTTTTGTGAAGGGAGGAGTAAACTATGCAACTAATTCTTTGAGTTTCGAGGTGTTCTGTACGGGTCATCTCATTTCTTTTTTTACTCATTCTAGTCATCAAATCGAATGTTTGCATGTTAATTTAGTCTCTTTATTTTGTGCACATTTAATTTTAGTCTTGAATGTTATTATATTTAATTGTTGTTATTTTAGACTTTAGACCTTTAAGTTTTTTGCATGTTACATTTTAGACTTCAATTCGGGTTTTTTTATGCTTTTAATTTAGTCTATGTATTTTATGCACTTTTAATTTTAATCCAAAAAATTGATTTATTTATTTTTTGTTAATCAGACATTAGATCTCTAATTTTTTTTGCATATTACTTTTTTAGTCCTGCATATATTGGATTTATTCCGGTTTTAATCCTTTGTAATAATTTTAGGTACTCAATATGATAATATTTGCCTTTACTCTTTAATTGTTATTTTGTTTACATTATAAATAGTAAATTTCGGTTCAATATGATTTAGCCATTAGTTTAATATGTATAGCTATTTTTTTTAGTTTGGTATGTTATGTTTTCATTTTTTGTATTTAAGTCATTTGTATATTGCATATTAATATATATATATATATATATATATATATATATATATATATATATATATATATATGTTATAATGTGTAGTCATAAAATATGTATATATTTGTTTTTTGTATTAAAATATTATTGCATGATAATTTTTCATATATTATTTATTAATTAGATAATCATAATATTTGTTTGATATTCTCATGAGCATTACTTGACTCAAATTGAAATAAATTGACTAAGGGTAATATTCGATCATTTTAAAATTATCAAAAGAAACTTTCTAATACGTGAATATTTAATCCATTTTAATATATAACATTAAGTATTAATACTAGAACTTATATTTTAGATTTGAGCTCCTAGGTTCTTTAATTTTCATAATTTAAAACTTTAAGTTAGAAAATGCCTTAATTTACTTTTAGTTTAATTAGGACAAATAAAATTTTGCTTGATTGTATTGTTTTTACAAATCTAAGGCATTGTTCACTTATTAAGGAATTAATAGTATATCTCTCGCGATCGTGCTAGGGGTGACTACTGGTAATTCTCTGAATAAGTCAACATCCTTTTCAAAACCGCATTATGTTTTCTAAAAATAAAGCAATATTCGATTATTAGGCACAATAGTTGATCTCCCGCATTTACGCTCGGGAGCGAATGCTATCGGTCTCAATAAATGAATACCTTTTTCAACTTTTCATCCTTAATGATTTTTATATTAAATAAAGATCGAACTCCAAATTTTTGATTTTAAATATAGGGTAATCAACTAGGTATCAATTTTTGGGCGCTTGTGGGGGTGCTAATCCTTTCCCACGCGTAACTAACTCCTAAACCTGATTTCTAGATTTTGCAAACCCCAAAACTTGGTATTTTGATAAAAATAAGATGTTTTATTAAAATCGCCTAGTTTTATGATGTTCCAATCTCACCTCAAATTATTGGTGGCGACTCTTCATATTTCAAAATAATTTTCAAAGAGAAAACTCGGTCTTCTTCCTCCGGGCAAAAGACGGTTACGACACCTTAAAAACATAATAATATTTAATCAATTCTTCAAAATCACCAAAACCTACATAAACCCTAATCACCAAATCTCAACACACAAGCATTTTCACCATGCAATTTATTTACCAATTGATAGAAAATTTCATGTAGATTAATTCTCTATTTAATAGCTTAATCAAAAAACTAATCATGTAAAAAATCAAAATGAAATTCTTATCTTAGCAAGCTTTGAAGTTTTGGCCAAGAGAGTTGAAGATGAAAATTTTCTCTTCTTGATTATTCTAGTATAATAAGACACTCTTAAAAATCAATACAATTGAATTTAAAATTCAATTATTGAGAAATTTCATTTTTTACCATTAATGAATCTTGAAATTTACCAAATGTCATTGTTATATTCTTCATTAAAATATTACACAGTCAAAGATGAATCAACTTATCTATGACTTTTTACTTTGGCCATGAAATTTTAAAAAAATTGCATTTTAGTCACTAAATCTTCCACTGTTCGGTCAAATCTGAAAAATTACACTAAACTGTGCTAAATTTCTCAAATCTAAAATATGGAAATAGCGTTTCCAACCCTTGTCCATCATCCTTCAAAATTTCGTGAAATTTTTACTCGATCCGATTTTTTACCGAACTTTAACGCATTATAGCTTTTAACACCAAATCTCGATTACCGAAGTTTTTCTTTTAGGTCAACTGTTCATTTACGACGCTAAGTTATATATTTTTAGGTCAACTGTTCATTTACACGCTAAAATATAACTTTATTTATAATTTTTATATTTTTAATAATTAGAAACATATTTAAACAATAAAAAATAAAAATCTCTAAAATTTTAAATTTATTATATATATAGAGAAATTAATAATTCATATCAAATCAGGTTGGGTCGATGATTTTTCACCTTAAATCTGATCTCGTCCTATCCCGAACCCCAAAGTTTAAAAAATTGCTCAATCGAATTAGGTCAAGACTCATCGGATTCAGGTATTTTGACCATCCCTATAAATACCCAACTTAGTTATGTAAGTTTAATGTATCAAACGAAATCATGAAAAGACTTATAGTGTATATCTTTAAACATCTCTATGATGAATAATGTACATGTATAAAAGTTTTTACTTTTAATGAATTTATATTTCTTGTGTTGAGTGATCTAATGAGAATGACTTAATAAATTCATTAATGTAAAGGATGAGTATTTACTCCTAACAAGTTTATACTTAGAAGTTTTGATGGTCATATTGAGAAGGACTTGATAAACCTATCAAGAGGTTGAAATTTTACTCTTAATAAATTCATATCTCATTAGATAATTTTTTAAGAAGAACATGATGAATAATTCTTCTCCGTTGTTGGCAAGTTAAAAAATATAGGAATTCATTATTATGTTATAAGATATTGTTTTAATTATTGTTAGTAAGAATGAAATTCTTCTTGTTTTACCTGTGGGATTAATAATAACCAAAAGCACATGATCCATATTTTGACAACGATGCAAAAGTTGCACTTTTTTTCCTATGAAGAAAAGAAATAATCTCGTTTTATCTAATTCCTAGGTTTTTAGTCTTTATATTATTCAACCAACAGGAAATTTCTTCTATCTTAACATTTATCTTTCACTAGTAAAATTTCCCCACTTGGGTTTTTTAAGTAAAAAATAATAATAAATAATATAAATGGCCAAAAGATTGAAGAAAAACTAAAAAAAACGTGATAGAAGACAAAAAAAATAGTATCACAAAAGAAAAATATCGTAACATAAAGATAGAATTATTATGTTATTAAAATAAACAAAAAAAAATCAACCAAATATCACCAACAATAATAAAACACCAAATGGTTTTGAACTTGGAAAAAAATAAAGAAAAAAACAATTGAATATTAATAAGAACTCACATGCTTTGGACTACTTATATGTTATTTACATGATAATATTTTTTTAATTTATATTTATTTTTAATACATTTTTATAGAATTATATTTTATGTTTATAAATTAAATAAAAACAAAAATATTAAAATTAAAATATATAAATATAATTGCAAACATCCAATTCAATTCAATCTATGATCATCCTACTATTAGTAGGGTAAGATATAAAGCATTGTTAACAGGGAAACGATCCACCTGTTACTGCTTAACTGCTAAAGTGTTTTCTGCTCCCGAAAGCAAGAGAATGCCAACTAAACCATTTCCATTTGCCAATACAATCATTTCATCATATCTTTATTAATTAATATATGTTTCGAGCCTACTGACCACGTTACGTTTATGTTAGATTAATCCCAAAGATTCCCATATAATGTCTACTTACCATTATAAACAATCTCCCATGTGTCTCTCTAAAATTAAAACACTTTTGTATTGTTATCAAAATTATTATCCGAGTTATTCGTCTAAACACTCAAGATTAATACATTATTAGGTTGGACAATCATGTGTTCTGATAAATTAAATGAGCCTGTCAGATATATTATCTTGCTTGAAACCTATTCGAAAACATAAATCGAATGTGATCTCGAAAAATATAGCAATGGTGTCTGAAAGTACAAGAAAAATGAAAAGATTAGAAGAATTCCAAAGACTTCAACGACTAATGATTTTATCAGTGGTTAAGCCAACAAAGCATTAGATAGCTGGCAAATACTTGATTATTTCCATAATCTTTACCTATAAAGAAAGGGCTCACTTCATCTTCTGTCAATAACTCACCTGCCCTCTCTTCCTCACCCTGTCATTCTTAAAGAGTGCTTGTTTGTCGGAAATGGAGGGTGGCAAAATGGCCATGATTTTGATTGCCTACGTTGTGGTGGTTGTGGTTTTGACCACCGGAGCCACCGCTTTGAGGGAAGATCAAGGGGCGATTCCACCATCTCCGATGGAAAGTGGGGGAGAGGCACTTGTTGTTCCTGCTGCACTCGCTGTCTTAGCTTCAATGGCTGCATGCTTCTTTTGAACTCAATTCCGTTGTTTTCCTTTAATTTTCTCTTCTCTTCTCGAATTTGATTATGTATTGCTTAAGCTTATTTTAGGTACTGCCACTGAAAAATTGGTTCTTCTTTTGAAGTATTATAATGTATATGTTAAAGTGGCTGAAATCCTCTTCCTGTCTGCATGGTCTTGAGATTTTCTTTTTCTTCCATTTTTCTTCTCGATTCTGCAAACTAAACACCACACGCTATCAGGCTCTCTTTCCTTTCGGTTAAAATACACTCCTAATCACTCGATTATTGTTTCGGATACAAAAAGATCACTTCTTTAAAAGTGAATTAAATGTATAAATTAAATTAAAATTAACATCAAATTGTAAAATGTATAAATAGGAAAGATAAAATATATAATTATAAAAATTTATTTAAAGATCACCTTTTTTGTGTTAACAATTAACTATAAATGAATTAATTGTTATTCGATTAATATCATTTAAATAGTTTTCTATGAGTTTAGGTATATACAAGGTAATGTTTGTTTAAAGACAATCATTTGATAATAAACGCTTACACCCCGACATATGCAGTGTTCAAACTTAAAACCTCAAGAGATAACAACAATTCTTTAACCACTTAGATCACTTAGCTCGTACATCCGATTAAACAATTAAATGATACATGTTTAATATATATTTTTTAATTAAGTGGTCTAAATAGAGTCTGACTTAAGTGACTATTCAAGTAGTGTACCCATTTTATTAATGCTTAAATTTTGCACCGAATGATTAATATATACAAGCTTAATCAACAATTAGTTGATCTAATATAAAGAAAATCGCCCCATAACATGTCTATGCAATACTAATATATATACAGAGAACATGTCTATGCAACACTAATATATATACAGAGAGAGAGTTTTACACAAATTTAAGACCGTTGGATAAGTGAAAATAGATGGCTGAGATTAAAAATAAATAAGAATATATTCATAGGAAAAAAAAACAAGTAGTCAATCTCAACCATCTATTTTCACTCATCCAACGGATCCCTCATCTGCGTAAAACTAAAAAATTTTACATTGTGTAAATGAATTCTAACCCTATATTCCGACTAGCCTACAAAATGAAGAAGTTGGCAATTGAGAACCCATGATTATGAAGCCCACTTACTGAACAAAATTTAGAAAGAAAAAAAGAAGAATCTCTCCCTCATGCTTAGTCTCATAAATAAGAGTAGTTTTAAAGAAGGGATTTGAGTACACAAATAAAAGCTGAAAGATTGAAGCAAGCCTGGACAAGGGATAAATGGCTCGCTCTCTTTAATGAGCAACATCATTCTATCTATATCTTTCCTAACAAACACAGAACCAAGTGACAGACTTTCATGGTTTGAAGGCCGAAAATGCCACCACAGAGTTGTGTCCACCAAACCCGAAAGAATTGGAAATAGCTGAGAATCATAAACAACTTGGTTAGAATTATGGGGTTCTGGTCCAAATCAACTGAAATCAAAGTACAGAATATAAGGCTTGAAGAAACTTGAACAAGAACTTGTCATGTAGTTTTGAAAGGATCAAGAGTCAGGGGGCTTACCAACATTAACCTCATGCTGCTGCTTTTTGTTGGCAACGGTATCGAACTCAACTGAAGACTCTGGATTCTGCATTCGAAATTTCAGCACCTCAAGCATTAACAAAATACATACAATTGATCACTTAATCTATAATATAATGAAGACCACGCATTCATAGTTGGGATTATGAGGCTTTCGAAGATGGAGAGAAAACAAAAGAACTACAACCAATCACAGTAAGTTTTGTTATGGGAGTCTGCCAAAAAGAGCGCCAAAACATTATATAAGTAGAAATGGAAAATTGTTGTAAGAAAGGAAGAAAAAATTAAAGGTCATGTATGAAAGAGACGTTATCCATAGGTTTGATACAACTTCGAACAGCAAAAAAAAAGGCTAAACAAGTAACGAGCACGTACAAATTGATTTATCGAGGGATGCAGCCATCCTGTTGCGATGGCCTTCACAGTGGCAATGGCTTCTAAACCACCCGCTGCACCCAGACAATGCCCTATCATAGACTGAAACAAGAAGCAAAGCAATTAACCAACTTCAAGAGGGCATTATCAGAGTATGGCCATCTCAACTTTTGTAAAATTAGGGAGAGAAAGTGAAGTTACCTTGGTTGCATTGATTTGGATATCAGATGCATTCTTGAATACCTTTTTAACAGCATTTATCTCGGCTAGGTCACCAACGAGAGTAGAAGTTGCATGTGCATTGATGTAGTTAACCTGAAAAAGAGGACTTGCTTAGTTTGAATATTTTTCACCTATGAAATTATGCATAAATTTCAGAAAATAATTACATTCTGAACCCTATTATTTGCATGTTTACATCTGCAGTAGACAACAGTAGTAACCAGTCATTACATTGACTTGAGATCTTAAGAATTAGGTCAATTCTCTACAGTCTAGCTTAACTTGAAGCATCAATGTAATGGATAATAGAACAGGTGACAAAAGAGAAGCTAAGTAGAGGCCTTTTTCGAGGACTCTCAACTCAAAGAATACCATCAACTTTACCATAAAACAGAGAATTCACGTGTACTTGTATTTAGTTTCTCTGTAAAAAAAGGGGGCATGCATGGGTGGAAGCTAACCTAGATAGAAAGAAATGGCATAACATAGGTGAAATAAACATCAAGAAACCAGATCAAACTCAATTACTCAAGTATATTAAGATAATTGGATGAAAAATCCAAATTGTTACCTCCTCAGGGGACACACCAGCATCTTCAAGACTTCTCTCAATGCATGAAGACACCCCAAAACCATCAGCTCTTGGATCAGTCATATGATGAGCATCACAATTAACTGCTCCACCTAAGTACTCAGCAATAATTGGTGCACCTCTTTTCATTGCATGCTCCAAGCTTTCCATTACCTGGAAAGAAAAAAGGAAAAAATGACTCATTATGAAAGCGTATTGCATTTCCACCCTCGTCAACATGATCAGTCGAAGATATAAATTGCCAACTAAGTAACAATTGAACCAAAACTCGATGCGCAAAAGCAATAAACCATTAACACAAGACTCTGATTAACTGAGTAGGGTTTTTTTTTTGAGTAAATTAACTGAGTAGTTCAATGTGACAAAAGAGGGAAAAGTATGCAAGTATAACTGGAAATCTTTTTCCCAGTTAATATTTATGCATCACTACTAATGGACAGCAAAATAATGAGCAAGAAAGTTAATTTATGCATATGTTTTGATAAAAAGAAGCCAGTCAGTATCTCATCAAATTCACACACGCCTGAGAGCCAGGCTCCATCGAAGACAATGCCTACTCTCTCTTAACAGAATAATATATCACCAATCAAGGCAAAACAAGATGATAAATTTCTAACCAGAAATAGACAACAGAATAACCAGCAAGAAGCTAACTCATGCACATATAGGAATATAGGATTAGCGTGCTATGTTGATAAATGCAAGCTTACCAACACTCCAGCACCTTCACCCATTACAAAGCCATCTCGATCTTTGTCCCATGGCCTTGATGCAGTTCGAGGATCATCATTTCTTTGAGACAATGCCCTACAGGCAACGAAACCTCCCAGACCAATAGGAATAATTGCAGCCTCGGTTCCACCAGCCATCATCAATTCAGCCTCACCTCGACGGATGTGGTTGGCAGCAGCATAAAAGCAATAATTGGAGGTAGCACAAGCAGTTGAAATTGAATAATTCGGACCCATGAAACCAAGCTCAATTGCAAGCAAGGCAGATGACATGTTTGTTATAGCATAAGGAATGAAGAATGGTGTTATTTTTCTATAACCTCTCTCTATCAGATTTTCAACGCCATCAGAGAACACTGTAAGACCACCCATACCAGTTCCAACAAGCACTCCAGTTCGCTCCCTATCAATCTGCAACAAGTACAAATTTAACAAATTCCTGAGCACATAAGCTCAAAAGAGCTAGAATAACAAACATAATGTCCTCTTCCACTTACATAATTAAAAAAACAAATATCAGTCTCAACTCTCTAGATATCTATTTTTCTTGCATCTTTCATTCTTTAAGGTAATCATCCAAAGGGATCATAAACTTAATCAGTAATCTTGACTTTCAATACACCTTTTCCAAGGAATATTTCTGGTGGATGAATCACATGTAGCATGTAAAATTAGTAGTCTGATGAAGAATTGCTTTCAAATATAAGATCACATTAATATTGTTGAAATTGTTCCAATGATATTGCTCTAAGAAAATGTACAAGACCACTTGATATTCCAATATATACAGATTCTCTATATGTAATGTAAGAGCTACATCAAATTAGGAACAAAAAAGGCTATGAGCTTGAATGAGATACAGATATCAAAAGAAGTAAAGAACAACTCAGCAGTGACATTGAATAAAAATAATTCTTATGAACCCATTACTTAAATCACGTTATGAATTAGACATTATGGGTCACAAACAAAACAATATAACACAACAAAGATTGTTAGGAACTGCTAAGGAAAAGGCAGGAAACGACCAGAACACACACACACAGCGATCCCTTTGCTAAGCAAAAGGCAGGAAAGACGCAAATCACTACGAAAACAAGAACTACCCATTTCATAAAACAAGCCGATTAATAAAACCCAGTAACCAAAATTGAGAAAACATTAAAGAAGAAGAAAAGGAACAAACTTTAGATAATTTATCACCCCCAGATCAGCATCTTCCAATGCCTTCTTGCCAGCAACAATGCAGTACCTCAAGCAATCGTCAAGCCTCCTATCGTTCTTTCCATCAATGTAACCTTCGGAACTGAAGTCCCGGATCTGACCGGCGAACCGAGTAGGAAACTTGGAAGCATCGAAGCGATCGATGAGTCCGATCCCGCTCTCTCCAGCCAGCAGCTTATCATAGTAAGAATCCACATCGTTTCCGAAAACGGAAACCAACCCCATACCCGTAATAACGACCCGTTTCTTTGGGTCCGTCTCGCGCTTGGGAGCAGAAACGGTGGGGGAAGAAGCGGTAATGGAAGAGAATTTCTTGGTAGGCGTGGGAGTAAGTCTTGATACATTGGGAAAACGGGGACTGGGCTTGGGGTTTTTGAGAGGGTTTAGAGAGGAAGCTCGAAGCGATGAAGGTTGAAGAGCTTGCATGGTTGATTGGGGACGATGACGATAATACCAAAGTGAAGACTGAAGAGACTAAACAAGGCGGTCTGGTTTTATATACGGCATAATACCAAAATTAACCACAAACGTTTACCAAATGATTATTTTGGTCCCTATTCTTTTTTTTTTAATATTTGGCTCTTAATGTTTTATTTTGAGATGTAAAGCTCCCTTTATAATTGGAAATTTTTACTTCACACATAATTTTTTTATTAAGCCAATGTGATTATAAAGTATATGTTCTAAATATTCTCAATCATTTTTTTGATAATAAACACTCAATCGTCCTGTTGCAACTACTGGTGCTTGAACTCGTGACCTCTAGGAACAATAATGATTCATTTAAACATTAAGGTAAATTGGTTCGTGCACTTAACACATGATTAATTCTTCAAATTTTTAACATAAAATGAAATGTTGAGAGTTAAAATGCTCCAAAAAAAAAGAATAAGAGCCAAAATGACTATTTTGTCAAATGTTAGAAACTTTTTTATCCTAAAATAAAATGTTAAGAGCCAAAACGTTTAAAAATAAAATAAGTACCAAAATGATCATTTTAATAAACGTTGGAGGCTAATTTTGATATTATACTTATATATAATTGTACATAATGTATTTAAATATTTATGTTTTGGTTATTTAATTGTTTTTGAAAAAAAATTTACGTTTTATTTGAATTATCTGATTATTTTGGTATTTTTTTAATCATGTAATTATTTATTTTAAATAATTAAATAAATATATATTTTTTAATTTTAAATAATTTAAATTTTAATATTATCATAAATAAATATTATAAATTTATTTTTAAAATAATTTAATATTAATATTATAAAAATATATAAATAGTTCTAAAATGAAATTGAAGATAATTTAATTTTTTATTTAACAATTATATATATTTTTTATAGAAACAATTAGTTTTATTAAAAACAATGCTCAAAGTTATAATGAAAATTTACGATCATAATAAACTAAACACATAATAAGAATATTTTTAGGTTTAAATGCATCAGATGCCTTTCAACTTTTTAAAAAAACTAATGTGACCCTTATCATTTTTTTTATCAATGTGACCCTTTGACTAACATTTTACTTTAATTCTTGTTGTTATAAGTTGGATAAATTACACCATTTATCACTAAACTATTTACTTCTCTTCTATTTTGGTAAGTAAACTCTTAAAGTTTTCAATTTCAAAATCTCTAGAGAATTCAAGGACTATGACTGTAGTTAAACCATTTTTTAAACACAAAACTCACCCCCTTCTCTGTAACGGAAAAACTAAAGCTCCGTTGGCTTGAATAAAACTCACCCCCTTCTCTGTAATAGAGAGAAAAACTAAAGCTCAAAAATTATTTTCATGGCTGAAATCACCATTACCCAAAGCAACAGAAATTTCACATCAGCAAAGGAACAACAAAATCAAAATCTCAACTTGTTTCTCCATGTCTTGTCCTTCTTCTTCTTCCTTTCAAGTACAAACAATTTCAACAAATGCCCTTTTTTATGTATCATCGGAAAAGCCAAGGAATTGGAGGTAATTTTGGCTAAAAAAATAAGCTTCCTTTCGTAAATTGAAAAAGGAGTTGATTTATTTGAAATCCTTTGAATCCGAAGCAATAGATTTGTTGCCTCAAGGGATAACCATTTGGAGAGGCTCGAATCTACCGTTGAAGCCGAAGAGAACAACCAACGAAAAACAGATGAAAAAGGAAAACAAAAGGAAATTGACAGTTCTTAAAAACTATAAGAAGAAGAAGAACGCGGCGGTGGCGGGCAGGGGGGGAGATTGTAGGAAGAAGAAGAAGAAGAGGAGGAAGTACGCGCGGAGGGAGGGGGAAGAAAATGACGCGGTTTTGTTTTTTGTTTATTATTTAAAAAAAGGAATAAAAACAAGAATTCTATAAACGTGACACTTGTTATTTAGAATTTTGGGGTTGTGATTAAATTGAAAATTTTCAAAGTTTAGTACCAAATGAAAGAGAGAAAATAATTGAGTGATGAATGGTGTAATTTATCTAATTAAAATAGCATTAAATAGATGACATATGTCTACTTGACGTGTCACGTTAGCACAAAGTAACATATCGATTGGTCGATGACAAAAAATGTTGGTCAAAAGGTCACATTGATTTTTTTTAAGTTAGAGGGTCACATTGATCAAAAAAAATATAGAGGCCACATTGATTTTTTTTAAGTTCGAGGGTCTTTGATGCCTTTTTATAATCATTGAGACAAGAAACTAGTCAATAAAGATCATATAAAGACTATATAAGGAAAATGTTAAAAAATCTAATTAAAATTAGAAGAAAAGATAAATATAAATAAATCTGACTGCAACGATAAATGCACTACAAAAGGAGATTAAACAACTAAAAAATCACCGACAAACCGTAAATCAGAGTTAAGCGACGTAAGAAAACTATTCATGAATACAAATCACGTATTCAAATCCAATAAGAGTGTCCACATTAGAAAAAAATAACATGATAATAAATAAACTTCAGTTGATCAGTTATGACAATGTCAAATTTAATCTTGAGAAAAAAGATAAACGGAAAAAATTAAACGATTTAAAATGCATCAAAATGTAGAGGAATGCGTATTATAAATACAAAATTATTAAAAATAAAAAAATAAAAAATATATATACAAAGATATGATATAAAAATAAAAGAAAATTAATAAATACTTTTATTTACAAAAAAATAAAAGAAAAATAATTATATAAATTTTTAATTAATCTCGGATAGGTACAAAGTAATATTTGTTCAAAGATAACTCTCATTCATTTGACACTAAACACTCGTAATTCTGACATTCATGGTGCTCAAATCTAATACTTCAAAAAATAACAATAATTATTTTATCACCGAAATTATTCGATTCATGTAATAATTATATAAATTAAATATTAATATCGGTGAAACTATTACAAGTATCATACACAAGTCATACCCAATGCGAAGCTGTATATTTGCCGAGGTGTGATTCCTTTTATTATCAATAATTGTAATTTCCTTTAATTTTAGGATAAATTATCTATTTGACCATCTACTTATTTTTACGTTTATGTTCTGATCATCAAATTATATTTCTTTTTCAAAATTATACTTAATGTAACATTTTATTTCTGTTTTCAAGTTCCTTTCTTTGATGCTTGCATGTGAATTTTTCTTGCTTCCAATACGTGGATTGCCAAGTTATATAGATCTTTTTAATGGGAAAAAAGTAAAAAAAAATTAATAAAATTGCATATACGATTTTAATTTAATAAAAATGAAAAATATTTGTGTTAATATTTGAATTTTAAATTTTATTGAATATTTTTGTACATTGTACTTATAAGATTGTATAAATTTGTATTGTGAGTAATGGAGATCACAGTCACGATTGATCCTAGTACTCCCCCTCATATGTAGTTTAAGAAGTATAATCGTGCATATATCATTAATTATTAGATAGTTTAAGAACAATAATTCATATGTCGTTATATCATTATTTGAATGAATATCATTAGATAATTTAATAAATAGAATCATTCATATTTTATGGGACCTTGGATATCCTACGTTCAAGTGTACATAAAATATGTGTCTTTCTTTGTATTTTGGATGGGGTATTGATGGTGCATGCAGAGAGACGGACACATGATTCTATATTAGGGGGAAAATTAAAATTCCAAGAGGAGCGAAAACAAATTTTCAATAAAAAAATGCATACCAAAAATTTTAAAATATATGATAATTTTAAATTTTCAGGGGAGACTGCTCCCACCCGCCCCCGGTCCATCCCCGGGTACATGTATCTAAGAATTTACTAATACATTTTGTTGAACAATTTGGGTGTTTCCCTGTAATAGATACAAATCTAACTGAACTAACTTAGCTTTCCTTTTCTTATACTAAAGGGAGGACTTTTGAAGTAGGTCTCGGCGTAGAATTTTATGTTAGGATAATTAATTTTTAAAATTTTGAAGACGATTGAATTGAAAAAAAATAAGTACGAAAACAGATTATCAATAAATAAAGTGCATAAATGCTCCACCAACTATAAAGTGTTGATTTGTTAAATCCACCTATTATTAAAAATTATAAAATGGTCCCTCAACTATAGTCCTTCGACTGTTAAAAATTATAAAATGGTCACCCGATTATTCATATGTTCCAAACTCATCTTTTCTGTTAAAAGATCGACGACCTTCTAAGTTAGAGGTTAACTCGCTGACTGAGATATGATAAAATTTGATCCCAGAACTATTTGAAATGTATGGTCGTTTGTGATTCTGAGATCAAATTTTATAAGAGAAAATAACCTCAGTGACCAAAAATGCCTTATTTCCTAATTCGCATTGCGATTTACGTAATCGCATTGCGATTTAGTAAATTGCAACGATATTCTGACTATCGCAATACTGAATTTCAAATTCGCAACTCGATTTCTGAATTCGCAACAGATTTTAATTTCGCAACACAAATATTTTGGGTATATAAATACGCAGCAGCAGCAACTCATAACCTAAATCCCTAAATCGCAACTCATTCCATCTCCATCTATCACTCTCTCCGGCGACATCCGTTCCTATATCCAACGACATCCTTCCCCATCCGGCAACAGGTTTTAGTTTCGCAGCTCGTTTGTTTAGTAAATTAATTTACAATAATGAAATCATCTAATGTTGATTATGTTTGGATAGATTTGTGTTTTGGAGGGTCATGGGAGAATGTTCATGGTGTTTTACAATATATGCCTTTACCCATGAATCTTCAACTAAAACTGTCATTAAAAAAGTTAACTTATGAAACTCTAATGTTACGTGTTGCAAATAAATTGAATTTAGAGCCCCTAAGTGGATTTAGGCTATCTTATCAGAGAAATGGTAAAGTTTATTTGTTAACCGACAATGAAGATGTTGAACGATTCATTACTTACATTAGTGTTTCAAGTGATGATGTTACATTGTATGTTGTTGAACGTAGAAGTAGTGAAGTTGGGTCAGTAGCGGGTAGTAATCAACTAAGTTTTTCAACCCCAATTTATGGTGCTCAAAATTTAATGGTTCCACCACAATTTCATCACCAAGAAAATATTATTTCACCACATTTCCAATACCAAACACAATCTCAAAACCCACAACATTTCCCTAATCCAAATCCCAATCAACTTTCAGCACCAAATTCCGATTTTCGTATTGACCAGTTAAACAATGATGAGCCAACAAAAAAAATTGTGAGTACTAGTCAGTATTCGAAATTTGATCTTGGTCAATACTCGGATTTTGATGATTTTTCAGAAGAAGAAACAGACCCTGCGTGTAATGATTTTGATATTGGTCAATACCCGAATTTTGATGATGAAACAACCGTTGCCGAGGAAGATGTTGTTGGTGATAATGAGGAGGAAGTTATGACTGTAAATGAACATGTTGAACATCCATTCTGTAATTCATATAACACTGAAGAAGAAAAAGAAGAAGAATAAATCCCCAAAGAAAAGTCCCCGAAGAAAATGCCACGGGAGTATAACTGGAATATGCCAGAATTACTTCAGATACCGGAAGAAGAGTTGGTAAAGATAGCAATTGATTGTCACACAAACATTATTCGTATCAAGAAAGATGATTGTTTTGATACAAAGGAAGACTTGAAGATAGCTTTGTATACAAAATGTGTGGAAGATGGCTATCAACTAAAAGTTAACAAATCAAGCAAAGATCGTTTCGAAACAAGATGTATGATTGACAAAAACTGTATGTGGCGTATGATTGCAAAGAGGATAAAAGATTGCGAAATGTTTCAAGTTAGGACTTTTATTGATAAACATACATGTTTAAGAACCCAAGTTTTTCCTCACCATAGACAGGCAAACAAAAAGGTGTTAGGTGGTTTTCTGGCTGAGTTAATGTTTTTGAATGGTAGGGTATATCGGGGACATGAAATTATGACTGACATGAATGCTCGGTTCAAGATTAGTATCTCATATTCTCAAGCTTGGAGAGCCAAATGTTATGCCTTGGAATTGTTGAGGGGGTCGACAAAAGCATCGTTTGCCCAACTGCCGGCTTATTATCACAATTTAAAGCTGAAAAATCCTGGGTCGGTAACTCATATCAAAACAGATAGAGATTGACGCTTTGAGTTACTGTTTATCGCCATTGGTGCTGCGGTTAGTAAATCAATATAATTATGTTGACTCATTTTTGTTAGTTACATGCATTTCACATTTAAATGATTATATTTCTTGTGTATATGATTTTGTAGATTCGTTCGTTTATTAATTGCATGCTCCCAGTTATTATAGTTGACGGAGCACATTTAAAAGGTCGATATCTTGGAGTAAACTTATTAGCAGTAGCCATGGATGCTAACAATGGGATACTGCCAATAGCTTACGGGGTTGGAAAATCTGAAACCTCTGATTCATGGATATGGTTTATGGGGCATCTTAGGGATTGCATAGGCCCTATTAGCAATCTGGCAATCATATCCGATAGGGCAAACTCAATTGACAACGTTATTAGAAGGTGTTTCCCAGATGCTTTTCATGGACTTTGTGGTGTTCATTTGTATATGAATCTAAAATCAAGGTCTGCTGGTATAAAAAATCACAAATGGACATACTGGAAGGCTGTAAAAGCTTATCGGGAAGTGGATTTTAATAAGCATATAAACTGTTTAAGACGTGTTTTGCCTCAGTGTGCTCAAACACTAGAAGATGTCGGGTTTGAAAGATGGTCAAGAGTACATCAACTTGGAGCAAGATATGGTTTCATGACGTCTAATAGTGCAGAATCAATCAACGCTCTAAGTCGTCATTCCCGGAAATTACCCATTACTATGTTAATGGAGTTTTTTCGAGCCTCTATTCAACAGTAGTACTACAAGAAAAGAAACCATGCAGGTATTATTTCTTTAAATTCGTAACTTATCATATATTTTACTAAGTATTATTTATTTAAATTTACAGGAACATTGGAACATCGTGTTACACCATGGACAGAAAAAAAAAGATAACGAAACGTGTTGTGAAGTCAACGTCATGGAGAGTTGAACCATGTTCAAACACTTTGTTTGAAGTACTGTATAATAACTTAAATGGGCTTGTCGATCTAAATGCAAAGAAATGTAGTTGTATGAAATGGAAAACATCTGGTTATCCGTATGGCCATGTTATAAAAGTTTCTCTTCATCTAAACCAAGATGATTCAAGCGCATACGCTATGGATTGCTACACTACAGAAGTATATCGACAGACTTATGGCGAGATTGTCTACCCTATTCCACATCCTTCTGAGTGGGACATACCATATGACTTACAAACAGTTTTGCCACAAGCCATGGACAGAAGGCTACCTGGCCGACCAAAAAGTCACGATCGTATACCGTCTAAGGGTGAAGAGAAGAATAGATCGACATGTAGTTGGTGCAAGGAAAGTGGTCATACAAGGTTGACATGTGGATCACCAGTGCCATTACAATCATCTTTTCCTCTACCAAAATATGGATCCTCATCAAAATCCAAAGCTCATATGGTGTCAAGCAAAAGGCAATCAAAATCGCAATCATCTTTAAAATCCCAATCACAACCGGCTTCACCTTTTGGGACTGTTAACTTAGGTGATTTTTAAATGCAAACGTTGTATTATGTGGATTTTATATGTGAACTTTTAACATTTTTAGTTAGGCATGTATTAGTAACTTGAGTTTGAAAATTTCTATGATCTATTCATTTGTTATCACTTATTAGGCATTCATTTGACTATCATAACGCGGAAATGACTATCGCAATGCGAAATGAAAATCGCAACGAGGGAATCACAAAGCGAAATGAAAATCGCAACGAGAGAATGAAAATCGCAACGAGAGAATCGCAATGCGAAATGAAAATCGTAATGAGAGAATCGCAATGCGAAATGAAAATCGCAACGAGGGAATCGCAAAGCGAAATGAAAATCGCAACGCGAATTTAGTTTCGCGTTGCGATTTTTAGTTTCGCGTTACGATTTTGTCTTTGCGATTTTCATTTCGCGTTGAGATTTTCATTTCGCATTGCGATAGTCATTTTTTGCCTTCAACATAATGCAGATTGAAATCAACAAAATCAACCATTACATTTCAATCAATTAAACAAGAACAAATAAGAATTATGTTCACATCAATTAAACAAATCAACTTTTACAAATCATCTTTTACAAATCAATTAAACAATCAAAAAATAAGCAATAATTCTTATTTCCTCATCTACTATTGAATCAACTTTTGCAGCCATACATCATTTTCACGCAGCTCACTTCTGAGATTAACCTGCAGAAACCAAACATTTGCTCAAACAACACTTTCTACACATCTAAAACCTACAAACAGTAAATTATTGAATTCTAGGTACTTAACCAAACATTTTCAAACCAAAAGCCTATAAACTTACCAATTGTTTATGGACTTTTTTATAACGCGGATGCAGGTAGGCAGCGTCTCGTATATATCGATCTAGCCATATAATACCGAAACCACAAGCCTACTGCAGCTCTATCTCTATCGGTGGGAGGTAGATACTTTATACTTCCTGTGATCAAACGCTCCAACGCCAAGCATACGAGAGGACCACAATCCCCTCTGGGTCCTTTCGTTTGTTGTGGTGCTATCTCGTTTTCTGCTAACTATAATATTGAGCTTCTTTGGCTTCTTGTTTCCAGAACGAGTCCAATAATTTATCGCATCCAAGAATTTAGCCAAATGAGAGCTCCATCCCTTAATAATATCTCTTAAATCATCCAATGATATGTAATTTATCATGCTGTCATATACTATTGCCTTAAGGGATGGGAGCTAAAGCTCGACGATAAGCCAATGTCTACGTTCCAAAATAGGGATAAACACCTGCAATCATAAGTAATAATTCATTCATTTGCGCACTTATTTATGAATACCTTTAAACTCAATCTAAAATAAATACTAACCTTATCGACCTCCCACCATGCAGGATAAAGTTTAGCTTGTCCATTGCCCAACGCAAATGATTCATCTCGTTGATTCTTCAAGTGAACGGCGTTAAAAGACGTCGGCATAATTGTATATCGTGTATTTCTTTTATTTTCCTTAAGTTTCCTAATTATTAGAAGATGTGACACCCACGCATCGATATGGTGTTTTACAAAAAAGACATATATTAGTAACTTACATAAATTTAAAAAAAATAATCAAATTGAAATATAAGAAAAATATAAGACTTACCCCTCCATCGAAATAGCCATTGTCTTCGACCCCTAATAATACGCCCCACCAAGACCGATCAAGCAACAAATAGATATCATCGTTGAGCTTGTATATGTCAGTGAAACACCCCTGGCTCCGCTCATGTAGATAAAAATCAACTGCGGTCTTAGCCCAAAGGGTGTTATCCAAAATTGTGTCCGGTAGTTGTCTCCTCTCCACTTCAGATATCGGTATGGTACTGGCCGGTAACTCATACGAGAGCCAACTCTCATCCATCATGTCCAGCACGTCAGAGGGTTTCTCAAGAATCTTACATATGACGCCATGTGAATCGGGCTCTTGAATGGTGGGAGGGACCTCTTCAACGATGACAGTGGCCTCTTGAACGGTGGGAGGGGACTCTCGAGGAATGATAGGGGCCTCTTCAACGATAGGAGTGGACTCTTGAGGGATGACAGGCGAGTCGGGCTTCTTCTTGCTGTGTCTTCGCACTATTGGGGTGTACGGAGACTTAATAGCACGTGCACGCCGTCTGATGCGTGAACTCTGTCGTGCAAGAAAAACCTGACGTAAAGCATCCACCTTATCGGGCCGCTAAATAATAAAATACAAAAATCAGTAAATAAACAGACATGATATTTAAACAGTGAAAACAAAGACAAATATGTTTCAAACTTGCATTGAATTCACCCAAGTCATTATTCTATCATAATTCACAAAATGCATCAGATAACAAAGGCAAATATGTTTCAAACTTGCAACACTGTCAACTTAGTATTTGTCTTTGTCTATTGGTTGAAGTAATGCAATTCATTCAAGTTTCAATTTGCAGAAGAATAATAGTTTCTGGAACTTAAAATCGCAACGTGAAAAATGACTATCGCAACGTGAAAAATGACTGTCGCAATGCGTTTTTGGTTTCGCGTTGCGATTTTCATTTCGCGTTGCGATTCTCTCGTTGCGATTTTCATTTCTCTCGTTGCGATAGTCATTTTCGTGTTGCGATTTTCATTTTCATGTTGCGATTTTAAGTTTAGAAACTATTCTTCTTCTGCATTACTTCAACCAAAAGACAAAACAAAGACAAATACTAACTTCACATGGTTAAAGACTAAACAGTTTAGCAGTATTGACAGCAATCGAATGAATTTAATAAGAAATCTAAGTGAAATGGTTAATCTATTATTGAAATTACCAGTAAACTTATCATCAATTTCAATATGAAAAACCTAAAATAATGCAAAAAATTCAAAATAAAAATAATTAAAAAACTAACACTCGGAGGTTGATTTTCCATTTCTGAATGATTGTGAGGGATTTTTGACCGTGAATGGTTTTGAGGGATTTCGCCGGCGATGGGAACGGATTTCGTCGTAGAGAGTGAGAGATGGAGATGGGACTGAATTGTGATTTTAGGTTTTAGGTTATGAGTTGCGATTACGGGATATACTGTGGACGGTTCAGTTTCCGATATATTAAGAAATTCGTGTTTGGAATTTGAAAAAAAAAATACGCGTTAATACGAATGACGCTATGTAAATCGCATTGCGATAGTCAGATTCGCATTGCGATTTACGTATTCGCATTGCGAATTAGGAAAATCGCAACGCGAATTTGGAAAATCGCAACGCGATAGTCAGAATCGCGTTGCGAATCTGGAAACTGATTTGCGATACCGGAGATCGAGTTGCGAATTATCGATCGCATTGCGATTTAGTTGGTCATTTTGGCGAATCCAAAAAAAGTTGGTTAAAATCGTATATTATAAGGCATTTTTGGTCACTGAGGTTATTTTCTCATTTTATAATAAATCAGTCAACAAGTTAGAGTTCAACTCAGACGACCATCACTTTTTAACAGAAAATGACAAATTTGAAATATATGAATAGTCGAGTGTTTTAATAGTCGAGGGACTCAATAAAGCAACACTATATAGTTAGAGAATCATTTTATAACTTTTAATAGTCAAAAGACGTAACAAAATAATTCTTAAAATCGGGGACCATTTATATATTTTATTTAAAAAAATTATAAATAAAATATTTAAAATATATAATAATTTAATTTTTTTAGGAGATATCGTCCATCTCTGATTTGAAAGGGATTTCAAGAGTATAATCCGAGTATAAAGTCTGTGTGTGATGCATGTCATAGTTTGGGAACACAAATCTTAATTTAGCAATTGAATCTGTCTTTCTGTCTCTAACATATAATAAGCGAATGCTGCAAATGGGTTTCAGATTGAAATGGCACGTGGTGCGACGTGGAAGACAATAAAATATGAGGTTTGGGCATTGTAACCTTGAATTGTTTCCGATTGTTTACGAATTCTGTTTTACTTTGGGAAATTTGGATCAAATTCTTTTCAAGAACAAACCACCATCTACCTGTGCATTTTGATTTCAGAGATCTAAAAGCATGGTGTTTTTAGCCAGTTATTTATGATTCAAGCTTGTTGGACGGCCATTTTTGACAGCAGCAGCAAAGAATACGATGCTTCCAACTCACTAATCCGACCTCTGATTTTCTCACGAAGCTTCTCCATTGATTCCTTCATCTCCAAAAGCTCATCCACGTTGAGTTCGTTAGCAGGTTTTCGGTGCTTCAGTTTTTGACGCCTAGCCGTGATCGCCTCTTCGAGCATCTCTCCTTCCTTCATCTCCGCCTGCAGCCGCTTGAGAAGGGCGTTGAGTTGTCGACCGAGCTTTCTAACTTCAGCCGACTGATCAACAACTTGATCCGGAATAGAAACTTTCGGTCTCCCGCCCTGACTTAGAAACCGCTCCGCCACCGTCTCGACGTTCGGATGCCCGAACGAGTAAGGCTTGCCGCCGGGGGAGAAAACCACGATGGCTACTTGAGCGCCGCAAAGGGTGGCGAGCTCGTTCGCTTTCTTGAACAGCCCTGTTCGGCGCTTCGAGAAAGTCACTTGCCTCGAGCTGCTATCCATCACCATTTTCATCTCGATTTTTCGCCTACCCATGGTTTCCTTCTCAGAAATATTTTCAATGCATAAAAATTTGCTCAAGGGGTCACCATTTATAAGGGGTAAATTGAATTGGAAATATTTCTAATTTATTTTGACAATGCTAAATACCAAATTATTTTTCCCGACATGCAAAGAATTTAAACATGTTTTCTAATTTGGGTTAGTCCAATAATTATAGAACTTTACATTGTCTTGTTGGCACCATTTAATTCTCCTTTAGAGGTGTCAAATTTAGTAAGCAATTCAATTTTGAGCTAATCCTCCCCTTCTATATAATATATGTGGGCACACTAGTGATGCCATTTGGTCAGCCACAGCCACAGCCAACGTAATCCTATTTAGGAAACTTGTTCAGCCACAGCCATCTTTCTGTTTTAAAGGCAAATATACCCAACTCTTTTCATACTTATCCCACCCAAATGAAAAATCCCATTTTAAGGAAGATGTATTACCCTTTAAGATAATTGCACATATGTCTCGAAATTATTATTTTCATTTTAAATTGATCGTTAAATTTTAAAATATTCTATATCTATCTTCAAATTATGATCCTCACTTTAAATTAATCCTAAAAGTTTAAAATATTTTATATCAATCTTCAAATTTAAATTATTATAGGAAGAAATGTGGAAGATGGGTTGCAAACTAGTTAAGACGCCAATCAAGTGTGATCATGGGTTATATCATGCACTAGAAGAACCTCTGGTGGGTAGAGGGTCTTATCGAAGGTTGATTGAAAAGTTAATTTATTTGACGCGCAAGATTAGATATAGTCTTTGTATAACTTATGCATAATCCGAAAGAATCACATCTCAAAGCAGTAAAGGAATTTAGTTCAAACATCAAATGAACCCAAACATTACACTGGAAGCATATATGGATCCGGATTATGCATGGTCTTTAGTCAACAAAAAGTTAACATCTGAGTATTGTACAATCCGAGGTAGAAAATATTATTATCTGAAAGTAGGGTGAGCATTCGGTCGAGTCGAGTTAAAAAATGTTAAGTTATTCGAGTTGACAAGTCGTATGTTACAGCTCAAACTTAACTTGAAATTTTCTAGAGTCAAGTCGAGTTATTCGAGTTTCTATACTAATTTTATTATAATTATTTATAATATTATAGGAAGGATTTGTTTCAATTTTTTGACTTTCTATAACCATATAAGATATATATATATATATAATATTCTTTTTACATTATAATATTATTTAATATATAAATAATCATAATATTATATTTCAAAGAAAGTATTTTGAGGATAAACTATTGATGAGAGTATAAACGAGTCAAGAAATTGATAGGAAGAAAGAATTTACAAACAATATTAGTCAAAGATCAAATTGAGTAAAATACAAATTTAAGAGATTAAATAAGAAAGAAAGAGAGTACATTTTCAGTAAAAAAAAGTAGAAATTGAACTTACATAGGTATTGTCGACACTAGTTTTTCGTCCTATTATCTTTATTATTATTATTATTACTATTAATATTATTATTAATATATTTTATTTTTTGGCAGGCCATATTACCACCCAATTGGGGTCCTAATTTACAAGTCGGATCCAAATACAAGCAACCACCCAGGTCAGTTCAAGCCTAAAGGTAGCCCAACCCCGATTTAACCCGACTTAAGATTTGTGTGGGGCCCAAACCCGCTAGGATTTCTTCATCTCATCTTCAGCAGCATCGTCATCCCTCAACCATTGGATCTGGATTGATCCAATGGTCCAGATCAACAAACAGTAAGGGTTTTACCCTAATCCCTCTACAACCGTCGTCGCTCACCAACCACAACAGATCTGCCACCGCCAGATTCATTCACTCCTCGGCCACCGCTGCTACAGCCAATCCGAGACCCTGCAAGTGTCAGAAAACTCAAAACATTTCAACAAGCAACCATCAACCGAAGTCCACACGCAAAAGCCTCTATTTTGTAAGCATTTGATAACAAAAAAAAAGAAAAAAGAAAAACATACATGAAAATTCGGGTTATATAAACCCCGAGTCAAAAATATAAAAAGGGTAGGTTCCTCCAATTGGTTTTTTTTAAAAAGGCAATAAAATCATAGCATTCAAGGTTTTCTTCTTCTTCTTCGATATTATTTTTCGGTGTTCGAAATAAAAGGATTTTTTTTAAAAACGTAGCTTTTTCGAAAAAAAACAAAAACCCTTTTTTTGTTTTTCATCATTCAAAAACAAGCAAAAAAATAGGGCTTTGCAAGTAAAAAAAATAATAAAATCGGGAGTGTAGAGAAAAGAGATTTACCTGGGTTGAAGGGAGCCTTTGCGGTGGCCGGAGGTCCTAGAAATGAACAGTCGGGGCTTGATTTGGGGTTTGTTTAGGGTCATTTAGGTGTCTTTAGGCTATGAGAAGGGCCTAGGGTTGTAGATCTAGATGAGGGGATTGTTTTGGGTGAGTTTGGGAGGTCCAACCATCGTGTGCAGCGGCCGGGAGCAAGGTTAGTCGACCAGCAGTGGGTCGGCCGAGGATTTTGAGAGAAAATAAAACTTCTTTTTTTATAATTTGGTTCAAATGAAAAAAAAAATATTTAGTTGTATATATAGGTAAAGTTTCTGGCGAAATTGCGTTTAGGTCCCCCGAACTTTGTCACATTTTTGCAAAAAGGACATTGGGGGTACCATTTTTGTTATTTTCCTAATTTATATTCATTGTTTACAATTTTTGATTTAATTGCAGTGTAGTCCCCCTTGTTTAGCCGTGTTTTTGCATGTTAGTACCTGTAGGGATTGTTTTTGTGATTTACCCTTTTTCATGCCCGATATTTATTTTTAGGGATATTCTCTGTATAGCCCCCTGTATTTTTGCATGTTTATATTTCAAACCGGAATATATGTTTTTATTTATTTTACTTCGGCCATGTAATTTTAATTTATTTTAATTTAGCCCCATGTTTTATTTATTTTTATTTTAGCACTTAATATTGTAAATGTTCATTTTAGTCCCTTGTATATTATATTTTATTTTAATTTTGGCAAATTAATTTATTTTAGTCCTAATTAATTTTTTATGATAGCCTCATAAGCGTCCCTTGACTCGATTCGAAATAAATTGACTAAGGGCAATATTCGATCATTTTAATATTGTCGTAAAGTGATTGTCTTAACGTATAAGAAAGTTACTTTCGATAATTTTAAAATGAAAGTTTATCCCATCTAGTGACACAAATTAAATCGAAATCATTTTTAAAATTCAAGGATTGAGAAAAAGACAATGTTCTTTTAATTAAATTCATCGAGAAAAGATTGTTAGACGAATCTAATGTCTCGTCTCGAGATATTTAAATAATCGAACATCCTTATTCTAATTAAATATATGCAAAGTAAATAAGTAATTCCTTGTTTGTTATGTCTTTTATTTGTTTTATTTTTGCATGTATTTCCCTATAGATTTCTAAAACAATAACATTCGACTCGACATTGAGAATAGTAATATCTTTTCGCTTTGGTCCGAGTAATAAATGACTGCTTTAAGGTATGAGTGATCATTTATTCTCGATTGGAAATCATTAGATATTATCGTTTCCATTCGAATCGCTATGTAATTTTAAGACGAAGTAGTAATACCTCTTTATTTCAATTGGGTAATAAATGATTGTTTTAATGCACAAAAGATTATTATTCTCGATCGGAAATAATTAGATATTATCGTTTTCACTCTTAAAATTATTTTGGGTGTTATTATTTTAAAATTAATAATGAAATTTAGAATGGAATTTCAATATTTCTTTATTTCTATTGGAGTAAGAATCAATTGCTTTGAGGTAGGAGAGATTGATTCTTCTCGATAGGAAATAATTAAATATTATTATGTTTCGTCCAAAAATTCAAAGAACGTAATTTTAGGGGATCTTAAATTAAATTAGACTCGAACTTGTAAATTTAATTGTAAAGACAATTAATTAATTGACTATGTACCGATTTAGGGCGTTGTGGGCATGCTAATCCTTCCCCACACACATAACCGACTCCCGAATTTGAATTTTGGTAACACATACCGCAAGTTTTTTTGTTTTAATTAAAATTAATATTTTATTAAAATGGAAAATACGTTTTTGGGTGCCCAATCACACCCTAATCAAATATTGGTGGTGACTCCTCGAACCACGTTTTATCATTAATCGGTCAATCAAAGAATTATTTCGAAACAAGACCCCCTTTTCCCCCTCCAGGAAAAAAACCATTTCGACAAGAATTCTATTGTGATATATGAGCATGTGATTCAAATTTGGTAAAAAAAAACTTAAAATAAATGATGAATTGATTAAATAAGGAAATTATGAAAATTTGAAGGATTAAATTGAAATATAAAAAATTATTAAAAAGAGGAATTGAGAGTACATATGTATTCTATGATGATTTAGGAGCTTGTGGTTCAAATTTGGTAAAAATGGACTTAAAATGAAAGAGGAATTGAAATAATAATGAAATCAGAGACTAAATTGTAAAAAAATACTTGGTCAGATTTTCAGTTTTTCGAGTAACTCGAACTTTCAAAATTTCAATTCGACTTGAACTCGAAAAGTAAATTGATAATTTGAGTCGACTTGCATAATTCAAAAAACTCGACTCAAATAACTCGGAATTAAAAAAGATCAATTTTTCAAGTCTAGTCGAGTTTTGCTCACCTCTACCTGAAAGAGTATGAAACATATGCAGCAACAAGATCAATTGCTAAATCAGAATTTAGTTGATGACATTGGGAGTATGTGAGTTACTTTGGGTAAATTTAATCCTAAACGACTTAAGAATAAAGTGAGAGAGACCTATGAGGTTTTGTTTTGATAATAAATCAACTATTAATAGTGTTCATAATCTTGTTCAGCATGGTCTAACAAAGCATATTGAAATTGGTATGCATTTAATTAAGTAAAAATTAGACATTGATATAATTTTTACTCCATTCATTTTTATCAATATCAGCTGACATATGTGCTCACGAAAGGGTTAACAAGCAATGCTTTTCAATAATTTTTTAATTAATTTAAGGTGATTACAGATGATAGTATCTATTCTGAAGACTCTCAACCATTTGACAATGAATGCTATAATACACTGCAGTTGCTAGTACTCGAACTTGAGACCTTCAAAGATAAGAACCATTTCTTGTTTGTTTAGGAGTTTTTTATGATAAGAAATGATATGTCTTAGAAATCTTTGTGATCTCTATCTCTAAATGTCTTTGAAGGGTCTTTTTATGAATTATTTATTTTAAAATTTAAATATTTAGTTTGTTATAAAAATATTTCAAATATTATATTTGAAAATATAAAAGATTGTGTGATATGAATGAAAGTAACTCAAATATTTCGTAGTAGAAGTTAAAAATTGTAAAATTCTACTCAAATTAAAAAATATTTTTGACATAAAAAATTAGTTGTTATCTTTTTTTTCACTATAGAAATACTAATAAAAGTGGGGCCTAAGTGATAAGGATTTGAGGTTATTTATGGAAAGAAGGGTAATAATTAGGGATGGTATGAGACCCGAACCCAACCCGATCGGGTCAGGTTTTTTTTTAAATTGAGTTCAGATTTAGGGTGAAAAATACCCGACCAGAAAAAATTATAATTTTACCTTATATATTTAGGAATAATTACAATAATACCCCTTTATATATTATTTTTTTCAATTAATTCACTTTTTTAATTGAATAAAAATAATATTTTTTATTATTTCGGGTCGGGTTGGGTCAGGGTTTTAAGTTATATATCGGGTGTAATACCCCCAACTCATATCCGACTCGAATACGAGTCCGAAGTGTCACATTGACTTTTCATTAAAACAAAATACTTTAATTTACATAAAAGAGACCATTTAATACAAAATCTATCAGAGTATTCATAATTAACCACTTCTTACATGCCAACACTCTATACATAACCAAATACCTACTTTGTCAATTACTTTTAATCTGATCTTCTAGTAATGATACTGTCTTTGCCACTTCTATTCTTGCTCTTCTCGTTTCTTGGTACCTACGTGTAAATCACTTACACGCTAAGTCATAGACTTAGTGAGGCAGATAAAAAATATAATAAAACCACAAACGATTTCATATAACATAATGCATACTTATACATATATCATTAATATACTTATCAGTACTCATATCATTATTACTAATTTCTTTCTATCATGTAAGCATATATTGAACCTTTCTATACTCACCATCGAGTATCCATGTCATTTCACAACAAAGCATATATATAGTATCATAACAAGTTATTTATTATCTTTAAAGCCCTTGTATTAGCCCATGTATACATTTCAGAACATAAGGTATGTGAGTACATTGAGGTTGTGCACTAATGCTGTCACCACAGCTCGTATCAATTCCCTCATGGGGCACTGAACCTTAGTTCAGTATTCGTCCCGAAGGACCAGTCCATAGATCCCGAAGAACCTGGGTAAACAGTCCATATGTTCCGAAGAACATAGGTAAACCCTCAACCCTTGGCATGCCAACTATACCACTAGCTCTCTTATCACATAACATGGGCATTAACATTCATAACAGTTCAATTTACTTATTCATATCCTTTCTCTTATGAACATATATCTTTTCTTTTCAGTCACGTACCAAATGTACGTGTAATCATTGATCTTATAATCACATGTTCATTCTCTTCGGTCCCATACCATATGTATGTGTAAACATATATCTAATATCATATAACACGCATCACAAATGCATGTATTCACATAAATCATTTCTTATAGCTTTATTCATATCACATATTCATATAAGCTCATATCTTATTTCACATATACTTTCCATATAACTTATATATCTCATAATCACACAAATCATAACATTGATCACCAATCAAATAACATTTTAGGAGTTACTTCTTACCATAGTAACTCCATCACTGGCTCATCGCAAGCCAAATGTTTATTCAATAATATAAATACAAATTAAATTGCACTCACCTTAGCTTTGCTTTGATTCGATTCTAATCATTCAGTTGATTCAGAACGAGATCACGTTATATATCTACATAATCATACATAGATCTATATCAGCATCATAACTACTATACTCTAATGGTTCACTCTTTAGACCAAGAGAAAAGTCAATTTCATCTTTTAATGAAGGTATGCATCGATGCACTACTGATGCATCGGTGCATAAAATGTATTCGATGTTGTATTATTACTGGGATGCATCGATGCACTACTTATGCATCGATGCACGAATTGCATTCGATGTTTCATTATTAATGGGATGCATCGATGCACTACTTATGCATCGATGCACGAATTGCATTCGATGTATTTATTTTAAAAGAGTGCATCGATGCACTTCCTGTGCATCGATACACCTTCAAACGATTTCTGGGTTTTAACCTTGATGCATCGATGCACAATGAATATGCATCGATGCACTCTACCCATAATCCTCTTTTTGAACCCGAAAATTCATTCATTTTGGATTAAATCCTTCATGTTTCATCCCATTTTTCATTCTTAACTCTAGTACACATACTTAAACCAATCTATATTCATTTATTTCATCTTAAACCTCAAAATCCTATCTTCCATATGTAATTCAATAATTACATCAATTTTGCAACATGTTTCAAATCCAATTCTATTACTTCATATCTCTTACTTAGATTGATAACAAGTCAAATCCAACTTTCAATTCTTGTTATGAACTCTATTCCAATATTTCATTCAAGAACCTCTAATCTTTAATCTTCTCTATCTCCTTTATCTTTTTATCTTAAGATAACTTAAGTTTTCCTTAAGCTTAGTTATCATCTAATGATCAAAACCCAATCTTGAACTTAACAAATAATTAACTAAGTAGAAGACTCACCTTTGAGCTTGGAGATACGGGAGGAGAGGAAGAAGAAGGAGAAGAAGTTCTGGAGAAATATTTCCCTACATGATTATCTCTTAATAAAGAGATAAGATAATTATCTTTTAGATAAAAAGACCATTTTGCCCTTTAATTCCTTTAATAATTACTAACAACTTTTAGGATTTATTTCCAGATAAATCATTGAACTAATCCATTCTTTTACTTTAATCACCAAATTCTGAAACTTTACAATTAAGTCACTAACCCATAGTTTGAGATGTTACAACTCTCCCCTTCTTATAAGAAAATTCATCCTCGAATTTTCATTGCACAAGGAGCTAAAATACTTTCTATACTTTTACTATTCATTTTCACCTATTACTTTTTCAATAAATCTTTCGTGATATCATAAACTTCACTTCATTGCTTAATTCTTCCATTAACTTTTTCCCTGAATTTTAATGGGACACCTTCAACATATCCTACTTACTCGAACACTCTGCCCTAATAAGGTTGTCATTACTACATCACTATAAATAATTTCTAATTACATTCTCAATTCTTTCACAAAATTACTTCTAATTGATGAATATGAAAACCCATATCAAACAATAGTATAATGTATCTATTATATCGTAGAAAAGTACCTGCTATTATCTCTGGATCATTAAAATCTTCATTAGTATTAATATTATACACTCGAGCAGTGGAGCGTATTTCCTGTTGAGTAGAGGATTCAAGTTGGCTTCTGCCTCTACCTCTTCCTCTCTGAGACATCGAAGCATATCGCTCCGATTGTACTGACTCTTTTGTTCCTAATGGACAATCTCTTACAAAATGTCCCGTTTCACCACATCGAAAACAAGCTCCAGAAACCATTCTACATATTCCACCATGGTATTTTCCACAAGTCTGACAATGTCTCTGTTGTGTTCTGCCCTCATCAGATCCTACTGACTGAGTCTGTCTCACTTTCATTTGATTTGATTCTCTAACGGAGGATACTACCGATCCAGATCTTGCTTGAGACTGAAAACCAAAATCTCTACCTCTCTTGAGTGGTGCAGAACTCGATGAAGCCCCTATTCTTTTATATGGTTGGGTTCTTTGATCCTTAAACCTTTCATTTTGAGCTCTCTCTAGAGCTTTAGCACGATTTACAATTTCTTGAAACGAGGACAAGTTCAACACTATTAACATTTCTTTTAATCTCAGGTGCAAGCCCTCTACAAACCATTCACATGCATCCTTCTCTGTTGGAATTAACTCGGCCGCAAAACGACTTAACTTGTTAAATTCACACTCATATTCATATACAGTGAAATCTAATTGCTTCAGATTTAAGAATTCTTACTTTATTTGTCTGATAAACTGGTCTCCTATATACTTGTGCTTAAATTCTTCTAAGAACAAGGACCAGATCACTTGGTCATTTGTCATTCTCAGAGTGACATTTGTCCACCAGATTCTCGCTTGCCCACGAAGCAAGGAGACCACTCCATCTAACTTTTCCAAATAAAAAAAGTGGAGTCCATCTAACATTATTTTCACATCATTGAGCCAAAGGTCCGCAACAACAGGACCTTCCTCAACTTCACCTTTAAATTCAGGAGCTCCTAATCTCTTTAATTCCTTTGCTACATTCATCCTCTGAGTAGAGGAAGTAGGAGGTTGAAAACGCGTCAGAATAGCGTCCAACGTCCTGAAGAAAACATCTTGATCTTGTACAGGCACTCCAGTAGGTGACTGTTCTTCACCTTGCCTGGCCAGAGCAGGTGAATTACTACTTTCCGTGGGTCGATCATCTCCCGCTTCATTTCTAAAACTACCTTGTCCAGACATCTATAAAAATACAACCATATAGTTCTATTAGCAAAACAGTATACTTACTATTCTATCAGATCAGAAGTTTCCACTATTTTGTTGGCATGTATACCTTATAAGACACTCTAGACTTCGGTTTATGCCGAGAATCGACTAAACCGTAGCTCTGATACCATTTAAATGTAACACCCCCAACTCATATCCGACTCGAATACGAGTCCGAAGTGTCACATTGACTTTTCATTAAAACAAAATACTTTAATTTACATAAAAGAGACCATTTAATACAAAATCTATCAGAGTATTCATAATTAACCACTTGTTACATGCCAACACTCTATACATAACCAAATACCTACTTTGTCAATTACTTTTGATCTGATATTCTAGTAATGATACTGTCTTTGCCACTTCTATTCTTGCTCTTCTCGTTTCTTGGTACCTACATGTAAATCACTTACACGCTAAGTCATAGACTTAGTGAGGCATATAAAACATATAATAAAATCACAAACCATTTCATATAACATAATGCATACTTATACATATATCATTAATATACTTATCAGTACTCATATCATTATTACTAATTTCTTTCTATCATGTAAGTATATATTGAACATTTCTATACTCACCATCGAGTATCCATGTCATTTCACAACAAAGCATATATATAGTATCATAACAAGTTATTTATTATCTTTAAAGCCCTTGCATTAGCCCATGTATACATTTGAGAACTTAAGGTATATGAGTACATTGAGGTTATGCACTAATGTTGTCACCACAGCTTGTATCAATTCCCTCATGGGGCACCGAACCTTAGTTCAGTATTCGTCCCGAAGGACCAGTCCATAGATCCCGAAGAACCTAGGTAAACAGTCCATATGTTCCGAAGAACATAGGTAAACCCTCGACCCTTGGCATGCCAACTATACCACTAGCTCTCTTATCACATAACATGGGCATTAACATTCATAACAGTTCAATTTACTTATTCATATCCTTTCTCTTATGAACATATATATTTTCTTTTCAGTCACGTACCAAATGTACGTGTAATTATTGATCTTATAATCACATGTTCATTCTCTTCGGTCACATACCATATGTATGTGTAAACATATATCTAATATCATATAACACACATCACAAATGCATGTATTCACATAAATCATTTCTTATAGCTTTATTCATATCACATATTCATATAACCTCCTATCTTATTTCACATATACTTTCCATATAACTTATATATCTCATAATCACACAAATCATAACATTGATCACCAATCAAATAACATTTTAGGAGTTACTTCTTACCATAGTAACTCCATCACTGGCTCATTGCAAGCCAAATGTTTATTCAATAATATAAATACAAATTAAATTGCACTCACCTTAGCTTTGCTTTGATTCGATTCTAATCCTTCAGTTGATTCGGAACGGGATCACGTTCTATATCTACATAATCATACATAGATCTATATCAGTATCATAACTACTATACTCTAATGGTTCACTCTTTAGACCAAGAGAAAAGTCAATTTCATCTTTTAATGAAGGTATGCATCGATGCACTACTGATGCATCGGTGCATAAAATGTATTCGATGTTGTATTATTACTGGGATGCATCGATGTACTACTTATGCATCGATGCACGAATTACATTTGATGTTTCATTATTAATGGGATGCATCGATGCACTACTTATGCATCGATGCAAGAATTGCATTCGATGTATTTATTTTAAAAGAGTGCATCGATGCACTTCCTGTGCATCGATACACCTTCAAATGATTTCTGGGTTTTAACCTTGATGCATCGATGCACAATGAATATGCATCGATGCACTCTACCCAGAATCCTCTTTTTGAACCCGAAAATTCATTCATTTTGGATTAAATCCTTCATGTTTCATCCTCTTTTTCATTCTTAACTCTAGTACACATACTTAAACCAATCTATATTCATTTATTTCATCTTAAACCTCAAAATCCTATCTTCCATATGTAATTCAATAATTACATCAATTTTGCAACATGTTTCAAATCCAATTCTATTACTTCATATCTCTTACTTAGATTGATAACAAGTCAAATCCAACTTTTAATTCTTGTTATGAACCCTATTTCAATATTTCATTCAAGAACCTCTAATCTTTAATCTTCTCTATCTCCTTTATCGTTTGATCTTAAGATAACTTAAGCTTTCCTTAAGCTTAGTTATCATCTAATGATAAAAACCCAATCTTAAACTTAACAAATAATTAACTAAGTAGAAGACTCACCTTTGAGCTTGGAGATACGGGAGGAGAGGAAGAAGAAGGAGAAGAAGTTTTGGAGAAATATCTCCCTACATGCTTATCTCTTAATAAAGAGATAAGATAATTATCTTTTAGATAAAAAGACCATTTTACCCTTTAATTGCTTTAATAATTACTAAAAACTTTTAGGATTTATTTCTAGATAAATCATTGAACTAATCCATTCTTCTACTTTAATCACCAAATTCTGAAACTTTACAATTAAGTCACTAACCCATAGTTTGGGATGTTACATCGGGTCAAGTTCGGATCGAGTGAAATCTTGTTTTGGTCGGGTCGGGTCTCGGGTGGAGGATTCTTTGATCTCGGGTTAGGTCAGGTGGACAAAAAACCCAACCCATGCCTATCCCTAGTTACAATCAACATTTTAAATTATAATTAAAAATTACTTTAACAAATACAAGTTAGATATCTATATTTCTACTGAGCACCAACAAGCACCAGTAATTTAGTGGTAAAATAGAACCCTGTCATGATACAAACCCGAGTTTGATTTCTGGCTGGTACAACGATGAAGCGATGACTATCACTGTACTTCTGGTATAAAATTAGGGTTCAGTACAATCGTCTAATTTTCTAGAGGCGATACACAAGCGCTTTCGAGCTTTGACTTTTTTTCCCCTTTATTTGTTTAAATTTGAAGTGCAATTCGATGAAAAGAAAATCAATGCAAGTGTTGTGCCAATTTTAAAGAGACCCTTTTATCAAAACAATCAAATTCGTTTCAAAATATTCAATCTTTAATGGCTTCTCCCTTACTTATCTCCTACAGAAAACCTACAAATCTATGGCTTAACTCAAACAAACCTCTATGCCTCTATTGCAATGTTTCTCTTCTTTAATCAAATCTTTCATATATATATATATATATATATATGCCCTTTTATCAAAACAATCAAATTCGTTTTAAAATATTCAATCTTTAATGACTTATCCATTACTTCTCTCCTACAAAAAAACCTACAAATCCATGGCTTAACTCAAACAAACCTCTATGCCTCTATTGTAATGTTTCTCTTCTTTAATCAAATCTTTCATATATATATATTGCTTTTGTCACGAGCTGTGATCTTTAGGTCTGATACATTGGTGCAAGTGTTCGACAAGCAGGTTTCCAAAGCCACAAAACATGGCCCATCACTTGGAGAATATTATGGAGCCCCATTCACATTGGTCGTGTAGAAAAAAAAAGTGACATCAAATCCAATGATGATTACAGGAGCTCGATAAATATGGAAAGAGACAACAAATCAGGAAGATATTGTGGGGAATCTTAACAAATCCGGTGTGAATACCTATTCAAGGAAAGAATCCTGATAAATGATGTAATTGGGTTGGGTTTCCTTGATTTAGGGGATTTTGTATTAATTGGGTAGATCTTAGTCGTTGATGTAAAACGATCTAGGACATTGATTGAGAGGGAACTCAACTATAAATATTGAGCCTCTCCTCATTTGTAATCATCCATTCTTTCATTCACTCCTTCATTCTCTCAGGAGAGAGTAATAAAAGCTCTGAGGCATTTACTTTACTTTCAGTGTTTTTCGTTCCCAAGTTTCTTTGTGTTATTGTTTATCTTGGTGGCCAGGAGTAGCCACACTTGTGTTTGCATTTCCACACAATAGTTCAACCTTGGTGGCTTGGAGTAACCACATTGGTGTTAAAGCTTCCGCAATCATTGAAGCCTTGAGCGCTTGGTTTCAACCTTTGTGAGTTTGCATGCTCACCAAGCTTGGTTTCATAGAGAAGACCTAGAAGTGTCAAGAAGCATCTAAGGCCACAAGACCCATCAAACCTTAACTATGATATTCTGACAGTTTTGACTTGAAGGTTTTGAGGCTGTGATAAGTGGTATCAGAGGGAGTCGTTGTGGGCAGACAATGATCGTTTCGTCCATGTTTGGTGGAAGGTGCGAAACTGGGTAAGTTTGATTTACTTACAAGTTCCAGAGTAGTCAATCCAGGATCAAGACGTGACGAGACTGCATGTGTCAAAGTACTCAAGCACAAGAAAGGACCCAGTGCGATAACAAAAGATAAAGCCGTCAAGCCGAGGGTACAAAGTGAGCAAGTTCATTCACAATATGCCAGGATAGATGCATGGTCCAAATTGAGGTGTCTGAGGAATAAATGGACACTTAAGGAGTATGTGAGTCGATTCAGAAACTTATGCTTGGAGTCTCGAGTTTCACTGAAGAGGATGGGTTTTTCACCTTCATGTTCGGATTGAAGCCATGGGCGAAGAAAGTGTTGGAGTAAAGGAAAGTCAAGGAATTGTCTAAAGCCTTGACAACCACCAAGTCCATTAAAGAATTTGGAGTTAAGAAGAACAAGACTTTCAAAGCAAAGTCAAAAGCTGAGGGTAACGGCAAGGGAATTTGTGATGAAGGCAAGTCAAAAGATGAGAAATATTGTTCCTCGAGTGGCTGAGAAAGTCCACTCAATGATGAACCAGATGATGAGTCTGGGGAAGATGTGTGCAGACTTGGCACAAGTTCAAGTGTCAAAGATGTTAAGCTAATGGTAAGAGTTGAGCAATCGAATGGTCACCAACTTAAAATGCCAGAAGTGTTGCAAGATTACCCGAGGGGAGCTGAGTCATCCAAGGTGATTGATGATCACATGATCGAGTTGTCCAGAGAAGATGACGAACCCATGATCGAAGAGACGTTGAGACTTGGCTCAATAAGGTTCATTTCTGCCAAGGCGAGTGGGAGGCAAGTACAGGAAGGGTTGTCCATGTCCAAGGTGCTTACCGAGAATGTTCAGGTGAAGAATAGTCGTTCAGAGACTATATAAAAAAGTTGAAGGTTGTCAAGACGTTAAGGGAAAAGACAACTATGGAGAAACTTCCTATTTACAAGGTGAGAATTGAGCTCTAACCTTCGTGTTAGAAGGGATGAGGCAAAAAGGGACATCAGACTTTGCCGTGAAAAAGTGCTGATGTATGGGACGTAAAAGAACTCCAATGACAAGGGTTTGATGTGAATAGTGTCAGACTTCATGAAGTAAGAAAGACTGACGCATTTTTGAGTAAATGTCATGAAATCATAGGGGAAGTTACATCTCAACACAATTTTAATGTCATTTTGAGTTTAATTTGCTATCTTTAGTGAGCATAAGTCGAGTAAAAACTGGTAATTAGTACGGAGGAAACAAAGTTTGGAAGGGATCCAAGACTTTGCCGCAGGGCTAGGAGGTCTAAGATGAGATAAATCAAGACTTGTATGAAAGGGTTCCTACGGTAGAGATGTACTTGAGGACGAGTTAGCCCATTTCATCACTTGGTAGTAAGAGCCGAAGCAAACACAACCATTATGGGAGACTGAGTCCTTATGGGGGGACATGAGCAAGTGGAGGAGTCGAAAGGCAACAAAGTTGATGTAAAGTATGGTGCGAGGGATTGTGAAGTTACATGCGGCAGAAGCCAAGGAAAGCAGTTCGTGTAGGAGGATCGCAACAAGCCAAGGCATTGAGAATTATCCAAGGTGGAATTGCCCATGATCGTCGATTACAGCGACGAGGGGCGTCGCTAGGTTCGATGGGGGAGAATGTCACAGGCCGTGATCTTTGGGTCAGAGACATTGGTGCAAGTGTCTGAAAAAGAAGTTCAAGATGGAGTATTGGGCTTGCTAAGGCCACCAGACTTGGCCCATCACTTGGATAATGTTTTGGAGCCCGTTTACATTGGTCGTGCAAAAAAACAAAGTGGCATCAAATCCCAATATGATCACATGAGCTCGTTAAATATGGCAAAAGACAATAAATCAAGAAGATATTGTGGTGGAATCTTACCATATCCAGTGTGAACACCAATCCAATGAAAGAATCCTGATAATTGATGTAATTGGGTTGGGTTTCGTTGATTTAAGGGATTTGTAATTAATTGGGTAAATCTTATATGTTGATGTAAATCGATCTATGTCATTGATTGAGAGGGAGCTCAACTATAAATAGAGAGCCTCTTCTCCTCATTTGTAATCATCCATTCTCATTTATTCTCTGAGGCATTTACTCTAATTCTTTGTTCTTTATTCTCTTTGTTTTGCTTATCTTGGTGGCCAGGAGTACTCACACTTGTGTTTTCACTTCTACACCATAGTTCAACCTGGGTGGCTTGGAGTAGTCACATTGGTGGTAAACCTTCCACATTCGTAAAAGCATTGAGGACTTGGTTCCAACCTTGGTGAGTTTGCATGCTCACTAGGCTTGGGTAAGGCTTACTTAGTCACGGAGAATACCAATAAGCATCAAGTAGCGTCTAAGGTCGCACGTCCCGTCAGACCTTAACTCTGATATTGCGACAGTTTGAGCTTGAAGGTTCTGAGGGATAGTGAAAAGTGGTATCAGAGTGAGTTGTTTTGGGCAGATATTGATATTTTCGTACGTGTTTGGTGGAAGGTAAGAAACTGGGTAAGTTTGATTTATTATTGTTCAAACAATTTGCTTTCATAATAGAGTTGGCAAGGATTTGCGCTCGAGCTAATCAAGGGTGAATTGAACTAGTTCGTGACAAAGAGTAAGAGATGGGCCACAAGAAAAAAATAGTTTCCGCATGCAAAGGCAATGAGAGTCATGGTAGGAAACAAGGAGAGAGTCTGATGGGCTCGAGAGCATCATTGGTGTCCAAGCATGGGGATGCCATGATGAGTTCGCAAGAAATCCTTGAGATGATAAAAACACACCAAGGGGAGCCGGATCTCAAGGTATAGAGGCTCAAAGGTGAAGCTCAAGGCATGTTCGATTGAGACAGTACGTTCACTCATGAAGACGATGAGAGTCTTGATGAGGAATAGGAAGATGAGCTAACAATAGACGAGAGATGGGCTTATTTGATTGAAGGTCTTACTTTCCACACGGAGAGGCTCATTAAGTTGGAGTAGATCTCAACTTCGTGGGAAAAGAGGGTCATGAGACTTGAAAAAACTGAGGAAGAGGCCAAGGAGACCTAGGATGTTATAGAGTCCCACCTTGATAGATTGAAGTCCATGGAGGACAGGTTCAAGGACGATATGCATTGAGTTCTCAAAGAGTTAGAGATGGTTCGAGGGAGTAATACCCATGAAGTCGAGGTGATGGATTTGAGAAGCGAGGTAGATGAGCTCAAGAAGGAGCTGCTCATATGCAAGGGGGAAATGAGTGAATGGGGTGCGCTCAAGATCTTCTTAGAAGGACTTAGACCATGGGTGATGCTCGAGGGAGAGCAAGGTGATGCCTAAAGACTTTCTAAAGCCATAACTGTAGCCGAAAAGCTGACTGAGCGTACGAGAGACAAGACAACTAGCATTATGTTGTCCAGACCCATGTTCAAGGATAATGGTAATAATAGAAGAGAGTGAGCAAGTTCCCTCACAGTATGCGAGGATGGAGGCGTGGTCCAAGTTGAGGCATCTCAGGCATGAAGGAACAGTTAAGGAGTATGTGAGCCGATTCAAAAAACTCATGCTCAAAGTCCCGAGTTTGACTCAAGAAGATGAGTTCTTCACCTTCATGTTTAGATTGAAGCCATGGGCGAAGAAAGTGTTGGAGCGAATATAAGTTAAGGAGTTGTCTAAAAGCCTTGACAATCGCTGAGTCCATTAAAGAATTTGGAGTCAAGAAGAACAAGACTTCCAAAGCAAAGCCGAAAGTCGAGGGTAGTGGCAAGGGAATCTGTGATGAAGGCAAGTCAAAAGATGAGGAATGTTGTTCCTCGAGTGATAGAGAAAGTCCACTCAATGATGAACCAGATGGTGAGTTTGGAGAAAATGTGTGCAGACTTGGCACAAGTTAAAGTGTCAGAGATGTTAAGCCGAGGGTAACAATCGAGAAAACGAAGGGTCACTAACTTAAGATGCCAGAAGTGTCGCAAGATTACCAGATGGGAGTCGAGTCATCCAAGGTGATAGATGAGCCTAGGATCGAGTTGTCCAGAGAAGATGACGAACTCAGGATCGAAGAGGCGTTGAGACTTGACTCAATAAGGTTCGAACTCCTCATTTTTCTTAAAATACATGAGTAATAGTTTCATATATTTCTTTGATCAAATTATAGTGACTCATTAGTAATATTTTAATATATAAAATATAAATGTTAATATTTTAAATAACTAATATAAATTATTTATAAATATTATTTGAATATTTAAACTATATTTTATGTATTAAAAACATTTGTGTTTTTTCGAGGCTTAATATAAAAGTAAATACCTAAGCTATATATAAAATTGACTGAGTATCTAAAGAATTTTCTGTTAAAAATAGATGTCTAAAGTTTTTTCCATTACACTTTTAGGTACTAACGGTAAACACCTCCAAGTGTAACGGAGAAAACCTTAGGTATATATTTTTAACGAAAAATTTTTTAGGCACCAAAAATTAATTTTGGGTATAGTTTAGGCGCTAAATTTTTTATTAAGCCTTTTCTTTTAAAGGTGCTGGTGCAAATTGAATTCAACAATAACTTTTAATCTGACCATTTAAATTCATAGTTTCTTTCGTTAAAAAAAATAGTTTCTTTAGTTTTCCCCTGAGCCATGTCTCCCCTTCACATGAGGGTAAAATTTAGTTTTTTTTTTAACCGAAGCTTAATGCCTATTTTAGTCCCTCTACTGCAGTAAAATTCACTTCAGCCCTTTTACAATTTTTCAGTTAATTTTACCATCAACTTTCAAATCGCTATCATTTTAGCCCCCTAAATAGTTTCCTTTAAAAAGAGAATGATATGGCCTAAAAATGATACATTTAAAAAGAACTAAAAAAATAATTACAAATGGAAAACCCCAATTGATTGGACCATTGGAAAATGTCAAAAGGAATAAAGTGATAATAAATTGGAAGTTGAGGGGCTAGACTAAGCAAAAAATTAATAAAAGGTCAAAAATAAAATTTTCACTAAATTAGAGATGTCATTTCAAGTCTTAAGCCTTTGTTGGTTAGCACAATTAAGAAAATAGGCATATACCAGGTAACAAAATTCAGCTTTACACTACCAATATATAAATTTACTCCCCAACAAATAAAAATTGAAAGTGCCTATACAATGGATGACATAAATATAGTTAGAGATATATGAATGTAAACCTCAATGATATGATTCTCTCAGTAAAAAAAAAAAAGAAGAACAATTTCATACTAATATTCAGTTTGTGAGGTTACATTATCTATAGAGCTATGCCGAAGAAGAGAACCTGCTGCAATGGAACAACTGATTAAATTCCCCCAACTGCATTTGTTGTAATGTTATCAACAATTGACAATCCACTTTCAGATGCAACAATTGCTCTGCAACTGTAGTCCAAGTCCAACATCATATGAGTTAGAAGAAACATTATTAGATTAAACGTATGAATCGCAGATACATTCGGATAAAATGTGTTTGTTCTGTCCGTCGATTCGGCTTTCTTTGGCATATCATCGACGACACAGTGTATGCGAGAAAAAAGAAAGTTCAAAAGAGAAGATGGAACTCACGGGAATTTAGAGACGACTCCATGGCCTACGACACCGTCGACATTTTCGAGGCTTTCAGCAACTTCAGCTACAAATATATTATGCAGGTTAGAAAAGAAACCCAAAGCAAAATTCAAAACGAGAAATGATTTCTGAATACTACCAAGACTGGCTATTGGAGATGTAAAGATGACATCGATAATGTTATGACCTTCTTTGGTGACTAATGGAAAGTCTCCCCCAAGCGGATCTGCTTGTCCCATAGATGGTCTCCTCCATACCTTCACAAATCATTAGAGTAGAAAAATGACTTCACACCATCTTCAATGCAAAATTCCCAAATGAATAGCTCTTTTTAACTACACCTATAAAACCAAAACGCTAAGCTAGCTTCTTATAACTGGCAAGCGGGTTTAGGGAAAAGGAAATGAGAAAGTTCACTTGTAGCTAGCTTCTTATAACCAGCAAGATGGTTAAATGAACAAACACTTCCCTAAAAGCCATCAGCAATACATATATGAGATATGATCTACTTGCACTGTAAAATTTTTAAGTTTTTACACATTTTTTAGTTAGTTGGATTAACTAAGTTTAATGGCTGAAATTTACAATGGGGAAATTGAGGATGATCCATTTTTTCCCGTAAAAATCTCCTCATTGAATACTATTAATATCAAGTTCTCAACCATTAAACCCAGTAAATACAACGATCCAAAAACACGTATAAAACTAAGTTTTACACTATGTCAATGGATCCTACACGCACACATGTATATATGTATGTGTTCGTGTGTGCTCATAAAGAACATAGGTACCACATTAGAGAAAGAATGACAAATTTCAGTATCAAATCTCATATTAAGCCAATCAAAATTAATGACCTTTCCTAACATTGGTTCAGCCCATAGCAGTCAAAAAGTCTAAAACTTTCCAAAATGTCTTCAAAATGATACGCACACAAACACACATGCATACATGTAAATATCATACCTCTGCATCACCTAAAAATAGGTCCTCAATCTCTTCGGCAGTTTGCAGCCAATTCAACTAAAAAAGTATACAAGGATTAATCAGTTCATCTTTCTTATCCTTTTGTTCATTATAGAGGTTTCACATATTACGAAAGTAGTGAGCAGGTTGATTTAGCTACTTACTGGTTCAACTACAACTGGAATAGATCCCTCTAGGCCACATTTATACTGATTTTCAGTAACCATGAATACAAGATGATCAGCCATGCTTAGTACCAACTGTAAGTTAAAGTCGGCAGTAAGTGCTACAGAATAAACTAAACTGAACCAGATTTTGACCTAATGGATTGTATAAATGTACAACAATGCTATAAAATAACATGGATACTTACATGTCTTCTGATAAGTTTCCAAGCTGGGGCTCTGACTAGAGAGACACTGAAATAGGACAGATAACAAAACTAACTCACCTTCTCTTGGATTATGGACTCCTCACCTTGCAATCTCTTGCGTCCGATGACAGAGATTAGTGTCCTTTCCTCTATCATGTCAACATCATCAAATGCAAAATCAATCTGCAAAAAGAAATCCTACATCTTACCATAAAATAATTTGAATTTTGAAGCATACCAGGCTAATCTTGAATTTAGAATCATGAAAGTTGAAAAGGTTTGAGAGAAAATTATAGAAGCCATGGAAGAAATAATCTTACAGCAGCAATAAATGGAAATTTGTTAGTTTATTGGAACTTGTAAATGCCTAGTAACCCAACAACAAAGAAGAAACTTTGCAGTCTAGTGCTGATTTTACATAAATAAGTTCACAACATTCTAGAGCAAGGGTTTTTGACGGTTCAACAAATTAAAACATTCAACCAGAGCTAAAAATGCATCAGTCAAAATCCAATTAACAGCAATTTATTGGTGGAGTTATGACCAACTTGAGGACTGTTTTCAAGCTCTCCTAATGGAATTCCGGCCTTTGCTGCCTCACTGGCACTCACTATAGACCTGCAGAAAAACAGACCAACTTACAAATATTATAACTAACAAAGAAGGCTGCAAAAATGGAGGAGCAAGCAACAAAAATTGGATTCTCTAGAAAATGGAATTAATAGGATGAGAATGCGGATGACATTAAATTATCAATTCAAGGGACAGCATAAACATAGAGAATCACCAAATGAGAAAAATAGAAGAGAAGAAACTTGTGAGAATAGTAAATTAGATATTGCTTCCTATGCAATGGTAGAATCAAAGGATGAAGTATTTAAGGAGGATTAAAGGGGAAAAAGTAGGCCAATATTGATTTCTCAAGCAAGAACAAGTGAATACAATCATGAAGATTTTACTCAACAAGTCTTGTGTCATTTTGAATGCAGCCACTCAATGGTAAACTTAGAACAGAAGATATTACATTATTTTCTTTGCACAATCTAAACTAAAGAGAATAAACCAACACAAAGAGTTGAATTCCTCAATATATGTAAATATGATATATGTGTGTGTAAGCTCTGTTACAAAAATCACTATTTCTCTAACGATTTTCGAATTGGTACACATGATCTCAAGAGCAGACCTCTAATGATCTAATTCAGTAAGATTAAGATCACAATAGTATATAATTTACTATTAAATTATTCAGCAGAACATACAACTCACGAACTTTAGAATTTATTTAGAATTATGTATTTATATAAACACAAAAACTATATGCATATAATTCGAAAAAGAAAAACGATTTACATTCCAATAAACCGTACTTCATTCCTAGCAAATGAACTGGAGCGAACTACCCCTATCGGATTACGTTTCATACAAGTAGCTATTTGTGTTCTGATTTGTTCCACCTTGTTGGTAACATTTTTTTTTTTTGAAGAAACCTTGTTGGTAACGTTGTGTGTGTGTGTGTGTGTAAAGCCATTCCAAGTAGCTAAGAAAAAGAATTTCCAGCATAGTTGATGTAGGGATCAAAAAAGAAGAAGTCGCTGAATGAAGGGTGAAAGAATTCAAACGAGATACAAGAAACAAAGACATCTTTCATCGCTTTGAAAAGGATAACTCACGTTGGTATACCCAGTACGGATTCGAAAGCACCTGCACGAATTTGGAAACCCAAATACTCAATGGCCAAGGCAGAAGCTTGACCGGACCCCAGTCCAATAACCATTCCACTTTTGACGTAGGTATCAATCTAGCTACCGATGGTACAATAATCAGCAGCGAGTTAAAGAAGAAAACATGCAAACTACTAATAAGTTATGATATTATCATGTAAAGGTAAACGTAGCAAAGAGGAAAAAGCCTACAGTGTGTTTGGCTGCTTGGAAAAGAGGGAAAGTCTGAGAAAGAGAGCAATGGCATGCAGTTGAAGTTGCAGTTAGTGATGGAGATTTGGGTTTTCTTTCCCATGTAATTACTCTTCGATGGGCTCTGAGATGATTAACCTTCCAAGGTTGAGGGAAGCAGGCAAGATTTGCTGCCGCTGCTGTTGTTGCCATTAGTTTTCTTCTTTCTCTGTTTATCTCAAGGCTTTTGGTTTCAAATAGATATTGAACTTTATTTATTTATTTGTTGGCCTTAAACTCTTTATCTATCTAGCCGCCTTTTTCAGTTTCCATTCACCTTTCTATTTTTTACTGGGTAAATTATTTAAATGGACTCTTTTTTTCATAGGTATTCACTTTTGCTCACCAAATTTTGAAAACGTAATCTTTTTGTAATTTACATTATTTATTTATAACATTTTGGTCACTTATGGAATCTATTTGTGACATTTTTGTCATTATAATATTAAAGATCATTAATTTGATGAGATAGTACATTAGTAAAGGGAGTTAATTTTTAATTTAACTCTTTAACTATGAATAAAATATTAAATTGATCGTTAAACTTTAGATAAATATCAATTTGACCCTCAAGTTGGAATAGAAATTTAACTTTCCAAAAGTTTTAATGCCTCTATTTTGAGGAACAATTTAATTTTTCAAAAGTTCCAATGCCTCAAGTTGGAGGATTAATTCAAAGTCTCAATGCCTTAAGTTGGAGGACCAATATATCTTTCATTGCTTCAAGTTGTAGGAACAATTTAATTTTTCAAAAGTTCCACTACCTCTAGTTGAAGGAGCAATTCAAAGTCTCAATGCCTCAAGTTAGAGGATCAAGACATCTTACATGGCTTCAAGTACACTTTAATTTTTCAAAAGTTTCAATGCGAGAAGTAATTCAAAGTTTTTATGTTTGAAGTTTGAGGACCAAAACATCTTTCATCACTTCAAGTTGTAAGAGCATTTACATTCTCAAAAGTTTCAATGCCTCAAGTTGAACCAGAAACTTAATTTTCAAAATGTTTCGCTGCCTTAATTTGGAGGAGTGGTTCACTTTCTTCAAAGTCTCAAAGCCTCAAGTTGGAGGACCAAAGACATCTTTCATCGCTTTAAGTTGGAGGAGCGATTTCCCTCTTTAAAAAATCGCATTGTCTTACGTTGAAGGGACGAGTCATCATCATCCTGAAATCACATTACCTCAAGTTTGAGGACAATCATATTGAAGTTTTATCTTCTCAAGTTAGAGGGTTTTTTCCCCTTTGGATCGAACTTGTAACAGGACGAAATTCACTCAACGATGGGCAAATAATGGTATACCCACGTGAGTTTCACTTTTCTCCCTTTCATCTTCCCCATTCCCCTTTAGTCGGCTTCTTCCTTTTAAGTCCCCTCATCAATTACACTGGGAAGAAATTTCAGTTATATACTCATGTAATGGGTGATAAGTGGTAGAGTGGTATGAAGGAGGATTAAGGCCTAATAACAAGCGATAAATGAGTTATAATGGATCTATTTTCTTAACTTATTAGATGTTCAGTAGGAAATGTTTGCCTCCACTAAGCTGCCCCAATTTTAGCTATCATTTGTTGAACAATAGTTGATAGTGTAAGCTGCCTTCAGCAGTATCAAAGTTACTTATTGTTGGGTTGTGTTTTTTAATTATAGAGGCTCGTTATTCTGAAGTAATACCTCTGGATTGGAGGGTATAACAATCATGACATAATTTTATAATACTAAATTAAAAATCTTTAATAAAAGAAGAGAAGTAGAGTGACACTAAACAAAGTAGGTATAATTAATATCTGATAAAGATAGATATTCTCAACGCCTATGCAAATATAGGACAAAGGTGAAGGAAGAAATTCACACCTCCATCCATCTCTCTTACCATCCCAATGCTTTCGTTACCCTTTCATTGATATTCCAGTACACAGCTATCTATTGGTTGTTTGTTCTATCTTTTATTTTCTAGCTTCATACACGTAATTGTGTTTTAATGATTGATTACAGGTGCTTCACACATTAATGATGCTTCTTTCTATTGTTCCCTAACTGGATTGAGAATTTCTTTTTGTCAGATATATCTCACTGTGTTTCTGATTGCTTATAGTCAGCAATTTCAGTAGGAAATTGGAACATTATGATTCATGTATGGGTTCGGATTGCACAAATTGAGCATTTACTTAAAAGAGCAATTACAATGGCCTACCTTACGAGCAGTCGAACAACGTACATCAACTCTACGCACGCTATCTCAGAGGCATTTTGGCAAACACGTTGTGTGCACCAGACCCATAAAAATCCTCTGAGCAGATAACACATCCAATGCCAACCCGGATTAAGGCGTATATTACTATCTGGGTTTAGGTGGCAAGGTTCCGAAATCTTTACGAGGCAATAACTAGAAACAAAATAGAAGAACTCGTCAAAATTGGGTAACGACGAGCACATGAAAAACTGATGAAAGATGAAGAGTGAAACGCTAACCGTCCAAAAAGCCCTGCCTTCGAGAAGGCCATAAGGAACAGCTCCGAAATTCCTCGAATCATTTGTGTTATAGATGTTATCTCCTTCTACCCAAACATGCCCTTTAGGAATCTATTCACAAAAAGGGGGAAAAACATTTTAACTCACTGAAGATAGAAAAACTGGGAATCCAAGAAATACTACCACGACAGTTTTGCATCTATCACTGTTCTTGGGGTCGACGACGTAGGTGACTTGATCACCTTCCATTCCCATCAGCCTTTTGCAGACAACTTTCCTCGGAGCCTCGGGCGACCGTAGGATCACAACGTCACCGGGTCGAAGTTTGCCGGTCCGGGTCGAAATGCGTTCCACCAACAGCACGTTGCCTGTTATGCACAATGTTGGGAGCATGCTGGGACCATAAGTCTTTTAGAGTTCCCAGCCATTGCCCCCGAATCCAAAAGTAAAAAATAAAGCTCAGAAACGATAATTTGAAATGAAATGAACGATAAACGATGAGCTTGTTTCGTTTTCTTACAATGACGGTAGTGCCGAGGTATTTGTTGGTAACGTAAAGGAAACAGAGGCCTCTGACTATAGGGATAACGCTGCGGCTCCATTCTCCCATTCTTCCCTCTCTTGCGATCCAGTTTTTCAGATTTGAGTTCCCCAATAACTCATGGTGAGGAACTAATGATGAATTCTGAATAGAGAGACAAGGTAAATGAACCTGTGGGCTTTCGAACTGCAAACCCTTTTACTCTTGATCATTGACCCATTTTGATTTACCCTTTTGATTTACCCTACTTTGGGCTTGTATCTTGTTATTTTGTTTATGGTTGAAAACCATCAAATAACTAATGGGGATGATTCAGTGAGAAAATGATTTTGTCCAATGAGAACTGATTTTGGATGACGATGTGTGATGAAAAGAGGGGGACTTACCGGTGAAAGTTTAGCTATATAAAAAAGTAATTGATTCAACAATGACATATATGATTGATAAAAGAAAGAAAGAAAGAAAAGCAATTACATATAAGATTTAAGACTTTTGAAAAATGACTTTTAAAAGTATTGTAGAAACGAATTTTTAAAAGTGTTGTACAAAAGTGTAGTTTAAAATTTAATTGTTTGTGATTACTATTAAAAAGTAAGTTTAAGAAGATAAAATGTCCATTATAGATATTATGTTGTAAATTAAAAATATAACATTTAAATTATATTTATATTTATATATGAATCATAACCATTTAAACTATAATAAGTTCAGAAAACTATTATTATACATGAAATATATCAATGGAAACTATAATAAAAATAAAAAAATGCAATTATAATAAAAATATATTTTATATAACTCACTATTAATATTTTAATATATAAATTGTGAATTTTATTTATTTTAAATAATTAAAATAAAATATTAAAATAAAATATAAATACATAATTGAGTGAAGCCCATGAATTAGTAAGGATAAAATTATAATTTGCTTCCAAACGCAAAGTTGAAAATGAAAAAGTTAGAAATCCTAACTTTTGTGGTTGGTTTAAAACCATCGTTCCACCATTTTTTTTCATTTTATATCCGTTTGACATTGATTTTGCGGTTAAAACGTGATTTTTAACTAAAAAATGCTTTTAGAAAACATTACCAAACGAACCCTTAGAGATTTAAAATTTCTAGATAATTTAAGAATTTTATGAGATTTAAAAAATAAAAAATTTTATTTAAAGAATTACCAGAAATTAGAAATACATGCCTACATGTTAAGTATTTATTGGGGATTATAGATTTTTCTAGATAGATATAGGGTAAATACAAAATAATATATGTTAGAAAAACACTCAATTATTTGACAATGAGCACTCATATCCCTACATACACAATGCTCAAATTCAAGATTTCAAAAGACAATAATAAATCCCTTAACAATTGAGGTAACTTAATTCGTGCAATAATTGATTTTTTTTAAATCGTCGTTAATATCCAAACAACTTAAATAGCAACTTTAAAAACCTTAGACACTCACTTTAACAAAAAAAAACACTTAAAATAGATAAAATATATAATTTGAATATTTATTTTTTCAATTAAGCCAACAATAATAATATAGGATTCAATAATAATAATATTTATTTTAACATTAATAGTTTATTTTGAATGTGTGGACTTAAGAATTTTTATCTTAAATCTAGCTCTATCCTAACTTGTTCCGAATTCGAATTTTCTTTTTTAAAAACGACAAAACTATATTCATAATATTAAAGATAACGTATAATTTATACCACTTATTTTATAAAATTATTTTTTTAACAGTTAGTTGAAAGTTCTTTCAAAAAGATCATACAAAAAATTAGGGCTGGTGACAGGCTGAGAGCAGTGTTAAGTGTTCCGTGATTATCCAACTCGTCATTATTTTATGTGTGGAATATGAACAAAGTTTTTGTGAGCACTACGTATATACCATTGATGAACATCACTGGCTTTGTTGTCCAGACTTCCAAATGCATTGAATATAAAACTACAGCAGGCCCACAAACACGATTTCATGACCTCAAATCTGCACCCAGATTCTGAACAACTTGTCTTGATTCTGCTACCGACGTGATCACCTTCAACATTGCGTCCATTCAACTACACGTTTACCAGTTGAAATGGTTGACGCCCCCGGTTTCCCACTTCACATTCCACTATCCCATTGGTCACACTCACTAAAAGCCTTTATTATCACCATGTTCCACTTATGTTTGAGTTTATCCGCAGTGGTAGATGGGTTGGTAGAAGAAAATCCAGTCATTTATCGTATTCCAGATTCAGTTCAAAGGTCAATGATTCATGTATGGGTTCGGATTGCACAAATTGAGCATTCACTTAAAAGAGCAATTACAATGGCCTACCTTACGAGCAACGTACATCAACTCTACGCACGCTATCTAAGAGGCATTTTGACAAACATGTAGTTTGCACCAGACCCATAAAAATCCTCTGAGCAGATAATGTTCCAATTTCCTACTGAAATTGCTGACTATAAGCGATCAATGAGTTATAATGGATCTATTTTCTTAACTTATTAGATGTTCAGTAGGAAATGATTGCTTCCACTAAGCTGCCCCAATTTTAGTATCAAAGTTACTTATTGTTGGGTTGTGTTTTTTAATTATAGAGGCTAGTTATTCTGATGCAATATGTCACGGGGCTAGACTGCTGCTAGCAAGCTCGTGCGGTCTTAGACGTTTTCAAGGTCGAAAATCGACTAAGTGACCCGAACCTTCACTAAGCTAGAATGCTTAGAACCCAAAGGAATTGGGGAAACAAAGAGATGGGCACCCAAAGGAAGAAGAGAGATTTGAGAGTGAATACTAGTTTGTATTTCTCAACTTGAGGTGTGTAAATGAAGGGGGGGTGAGCCTCCTTTTATAGTTGGAGTTCCCTACAATGAACGGTTGGGATTAAAGTACATCAATGGCTAAGATGAGAGCTCTACACTATTTACAACAAGTGGGCAATGAGTTGTCATCATTATCTTCTAAGATAATGCTAAACAATTATCATGTCTCCAAGGTGGATTGGGTCAGCTCACTTGGGTCTTCTAGAAGGCCCAGAACGTGGCAAAGATAGTCCCTGGCAGCCTGGAATGAGTTTTTCTCGGTCATGGGCTGGCGGTCCGTGACATTCTCCCCCACTAGTTCTAGCGACGCCCTCGTCGCGCGGCTAGAGTGAAACTGATCTATCTTATCTCGGAATTGCCATAAGTCTTCGGAAGGCTCCCAACTTCCTTCACTCTCTGGAAGTCCCTTCCACTGAACAAGGTATTCATGCCTTGGTCGATGTCCCACTCGATGAACGGCTCTCTCCGCATGGATGGCTTCTACTTCCTTCTCGTAAGAGACTTTTACTCCGACTGGCGCTCGGTGTGACTTGCCTCGATCTAGCTCCTCCCTATCCTGATGGTATGGCTTCAACAAACTCACATGGAATACTGGATGAGCTTTGATGGTTGGAGGCAATTCCAATCTATAGGCCATGGTGCCTACTCGCTTTAGAACTTTGAACGGCCCTTCGTATCTTCGCACAAGCCCTTTGTGATATGGGTTGCGCAAAATGCCACTTAGTTTGGCAAGGACTAGGTCACCAACCTCAAAATTGACGTCCCGACGCTTTCGATCCGCCCACTTCTTGGTTCGCTTCCCGGCCTTGTGCAAACAAGCACGGGCTAGCTCGTGTTGTTCTTGCCACTCCTTGGCAAATTGGTATGCTGTTGGATTTGGCCCCTTGTATCCGGTCGCGATTGCATTTGGTGTGAGCGGTTGTTGCCCGGTAACTATCTCGAATGGACTTTGATTGGTCGCTTCACTCCTCTGCAAATTGTAGGAAAATTGGGCTATATCCAACAATTTTGGCCAGTCGCGTTGTGTGGCACTCACATAGTGCCTCAAGTACGTCTCTACGAGTGCATTCACTCTCTCGGTCTGCCCATCCGTCTGTGGATGAACACTCGTTGAGAAGTTCAAGCTTGATCCCATCAACTTGAACAACTCCTTCCAGAACCTCCCAGTGAACCTTGTGTCCCGATCACTGATAATCGTCTTTGGTACGCCCCAGTATTTTACCACGTGCTTTAGAAAAAGTCGAGCTGCCTCCTCGGCTGGGCATACTTTGGATGCTGGGATGAATGTTCCATACTTGGAAAATCTATCGATCACTACCATGATGCTAGAAAATCCATCGGTAACTGGCAGACCGACAATAAAATCCATAGAAAGACTCTCCCATGGTCTCTCAGGGATTGGCAAAGGCTGCAACAATCCAGCTGGTTTCTTCTGCTCTATCTTGTCTTGTTGGCACACAAGACATGTCTTCACATAGGCCTCAACATCATCGCCCATGTGAGGCCAGTAATAGTGATCCGTTATTAAGGCCAAAGTCCGGTGGATTCCCGGATGTCCCGCCCACTTAGAATCGTGACATTCCTTCATGAGCTCCTTTCGCAATCCTTCAAATTGCGGCACGTAGAGGCGGTGTCCTCGAGCATACAATAAGCCTCCCTCGAGCCAAAACTTTCGAGTCTTACCCTCAGTGGCAAGCTCAATCAATGAAGTGGCCATCGGATCATGTGACAACCCTCCCTTGATGCGTTCTCGCATCTGTCCCGTTGGCATACTTACAAGCTCCATGTTGTACCTTCGACTTAAGGCATCAGCTACGAAATTTACTTTCCCAGATTTGTGCTCGAAGGACAAATCAAACTCGGCAAGAAACTCTTGCCATCGAGCCTGCTTCGGTGATAACTTCTTCTGGGTTAAGAAGTAGCTATTGGCAACATTGTCGGTAAACACTATGAACTTGGACCCAAGTAAATAATGTCGCCACGTGCGCAAGCAGTGCACAACCGCCGTCATCTCTTTCTCATGGACCGTGTATCGCCTTTCGGTCTCGTTGAGCTTTCGGCTTTCATAAGCAACCGGATGTCCTCCTTGCATTAGGACACCACCAATAGCAACATCAGATGCATCGGTGAATACATCAAAGAACTTGGTGTGATCAGGCAACACCAAGACTGGCTCGCTTATCATAGCAAGCTTGAGTTCTTCAAAGGCACTTTGACATTTCGAGCTCCAATCCCACCTCTTGTCTTTCCTTAATAACTCGGTCAAGGGGGCGGCGATCTTCGAATAACTTTTGACAAAACGCCGGTAATAGTTGGCCAAGCCTAGGAATGACCTTAGCTCCGTCACCTTGGTTGGCACTTTCCATTCTTCAATGGCTCGTATCTTGTCTCGATCCATCCAGATCTTGCCACCTCCAACAATGTGGCCAAGGAAAGGAACCTCCGTCTGGGCAAATGAGCACTTCTCTTCTTTAACGTAGAGCTCATTGTCTCGCAAAACCACGAACACTTGCCTCAGGTGTTCGACATGCTCCTCTAATGTCTTGCTATAGATGACGATGTCGTCGAGGTAGACTACAACGAATCGATCCAAAAAGGGCTGCAACACCTTGTTCATCAAGGTGCAGAAAGTGGGCTGGAGCATTCGTGAGGCCAAAGGGCATCACAAGGTATTCATAGGAACCGTACCTGGTCACGCAGGTTGTCTTCGGTTCATCTCCCTCGGCTATCCTTACTTGGTAATAGCCCGATCGCAAGTCTAACTTGGTGAACCATCTTGCACCACCAAGTTGATCAAACAAGTCCGCAATGAGAGGGATTGGGTACTTGTTCTTCACCGTGAGCTTATTCAAAGCCCGGTAGTCGATGCACATCCGCAAAGAACCATCGTGTTTCTTCTGAAACAGTACTGGGGCACCATAGGGGGACTTCGATGGTCGGATGTAACCAGCATCGAGGAGATCCTTCAATTGTCTGCGCATCTCCTCTAATTCGGGTGGAGCCATTCGGTAAGGGGCTCGAGCGGGTGGCTCCGCATTCGGCACAAGTTCAATCTTGTGATCAACCTCCCTCTTTGGAGGTAACTTCTTAGGCAACTCGGCAGGCATCACGTCTCTGAATTCTGCCAAAACGTGGCTCACCACGTCGGGAACATCCTTGGTTGTGGCTGGCTCGTCACACACCAAGACAGCTAGGAAGGTTGGTTCCTCCTTGCGCACCGCCTTCGAGAATTGAATCGCAGATAAAACTCTGGCCCCGACTCCTGACCCTCGGCTTACTGGAACTATACATTGTTGTTTTGGATCCAGGATGCACAAGCAATCGGCAAAGGGTACCGGGAAAGCATTGATCCTGTCCAAGAAACTTAGGCCAAGAACAAAATCGAAATCATCAAGAGGAATTACCTTAATGGTTTCTCTTCCGGACCATCCTCCAACGGTTAGCTCGATTCCTTTTGCGACCCCAGCAATCGGAACTTCCTCGGCATTCACAGTCTTGATGGAACCATTTGCCTTCTCCACATGAAAGCCAAGTCTCTTGGCGACTGGTTCGGACATGAACAATTCTGAGGCACCGGTGTCCACTAGTGCACTCAATTTTTGGCCAGCAACGTTGACGTCCACGAACATCAACCCCTTCTTCTTTCGACCCTTCTTGACCTCCATGGTGCTTAGAATGGAGCCAAGCTTCAGAGTCTCACTCTCTTCCCCATCTTTCTCCATGATGGCCGAGAGTTTGTTCTTCTGCGGACAGTCCCTCGCCAAGTGCCCTTGGCCTTTGCAGTTGTAACATTGGATAATTGGCTTATCTTTCTTATCCAAGTGCTTGCTATTCGATGGCCTTCCACTGCCACTCGAATCTCTGTCGGATCTGGACGCCCTGTCCCTATCGCCACTGCTGCCTCGGAACTTTGGCTTTGGTTTGGAGTCCACACTCTTGACGCCAAGCTCAATGACTGACTCGGCTGTCGTCAAGGCAGTTGAGAGATCCTTGACCCCTCGTCGCCTTAGCTCGTTCTTCGCCCATGGTTTTAGCCCATCCATGAAGGTGAAGAACCCGTCCTCTTCGCTTAAACTCGGGACTTGGAGACTTACTTCGACAAACTTTCGAACATGCTCCCTCAATGACCCTTCTTGCTTGAGACGCCTTAACTTGGACCGTGCCTCGTCTTCGGCATACTCCGGGTAGAATTGTTCCTTGAACTCCGCTTGGAACTCTCCCCATGTTGCGATGGGAGCGGTACCACGCTTCACATCGTTGCATCTACGTCGCCACCACATGAGGGCAACCTCAGACAAGTAAACGCTAGCGATGTTTACTTTCTTGGCATCCTCTGTGATGCTCATGGCTGCAAAGTACTGGTCCAGTCCCCAAAGGAAATTCTCGACATCTTGGGCTGACCTTGACCCTTTGAACTTCTCCGGTTTAGGGATGTCGCCCAAGGCTTTGGGTGCAACCGTGGCCACGCCACTTCCAAACGCAGCTTTGCACACCAACAGCTCGGTCTTGAGCAGTTCGACCTCCCGCTTTAATGTTGCCACCTCAGAATCGGAACCCTCGCTCTTGAGTTCCTCGACTTCCTTCCTTAAAGCTACTACCATGGCTTCTAAGGAATTACCTCGATCCGTCGTCTTCACGTCCAGCCCATTGAGTGAATCCTGAACATCATCCTTGATAGAATCCAAGGATTCTAGCTTGTCGAGATCCAATGATCCAAGCCTTTCAAGGTCTACGGACTCTAGCGTGTCCAGCACTCTCTGGGCATCCGCCATGGATCCTTCGAGCCTAGTAACCTTCTCTTGGAGGGACGCGAGAACATCTCTCGATGGTGCTCTCTTCTTTCCAGCATTTCGGGATTCATTTCCCTCGGAAGCTCCCGCATCGCCATGTTGTGGTGCCATCTCAATTAACAAATTAAATTGAACGAGTTTTAAGTAAATGGAACTTACCCGGTTTCGTATCTTCCACCAAACTCGGTCGAAATGATCGTTGCTTTCCCACAACGACACGCTCTGATACCACTTGTCACGGGGCTAGACTGCTGCTAGCAAGCTCGTGCGGTCTTAGACGTTTTCAAGGTCGAAAATCGACTAAGTGACCCGAACCTTCACTAAGCTAGAATGCTTAGAACCCAAAGGAATTGGGGAAACAAAGAGATGGGCACCCAAAGGAAGAAGAGAGATTTGAGAGTGAATACTAGTTTGTATTTCTCAACTTGAGGTGTGTAAATGAAGGGGGGGTGAGCCTCCTTTTATAGTTGGAGTTCCCTACAATGAACGGTTGGGATTAAAGTACATCAATGGCTAAGATGAGAGCTCTACACTATTTACAACAAGTGGGCAATGAGTTGTCATCATTATCTTCTAAGATAATGCTAAACAATTATCATGTCTCCAAGGTGGATTGGGTCAGCTCACTTGGGTCTTCTAGAAGGCCCAGAACGTGGCAAAGATAGTCCCTGGCAGCCTGGAATGAGTTTTTCTCGGTCATGGGCTGGCGGTCCGTGACAAATACCTCTGGATTGGAGGGTATAACGACCATGACATAATTTTATAATACTAAATTAAAAATCTTTAATAAAAGAAGTGAAGTAGAGTGACACTAAACAAAGTAGGTATAATTAATATCAGAATTTATCATTAGTTCCTCACCATGAGTTCTTGGAGAACTCAAATCTGAAAAACTGGATCGCAAGAGAGGGAAGAATGGGAGAATGGAGCCGCAGCGTTATCCCTATAGTCAGAGGCCTCTGTTTCCGTTACGTTACCAACAAATACCTCGGCACTACCGTCATTGTAAGAAAACGAAACAAGCTCATCGTTCATTTCATTTCAAATTATCGTTTCTGGGCTTTATTTTTTACTTTTGGATTCGGGGGCAATGGCTGGGAACTCTAAAAGACTTATGGCCCCAGCATGCTCCCAACATTGTGCATAACAGGCAACGTGCTGTTGGTGGAACGCATTTCGACCCGGACCGGCAAACTTCGACCCGGTGACGTTGTGATCCTACGGTCGCCCGAGGCTCCGAGGAAAGTTGTCTGCAAACGGCTGATGGGAATGGAAGGTGATCAAGTCACCTACGTCGTCGACCCCAAGAACAGTGATAGATGCAAAACTGTCGTGGTAGTATTTCTTGGATTCCCAGTTTTTCTATCTTCAGTGAGTTTAAATGTTTTTTTCCCCTTTTTGTGAATAGATTCCTAAAGGGCATGTTTGGGTAGAAGGAGATAACATCTATAACACAAATGATTCGAGGAATTTCGGAGCTGTTCCTTATGGCCTTCTCGAAGGCAGGGCTTTTTGGACGGTTAGCCTTTCACTCTCATCTTTCATCAGTTTTTCATGCGCTCGTCAAGGGATGTAAACGAGCCGAGTCGAGTTCGAGTATTGTTGAGCTCGACTCGACTCGAAAACTTTGAAATAGAGTTCGGCTCGACTCAAAAATTCACGAGCTTAAAATTTTTAAGCTCGACTCGAACTCGAAATCTTGAACTGAAGCTCGTGAGCAGCTCGAAAAGGCTCGAAATGAAGAAAAAAAATTCTTAAAATTTTCGAGCTACTCACGAGTTTTTCGAGTCGAGTATCAAGTAGCTCGTTTCGGCTCGTTAAGAATTCGAGTCGAGATCGAGTTCGAGTCGAGTCCATTCGATCCGAGTATTTATCGAGCCTTGACCGAGTCGATCTCGAGTAACTCATGATCTATCTCGTCTCATTTACAACCCTACGCTCGTCATTACCCAATTTTGACGAGCTCTTCTAAGTTGTTTCTAGTTATTGCCTCGTAAAGATTTCGGAACCTTGCCACCTAAACTATGCCTACTTTGTTACCCAATATCTTATATACGAATCATATCTATTTAAACTATAATAAGTTCAGAAAATTACTATTATATATTAATTATATTAATAGAAACTATAATAAAAAAATACAATTATAATACAAATATATTTTATATAATTCACTATTAATATTTTAAGATATAAATTATGAATTTTATTTATTTTAAATAATTAAAATAAATTATTAAAAGTAATAAATTATTTTTTTAAGGATGTTAGTATTAAATTATTAAAATAACATATAATACATAATTGAGTGGAGCCAATCCATTAGTAAGGATAAAATTATAATTTGCTTCCAAACGTAAAGTTTAAAATGAAAAAGTCAGAAATCTTAGCTTTTACGGTTGGTTTGAAACCATCGTTCCACCTATTTTTTTTCATTTTATACCCGTTTGAATTGATTTTTCGGTTAAAACGGAGTTTTTAACTAAAAGTGATTTTAGAAAGCATTACCAACATACCCATAGAGATTTAAAATTTTATGATAATTAAGAATTTTATGAGATTTAAAAAATTAAAAAAAATTATTTAAAGAATTACAAGAAATTAGAAATACATGCCTACATGTTAAGCATTTATTGGGGATTATAGATTTTTATGTATAGGGTGAATACACAATAGTATCTATTAAAAAAACTCTCAACTATTTGATGTTGAGACCTCGCATCCATGCACACGAAATGCTCGAATTCATAAAATTAAAAAAACGAAAACTATATTCATAATATTAAAAATCACGTATAATTGATACCACTTATTTTATAAAATCATTTTTTAAACAATTGGTTGAAAGCTCTTTCTAAAAGATCATATAAAAACACTAAATGAAAAAACTATATTTATAGTACGCGTTTACCAGTTGAAATGGTTGACGCCCCCGGTTTCCCACTTCACATTCCACTATCCCATTGGCCACACTCACTAAAAGCCATATCATCAACATGTTCCACTTGTGCTTGTGTTTATCCGGGGTGGTAGATGGGTTGGTAGAAGACAATCCAGTCATTTATCGTATTGCAGATTCAGTGCAAAGGTCGATGAGACCAAAGAAAAGGTGCCACACTACTCGAGATCGTCGTTTAAAGACGTCTTTTTCGGTTATCAAGTTGCAGCCGGTTTCCGGTGATCAATGATAGGTTGAAATGTGCATATAAGCATGTCTCCGAATCCAAACCTATCATCAGCTTGATAGTTTCAGTGTATCATTACTCTAGCTAGCAATGTTTTCAAAATGCATCAGCAGTTTAATCATTGCCATAGTTTGTTCCGTTTTACTTACAGCACAGTATGCAGAACCGAGCTTGGAGGTTGAAGTTGAGGCGATTCGGGCATTCAAGAGATCTGTCACTCATGACCCTTTGGGAGCACTTGCAGATTGGACGGCGGCGAATCATCACTGCAACTGGTCTGGGATTGCCTGTGACCCTTCCTCGAGTCGAGTCATTTCGATCACCCTGGTTGAAATGCGGCTCAAAGGGGAGATATCTCCATTTCTTGGAAACCTTTCAAGCCTCCAGGTTCTTGATTTAACTTCAAATTCATTCTCCGGTCATATTCCACCTCAACTAGGACTATGCTCCCAGCTCACTGATCTAATTCTTTACTATAATTCTCTGTCGGGTCCAATCCCACCGGAAATAGGAAACCTTAGAAATCTGCAAACGATGGACTTGGGCGATAACTTTCTGAACGGAAGCATCCCCGACAGCATTTGCAACTGCACTTCCTTGTTAGCTCTAGGTATTATCTACAACAATCTCACAGGAACAATCCCAAAAAACATAGGAAACTTGGGTAATCTTCAAATCTTGGTAGCATATAGAAACAGTTTGGAAGGTTCAATACCTGTTTCCATTGGCATGTTGGGAGCTTTGCAATCTTTAGACCTAAGTGAAAACCATCTTTCCGGAGTAATACCTCCGGAAATAGGGAATTTGTCAAGTTTAGAATATCTTCTGCTTTTTAATAACTCGCTGACGGGAGAAATCTCATCAGAACTAGGTCGTTGTAGGTCACTTGTTAATCTTGAACTCCACACCAACAAGTTCACGGGAGCCATTCCTCGTGAGCTTGGAAAGCTGGTTCGGTTACAGACTTTAAGATTGTATAAAAACAAGTTGAATTCCACAATTCCTCTTTCCTTGTTCCAATTGAAATCATTAACCCATTTAGGACTCTCGGAGAATGAGTTGATTGGAACGGTACCAGAAGAGGTTGGATCTTTGGCCTCGTTACAAGTGCTGACCCTGCATTCCAATAAGTTCAAGGGATGGATTCCTTCATCAATAACCAACTTGACAAATTTGACATATTTGTCACTGAGCTACAATTCTCTCACAGGAGAACTTCCACAAAACCTTGGATTGCTTTATAATCTAAGGAACTTGAGCCTGGAAAGCAATCATCTTGAGGGATCGATTCCTCCAAGCATTGTCAACTGTACCCATCTTCAGGTTATATCTTTGGGTTTTAATAATATAACAGGGAAAATTCCATCAGGTTTAGGGCAGTTGCCAAATTTAACATTTCTATCTATAGGGCCAAATAGGATGTCGGGTGAAATCCCTGATGATCTCTTCAACTGCTCAAATCTTCGTCTTCTAAGTATAGCAGAAAACAATTTTACTGGATTGTTAAAACCAGATATCGGCAAACTCTTTAATCTCCAGGTTTTGAAAGCTGGTTTCAATTCATTTGTTGGGTCAATTCCACCAGAGATTGGCAATTTGAGTCGACTTGTGACCTTAACCCTTGCTGGAAATGGTTTCACAGGCCAAATTCCACCAGAATTATCGAAAGCCTCTCTTCTTCAAGGGCTCTCATTGCATGATAACGCTCTAGAAGGTGCCCTACCTGAGAGACTATTTGAACTGAAGCAGCTTACTTATCTAGACTTGCAGCACAACAAAATAACAGGTTCCATTCCGAACGTTGTCTCAAAGCTCGAGTTTCTTACATACCTCAACCTCAACAACAACAAGCTCAAAGGGTCCCTTCCAAATAGCATGGAACGTCTATATCAACTTTCAACATTGGATGTCTCTCACAACCATCTCACAGGATCGATTCCTAAGTCCATGTTTGAAGGGATGAGAATGATGCAGCTGTTTCTGAACTTCTCCAACAATTTCTTAGAAGGAAGTATTCCAGATGAGCTGGGTAAGCTGGAAATGGTGCAAGCCATTGACATCTCAAAAAATAACTTTTCAGGAGTCATTCCTACGACAATTAGAGGCTGCAGAAATTTGTTTTCTCTAGATCTTTCAGGAAATAAACTTTCTGGTATCATCTCAGCTGAGGCATTTGCTAAAATGGATATGCTTAGAAGCTTGAACCTTTCAAGAAATAAATTAGATGGTGAAATTCCAGAAAACTTGGCGAAATTGAAGCATCTAAGCTCCCTGGACCTTTCCCAGAATCAACTTTGGGGTAGCATTCCAGAAAGCTTTACCAATAGTTCCAGCCTGACGCATCTCAATCTTTCATTCAATCAACTTGAAGGCCACGTTCCAGAGAACGGCATATTCAAAACTATCAACTCGTCAAGTTTGGTAGGAAACAAAGCTCTCTGTGGAAACAAAGTTCTCAGGTCATGCAGCAAGAGAAGTTCAAATCGTTTTTCCAATAAGGCAATAATAATTCTCAGCATCCTTGGAACTGTTTCAGTACTACTAATCCTAGTGCTCGTAGTTTCATCCCTCCTCTGGCGTTGCAAAGAGAGGAAACCTGTCGAGTTGGAAAACCCAGAACCAGGGTTCACACCGGCAGCTCTAAGAAGGTTTGATAAAATGGAATTACAAAATGCAACTAGATCCTTCATCGAAGATAACATTATTGGAGCAAGCAGTTTGAGTACCGTGTACAAGGGTCAACTGGACGATGGCAAGCAGATAGCAGTAAAGATATTGAATCTACATCAGTTCTCCAAAGAATCTGATAAGAGCTTTCACAGAGAAGTCAAAAACTTGAGCCATTTAAGGCATAAGAATCTGGTAAAGGTACTTGGGTATGCATGGGAAAGCCAGACACTAAAGGCTATCATTCTTCAATACATGGAGAACGGGAGTTTAGAGAGCGTCATACATGGTTCCATGATGGATTATCATATCTGGACATTATCTAAGAGAATTGATCTTTACATCGCAGTCGCTAGTGCATTGGATTACTTGCATTCTGGCTATGATTTCCCCATTGTGCATTGTGATTTGAAGCCTTCAAATATACTTCTCGATGGAGATTGGGTTGCACATGTTAGTGATTTTGGAACAGCTCGCATGCTGAATGTTCATCTCAATGATGGAAGCAGCCTTTCGTCAACATCAGCATTTGAAGGCACTATTGGCTACTTGGCACCAGGTAATCTTCAATTACTTCAACTTTATAATGCACTTATTAATTTCTCCAAATGCCTGAAAATTCTCCAAACCTGCAATATTTTCAACAAACGTATTTAGAAAACAGAGTTTTAACAATCATGGTCTCCCATGCTGCATATAATCTAGTTTCAACTATAAACACCGGAATCCCTTCATATCTTTCGACGGATCAAGTGCTATTCAAATTATCATGCTTGAACAATTATAATACTATAAACATTTCAAAGCCTGAATTACTGAAACATTACTCTGCGCCTCTTCAGAATTCGCATACATGAGGAATGTTACAACTAAAGTCGATGTGTTCAGCTTCGGCATGGTAGTCATGGAGTTCCTAACCAAAAAAAGACCAACTGGACTCATGGAAGAGGATGGGCTGCCAGTTAGTCTTCAACAACTAGTTGAGAAATCCCTTGCTAGTGGAACCAAAGAGGTCCTTAAAGTTCTGGATCCTATGCTAGCAATGAATGTTTCCAATGAACAAATGGAAGCAGTAGAAGACCTCTTTAAACTAGCCTTGTTTTGTACCTCCCCTAATCCTGAGGAAAGACCCAACGTGAAAGAGGTTTTATCGATCCTTTCCAAGCTAAAAGCAAAATACTATGAAAATGAGGACATAATCTCATGAAGAATCGATCACCCTGCTGCCTTGGAGATGCATAACAGCAGCAAGCTCATTGCATTCTAATGTATTGGTAGGATTATATTATGCAATAGCTCTTCTATTGAGCAGTTTCAATTTCCTCAATCTCAAACTGTCGTTTCAGTTAACTCTTCAGAAGTGAGAAATGGAAATGATTGCATCTTTGTTTGTCTTTTTTTTTATAGGAATCTTTGTTTGTCTTTATATTCCATTAAATTGTATATATCAGCAAGTCGAAACAAATATACAAATAAAATGATAATATTTTCAGTTGTACAAAACAAAAAGAAAGCACTTTTACAAATCAATTATTTAGGTGTTTGTTTTTACAGAGGTAAAATGTCTACAGTCTGTGGACTACAACTGCAGGCATATGTAGCAGAAGAGGTGGACCAAAAGTCTGCAGTCTGCAAGAATACTGTTTGTTTTTTAACGTCTGCAGACTGCTAAAATGAACTGAAATATAAATAAACTAATTTTTTAAACTTAAAAAGTTTTACAATACTGAGATTTAAATAATTTTAGTTTTACAATACTGAAATTTAAATAATCTATACAACTACAATAATAAATTATTTAAAATAAATCAATCCATATTTTAAAATAAATCAATCTATACTAATAAATTATTTAAAATAAATCAATCTATACAACTACAATAATAAATCAATCCATATTTTAAAATAAATCAATTCATACTAATAAATTATTTAAAATAAATCAATCCATACAACTACAATAATAAATCAATCAATATTTTAAAATAAATCAATCCATACTAATAAATTATTTAAAATAAATCAATTCATACTAATAAATTATTTAAAATAAATCAATCCATACTAATAAATTATTTAAAATAAATCAATTCATATTAATAAATTATTTAAAATAAATCAATCTATATTTTAAAATAAATCAATCTATACTAATAAATTATTTAAAATAAATCAATCTATACAACTACAATAATAAATCAATCCATATTTTAAAATAAATCAATCGATACTAATAAATTATTTAAAATAAATCAATTTTTATTTTAAAATAAATCAATTCATACTAATAAGTTATTTAAAATAAATCAATCCATATTTTAAAATAAATCAATCTATACTAATAAATTAATTAAAATAAATTATTTTAAAATAAATCAATCTATATTTTATAATAATTTGTTTTAAAATAAATTATTTTATAATAAATTATTTTTAAAATAAATTATTTTATAATAAATAACTTTATTAAATTATTTAAAATTATTTTAATAAATAATAATATTTTATAATTATTTTTGAAGAGGTTTAAAAATCTCTGAAGACATATTTCATCAAGAAAAGTTCATGCATATATTAGAAAAAAAAAATTCTTCTAAAAAATAAACGGTCTGCGAATTTTAAAATCTACGCGACACATCTAAGAAGTTTGAAGATGGTACACAGTAAAAACAAACTAGTTCTTAGCGTCTCCTCTTACAAGCTGACATGAAATGGTGATATGCAAAACCTTCAGACTCAATGGAAAAAGAAATAAATCCATTGAATAAGAATTCTAATAATGCCTCAGGCTCTCAGACTTTAGGTGGATCAATCTTTAAAAACTCATCTATGGAAGAAGGGAACTCCAGGCATTGAAACCCACAATCATCACCATTCTCAAAAGCAGCTTTCCTCATGAGCAAGAAAGCCAGGCTCAAAGGCTCACTACCATTCCTCAAGAAATATCTAAACCAACCTTCCATCCTTTCCGCTTCCTTCTCACACTTTGGCCCTTTAATCCCAATAATCTTCTCATAAAACCCACACTCACATCCACAAGAATTCCCTCCACAAACAACAGTCTTCTACTTCCCCCTTTTCTGGGTTTCTTCAAAATTATCAGATAAACCCAAAAGTTGCATCAAATACTCGATTTCATCCCTATCTTTTCTTATGGGGGAATCTGGTGGGTTTATCTGAGGTTGGGTTTCATTTGTTGGAAGCAACTGTGGACTGGTGAAGAAGAAGAACAGATGAAAGCTTGCGGGGGTTCACTATCTTCGACAGTGTTGCTAACGTTGGTATTGGAAGGGTAGGTTAAGTGCAGGCAAAGCGGTGTGCCCAAAGATTGTGTTGGGGTAGGATTAGTTTCAGGAACATGGGATGGGGTTGAACTGGAGTGGCCTGAATCTGCTTGGTTTTCTTCAAGTTTCAATCTTTTCTCAACCTGTAAGAATTTGGAAGGAAAGAAAGTGGGGAATCAGGATTCAAATAAAAATAAATGCACATATCTGTAAATTGTAAGCGGCTAAGAGCTTCTACCATTTAATACCTGTTTGAGAGAGGAGAAGAAGTTGCAGTGTAAAGATGGCGGTCGCATAGTAGAACATAAAAGAAGGTTTTGTTAGCCTTTGCCTCTAAAAGACTCAAATTTACATTAATATTTGTATAATTCACATATTTAATCATTAAATATTATTTTAGTTTAATTTTGATAGTATTTACTTTAAAGACTAATAATTATTTAATAATAAACTATTAAACATCTTTATTGACAGGATATTTGAATCTAAAACGTTTAGAAAAACAATAGTTCTTTTGATCACCGACTAAGACTCCGCATATAATGTCAAAGTTTCGCTATCGTTAAGAACTGAACCAGACGTTTAAGATGAAGCAGAGGTTGAAGGTTCGATTATGTCATCCATATCAGAATCTTCATCTGTGCTTTGTTCAATGGCATTAGCTTCTTCAGAGGATCTAATCCACTCCAACTCCATAGCAGCTTCTTTCATTGTGGGTCTTTTCTTGCCATTAAGATTCAAGCACCTCTTTGCTAGCTTAGCAACTGCTACAATCTCTTCTTCGGGACCATCGTTCATCACCATTGGATCAACAATGTCGAGCAAGGAATTCTCCTTCATCGACAGTAGAAAGAAGTTCACCAAGCTTCTCACCACTTCCTCTGATTGACTTGAAGAGATGGGTTTTTGTCCTGTTATAAGTTCAACAAGGACAACTCCAAAACTATACACATCACTCTTTTCTGTAAACTGACTAGATCGAAAATACTCAGGATCCAAATATCTGAAAGTTCCTTGTACTCGAGTGGTTACATGTGTTTGCTAGATCGCAACCGATTTCGAAGTTCCGAAATCCGACACTTTTGCTCTGTATTTATCATCCAATAGTATGTTGCTGGATTTGATGTCTCGATGATAAATGGGGATGGAAGCAGCAATATGCAAGTAGGATAATGCATTGGCGATTTCAATCGCAATTCGTAAACGCATTTTCCTTGTGAGAGGGAGCTCTTCATTCGGCTCGTGTATGAGTTGAGACAGTGTTCCATTAGGGACGAACTCATAAACCAACAAAGGGACTTTTGTCTCGAGGCAACATCCTAAAAGCTTAACCACATTTCTATGGTTAATTTGTGATAAAATCATCACCTCGTTGATGAGCAGTTTAAGCTCATTTTCATCTAATTTATCGTCTTCCGCCATTTTCGACTTCTTGATTGCTACAATGCTTCCATCTGCCAGCATTCCTTTAAACACAGTTCCTTGACTTCCTCTTCCGAGAATTCGGTTCTCGTTATAATAATCCGACTCCTTTTCCAACTCCTTTGAATCAAACAACTTGATTTTCTCAACATTTCCTTCGTTGTTGGACAATTGCTGCTGCAGAAGTAAGCCTCCATTTCTTTTGAAATACTTCTGCTTCAATTTGATGTCGTTTCTTCTCTGTATTAGTTTTTGCAAATGCCATGTAACAAGTAGCACAAGTATCGTCCCAATGCTAGTGCCGCAACCTATAATGACAGGCAAATTCTGAGATCTTTCGACCTTTTTGTTTGAAGACTTTGAAGAATTGATAAAATCTTTGGGCTTGCACGTATCTTCCAACCTTGAGTATTCGTACCGAGCAGGACATGACGACGAACAGTTGTTACCGGGAGCATTCAAGCAAAGCATGAAACAATTCTTATATTTCATATCCACGCATTTACCGACCTTTGTGGTTAATGAAATGAAAAGTTAGAAAAAAATTAATTAAGAAATATCAAGACAAATGAAAGTTTTAATGGGATACCTTGGTATATATCAGTGGAAAGATAACCATAGTCCTCAACGTTATCCGAGCTGCAAACACATAGATGCACTTGGCTCAAGCTTGTCCAATCATATCGACCATCGGGGCTACAAAGGGTGCCTGATTCTTCTCCCAACTCGTAGAGCCCTCGTTTTGGTGTACCCCATACCAGTGTTGTGGGAACGTGTGTCCAAGCACAACTAGTTGTTGTGTTATTGGGTGTCAGAGTTTGCCTCGATTGAGTCGAGAAAACGCATGTCAGCAATGAAAGCTGAGCTGCATGATCTGTTGTTGCCATTGCTAGGACGAAACCGTGTGATGTTTCCAGCAAAAGAACTGAGACCCGGGGGAATATTAGTGGAGCAACTAACAGTTGAAGTCATAGTATTGCCACAAGGAGGTTGCTTGCAACCATGAATACGAGTACCATGATTAGAGCCAAGTAGAAAAGTAGCCGAATTGCCACAACCTACGAACATGAACCTGTTGAAGATATGTGAGAAGAAAAATGGGGTGCCTCCTAGGTTACCAATGGCACTAACCCTATTATTATTATTATTTTGATCTTTTCCAGGGCACGGAATAAGTTATTGAATTGTTGACAGTAACTATGCCATCGTAAAACGAAACATTGAGAAGTTGCATATTGATGCTACTGATGAAAGGTTTCTCCCCATCAGCAGTTCTGTTGCAAGTTACTTTGAACCATTTACTCCTATAACATCCCACTTGAATTCCAAATGGGAGTGGAATTTCAACATCCCCACATGATTCTTTACAACCAAATTTGTATGCTACTTCATAAGGTGGTTCAACTTCTACTACAGGGCACAGTGAGACTGCATATAAAAACAGTACAGCACCAGTTAAAGATCAATCAAAGGCATATTGTCATAGAATCTACGAGATTATGATAGTAAAAATGATAACCTTCCAAATCGCATGTAACGGGATTTCACTCGAGTGCTGCAGGAACATGCGTAGTATGGATAGTTATATCTGATAACTGGGTGGAGTAATCAGACATGAAGTAGATGTGCATCTCTTGCTGTATTCTTTTTCCTCGGGGCTCATTATCTCTATCATGGACCTCAAGGCTATAGTATAGAAAGTGAAGTTTTTAGGAATCGCGACGGAGCAGCCACAGAAGTTCGAAGAAATAGGGTCGAGACATGTTTGCTGCAGGCAGACAATAATGGGATCGGTTTGATTGTTTAGAAACAAAATGGCCAAATAACCGCAACCTACTGATTCGAATACGTTGAATTTTCTTGCGAAGACAAATGGACTGCCTTATAGGTTGACACTAGCAGGAGAAGTAGTGTCATTGTTTCCTTTACCGTCGCAATTCAGATAGATTACTGAATTGTTGACGGTGATGTTGGGAAATTAAACGAGTAATTTCCCTATAACCAGATTAGTGAGAATGCAAAATAAAAGCGGAATAATAATACCCGAAATTGATAACGGAGTTTGACCAATTATGCCTACATCTTCAGACTGATGCAGATCTTTTGCTAAAGGGAGAAAATTTACAGGTGTTTACAACAATTTTCCCATGCCATTTAGCAATCATGCTGCCAATTTTCAACAATTGTTGCTGCCAACTTATTGGTGTAATTGCTGCCAACTTATTGGTGTAATTGCTGCGAACTATCAATGCAACTTTCGGTGCATATTCAAAACCAATTTTCAACAATCTCCCACTTGAAGACTGATTTTAATTTGTCTTCACACCTCGATCAATACAACAACATTTCTGGTCTTGTTACTCTAGCATGCCAACTGAAGCTGAACACAACTTCAGTTTGTCCGTAGTCACCGTCTCTATTAACATGTTTGTCGGATTTTGAGCTCTACTAATCTTTTCAAGTTTCAAAATTTCATTTTCCAAAAGAGACCAGATAAAATGATATCGCAATTGTATGTGCTTCTTCCTGGAATGAAAAGATGGATTCTTCGCTAGATGGATAGCACTTTGACTGTCGCAATACAAGACATTATTTTCTTGTTTCTTGCCTAACTCTTCCAAGAAACTTTGGAGCCAAACCGTCTCCTTACTGGCTTCCGTAACAGCGACATATTCTGCTTCAGTTGTAGAGAGAGTAACTATCTTCTGTAGTTGAGAAACCCAACTCACTGTGGTACCTCCTAGAGTATAGCCATACCCTGTAGTGCTTCTTCTGATGTCAACATTTTCGGCTAAGTCAACATCTACATAGCCTGTCAGTATTGTATCTCCACCTTTGAAACAAAATGCTTTGTTTGTGGTACCCCGTAGATATCTGAGGATCCATTTGACTGCTTCCTAGTGTACCTTGCCCGGATTATTCATATATCTGCTAACAGCTCCCACTGCTTGAGCAATATTTGTTCTAGTACAAACCATGACATACATCAAACTTCCAATTGCTGAGGCATACGGCACCTTCACCAGGTGTGCACGTTATTCCTCCGTATTTGGTGAATGTTCTTTGGAGAGTCTAAAATGAACACCTAAAGGTGTACTTACTGGTTTAGCATCTTGCGTTGAACATGGAGAGTACTTTGTTGATGTACTCATCCTGTGATAACATCAAAGCCCCCAAATTTATGTCTCTCTTAATCTTCATCCCAAGAATCTGCTTTGTAGTGCCCAGATCTTTCATTGCAAACTGCTTTGACAATTTTTGCTTCAAGTTTATAATCTCTTGCATGTTTGAGCCTGCAACGAGCATGTCATCAACATACAACAATAAAATAATGAAGTTGTTGTCAAACTTCTTGATGTAGCAACAATGATATGCTTGGCATCTGGTAAAACCACTGCTACCCATGAAGCTATCGAACTAGAGATGGTACCTATACATCAATATGAACCACTTCTGATTTCTTCTTCAGAAAATAAACCCACACCTTCCTTGTAGAATCATCGATGAAGGTGACATAATATAGTGAGCCTGCAAGAGATGAAACTAGAGATGGTCCCTATACATCAATATGAACTAACTCTAATTTTTCAGCCTTGGGTGTCTTGCCAATCTTTGCAAAATTGACTTTCTTTTATTTTCCAAAGATGCAATCCTCACATAGTCCAACATCTATACTTTTTATATCCGACAACTTCCCTTTTGACAAAAGAGTCTTAATCCCTTTCTAGCTCATATGGCCAAGCCTTTGGTGCCATATGTTTGATTTTCCATCAGCATATACTACTGTAATGATATTCTCCAAGTTTAAGGTTACATAGAGAGTACCCATCTTCTTACCACGAGCAATGACAAGTGCTCCTTTGGTAATCTTCCATTCAGAGCCTGAAAATGTTGTACAATATCCTTCTCCATCAAACTGTCCTACAAAAATCAAATTTCTTTTGAGGCCAGGAATATGTCTCACTCCTTTCAGCTTCCAGGTGGTCTGGTTTGGCAACTTTAATCGGATGTCTCATTTTCCGACGATCTTCAAGGTTTCATCATCAGTTAGATGAGCCTTCCCAAAATCACCACCAACATAGTTCTCCATGATTTCTTGGCATGGGGTAGTGTGAAAAGATTCTCTGAATCCAAGATCCATGATTCAATCGAACTGTTGACACTTAGAATCATGACATCACCTATTTTCTCTGTCATATTGGAAGATTCCTATGCGTCGGTATCTTTCTTCGGTGCTCGTCAATCTCTTTTAAAGTGATCATTCTTACTACAATTATAACAACTAAAATCTTTCTTTCCCGTTCTTGATTTTCCCCTTCTAGATTTCGATCTGCCACGATTTGGATTTCTTTATGAAGTTCTCCCTCTAGACTCCGTGTGCAAGGCTGAGGAGCTTGATGTTTCACCCGAATCTCTCCGTCGAATTTCTTTACTCAATACCAAATCCCGAACATCGTCGAATTTCAATTTAATGTTTCCCGACAAGCTTCTGACTGCTGTAACAATAGCAGTCCAACTGTCTGGTAGAGATGATAAGAGAATTAAAGCTCGAACTTCATCATCGAATTCAATTTCCACGGAACTCAACTGGGTTGTGATTGTGTTGAGTTCATTTAGGTGTTGAGCCACTGTTGCCCCTTCCGCCATTCGCAAATTGAATAATCACCTCATCAAGTAAACTTTGTTTGAGGCTGATGGCTTCTCATACATACTAGAGAGAGCCGCCATAAGACCTGTCGTGGTCTTTTCCTTTGTTATGTTGAAAGCAACATTTCGAGATAACGTCAGTCGGATAACTCTGAGGGCTTGTTTGTCGAGAAGAGCTCAGTCTTCATCCTTCGTGTCCTCTGGTTGCTTTCTTGAGAGAGATTGATATAGATTTCTCTGGTACAGAAAATCTTCAATCTACATCTTTCAAAAGCCAAAGTCTGCACCATCAAACTTCTCAATTTTTACCTCCCATTTGTCTGCAATCATCGCTCCCACTCGAATCTGGCTTCTTTTGGATCGTTTCTAACAATTCCTGCAAATTGCCGTGTATTATAACACCTCTGTCGACAAACTCATATTGCCGACCAATTTTACTATTCACAAAATTTACTATTCATATGAATAGTAACGTCGCTGAAAAGCTGACAAAATTCACCACCAAAAGCTCTTGATACCAGTTGTTGGGAAATTAAAATGAATAATTTTTCTATAACCAGATTTGTGAGAATGCGAAATAAAAGCGGAATAATATCACCCGAAATTGATAACGGAGTTCGGTAAATTATGTCTACGTCTCCAGACTGCTGCAGATCTTTTACTAAATGGAGAAAATTTACAGGTGTTTACAAAAAACACTCACAACCCAATTACACCCTGAAAATTGATCTCAAGAAAACTCTCTAATTTCTCTAGTATTGGGAGAGAGCTAGAATGATTTGGGATGATTTTGAAACTAAATAGGTTAGGGTATTTATAGTTGAAGCTTAAGAACTAATATTGTAAATATTTTAAAGTATAGAGACTAAATGAACAATTTTCCCATGCTATTTTTCAACCAAATCATGCTGCCAATTTTCAATAATTGTTGATGCCAACTATCAATGCAACTTTCGGTGCATTATTCAAAACCAATTTTCAACATGTGACAAGGTTGCGCACGTCGTCGGACCAGAAATAGAGTAGCTCCAAATTGATGCGACTGATGAAAGGCTTTGGTCTATTAGCTATTTCGTTGCAAGTTACTCTAAACTAGGAATTGTTATAGCAAACTGTTTTGATTCCAAATAGGAAAGGAATAACAAGAGCCCCACATGTTTCACTGCAACTAGACGCGCCTGCTTCGAACGATGTCGTTAGACGTATGAGCAATGGTAGCTGCAGAATGAAGTAAAACACCATGCCTTTGCCCATTCTTTCTTATTTTTCTCCCAACATGTATTGTTTGTTTATGATGTTCTTTCATTTTGGATAGAAGATTGTTTAAAAGGACTTAATCGGGTCAACAAATCAACAGAAATTGGGTGGAGGAGACTTCAGTGGAGCAAATTGACCATTCAAAGAAATTTGTTAGCTCTTGCTCGGTTTGGCCCAAGTTTTTATTATATTTGTTATTTAGGGTAAACTACATCGAATGTCACTGAACTTTAGGCTATGTATTGTTTTAACCATTGATCTTTAAATTACATTAATTTTAGTATCATATTTTAGTTTCTGGATAATTAGGGTCGTTAAATTGTTAATGCCGTGATCTCTTCCTTGTGAACTTTAGTTAATGCATCAGTTTTATCACTAAATTTTAAAATACTTCAACTTTATATAGTGAAATCATCAGTCGTCAATCATCAGTCGCTAATGTCGATTAATCTTCAAATTTTAGTTTGTATATCAATTTCATTGTTGTAGAAAAATCCTCCACTTCTCCAGTTGCTAATGTCGATTAATCTTCATCAATCATCAGTCGTCATTCACGTCAAGACTGAGATTAAAACATTCACATTTTACTCCTCTTTCTTCTGTCGAGATTGGTTTTTGATGAGAATCCATCTAAAGGTTCAATGATCTAATACTCTGAATCTCTGATCTCCTCCAACAATCGTCCCATGAGGCCAGTTTTAATTGTTCATCTTCTTGAAAGAATACTTCTCACTATTTGAATTTTTGAACAAACATCTTAAAAAATCTCCCAAATCCCAAAAAAATAGTTTTTTTTTTGTTTAATTACATGAGTTTTGAATAGATTTTGAGAAAATTTAAACCGATAAAGTGGTAGAGGAAGAGACGAGTTCATCGATATCCAAGTTAACCAGAAAAGACGTTGAAGAATAAAGATTTCGAATGACTAAAAATGGGTAAAAAAAATCCTAACTTTGATGAAGAAGATGGTGAGGTGAAATTTTTTCTTTCGTGCTTCTACTTTAGCCAATGACAGGGCCAAATTGTCGCATCATTCGATTGTTAGTGGTTTAACAACTTACTATTTTAATTGAATCAAAGACTAAAATTTAGAGTTATAATTGAATCAGATTAAAGTTGATTGATAAAATTAATATCAATCCTAAAATTCAATGGTATTGTTATTTAATATTTAATATTTAAATCTTTTTTAGTTAAACCTTCCAATTCAACTTCATCTAGTCCCACTAAATCAGATCAATTGAATTTATAATTCAATGTTGTCGCCAATTGAACATTTATTAAATCAAGATGTATGGATAATACATTGAGGTGATATTATTAGGGATGGCAATGGGTCGGGTCGGGTCGGGTTTTTGGGCCACCCGACCCGACCCGAGAAGAAATGGTTTTTCACCCGTGACCCGACCCGACCCGACGAAATTAAGGTTTCACCCGACCCGACCCGACCCGAATATATGACTTATAAACCCGACCCGACCCGACCCGACCCGAAATAATAATAAAAAAAAATTTATTCAATGAAAACAGTGACTTAATTGAAAAAAATTATATATGAAGGGACATTATTGTAATTATTCCTAAATATATAAGATAAAATTATATATATTTTTCGGGTCGGGTCGGGTCGGATTTTTTTCACCCTAAACCCGACCCGACCCGAACCCGAAATTTTTTTAAAAAAATCCGACCCGATCAGGTCGGGTCGGGTCGGAATCCGTCAGATTCGGGTTGAGTTGCCATCCCTAGATATTATTGACGAGAGAGAAAATAAATACAAAACTAATTAAAACAAGGGTAAACTACATCATTAGTCACTAATTTATTGTTTCTTTTCTATTTTGACACCGAGTTATATTTTAATAATAATGTCTCTAACCTTACATTTTTATGCTTGGATCGAATCATCTCATAGATTTTATGATAATTTGATTTTAATTAATCTTCCATAAACATAACCAAAGAGGAAGAATGAATCAAATTCCGATACTTTAACCGGTGCTGTACTGTTTTTCTATGCAGCCCCACTATGCCCTGTAGTAGAAGTAGAACCACCTTATGAAGTAGCAGACAAATTTGGTTGTAAAGAATCATGTGGGGATGTTGAAATTCCATTCCCAATTGGAATTCAAGTGGGATGTTACAAGAGTAAATGGTTCAGAGTAACTTGCAACAGAACTGCTGATGGGGAGAAACCTTTCATCAGTAACATCAATATGCAACTTCTCAATGTTTCATTTTACGATGGCACGGTTATTGCCAACAATTCAATAATTTATTCTGATTGCCCTGGAAGAGATCGGAAAAATAATGGGGTTAGTGCCATTGGTAACCTAGGAGGCACCCCATTTTCTTCTCGCATATCTTCAACAGGTTCATGTCTGTAGATTGTGGTAATTTGGCTACTTTTCTACGTAGCTCGACTCATGGTACTCGTATTCATGGTTGCAAGCAACCTGCTTGTTGCAATACTATGACTTCAACTGTTAGTTGCTCCACTAATACTCCCCCGGGTCTCAGTTCTTTTGATGCAAACATCACACGAGGGCTGTGTGTGTTGGGAGAAGAATCGGGCACCCTTTGTAGCCCTGATGGTCGATATTGTCGGACAAGCTTGAGCCAAAGGCATCTATGTGTTTGCACCTCGGATAACTTTAAGGACTACGATTACCTTTCCACTGATGCATGCCAAGGTATCACATTAAAACTTTCATTTGTTTTGATATTTCTTAAATAACTTTTTCTAACTCTCGAGTTCATTTCATAAACCACAGAGGCCGGTAAATGTGTGGATATGAAATATAAGAACTGTTTTATGCTTGGCTTGAATGCTCCCGGCAACAATTGGTCTTCACGTCCTGCTTGATACGAATACTTGAGCTTGGAAGATATGTGCATGGCCTAAGATTTTAGTAATTCATCAGAGTCCTTGAAGACAAGGATCAAAAATCTCAGAATTTTCCGGTCATTAAATTTAGTTGGCATAAAATATTCCATTATAGGTACGTGATAAATTTAGTTGGCATATAAAATTCTTATCTAATTTTTAACAAAATAGTCATTTCAGCTTATAATTTTTAGAACACTTGAGCTCCGACATCTATTTTGAGACAAAATGAATTTTGGTTAGATAAAAATCGTTGATTGAACAGTCAACACATGTTGCCGATGTGATAAGTTTTAAGTGTCCAAAATATTGTGTTATCATTTATGAACAAATAACATATGTCACATCATCAATTTGGACACATAAGACTTGTTACGTCAGTGATAAGTGTTGATAGTTGGTCAATTAACAGTTTTCATCTAATCAAGTGACATTTTTCCTCAAATTGAAACGTTGGGATAAAGTGTTCCAAAAAAAGAATATGATCTAAAGTGATTAGTTAAAGGATATTTTTCAGGCATATTGACAAAATTTACCTCCCAATGTATGCACACTACAACAAAATAGGTTATTAGCGGCGTTTTAAAAGAAAACACGACTAAATTTGAACATAACGCGATATTTATGGGTAGAAAACCCCAAAATAAAAACATTAGCAACTTTATTGATAGAGTGAGACAATAGTCATGCACCTTTAGTGGTGTTTTTAAGAAAAACGAAGCTATTGACTAATATAAGGTGGGGTTTATTGGTAAATCTTACTACTAACGCGTATTCTAGTGGCGTTTTTATATAAAAAAAAGGCCACAATAGTACAGACCTTTAACCAACCGGGTTTCAAATCCATAATATTTTCATTGCCATTTTCCTAATTTTCTAACTCTAGTGCCCATCAATCAAAGTGAAGCCACCACCGTGCAGCCATCACCACAAGTGCAGCATCACGCGGTCGTCACTAGCTTCCGGTTACCAACTGCAAACCATCAGGTATGTCCATTTTCGTTCTTTATTTATGAAACAAAAATATAGCTATCAGGCCATCTCCGTCGCACACTGCCCAGATTTAGTTTGGGAATAGGCTCTCGCTTCATAAAAACCCATTTCCTAAGAACGTCAGTCACCGCCGATTCTGCTGTTGTTTGCTTTATGACATAGAAACCCATTTCCTAATAAGAAACCTAGCTTTGCTTCACAAAAGCCATAGGAAGTTAACTCACTTTTTTTTCATAGTTAAAACTGGATTAGGATTCTGATTTGAAATTCAATCTTGTTGCCGTTTGCTGCTGTTGTCGTTTGTTTCTGTTTGAAATTCAATCTTGTTGGATTCTGATTCTGATTTGAACTCGACTCACTTGTAACCATTTCAACTTTCAATTAACTTTTAATTTTCACTGCTGTTGTTTTTCTTTTAATTTTTGTTTGATTTTATGGATTGGATTTTGTTTTGTTTTTCTTTTAATTTTGTTTATATTTGTTAAAGCTCGTGTCTTCCCTATGTCAAACCAAACTTGTGTTTCCAAGTTACATTGAGGTCTGTTAATAGAATATGAAGGGGACACTTACAGGATGATTGTATGCTAAAACCTAATCACTTGTTGTCCGGTAACAATAGTATGTTAATAGAATATTAGTGATGGATAGTTATTCAGATTTTCAAAATTTTAAATAAAAAATATTATAAAATTAAGTCTATTTCTAATATTTCCTAATTGTTAACCTTGATAGGTCTACTTCTAATCTATTTAATTGATTTCACTAAAGCATTGAACTGAGACCTTGTTTCTTAGTTGCTTTAGTACGAACTAGAATTAATAATGTTAACTTTCTCTATAGTATCAACAATTAACATTTGACATGGATATTTCAGAAATATAAAATTGATAAGAGTTGGATAAATTTGTCAAAGGTAAACGACGACTATTTTATAAATACAAGTGAAACAAATATGATTATTTGCCCTTGTAAAGTGTGTGTTAACATTAATTGACACATTCGTGAAGTTGTTTGCAAGCATCTAATTGTTGAAGACTTTGTTCTGGGCTATAAAGTGGATATTTAATGGAGAGATTACGCCTCATAGATCTTCTTCCACGAGTAGTTTGACTTATCATCATTATTATTTTCATCATTGATATGAGAGAGAAGATGACATGGAGGGTATGTGTTGAGTTTGTTACAAACTTAGTTGTGCAACGGAGTTAGTTTGTTATAGGAGCAGTTATTAGTTTGTTAGTGTTGTATTTGATTATATAAATATTAAGTGTACAAGTTTATTATTCAATGAAATCAAGTATTTTTTTCGTTTCTTTAGTCTTAACATGGTATCAGATTAGGTCGCGATCCATATTCGTTTTTGGGCCTCTTGGAGATTGTTTTTTGCTTTTGGGACATAATTCTTTTTTACGGTTTTTTTCTGTTCTCTCTTTCATTTTCCCCCGAAATCTTTCTGATTAGGTTCAGGTTTTGTTTTGTGCGGTGCCTTCCGATTATGAAATTCTTGATTTCAACCATCCTGTTTATCTTCATCTTTCCGATACCCCAGGCACGATGTTGGTTTCTCAGTCTTTAACTGGTATTGAGAACAATGGGGTATGGAGTCGCTCCATGCGTATTGCTTTGCTCACGAAGAACAAAGTTAGGATCATCGATGGTTCTTGTCAGCGGAGCTCTATTCCAGAGGCTTTGAGGGCACAGTGGGATCGATGTAACACTGTCAAGCTTTATTGGATCTTGAATTCGGTCAGTAAGGAGCGCTCTGTGGGTATTGTCTTTGCTTCTAGTGCGGCGTTGGTCTGGCAAGATCTTCAGGAGCATTTCAATAAGGTGGATGGGTCTCGAATATTTTTTTTTGCACCGCGAGATTGGTATGATTTGTCAGGGTGAGTCCACTGTATGTGCTTATTTTACTCATCTAAAATTGTTTTGGGATGAGTATGAAGCTCTTATTCCATTTGTCTCGTGTGAGTGTGAGGTTTCACAGAGAAATTTGGAACATCTGGTGCAACAGAAACTCTTTCAGTTTTTGATGGGCTTGAGTGAGAGTTATGCTGCGATTAGGAGTCAATTTCTAATCATATAGTGGCTTTCTTCGGTCAACAGAGCTTACTCGATGATTGATCAGGAGGAGTCTCAACGATCTCACCTTTCTTCTATTGTTCATGAGGCTACAGCTTTGTTTTCGAGTTCATTTAAGGGGTCTGGTTCTGATGGCGTCGCTTCACAGGGACTTGTGATTACTGTCATGTTCGTGGTCACAAGAAAGATCAGTGTTACCGGCTAATTGAATTTCCTCCTGGTTATAAGTCTTCGAGGAAAAAGGGAGGTCAATCTTCTGTGGTTGTAAGTTCTGTTTTACCGATTTCTAGAGGTAATGGTGATTCGCAATTTGCCTCCTTGGCCTCTACGTTTAGTCGGGATCAGTATGATCAAATTCTGCAGTTACTAAATCAACCCCCTTCAGTTTCCTCGTTTGTTAACACTGCAAGTATACTTCATCTTAAGAAACTACTGTAACACATGAAAAGCAAAGAATACTGCTGAAAAAATGATCTACATTTTCACATGAACCTCTACATTATTTATACACTGAAGTCAGTTAGTTGGCCTAACAACCTAGCTAACAACCTGGTAACAACTTAACCGTATCACGTGCACATACTGAATAGGATATCAGAATACAAAATAGTCTAATATTCTTCCTACTCTTCTTTGCCATCTTCTTCAAACAAATGATCCAGACACCACACCAACTTTGCTTCGAAAATCTTCAAATACAGCCTTCGACAGAGGCTTAGTGAAACCATCTGCAAGCTGATGCGGTGCAGGAACATAGTTAACCCGCATTTGTCCAAACGCAACCTTCTCCCGAACAAAGTGAACGTCCAAGTCAATATGCTTCGACTGAGTATGATAAACCAGATTGGCACTCAACGCCACAGCGCCCGTATTATCGCACCATATAACCGGTTCCTGTCGCGGGGTTACTCCAAGATCAGCAAGTAATGCACTTACCCAGGTAACTTCTGCTGCGGTGTCGACAACACATTTGTATTCTTCTTCCATCGTTAAACGCGACACAGTTTTTTGCTTCTTGGAGCTCCATGTAACAAGACAAGAACCAACGAAGACACCATATCCAGAAACTGATCGACGATCGTCTATATTAGCACCCAAATCAGCATCAGTAAATGCAAAAATCATCAACCCAACATCACCCAATGCGAACAGCAACCCATAGTCAACAGTACCAGCCAAGTATCTAAGTATTAGCTTAACAGCAACCATATGCGCTTCACGTGGAGCATGTATAAACTGTGCAACTCTTCCAACACTATATTTTAGATCAGGACATGTGTGACACACATAAAGTAAAGACCCAACAATGCTGCGATATTCAGTAGCATCGGTTAGCAACTTCCCCTCATCTGCCGAGAGCTTGGAAGCTAGAATCATTGGCGTGGAACAAGCAGCCGCGCCCTTCATTCCTGTTTTTGTAAGAAGCTCCAATACAAACTTCTTCTGACATAACACAATCGAACCATAAGAGCGAAGTACCTCAATTCCCAAAAAAAACTTAAGGGAACCAAGATCTTTAAGAGAGAATCGGGCACTAAGGAGTTGCACTACATCTTGAATGGAATTAGACGATTGTCCAGGAATGACAATGTCGTCAACATACACGAGCACATAAATGTCACCATCATCCTGTCTAGAAATAAAGAGCGATGGATCAGCTCACGAAGCAATAAAACCTATCTGAACTAGGTTGGCTCGAAGCTTTGCATGCCAGTTACGTGGAGCTTGGCGAAGACCGTAAAGAGCCCGCTGAAGTTTGCACACAAGAGGCGTTCCATCATCGGCAACATGCTCGAAGCCTGGTGGTTGCTCCATGAACACAACCTCATACAAATCTCCGTTAAGAAATGCGTTATTCACATCTACATGCCTTAACTCCCAATCCTTTGATACAGCTAAGGCCAACACAACATTAAAGGTTGAGAATTTCAAAACGGGGCTGAACGTATCTATGAAATCATAACCCGGAACCTGTGAGTAACCTTTCGCGACAAGGCGTGCTTTGTACCGGTTGACAGAACCATCCGAATTACGCGTAAGTTTGAACAACCACTTGCAACCAACAGGAATGCGACCGGCAGGAAGTTTAACCAACGACCATGTGTTATTCTTAAGGAGAGCATCATACTCCGATTGCACAACTTTTTTCTAATGAGCCGATTGCATGGCTTCTTGCACAGTAGAAGGTATTTCAGCTTCAAAATAGCTTGAGTATGTCTTTGGCTTAAACACTCCACATTTGCTGCTCGTCAACATAGAATGTGAATTATGTGTCGGCTACACTGATGATGTACTTGCATGTTCAGGCTGCCTCGTACTCACACTCAAATCAATAGGCATGGAACCTGATTCGATATCATGTTCATCTGAAGCTTCAGCAACGTCCGAAGACTCATCAGGTAAACCAGTGTCAACAGGAGAAGGAGCAGCAAAATGAGGTTGACACGTAACCTCATCAATAGCTCCTTCATGCACAATTCCCTCTCCAGTAATTGAACTAGTCCCATGCTGCCATTTTCGAGGATCACCAGTAATAGGAATTGCCTGCGACCGGAACATATTGCTTGGGGTGGTTGAGAGGTTTGAATATTTTCCTGCAAAATGGAAAACCTCCTCATTAAACACCACATGACGGGATATATAAACACGACCATCATCTGCAAGGCACTGAAAACCCTTGTGTTGTGGTCTAAAACCCAGATTTGTACACGACTGAGACCGAAATAATAATTTATAATTCTAAAACGGTCTCAAATGCAGAAAACATTGACACCCGAAAACCTTTAGAGAAGAGTAATCAGGCATTTTTTTTGTAGAGTTTTTCAAACGGAGTTATCCCATCAAGGACCTTTGTAGGAAGTCGATTAATTAGGTGAGCTGCAGTCACCATAGCATAGGACCAATCTTTCATAGGTAAGGATGCTTGAGCTAGTAACACAAGACCAAGCTCAACAATATGGCGATGCTTGCGTTCTGCAACGCTATTTTGCTCCGACGTGTGCGGGCAGGAACTATCCCGGACTTGGCAAGCACGGATGAGATAGAACGATACTCACCACCCCAATCTGACTGAAAAGCCTTAATTGTGACTCCAAACTGATTTGTTACTAGCTGTTGAAACAATTAAAAAGCCAAGCTTGTGACTTATCTTTAAGTAAATAGAGCCATGTGTGCCGAGTAAACGCATCAACAAAGGATATATAATAACGAAATCCATTTGACACAACATGTGGAGGTCTCCACAAATCAGAAAAAATGAGTTCAAAGGGAGCAGAATACTGAATATTAGATTGAGTAAACGGCAATTTGTGGCTCTTGCCCATAAAGCATACCACACAATTTTTATTAATTTCTGAATCAAGCTTTACACCAAGTTCCTTAGCAACTTTATTTAACGCAAAGCTAGCATGATGTCCTAAACAGCGATGCCATAGCTCGGACAACGACGAATCAGCCGCAACCAAATTAGCTGAAGCACCAGAAATGTCTTTACTTTGATCATCAAGAGCAAACGTATATAAGCCACCATCCATTCTTCCACGCAAAAGAACCTCTTTAGTTGACTCATATCGAACATAACACGTCGCAGCATGAAACTCAATGTAAATAGCATTGTCCCTAGCAAGCTTAGAGACCGAAAGCAAATTCTTTGTTATGCTAGGCACATGCAATAAATCGTTCAATAACAAGGCTCGAGAAGAAGTAGAAGGCAGAACCGAACTACCAATAGAACGAATATCAAGTGAGACGCCATTACCGACAGTGAGTTTACCTGGACCTCTAAACTCTGTCGGGCTCGATACTTTGGTAGCATCAGGCGTAAGATGATGCGTTGCACCGGAGTCTACAACCCAGTGTTGCTCGCCAGAGTTAGAAATTATATTAGCTTGTGATTGACCAGCTGCCTGAGAGCACCCTTTACAAAACATACAACTCGGATTAGAGGATTTAGCAGTATAATGCACGGTAGCAGACTGACCTTTATTGGATCAAGAATCAGACGTAACACATGTAAAATCTTCATCATATCGATACCAGCATCGATCGACCAAGTGGCCAAGTTTGCCACACAGCTGGCATTGAATCCAAGGTCTACCTCGACCATGGCCCCCAGCTCTGGATGCAGATGACGATCGAACCGACCTTGATTCATGCCGATCTCAATCAGAAGAGTCACGAACCACTTCACGTTGAGCAAGATGTGCGCTCATAGGAAGAGATTCCAGTTGGTCATCAAAGCCGGCAAGTTGCGCCTCAGCATCGAGGAGCATCATATAAAGATCGTCTAATGATAGTGTATCCTTTATGGTCGTAATAACCGCCATAAACAATTGGTATTCCCGGGGTAAACCTTTCAGAATACTGGCAACATGACCAACGTGAGAAACGGCATAACCACACGAAGCAAACGCATCGCAGATCTCTTTCACGCGTGTAAGGTAAACACGCATATTGTCGTTCCCTTTCTTCAACGACTGCATCTTGCAGCGCAAGCTCATTACAGCAGTCGTAAATCTATTGGCAAAGAGCTGTAGCACCATATTCCAGATCGCCGCAGCCGATTCAGCACCAACGAACTGTGGAAGGAGATGAGGACTGATGGTAGAGAGGAGCCACGACGCCAACGCACTGTCCTGTGCTACAAAATCCTCAAAGGCCTCATTGACACTTACTTCGCCGTTAGCATCAAGAATCGTTTCCGGTTGTGGCATCAAGGCACCAGTCAATAAACGCTCCATACGATGGCTACGGACAGTAAGCAGAATTTGCTGCTTCCAGAGCAGAAAATTCATCTCGTCGAGGACTACATTAACCTTCTTGTGCGAGAAACCCTTGGAGAACTCCATGACAGGCGAGCAGCAACGGAAGCTCAGGCAAGAAACCCAAGATCGACGGCGAAAGATACCATCTTAAGAAACTACTGTAACACGTGAAAAGCAAAGAATACTGCTGAAAAAATGATCTGCATTTTCACATGAACCTCTACATTATTTATACACTGAAGTCAGTTAGTTAGCCTAACAACCTAGCTAACAACCTGGCAACAACTTAACCGTATCACGTGCACATGCTGAAGAGGATATCAGAATACAAAATAGTCTAATACTTCATGATAATTCTGCTTATGCTAATACTTCATTTTGTTGTATAATAGTCACAAGTGCCACAGATCATATATTATGTGATTTTCAGAGCTTGGTCAATCATGTCCCTTGTGTTTTTTCCCGCCTTATTCACTTACTAGATGGTAAAACAGTACCTGTTAAACATCTTGGTTCTTATGAGTTTTTCCCTGGCTAATTTCTTACTAATGTGCTTCATGTACCTTCCTTTCATCATAACCTACTTTCAGTTTCTAGATGGACTAAAGACCTAAATTGTAATCTCATTTTTACCCTGATTTTTGCCTTTAACATGATCTCTTAGGTGGAAGGATGAAGGGGATAGGTAGGCAAGTCAAAGGGTTATATTTTTTTCGAGTCTTCAGCAAGTGCAATGGGTTTGTCTTTTAAAGCTTTAGCTTTGTTAGATTCTTTTTCAAAAAGTGTTGAGTCTCATTTGTCTAGTTCTATTGTTGTTGTTGATTGTAATTCTGATTTGGTTGTTTGTTTATCTAATTCCAAGAGTAATTCTACATGTACTTGGCATGCTTGTCTTGCGCATGCTGCTCTGTCTAAGATAAATAAAGTGGTTTTTTTGCATGATGTTTCTTTTGATTCTGATTCTATTCATAAGTGTGTTGTGTGTCCTTTAGTCAAACAAACACGTTTACCATTTCCTATCAGTTTTTCTCGGTGAAAAGAACCTTTTCAGCTCATTCATTTGGATTTATGGGGCCCCTTACCGTTTTTCCACTCATAGTGGGTGAAAGTATTTTCTCACAATTGTTGATGATTGTACTAGGTATATTTGGGTTTATCTTTTGAAAAATAAGAGTGATGACATTCTCTGTTTAAAACAGCTCTTGTTGATGGTTAAAAACCAGTTTTTAGTTACTGTTAATCTAATTAGAAGTGACAATGGTTGAGTTTTTCAGTACAGAATGCAACAAATTTTTTTCTTCCCTAGAGATTGTCCATCAAAATTACTGTGTTCATACCCCCAACAGAATGGGGTTGCTGAGAGAAAACATAGACATATCTTAGAACTAGCCAGAGCCTTGTGTTTTCATTCTAGGGTTCCCATAAAATTTTTTGGGAATGTCTTATTTGCTTGTTACCTTATAAATATACTCCCCACTGCTGTGTTAGGCTGGAAATCTCCTTTTGAGTTGTTTTTAATAAACCCCCGAATTTGTCCCATCTTTGAATTTTTGGATGCCTGTGTTATACTACAAAACCCAACTACAAAGACAAATTATCTTCTAAAGCTACACCTTCTGTTTTTCTTGGTTATTCTAGCAGTAAAAAAAGGGGACATTTTGTTTGATCTCTTTACTAAAGTCTTGTTTGTTAATTGTGATGTCATCTTTCATGAAAATGTCTTTCCCTTTTATTTTACCTCTTCAGAGTCTTATTGGTTTTTTCCTTCCTAATCTTGTATCCACGTACTCCACAGAATCATATCAAAGGTCCTCTGTTTCTGAACATGAGAGTGTTTCTGAACCATTGCCACCTGTTGCTGACATTGTGCCTCCTCCTGTTTCTGTTGTTGAACCTTTTCGGTCTGTTCAGTCATCTTTTAGAGTTTCTAGACCTCCTAATTGGTTGCATGACTCCAATCTTGCCAGTCCACTTCCCCTTGAAGTCAATATCCCATTTCTAAATATCTTTCTTATTCTCATTTACCTGTCATTACACAATCCTATATTCTTTCTTTTTCCCAAGATTTTGAACCCCAAACTTATGATGAGGCCAAAGTTGATCCGAGATGTATATAAGCCATGGCAGAGGAGATTCATGCTCCGGAATTAAAAAATACTTCGACTATGGTACCTTTGCCTCCTAGCAAGGTGTGTATTGGTTGTAAGTAGGGTTTTCGGGTTAAGTACAAAGCTTCTGGAGGGGTGGAGAGGTTTAAGGCCCAACTTGTTGCCAAGGATTATAATCAGTAGGAAGAAATTGACTTTGTGGAGACTTTTTCTCCTGTTGTTAAAATGACTACGGTTTGTTAGGTTTTGGCCCTTGCCTCTATTTTTTATTGGCCATTGTGGCAAACAGATGTGCATAATGCTTTCCTACAAGGAGATTTGTTTGACGAGGTTTATATGCAGATTCCATAAGGCTTTTGTAGTCATGGGGAGAATGTAGTTTATAGACTACAAAAATCTTTGTATGGTTTGAAATAAGCGTCGAGGCAGTGAAGTGCAAAGTTAACTGAGGCATTACTTGCGATTGGTTTTTTCAGAGCAAACACGATTACTCATTATTCACACAAAGACAAAGATAAAAAATTGTTCTGGTTTTGGTTTATGTTGATGATCTACTGATTACCGGGAATGATGGTAAAATGATTGGTGAACTCAAAGTTGCTTTACTCAAAAGGTTTAAGATGAAGGACTTAGGTGATTTAAAGTACTTTCTTGGACTTGAAATTCTAGATCAAAAGATGGAATTTTATTGAATCAACGCAAATATGCTCTCGTGCTGATTCAAGATTCAGGAATGAGTGGAGCAAAACATGTTGTTACACCTTTAGAGAATAATAGTAGGTTTACCACTATTGAATCTGATGTGCATTAGCAGCAAGGGGGATATGAAGATTTGTGTGATAAAACAAATTATCAAAGACTGATTGGTATGCTTTTGTACTTAACAAACACAAGGCCTGACACTGCATACCGAGTACAATACCTCAACCAATTTATGCTTCAGCCAAAGAAGGAGTATGAAGAGGCAGCCTTGAGGATTGTGAAATATATAAAGAAGAATCATTGTCAAGGTATTCTGATGAAGGTAACAAGTAAATGTGAGTTTATGGCAAATTGCGATTCAGATTGGGCAGCGTGCCTGATGATTAGAAGGTTTGTTACTGGGTATTGTGTAAAATTGGGGAGTCTTTAATCTCTGGGAAATAAAAAAAAACTAATGTTGTTAGATCCTCAGCTGAAGCTGAGTATAGGAGCATGGCAATAAATATGTTTGAGATTGTGTGGCTAAGTGGTTTGCTTGAAGAGCTTGGAATAAAAAGATCTCAACTAGTTAGGCTTATGAGCGATAGTAAGGCTGCTTTGCAGATTACTTCAAATCCAGTTTTCCATGAGAGAACAAAACATATAGAGATAGTTTGCCATTTTTTCAGAGAAAAAAATCCGAAAAAACCTGATTTGAATTGAACATGTAGCCTCAGCAGAGCAAGAAGCATATATTTTTACCTAGGGTTTGGGAGCAAACCAACACAACTATTTGATGTCCAAGATGGGAGTAAAAGATGTTTACTTAGTTGTGCAATGTAGGTTAGTTTGTTATAGGAGCAATTATTAGTTTGCTAGTGTTGTATTTATTATATAAATATGCAAGTGTACATGTTTATTATACAATGAAATCAAGTATTTTTTTTCATTTATTTAGTCTTAACGGTATGTTGTGAAATGTATTTAATATGTACAATCATCATCAATCTGTTAGAGAAGATGATTGTATTATTGATTTCACCGAGATGGAAAGAAGTGGATGTGATGAGGAGCCAAATGGAGACGCGACAAAGTTTAACAAGTTGATTAATGAAATATTTCAATAACTTTATGAGGGATCAAAATGTTTGGGAGAGTGAACCAGTAACTCTTTTACGCGGTTATTATAGTTTTTGAGGGAAATGTTTCCTTTTGTAAAAATCCCCCAATCATGTAAATATTTGAAGAAAATGATAAAAGATTTGAGCTTTGGTTATGAGAAAATTCAAAGTTGTCCGAATGATTGCATGTTGTACTGAGGTGATTGAAAAAACACCGAGTCATGTCATGTATGTAGAAAATCTCATTGGATGAATGAAGACGTGGAAAATATGAGCGAGGAGGAAGTTGAAGCACGATCAAGAAAGAAGCCAGTAAAGATTATGTGGTATTTTCCTTGGCTTCAAAGACTTTTTTGTCTTCAAAGACTTTTTATGTTACTATAATACTGACTTTATAAGTCATGTAAATTTCAAATTGTAGGACAGAGAGCACATTGGTATTGCTAGCAAACGACAATAAAAGTGTACTCATAGTTGGATCGAAGAGCTTTGCTGGTGTAGCTCATGACGAGGTATTCTGTTTTTAATTATGATTATTCACATAGTGATTTTAAGTTGGTAGCACATAATGGACATTTTTCATATTTTTTATTATTTTTTGTAAGTATTAATTTATATTCTACATTGTAGGATATTACGTCAGGCAATAGAGTTGGACAACTAAAGCTCTTCAAAATGACATATATAAAAAAAATATAGTTCTCATATGGTTCCTAAAACTGCAAAAGTTATGGTATATTTATTGGACATAAAATTTGAGTTATATTATACGTATATTTATAGAATAACATTTTTATTTTAAATAATGTTAAAATTCGTTCTACTTTCTTAATTGATTATTAAGAAAAATTGATTGATAAAAGGGTGGAATATGAAACTACAGCTTCATCTCATGGTTCTATTAGTATAGACGAGATTGAAAATCAAGTTATTGCTGAAGTTTTCGATCCTGGAAGATATGATCGAGTTCGGTGTCAGGGATCATTCGTTACCCCCAACCAAATATTTTGGATCTAGCTCGTTTCAGTTCATGTCATCACACAGTTAGTCTTTCCAATCAGAAGTTAATCTATTAAAACAATAGTTGAGTCAAGTGGATGAGAAACTTGCTCAAATGAAAGCTGAAGCTGAAAGAAGAGAAGTTGAGATAGAAGCGAAAGAAGCATAGAGAGAGAGAAGCGAGAGAAACATAGATAAAAGTAATATTTTAGAAAATATATGAAGAACTTCAAAATCAACTTGAAGCTATGAAGCAGCAGAATCAAGCGCGAAATTTACCATCGTAGGTAATTTCTAGGTTAATGCTTTGTTTATTCTATTGAACAATGTTGAACTACATTACATTACACTTGGATGTTTGTAAACTTTGATTTATTCCTGTCTTTAACTATTTTTACTAAATTCAATTCATAATTAAATTTTAAAGTTATTGGATATTGTTACAAGTTAAATTTAGATAATATAGAGTAGGAAAAAATATTTGAAAAATCAGTTTCTATTAGTGACATTTTAGGATGAAAAACTCCACTAATGGAGTACATACTTAGCGGTGTTTGTGTGGACCAACACCACTATATACATAATTATTTGCGTCTAAATAACCAACCTTTTGCGATCTTTGTATCCCAAAAACGTTGCTACATATCATGACATTTAACGACGTTTGAGATACAAACTAGACTTTTTGCGATATTTGTTAACTTAAAACGTAGCTAATAGTTGTGGCATTTGTTTTAGCGGCGCTTCTTGTGGCATAGTTTTTTGGGTCGGAAGGATTTTTAACGACTCTTTGAAACGTGACTTGTTCTGCTGTAGTGACACAAATGATCACTTAGTCCTATATTTTTTAGATCACCTTAATCCACAATGTTTTAAATTTTTGTCAAAACAAAACATGTTGGATGAAAATCATTAGTTGACTAACAGTCAACATATATTACTATCGTGACATTTTCACATATGTTCAATTGTTGGTGCGGTGTGTGCGGCGTCACCTAGAGTTGAACTTTTTTCTACTGTGATGGAGAATTCCTTACTCGACATTGATGATCCAATGGTATGGTGATGAACGATGGTCTCGAAGAAGAGATTGTAGCAGTTGCTAAGCTAGCAAAGAGGTGCTTGAATCTTAATGGAAAGAGAAGACCCACAATGAAAGAAGCTGCTAAGGAGTTTGAGCGGATTAGATCCTCTGAAGAAGCTAATGTCATTGAACAAACTACAGATGAAGATTCTGATATAGAGGACAACATAATCGAACTTTCTACCACTACATATTCAGTGTCCGATTCAGTCTGGTTAGTTTCAAAAGGTACTTGTTGTGCGTTTTCTTTTGAACTTCACGCGTTTAGTTAAGCTTAAGGTGCGTAGTTAATAATTGGTTAGAGAAGACAGACAATTTGCAGTTTGTAGAGAGAAAGTTTAACATTATGCTCTCATTGATTTGGAGCAAATTTACATCACACCGACAAGGAAAACGTCAAAGATAAATCCTAGGACAGTCTCTAAGTTCACTTTCCGGGGACAAAGTTGGTGGCGTAAGACCAGGCGTTGTTGTTGACTGGGTCGGCAAGGTGGTCAGCCAAGTTCTCGAGTGGTCCTTTTCCGGTGACGATGGCTTGGACGAAGAATCCAAACATGGAGAACATGGCCAATCTGCCGTTCTTGATCTCCTTGACCTTGAGCTCGGCGAATGCCTCTGGGTCATCAGCAAGACCCAGTGGGTCAAAGCTGCCACCTGGGTACAACGGGTCAGTCACCTCACCCAGAGGACCACCGGCAATGCGGTAACCTTCGACAGCTCCCATCAAGATAACTTGGCATGCCCATATGGCCAAGATGCTCTGGGCGTGGATCAAGCTTGGGTTTCCCAAGTAGTCAAGTCCTCCCTCGCTGAAGATCTGAGAACCGGCCTTGAACCAGACGGCTTCGCCGAACTTGACTCCGTTCCTGGCCAGAAGCTCAGGGAAAACACATCCGAGAGCTCCCAGCATGGCCCATCTGCAGTGGATGACTTCGAGTTCACGGTTCTTAGCAAAGGTCTCAGGGTCGGCGGAAAGTCCAGCAGTGTCCCAACCATAGTCACCTGGAAACTCTCCGGTCAAGTAGGATGGAGGGTCACCGGAGAGTGGACCCAAGTACAAAACTCTGTCGGGACCGTACCACGGGCTTCCAGAAGCTGCAGGCTTGGTGGCGCCTTTCCTCATGGAAACACGGCCATTGCCCTGGATTTCAGGGGCGGAAGGATACAGCTTGACAGCCTTTCCGGCGAATGAAGGAGAAGAGAGAGCCATGGTTGTCGCTGCCATTGTACTATTGAAAGTGATAAGCAGTGAAAGATGAAGAGATGGTAGTTTTGCTTGGACGGGTGGGGTATTAATATTGTTGTCCAAGGAAAGGGGTCCTTATCTTAGGAGATCGATATCCCAATTCCCATTGGTTTACAACATTTCGGAAGTCAGATTTTTTAATGTCTACTTGGCTGCATTTGCCCCACTTATCAAACCGTTGGATAATTTGGGTGAAGCCATTGTGATCAACAATCCGCAGCAATTTAAGTGTTCCTTATTGCTCCAATCATATTAGGCCACTTGTGGATATATCGGATAGCCCCATATCTGCTTGGAACAGACACACAGTACATCACAATCTGTTCTACTTAGCAAATGCAATAGTTTGCATTGCTTGCTCAGGAATTCTTGCAGGACAGCCATGTATTAATTTTATGGAAATGCATTTTCAATCAAAACTTGTTCCCACATCATATCTCAACAAATGAATTTCTCTCCTAAATGTTCTAGAGTAGGGTTATATCAATACTGATATAATTTTTTAGGCTAAATGATTGAAACAGTTTGGGTTCATTCAACGTGAGAATGGCCTTTACTACAAGAGAAATCATATTGGAATGAGGTTTTCCTTCTTGGGTGAATGTTATCACACTAAAACTTCGTTTTCATTAGAAACATCTATCTTTCAAGCCATTTCTATTGTGACTTGCACGATTTTGATTCATTTACATAAAACTCTGAAGCTAGTTGTATTGAATCTGTAAAAAAAATCCAAATCAAGAGTGTTTACGTGTACTTGTGAAATTTATGGGGTTGAAGATATTTCTTTCAATCTTGTTTGTACGAGTATATATATCTCCCAACACCAAATAATACGACAACTGGCCTCTGATAGCAGTTTTCATTGATAATGTGATTTACATCGAGAATGACGAATTTATCTTCAAATAAATCTTGGGATATCTTATGAAAATCTTAGGAGTCGTCAAATATTTAGTGTAAATGAAGTATAGTAATTTCAAAAAGATTTGAACAGTTATCTTTGAGAAATCTAGATCACAAGCGTCATTTTACTCACCAAAATAAAGTAAATCTCTTCGAAAATAAAATAAATAAATGGAAAATAGAACAGTGGAAGAGGGTCAATCCACAGGAAAATTTGAAATCTCTGATTCAAAAGTACTCTAATTTTAATCCCATAAGCTGTTGTAAAAGCAAATAAAAATAAAAGGGATTGACGTGATTGAGATGAAATGAATGAAAGCAAACTAAAGACTAAGTAACTCAAATAAAATGAAAGGAAACAGTAAATGAAAATAAGTTGAGAAAGATCAATGAAAAAGATCGCCTTGAGCTATCTTTGTTTCAATTCCATTGATCATTGAAATTGATTTTTGCTCCAGGATTAATGTCGGTTATAGTCTACAAGGTCCAACCCATTGTAACTTGCCCTTCTCTCATGTAATTGATTTTCCCAAATCTATCTTCGAAAGATGATTCTTGAGTAGATTAACCACATCTATTGACATTAAAACATTCATATTAAAATCTAGAAAGGCCCGACTCGGATATTGTCTCATCGAGAATCAATTCCGATCTTGTTTTCCCTTAGCGGATCACCTCTAAGCATGTTCACAGGAAGTCAAAGTGTCACAGGCCGATCCTTCCTCCCAACAATACTTTCAAACAATATTCAGACCAACGTCGATTTTTTTGATTAAAAAATCTTAAAAATTTGTAAGTAAGGTCGATTGCCAAACTAATAAACCAAAAAATCAAGAATGTATCTCGATAGTAATTAAGTGTTGTTCAATTCTCACGTATGAAATTGATTCATTACTAGCTCTTGGCACGAGGAAATTAGTTAAGCATGATATTGATCATCATACTTAGCATGGATTTGTAAAATAAAATAACTTGAAAATGAAAAGAAAATTTAATTAAAATAAAAATGCTGAAAAATAAACAAAGTAAAAACAACATATGTTCAAGCCTTTACCCATGAAGGGTATTTATAGGCTCCATAAATCTAGAAATAACAAAATAAAATTCAAGATAATCTAAATAAAAATTCAAGTGTTTTCAAGAAATTGAAATCCTAAAATCTCTATCCAAAATCGTGCTGACTGGATATGCTTCCAGAACCTTTCAGTATCTTCTGTAATTTTGCCACATCAGCCCCACGTCGTGTCCATAGTCCCAGCCACGATCAGAAAAATAAAAAAAGTGTAAAATACATCCTTTTGCTACCAATTCCAGTAAGCTAATCACTGCACATAAAAATAAAAAAAATCAACCCAATTCAGTAATGAAAAATTCTTAAAGCATGTGAATTATCAAATAAAAAGTGTCAATCTCAAGCACTCAACAAATTCCCCCTCACTTGTCTCAAAATGCATCCAAGCCACAAGTTCTAGATTTCCATCATTCAATTTGACACTCTCAAGCAAGCAAAAGAGCATAAAAATAAGGACATTCATGCTCAAGTCTCAAAATCTCACAAAATGGGCTAAATAATCAAGCTAGGCAAAGAATTCAATTAACAAAATCAAGACATATGGCAAAAGGTCCTTAAATTAGTATTCTACTCATGCAATTAGTCTATCAAGCATGCTAAAAGTCAAGTATTCATATGAGCTTAAACGATCACAAGATGTTAAAGGCAAGCAACGAAAATGGTTCATTTCAATTACACATTCAACCAATTCAACCAAACATGCCATGAGACAAGTAAGACAAGCAAGACCAAATTTAATTCAACCTTTACCCCCTTACTTCATTGTATTCTCCCAATACGAAATAAATCAAAATTAAAGCATAAAGAGAAGAGTAAAGGAAACTCCCCATTATCAATGGTGACCGTAGCCACGGCCATGGTCGCGGCTAGGGCGAAGGTATGAGAGAATTTCTGTGATGTTCTCCTCAAGGGCATGAAACGTTCAAAAAAATTGGGCACTTGTTCTTGCGCATTCGAATGAGGTGAAGATGGAGAGCGAGGTGCTGCATTCTGACGAGTGAAGACCCGTTCGGTCCGTGGCATCATAACTCCCGATGGAACAATGTAAGGAGCTGACAAACAAGCTCATAGAGTCCAAACAACGCTCATATAATCCATCCATATAAAATGCATAAGTTTAATTAAAAATATCGAAATTAGCTATACGAGAGACTAAATGAGAAATATATGGACCAATTATAAAAGGTTGGTTGGATTGAATGACGATATAAAATTGCTTGGCGAACCAAAAATCGAGATTTATTTTTCTTCCGGTGAACATACACTAAAGGAAAAATAACTCAGTCTTACTTAAAATATCGGAGGAGTCATTCTGTCACGAGAAATTGTGCGCTAAAAAGCGATGGATGTAACGCAGAGCTAGGTTGTGGAGGTGAATTGCCTTCGTCGAGCGTGGGTTAAAAGGTTGAGTGCCAAAATCGGTAAGCATGGAGTACACCATATCCGCAACAAAATCATGTGGAATCTCAAATAAAGCGGTTAAATAATCTAGACTCGAGACGTTTGTCTCGAATCCCATAGCAAGATTAAAATCAGAGATAGACATATCAAATTGATTTCTGCCAAAACAGAAGGACACTACACTAGGAGACTCGACATTGATGAACTGAGCATGCGAAAATATGAAAGTGATTTATTTGTGAGTAAAGTGTCCGTCCAATAGTAGCAAAATAAGTAAAAAGAACATCCTAAATGTGCAAATTTTGAAGAGATTGCATTGGAATATACTTACATACTCGGAAAGGGTGGTGACAGATATCTTGAAAATGAACGATATGTTCATTTTCGAAGTGAATGAACCCCTTTAAGTTCTCCTCGGATGACACATCGTAGGTGTGGCCTTGCATATTGCGTTTTGAGTGTTCGGATGCCGGTGGTGGACTACTCGAAGACGATGGAACTGCGTTTTGTAACATCCTCAATACCGGGTTAGTGACCAAATTGTAAAATTTTAGAATTTGGTGATTAAAGTAGATTAGTTAAATAGTTTAATGATTTATTTGGAAATATTTCCTGAAAGTTGTTAGTAATTATCAAAGGAATTAAAGGGCAAAATGGTCATTTGACAAGAAAGATATTTTTCCCCTTTATATAAATGAATCACGTGGGGGGGAAGAGAGTTATCTTCTTCCTCTTGCTTTCTTCTTCTTCTCGTGTGCCAAGCTAGAGCAAAGGTGAGTTTTCTATTTTGTTTATTATTTGTTAATTTAAAGTTTGGGTTTTGATCATTAGATGATAACTAAGCTTAAGTTATCTTAAAATCAAAAGGTAAAGGAGTTAGAGAAGATTAAAGATTTGGAGATCTTGAGTGAAATCTTGAAATAGAGTTGATAAGTTGAATTTGAAGTTAAATTTAACTTGTCATCAACTTAATTAAGAAGTATTAAGTGTTAGAATTGGATTTGAAACACGTTGAAAATTGGGTATGATTCTTAAAGTTTATAAAGAGGAGAAGATTTTGAGGTTTAAGATGAGATAAATAAATATAAATTGGTTTAAGTATGTATATGTGAGTTAGGAATATGAAAGGGAATGAAACATGAAGTATTGAAGGTGGAAATTCGAAATGGTGAATTTTCGTGCTTGAATAGTAAATTATGGGGGAAAATTCAGAATACAATGAAGGTACCGATACCCCTAAAGGAAAAATGGAATTTTGGTTTATTAAACTAGCTTAAGTTATTAACATCAAGTTATAAGGTTTATGCTTCTGATAATCATCTCGGAAATTATGTTTATGTAGATATTAAGCCTAAACAAGTTCCAGAACAATCAAGAATTATCAAACAAGTTCCGAAATTTTAATTATACTTATGATATTGAACAAACATTGGCTTGCGACGAGCCTGTGACGGAGTTATTATGGTAAGAAGTGACTCCTAAAATGTTAAATGATTTGTGATTTTTATGTGTCATGACCTACATGATTAAGTGATATGAGATTGAACAAACATTGGCTTGCGACGAGCCTGTGACGGAGTTATTATATGCATCATTATATATGAGCTATGTCTGACATGAGATAAGTGATATGAGATTAAGTGAATGAACATAGATGATATATATATGATGATATAATAATAAGACATGAATCAAATGATATGAGTTATATGGGAAATATATGTGAACAAGATATTATATATATGTTTATGTGAAACTATGCAAAGTGATGCGAGCTATGTGACAAACGAATATGAAATCATATGAAAAGTGACATGAATTACATGAAAGTAAACTACGTGAATACATGCACTTGTGATACATGTGATATGATATGAGATATACGGTTACACATATATGTGGTATGTGACAGAAGAGAAAGAACAAGTGATATGAAATGTATAAATGATAATGCCCATGTTATATGATATGAGAGCTAGTGGTATAGTTGGCATGCCAAGAGTCGAGGGTTTACCTATTTCTTTTGGGGCATATGGACAATTATAGTTTACCTATGTTCTTCGGAACATATGGACAGTTACATAGGTCCTTCGGGACAAATTTCATATGCCACTCAGTGGGACTTATACGATCTGTGGTGACAGCAATAGTGCACAACCTCAATGTACTCGAATACCTTGAGTTCTCAATAATGTACATGGACCTATAAAAGATACCAAAAGTATTTATAAGATTTATATGTGATACTGTGTGTATTCCTAAGTGAAAAGTATTTGTTATATGAGATTGTAAATCGTTTATGCATTAGTGTGATTTAGAGTTTATATTATATGCTGATATGGTATAAAAAGAAATTAATGATGATAAAATGAGAAATGATAAACATGTTAATGATGTTATGTTACATGATATGTGCATGTATGTATATGTTACAAAGAAGAATATATGTTTTGGTATGATAAAGTATTATCAAATGTTCATGCATTGTAGAAGTTACAGTTAGCATATAATTATGTTTTATATGCCTCACTAAGTCATTGACTTAGCATGTGATTGTTTCACACGTAGGTTTGGAAAGTGAAAAAAAAGTAAAGAGGAACAAGACAGGTCAGTTCTCCTTACCAAAGATCAGATCAGAAGTGTAGTTGAATTATATGTATTTTGTTACATAGAATTTAGTTGGCATATAATATAAAAGATTTGAATCCGATATGCTCTGATCGAGTTTTGTAATGTTTTAAACGAATTTATGTAAATGGTAAATGTATAGTTATGGAAGTTTAAGTATTTTGTGAGCTTTATATGTTTTGCCAGAAGTTACTGTAGCAGGGTATCAATACCTATAGCAAGGGTATCGATACCCCTGAAGCAATCTGGAAAAATTTTAGCATTCAGTATTGTTCACGGTACTGTTCATACCATATAGTACTGTTCATAAATACGTTTTTTACTTGAATTTTTATAATGAAATATAATTCAAAAAATATGTGATTGTATTTTTTTTAAAATGAGTTCAAATGTTTTGATATTTTGTAAGAATATCGTTTTTAAAAGTTAATGTGACATCTCGGACTCATATCTAAGTCGGGTACGGGTTAGGGTATTACACGTTTGAACTAGAGGTTTGATTGTGGAGTGATTGTTGCCCGAAATAGTGGTGACACCCAAAAAGTGATCGGTCAAAACGTCCTCTGTAAAACCAAATGAAGGATAATACATCAGTAATGGTCGAAAAGAAATATGACTAGAATTTACCTTAGGGTGATGGTCATCAGCAGCAGCATGCATCGAGGAAGAGGGGACGGTCGAGTACTTCAGGTGAGAAGAAAATTACTGTGATCAAGAGGAGGATGAGAATGCCAATGTAGGCATTGGATGAATGGAAGACGAAGGTGACCATGGTGGAGACGGACGATGGTTGCGACTAGGTTCGATAATGTCGGGATGGCATGACCGATGATTAATCGATTGAAGAGAGGCAGGGGATCATTCAGCTAACACGTGTGGAGGAATTTGGCTCTACTGCCAATGTTGATGACATGTAGGAGGCAAAGTTGGGATAGGTTCAGAGTTACTAGGGACCTTTACGAATGTCGTTGGAGCGGTGAAACGCGACGTCCACCGAGGACGATTGGTTGAATGGAGGACCAATCATTACCTTGGTGGTGAGTGCAAACCATTTTTCGATTTTTGTAAGGTGGTTGAACGATGGAGATTGGAGGTTGGTGTTGGCGTACGACTCAAAATAGAAGGGGTGCAAGCGAAAAGTCAGCAAAGCAAAATGAAGAGATAGGAGGTGAAGAAGAAAAAAATGAGGTGGGTTAAAATAATAAAAAAACAAAAGATAACGTTTTTAGGGAATTTTTTTAAACTTACATGATGATTGGACAGGTTTGTTTCAAAATTTGAAACACTAATTCCTATTGGCTAGTCAAAGTTGTGTGATTTTGCTAACGTTTGTCGCGCTTGATAGAGGAACGATACCATGCGCTATGCTTGATGGAGGAACGTTAACATGCTATGTGTTTAATGAAACAGTGCACCTTTATTTGGAGAAAATTTTCATGCCTGTTGCTCGACAATTTGTCCGAAACTTGGTTATTTAAACTAAAATCTTTGCTTATCAACTTCGATTCAAACTCGAAAAAAATGCATATGTTCCTACAAAAAATTAAATAAAAATTATTTTTAGCAAACTAAAACAAGAAATCAAAGAATAGAGATAAAAACAAATAAAATAAAATAAAATAAGTGGGTTGCCTCCCACAAGCGTTTTGTTTAACGTCGTTTAAGCTCGGCGACCTTTATTTTTCAAATTCTTGGTTCTTCCAAACTGATTTCGTCAATAAGTCTGATTGGTGCGCTTTCGTAAAAAGACTTGAGCCTCTGACCATTTACTTTGAACTAAGCACCTGAACTATCTTCAACTTCCACGGCTCTATGAGGAAAAACGTCGACTTCCATCAAAGGTCCAATCCACATAGATTTAAGCTTTCCTGTAAAAAAAAATTAATTTTGAGTTAAACAGAATAACTTTTAGCCCAACATAAAAAGATTTAAATAAATGAAATTTTTTTGTCATGAAACACCTTCGTTTTTTCTTTATAGTGTCGTACGTTATCGTATGCTTTTCAGCTAATCTCCTCAAGCTATTGGATGTGTAATTTTCATGCCTCGCCTACAACAATCATCTCCATGCTACACTCATTAACAATCCAATACACGTTATGCTTAAGCTCAACCGATAAGTGGAAATATTTGCAGAAAACAAGTCGATAAGTGTCCGCGAATTTTGACTACTAAATATGGTCACGAAAATATATGTAAGTATACACAATCGAACAAGTAATACAGTGATGAGTAAGTATTGTATCCACAGGGATTGGAGAAAATTTATAAGTTCTATCAATGCAATTTACTATTTCACCTAAGTATAGTTAGTGATAGTATTTACAAATAAGAATGTTGTGGCAAAATGAAATGGATGTTGGTGGGAATGAAATGATGGTGTAATAGAATATGATAGCAAATGGAAATGTCATGGCAAAGCGGAAGGAAATGTTATGACAAATTAATTTGTGTTTAGTGTAATCAAATGAAAATGTAAAGGCAAAACAAAATGTAAACACTGGACTTGAATAAAATGACTTGATAATCCTCACACAACAAGCTACTATGGGAATGAATTATAGGAGTCACTTAGGAAATTTAAGTCTACTTCTCATGATGGTCTTACTTTTATGCCTTACTTGTCCGACAAAGTTTACTAACAGTGACCTACTCTATCTCTAATCAAGGGACTCGACAGGTTCAAGATGCCATGGCAAAACCTATTGGTGTTAGCAAGTGTAGGGATCCTATTGGTTCAGATAACAAACTATGTCACGACAATACCACTTAGCGGCAACACTAGCATCTAACCTCTTGACCGAGCACTACTACTTTTAGTCGATTGAAATCCTAGCCTTATGTATAAGTTTGTATTAGACCTAGTTACTATCTAGAACCCATTGCTTATGTATATCCTCCCTAGTTTCTCTCGAACACTAAGGATATGCTACTTCATTCTCTCGAACACTAAGCAATCTCCTAAGGAATGACTACTCTCATAGCTCCTACAACCTTAAGGCATTAAAAATCATAAACAAAACAAATAACATCATACAAAAACAACCAACTATTAAAATAACACTTAAATATCCATAAGGAACTCCCACCAAATAAGACTAGTTCATGGTGGGGTTCGAATATTCCAAGCAACAAGGCAAGAAATTAATATGTCCCATACAACACAAATAAGATAAAAGAAAGAAAACAACAAAGGGAATGAGGAAAAGCCTTCGACGTGCACTGACAAAGCTCCCCTCGACCACCACAAACTGCCTCAGCTTCCTAGCTCCTCTCGGACGCCTAGCTCGCCACTCTCTAGCTTGTTAATAAAGGAATGCCACACCAAAAATGATTGACGAAAAATGATAGACCTTTTTCTCTATGAAATTAAGCTATTTTTGGTACTTTGCCAACTGATGGATATAGAGTGAAAGGTGGAGCAGTTGCAGGTGCACCAGTTAAAGATGATTGAAACCCTGGAGGTGCACTAATTGAAGATGATTGAAACCTTAGAGGTATTTAAGCTACTCAATTTGATGTTGTTGAAGGTTCTTGAGGTGCACTTGATGCAGGTGGTGTGTTAAGCCTTGAATTGCCTCTGACTTGACCTCTACAAGTCCTTATATTGTGGCCTATTTTTACCCCATTTCTTGCACTTAATTTCTAGGGTTCTTTGCCCCCTACTAGGACCACTTTCTTGTTCATCAACAATCTTTTTCCTTTGTTTTTTAGGTCTACCAAGTGGCCTCCTTTAAATTGGAGAAATTATTGGCTCCATTGATGGGATTGGTTCTCACTGATTTGCTCTTCAGTTGACCTATAGTAACAATGGTCAACATAGTTCTCTGGCTTTTCTTGAATCAATTGCATGACTGAGACAAAATGTTCACATGGATCCCCATTGAGAAACATAAATGTATTAGATGACCATTTCCGAACAACATATGCAATTGTCACACTATTACCTTATATGACACATCAAAATCACTGTTATTTTTTAACAAAAAATTACCAAAATGAAATTGAAACGTAACATTAGGTATGATTTAAAAAATAGTTGAGTGACCAAAATAGAACAAAAATGATATTAAGATATTAAATATGTATTTTGCCATATTTATTTTATATATAAATAACTATATCTTATGAATATAAAACTAATGACAACAACTAATTAGTCTAGTGGGATAAAATATTAGATCTTTAAGTAAGGTTTGGGGTTTAAGTTTTAGTTTTTATGAATAGAGCAAACTGGATTAAGAGAATTGTTCTTGCCTCTGTAGTATTGATCGAGATTAGTCGATCAATATATCAGATACCGGTGATTTAGAAAAATATAATATTACTTTTTAAATAATATTATCTAGAGTTAATTGCATCACATGCCTCTAAACTATGACCCTCATTCTAAATTGTTCATTAAACTTTTGAATATTTTAATTGCATCCTCAAACTATGATACTCATTCTAAATTAGTCCTTAAACTTTTGAACATTCCAATTTTATCTTTAAACTATGACCCTTATTCTAAATTAATTCCCCAAACTTTTAAATATTCCAATTTCATTCCCAAATTCATCCAAATATATATTTAGTTTTAACCATGCTTTAACTTGGACTTTATTTTTTTCAAACATATAATAATATAGCTTGACCTAAAAATTTTATTAACATGGAACATGATTTTTATATACATATAATTTGGGATAAAATTGAAATGTTGAAAAAGTTTATGGACCAATTAAGAATAAATGATATAGTTTGGGGATGAAACTAAAATTTACAAAAGTTTGAGAACAAATTTAGAAGGGTAGTCGTAGTTAGGGATGAAATTAAAATATTTAGGCGTTTAGGGACCAATTTAAAAATAGGATCATGATCTGAGTACATATGTTGCAATTAAGTCTGATATTTACAATGTTATTAAAATCAGACCAGACCAGTCGATTCGACCGATTGAACCGGAAACCGGTTGCCTGTTCGGTCTGGTTAACTTCCAAAATCGGATATGCACATAACCGGTAGAACCGGCTGAAAACTGGCAAAATCGGGGTGAACCAGCTGAAAATCGGTGTGAACCACCATTTTTTTTTCTTTTTTTAAAAAAAATTAAACCAAACGACGGCGTTTGTTAAACGAGCCGAGTCGAACTCGAGTATTGTTGAGCTCGACTCGAACTCAAAAACTTTAAAAGTAAGCTCAATTTTACTCAAAAACTCACAAGCTAAAAATTATCAAGTTCAACTCGAACTGGAAATATAATATTGAAACTTGAACTCGAAAAGGCTCGAACTAAAAAAAAAATTAAAAGCTCGATTGAAGCCTAAAATTCGAGCTCGATTGAAGCGAAAGAATAGTTCGCTCTGTACTCACCAAAAGACTCCATGATTTTGAATGTCAAATTACCTCTATTATTTATAGAAATCAATTGGGATGATCTTCTATGTTTCTTAGCCATGTGGGATTGTTTGTTCTCATATTTTTACTCTTTAGACTTTTGAGATGCTCTTCTATGTTTCTTAGCCATGTGAGATTGTTTTTTTTTAAATTAAACCAAATGACATCGTTTATTATGATTTTTTTCAGTCCCAAATTTATTTTTTGAATTATTTTATTTCACTTGATTTTATAGTTTTTAACTTATATATGTTATGACTTGTGATATTTTTATACCTTTTAATATTGTAAACTTAAAAAAAGTCTTACATATATATTAATATTGCTTTTAAAATTATGTAAAATTTAAAAAAAAAATTATTTTATATAAAATTCGATTCAACTGCGGTTGAATTCGTCAGTGAATCAGTACCTTTATCGGTTCAATGTCTGATCCGATTTTAAAAACATTGGATATTTATAATATCCATAAAGATTATATGCCTTAAATAGATAGCGTACTACATACTTTCCACCACGACAGCTGAGCTTAGTTATCCATCTCTCTTCGTTCTTTGGTCATGGCTATCATTTCAAGTTATTCCAAAATCTGGTCATGCTTTAGCAACGATACCCGCCGGACTGATGATTTCGCACGCCTCCTTTTCACCTTCGTCGGCGTTTTCGTGGTTTTCCGGTATTCATTTATTTGCATCAAGTTAAAAAAAAGGAAACCCAAAATCACCACCAGGCCCTCGAGGCCTCCCGATAGTGGGAAGCCTACCTTTCCCTGAACCCGACCTTCACTCTTTTTTCGCTCAACTAGCTCGCACCTACGGACCAGTCGTCAAACTCCGGCTCGGAAGCAAGATCGCTATCCTCTTCTCCTCCCCGTCCACCGCCCGACAAGTACTCAAAGACCAAGACATCATATTCGCCAACCGTGACGAGCCGGTGGTCGGCCTGTTATCAACCGGTGGTCGTGATATAGTTTGGAGCCCCTACGGATCTCAGTGGCGGATGTTAAGAAAGGTAATGTGTTCTAAAAATGCTAAACAATGCTACTTTGGACAAGATGTATATGCTCCGCCGTAGAGAAGTACGGGAAACCGTGGATTACCTATACGGTAACGCCGGAGCGCCGGTGAATCTGGGATGCCGGAGCTAACTCCGGTGCGGAGTTCAAGCAAGTTATGTCCGAAATAACAGAGATTCTTGGTCTGCCTAACATTTCCGATTTTTCCCGGTGCTTGCCCCTCTTGATTTGCAAGGTCTATGCAAACGCATTTCAAAACCATTGGAGAAGTTGAATAGAATCATCGATGAAATGATCGATCAACGGTTAAAGAAAAGTGAGAAGTCGTCAGGGGAAGTGGAGGACTTTTTGCAGTTCCTGATACAGTTGAAGGATGAAAATGATTCCAAGACAGCTCTCACCATAGATCATATCAAAGCCTTGCTCTTGGTGAGTTTTTTTTTACATTTGTTTGTATTAACTGAGCTTAAACAGTATCATATATTAATAGGGATAATCATTGCATTCGGATCAAGTCAGATCAATTTTTTTATTTGGTTAAAGTAAGAACAAGTATTCAAATTATGTATTGTTTTTATTTTAAGCATCTCAATAATTTTTTTATCAAACTATTGTATTTAATCATTTTAAGTCCTAATATTTTTTGTCCTGTAAGATGTTGACATATCATATAAAGTTAGGTACTTATTTTGACAAAAATTAAGTTTAAGTTGTCAAAGTAAAAAGAGTCCTACTTTAGAGACTTATTTTGACAAAAAATATTTAGGTACTTAAAGTGATTACATATAATAGTTTAAGGATTTAGTTTGATAAAAAAATAATTTAAGTACTTCAAAAAAATGACATTTAGTTTGATAAAAAATAATTTAAGTACTTAAAACAAAAAAAATGACATTGAGTAATTTTTTTAGTTTAAACCTTTTTATTTTTAAAATTTAAATTTGATTTAAGTCGGATTTTTCTAAAATGTTTTAAAGAGTGATTGAGTTGAGTTTAGACTTAAATCAAATTTAAATTTTAAAAATAAAAAGGTTTAAACTAAAAAATTTATTCAAATTATGTCATTTTTTTTTGTTTTAAGTACTTAAATTATTTTTTTATCAAACTAAATGTCATTTTTTAAAGTACCTAAATTATTTTTATCAAACTAAAACCTTAAACTATTATATGTAATCACTTTAAGTACTTAAATTGTTTTTGGTAAAAATAAGTCCCTAAATTTTTCATTATAAGTCAGATTTTTCTAAAATGTTTTAAAGGGTGATTGAGTTGAGTTTAGACTTATAGTGAAAAATTTCAATTTGATCCAACATAATGTTATATTTATCTTTTATATACTTAAAGTGTGGTCAATTTTTGACCTAACGTTTTATTATATTTATCTTTTATATATTTATAGTGAAAGATAGTTATTTTCATTTTTCTTTATTATTTTAATCAAAATGTTTTATTTTGGGTTAAAAATATTTTTGTAGATAGAAATGATTAGTCTACAAACTATTAACATTTTAAAAAAAATATTTTTTTTATAAAATAAGAAATGTTGGGACTCAAATTATCCAAAAATATGAAATATGATTTGAAGTGATTATTTAATTAAAGATATGTATTTTTATCTTAAAATAAAACATTAGAAGTAAAACTACTTAAAATAATATAAGTCAAAATAATTATGAAATAAAATAAAATAAATACTCTAATAGTTTTTTTAACTCATTTTCTAAAGTATTTTACTCCTACATTTTATTTTGAAAAATAAAAAATCTTAGGCTCTAAAATAAGTGTTTTTCACCCTAAAATAAAATATTAAAGCTAAAATATTGTCAAAGTGATTATTCAATCAAAAGTTAAGAACATGCTTCTTCTTCTTTTTTAATGAAATATTAGGCTAATAAAAAAGAATCCAAATAAATATCTTAATAAATATTAGGGGTTAATTTTGAAAATAAGTCAATAATTATTTAGTCTTAAAGCTTAAACACTATTATCTACTAATCCAATTTTATGTTTTTCCTAATATTTGGCAAGGATATGGTGGTCGGAGGAACGGATACATCCTCCAATACAATTGAGTTCACATTGGCCGAAGTCATAAACAACCCAAAAGTAAAGGAAAAAGCACAGAAAGAACTAGACGAAGCAGTCGGCAAAGACAACATTGTGGAAGAATCTCATATCCATAAATTACCATACCTACTCGCAATCATGAAAGAGTCGTTGCGTTTGCACCCGGTTCTTCCTCTGCTGGTCCCCCATAGCCCCAAAGAAGCCTTCACCGTGGGGGGCTACACTATCCGTAAAGGTTGTATGGTGTTCATCAACGCGTGGGAAATTCACAGGGACCCTTGCGTGTGGGAGAACCCGTCGGAGTTCAACCCTGACCGGTTCTTGAACAGCCGGTGGGATTTCAGTGGGAATGACTTCGGTTATTTTCCTTTCGGGTCCGGGAGAAGAATGTGAGCCGGTGTGGCAATGGCTGAGCGGATGGTGTAGTAAACGATTGCCACGGTTTCGCATTCTTTTGACTGGAAAGTGGCGGAGGAAGACAAGTTTGATGTTTCGGAGAAGTTCGGGATTGTGCTCAAGTTGAAGAATCCACTTGTTGCCATTCCACTGCCAAGGCTATCAAATCCAGCTCTCTACCGGTTGGAACTCTAGATGGATTGGTATGGTACTAATGAAAAAAATAAGAACATATAACAGTATCATATGTTCATAAGACATAATACATATATGGTCCGGAAATAATATTTTCATATACGAAGGTTAATCTCACGAAGGGATATCAATTTTTCTCCCACCGCCTACATTTTAACATATTGATATCAGACACATACCCTGATCGTATATGGTACCAAAAACCAAGCATCGGACTTTTTCTGATCAATAAAAAGGGATGGTGCATTGTGGATGAGGAAGAGGACCAACTTAGCATGCATAAAGATCCGAACGAACTTCGCCGTCCCTTGCCTCGAATGCTAACGAACCAGCCCTTTCTGCTGTTGTTGATTCGATGTCATCTGTGACCATCTATGCGACCATCATCGTGTATCGTAACGACATTTATTAGCAAGGCTTCTCGCAGATTAATGATTATGCTCCATAAGATCGGCAAGTGTTATCCTCCCACAGTTGCCGGCATCCAGCCTATCGAACGTCTCGCTGATCTGCATAATGTCTTTTTCTGAGACCTTTCCCATCTCCTTCAGCTTGTATATCACAAACTCGGATTTGCTGCATACAGAAAAACAATATTAGTACTAAACAACGAATCAAGTAAACTACGCATTAGTTCAACAGTAAATGAATAACTAAAAACATCGAGATCGATAATCGAATTTCTGGAAATAGTAAATTTAGACATATCATGGACTTCAATTGGTCGTACTATCAATTCCTCGTTCGTGCTCAAGTCCATGAAGCAGCAAATGGAAAGATGGAGAAACAGAAGAATAGAACTTACAACTGGAAATAAATTAACAAACAACTGAATCCATTACATATTATATGCAAAAGGGCAAAAAGCGTCATCTTCGATGCATCACTGAATGGCTGGCTGGCTGTCCCTTGTTCCCCTTGTTCCCATATGTAATGGGGTAAGGGGAGGTAAGATAGTAGGCTGACCCTAACACCAGGTTGAGAGCAGCTTCCGTAGAAGACCTCCGAATTATGAAGCGACTATTTATTGCACTTGAATATCATCGACACCCCATGTACACTATATGGTCTGAGATAATCATAAAATGTAGTCCGTACGGTAATCGAAGCCAAAGATAAACCGTGCTGACCAAGAAAACTAGCATTGCGACAAGAAGAAGCAGTATACATTCCTTGCTTCGGTTTGTCCCCGATAAAGTATTTCAAAGTCCCGCATGCATAAAGACACAGTTCTGTAGTCTATACTAGGCAGATGATTATCATAATTCGGATAAGTTATTCGGACGGAGAATCTGTTATCTGAAAATTTAAGCAACTGCGTGTTAATAAATCCACCATGACTCTGAATACGAGTTGTTCAAGCCCCAAGTAAATACATATTCTCCATAACCTTTAAACTGAAACAAAGCTAAAAAAAAGTTCCAACACAATCAAATGTCAACTAATTAACTAAACACTAAATCAGTTACCGACGAACTACTAGCACAACTTTACAAGATGAAGATCAAGTACTAACAAATTTCATAAAACAGCATACCTCACAAAACCGTTGTTGTCAATATCAGCCGCAAGAAACTCCGAGACAGTCATGTCCTGTCCGAGCACCCACTTCGCCATGCTCCTATGCCTCTTATCCACTCTAGCCTCGGCCAAATACAGAAACGCTCGAGCAACAGCCAGAGTAGAAACGAGCAACCAAATAGCAGCGAAAATCCTACCAGACATCGTCTTAAACGCCCGATCACCATATCCGACCGTAGTGACCGACATAACAGAAAGGTAAAAGGCATCCAACCAGACAAGACTCTCAACAAAATGCATAACACCAACACCAATTCCAATACAAAGAACCACAACTCCTAATGCCAATCCAACCTTCATTCTTATCCTCATCCTCCCCTTTTTCACATCAATTATATAAGATCTTGCAGAATCTTTCTTTTGACCTTCATGTTCAACGGTTCTCAACAGATAACTCTCTTGCAAATCAAGCACATAACAAACCATTGCACTGAGCAAAATATCAATAAAACCAAATCCAACCAACACAAACAGTATGGAAAACAACTTGGTAGCCACACTATTAGGGATTATATCACCATATCCAATTGTGCACATAGTGACAACACAAAAGTACAATGCATCGACAACCGGGTGAGTTTCATTACCCAGAAAATTATGACGGTTAAACCAAAAGATAACGACACCCAAAGCCAAATACAAGACCAAAAGAAGGAAAGCTTGTCTTACAATGGATTGGGAACCCGATTGAGGCTTGGGAATTGATGAGCGGACGATATCGTTCAAAACCGCCATGGCGGGTGCCGTTTTGGACCTGTGAAGATTGGATTTTTCCCGTGTGAAATCTGGGTCTATTAACCATGAAGCTGTTGAGGGTGAGTTCAGTTGGTTTTGTTGCAAAAGAGGATCTTGAGAAGAAGATGAAGGAGATGAATCGAATGGAGATTGGGAGGAAGAAGGAGATGGGCCGAAGATCAGTCGTTCTTTTAACTCCGATGGGGTTAGAGGGATTGGGAGAGAAACTTCATCGTTTTCCGGTAGAGGGAAAAGAGGTGGAGGTGGCGGTGGTTTTTCCGGCCACTTGCGTAGGGAAGCAACGGATCATTATCCATAAGGAAAATCGTCTGGAAAAGGTTAAAAAAACAGGAAAGAGAAAATAAATAAAAAGAATCCGACATGAACAGAAGCAGGAAGAAGACCAGTGTCTTTTTCGAAGTACATCCGTCCCGTTTAAGCAAATGGAGGGACTGCGCGGGTGATTGTGTTTTGTGTGTGGAACATAAACCTGAAAGAGGACAGGGTAAAAGTCGTATTTTGCTTGAACAGAAATGAAAATTTCTATATTACCATAAAAATAGGAATCTATATTATGTACTATATTACTGCATTTACTTCTTTTGAAACAAAAAACCGTGTTGTCATTCAAATGCAGTACGTATACATATACATTGACGGAGCTACATTCATACTTGGAGTCTTAATTCACACCTAAGCTATTTTAGATTTTTTTTTATAGAATTATTAAAAGTAAATTGAGTAAAGTGCACAAATATTCTTTTAATTATATAATATAATCTTGTTGAGTCTTTTAATTATTAAAAGTTATAAAAGAGTATTTAATTATAATTTATTGTTTTATTGAGTCATTCAATTATTAAAAGTTACAAAATGATCACTCAACTATTCATATGTTCTAATTTTTTTTTACTGTTAAAAATTTTAGGACCTTCTGAGCAGAACATTAACTTGTTGACTCCAATATAATAAATCTGATCCCAAAACTATTTAAGTTGTATTTTGTGCATCGAGTCTCTATTTATATTATGTTATCGAGTTAATGCTTAAAATATTATGTCGTTGAATTAATACTTAAAAATAATAATGATATTAATTAATATCATTAAAATATAATTTTATCATATATCAATCGATATATTAATATTCAATTTAACTATCATGTAGTTTACCCAAATAAATTTAGCTTAAATTTGAGTTGAGATAATGCACGTACGTGCATTATGAAGAAAGTATCCGTGGTTTCTTTTTAGACTTTGACGTGTCCTTTTAGATTAGATTTCCAGAGAGGAATATGCCAGCTGAGTGCACGCGCTGTTGAAGAACGCGTGTAGTTGTGATTACGAAGGAAAATAAAAGTCTGCGGCTACTGAAGTAATTAATGACTGGGTGCCAAGGGATTTGAGCCAAAAATGCCAACTGGCCTGCGAAGAAGCTGTCCCATTTGTCATCTAATTCAACCACTAATTAGTTGCAATTATTTAATGCTGTCACCTTTACATCATGCTAAAAGCTTCAATTATAGAGCTGTTTCAATTTTTTTCAATTTTATCTTTAAACTTTGACCTTCATTTTAAATTAATTTTTAAAAAAATTTAATATTCTAATTTTATCCTAAATTATACGTATATATTAAGCACATCCTTTGTTAATAAAATCACTGTACCAAGTTATATTATTATATATTAAAAAAATTACGTTTAACTATGGTTGAAACTAATTATATATTTTGGATTAGTTTAGGGATGAAATTGGAAGATTCAAAAGTTTTGGGATTAATTTAGAAAGAGGGTCATAGTTTCGGGATGAGATTATAATGTTCTAAAGTTTAAGAACTACTTTAGAATAATAGTCATAATCTAGGGATGAAATTAGAATATTTAAAAGTCTAAGGATCGATTTAAAATGAAAGTTATAATTTAAAGACACACAATGAAATTAACTCGATAGAAAAAATTAAACAAATTATTTTGGTTGACATTCATTTTTAATGTATCAATATGATAATTAATATAAATTAATGAAGTAATAGGGTGTGATTGATCTTAAATTTCGATTTATTTAATTCTTAAATATAAATTATAAATTTATAAATCTAAAAAATATTAATAAGAAAATTTTGAATAAATGAGCATTATTTAAATAAATAAAAATAAAAAATATTAAAATTATGGAAATCAATAAAAATTTAAAAATGTTTAAAAAAACCATTAATGAGAAGTATTAAAAATAGTATAGCAAGACGATAAATTTTTTTAAAAAAACAAAATTCTTTGCATATTCACTATTTTCAACTGAAAATTTATATCTTTACATCAATGTTTATTTATTATTTTTTACTATATTAATATCCAAGGACGGATGCAACATTTTATATTAAGAGACGAATAAGATGGACGAACTTAAGTTTATAAAATATTAAGAATAACAAAAATATATTTTTAATAAAAAAATACATAAAAAATTAAAATATATAATAATTTTAACTTTTAAAGGATGATTGTATCCATCCGCTCCTTTTGATCTATCTATGTTGATATTGTTTGAGTCATACTCAAGGACAGTCGTGATTAGGCAATTTTATTGAAAAATTACCCTGACATATTTTATTTACGTGTCAGATATCATTTCAGAAAATTTTATCGATTTTATATTTTTTTAGTTAAACCGAGGATGATGATCCGAGTCTTTATGGGATGTATGTAATATCTGTAAAATTTTTTGAAACGATGTTTGACAGGTAATCAATTTTTGTTATGGTGATTTTTGTACAAAATTACTACAAAAATATTAAGGAAGTAGTTTTTTTTTTTTGAAAAAAATATAAATTTAATTAGCCAATTATTTTCATTTCCTATCTTCTGGAAAATTAAATTCTATGACCATAAAGAAAATAACGTGACTTTCACACTTATCATTTTCTTCAAATAATTTTTTTCTTTTTTAATAAAATTTTCATTAAATCCTAAAAATAAGATAATAAAATACCTTTTTTTTATTCAATAATGATAATAATAATAATGAAAAATAGTGTCAAAAAATTTTATCTCGTCTATTGATTTTGTCATTATTTAACCAATAAACTAGTGATGCTTACCTTAGACAAGACCGACGTTGACCTTGATGATTAAGTTTTTATCATTGATTTTTCAAAAAATTATTTATTATTATTATATTTTTAATTCGTTTTATTTTGATAATTGAGTTATTAATTTGTATTCTTTTATTGGCATCACACATTAATAAAAATTTAATGAGTTAATGCTAGTGAACCTTTAAATGTGTGTCATCCCCTTAAGCAGTGTATCCCTTTAAACCAACAGTGATTTATAAGAATTCACTAATTATTCATTCAATCAGCGTATCAGAAACATATTAAAATATAGATTTATAAGAATTATATACTCGATATATATATATATATATATATATTATCTCAACGTATATAAGAATAACTTTGAAGCTCAATTAAATTTAAAAACATATTTAACACAAAAATGTTGGTTAAATATTGACAAAATCAAGAGACGAGATAAAATTTATTAGCAATATTTTTCATTATTATTATTATTATTGAAGAAAAAAGGGTATTTTATTATATTATTTCCAGGATTTAATGAAAATTTTTATTTAAAAAAATTTAATTATTAGAAGAAAATGATATGCGCGAAAGGCACATGATCTTTTTTATGGTTATAAGAATTAATTTTTCAGAAGATAAAAAATGAAAATAATTGGCTAATTAAATTTTATTTTTTTCAAAAAAAAAAAACAAAACAAAGCTACTTGGCGTTTTTACACAAAATCACTCTAAAATTAATTACCTATCAGACACTATTTTAAAATATTTTACGAATCTAACACTCATTCTATAAAAGTCCGCGTCATCATCCGCGGGGATTTAACATAAACTAATTATCTACAAATGCTAAATCGGTAAAATTTTAAAAAAATATCTAACACGTAAATAAAATATGTCATGGTGATTTTTCGGTAAAATCACCTCGTGATTATGTATTAATATTTTTTAACATTTTCGGTAAAGTGTCAAATAATAACAAAATCGATAGAAAAAATAATAAAACCGGTAGCACATTTCCTTAGTCGTATATTAAGGCTGCCGCACGTGAGATTTTCTCGACAAATGACTAGTTTTTCCTTACGAGGTCTCGGTTGGCTCATACCAAATCTCTATCTCAACAATATATGATTTTTATAAACTTCTAATCCTAAATAACACTTGTTATAAGTGGTTAAATAAATCGTTGTTATTTTTAGAGATTACGGTTCGAGCATCAACGACTGCATTGAGTGTTCATTACCAAGTGGTTAAGAGTATTTAAAATAAATACTACTTTACAATCACCTCAGTTTACTCAAAATATATGGATTATTTGCTTCGACTCATTTTTCTTATCGGAAATGCAAAATTTTCATAATAATTAACTATCGTCTTTTATCAATTATTACTTTTTATCTATCTATAATAATCGTAACTCAATTATTTTCATCGATAAATCTCAATCATTTTTAAAAATTATAATAAATTAAGCTCAATTCCGTTCAAGTCTCCAATCATCCTTTAAGCAATGGCATGACAAACTTCCTTCAATCCCTCAATTTTATATAATTAGCTTATGTATCACTCTATGGATACCGTTAAACGCCAGATTTGTCCAAAACAGAGAGAATTACACTGATGCCCTTCTTGATAGACTTGTTGCTCTCCTTCCCCTATGTAATTAATGTAAACTGCTAAACATCTTTGTCCAGAATTAATTCCAACATGGGGGAACTAATTGCTTACCATTACCGGTGGAAGCGGACCAATAGTTTTATTCGATTCTATTTTTCTATTAATATAGTATGGGAAAATCTCGAGTACAGCAGTCTTATTATACAGCTAATGAAATACATTATCATTTTTGTTATTATTTTTTAATAATATGGGTAAAAAATTATCAAAAATATTATTATTTCTATCGGTTTTGTTATTATTGGCCGTTTTACCGATTTTGTTAACATATCCGATAAAACGCTACCTAAAACATTATTTTTCCTACATGTTTTTGTTATTATTGGACACTTTACCGGAAATGTTAAAAACATTAATGTTTTAGGTAGAAATAATAATATTTTAGTAATTTTTACCGGTTTTGTTAAAATAATAATAATAAACCGGTAGTGTCTTTCTTTAACCATATATTAAAGCTGTCGTACGATAGGACTTCTCATATCCTACTGAATCAAATAATCTATCAAAACTAAACCGGGTTAGCATTAGAAATTGGTAGACGTTTTCATTTTTAATTAATCTAGCGAACCGAATTAGTTCGGTCAGAGAACGATTAATATTTTTTTCAATATTTGATTAACGGTTAATTCATTTTAAAATTGGTTAATTAACCGAAATTATTAAATATTAAATATATTATATATATTATTTACATATTTTAAGCTCAAACACATTAAAAAATTTATTTTTTAATCACACTAGACTCATTAAATTATTAACACATGATTAAATTTTAGCCTAAATAAAAAATACTTCTATTATATTCAATTTAAAATAATTAAATAAAAATATAAAAAATTCGATTAATTCAGTTAATCAACTGAAATAACCGAACTTTATTCAGTTCAATTAATATTTTCAAAAAGAAAAATTTGGTTCGTTTCAATTAACAGTTAAAGAAAAAAGTTCAATTAATTTAATTAATGGTAACTTAATTTGGTCGGTGGTCGAATTAACATTTTGAATATTAAATTGAATTAATATAATCGTATAAAATCAATTTATTTTGGGCGGGCTTGGTCGGTTTATGTGAACCAATGGTGTAAAGAAAAATGGGTTTTCTCATCTTCCCTCGGTTTTGACTCATTTAGGGTTGTTCACACGATTAATTAGGTCATCGACCGAATATAATTACCATTAATCGTATTATACGAACTTTTTTAATCGTTAATCGAAACAAATTTTTTTTAATATTAATTATACCGATCAAAGTTCTATTATTACGGTCGGTTAACCAAAATAACCGAATTTTTTTATAATTTTTTATAATTAGATTAATTTATTATAATTAGATTAATTTAAATATAATAGATGTATATTTTTATTTGAGTTAAAAATTAATTAGGTATTGATAATTTAATGAGTCTAGTGTGATGAAAAAAATAATCAGGTATTCATTTTTAATGGGTTTGAGCTTAAAATATGTTTATAATATATATAATATTTAATAATTTCAGTCAATTTTGGTTAATTAATCGATTTCGAACCAAATTAACCGTTTCCGACCGAACTAATTCAGTGACCGACCTAATTAACCGAACTAATTCAGTTCGATCAATTAATTCGGTTAAAACCGAATAGTTAACACCCATATCATTTACTATGCCCTTCATTATCATATTCAAATGAAACTTCCACTTCAAACCCCTTTAATAATATGAGTACATCACTCTTTTCCTTTATAAATCTGAGATAAGTTGCACTCTTTTCCTTTATAAATCTAAGATAATATATATTTAAAGATTTTCAACAACAATAAACATTGATACCTCTATTTGTACAATATTTGAACTTAAAATCTCAAAGATTAACCACAGACCACTCAAACAATAACATTGCATCACTATTAGAATCAAAGGATTTGTATAGATTTCTGTTTTAGCTCTAATAGCCATAAAAGAACATTCCTATAATCAGTTAGGAATATAAGATTTTAGGATGAGACTGTAATTCTTTTTAAAAAAGTATACTAAAATTTAAATACAAAATATAAAATGAAATCATCACTAAAAATATATAAAAGTGTCTAAATTCTATCAATATTTGAAACCAGTATTTCTCAATCCACCCCTATCTACCATGTCGTAACCAGTTTTCGCCCGGGTACAAATTTTACTTGGTTGGAAAAAGTAATATGGATAAAAAATGGTGTTTTAGAAATATTTTGGAGTCGCCATCGGCCTTTTGGGTTAGGTAGGTCGAATACTTAAAAATCATCTTTTAAAAGAGTTTTTAAGAAAACATCGATTAAAAGATAAACTGATATGCGTTTTAACCAAAAATTCGTTCTTTTTTAATAATAAAAAGGGATTCGTGGTCGGTTACGTTTAGGGAAGGATTAGCACCCCTACAACGCCCAAAATTGGTACTTTTTAATTATAAATTGTCTCTATTATTAGAAATTTAAAAATTCAAAATATATTTAATTTATAATCCTATTATTTTAAGATTATAATTATGAAAAATATATATTAATTTATATATATTTATAAATAAAATATTTATTTATTTAGAAATATCATAAAAGGACTTCTAGGTGCCTTAAGACATCTCTTTTCTTTTATATTAAAAAATAAATAAATAATTAAAATAATTAAAATATAATTTATACAATAAAATATTTATTTATTTAAAAATATCAGAAAATGAACAGCGAAGTAAATCGGTGATTGAATTTGTGAACAGGTGATTGAATTTCCTGGGGTATAGAGGTGAACTCAGGAATATGAACAGGTGTAACATCCAAAGAATTTCTGGGGTTTTCAACAAGACTCTTTCCAGCGGTCTGGTGCTTCTCAATCATTTCTTTCATATTGTTCAGTAGATCGATATGAGAATTTGTGATATTAGCTTCAATTTGTGCCAACTTGCTCCATCTCAAAAGGATTATAAATTAATTTAGTGACTAAAATGTAAGGATTACAAATTATGATGGCTGCGGAAAGGGTTTAACTTTTAGTTAATTACAGACAGACCCCTCCCCAAAACGGCGTTGTTTGGGGAGGGCTATTTAAGCCCTTAATCGGCTGGCCCGAAGGGCCAGATCTCATTTCTCTCATTTTCTTCCTCTCTCTAAACTGAGAGAGTTTAAACTCTCTCTCGGTTCTCTCTAGCTTCCCTCATCGGAGGGAAGCCGGTTACCGGGCGACAGCCGTCTGCCGCCGTAATCCCTGCCGCCGGCCACCGCCTCCAGTGGCCGGAAATTCCCAAATTTACCTAAAATATAGATCTAAACACCCTAAGACCGAATCCGGTCTTTGTTTTCCCTAAAAACCCTTAGGTTCCTGTAGATCTAATTTTTTTTACCTCCGAACTTTTGATTCCACGGTGGTTCGGCAGCTCTTCGATGGTGAGTTTCTTCTCTGTTTCTCTCCTTCTGTCTTTCGTTTTCTTTGGATATGGTTGCTCTCGTCGTTACTGTGTTGTGTATTTCTGGGTATCTTTTTTGTTCCTCCTCTTTTTCGTCTTGCAAGTGATGGCTTTATAGCCTCGATGAGGCCCTCGTCGGACCGGGTATAAAGTCGAGTTCGGTGAGTCACCGAACTATGTGGTGACTCACCCCTAGAGCTTGCTACGTGGGCGGCGGGTGTTGAAGCAGCAAAGCTTCTGGAGTTTTCAGCGAGGCGGCGGCGTCGTGGCTGAAGTGGGTTCGAACATCTGGCTGCGAAAACGTCGGCAATAGCTGTTCTGGAAGCGGCGGCTGGGACGTGGCCTTAGGGTTATGATACCCTAGGGTTTCATCTGCTGGAGTTATCTGGGCCGTTGAATCTTGCCAGATCCAACGGTAGAGAAAAAAGGATGCAGCTGAGAAATGTGAAACCCTAGGGTTTCCTCTGCATCCGGGCTGTTGGGCCAGAGTTGGGTCTGGGCATGTTGGGTCACTGTTGGACTTGATCTGGGCTCTGGGATCTTGTAATTGGGCCTGTTTGTAATAATATTAATTATTTATTTAATAATAATAATAATATAATATAATATAATAATATTAAAACAAAATAATAATAATAAATAAAACAAATGAAATAAAAAAAACTAGTGTCTTCATACCATAAAACTTATTCGTCTTGGTTTTTTGTAGACCCATTTTCAATGTGTAAAGGAGATGGACGATTATATATGAAAACTTTCTATTCCCATTTTATCTTTCTATTAAAATAATACAAGTTGGCGGACGAGCAGGCTTCTTGAAAGGAGACACAATAGATTTTTTAATTAATCACTGGTATTTAATCTATTGATCGATTAATCTAGATCGGGTATTGTAGAGGCGAGGGCGACCCTCCCAACCCAGTTTACTCCATCGCAAACGGTAGGATTCGAACCTCTGACCTTACTTAAGGGACCTAGTGCCTCATCCTACTAGACCAATTGGTTGTTCTAAATTTCACTCTATTTTCTTTCCTATTTTAATTTTAAATTCATCTAAATTTCAAGGTTTATGACAATTTTACCGTCATAAAACTAAAATTCAATATTCTAGTTTAAACGAATAATTATATATATTCTTTTTAATTTTTTATGATTAATTTGTACAACTTATTTTTTGAAAAAACCATTGATTGATTAATAATTAACTATTCTATCTGACGAGATAAATCCAGGTGAATTGAAATGTTGACATAACATTTTCATATATAATTAATAGTTTAAAATATGACATGTTATATATCATATCAATAAAAGTATTTGTTAAATTAAAATCAATTAACAATAAGTAATTAAAATTAAAGATATAGAAGTATGAATTTAAAACTAATTATTTCACTAATGTGACATATTATCAAATTAATGAGAGTTAATGATTCAATGATTAAAATATAACAAATCGATAATGTAAGTAATTAAATTTAACTTTTTATAGAATTAGTTAGCAAAACTGAACAAAAGTGACAATTCTTACCATTTACCCTTTTATTTTTTTTTAAGTGTTGAGCTTTATTTCAGGTACATTTTAAATTACTTGAGCATGTACGATAATGCTTAATTAAAGTTGATTACTATTGATAAGAAAAATAAGGTTGGGGTAGAGGTTCACTTATTCTGATTAGGAGATAGAGTCACAATTGGTGGTTATGTGAAGAAAGTAGAAAATAAACAAGCTCAGAAATGTGATGACTAGTTCGAGAGAGAGAGAGTCTGAGTTTCCTTCTCCAGCCTTATATGGTGGCTTATATACAAACCCTTAGTGATGGTATCAGGCTTAGGATGATAATGATTATTCATAGGTTAACACAGTGAATAGATCTGACTGTCGGATAGTAGAATTATATTGTCATGATCGCGAGGATCTACTAGATGTCACTTCAAGAGACTGTAGTTGACTAGGAGATATATTGATTTAGAGGCTTCGTGTAACACCCTATACCCAACTACGCAGGATGACCCATATATTATGAGTGCACATTAGATTTCGATCAAGTCAGACAAATCAAAAGCCATAATCATGCATACCAAGTGGAATAAATTAAAAATAAAAATTCATCTTGAAATACACATCAATGATAGATATACCATAATCATGCTTACGACAGTTGTACACTCATGCATCGCAAGATGAACACTATTAACTATGTAGGGGTAAAATAATCATTTCACATGTCATTATAAAATCCATGGAAAATAGAAATTTAAACTTACCAATATGTATTTCTAACCTTTAATTAATCACTTGTAAAATTTGAGCTTAATCTGACATCATTTAGGGACTTAATTAAACATGCTTAGTTTAGGGACTAAAACATAAACTTTTCAAAATATGAAAATAAAACAAAAACATGAAATTGAAATCTACATTATTAAATTAGTGATATATAGAGTCATAGAACAAATTTCAACAAAATCTGACTTAAAATGAATCATTAATCGCAAAATCAAGTTTCTGGACCAAATTGAATATATTTTAAAAATTTAGGAACCATCCAAGGACTTGGGGAAAACTTTAGGACTTTAATGAATGTAATTTTACATATTTTTATCGATCTTACAATGAAGGAATCAATCCCTTTTCACAGAAATCAATCCTTTGCAAAACAGTAACTAAAAATGGAGATAGGGATTGATTATTTGCTTGAAGGGATCGATCCTTTTGAGCAAGGGATCAGTCATTTTTCTAAACAAATGAAGAAAATGCATATTAATGAGCAAGAATATGCATCCAATTGGTCATGAAATTGATCCTAGGGTCTACGAACATGCTTGGACACGCTTAAACCACTTAGAACATGTCATAATACATATGTAGCATGCTCCATAACATCATTTAATATAACATACAAAGATTTGGCATTCAAAGTCAATAATTGCATAAAAAGCTAACGTAATTAATCTAACCATTTTGTGCATCATTGGTCATTTTATGCATCCTAAAGGCCTAACAAGTTAAGTTCACTTAATGTCACTTGTCTAAATGGTTAAAGCATTTATTTAAGGCATATAACAACATTTGGTCATTTAAGGCATACTGGAACATATTGCATAACATGAAATTCAACATCAAAATATATCATTTCATCATATATTCAAGGATCAAAGTTCAACATAGGTCATTAAAGGTCACTTGTGCACTAACAAGTAGCAAATGTACAAGCCAACACATATCCAAATAAAGGATTCCATATTGCCTCAAAATGAAATCAAGGTTCAAAATAAATTTACAAATGCCTCCTTTCTTTGATCATCACCAAGTGACTTGCCTCTCAAGCTCTCAAATCAAAACAACGAGTGTGAGCTATAAAGTTCAGCGAATGACTAAACATTCAAGTATGATGCACATGTCAATGTTAAAGGAAAACAACCTATATGCCATGAAACCTCACTTGTTTTTATCTCAAGGATCATACCATAATGTCATGATTCAATGCTATTTAATGCACCATAATTACAAACAAATTACAGAATATAAACATGCTTAAATACAACATATTCACTTCTGTCAATCACATACACTCATGCACAATTACCTTTCTTGGAATGTTCACACGCAACACACATTTGTTTCCATATAAGATCAATGGCATTTGTTCGAAACACAAGTACTCATTGGATAAACGGACTCCATACCACTCCTTTTATTTTGGACTCACATAGGTCCCAACTTCCACATTTTGGAGCAAATCTCAACGCACCAACCTTACCTCGTATAATCTTCTTGGAGCAAAACCTTACCTCGTTACCTTTACACATATACTTATAAAAAACATAGAGTTCTCTTTCCTAGGTATGCCTTTCATATCCAAAGGTCCCAGTCAATCAATCCAAGTTCATCACGAGTAGTTAACAATCGATGCATAACATAGACATATATATTTTCTTAAACATAATTTTACAAACGAAGGATGGTTGTCATGATCAACCCAAATAGAATAGTAAAGTGTCTCCACTCATTCTTAGACAACGAAGTGTCTCCACTCGTCCATGGATAGTAGATTGTCTCTACTCATCCCTAAGCTAAATATCACATAGGCTTGAAACATAATTTTCCAAAACGGTTATGCATCAAAAGCAACTTATGCAATCCACATATCATAAATCGTATCACATATCCAGTTCACCTTCCATAAATCACATTCCTCCAAAGCATCATAATTCATAACCAGCTCATCATGATACATGTACATTCACAATGATCACTTACATCTCATGCTTCATAACTCATAATAAATCATGTTTCAATGTACATGCTTGCAATAACCACTCATATTCAATTCATCATAGCTCATAATTAACATACTTAAATATACATGCTTGCAATACACCACAACTCGTGATCATCTTATCATATTACACATGCTTGCATAAATCATATTCTTTCAATGCCACAAATCATGTCATAAAATACATGCTCTTTATAATCACTTACTTAAATCAAACATCATGGATTTACATCATTAATTATAAACAACAATTAAAAAAATTTAGAACCTTAGATTTAAAGTTCACACATACTAAACTTCATTCAACATTAAGCACATTCATCACAAGTGAATGGACAGGCACTCACCTCAGTGACGAAACCATATGATCTGACCCCAAACGCTAACCAAATGATCACCAACAATTGATGCACCATTTTTAGCAAACATACACACATTAGGTTCCTTATAAATCAATTCAACATGTCACAATACCCTTCAAAACAGAGCAGAAAATTCTGCTTATAAAACAGAACGAAAATCGAACAAAGAATCCAAAAACCTAACCATCCACGCGATCTAAACATTCTAACTTGAGAATCTTTTCTTCCTAACACTTAAGTTGATCCCTAAACAATCAAAAACTTGATTTAAAACCCAATAAATCTACCAAAAATAACAGCTAACACAAACATTCCCAGATTTCCAAAAAATAACTAAAATCATCATTTCTTGCTCAAATCAAAATTGAAATAAAATCCATTTGAAAAACTATTTTAATAACATTATAATCAACCTTTAAGCATCTTAAATCCATTAAGAATCAATAGAAATAAAAAAATACCCCTTTTATTTGTTCTGAAAATCATTCCAAAATGAAATATTACCAAATCACTTATGCAATCATGTATTACCCATTGATATCAAAATCTTTTTAATCAACAAAGCTTAAGGAAACCAAGGAAATAAGCTTACTTTGCTGGAAATGGAAGGAGATAAGATGGAAAAGATGGAATATGAAGTTGGAGAAGAAGTCTAAGATACCTCTAAGAAGAATCGACCAAAAATGATGATTAAAGAAGATGGAAATATTATAAAATTTAGAAAGGGATGATCAAAAGTGAATCAAAAATCAGCAAAGGAGATGGGCATTTGAAAGAGGAAGTTTTGTTAGACATGAAAAGGAAAATCAAAAAGCTATTTTTAGCCAAGGCAATGATAAAGCCCCTGGACTTGATGGATTTTCTCCCTATTTCTTCAAGTCTACTTGGTCTATTGTGGGTGAGGATGTTATTCCAGCAGTAAAATTTTTCTTTCATAATGGTTCTATTCATCCGACTTTTAACTCTACTATAATTGCTCTTATTCTGAAAATTCCGAATCCGAGTGGTGTAAAAGACTTTAGATCAATTTCCTGTTGTTCAGTGATTTACAAGATTATCACAAAAATCATTGTGAGAAGATTCACTGATTTCCTTTCTGAGATTATATCCTTGAATCAAACTGCTTTCATTAGAGGAAGAAACATAATTGATAATACACTCCTTGCTCAAGAGATGGTTAAAGGTTATGGAAGAGATTATTTCCCCGAGATGTTCTCTAAAAATCGTCCTGCATAAAGCTTTCGATTCCATCCATTGGGGATTCATTTTTGATATTCTCAAAACTCTTAATCTTCCTCACACTTTCATTGCTTGGATCGAAGCTTGTTTCACACAAACAAGATTCTCGATTTCTTTCAATGGGACTCTTATTGGATATTTTAAAGGCGCTAAAGGTCTAAGACAGAGAGATCCTCTTTCCCCCTACCTTTTCGTGCTTGCTATGAATATCTTATCAAGAATGCTTAACTTGGCAGCTGAAAGAGGTATATTTGGATTTCATCCAAAAACAAGGAAAATTGGTCTTACTCATCTCTCCTTTGCCGACGACCTTCTAATTTTTTGCAAAGGAAATATTGAATCAGTGGTTGGAGTCCTTAGTATTCTTGATCAATTCTATGAAGTCTCTAGACTCAAGTTGAATTCTTTTAAATGTGAAATTTTTTCTGCGGGTATTCATGCTAGAACCATTGAGAAGGTAAAACTAATCACAGGTTTTCAAGTCGGAATTTTACATGTTCACTATCTTGGAATTCCCCTAGTTACCCTCAAGCTAACCGAGAAGGACTGCCAAGCTCTTATTGATAACATTAAACGTAAGCTTCACATCTGGTCCGGGAGAAATATCAGCTACGCAGGGAGATTAGAACTCATAAATTCTGTTTTATTCAATATTAGCAATTACTGGTGCAGGCAACTTGTTCTTCCAGCTTCAATCCTTAAAAAGGTGGAACAAATCTGCTCCCGATTTTTCTGGAAAGGAGCAGATAAATCTGCTGCTGGTGCAAGAATTAGCTGGGGGGAAATTACCGTTCCTAAATCCGAAGGAGGACTAGGACTGAAAAATATTAAAACTTGGAATAGAGCATGCCTGCTGAGTCTCATTCAGAAAATTCTTACAGGCAATGGTTCTCTATGGGTAGCTTGGCTAAAAGCTTATGTATTCAAGGAACATGAATTTTGGCAGTATCAAGCTGGTGTAAACGTTAGGTGGAGCATAAGAAGGCTTTTAAAATTGCGGACAGAAGCTTCACCAATTATTTTATCCAATCCTGTGCAAACAAGGGACATATGGAACTTGATCCGATTCAAAGAACAGAAAGTAACTTGGCACAAATTAACTTGGTTCCCATTACACATTCCAAAGTTAAGTTTGATTGCCTGGATGATAATACTCAACCGGTTGCCAACTAGAGACCGACTCAATACAATGGGAATTTGCACTGATCTCCACTGTGTAAACTGCGACACTAATATGGAGTCAAGGGACCACCTCTTCATGCAATGCCCACTGGCAGCAGATCTCTGGAATGCTATTCTGAAGCTTAATGGGATGAATTCATCTTCCATGACATGGGTTGAAATGGTTTCAAAGGCTTCTTCTACATGGAAAGGAAGGTCACTCCTTACCACCATTTTGAAAATTTCTTGGACTGTATTTCTTTACTTCATCTAGCAGGAAAGAAATCAAAGAATCTTCTTGGGACGTCATAGAATGGTGGAATGCTTGCTCAAGGAAGTTAAAGACGTTGTTGGGATCCGTCTTAGGGGTACTAATATTAATAGACTTGATAGTACTAATCTTAAGCTTTGTGATTTTTGGGGTATAGTCTAACCAATCTTTTTTGTATATGTCGATTTCTTTTGATTTTTTTTACTGTTGATTGGTTGATTGGTTGTACTTAAACTTTACTTTGGGTAATAAAATTTTGATTAATAAAATAACATAGTACAATTCATAGATAAGGATGAAAGAAAACACTATGGAATTAAGAGAAAAAGAGAACAATCACTACCTTGGTGAAATTGCTTTATAGAGTTTTAAGATTTTGAAACCATTTGATTTAGTCACCTAATTCTCTTATCATAAAAATAATATAATTTAATCACTTAAATAATTCAATTGAACTTATTAAAAATCACAATTAATATTAAAAACTCATTTGGAAATATATTAGAAATATTTCCAACTTCAAAATTTGAAAATAATATTTTTGTCAAAAATCACGAATATTACCCGATTATAAGCATGATTCTACTTACATGAATTTTGGGATGTTAAAACTCTCCCCTCCTAAAAATAGTTTCATCCTCGAAATTAACTTAAGGAAACAAATACGAAGATCAAATTAATGACAATTTAACATACCCACAAGTAACTTACCCGTAGTCATGGTAATACCACTATAACATACCGAAAGAAAACTTCTTACCTGAAATATGAGCTAAATCTTAATAAACTTTCTGTCAAAGGGAAAATAAACACATACTTCATTCACATGAATAATAAAACAATTCTTCCTAATCATCAACACATAGAAATACCATAGACATAACCCAACTCAAAAGACCGACATAGACAATGAGCAACAAAACGAATACACACAACAATCTCATAACTAGTAAACCACTAACTAGATTCTTTCTTGTAAATTTCCCTCTCAGAACCTTCTTCTACGATAAAACCTTTTGGAAACAAAGCTACTAAACCAACACGAAATCTCACCACATTGCAATTTATCACACAATTACCGACAATCAAACACAACCTTAACTAGCCTAAGAAACGACTTTACTTAACATCAACTTTGCGAACTGAACAAAACCAACAACATAACACCCTCCAACTCTTTATCCGAAATAAAAAAATACAACACCTCTGAACATATAAGTCCTTGAAGTAACCACCAATCAATGAGACATAAATCGAACCAAGCATATCCTCAAACCCAAAACTTCTTACAACCAATACCTGAATCTCATCACTAATTCAAATTACAATCTAGAATGATCAAAACGAAACACCATATAGGTTCTCAATCTCAACAATGCACAACTTAGCTCGAACTACCATGCTTCCCTACGTCACTCTGATAAATCTTTCGAACCCTAGAAAAACTCCTTAACAACAAAATCTAGAACAACTCATTCCAAACACTAAACACAATGTTACAATTTCAATCAAACCAAAACTCAATGAACCATACACCACCATATGGATACTCAACCCAACAACGAGGCACGTAACTCTTACATTGACTTTAACTCATAACATTGACAACAATCACAGATTTTCCAAACGATACGCAATCAATCATTCACAATCCTTCAAAAACTCGACAACAAATAGCCCAATGCTATACATCAGATAATTGCACTTGTATAACCTCATCCATCTTAAAAACATATAACCGCCTTACCATCTAACATTAATATATATCAACAACTCTAAATCGAACATCATAAAAATCACAAAAGTTTCCCAAATCCAACTGAAACAATAATGAACTTTAGTTCACTCAAACTAAGCAAATATTTCAAAGCAAATCAACAAAGAAGCAACAATAACAAAAAACTCTTCAACAACTTAATGATGAAACCAACCAAACACAACAACTACAAACCTTATTACCACTCCTCAACGAACTCCAATTCATAACAGCTTAAGCATCAATCAAACTAATATGGTTACCTTTACCTGCAACATCACAACCCATAAACGTCATTCCTTGAAACCAAAACTCACAATACATAACTTTATATCTAACTACTTTTGGCACGAACTTGAATAACATCTCAGAGACACGATCACACTCCTTTTCGACATAAAAGCATGCAAGATAGCCTTTCACAACGGTAAGAACTAGGTGAATTACGGGCGAAACACTCAACTAATCAAACTTTCAAAACAATAGGAATGTTCGCCAAATTAAACGACATTACCAAGAATTCATAACAACTTTAATGCATCGAAAATAAATTTCTTTCAGATCAGACTCACAAACCATCAACTGCTAACAACACGTTCGCAAATTAATCTTTGACAAAACCTTAGCTCCTCAAAACTTAACCTAATAAGATATTAATCCTTGATGAGGGTACCGATTCAAAATTACGAACTTGTTCTGCCAACGATAGTCAATGCACTTACACATTACACTATCCACCTACTTAATTAACATGAGATACGTTGATAACCAAGCAATAACCACTAACCTTCTTTTGAACACACGCTTCAGGAAACACTTGCCTAAAGAAAACCATGATCCAACGAATTTTACAACCCAAACTTCATTTCTTATGATTCTTTTGATGCCACACGACGAAAAACAACAGACACAAAAGTCATATAAAAATTCTTGGTGCAAAACTCAACTTTATGCTCCAATAAAAACCTGAAAACCCTTTTGAAACTACACCTAGAGCTCGACCAAAATATCTTACACATGTTACTCATTACTAATCGATTTAAATAACCAAACCAAGCTACTTTTTCAACATAATTTAACAACTAGCTCACCTCAAATGTTACTTTTTCAACATAATTTAACAACTAGCTCACCTCCAATGTTAAATCAACATACGAAAAGAATTCGAACAATCAATTCATAATCACAAAACTAAAATCAATCCAAAATCAACACAATAATCTGAAATTCGGATGCACTTAATAAACACACTTACTATTTCACACACAAATAATTTCATTAACCTCAAAATGAAAATTCTGAAAAACGACATGATTTGCAATACTTAGGAACGCCTATGAACATCTCTTATTTTCCTTATCAACCAAGATATTACTACCAAGACACTAAAACAACCATAGTGACGTCACTTGACTCAATCGGACTGCCTAATCAAACAATTAACACTTACATAATCTCGAATACAATAAATCCAATAACTCATTAGGTTTAAAAGAATACATTCAAGGTAAAATGAATCAATTAACACATCCGAATATATATGGAAATAAATTAAATGTATAAAATATCAAATTTAATAATCAAAGCATGCATATAACCAAACCTGGAGTGAGAGAGACACCGATGATCAAAGGTAAGTTCCTGAAAAATAAAAACTTTTACGAGGCAAATGGTTCCCAAATTACACCTTGACACACATTCAAACATACACAAACATGGATCTGATACCAGCAAATGTAATACCCTATACCCAGCCACGTAGGATGACTTGGATATTCTGATTTCATATTAGATTTTGATAAAGTCGGATAGATCCAAAACCCTAATCATGCGTACCAAGCGAAAAAAATTAAAAACAAACATTCATCATGCAATACACATCAACGATATATATACCATAATCATGCTTACTGCAGTTGTACACTCATGCTTTTACAAATAATAATACTTGCTTTTACAAATATAAATTGTAGTAGTGATAAGCAAGGTCGAATCCACAGGGATTGTGTAGACTTATTTTAATGAAAAGTAAACTAAATAAAGGGGGTTTTAAAATTGAGAAAAATAAAAATAAAAAGCAATTATAATCAACTAAGAATTTAGAGAAATCAATATAAAACAAATATCCAACTAAATGTATAATTTCAGAATTGGTTCAGAGAATTGATCATAGATGCAATGATAAAATCTTCTACTTTTCACTAAATTGGTTATGGTTATTGAGAAGCTCTAACAACCTATCTCTCCTTAGTTTCTTGATAATCAAGAGAAGCTCTTTGATTATTTCCCTTGTTAATGAACAACCGTAGACAAGCTCTTAAGATTTAATCCACCAACATCATTAACCACTAGAGGGACCACCAATTCTAGCCAACGAATACACAAGCTCGATTTATTTAGACTAGATTATATACCTTCATAACATAATCAAAATCAACTATGTTACTTTACCACTAATATTAGAACGTTTAAACAATTATGGATTTAAAGTTCTAAATGACAATTTATCAACCTGATAATTGAACAACGGGCCCTTTGTACAATCAATCAAGACAATAATTCTTAATAAAAAAAGAAGATATATAAATAGCAAAGAAGTAAAAGAGCAATGAAAATTATTTAGATCTCACAATCCTTGAAGAACCAAAACTTCAATTATCCTCCAGTTGGAACAAAAGTATTTAGCTACTCATAATTGAAAGAAACCCAAAAGAAAACTTAAAGAAAACTTAATGAAACTTGATGTAAAACTTATGCCCTAGCTCCCCTTTTATAAGGATTTTCCTACTCTAGATAAGGAAGTTTCCCTTAAAGAAAATACCAAAAAAATAGGAGTTTTAAATGTTCTCATCCTTTTCTAAAGATAAGAATAATTCAAAAGAGTCTTCCAGCCATCATTAAACTCTTTTTTCATTGTAAATTCATAACCCTAATTTAGAGTTGTACAGACTGATAAGGCGTGCCCACGCCTTAACTGAAGACTTCTTCTGTAATAGCTCATGATGAATAAGCCGTGCCCACGCCTTATGCGAAAACCTCTTATGGTCTTGCTAACTTCTTGAATTCCTATTTTTCTTCCTTGATTTGGGGATTTTGTGAAGATCATGCTAATCGTTAGATTTTGAACTTGTTTTATCCTAAACTTCAACCTAATCCACAAAATACGAAATATAATCAAAATCCATGATTTAAGCAATTTTAGTTATTCAAATATGAGGAAAATATCATAGAATATATGTCTAATATGCATCTTATCAAATTCCCCCACTCTTAAACCAATGCTTGTCCTCAAGCATACAATAGTTCAAATTTATAACTCTTCTCAACATCAATCCTTCTTCTTCCTTTGCTCATCATTCCACAATCAAAATTGTCATGCCTTAAAGACTCAAATCTAGACACAAGTAAGGAATGAGCAATTCGTAGAAGAAATTCTCATAAACCAACACATATGAATAATCACTCCATCAATCTTTTCGAAATCAAAATGCAGTGGGATCTAATACCCTCACATTGGATTCACTCAATACACTCGAAGTGTTTAGGGTGTCAATAAACTCTTAAACCAAAACATAGAAAAGTTTTACCATAGGCTTACTAACCTATCACATCCCCACCACTAATCAATGAATTGAATGCATAAAAACCTCAAGGTCTTAAACAGGGTGTAATGGAGCTTAGGTGAGGTTTGGTAGGAAATGAATTTGAGTTGTTTTATTGAAGGAGTCATACAAACTTATCCACATGAAACTCAATCTTCAAATGTTCTCTTCAAGCCACATAACCTTTTTTTCATTGCACAATTTCTCTTTCTTTCTTTTCTTTGCACAATTTTTCCTTCTTTTTCTTCTTCTTCTTCTTCTTTTTTTTGTTTTTTTAATGAAATAGATTGTAACTCGAATCACTATATTCCAACTTCTTCCGATATTCTCAAGATAATTTGAATTCCCATGTGAAGAAGCTCCTACAAATCCTCTAATTAAAGGTTCAAAAGAGGGGAAATTAACAAAAAGGATTTGATATTTGCTTGTACCATGGTTAATTTCAAACAAAAAGGCTCAGACTCAAAATTGGCTTTCTAAGGATGATAATTAGGGTAGGCTCTTTACGAAAGCTAAAAGTGGTTTCACCTAAATGTCCTTATCGTTCTTGATGTATCAAATTATAAAATGCGGTCTTCGACTTGTATAGAAAATCAAGTTCTAGAAAAATTAACTATGTATGGCAATCACTCAATCAAGAAATGGAGCATGCTGAAAAATGAGTGCTCATTGGCCCAAAATCTCGCAAAAGGGTAAACATGTATTAAATCCCACACATTTTTCATTCAATCAGTCATCAAGAGTAATGAACCAGTGTGTAGCAAATAAGAATTCAACTACTCAAGCTAATCCCCTATTATGCTTCAACTTAATTTGATAATTCACAACAATCCAAATCATGTAAAGACAAACATCGAAAGAATCTGGAATTTCGTAGAGAAAATCACAAACAAGAACTAAATCATACTTGTTTTTGAAAAAAAATTGAAGCAAAATTATGTTCAAAGCAAAACCATGTATGAAATACTCTCCCTACACTTAATCCATACATTGTCCTCAATGTATAAAAAGTAGATGCTCAAAAACCATAAAAAAATAAGAGTGGAAAATTCCCTTGAAAATGTTGAACATCAACCACGATATCTGTCACGAGCTGGGGGTGAAGGTGTTGTTTGTCGGCTGGGCTGGTTCTCGGACTGAGCGGAGACGTGGGTCGAGTGGAGCGGGAGGTACGGTTTGTGACGCGCATTCTTCTAAAGGAGCACAGAAAATCAAGAAAGGATAAGACACATTTATATTTTAAAAAGTTTCTTTGAATCTTGCTTCATAAACCAAAAGTGGTGTTGAGTTTAGACATGGGCACGTCTTAAACAAAAATATCTCCTAGATAGTGAGAGACTTTAGGAATAATTCTGCTTTTGTAAGGCATGCCCACGGGTTAAAAAAATTTATCTTCTGACCTAAAGAGGAAAACAAGATTAATGGTACTCCGAAAAATCAAGGAAACAAATAAAAATAAAATAAAAATAAAAAGAAAGAAAATATAAATTGAAAAAGGAAAAATTGGGTTGCCTCCCAAGAGCGCCTTTTTTTAACGTCTTTGGCTAGTCGTCGTAGCTTCTTAGTCATCCTAAGTTGGGTACTCCAAAATGGTTTGACCAGCAGTATACACCAGAGAACCTTCATAAAAAGGTTTGAAACGATGATCATCGACCTTAAATAATTGACTTTTATCCAAACTTTGTATTTCATTGATATAGAAATTTTTCCTCCACCCAATAGCTTCCTTGTACTCTCTAAGCATTCGAATCAACTTTTCTTCTTTTAAGCGAGAGAGTTTGTTAGAAATGATCACCGAAATAGTTTCCTCTTCTCCTAGATATACATGCTTTAGATGATTTGGCAAAGGCTTCGTTTCCAATTTGGGTGTCTGCACAAGAGAAAGAAGAAGCTTGGTGTGAGAAAGAAGTGACTCAATATAAGATACATCATACCTCATGGGTTTGAGTGATTCTAGTTCTTGGATTGTATCTTGCAAATCAAGATCCAACACAAACTCTTTCATGATTCCTTGTAATCTTTCAGAAGTGAAATTCATGTTGAGTGTATCTTTCAACTTGTCATCATTATTTTGATCAAAAGTTTCATGTGCTAAAGGGTCAATAACATCCATGACAAAAATAGATGAACATCACTAAGATATCTCATGGCATCATAAATATTGAATTTAATAATTTCACCATCAAATTCCATGGTAAGTGTACCATCATTTACATCATTTTTTATCCTAGTTGTTTTTAAAAATGACATTCCTAACAAAATTGATGTTGATTTAGAAGAATCATCTTCTTGCATATCAAGCACATAAAAAGCTGCAGGAAAAACCAATTCATTAACTTGCACCAAAACATCCTTTAAAACTCCCTCAGGATATACATTAGATCTATCAGCAAGTTGAAGAATCACTCATGTTTCTTTCAAAGGACCAACATTCAGAGATGAATAAATATAAAGAGGCATGATATTTATTGAGGCTCCTAGATCCAACATTTCTCTCTCAATCCTAACATTACCGAGTTTACAAGGGATAGTAAATATACCTGGATCTTTGCACTTGGGGGTAGTTTTTCTGGAGGACAGCTGAAACATTCTCCCCCATACTTACCTTTTGAGTTTTCTCTTGTTGTTGCACAATTCTTAAAGAACTTTAGCATATCGAGGTACTTGTTTAATTGCATCAAGTAAAGGAATATTTACCTCGATCTTGCGAAATGTCTCAAGAATTTCTTTCTCTTCTGTTTTTTTCTTGGACTTAGCGAATCTTGCGGGAAAAGGTGGTTTTATGACAAATTCTTTCGACATTTCGCTTTTGAGTCCTTTAGGTTGGTCTTTATGAGTCTGGGGAGCAACAACTTCCTTTTCATTTTCTTCCTCTAAGTCTTTCCCATGTGCCAATGGACTAGGTTCCTTCAACTTCTTCTCACTTCTCAATGTGATTGCACTAACATTTTGCTTTGGATTAACAATAGTTTGTGAAGGTAGCTTACCTTGGGATTTTAACTGACTCATAGAGGATGTCAATTGACTCACTTGATTCTCCAAATTTTGTATGCTTGTTATTGTCTCTTGCTGAATTTTTTTGTACTAGTTGCAAGTGATTTAACAATTTCTTCTAGGGACATACATGGCTTTGAAGAAGACTGCTCAGGTGGAAAACGCTAGAATTGAGATGATCTTGTCCATAGCTCAGGTTAGGATGATCCCTCCATCCTGGATTATAGGTATTTAAGTAAGGATCACATTTCCTTTGTAGAGGATCGAGAAACCTTCCAACTGCATTGGCGTACTCATGAGAATCATCTTGAAGTGTAGGGCACATATCAGTTGGGTGACCGATCACGGCACATATCCCACAAGCTTTCACTTGCTGTGTTTTTCCTACAACTAGTTGTTGAACAAGGGAGGTGACATGCGATAATTGATGTTCAATGGAGGACGAACCTACCTCATTCACCCTTCTTGAAGATGTGTCTTGCCTAAAGCTAAATTATTGTGAATTGGCGGCCATGATGGAGATCAATTCCCTAGCATCGTGAGGAGTCTTATTCACTATGGCACCTCCACTGGCTGCATCCATCATCTTACTCTCCATGAGTAGATGTCCCTCATAGAAATATTGGATGAAAAGTTGCTCAGAAATCCCATGTTGAGGGCAGCTGGCTCACAGTCGTTTGAATTGTTCCCAATATTCGTGAAGGGTCTCAATATCTTTTTGTTTTATTCCACATATCTCCCTTCGAATTTTAGTGGCTCTTGAAGCAGGGAAAAATTTATCAAGGAACATCTTCACCATCTCGGCCCAAGTAGTTACAGAACCAGGGGGTAAATAGAAAAGCTAATCTTTAGCTCTATCGGTTAGCGAGAACGGAAAAGCACGCAGTTTTATCTGCTCTTCAGTCACTCATTGCGGTCTCATACTTGAACATACCACATGGAATTCCTTCAAATGCTTATGAGGATCTTTATTCTCAAGTCCATGAAAAGTAGGCAACAAATGAATCAAACCAGATTTTAATTCAAAAGCGACCTCCAAGGCTGGGTAGTCAATACAAAGCGGTTGTTGTTTCACATTTGGTGCAACCAATTCTCTTAGAGTTCTTTCTTCGTTGGCCATTGTTCCATCTATTTCAGAATTGCTGGATGAATCAACCAAGTTGACTGCGGATTCTGATTTGGGTGATGAAGAATAAGAAGCTTGTTTGTTGTGCAAGTTAGTTTCTTTTCTTAACATGCGAGCGATCTTCTCGATCTCATGATCGTATTGGAGTTCACCTGCACGAGAAGAATGGAGCATCAAAATATGTCTAAATGACACTAATCCCCGGTAACAGTGCCAAAAATTTGGTGGGTTTCGAAACCAACAAATAATAATACTTGCTTTTACAAATATAAATTGTAGTAGTGATAAGCAAGGTCGAATCCACAGGGATTGGGTAGACTTATTTTAATGAAAAGTAAAGTAAATAAAGGGGGTTTTAAAATTGAGAAAAATAAAAATAAAAAGCAATTATAATCAACTAAGAATTTAGAGAAATCAATATAAAACAAATATCCAACTAAAGGTATAATTTCAAATTTGGTTCAGAGAATTGATCATAGATGCAATGATAAAATCTTCTACTTTTCACTAAATTGGTTATGGTTATTGAGAAGCTCTAACAACATGTCTCTCCTTAGTTTCTTGATAATCAAGAGAAGCTCTTTGATTATTTCCCTTGTTAATGAACAACTGTAGACAAGCTCTTAAGATTTAATCCACCAACATCATTAACCACTAGAGGGACCACCAATTCTAGCTAACGAATACACAAGCTTGATTCATTTAGACTAGATATATACCTTCATAACATAATCAAAATCAACAATGTTACTTTACCACTAATATTAGAACGTTTAAACAATTATGGATTTAAAGTTCTAAATGGCAATTTATCAACCTGATAATTGAACAACGGAACCTTTGCACAATCAATCAAGACAATAATTCTTAATAAAAAAGAAGATATATAAATAGCAAAGAAGTAAAAGAACAATGAAAATTATTTAGATCTCACAATCCTTGAAGAACCAAAACTTCAATTATCCTCCAGTTGGAATAAAAGTATTTAGCTACTCATAATTAAATAAAACCAAAAGAAAAACTTAAAGAAAACTTAATGAAACTTGATGTAAAACTTATGCCCTAGCTCCCCTTTTATAAGGATTTTCCTACTCTAGATAAGGAAGTTTCCCTTAAAGAAAATACCACAAAAATAGGAGTTTTAAATGCCCTTATCCTTTTCTAAAGATAAGAATAATTCAAAAGAGTCTTACATCAGTCATTAAACTCTTTTTCCCTTGTAAATTCGTAACCCTAATTTAGAGTTATACGGATTGATAAGGCGTGCCCACGCCTTAACTGAAGACTTCTTCTGCGATAGCTCAGGATGAAAAAGTTGTGCCCATGCCTTATGCGAAAACCTCTTCTGGTCTTGCCAACTTCTTGAATTTCGATTTTTCTTCCTTAATTTGGGGATTTTTTTAAGATCATGCTAATCGTTAGATTTTGAACTTGTTTTATCCAAATCTTTAACCTAATCCACAAAATACAAAATATGATCAAAATCCATGATTTAAGTAATTTTAGTTATTCAAATATGAGGAAAATATCATAGAATATATGTCTAATATGCATTTTATCACTTACTGCAGTTGTACACTCATGCATCACAAGATGAATGCTATTAACTATGCAGGGGTAAAATAATCATTTCACATGTCATTATAAAATCCATGGAAAAGAGAAATATGAAGTTGGAGAAGAAGTATAAGATACCTTTAAGAAGAATCGGCCAAAAATGATGATTAAAGAAGATGAAAATATTATAAAATTTAGAATTGGATAATTAAAAGTGAACTAAAAATCAGCAAGGGAGATGGACATTTGAAAGAGGAAGTTTTGTTAGCCATGAGAAGGAAAATCAAGGAAATAAAGAAAATATTTTGGGTTGCACAAAAGGTGAATGATAAAATATGGAAATTAAAACTAACTTTTGATTAATAAAATAACATAGTAAAATTCATAGATAAGGATGAAAGAAACATGGTGGAATTAAGAGAAAAAGAGAACAATCACAACGTTGGTGAAATTGCTTTATGGATTTTTAAGATTTTGAAATCATTCGATTTAGTCACCTAATTCTCTTATTATAAAAATAGTATAATTTAGTCACTTAAATAATTCAATTGAACTTATTAAAAATCACAATTAATATTAAAAAATATTTTAGAATTATTTTCCACTTTAAAATTTGAAAATAATATTTTTATTGAAAATAATGAAAATTACCCGATTATGAGACCGATTCTACTGACCCAGATTTTGGGAAGTTACACTTCGAGAAACTCCGGAGGTCTTAAGACTTAATAGGAGGGAGGAATGACAATGGAGGCCAGTTTGCAGAAGAAGTCTAAATGACGTACAATACTTGTCCATGTTCATCACACCAAGTATTGATGAAAGAAATAATGTTGTGATGGCTTTTGAAGATTCATAATTTCTAATTTGGATAGAGAATCACGATCATTGGTCATGTGAAGTTGGTAGAGAATAAATGAGATTCGAAATATGATTGTTATAGCTTGCAAAAGAATAGAGAATAATAGAGAAAAGAACATAGGAAGAAGAAAAGAGAAGAGATGACGAAATTAGATTTTCATTCAAAATATGCTTAGTTGATTCTATACAATTACTGGTTTTATTTGTTTACAATAGTACTAGAGAATTTAACATTGCTAGGTGGTTGACCTTGCTAACCAAATATGTTTTTCTTCAACAGGTGATGAGATTCCAAGTCTGGGCTGACTTCTTATAGCTTTTGGGTCACCTGGAATTCATTTTCTCCATGCCTCTCATGTTCTAACTAATTAATCCCCAATTTCTTCTTTCAATCCCTAACCCTTGCCTTTCCATCCATAATTCTTCTTTGATTCCTCATCCTTCTTCTCATATTATGATAATACCCTCCCCTTGAGATGATCTTTGTCCCCAAGGATCAAATGTGGGAAGTTGACCTTTGAGAACGGAGAAATCTTCCCAAGTATCGTTCGTTTCATCTATATTTGCCCATCGAACTAGTAGCTGAGTCATTGTTTTGTTATTTCGATTAACAATTCTTCTGTCTAATATCTTTGAAGGTTCGATCCTGAACTGACTGTCTTCATATATTATATGAGGATCAGTTGGAGATGTTGTGGATTCACTAATATGTTTCTTCAGGAGACTCACATAGAAAACGGGGTGCAGTCCTGATGTCGTTGGTAAGTCTAGACGATATGCAACTTCTCCAATTCTTTTTGCAATCTTGTATGAACCATAATACTTAGCTGCTAATTTTATATTTTTGCGCAAGGCGAGGGAAATTTGTCTGTAAGGTTTCAGTTTGAGGTAAACTTCATCTCTCACTTCAAAAACTCTCTCTGATATTTTATTTCTGCTTGTTGCTTCATTCGATTGCTAGCATGTTCTAACTGTTGTTTAACTAGCTGTCTAATTTCTTCTCTGCTGTTCATCAATTCACTTACTTATGATTCTGTGTGTCATACCATTGTAGGAGGTTTGTAGCCATATAGAGCTTGAAAGTGGGTAAGTTTTAGGGTTGTGTGGTAAGTGGTATTATACCACCACTTGACATGAAGCAACCATTTGGCTCATTGTTTAGGTTGAAAAAAACATAGTTCTCTCAGATACTGTTTGAGACATTGATTGACCCTTTTTGTTTGTCCATTTGTTTTTATATGGTAGGCAGTACTAAACAGGGTTTTAGTTCCCAATTACTTCATTAGTTCTCTCCAAAAGAGGTTAGTGAATATCTTGTCTCTGTCTGAAATGGCCATTTTAGGCTAGCCATGTAGTTTATAGACATTATCCAAGTATAATTTAACTACATCAGCTGCATAATAAGGGTGGGACAGTGCCAATAAATGGTTTTATTTAGTGAACTTGTCTACCACAACCAGAATGCAGTTATTCCTTAATGATGTAGGTAGGCCTTTTATAAAATCCATTATAATTACCTCCCAGGTTTGGTGAGAAATAGGTAGGGGCTGTAGCAGGCCTGGTTTTGCTATATGCTCCACTTTAGTTTGTTGACAAACTTCACAGGACCTCACATAAGTAGCCACCATAGCCTTAAGTCTAGGCTAATAAAAATAAGATCTAATCTTGTGATAAGTGGATTGGGCTCCCGAATGACCTCCATAAGGGGAATCATGCAAGGATTGAAGAATATGTAGTCTAAGAGTCTCAGCAATACCAATATAAACTATGTCCTTAAATCTAAGGATACCCTTTGAATATTTCCATCTAGGGTCAGCATTGGAATTGACAATCAAGATTAAAATCCATTCAGTAGTCAGTGTGTCCTCCTTATAACTGTCATCTATATCTTGAACCCAGCATGGTATTAATAAAGTAGTTCCCATGGCAAGACATTGAGCTTGATCTTCCCACTGCCAAATAAAGCTTCTGCTACCACATTAGATTTGTCTTTTTTGTATTGAATAGTTTAGCCTAGCCCTAGTATTTTAGTCAATCCTTTTTTCTGGATGGTGGTAGTTAATTTTTGCTCCAAGATACTTCAGAGGTTCATGCAATGTCTTAAAGACAAAATGTTTGCTCTCTAAATATATCTCTACTTAGAGACTACTAGTAAGATAGTAAGATATTCTCTTTCATAAATGGAAAGGACAGAATGTCTAGGGCTTAGAGCTTTGCTAAGATAGGCTATAGGTATGCCATCATGAGAAAGTACAACACCTATACCCTCAGAACTGACATTTATTTCTAAATAAAAGCTCTTATCAAAATCTGGTAAAACTAAAATAGGGGCAGCACACATAGCTTGTTTTAGATCTTCAAAAGTTATAAAAGCTTCAGGGTTCCATTTGAAATTGTCTTTCTTTAGCATCTGTGTCAAAGGTTTGCTGACGGTTCCATAATTTATGATAAATCTTTTATAGTAGCCTGTTAAACCCAAAAACCCACGTAGAGATTTTAAGGATTTAGGCACAGGCCAACTCTTCATTGCTTCCACCTTGCTAGGATCAGTAGCCACTCCTACAGCTGAAATGATATGACCTAAATATTCCACCTGAGTCTGTCCAAAGAAACATTTGGACAACTCGGAAAATAATTGGTTTACTTGCAAAACTTCCAAAACCATTCGCAAATGAGTAATATGGTATGTCATAGAATTACTATATACTAGGATGTCATCAAAGAACGCCAATACAAAATTTCTAAGGAAAGAGCTAAACAAATAATTCATTAGTGCTTGAAATGTAGCAGGGGCATTTGTAAGACCAAAAGGCATTATATTGAATTCATAATGGCCCTAATGAGTTATGACTGTTGTCTTGTAAATGTGTTCAACCTTAATTATAATTTGCCAGTATAACTTGATCTCAGATCAATCTTGGAAAAGTAAACTACCCCATTTAGTTCATCCAGTAGATCCTCAACCATAAGAATAGGAAATTTATCCTTTACTGTCATACTATTCAATGGCCTGTAGTCAACACAAAATCTCCAAGTACTATTCTTCTTCTTGATTAGGAGACATGGAGATACAAATGGGCTCTTTCTAGGTTGGATAATGGAGGAGGAGAACATGCTAGCAATATGCCTTTCTACTTCAGCCTTCTGATTATGGGCAAATCTGTATGGTCTTAAATTAACAGGGGTAGCCTTAGGTTTGAGTGGAATACCATGATCATGGCTTCTTGTAGATGGTAGGCCTGTAGACTTAGCAAAAATAGAATTATATTTCTCCAGTAGAGGTTGGATTGTTGTAGGAATAGGTGGAGAATTCCCTGTTATACTCGACATTACCACATGACCCAAAATAGTTGGATCCGAGGCTTTCATTTTCAACAAGGTTGCCCCTGAGATATTTTGCAAAGTAGTAGAAGGTTGTTGGCCTTGTATAAAAATATGTTCTCTTTGGTGTACAAAGCTTAGGGTCATGTTATTGAAGTCCATTAAGATTGGACTAAATAATTTCATCCAGTCAGCCCGAACACCATATCACTTCCAACCAATTTAAGTAGTCTGAAATCATGTAAAAATGAGTGACTCTGCATCTGCCATTCTACCTTGTTGTATCTAGCTGAGCTGAAAAGTTGTTATCCATTAGTTATTGTAATGGCCAAAGGATAAGGGGTAGTCACTTGAATACCAACATCAACCCATTGTGGTGTTAAAAAACGGTGTACTGCCACTGTCAATCAAAATGTTCAATGGTCTGCCTTGAATGGTTCCATGGATTTGCAATGTATTATGGCCAATGCAGCAGTAATAGAATTCATAGAGATCTCTAGGATTTCCTCTTCTTGTAACAGTTCTTGATCTGAATCACTAGGTAAGGTTTCTGAAGGTATAACAACCTCTTCCTCAATAATCATGTTTAGGTGCCTTGTCTTACACCGATGGCTTGGAGCAAACTTCTCAACACACTTAAAACATAGGTTATTTTGTCTTATGTAGTCAATGAGATTCTGTTTTGGAGGTGGTATGCATGTTCCCTTTTGTGGTAATGATGGTGGGTTTGGTTTAGAAGCATGTATTGGGTTCGGGTAGGGTGGGTTTCTAAAAGATGGTCGCATTCGTCTGTTTTCAAACTCGACCGATAGCTCATATAGTTTAGCTTGCCTGTATGCCTCAATAATTATTTTAGGGTCTAGAGCCTTAACTCTATGTTTAATGTCTTCTCTTAGTCCACTGATAAAAAGAGAGACAAAGAAATCCTCACATAAGGTAGGATTTTGTAAGAGCATATGAGGTTGTAGTTCTTCAAATCGGTCCCGGTACTTCTGCACCAGTTCTGTAAACTCCTTTACTATATCAACAAATGATCTATCACTGAACCTATGAAAAAGATCTGCCTCAAACTCATGCTATGTCACATGGTGTTTCTGCATGATATAGCCATCAAACCACATCTCTGCCTTACCCGTTAAATACATCGTGGCCACCTCCACCTGTTGATCATTAGGAATACTACAGAGAGAAAAATACTTAAGGCATTTTGTATCCACCCTTGAAGATTGACTCATTCAAAGAAAGATATCTCAATCTTGGGTCTATGCCACATTGTTCCCGAAGTATCCCGTGCCTCGTTTATCCTCATCTATGCCAAGTATATTGGGTCTAACTGCATTGTTCTCTCCCATTTGATTATCAGGTTTAAAACTAGTCATATGAACAGGCAAATAATCAGGTTTAGACTTTAGAATCTCAGGTTCATTATGTTTATAAGTAAACTGGGACTTATCGTTAATCACTGTGACCTTTATAGGTTTCTTTTCATCCGTTTTAGAAGTATTAGGAGTTTGTACCTAGTCATTAACAGATTGGTTCTGATCTCTATTTCTGCCAATCAGAATCTTCAAAAGCTCCTTCATATAACCCTGATTTGTGACCAATCTGGATTCCAATGAGGTAATATAATTTTCCTGGTTTTCCCACCATTTAGGAGGTGTAGTTTCATCCTGAGATTGTTTGACCAAGGTCGTTAAATCCTCAAGTTGTTTTTGTAGTGCAGGAAAGTCAGGTGTTTCGAGCATGGTTTGATTTTTCTTTGGCATACCAAACGATGATTGCTAACAAAAACCTGGCTCTGGATACCAATTTGTTATAGCTTGCAAGAGAATAAAGAAGAATAGAGAAAAGAACGTAGGAAGAAGAAGAGAGAATATATGAGGAAATTAGATTTTCATTCAAAATATGCTTAGTTGATTCTATACAGGTACTAGTTTTATTTGTTTACAATAGTACTAGAGAATCTAACATTGCCAGTTGTTTGTCCTTTCGATTATGTTTTTCTTCAGCATGTGATGGGCTTTCAAGCCTGGGCTGACTTCTTATAGCTTCTGGGTCAACTGAAATTAATTTTCCCATGCCTCTCACATGCCAGCTAATTTAATTCCCAATTCCTTCTTTCAATCCCTAACCCTTGCCTTTTCATCCCTAATTCTTTTTCAATTCCTCGTCCTTCTTCTCCTACTGTGACAATGATGAACAATTTGAGATATTCTGAGAGTGTGTGTGTTTGAATCCCATTCTTCAACCTTAGATGGTGACTTATATACTTGCCCTTAGTGTTGGTGTCAAGCCTAGGGTAATAATAACTATTTGTAGCTTAGAAGGGTGCACAAATCTAATTGTCATATAGTATATTTAACTGGTGATGATCACATGAGTCTATCGAAGATCACGTCAAGAGACAATAACTGATCAAAAAATATGGAACTCCAAAGACTTTCATGGGCATCAGAGGCTTCAAGGGACTCTGAAGATCTTAAGACTCAATACACTAAGAAGTGATAACAGAAATGCAATTTACGAATGAGATATAGAGAATAAGAAATAGGGTGCGTAGAATTATGGAAGAGAGAATCGGAAACAAAGAAATTATAGGGTAGTTGGTGTAGTATATCCTAAATTTGACTGTGTCTTGACCTCGACTCCTTCAAATCTATCATTTTTTTAAATTAATCTTATAAAATAAAAACGCTCAGTTTAAAATTTCTTGCCCCTCTACACTTACGCCTGCATATCTAAAATTAGATAAATTGTGGGGAAAGTAAAAATGCTTCAACAATGTATGGTTGCTTTTGTCAGTTAAATGGCAGCGTATATAGGCCTTTTTCCTCATGAACCTTCACATGGATTCAACCCTACAAATTTTAAGTTCTATAAATGTGGTGCAGAACAATTACACCCCTTGATATATTAGGCATGCAACAAAAATGTAACCACGTCTTAACTCTATTACTCATCTGCACCTCTGACCTATGTTATTCGGATTTAGTTATAAAATTTCACAGTTTTACATTCACAAATATCACACTACATAGTTCAAATCTGATTCATGTGTGCCTTGATCATCAAAGAAAACAGATGAATTCAGTTTTTACAAAAGCAAGAAATTTAGAAAATCAAGATATTCCCCGGCATCCAAACATCTTTCCTTGTTGATTCCTAATTGTATGCCTCTCCGCTAGGCATGTAAATAAATCGAACGAACAAGAACGAAAGTACGTTATATTCATTCGTTTAACTTTAGCCGAATAAACTAACGAGCACAAACAACTAAGCAAACGTAATTATTGTTCGTTTAGTTCATCAAGGAATGTAGCCTATTCGTGTTCATTCATGTTCGTTAAAATGATAAACGAATACAAACGAACGAACATAAACGAGCTTAAACAAATGTAACGAACATAAACGAGCTTAAACAAATGTAAACGAACATAAACATATGAACATCAATTTAATTGAGTTTATATTTGAAAAGAATTTTTTCTTTCCAAATAATTTTATTGTTTATATTTTCTTTAATTGATTTGAGTATTTTTTTTATTTGGGTTTAAATTCTATTAAGGTTAATTTATATTAAGTATTAATATTTTAAATGGATTTAAAAATTAAATTAAATATAAATAAATAAATAAATATAAACGAACATTAACAAAAGAATTACTGAATGCTTTCGAGCGTAAATAAACTATAACTTTATTTATATCCTCCCTAAAACAAATTCTAGATCCACCGGTTAGTACGAGTCCATGATGCAATTAGGGGAAGCCAAAATGACAACAGTCTACCACATGATGCAAGAGAATGAGCATGACAGCTCCCAAACTATTAATTATTTGTCTTTAGAGGTAAAAAACAAATCAACAAAAGCAGTTTTCGTCCCCCAGATTCTGTATAATTTCATCAAAGAAACAGTAATACCTCATTTTTCTACACTTCTTTTCACTTTTGATCTCACACTCTTATCTTTCTCTTAACAGGCTCCTGACCTCACTTGGTTCACATTCATTATCCCATAATCTAATCTCAAACGGTATAAAACAAAATATAATATCTTTACTCTATAATTCAGTACTCCAAGTAGAAGGCGAAAGGGAAATTGACATGTGAGAGATGATGAGCTTTAAACTATTTGGAAATTGAGAAGTGACAAAGAAGACTAACCCTCTTAAAGTCGAGCACCAAGATCCAGGAATTAAAGCAAGCATCTTTGTATGAAGGAGTGGCAAGGAGGAAGAAGACAGATCGATGGGTTTACTATGGGGTTAAACTTCGTTCTTCTCTTAGCCATGTGGCTACCAATATAGTCTCCCTTTATCACCTCTCTACCACCGTTCAATCTCCCAAACATCATCCGAATGTCCCTATTCCTATCCCCGAACACCTCGTTCGCCAGCTTGACCTCATACGCGCCGCCATCAATCACCTCACGCGCCACATTCCCTCCACTTCCTCCCCCGGCAAGCCCGTCGTGCCTCAAGATCTAATCCTTCACTCCCAAATCGGTCCCATTGCTTCTTCCTGCCACCACCACCCTGAGCTTCTCCATAGGTACATGAATTATACTCCTTTCTCGACCTGCCCTTTTGATCCCGACCTCCAGGAAACTCTTATTCTCAACGGCTGCCACCCACTCCCACGGCGGCGATGCTTCTCGAAGACCCCATCAAAACCCACTTCTTCTCTTCCTCTCAACCCTTTCCCGACCGCCCTTCCCGACTCCTCCGTAATCTGGAACAGATACTCGTGTAAATCATTTGCTTGTCTTTTACAAAACAACCCCATAGGGTTCGATCTCAATACCCAACGCTCTTCCCTGCTGAAATACGCTTCCGAGCTCGACCTTCCCGTTAACCGTTTCATGCAACTGGCTAAATCGGCCAACTCAGTGATCCGAATCGGCATCGACATAGGCGGCGGAATCGGGACCTTCGCCGCTCTGATGAAAATCTTCTACAATGTCACGATGCTGACCACCACCATGAACGTCAATGCGCCTTACAATGAAGCCGTAGCAGCAAGAGGGTTGGTGCCTTTACACGTGCCGTTGCAGCAGAGGCTGCCGGTTTTCGACGGGACGATGGATCTGGTCCGGTGCGGGAGGGCGGTGAACCGGTGGATACCTTCACCGGTGATGGAATTTATGTTGTATGATGTGGATAGAGTGTTGAGAGGAGGAGGTTATTTGTGGGTGGATCGGTTCTTTAGTAAAGCAGTGGATTTGGAGAAAGTTTATGAGCCGATGATTGGGAGACTTGGGTATAAGAGAGTGAAGTGGGCAGTGGCTAATAAGACTGATCCAAGTGGTTTGAAGAATGGGGAAGTTTACTTGACTGCTGTGTTGCAGAAGCCTGTTTCAAGGTGATGATTGGGGGTTCAAGGCTTGAGGATTCTTTGAATTTCAGGTAATTTTACTGCATTCTTGGTTAAGGTTGCTGTTTTTATGAGGTGAAGATGAGGCATGTTCATATTGAATTAGATTAGTGGCATTTTCAAGACTTGAAGTGAATTGTTGTTGTTTAAGGTCAGTGTTATAATGAATGTAAGTGTTGCTTATCTTGCTATACCAGCATTTGAGCTTATGGTATAAGCTTTCATATCTCAATCATAGTCATTGCGTTTGAATTCGAAATTTTTATCTGATTCATCCGTCCCTCGTTTTCTGTTTGTTGCTGGAATGATCTGAGTTGAGGTCCTACTATGTGAGAAGGAGGACTTTGATTATATCACCTTAAGAGACAACACTATGTTTTCATAATGCTGTACTTTGCATCCTATCTGATGTTGATTTGTGAAACCTTACTGGTTCTTGGCATTTCCATACCGTTGAGCCTCTGTCTTTGTCTCTCGACTCTGATCCTCATCTAAAATTGTTTTGTTCTGCTCTTGCGTATGGTACTCGGAATTGGGATATAAGTGTTGGATACAAGAATGTATGTGACAGGAGCATACTCAAATTTTTCCTAGTTTTTCCATATATTTGGAGAATCTTACCTCATACTCATGCTTGATATATATATCTAGTAGTATTTAAGGGAAATTAGATAGGTTCATATTGCCACCATAGAAAACCAAGAGCATAATTGCATTCCAAGTAAGATTATGATGATATGATCTTGTTAGCAGGGTTAAGTACATATAATTGAGAGTTCGAGCTGTATCTTTCCGAGGATGGTACAATAATTAGATTGGTTCACTTGACACCTGGTGTTCATGCTGGTTCATGTTCACCGAAAACTTCTCAAACAGTCTGAAGCTTTAGTTTCTGTGTCTTGTTTAAGGAACGTTTTAGTTTGATCCTGTTGAGTGTTCACCATAGTTTGCACTCCTGTTATTCATACTATCATGATAAAAATCTGTACACATCTCTGGATAAAGCTTTCAACGCGTTCTCTGAACCATAAAAGCCTTAGTAAGGCTTCCTGGTATTAAGAGTTTCAACAGATCCGTCATAAAACTCGGTTTTGATGCACTGGAAGCCTTTCCAATGGTCTTCCAAAGGGAGCCGGGTAAATTAGAGGGTGAATTGTACGTGGTTTACATTTTTAATGGATTACTACTTATTGTAACCGGTGAATTTCCGACATTCTTCTTTTCTTTTCTAATAGATATTAATGTCGGACCACCCTTACTTGGGTGCAAGGAAACAAGCCACACCTGCACTAAGAAAAGCTGGAAGAAAAGCCTTTGATCAAGTGACAGAAGGGACGTATTTGTTTACTACTGATGTGAACTAGGTTTGTTGAGGAGCATCTTCACGTTTAAAAGATGTCCTATATATATATATATATATATTGACGTGGTCAAAGTAGATGGCCCGATTTCATTTATCAACTTCTATCTCCAAAGTTAAAATTTATGATCTAATATAGGATTAATGTCATCTCCAGAATTAAATTTTATGATCTAATACCTTCATAGACACCATGAGATTAATACACATTGTTATCTCCAGGACGTGATGCGTACATTCCAACTTTCCAGTTCCTCGTAAAGGAGCCACTTAGAACCCCGGGACCATTTAAGCGTGAATAATTTGTTGGATATAGGAGTGTAAATGAACAAAACTATTTATAAGAGTGTACGCAAATAGTGTGCTTGATAAATTGTTTGTAAGTTGTTCATATAACGTTTGTTTATGTTTATGTTCGTTTATTAAGTTAAATAAACGAGCATGAACAAAATTCTTAGATTCATTTCATGTTCGCTTACTAAGTTAAATAAACGAGTATGAACAAAATTCTTAGATTCATTTAATAAACGAAAGAAAGAAAGATGTGTTTAATTGATTATGTTTACAAACAAACTCGTTTAAAAATCGCTAATAAGTTCTTTTTCGACTCATTTATAAGTTTTTTATCCAATTCACTTTTTTTTTACATTTTAAATATTGGTTGAGGTAAAAATTAAATAGAACACAATAAATTTTAAAATTCAAACTATGAAACTTAAGGCTCAAGGATTAGTGGTGTAATTTCACCACTAGTGGCATAATTTCACTATTTTCCTTTAGCAAACATGTTAACAAACATGTTTTTGTCAACATTAAATGAGTCAAACACAAACACATTCAAAAATAAACAACACAACTTTATTTCTTTAAGCCTTCCACAACCTGGATTTAAGGTGATTTTGATTCTTGCAAATTTTTTCTACAAAACTTAATTTTCAAATGATTTATGACCTATTTCTTAAACTATGAGAAGTGCAAGGATTGTTTTGGAGAATAACCAATTTTAAAAACCCTAACTTAGAGTATAAAAAGCTCATTATAGCATTTTGGCATTTTCCCCTCTTCCATTTTGGTACTGTTGTATTCGTCTTGTCGTCCTCGTTCTACCAGTGTCTTCGTATTTGCTATTGTTACCGTCGTTAGTGAGAGTGATGAGAGGAAAGCTTCAGGTGCCGTTGAAATCACACATCTGTCGTTCTTCATCGCGAACCAACCTCGGTAAGAGATTTCTCTTGTACTTTAAAATTCAATTCTGGATAATTAGGTGAAAACCCGACAACCGTAGCCATCGCATGCACCCCACATGCAGCTCCCTACGTGTGGGCGTTATCAACAACCAGGAGAGAATCGTTTGAATCGGTCTGAACCGATTTGAATTGGACCAATTCTATTCAATCGAATCGGTCCAACATAAATCGACTTATTGACCCGACCTGACCATTGACTCTACCCGACCTAACGCGTCAATTTTGACCCAACCTATTGACCATTAACCATTAACTCTGACTTTAACCATTACCTATTAACTTTGAGAGTTAACTTTAACCTTTGACTTTGACTTTAACCTGTTGACTTTTTCTAAAGACCTCTACCCTAATATTTTTTTTACTATCAGTCTAATTTTTAGTATGTTTCATCAAATTCTAACTTGAAAGCCCCTATTTATTTATTTTTAATTAATTAGACTTTTCTATTATAATTATCTTTTGAAAAGTGACTCATATACGGTTATTTGTGTTTGAAGGTGACTCGACTTTGCTCGAGCAATCATTAGTGGACTTGAAACAGTCTCAGCTTAATGTTACCACTCGTGAGAAGCATATAACTTAGCTTGAGTTCATAGTTTGCAAAAGGTGTGTTTCTCGTCTAGTGCTACAATTGTTTATCGTTTCTTGTGGTAGAGTATGTTGCGTGCTTGAGACTGATTATATGATATACTGATTTATTTAAGGTAATTGTTATTCTATGATTATTCGAGTGTGAGATTGTAACCATGTTTTGTATGTATAATCATGATCTATATTCACTAATGTATGTATTTATCGTGCGCCATATCGTAAATATGATTGCGTAAGATTTACCGATGTTTACTGTATTGACATTTATCGTATATCTTGCATTGGGTTGGGTTGTGAAGAGGAAGAGTAACCGAATAACTGAATTACAAGTTGGTTTATCTTTATTGGATGGTAAATTCCAATTATCGAGTTACAGGCTGGTTCATCCTTATTGGATGGTAAATTTCAATCACCGAGTTACAGGCTAATTCATCCTTATTGGATGATTCACCGAGAACTGTACGACGATGTAAATGGGACGATGATTTACAATGCACACATATCATGTTTGATGTTGTATGAACATGCCATTTCCAAAGTATCGTTTACCCTGAACTAACTGTGTGTTGTATTTTGTGTTGTTTAACCCGCACATAGAAAAACTCACTCTATAACTCACCCTTTAGTTCTATTCTTTCAGATTTGTTCGATAGAATTATTCTGGAACTTGGAAGATGGCTCAACGATGCATTTAGACTTTTGATCTTTATAGGGTTAGACTGAAATATTATGTATCTAGACTTTTGGTACTTTGTACTCATTGTTTTAGCATGCATTACCTTATAATTATGAAATTTAATGATTATTTATTTATGAGGTTATTAATTGTTTATCTATTTTACAAACTATTTTGATAACCATTTATGTTTTCATAAAAAATGAACATGTTTTATAAATTATCAATAAGTAATCTCCGAGATTCGATCAGAACATCTAGGACGAGTCTAAGTGTTACATTTAGTGATAACCAATTCATTTACGCTCCTAGCTACTTGTATTATATGGATCTCATTTGGAGGCAATGCACAGGAGTTCGATACAATGCAAGGGAAAAACCAACCAAACCATTGGAAGCTCATGAACTCTATGCAGGTATTAGCATTGGCAAATTTCATGTGCTTCATTTAGCTATATCTATCTACTTATCCATGTTTGTCGAATCCTCGACAGAATTTAATAGAACAAAGGATTAACCAGCAATGTTGCAGAGGGAAAACATAGTTGTTTCCAACTTGTAAGTTTCAACAAACCAAAAACATGTTTTTAGGAGCGTATAGTTTAACATTCCATGGATACCTATCAACTGGTAACTTTCTTTCTGAGAAGATGGTGCAGGTCGAGAGCATTGATCTTGCTAGCAAGTATGAAGTCGTTTTCCGTAAGTCCACCTATTCAGAAGGAATATTCACATTTGAACAATACGAGTTAGAGGAGAATTAAAGCCTTAGCTCCATCAAAGCTAGATAAAATTTGCCAGCTCCATCTCTCAACTCGTTTTAACAGTAAATACTAAATAATTAAAAAAAAACAAGATTAATGTCATGCTCGCAAATCATTCAAGAAACAGAGAACCTTTGCTTCTCATCTGGCATAAACAGGTAAAAGCCAGGTGATGAATGAACAAAGGAAAAATAAATACAAACCATCCTTGCCAAATGCACAAGTACAGGAAAAAACAAAGAATGAAATAAAAGAGGCAAAAGGAAGAACAAAAATTTAGAGTCTTTTCAAGGGCTAAATAATAGTTACCGACAGCATGAGTCCAAATTTCAACTGTTACATTGTTCCATCCGACCAGATGCAGATCTGGATGATGCCCTGCATTAACAACAATCCTTTCACTCATCCATGCAATGACCAAAATTTCCAAACAAGTCAATTACACGTTCATTTCCTTCATCAGAGATCTATATCGAGTAAAAATTATTACACAATGTACTTCAGCTTCAGCAATATCAGATATGAGCTGAAACATCTCCAGTCCTTTGCTGAAACTCTTTACTTTCCAAGACCTTTTTAGCTTCAATGTATCCCCTTCATTAACAAATTCCAACCATCCACCTGATCAAAACTTAGGCAGTAAAGGTAGCGGTTTATAATTAAAAAAATTAATAGATATTTTGAAGACATACCTTTGGGATTAATTTTCTTGCACTTTCTTCTGTCATAGACCGTAGATCCTTTGAGTTACACGGAACACACTTCTTAGTCGACAAATCTAACAAAGCAAATCAACCACATGAGGCAACAAGAACCATCCATTATGATCAAATATAATTTCATCAAAAATGTCAGAAACTAATGAGAGCCAATATGTAGAACTGCCACTACTGTAATACATAAAAAATACAGACCATCAAGCGAGGAAAAGAGTAACTATGCATCACAGCATATCATATAGGTTTAATACCCTAAAAAAGTAATGACACCTCAAAAATTAGGGATGGTTCCAAAAAAAGTCATTTATTAAGGACATAGACCAACTTAATCCCATCTCATAGCCTTTATTCATACTAAGTTCAGCTAATGAAGTTCAATCCTACATTTTAAACTCTGCATAGTCAAAATAAAGTGCAAGATCATATGAAAAGGCAAGAGAAATTGATGCTTTTGGCACCGAAAAAAGAATGCAGCATGGAAAAGTAAAGAAAGAAGTTAAGACAGTCTTAGGCTGCCAAAGAAATTGAGTTTAATTTCTACAATAAGAAAGAGCATGAAAGAATAGAAAATATATTTTTCAAAGAAGTCAAAATGAATTCTATCAAAAAAAAAAAGAAGTCAAAATGAGAAATAAATTTAACCATTGAACTAAGAGTGCATAATTTTTTTTTGTATGGCAGCTTGCTCACCAGAGAGTGGCGGTTAAGGAGGAATTATTGAAGAGAGGAGTGGCTGGGATCGAAGACCCCCTATGTCCGATGTGTCGTACATATGAAGAAACGGTTTCACAATTTTTTTTGCATTGTGAGATAGTATGGGGTCTGTGGTATAGATTTCTCAATTTATGGAATGTTTCTTTTGTGGTTCCTAAGAATATGATCGATTTCATTATTTTATGGGATGATTTACTACCGAAATCAAGCATTTGAAAATTCATTCCAAGGGCAGTGATGTGGACTGTTTGGAAATGCAGGAATGAGGTAATTTTTCAAAAAGGGAAAGTGGATGCAGTATTGCTTTTCTTTCTTGTTCGATTTAGAGCTACTACATGGTTTGGGGCTAGATTCAAGGATGTAAATATCCCGTTTGATTCCTTAGTGGGAGATTTAAAACTAGCTGATTCAGTAGGAAGACAGAACGAGGGCTGTTCTACTTCTTCGTGGTGGATGCATCCTCCTGATGGTTTCGTTAAACTTAATGTTGATGGTGCGATGGTGAGGGACTGGGATAAAGGAGGTATAGGTGGGCTGATTAGGGATAGCAGAGGTATTTTGATAAAATCGTTTTCAGAAAGGGTTGGGGGAGGTCCTCCTATAATGGCAGAATTATTGGCGATTAAGAAAGGACTGATTCTTATTGAAGAATTAGGAGCTGCCCTAAGTCAGAGGGTTATTTTAGAATCGGATTCAAGTACAGCACTGAAGTGGATTAAAAATCTGGACTTATGCATCCCTATGTTTCAGACTTTGGTGAAGGATATAGCTACTCGTATGGAAGGACTAGATATCATTTCAAGGCATGTTCTGAGAGCTGCTAATTGGGAAGCAGATAAGTTAGGTAAAGATGGAATAGGCTGATTAGTAGGTTATGGCTCTGGTATGTTAACGGGTACGGAAATGTTGTTTCCGTAGGGGGTTTGTTTAAGTCTTATGTATCAGTGTTATGTTGTATTAGTAGGTTATGGTTCTGGCTGTGTATTATTGTTCTGATTAATAAAGTTCATAGGCACTCTTTTCCTCCTTCCTATGTCCTTCATGTTACTGTTGCAAAATGGAGGGTACGAAGGGGGTTTTAATGAGGCCTAATTTTCTATAAAAAAAAAAGAGTGCATAATTTTCTCTCAACTTCCAATGTAAGAGTGATTAAAAAGCAGTCCATTCTAAGACCTTTTCAATCACCATTCCACAAAAAAATGCTAAAATCCATTCTCGAGAATATTATAAACTAAAAATGCATTTGGTTTGCCTCTTGCAAAAAATGTTCAAAAGGGAAGGTCTTAAATCTTTTCCAAAATGGTAAACTGCCATGATAACGAACAAAAAACACAGTCTAGATTCAGAAAGAAACAGATCAATAGTAATGTGGTTTTGCTTCATACTATCAACATTATACGATGATGGTCTATGGTCATTGTTTACAACGCACCTCTATCAGTGCTAGTGCAATACGTTCTAAATTCATAAATAGAGATCGTATTTGATGATATTCCTATACGATCACGAAAAATCTCAGTCACTTGAGTACCGGAACTGCATATAAGTAGAAAACATATCTTCATACAATAACATTCTCTAACAAGTTAGCAAGACAAATTATTTCAACTTTACTATATCCCTCACTAGTATTCCAATATCACAAAATCAAAAGAAACTAAGATCAAGTTCAGCTAGTAATAACTTATACGATAGCAGTATATTAATTTATTAAGATACCCTCAAAATAACTCGATTTAAAAAAAAATAACACGTAACCGAAACTCTAGATTAAGATACAATTGAAAAGAAACAAGTTTATATAAACCCTAACCAAGGGAAAACCTAAACGAATTTAGCGTATAAGCTTAGAAGCAGCAATAAATCTCAATACCTGACTAAAAGACAAATTTTCAGGGAAATTACCGTCCATGAGAGCCGGAAAGGATTTGAAGCGAGCAAAAAGGCAGCTCAAAATGAAAAAAGAGAAGAAAGTAAAAGCAGATATATTACAAGGAAAGTGAGAGGAAGAGAGCTTGGAATGTATGAGTAAAGTACCCGAGATTTAGAGAGAGAGAACTGGAGTTCGTAGCATTCGTGCGATCATTTCTCAATCTTTGACGGTTTCAATTTTAAACCCCACAAAAGAAAATCAAATGAACCCGTACAAAAAAATTTCCAGATACTTTGCTCCCTATTTATTCAGTATTTACATTATTTTTTATTAAAATAAAATTTTAAATTATAATCTTTTACTTTAAATATTTAAATTGTCTTCTAATTAAAATAAATATTTGAATTTTGTGACACGTCAATATCTCATTTCTCAATCTAGTTTTGAAGGTATTGAGAATTGAATTTCTTGACATTATAAAAAAATTAATATTATTTTTAAGGGATTGAGAACTTTTTAGAAGATCATGAGTTCAATTTTCAAGATGTTTAAAAATAAATTTTATTTTTTTAACCTGGGGAGTGAGTTAACAATAAGTTAACTGAAGTATCAAAAAGTAATGATGTTGATAGTTTAAGGAATAATATAAATTATCTTAAAGTTTAAGGATTAATTTAAATTTGAATTATAGTTTGAGGATTAATATAAAATATTTTAAAGTTTAGGGTTTAATTTAAAATGAGTGTCATAGTTTGGGGACTTCTCGTACAATTATCTCCCAATAATAATAGTGATAAAATTAAAAAATAGAATAAATTATGCATTTAGTAACTAAACTACCAATTTTGATAAGTTTAAATACATAAACTTTCAATTTTTCAAAATCATACCCAAAGTTTAGTTTTTATTTCATTTTTGTATCCAATTCAAAATTTAACCTTAAGTTATGAATTTTTTTTGAAAGTTTAGGTACTAAAATATACCAAAATTGATAGTTTAGGTACTAAATACGTTAAATTTTTAACGAAATGTACTAAAAATGAAACAAAAATTGAACATTAAGTATGTTTTTTGAAAAAATTAAAAGTTTACTAAAACATATTAAAATTGATAGTTTAGATACTAAATCATAGTTTACCCTAAAAAATAATTGTTTAAATTATATCTCTTCTTCGTTATCATTCTTAGTGTCTTCTCTCTCACAATCATTAAAAAAATCTATCAATCACTCAAAATGTAACACATAGCACACTTATATTTTTTTTTTAAATAAAAACTCAATTTTTTTTATAAAATAAATTTAAATTTTACTAAAATCTAAAAATATCATAAACTCTTGTTATTATTGTCGATCATCATTAATTGTCGCTAACGTCGAATGTCCACCCACCTATAGTTCTTCATCTACTAATCAACTATCACCCTTATCATCTTTTGAATCCTCTAATTTCTTTAATACATAAATCTCTAATCGGCCGAAAACTCATAGACGATAATAAAAGAAAGGGTTAACTACTTCAAATACCACTGACCTTTAGACTTGGGCTCGTTTATGTCACCGACGTTTCAATTATGTCAATTTTAACACTGACATTTATGTTTAGCTACAATTATGACACTCCGCCATTAATCCATTAACAAAACGATGACATGGTAACTCTGCGCCGTGACAGTGATGATGTTGCCCCCTCACCAAAACGACGTCGTTTTATTAGACTCGTTTGGTGAAAAATTGCATTCCAAACAATTTGAACTAAAGCTCTTCATGAGCAATGTCAAACACCCAACCACCAAGTTAACTTAAGAACTTGTTATAATCTTAACAAAACTAATATATATGTTTAATAGTAGTTGAATACTTTCATCTTCATCATCGATTCAAATCTATAGCTTTAGTGATGCTAATCAACTGCTCGACGAAATGCCAAGATTAGTGAAATTAAATATTTTTGAAAACACACATCTTCATTTCCTACTTGTTCGAACTAACTAGGAAGATGAACCTTAACCACAGGTTAATTGTCGTTAACGGTTAACAGATTAAGTGGTGTGATATTTGATATAATCATATATTTGATCCTTATTATTTACATATTCTCTCAATTTAGTCATACTTTTAATAAATTAAAATAAATTTAATCATCCAATTGAATGATGTCACATATCACTGGTGTCATGTGTCGTGCTTCGTGTCACCATTCGGTTGGAGGACTGACTTTATTTTAATTTAATATATTTATTTTCCACCAATTTGCTTTGTTTTGTTAAATTAAAATAAAATTAGTCTTCCAACTTATTAGCGACACATGACACAACGAGTGATAACAATGACATGTGGCATCATTCGATTGACGGATTAAATATATTTTAATTTATTAAAAGTATGACTAAATTGAGAGAATATGTAATAGCAGAGACCAAATGTGTGATTATACTAAAATATTTAACGGTAGTTAACTCGGGTGACTACATCATAATTAAATAAGAAAGAAGGTGATCATATCTTATGTATTTTGAAATCAATGACCAAAAGTGGACAACACACAAATATAAATGATAATTCATGTAGTTAACCCTTTTCTTTAATGACAAATAAGATACTTAAAATAGTTATAGATTAAACACTCGATTAAAAAAATTTAAACACTTAAAATATATAGTTTTAACATTTATTTTTTTAATTAGTCCTAATAATAATTTGGTAAATGATATATTTAGTATCTAAACTATCACTTTTATTCCGTTTTAGTACTTAAATTTTATTTTTTTAAATTATACCTAACATATAATTATATATGTAGAAGAAGAAAAAAACCCATTTTGATTTTAGGGTTTTACTCTCTTAGATAAGTCCACTAATATTCCACATTTCCACATATAATGATGATGTGGATAATGAAAGCATACGTGGAATATTAAAAATAAAGGGAAAACTATTTCAAGTCATTGGTGCGTTAATTTTTTAATGATGGGTACTAAATTGAAATCTGAACTAAATGTTGATTACAATTTCGAAAAAGATAAAGTTTAGGTATTGAAAGAAAATAAATGTGATAGTTTAGGAACTAAACCTGTAGTTTACCCATAATAATTTCATTCACCTAATCCGTCGCTCGTCCGTTTTTTCCCCGTCGCTTAAAACCCTCCATTTGCAGCTCTGACGGACATTAGTAAACCAAAAAACCCATCGTTTCCGAGAAAATATTTCCAAAAGAGAAAAAAAAATGGTCACCTTTCTTCCTCTCTTTCAACTACGCAGTCTTTCTGTTTTCAATTATACGAAATTTAAATAATTTTTCCCAATTTGCGTTTCAGAGATCTTCCTTGGCTGGGTTCAGTTTATCCATAGGGCAGATCTAAACTTATTTTACTCGCATTTGAATTTAATTTCCCCTGTAATATTTAATTTTCAAACAGCTAGACTCCGATTCGAGCTCTTTCTTTTAGATCTAACTTCCAAATGAACTCAATTTGAATACCGGAGAAACTTTTGAACTCGGAACTGATTTGAAACTGTAGTTATTTATTTCTTACTTCTGATTAGCTGTGTTAGTTCTTAGCTGAATGCATTGTTATTTTGATGGGAAAAAATGATTCTTTAATGAGCTTTAGTGATCTTGTTTGTAGGAGTTATGCCCTTTAATTAAAAACATCCTTCTTTTGGATTCCGAAGGGAAACGTATAGCTGTTAAGTATTATTCAGATGACTGGCCAACCAATGCTGCTAAGGAAGCCTTTGAGAAATCTGTGTTCACCAAAACTCAGAAGACTAATGCCCGTACCGAAGGTAAACTAGTTTTGGAACAGAATGCATATTTTTAATTCAGATTTCAGATAGATTTGTTTAGAAAATGATGAGTTAACCAATTCAATTGGATTTTTGAACTTAAACAGTTTCTAGCCTGATCATGAAGGTTACCAAGAATATGGAATTGAACTTTGTTTTCATTGTTTCTTTATGGTGAATGGTAGAGCACCCTGGTTGACATTGGTGTATCTGTTGGTTCACTTCATATTGCTATTCTAACATGGTGCTTTTGTGTTGTGTTTGCAGCTGAGATAACAATGTTTGATGACTATATTGTTGTGTACAAGTTTGTCCAAGACCTTCACTTTTTTGTCACTGGAGGCGAAAATGAAAATGAGATTATCTTGGCCGCAGTACTTCAGGGTTTTATTGACGCAGTTGGACTTCTCTTAAGGTTTTTCCATGATACTTTCCTGCTTCAACCTTTCCATCTTGTGATATATGTGTGCTTGTATGTGATATCACCATGCTGAATTTTGTTTTCCTTACCACTTGTTCCAGAGGCAACGTGGACAAGAAGGAGGCTTTGGAGAACTTAGATATCATTTTGTTATGCATTGATGAGATTGTTGATGGCGGGTATGAATTATCATTCATTCTACTACTGTAGTTTAACGAATCTCTTGGTAAACACTTTTACTTTTGTGATTATTAAGGTATCTATGGACTATGGTATATTTCTGAGTTTGATCAGCAAACATATAAGATGTATTACAATTCAAAGTTTGACATGCAATGGACTAATCGTCGGTCAACGAAAGTTGGTTGTTGCAAGATTGCGATTATAGTCTATAGACATGATATTCCACTGATATTACATTAAACCAAGAAAGTTGCTGGCCTGATTTGTCTCGCAGTCCTTTTCACCCCTTAAATTCCATGGAGAGAGATGATAGACTAGGTCAAACATCTGCATGCATCTGCATTAGTCACACACATTTTATTTTTGTCCTATAAATACCATTGAGGATGGAGATGGTAGACTAGGTTAAACATCAGCATGCATCTAATCTAATCACACATTTTAACACATTTTTTTAGTCAAATAACAAAAGAACCAAGGGAAAAGAAAGGTGAAGAGAAGTCACAAGAAGCAACTGTCCTGTGAATATGCTTCGATGGAGATGGTAGGCTAGGTTAAACATCAACATATCACACATTTTCTTTTATCATATAACAAATAACCAAGTGAAAAGAAAGGTGAAGGAAAGTCACAAGAAGCAACGGTCCCGTCCCGTGAATATACTTTGATGGTGATGGTAGACTAGGTTTAACACCAGGACGCATCTGCACTAATCACTAATTTGAAAAGATTTTCTTTCATCCTATAACAAAAGAACCAGGGGAAAAGTAGCAACTGTCCCAAGAATATTGATGTAAGGTGATCTACACGCTTTGATGGAAGAGGGTAGATAGCCTTATTGTGCCCCGATCTAGGATTGACAAGTATTGATGTCCTTGAATTATAAGCTTGGGCTGCAAATAAGATAAGAAAGAAAGAAGATTAATATTGGAATAATAAATGGAAGAATAAGATAAATGATGAAATGAAATAGTAGGGATAGAGATGGCTGCGGAAATGATGGTCTTGATGGATGAAGTTGATAGTGTTGATGTTGAAATGGAGATGGTATTGTTGTTGTATCTCAAACATGCCAAAGATGAAATAGTGCTAAGGAGCACAATCCCGGTCTTCACAAACTTGTTTGAGAGGTGGTGATAGTGTCATCAACCCTCTAGATATTAATCTAGGAATTTTGGAATCAGGATGGAAGGAATGACGCCACAAGTATAGGAATTATACTTGTTTAATCGATAAAGTTCACAAAGAACTTTGAAGAGAAATTAACTCACAAGAGTAAATTTTATATATGAGATGAGATGAGTACAAATGATGGCAAGCAAGCCACTCTATTTATAGGAAAATGAGAGGGCTTGGCCGAATGGTTACATGATGTTTCGGCTAGATACATGACTTTATGAAGATACATAATGCTTTAAAAAGAAAGAACATGTCTATAGGCTTGGTGTTGGTTCGGCTATCCCTTCATAAAGGGACTTGATGATTCGGCTAAGGATGGAAAGGCATCTCCCTTGACCGAATGGGCATGCTTGTTCATCTTGGCGCCATTTGCTCCTCTTTGGCCGAATGGTGATGTACCTCCTTATGTTGGCGCCAAATGCTCTCATGTGCATATCATGTGTTGTGGCCGAATATGTATGAAGCTTTATATCATGTCCCATGGTGATTTAAGCCTCCAATGATTACAAGGTCTTCACCAACATGCTCTTAGATGTAAAGGCATCTTCATGGGCAGCAACATTCATGAAAGGTCACTGAAGATACTAATTTTTTACCCATATTAATTTATTTATTATTATAATAATTATAATAATTATTATTATTATAATTATTATTATTATTATTATTATTATTAAATATATATATATATATATATATATATATATAATAATAAAAAATTACAAGCCAAATTTCCGGCCCAAACCAAACTGAAACCCAAAAGATTTAGGGTTTCAGTTAGGGTTTTCTAACCCTAGCCCCATGCGCAGCCGCCTCTGCCTCCAGCCGCCTCTGCCTCCAGCCGCCTCAGCCAACGGTTCATGCGCAACCGCCTCTGCTGCCAGTGCCACGCCTCCATCGAAGCCTCCAGAAGACCCAGATGGCCACCCACGTTACTACTCTAGCAGTGAGTCACCACATAGTTCGGTGACTCACCGAAATCCGCTCTTCGGACCGGTCCGATGGCCACACCGGTGATGGCTATAAAGCCATCACCCCATCTGCGAGCAAAGAGGAACACAGGGAGAGACAGAAAATACACAGAGAAGAGAAATACAGAGAAACAAAATACTAAAAAAAAGCTACCAACGATCTCAACAACAACGCAGCAAAGAAACAGAAAAGAAAGAAAAAGGAAGAAGAAAAACTTACCGAGGAAGCCCCGACCACCGGATCTCACCAAAACCTTCGAAAAACCGAAGGTATATTTCTTAGATTTGCTCCGATCGGGAGCCGTTTAAAAGAAAAGATCATCGGAACCGTCATTAGGACGGTCCGATCTACGTTTCAATGTAAAAAAAATTATTCCGGCCACCGAAGACGGTGGCCGGCGGCGGGATCCACGCCGGCAAGCGGCTGCCGGCCGGAGAGCCTCTCTCTTTTCTAGAGAGAAGCGAGAGAATTTCTTTCTCTCAGAAAAGAGAGAGATAGGGAAGAGAGAAGAAATGAAGCTGGCCCTTCGGGCCAGCTGATTTTGGGCTTAAATAGCCCTTCCCGAACGACGCCGTTTTGGGAAGGGCTATTCGTGTAATTAATAATAGTTAAATCCTTTCCGCAGTCCTCCGAATTTGTAAACTTTACATTTTAGTCACTAAATCGAATTTATAATCCTTTTAATTTGATCTCTAAATTTTAATTTTATTTATTTTAGTCCTTTATATTAAAATAATATATTTAGGATAAATAACAGATTTAATCCCTTAATTTTAATAAATAATATTTTAATCCCTAGTTTATATTTTTAATCTTATATTCGAATTTTAAATAATTTTATTTTAGTCACTAAATAAATAAATTAAAGAAATAGCATGTTTAATCCCTATAATTTTGATTAATTATGAATTAGGTTTTTAATTTTATTTTTACTATAATTTAGTCATTTATTTTAAATGTTTTCATTTATTTTATTGCTTTTAAATATATCGTTCTAATTGTATTTTTATTGTTTTAATTTTACTTGTTTATATTTTAAATATTTTTATTCATAAATATATATATATAATAATAATTTATTTTTAAATAAATTATTTTAATATTTATTTTTCAATATCGAAGAAAAGGACAGTCTTAATACAACTGGATGTCCTATTCTGGTATTTTAAAATTTAAAAAAATTATAAAAAATATTATTTAATTTAAATTACTATTTATCAATATCAAAGAAAAGAGCTGTCTTAAGGCACCTAGAAGTTCTTTTCCGATATTTTTAAATATTTTTTATAATTTTGAAATAATAGGATTATAAATTAAATATATTTTGAATTTTTTTAAATTTTTAATAATAGAGACAATTTATAATTAAAAAAGTACCAATTTTGGGCGTTGTAGGGGTGCTAATCCTTCCCTAAACGTAATCGACCACGAATCCCTTTTTATTATTAAAAAGAACGAATTTTTGGTTACAAACGCAGATCAGTTCATTTTTATTGGTGTTTTCTTAAAACTCTTTTAAAAAAAATAATAATTTTTAGGTATTCGACCTACCTGACCCAAAAGGCCGATGGCGACTCCCAAATTATTTTCAAAACCATTTATTCACATAAATTTTCCCGCCAAGTAAAAAATTTGTGCCCGGACGAAAACCGGTTACGACAGTCACAATGTTTGAGAAAGGTAACCCTTCATGTTTGAGCTACTTATGGTGTGAATGAGGTAAAGGTGAGCTGGCCATAGGTGACTTGTAGTATAGTGAACATTGTGGCAGCTCCTTGTGAAAAGGTACCTCTTGAGGTGGCAACTATTCGCGAAAAGGTATGATTTCACAAATTTTGACTTAGGACATATTTGAAGTGTCCTAAGTGGTGATGATGATGGTGCAGCTTCCCAGCTGAAATGAGGTCATCTTGTAGCTCAAATCTTCAGCTCAATCCAGGTATGAGCTCACGGCCTCTAGACCACTTTTCACCAATTTGCTCCTTATTGTCACGGACTTAATCGCTCAATAAGCCTCGTGCGGCCTTAGCTCCTTTTCGCCCCTCGCGATAGCTAAGTCAGCCTCACTCGAACTCGTGCTAGAGAAAGGATTGACAAGGAAACAAAAGAAGAAAGGAAAGAACTTAGAGAGAAAGCTTGTTGAATGCTTGAATGCTTACAACTCTTGGATGATTTACAAATGAGGATTCTACACCTATTTATAGCATCCCACCTCCTCAATGGACGATGGAGATTGATTTGATCCTACGGTAGGGAGAGATTCTCTAGAATTCTCCATTATTTCCTACCTAACATGGAAGACTCTAGAATGCTTCTAGAATATGTACAAGTCTTGAGTGTTCTAGAATAATCTACACTATTCTATCAACCTCCAAGACCAAATGTGGCCCAACATAGCCAAAATAGCCAAAGTGGGGAAAAGGCCCAATTTCGTGACATTCTCCCCCACCTATTCTGGCGTCGTCCTCGTCGCCTCGTACGCTTTGAGATGTTCTTCGAACTGCCACAAGTCTTCAGCTAGCTCCCATGTTGCCTCGGACTCTGGTAGCCTTTCCACTTGATTAAATACTCGGTACGCGGTGGACTCCTCTTGCGGACCGTCCTGCTTGTGAGCACCGTTTCCACCTCTTTGTCATAAGACTTGGTTACTACGGGAGGTGCTCGATGCGAATACCCTCGGCTTGGGTCTTCTTTGTCGGCATGATATGGCTTGAGCATACTTACATGGAAGACCGGATGAATCTTAAGTGTACTTGGCAAGTCTAAGCGATAAGACACTTTTCCCACCTTGGCAAGTACTTGGAATGGTCCCTCGTATCTTCGTATTAGTCCTTTGTGAACGCTTCGGAGGGCTTTGAATTGTTGTGGCAAAAGCTTCACAAAGACTAGGTCTCCAACGGAGAACTCTCGATGTCGCCTCTTCTCGTCCGCCCATTTCTTCATCTTCTTTCGTGCTTTCTCCAGACATGCGCGGCGATGTCGGCGTTCTCCTCCCATGACTTAGCCATCTTGGCGCCCCGGACTCTTACCCTCGTCAGTGGCATTGTCAATGTGTGCGGCGTGAGCGTTGTTGTCCGGTCGCAAGCTCGAACGGACTCCGGCCTGTGGCTTCACTTCGCTGCAAGTTATAAGAGAATTGGCGACGTCTAGCAATTTAGCCCAATCTCGCTGGTTAGCACTCACAAAGTGCCGCAATAACACTCCAACAAGGAGTTCACCCGTTCGGTCTGCCCATCAGTTTGAGGGTGAAAGCTTGTGGAGAAATTTAACTCGGTGCCAAGGAGCTTGAACAATTCCGTCCAAGGCGTCCGGTAAATCGAGGGTCTCGATCACTGATGATGCTCCTTGGTAGGCCCCAATGCTTTACGACATTCTTGAAGAATGCTCGCGCGGCCTCCTCCGCAGTGCAATCCTTGGGGCATGGTATGAAAGTCCCATACTTAGAAAATCGGTCCACGACGACCATGATCGAACCGTATCCCTCGGACTTGGGTAATGCACTAATGAAATCCAAGGTGATCGCATCCCAAGGTCTTTGGGGAACTGGTAAAGGTTCCAGTAATCCGTAGGCTGTCGGTTCTCCCACTTGTCTTGTTGGCACACAAGACAAGTCTTCACGTAAAGCTCCACGCTATCCTTCATATGGGGCCAAAAGTATGCCGTCTCTAGCAATGCCATAGTGCGCTTTGACCCGGATGACCAGCCCACTTGGTGTCGTGACACTCTTTGACAAGATCTCGCCTTAAGTTGTTCCACTTTGGAACATAGATTCGTCGTCCCTTGGTGTAGAGCAGACCGTCCTCTACCCAAAAACCGTTGGGTTTTGCCATCGCTAGCCAGCTTTACTAATTCTCTTGCCATTGGATCTTGCTCAAGGCCCTCCTTGATGCGCTCCAACACGGTTCCCTTGGCTAGAGAGATCGCGGCGAGCTCCGCCTTTCGACTTAAGGCATCGGCTACAACGTTGGCTTTGCCTGGCTTATATTCCAACGTGTAGTCGAACTCGGCTAGGAAGTCTTGCCACTAGCTTGTTTTGGTGATAGCTTCTTCTGGGTTTGAAAGTAACTCGTCGCCACGTTGTCGGTCTTGATGGTGAAGTGCGCACCGAGTAAGTAATGTCTCCATACCCGCAAGCAATGGATGATGGCTGTCATCTCCTTCTCTTGCACGTGTACCGCCTCTCGGTGTCATTCAGCTTGCGGCTCTCAAATGCTATCGGATGTCCCTCTTGCATTAATACTCCACGATAGCGAAGTCGGATGCATCGGTATGCACCTCGAACGGCATGGTAAAGTCGGTAAGGCCAAGACAGGTTCTTGGCTAACTGCTGCCTTAGGTTCTCAAAGGCCTTTTGACATTGTTCGGACCACCCCATGCCTTCCCCTTCTTGAGTAGGTCCGTTAATGGTGATGCTCGCGCCGAGTAACCCTGTATAAACCGGCGATAATAATTTACTAGACCAAGGAAGGACCTCATCTCACTTACCTTGGTCGGCGGTTCCCACTCGGTTATGGCCTTGATTTTGTTCCTGTCCATTAATAGCTTCCCGTGGCCGATTACATGTCCAAGGAAGTGTACCTCCTCGGTGGCAAACGTGCACTTTTCCTTCTTGACGTACAGCTCGTTTTCTCGAAGTATCTTGAACACAATCCTCAAGTGGTCTCAATGTTCTCTGATGGAGTTACTGTATACCACGATATCGTCCAAGTACACCACCATGAACTGGTCCAAGTACGGTTGGAAGAGCTTGTTCATGAGCGTGCAAAACGTCGCCGGTGCTTGGTTAGACCAAAGGGCATGACCAACCACTCGTACGATCCGTATCGGGTGATGCATGCGGTCTTTGGCTCGTCGCCTTCTGCTATCCGAACTTGGTAGTAGCCCTTTTGCAAGTCCATCTTTGTGTACACCTTGGCTCCTCCAAGTCTGTCAAATAAATCGGCAATCAAAGGGATCGGGTAGCGATTTTTAATGGTTACCTTGTTAAGTGCCCGGTAATCGACGCACATGCGCAATGACCCATCGTGCTTCTTTTGGAAGAGTACCGGTGCGCCATACGGTGCCTTCGAAGGTCGAATCATTCCCATATCTACTAGCTCCTTGAGTTGCCTTCGAAGTTCCTCAAGTTCGGGTGGGGCCATTCGGTAGGGTGCCAGGGCAGGCGGCTTGGCACCAGGTTCCAACTCGATCTTGTGATCCACCTCACGCCTCGGGTGGAAGTTTATTTGGTAACTCGGGCGGCATCAGTCTTTGTTCCTCTAAGACTTCACGGATGATCAATGGTAGGTCATCCGTTTTTCTCGATCTTGTCATCTTCCTTAGCATGGCCAAATAAGTAATGTCCCCTTTCTTGATGCCTTTACCAAGTTGTATGGCCGAGAGTGTGTGGCATCTCGCCTTGCTCTTTCGGTGCCTCGACCGTGGGGATCATGCAAGGAGACCCTTTCTCCAAGATGCAAACAGAACTAAAGGAAGGCATAGGGATAGCGGTTACCTGTCGGAGAAAGTCTAACCCCAAAACGACCTTAAAGTCATCCATGGGAATGACAGAAAAGTTCACTTGGCCCTTCCAAGTGCCTAAGCGTAGCTCGACCCCTCGTGCCACGCCATAGAGTGTACAGCTTGTGTGTTTACCGTCTTGAGCCATCCTGTGCTCCCAGTGTACTTTAGGCCCAAACGGTTGGCTTCGTCTTTAGACACGAAATTGTGGGTAGCTCCCGTGTCCACCATGGCTCTTGTCGGCTTTTCGTTGATCACTGCTTCCACATACATGAGCCCATTACTCGATGTTGGTGTCAATGGCTTGGCCTTCAAGGCGTTTAGAACTTGGAGTGACCCCATCTCGGCTTGAGACTCTGTGTCTTGACGATCGACGATGGCAGACAATGAACCAAGTTTGGGACAGCTACTCATCGGATGCGGTCCTTTACACAAGAAGCATCCTCCTTTGGGAACGAAGGCCTTTTTCTTCTCTTCATAGTCCCTTCGCCCCGGACGTCGATCACGATCTCCTCTTTAGCTTGTGGCCTTCGGTGATCTCGGTCTCGGTTTCCTTGGTAATTCTCCCGCCGTTCTCCCCCACCTTTGGCTGGATACTTATCTTTATTTTTCGTTGCATTGGTGTGGGATAGGGTTGGAAGTCGACGAGTGACTCGGCGATGGCAATGGCCTCATCAACCGTTTTAATGTCCCGACGGTGCATCTCTTGCTTGGCCCATCCTTGTATCCGTCATGAAGTAGAACAAGAGATCTTCTTCGAACATATTGGAATTTGAAGCATAAGAGTTGTGAACTCTTTCACATAGTCCCGCATAATACCCCGTTGCTTCAACTCCCGTAATTTCTTGCGAGCCTCGTAGACCACATTCTCGGGATAAAAGTGCTTCTTGAGTTCTTTCTTGAACTCATCCCACGTATCTACCCGACAAGCTCCTCGCTCAATGTCGGCATGTTTCCTACGCCACCATAACATAGCAGTATCGGAAAGATATAAGGCAGCGGTCTTACCTTGGCGGCCTCGTCGTTAAGGCCGATTCCCTCGAAGTATTGCTCCATCCGCCATAGGTAGTTTTCGACTTCCTTGGCGTCTCTTGCCCCGTTGAACCCTTGTGGCTTGGGGCACTCGACCTCGGGGTGGAGACATGGTTAGCGCTCCCGCTAACGGCGGGCTCTTGCAGAGCGTCAAGTCCTCCCGCATCCCCTCGATGCTTTCACGACGGCTTGGATCATATCCTCTAGTTGTATGAACCGAGCTTCCACCTCGTTGTTGGTCTCTTCGGCATTTCCTTTGAGTGTGTCAACTTGCTCCAAGACATGGTCCTCCAACGTCTTGAAGTCGTGTTGGACCTCTCCAGCTTCTCGCCAAACTCTGCCACCATCGGTTCTATGGAAGCGCTCTCGCGGGCCTTACTTTGGTCCCTCTTCTTATTCTTTGTTGGGTGCAGCTTCTCTTCCACGTTCCTCACAACAGTCGACTCGTTCGAATTTCCGGCCATTCCTACAATACACGTGCACGATATTGACGCCTTTACTGGCTCTGATACCAACTGTCACGGACTTAATCGCTCAATAAGCCTCGTGCGGCCTTAGCTCCTTTTCGCCCCGCGATAGCTAAGTCAGCCTCACTCGAACTCGTGCTAGAGAAGGATTGACAAGGAAACAAAGAAGAAAGGAAGAACTTAGAGAGAAAGCTTGTTGAATGCTTGAATGCTTACAACTCTTGGATGATTTACAAATGAGGATTCTACACCTATTTATAGCATCCCACCTCCTCAATGGACGATGGAGATTGATTTGATCCTACGGTAGGGAGAGATTCTCTAGAATTCTCATTATTTCCTACCTAACATGGAAGACTCTAGAATGCTTCTAGAATATGTACAAGTCTTGAGTGTTCTAGAATAATCTACACTATTCTATCAACCTCCAAGACCAAATGTGGCCCAACATAGCCAAAATAGCCCAAAGTGTGGGGAAAAGGCCCAATTTCGTGACATTATGCTCTCTTAATCGTTCCCATGTAAGTATCCTTGCTGTTGCATGCTTCATTTAGCTCCAATGTAGCTCCCAAGTATAGGCCGAATGTACCTACATGCATAACATAAAGAAATAACTAAGTATATAAAATATAAGTATAATATAAGAAGTGAACATAGTATATAATAACTTATATCTCATATAGTAATGAGTTATTATAATAACCATAGATATTATATATATGAAAATAACTATATTATAACATTTGAAATAAATATATATATATATATGTGTAAAGTTAGAAAGTTTCTTCCCTTGTAAGGATGGAATAGCCATGGTAAACATGATGCTGAATTGGATCACATCAAATATGCTTGTAATTTTACTCAACTGTTTGTTGTTTCTGCAGTATCATTCTTGAAACTGATGCAAATGTCATTGCGGGGAAGGTTGCTAGTCATAGTATGGATGCTGGAGCTCCTTTGTCTGAGCAGGTATATGATCCTTGTTCTTGAAATGAGCAAATCGTTGTTCCTCTGTTTTGTCTTTTTGGTTATTTCTTCCACAAGAAAGCGGAAGCGAGTGCTTTTCTTCCACAAGTGAAATCCAAGTATTGCCTCATATTAACAAATTTGGTGTTGTGCAGACGATAACGCAAGCATTGGCGACTGCGCGTGAACATCTTACAAGATCTCTCCTCAAATGATGAGTGCCTAGAAAAAGGAGAGGACAGATACTATATATTTGTAAGCATACTACACCGGACGTGCTTAGCATGATTTTGTTTTTCTTTTGGTGCAGTGGAAATGCTTAATCTGAGCTTTGCTTTCATGAAATTGAAGCGATGGTGCCATTTGATATGTTTAAATGTCATTTTTTTTGTGTTTAAAATTGTTTTTGTTAAATTAGATATATAATTCGTTTCTTATTTTCAGCTCTTCTGTTAAAAAATATCTAAGGAATATGTGACATGTGAGGTGTGATACATGTTCATTTTCTTCTTTTCTCTTTTTCCATTTTCTAGGGAAACAAACAAAAAAATTTACAAGGGGAGAATTCTAAAAATTTATTTATTTTTTAAAAAATCGAATTCATTAGTCTCAACACTTTGATTATGATAACATATCTATTTTCATGCATCAATTTCGATTTTTGTGTCTTTATTCTCTTTTCTGAAATAAAACGTCACGAGTTCTAAAAGTTCTCCCAAACACTTTGATTTGATTAACTCTCAAAATTTAGTTTCAAATCACTTCGATTTCGTTTGTAACGGTGGGCTGGATCAAAAAAAAAGGTTGCATGACTCATCAAATTGAGGATACAACTTGAAAATAATTATGGAATGAACGTTAAACACCTATTTTGATAGTTTTCGTAAGTACTTGTATTCATTTTGATTCGAATATACAATTCTTTGTAATAAGGTTCAGGGTTTGGACAAATCAACATATTCGTACTCGACACTTACATTCAACATATATTTGAACATAAGAAAATGGGGACCAAATTCCTAGAAAATGAGGGGAATCTTCAGAGGTTTGACTTGGCATATACCACTCAGTTGAATGGCATATCCAAAACATTTTACTCCATTAATGTCATCTTCTTCCTAAAGTAGCTATGAAGCCAATGGTAATTAAATCTTACAAATAATACTCTTGAATCTTTACAGCCATCAGCCAAGGAAATACATCTGTTTTGGAAACAAAGATAGCTGTAGCTGTGGAGTTGAGGAATTACAGTGCAATTATCCTCTGCCAAAAATGCTTATTTTCATGCCCTGTTATGTTTTGCCAAAGCAGATTCGCCTTGCCATTGCTACATTTTCTCTTTGTAAATCTCTACACGTCAGGTTTCAAAGCAGATTTCTAGCATAATATGTGGGCTTCTGTTTTCCTTTTTAATTTGTTGCAGTGTATTTGTATAGAATGAAGAACTTTAAAATGAATTCCGTGATTACTGGCTGCATGATATTTTATCAATAAGAGATTGTTGACTGCAAGGCAAATCTCCTTCGGTAAGACATAATTATGCAATAACATAGGCAAAGGAGAATAGCACTGTAGTACCTCAACTTCACATGGAATCTTTACTTCTGAAATGGTTAAACCATGATTTGAGGAGTACCTGGAACATAGTATACAAATAATTATTAGAGCACACCTATCTTTAATATTAAATTTTTGTAATAAATATATACGGGGTACGTTCATATTTATTTAAAAATATATATTATCAACAAAATTTGAGAATTAACATTTTAGTAATAATTTTCATTATAATATACTCTTCTAATGACTTTGGCTTGATGATGAGGGTGTCAAAGATATCAAAACACTTGACGAGTTTATTAATTTAACCTATGGAGATGAACTTCGACTCTAAATCCTTAGATCTTGTTAGAGATTGGAAATCTTCTTCATCCCTTGACATCGAAGACCCTCAATTGCCGGTGTTTGTGCCTGAAGATCCAGCCATTAACTCCAATGAGATGAAGTTGCAAAGAGAAATGGCGGCCGACTTCAATGTCGATTCCTGTGGAGTTGAGATGATGACAGTAGACAAGGACACAAGGTGGTCATCATCCTACCATAAACCGCAATCGGACGCTAGCTCCAATTATTTCAAACCGAATTTTGGTTGATGAGAGCATGAGATGCTCTTGATGATTCAATTTTTCAAGGGTAAACTACAGAACGGAACTCAACACCTGATCCCAACTCGGTTTGGGGTGTAATATTTTCATTGAACCACTCCGAAATTGGATTATACCATTCATCAAGTCGTCAAGTCATCATTTCCCAGTTTTGCTGATCTGACAGACCAGTCCAAGACCTTTTTTTTCTTAGGTGTTGGAAAAGTCAAAATTGGGGTTAAGAAAAATTAATTAAGGGAGCACCGATTCAAAAAGGGTGGGCACCGAATTCGGTGCCCAATTTTTATTGAAAATAAAAATAGAGAAATTATATTTTAGTCCTTGTACACTTTAGGGTATTTACAAGATTAATCCTTAAACTTCAACTATAAATACCCTAACTCATTTAGCTTCAAAATCATCCCAAATCATTTCTTTCTTCCACTACTAAAGAGTTTAGAGAGTTTTCTTATGAGTTGTGAGTGTTTTGTAAACACCTGTAAATTTTCTCTCTTTAGTAAAAGATCTGTAGCAATCCGGAGACGTAGGCATAATTGGCTGAACTCCGTTATCAATTTCAAGTATTATTTTTCGCTTTTATTTCACATTCTCACTAATATGGTTATAGGAAAATTACTCGTTTATTTCCCAACAACTGGTATAAGAGCTTTTGGTGGTAAATTTTATCAATTTTTCTGCGAGGTTACTATTCATCACTATTCACATGAATAGCGAGTTTCGTGAATAGTAAAAATTTGGTCGTCGATACGAATTTGTCGACAGAGGTGTTCTAATATACAGTGGTTCACAGAAATTGTAAGAAACGATCCAAACGAAGCCAAATTCGAGTGGGAGCAATGACTGCAGACGAAGGGAATGTGAAAATTGAGAAATTTGATGGTGCGGATTTTGACTTTTGGATGATGCAGATTGAAGATTTTCTGTACCAGAAAAATCTATATCAATCTCTCTCAGGAAAGCAACCAGAGGGCATGAAGAATGAAGACTGGGCTATTCTCGACAAACAATCCCTCGGAGTTATCCGAATGACGTTGTCCCGAAATATTGCTTTCAATATAGCAAAGGAAAAGACCACGGCGGGTCTTATGGCGACTCTCTCCAGTATGTATGAGAAGTCATCAGCCTCGAACAAAGTTCACTTGATGAGACGATTATTCAAATTGCAAATGGCGGAAGGGGCATCAGTGACTCAACATCTAAATGAACTCAACACAATCACAAACCAGTTGAGTTCCGTGGAAATTGAATTCGATGATGAAGTTCGAGCTTTAATTCTCCTTTCATCTCTACCAGATAGTTGGAATGCTACTGTTACAGCAGTCAGCAGCTTGTCGGGAAACATATATTGAAATTCGACGATGTTCGGGATCTGGTATTGAGTGAAGAAATTCGACAGAGAGAATCGGGTGAAGCATCAAGATCCTCAGCCTTGCACACAGAGTCTAGAGGGAGAACTTCAGAAAGAAATTCAAATCGTGACAGATCAAAATTCAGAAGGAGAAAATCAAGAATGGGAAAGAAAGATTTTAACTGTTATAATTGTGGCAAGAATGGTCACTTTAAAAGAGATTGTCGAGCACCGAAGAAAGATACTGATGCACAAGAATCTGCCAACATGACAGAGGAGTCAGGTGATGCCATGATTCTAAGCGTCAACAGTCCGATTGAATCATGGATCTTTGATTCAGAGGCATCTTTCCACTCCACCCCATGCCAAGAAATCATGAAGAACTATATCAGTGGTGATTTTGGGAAGGTTCATCTAGCTGATGATGAAACCTTGAAGATCGTCGGAAAAGGAGACATCCGATTAAAGTTGCCAAACTAGACCACCTGGCAGCTGAAAGGAGTGAGACATATTTCTGGCCTCAAAATAAATTTGATTTCTGTAGGACAACTTGATGGAGAAGGATATAGTACAACATTTTCAGGCTGTGAATGGAAGATTACCAAATGAGCACTCGTCATAGCTCGTGGTATGAAAATTGATACTCTCTATGTAACCTCAAATTTAGAGAAAATCATTGCAGTAACAGATGCTGATGGAAAATCAAACATATGGCACCAAAGGCTTGGCCATATGAGCGAAAAAGGGATGAAGACACTTTTGTCAAAAGGGAAGCTGTTAGATCTAAGGGTGTATTTGGTTCACGGAATGTAAGATTACCAGTGAGAATGTAAGATTACCAGGGAATAGGATTACTGAGAATGTTGTATTTTGTGTTTCGTTGGCTTAGCAGGAATGTAAGATTACCGTGTTTGGTTAAAGGAATAAAAGATTATTGGAATGTATATTTAACCAAATTGTCCTTATTATATATTTGTTTTTTAACAAGTTGGAAAATATTTATATATTTTCTTTAAAAAATTTAAATAATAAAATTTATATAATTTTTATACAAATTTGAAAATATAAAAAGGTTTAATGAAATGGTAAAATTTTATTTTAACCCCTGAACTTCATATAAAATTTTAATTATATATTTTTTTGTAAATCTAACATAGTTTAAGGATAAATTTGTAATTTAACATTTGTAGAATTTTTATTATTCAATGATAGAAAAATAATATTTTTGAAAAAATTAAGGGTATTTTAGTCCAAAACGTCGGTAATCCAACAATACCTAAGGAAATGGAGGTAATGACATTCTCGGTAATATACCCCCAAAAAATCCACTCTTGGTAATCTTACATTACCGGGAATGGGATTCTCGGGCTAACAAAATGGGGGAATGTTGATTCCATTCCCATGGGAATCCCACATTCCCCCATCCAAACGCCCCCTAAAGAATGTAGATGTCCGACTATATGAGGATTACATCTTTGGCAAACAAAAGAAAGTCAATTTTGCAAAGATTGGCAAGACACTCAATACTGAAAAGTTAGAGTTAGTTCATACTGATGTATGAGGACCATCTCCAGTTCCATCTCTTGCAGGCTCACTATATTATGTCACCTTCATCGATGATTCTATAAGGAAGGTGTGAGTTTATTTTCTGAAGAAGAAATCAGAAGTCTTTGATACATTCAGAAAATGGAAGGTCGTGGTGAAAAATAAGTATGGTTTAAAATTCAAGCGGTTGAGGTCTGATAATGCAGGAGAGTACAAAAATAGTAGATTCAGAGATTTTTGTGCAAACAATGAGATCAAGATGGAGACAACAGTTCCCATGATACCGCAACAAAATGACGTAGTAGAGCGCATGAACAAAACTCTGAATGAACGTGCCAGAAGCATGAGGATACATGCCATATTGCCCAAATTGCTATGGGCTGAAGCTATCAATACTGTAGCTTACCTGATCAATTATGGGCCCTCTGTTCCCTTGGATGGCGGAATACCAGAGGAATTTCGGAGCAGAAAAGAAATAAACCTTTCACACTTAAAAGTGTTTTGTTGTAATTCTTATGTATACATAAATTTTGCTGAAAGAAGTAAATTTGATGCTAAGTCCAACAAATGTATCTTTGTTGGTTATGGTGGTGATGAGTTCGATTACCGGTTTTGAGTCTATGAAAATTGAAAGATCATCAGAAGAAGAGATGTCATTTTCAATAAGAATGTGATGTACAAAGACAGGTCAACCATAGAATTAAGTAGCTCCAATACCGAAGTTGAAACAAAGGAATTTGCTGAGTTTGAGGAGATTTATGGAAATAGTGTTCAGATCAGTCCTGAAGCAGTTCAAGAAGAACCAGGCACACCAGAACAAAAACGCTCCTCCAGAATTCTTAAACCAACCCAGCGTTATTTGCCTTCTTTGCACTACTTGTTTCTGACTGATAATGGTGAACCAGAGTGCTATGATGAAGCAATACATGTGGAGGATTCAGTCGAGTGAGAGTCTTCCATGAAAGATGAGATGGACTCGTTTATGTCAAATCAGACGTGGGAATTAGCTGAATTACCACCAGACAAGAAAGTGCTCGATAATAAGTGGATTTACAGGATCAAAGAATAGTACGATGGGAGAAAATACTACAAAGCAAGATTAGTTGTCAAAGGTTTTCAGCAAAAAGAAGGTATTGACTACAATGAAATTTTCTCTCCAGTCGTGAAACTATCTACAATCAGACTGGTGTTGAAAATTGTAGCTGTAGATAATCTACATCTTGAGCAGTTAGATGTGAAGACAACTTTCCTTCATGGTGATTTGGATGAAGAAATCTATATGAGGCAACCAGAAGGCTTCATAAAGGTAGACAAGAAAACCTGGTATACAGGTTGAAGAAGAGCTTGTATGGTTTAAAACAAGCTCCTAGACAGTGGTACAAAAAGTTCGATAGTTTCATGAGTAGCAGTGATTTTACCAGATGCCAAGCAGATTATTGCTACAACATCAAGAAGTTTGACAACAACTTCATTATTTTATTGTTGTATGTTGATGACATGCTCGTTGCAGGCTCAGATATGCAAGAGATTATAAACATGAAACAAAAATTGTCAAAGCAGTTTGCAATTAAAGACCTGGGTGCTGCAAAGCAGATTCTTGGGATAAGGATTAAGAGAGACACAAAGTCAGGAACTTTGATGTTATCACAGGCTGAGTACATCAACAAAGTACTCTTCAGGTTCAACATGCAAGATGCTAAACCAGTAAGTACACTTTTAGTTGTTCATTTTAAACTCTCCAAAGAACAGTCACCAAAGACGGAGGAAGAACGTGTACACATGGTAAAGGTGTCGTATGCCTCAACAATTGGAAGTTTGATGTATGTCATGGTTTGTACTAGACCAGATATTGCTCATGCAGTGAGAGATGTTAGCAGGTACATGAATAATCCGGGAAAGGTACACTGGGAAACAGTCAATGGATCCTTAGATATCAGCGGGGTACCATAAACAAAGTACTTTGTTTCAAAGGTGGAGATACGATACTGACAGGCTATGTAGATGTTGATTTAGCCAGAAATGTTAACATCAGAAGGAGCACTACATGGTATGTCTATACTCTATGAGGACTGCAGTGAGTTGGGTTTCTCAACTACAGAAGATAGTTGCTCTCTCCACAACTGAAGCAGAATATGTCACTGTTACGCAAGCCAGCAAGGAGATGGTTTGGCTCCAAAGTTTATAAGAAGAGTTAGGCAAGAAAAAAGAAAACAATGTCTTGTATTGCGATAGTCAAAGCGCTATCCATCTAGCGAAGAAACCGTCTTTTCATTCCAGGATGAAGCACATACAATTGCGATATCATTTTATCCGGTCTCTTCTGGAAGATGAGATTTTGAAACTTAAAAAAAATCAGTGAAGCTCAAAATCCGGCAGACATGTTAACAAAGACAATGACTACAAACAAACTGAAGTTGTGTTCAGCTTCAGTTGACATGCTAGAGTAATAATACCAGAAATACTGCTGCATTGATCCAGGTGTGAAGACAGTTTAAAATCAATCTTCAAGTGAGAGATTATTGGAAAAGTTAAAATTTAGGGCTAAGGAAAATCAATTAAGGGAACATTGATTCAAAAAGGGTAGGCATCGAATTCGAGGCCTAATTTTTTATTAAAAATAAAAAAGAGGAAATTGTAGTTTAGTCCCTAAACACTTTAGGGTATTTATCGTTAAAGCTTAAGGACTAATCTTATAAATACTCTAAAGTGTGCAGGGACTAAAATATAATTTCTCTATTTTTATTTTCAATAAAAAAAATTGGGCACCGAATTCGGTGCCCACCCTCTTTGAATCGGTGCTCCCTTAATTGATTTTCCTTAGCCCCCAATTTTTTCCAACAATCTCCCACTTGAAGACTGATTTTAATGTCTTCACACCTCGATCAATGCAGCAACATTTCTGATCTTGTTACTCTAGCATTCCAACTGAAGTTAAACATAACTTCAGTTTGTCCGTAGTCACCGTCTTTGTTAACATGTCTGTAAGATTTTAAGCTCTACTAATCTTTTCAAGTTTCAAAATCCCATCTTCCAGAAGATGAAAATGAAAATGGGGAAATTGCTCTAGCATGCCAACTGAAGCTGAATCCAACTTCAATTTTTCCGTATTCACCGTCTTTGTTAACATGTCAGTCGAAACCCAACTCACTGCAATACCTCATAGAGTATAAACATACCCTATAGTGCTCCTTCTGATGTCAGCATTTCCGGCTAAATCAACTTCTACATAGCCTGTCAGTATCATATCTCTACATTTGAAACAAAGTGTTTTGTTTGTGGTACCCCGCAGATATCTGAAGATCCATTTGATTGCTTCCCATTGTGCATTGCCCGGATTATTCATTTACCTGCTAACAACTCCTACTGCATTAGAAATATCTGGTCTAGTACAAACCATGGCATACATCATACTTTCAATTGTTGAGATACACGACACCTTCACCATGTGTGCACGTTCTTCCTCTATCTTTGGTGACTGTTCTTTGGAGAGTTTAAAATGAACACCTAAAGGTGTACTTATTGGTTTAACATCTTGCATGTTGAACCTGAAGAGTACTTTGTTGATGTACTCAGCCTGTGATAACGGACAAACTGAAGTTGTGTTCAGCTTCAGTTGGCATGCTAGAGTAACAAGACCAGAAATACTATTGTATTGATCGAGGTGTGAAGACAGATTAAAACCAGTCTTCAAGTGGGAGATTGTTGGAAAAGTTAAAATTGGGGGCTAAGGAAAATCAATTAAGAGAGCACTGATTCAAAAAGGGTGGGCACCAAATTCAATGCCCAATTTTTTTTATTGAAAATGAAAATGTAAAAATTGCATTTTAGTCTCTGCACACTTTAGGGTATTTATAGTTGAAGCTTAATGACTAATCAACTACAAATACCCTAAAGTGTGCAGAGGCTAAAATACAATTTCCTTATTTTCATTTTCAATAAAAAAATATTTGAGCTCAAAATCCGATAGACATGTTAACAAAGATGGTGACTACGGACAAACTAAAGTTGTGTTCAGCTTCAGTTAGCATGCTAGAGCAATTTCCCCATTTTCATCTTCTGGAAAACATGTTAACAAAGACGGTGACTACGGACAAACTGAAGCTGTGTTCAGCTTCAGTTGGCATGCTAGAGTAACAAGACCAGAAATGTTGTTGCATTGATCGAGGTGTGAAGACAGATTAAAATCAGTCTTCAAGTAGGAGATTATTGAAAAAGTCAAAATTAGGGGCTAAAAAAATCATTTAAGGGAGAACCGATTCAAAAAGGGTGGGCATCGAATTCGGTGCCTAATTTTTTATTAAAAATAAAATGGGAAAATTGCAATTTAGTCCATGCATACTTTAGGGTATTTATAGTTGAAGCTTAAGGACTAATCTTATAAATATCATAAAGTATACAGGGACTAAAATACAATTTTTCTATTTTTATTTTCAATAAAAAATGGGCACCGAATTCGATGCCCACCCTTTTTGAATCGGTGTTCCCTTAATTGATTTTCCTTAGCCCACAATTTTGACTTTTCCAACAATCTCCCACTTGAAGACTAATTTTAATATGTCTTCACACCTCAATCAATGCAGCAACATTTCTTATCTTGTTACTCTAGCATGACAACTGAAGCTGAACTCAATTTCAGTTTGTCCGTAGTCACTGTATTTGTTAACATGTCTGCCGGATTTTGAGCTCTGTTAATCTTTTCAAGTTTCAAAATCTCATCTTCTAAAAGTTGAAAATGAAAATAGGGGAATTGCTGTAGCATGGCAACTGAAGCTGAATAAAACTTCAGTTTGTCCATAGTCACCGTCTTTGTTAACATGTCTGCCGAAACCCAACTCACTGCAGTACCTCCTATAGTATAGATATACATGTAGTACTCCTTCTAATGTCAACATTTCTGGCTAAATCAGCATCTAAATAACCTGTCAGTATCGTATCTCCACCTTTGAAACAAAATGCTTTGTTTGTGGTATCCCACAGATATCTGAGGATCCATTTGACTGTTTTCAAGTGTACATTACCCAGATTATTCACGTACCCACTAACAGCTCCCACTGCATGAGCAATATCTGGTCTAATATAAGCCATGGCATACATCATACTTCCAATTGCTGAGGCATACGACACATTCACCATGTGTGCACGTTCTTTCTCTATATTTGGTGACTGTTCTTTGGAGAGTTTAAAATGAACACCTAAAGGTGTTCTTATTGGTTTAGCATCTTGCATGTTGAACCTGGAGAGTACTTTGTTGATGTACTCAGCCTGTGATAACAGACAAACTGAAGTTGTGTTCAGCTTCAGTTGGCATGCTAGAGTAACAAGACCAGAAATACTGTTGTACTGATCGAGGTGTGAAGACATATTAAATCAGTCTTCAAGTGGGAGATTGTTGGAAAAGTCAAAATTGGGGCCTAAGAAAAATCAATTAAGAGAGCACCGATTCAAAAAGTGTGGCACCGAATTCGATGCCCAATTTTTTTTTAAAAATGAAAATGAAAAAATTGCATTTTAATCCCTACACACTTTAAGGTATTTATAGTTGAAGGTTAAGGACTAATCAACTATAAATACGGTGACTACGGACAAGCTAAAGTTGTGTTCAGCTTCAGTTAGCATGCTAAAGCAATTTCCCCATTTTCATTTTCATCTTCTAGAAGATGAGATTTTGAAACTTGAAAAGATTAGTAGAGCTCAAAATTTGGCAGACTTGTTAACAAAGGCGATGACTACGGACAAACTGAAGTTGTGTTCAGCTTCAGTAGGCATGCTAGAGTAACAAGACCAGAAATGATGTTGCATTGATCAAGGTGTGAAGACAGATTAAAATCAGTCTTCAAGTGGGATATTGTTGGAAAAGTCAAAATTTGGGGCTAAGGAAAATCAATAAATGGAGCACTGATTCAAAAAGGGTGGGCATCGAATTCGGTGCCCAATTTTTTTTTATTAAAAATGGGGAAATTGCATTTTAGTATCTGCACACTTTAGGGTATTTATAGTTGAATCTTAAGGACTAATCAACTAGAAATACCCTAAAGTGTGCAAGGACTAAAATATAATTTCCTTATTTTCATTTTCAATAAAAAATTATTATAGCTCAAAATCCGGCAGATATGTTAAAAAAGACGGTAACTACGGACAAACTGAAGTTGTGTTCAGCTTCAGTTGGCATGCTAGAGTAATTTCCCCATTTTCATTTTCATCTTGTAGCAGACATGTTAACAAAGACGGTAACTACGAACAAACTGAAGTTGTGTTCGGCTTCAGTTGACATGCTAGATCAATTTCCCCATTTTCATCTTCTGGCAGACATGTTGACAAAGACGGTGACTACGGACAAACTGAAGTTGTGTTCAACTTCAGTTGACATGCTAGAGTAACAAGACCAAAAATACTGTTGCATTGACCGAGGTGTGACGACAGATTAAAATCAGTCTTCAAGTGGGAGATTGTTGGAAAAGTCAAAATTGAGGGCTACGAAAAATCAATTAAGGGAGCACCGATTCAAAAAGGGTGGGCACCGAATTCGGTGCCCAATTTTTTATTAAAAATAAAAATGGAAAAATTGCATTTTAGTTCATGCACACTTTAGAGTATTTATAGTTGAAGGTTAAAGATTAATCTTGTAAATATCTTAAAGTGTGTACGGACTAAAATGTAATTTCTCCATTTTTATTTTCAATAAAAAAATTGGGCACCGAATTCGATGCCCACCCTTTTTGAATCGGTGCTCTCTTAATTGATTTTCCTTAGCCCACAATTTTGACTTTTCCAACAATCTCTCACTTGAAGACTGATTTTAATCTGTCTTCACACCTCGATCAATGCAGCAACATTTCTGATCTTGTTACTCTAGCATGACAACTGAAGCTGAACACAACTTCAGTTTGTCCTTAGTCACCTTCATTGTTAACATGTCTGCCATATGTTGAGCTCTTCTAATCCTTTCAAGTTTCAAAATCGCATCTTCCAGAAGATGAAAATGAAAATGAAAAATAGGAAAATTGCTCTAGCATGCCAACTGAAGCTGAACACAGCTTCAGTTTGTCCGTAGTCATCGTCTTTGTTAACATGTCTGTCGAAACCCAACTCACTGTAGTGCCTCCTAGAGTATAGACATACCCTGTAGTACTCCTAATGTCAACATTTCTGGCTAAATCAACATCTACATAGCATGTCAGTATCGTATCTTCACCTTTGAAACAAAGTGTTTTATTTGTGGTACCCCGCAGATATATGAGGATCCATTTGACTGCTTCCAAGTGTACATTGCCCGGATTATTCATGTATCTGCTAAAAGCTCACACTGCATGAGCAATATTTGGTCTAGTACAAACCATGTCATACATCATACTTCCAATTGTTGAGGCATACGACACCTTCACCATGTGTGCACGTTCTTTCTCCATCTTTGGTGATTGTTCTTTGGAGAGTTTAAAATGAACACCTAAAGGTGTACTTATTGGTTTAAGATCTTGCATGTTGAACCTGGAGAGTACTTTGTTGATGTACTCATCCTGTGATAACGGACAAACTGAAGTACTGTTGTACTGATCGAGGTGTGAAGACATATTAAAATCAGTCTTTAAGTGGGAGATTGTTGGAAAAGTCAAAATTGGGGGCTAAGGAATATCAATTAAGAGAGCACCGATTCAAAAAGAGTGGCATCGAATTTGGTGCCCAATTTTTTATTGAAAAGAAAATGGAAAAGTTGCATTTTAATCCCTACACACTTTAAGGTATTTATAGTTGAAGCTTAAGAACTAATCAACAATAAAAACCCTAAAGTGTATAGGGACTAAAATACAATTTCCCTATTTTTATTTTTAATAAAAAATTAGTGGAGCTCAAAATCCGACAGACATGTTAACAAAGACGGTGACTACGGACAAACTAAAGTTGTGTTCAGCTTCAATTGTCATGCTAGAGTAATTTCCGCTTTTTCATTTTCATCTTCTGGAAGATGAGATTTTGAAACTTGAAAAGATTAGTGGAGCTCAAATTTGGCAGACATGTTAACAAAGACGATAACTACGGAAAAACTGATGTTATGTTCAGCTTCAGTTGGCATGCTAGAGTAACAAGACCAGAAATGTTGTTGCATTGATCGAGGTGTGAAGACAGATTAAAACCAGTCTTTAAGTGGGAGATTGTTGGAAAAGTCAAAATTGGGGGCTAAGAAAAATCAATTAAGGGAGCACCGAATTCGATGCCCAATTTTTTATTGAAAATGAAAATAGGAAAATTAGATTTTAGTCCCTACATACTTTAGGGTATTTATAGTTGAAGTTTAAGGACTAATCAACTATAAATACCCTAAAGTTTGCAGGGACTAAAATATAATTTCCTTATTTTCATTTTCAATAAAAAAAATTTGGAGCTCAAAATCCGACAGACATGTTAACAAAGACGGTGACTACGAACAAACTGAAGTTGTGTTCAGCTTCAGTTGGCATGCTAGAGCAATTTCCCCATTTTCATTTTCATCTTCTGGCAGACATGTTAACAAAGACGGTGACTACAGACAAACTGAAGTTGTGTTCAGCTTCAGTTGACATGCTAGAGTAACAAGATCAGAAATGTTGTTGCATTGATCGAGGTGTGAAGACAGATTAAAATCAGTCTTCAGGTGGGAGATTGTTGGAAAAGTCAAAATTAAGGGCTAAGAAAAATCAATTAAGGGAGTACTGATTCAAAAAGGGTGGGCACTGAATTCGGTGCCCAATTTTTTATTGAAAATAAAAATGGAGAAATTGCATTTTAGTCCTTACACACTTTAGGGTGCCCACCATTTTTAAATCGATGCTCTCTTAATTGATTTTCTTATCCCCCAATTTTGACTTTTCCAACAATCTCACACTTGAAGACTGATTTTAATATGTCTTCACACCTCGATCAATGCAACAACATTTCTGGTCTTGTTACTCTAGCATGACAATTGAAGCTGAACACAACTTCATTTTGTCCGTAGTCACTGTCTTTGTTAACATGTCTACCGGATTTTGAGATCCACTAATCTTTTCAAGTTTCAATATCCCATCTTCTAGAAGAGACCCGATAAAATGATATCGCAATTGTATGTGCTTCGTCCTGAAATTAAAAAACGGATTCTTCGCTAGATGGATAACACTTACTATCGCAATACAAAATATTATTTTCTTATTTCTTGCCTAACTCTTCCAAGAAACTTTAGAGTCAAACCATCTCCTTGCTGGCTTCTGTAACAGCGACATGTTCTGCTTCAGTTGTGGAGAGAGCAACTATCTTCTGTAGTTGAGAAACCCAACTCACTGCAGTACCTCTTAGAGTATAGACATACCCTGTAGTGCTCCTTCTAATTTCAACATTTCTAGCTAAATCAGCATCTACATAGCCTATCAGTATCGTATCTCCACCTTTGAAACAAAGTGATTTGTTTATGGTACCCCACAGATATCTGAGGATCCATTTGACTGCTTCCCAGTGTACCTTGCCCGGATTATTCATGTACCTGCTAACAGCTCCTATTGCATGAGCAATATCTAGTCTAATACAAACCATGACATACATTGGACTTCCAATTGTTGAGGCATACGACACATTCACCATGTGTGCACGTTCTTCCTCCGTCTTTGGTGACTGTTCTTTGGAAAGTTTAAAATGAACACCTAAAGGTGTATTTACTGATTTAGCATCTCACATGTTGAACCTGGAGAGTACTTTGTTGATGTACTCGGCCTGTTATAACGGACAAATTGAAGTTGTATTCAGCTTAAAATCGGTCTTCAAGTGGGAGATTGTTGGAAAAGTCAAAATTAGGGGCTATGGAAAATCAATTAAGGGAGCACAGATTCAAAAAGGGTGGGCACCGAATTCGGTGTCCAATTTTTTTTATTGAAAATGAAGAAATTGCATTTGTCTCTGCACACTTTAGGGTATCATAGTTGATCTTCAACTATAATAGCCTAAAGTGTGCAGGGACTAAAATGAAATTTCCCTATTTTCATTTTTAATAAAAAAATTGGTGGAGCTCAAAATTCGACAGACATGTTAACAAAGACGGTGACTACGGACAAACGGATGTTGTGTTCAGCTTCAGTTGGCATGCTAGAGCAATTTCCCCATTTTCATTTTCATTTTCATCTTCTAGAAGATTAAATTTTGAAACTTGAAAAGATTAGTGAAGCTCAAAATCCGACAGACATGTTAACAAAGACGGTGACTATGGACAAACTGAAATTGTGTTTAGCTTCAGTTGGCATGCTAGAGTAACAAGACTGGAAATGTTGTTGTATTGATCGAGGTGTGAAGACAGATTAAAATCAGTCTTCAAGTGGGAGATTATTGGAAAACTCAAAATTAGGGGATCAGAAAAATCAATTAAGGGAGCATCGATTCAAAAAGGGTGAGCACCGAATTCAGTGCCCAATTTTTTTATTGAAAATGAAAATAGGAAAATTGCATTTTAGTCCCTACACACTTTAGGGTATTTATAGTTGAAACATAATGATTAATCAACTATAAATACCTTAAAGTGTACATGGATTAAAATGCAATTTCTCCATTTTCATTTTCAATAAAAAATTATTGGAGCTCAAAATCCGGCAGACATGTTAACAAAGACGGTGACTACGGACAAACTAAAGTTGCGTTCAGCTTCAGTTAGCATGCTAGAACAATTTCCCCACTTTCATTTTCATCTTCTGGAAGATGAGATTTTAAAACTTGAAAAGATTAGTATAGCTCAAAATCCGGCAGACATGTTAACAAAGACGGTGACTACGGACAAACTGAAGTTGTGTTCAGCTTCAATTGGCATGCTAGAGTAACAAGACCAGAAATGTTGTTGCATTGATCGAGGTATAAAGATAGATTAAAACCAGTCTTCAATTGGGAAATTGTTGGAAAAGTTAAAATTGGGGGCTAAGGAAAATCAATTAAGGGAGCACCTATTCAAAAAGGGTGGGCACCGAATTCGGTGCCCAATTTTTTATTTAAAATAAAAATGGGAAAATTGCATTTTAGTCCATGCATACTTTAAGGTATTTATAGTTGATTAGTCCTTAAGCTTCAACTATAAATACCCTGTAGTGTGCATGGATTAAAATGCAATTTCCCCATTTTTATTTTCAATAAAAAATTGGGCACCGAATTCGGTGCCCACCCTTTTTTAATCGATACTCCCTTAATTGATTTTTCTTAGCCCCAATTTTGACTTTTTGAACAATCTCCCACTTGACTGATTTTAATCTGTCTTCACACTTCGATCAATGCAGCAGCATTTCTGGTCTTGTTACTCTAGCATGTTAACTGAAGCTAAACACAACTTCAGTTTGTCCATAGTCACCGTCTTTGTTAACATGTCTGCCGGATTTTGAGCTCCACTAATCTTTTCAAGTTTCAAAATCCCATCTTCAAGAAGAGACTGGATAAAATGATATCGCAATTGTATATGCTTTGTCCTAGAATGAAAAGACAAAATCTTCGCTAAATGGATAGTACTTTGACTATTGCAATAAAGGACATTGTTTTCTTATTTCTTGCCTAACTCTTCTAAGAAACTTTGGAGCCAAACCATCTTCTTGCTGACTTCCGTAACAACGACATATTCTACTTCAGTTGTGGAGAGAGCAACTATCTTCGGAAATGAAATTACTCGTTTATCTCCCAACATTAAGAGCCTGACATGATACATATTCAAATGCAGAAATATAAATCTCATCAACTTGGTTTTGTTCATGGGAGAGAAACAAAGAAATGTAAGTAGAATGAAAAATTGTTGCTGCATTGAACTATTTTAGTCTAAGGATACCACAAGAGTTGAACAAAATGAATCAATGCATTGATAAATAAGTGGCAACTAAGAATATACAAAAAATTAAAAATGTACAATTTTGATAAGAAAATTATCGGTTATATGAAAGCTTTTTGAAGGGTCCAAGGTGTATAAAGTAACTCTGTTAACCTCTAAATCACCTCCTACCATATAAGAGTAGGAGATGGAGGGAAAAAGTAAACATTACACTATAAATGACAAAAATCATCTTTATCATCTAAAAGTTACATTCATCACTAGTTCTTATAATGGCATCGAAAATTCAGGAAGAAGGGGGGCTTGTCAGGATCATTCAACGTCAGTAGCTATAATTTTAAGTAAATTAGGAAGAAAAGTGGCGTAGCGATGGAATTCTGCGTACCTATTTTTCCATTAGCAGATACTCTAGTAATGTTCATCATAACACCTGCACATAAGGAATCCAAAACAGTAAAGATGATCAAACTCAAAGGATGTTATCACAAAGCAATATGATCTTCGTTCAGGTTTTGCTGAAGGCAATATGGTCTTCGTTCAGGTTTTGCTGAAGGCAATATGGTCTTCGTCTTCTTATACTCTAAGCAAAGCTGAAGGAGCCACCTAACCATGAGGTAGGTCCCATTGCGAAAAATCCAGATTATCTCGAAGTTTCCATCTTCTGATCCATTCCTATCTTTAAGTCCTTATCTCAAGACAACCCAATTCGATCTCACATTTTTGGCACGACTAAGTGTTTCAAATGAGTAAATTGCCTATATCTACATGGATAACATAATCCTTAATCTTCTCAAATCTTAAGTATCACGCAATCTAAATATTTGGGGGGGGGGAAGTAACGTTGTTTGCCCCTAGGCTCTAGGGCTAAATTTCTATCCTACCTGAAATAGCTCAATCATTTCTAAAATATGTCATCAATTCCAATAGGATGCACTTTACAATGATAATAGATGGAGATAGCTTGGCAGTTAAGCACAGCGGATGAATTAGAATCATGACTTAAACAACGTAAACATTGGCAAGTATGCATACAACCAGTAAGATAATATAATAATTAAAGACTTTTATGTTTGTCTCTAGTGCTATAAAACCAAGTCATTGGATCAAAAACTCAAGTGACTTTATGACTAACTAAACTCTTGGGAACCTTCGGGCAGCAGTCGTTGATATTGTTTGATTTTAGCTTCCCTGCCACTATAAATATCTTTGTAGGCAGTACCTGTAGTTTCAAACAAATTTTTTTGATTGCCTCAAATGCTTATAAAGGCTCACTAGATTTCTTTCCATATTTCGAGTTTTTCAGTCAACAAAACTATTCCTCCACAACATGGTTCGCATATTGGACTCCTAGAAATCTCAAAAGTTCAAGTTATGGAACTTGGAGAAACAATTACCGAAAGTTTGAGCTATGATCTTACAGTGTTCAAGTCCACTACGTTCTCTAACAAAATTTCCTACTATCTACGCAGCAGAAAAGGATAGCAAACATGAATATGCAAAATTATATTTCACAAATAATTCATATTTAATGCGTATATCATTGGAACTTTAGCTGTACAGTGAACAGACATTCCTATGACTACCTTTGATTAAAAAGAAAGGGTAGAAAGAAAAGGAAAAAAAGCAATAAAATGCTGACACAGGAAGAAGAAAGATGATACCTTATACTGTGGTTAATTTTGAAGAGAAAAGAGTTATTAATTAGGGGCCAAATTTCACTTAAAATCAAATACGAGGACGAGGAACTATATTGAAAGCTATCAGAAAAATGAAAACAATGTGCTCTTATTCCTTGTTACCGAATTTCTCTGCAATGATAGGACGGACATCATCAACATCAACCAGAGTCTCTAAGAAGGGGAGCAACGAAATTAGTGCAGAATCAGATGGATCATCAAACCAACTCTTAATAGGAATCCCGTTATTCACTTGCAACCTGAAAACCTGAAATCAGCAAAGAAGAAGAATTCTTGAGCAATTAGAAGTATAAGGAATAGGAAAATTGTTGTTCTTTCCCATTTTTCTTTTTCACTTACAGATATTTCACCTCATTCTATGTAATTTGATAGAAGAGAATGTATTTAACTGCTAGGTAAATACCTGTGGAGAATTATCAATTATAGCAACCTTTGCAAGATCAACACCTAAAACTGTCAAATCTTTTGTGTAAATTCCATCTGAAAAAATGCAAGATTCACGATAAACCCGCCGAGATATGAACTTTCGATCTGGATCCAATATGTCCAGTAATTGTTCAGCGTAAATGCTTTGGCTGGCAGTAAAGATGATAACTTCAAACATCTCTGCAACTTTCTCCAAAAATGTCTGTAGGTGAGGCCTCCTCTTTACATATACAGTGAGCTCTTTCATGTTGAAAAAGACCGTAAAGGTGAAGTCAGCATCATCACAATGTTCTGGTGTAGAGTGGACAAGAGTTTCTGCGTATTTCAAAGAAATGGTAATCAAACGCTATAGTAATATTTATTATTAATTTGTTTAAATACCGAGTAAAACAGAAAAGAAGCAAAAGCTCAAATAATTTTACTCAAATTGTAAAAGGAGATAGGAGCTTCCAGAACACAAAAGCCATCTGAAATTATTCAATATGTGAACTCATACTGTCGAATAATATTAATATTTTAGCAAACAAAACTGGTCCGCAAACAATCAATTTATACCCCAGAAAGCACTCGAAAATTCCCTTGCAAACCTTCAATATTGACCTCACAGACATTAAAATTTGCTAGTACACATGCACAACATTTTCCAGAGACTAGTGATTTACCCTGCACTCTTTATGGGACTTGAGATAATAATTCCAAAAAGGTTCCACCAGTTTTTCTATAATCAGTTCAAGCCAAAATCTTGTATTTCTCATAGTAAATTAAACTCCAAGTTATAGGCTCCATTTAAAGACTTGAAATAGTTTGTTTGGTACTCGATTTCAAAGATCGCAAGAACTAATTAATTAGTTCATTTGAGGAAATGTTCAGGCAGCAGTGAGGGTGAATGAATGATAGACTGCTCCTGAAGACATAAAAACACAAAGTAGAAAACACAAAAAAAAAAAAACGCAAATCTTACCATCCAAATCAAGCACAAGAGTTGTGGGCTTACTTTTCCAAGCCTCTGTTGGAACATTAGCGGGCCAGAAGCTTGATACGACATCAGATATCTCTGGTAAATTTTTTATAAACGACTGTGGATCAAAGTCATCTGCTTGATCAGAGTCAGAGTTAAAATCAGATTCCTGCATGCAGGATTGCATCTCTTCAATTGCTAGACATATACCAGTATTATATTGAGCCATCATGGATTCCTCATATAATTGAACTTCATTTATATCGTTGGTGTTGACCGTATCCTCAAGGAAAGGCAGTATCATGTATTGCTCAGCCACATCAAACAACATACTTGGCTCAAAACACTTGAAATCAGGAAAATAATAGCTTGCCGACCCCGGGATGATATTGTCAACCGCTTTTCCAACGAAGGGCATGGCCGCAATTATCATGTCAGATATAAAGAAATCTGACACATTACATGTTTGACTGACAAATGAGCTTCCATTGTCATCCGCCCCAAATGCTGACAGTTCAGGGCCATCATTACTCCCTACGAAAATTGAGAATGAGATGACTATCAAATATTATCTTAACAGAAACTTGTGTAGGAATTATAGAAATGAGTTGTCAATCCCTTAAGTTAAGAGATTCTGTAATTATTCTTTGTTTTCTACATGTTATCAAGTTAGAGCGATCAATCCGATTTCCGCTTCTCTTTAAATCAATTCCTGTTCAACTCTATTTTTTTTCATGGCTAATCCGGATCCCTCAGCATCCGAAATCACTTCCCAGACCAGCCCCTCTCAATCTGATTTTCAGATTTCAGATTTTCAGAGCAACAGAGGAAAAATCGCTTCTGGTGTGAACATTGTAAGAAACCAGGCCATATGATAGATCAATGTTGGAAGCTGCACAGAAAACCAGCCGATTGGCAGCCCACACGGTCCAGGTTTCAAAAGGAGGCCCATATTGCCTCTCAAGATGATTCCTCAAGCAATTTTAGCAAGAAACAAATAAAGGAGTTGCAGTAGATTTTGAGTGGTATGACAACCAAGCCTACCAATGTGACTTATACTACTACTAATGGAAATAATCCATATGCTTCCTCGGTACAATGGATAATAGACTCGGGTGCATCAGATCATATGACAGAAAATATTGATCTCTTGGAGGAATATAGTGAAAGCAGCTTACCAGCTTCTATCAAAATAGCAGATGATACTCTCACTACAGTCAAAGGGAGTGGTTCTGTTACATTAAACAAAAATCTACTACTTCATAATTTCCTCTATGTTCCTAGACTTGCATGGAATCTGTTGTCAGTCAGCAAATTAATTAAAGATTTTGGTTGTAATGTTGTGTTTGGTACTGGTGGTTGCATTTTTCAGGCACAGTGCTCGAAGAGGGTGATTGGCAGTGCTAGGTTGGGCAAAGTATTGTACACTGTTGAGTTAATCGATCGACAGAATCGGCCAAGAGGGGGGTGAATTGGCAATTAAAAATTTCGTGGAAGCTTTTGCAGAAAAATTGAAAGTAATTGCACAGCGATTTACAGTGGTTCGACTTTCTCAAACAAAGTCTACGTCCACTACCTTAGCTATCCACACTAAGGATTTTCCAACAAATTCACTAATTTGTTCTTTCTTTTGAGGCCAAAGAGATAACCTTACAAATCCCTCAAGAGTATACCCCAACTCTTGAGAACACTCTTTTTCCCAAAGAGAAGATTACAAATTTGCAAACTTACAAGAAAACCTCACAAGGTAAGATGTTTGCACAATTCTAGAACAAGAAAAGAACACTCAAAGATAATTACAAATGAGCACAAATGGTGTTCTTGAAAGCAAAATGAATATTGAAAGGAAAATTGGCTTGATTTGCACAAACTTGGTGTTTGATGCTTTCTCTCTTGTTTCTCTATGATTTCTTGTTGATCAAGGGCTTCAGAACTTGTTTAAATACACCTTGAATCTCTTCTGAACGTTGGGGATGATTAGTGAAGATCATATAGCCGTTTTAGTGTGAAAACAATTAATAAACAGTTTGGAGCGTGGGGGGGAATCGGTACCCCCTATAGGGAATCGGTTCCCTAAGTGTAAAATTCAAATATTTCGACCGTTGAACAGGGGGGAATCGGTACCCCCTATGGGGGAATCGGTTCCCTCCGAGCATTCTGGAAATCTCGGAGCCAAACCATTCAGGGGGGAATCGGTACCCCATTGGGGGGAATCGGTACCCCCTTGGGGGGGAATCGGTTCCCTCTGAGCAATCTGGAATTTTTGGCTTTGAAATGGTTCGAAATACTTTGAAAGATTATTTTGAAATTGTTTTAAGATTAAAACTTAATTTTACACTTAAGTAAGGATTAAAAATAATTTTTGAAATATTTTGAGTAATGTTTTGATATTCGAATAATTATATCGAATATACTTGGAAAATCATTTTGGAAAATCTTAAAATTCATTTAACTTAATTTGTTATATCGAAATATCAAAATGTTTTCAACAATCTCCCCCTTTTTGATATAACAAAACATTTTAGTAATTTTAAGATTTTGAAATCAAGTTTTGAAATTACTCCCCCTTACTTTAACACCATTTATCATTTTAAAAACGCACTTAAAACACACTTCTCCCCCTTTTTGTTAAATCAAAAAGATTCAAATAAACGTGAAGAATATTAAGCCAATTGATTAGGTATATGTATGCATAAGCTGCTAAGATCACAATTAAGAGAAACGTTAGCCATTAGTTCCGTAATCAATATTCATAAATAATGTGATATGGCAAAATTGGTCATATTGCTAATAATGATGTAAATGATGCAATAATAAATAAATCACACCAAACATATAAGTTCAAACCATCCATAAATCCAAACAATTCACAATTCTCAAATTCAAACATCCCAAAATATTCAAAATGTTAAAACATAAGTTTGGAAAAACAAATTAAAACATAGAATCAAACATTCGTAGGAGGATCGGGAGGAGGAAAACAAGCTCGCATAGCGGCCATTTCGTTAGTGAGGTCATTAATACGTGCGTTGGTTGCTTCATTATTTGCACGCATTTCCCGAAGAATTTCTAATTGTTGAGCTCTCATTGTGGATAAATGGGACTCTATAGAAATAAAGCGCGAATCCATGGTCGCATACCGGTAATCAAATGTCTCCATAAAATATTGAAAATATGGAGGTATTTGAGTCGATTGTTGTGCTTGCTCTTCGGGCTGCTCCTCGGCCTGCTCAGGTTCAGCTTCAGCTTCATCGATGTCTCGCATCAGTTGCTCAAGCTCGAGATCTTCGTCAGCTTTGGGTGGAGCTCGTGAAGAACTAGCTCCCGGAGTAGTTGCAGAAGATCGAACCCATTCCCCGGTTTCCTTATCCTTAATCCATCCCGCTCTCGTTAAGGAAAGAAGGTTAATTTGTTTCTTAAGAGGAAAAATGGCATCTAGACTGACTCTAAGCCCAGCTTTGGAAAAAAGATTACTCAAAATACAACCGTAAACAAGAGATGAACAAAGTTTTTTATTAGGAACAAGATTTACGGTTTCAATAATTTCAGCAAAAATAATCTGAGGTAGGTTGATTTTAATATTGTTTTCGAAACAATGTAACCACCAAAGATCTAAGGCTCTAAGAGTAGAATAACGACCTCCAGATGGTCGAAACCACCAAGAAATCATTAGATGAAGAAAACGTTCATGAAGGTCTAGAACACTTGCACTATCCCTTCTTTTATAACGAGATCCTAAAACCTGTTTTTCATTTGAAATGCCTTCATTATCTAATCCGAATGTATTGGCTATGTAAGCCGAGTCAATATATAAGAATTGTCCTAGAAGGTAGGAATGAATTCCTATGGTTTCGGTTTCAGTTTGGTCTTTAACACAAACGGCATTAGAATAGAAAATACGAACAAGTTGATGGTAAACGATGGGTTCAAGGTCAAAGAGTTTATCAAATTTCCACTCTTGTAAAAGAGGAAGATATTTAAAATTGATAGCTAACATAGCTTGACGAGAAGGAATACGTTCTTCCCAGATTTTGTAAGAGTCGAAATATTGATAATACCAAAAACGATGATTTCTAGGACCAGGATGATTGAAACACGAATTTTGGATAGTCAAATTAGGATCAATAGGATTAGGATTAGAAATTGGAATAGGTGGAGGATTTGGAGGTGGATTTGGTTGTCGGTGTGAACGACTAGATGAAGACCTAGCACGTTTAGGATTAGACATGGTGAAGGAAATCGGAATAGATTGAATAACCTACAAATTTAAAAACAAATGTATGCAATTCAATTAATCCCAAAACTCAAATGAGTCCTCAATATTCCAAGGTTCTCTAAATCAATCCTAATGGGCAAAGTTTTTGAAAAACTTTTGAACAATATGGTTTTGAGAAACAATATATGTATAGTTTTTATAACAACAACATAATTTAATCAAAACACAATAATTTGAAAATTAACATTTTTTTTTATTTTATTTCAAAAAATTAAAATTTTTTGAAAATTCTTGTGTTTTTGATGAAATTAGTTGTAACATCTAGTTTCTAATCACTAAATAATCAATGCCTGATCACTATTTCAACCTAGAACTAATTAAAACTAATCCTACGTTCAAAAACAATGAAATAGAGAGTTTAGAAAAATTTACCTTGAAAGATGAAGATTGAGGGGATTTAGATGTTGTTTGCACGATTTTAATGATTTCAACAGGTTTAGAAGATGATATTTGAAGCAAATTCCGATTAATATCGTTGATTTGAGGTAAAAATGGAGATTTGAGAGATTTAGAGATGAAGAACGGCAGAAGAAGAAGAAAAGGAGGGTTTTTGTGTTTTGAAGGGTTCTACCCGATTTTAACAGAACCACAGGGGGGTATCGATTCCCATGTGGGGGGAATCGGTTCCCCTTCAAAGGGGGAATCGGTTCCCTCATGGGGGGATCGATTCCCTCTGTACCAAAATGCTAAAATCCGACTTTTAAGCACATAAAATGCTAAATTAATCTTCTCTAGTGGTATAGGCAACTCATATATTGAAAAATAATTATGTTCAAACAATTAAATTAATCTTTAAATATTATTTGAACATAAAATTAATTTTCACTTAGAATCATAAACTCCCCCTAACTAATAGCAAGAATGCAATCAAAAATTATTATTATAAGCATTTTTCAGTATTTATTAAAAGTGTTAAATTATTTTAAACATTAAGTGAAGATAGGTTAGTTAAACCTAATTCTCTTCTAAGTATCCAAAACCTTTCCTTGTCTAAGGGTTTTGTAAAGATATCTGCTAATTGATGCAAAGTATCAACATATTCTAAAACTACATCTTCCTTAGTGACATGGTCTCTAATGAAGTGACGTCTTATTTCAATGTGTTTAGTTCTAGAGTGTTGGATGGGATTTTTAGTGAGACAAATAGCACTAGTATTGTCACACTTGATAGGAATGGTAACTACTTCAATTCCATAATCAAAAAGTTGTTGTTTCATCCATAAAACTTGTACACAACAACTACCGGCTGAAATATATTCCGCTTCAGTGGTAGATAATGCAACACAATTTTGTTTCTTTGAAAACCAAGAAATCAGCATATTTCCAAGGAATTGGCAAGTATCGGAGGTGCTTTTCCTATCTAATTTGCATCCTCCATAATCCGCATCAGAAAAGGCATGCAAGCTAAAGCTAGAGTCTCTAGGATACCAAAGTCCTAAACTAGGAGTGTCCTTAAGGTATCTAAAGATTCTTAACAGCTAGTAAATGTGATTCTTTAGGACATGATTGAAACCTAGCACACAAGCAAACACTAAACATAATATCCGGTCTACTTGTGGTTAGATAAAGCATGAGCCATCAGGATCTATATAATTTAACATCCACACGTTTACCTCTTTCATCTAAGTCAAGCTTTGTTGAGGAGCTCATTGGAGTGTTATGAGGTTTCCCATTTTCCAGTCCAAACTTCTTGAGCATATCTTTGACGTACTTAGCTTGATTAATGAAGATGCCATCTTTTCTTTGCTTGATTTGGAGTCCCAAGAAAAATGAGAGCTCCCCCATCATGCTCATCTCAAACTCACTTTGCATTAGCTTAGAAAATTCTTGGCAAAGAACATCATTAGTAGAAAATATATATCATCAACATAAATTTGAACTACTAATAAATCTTTACCTTTTCTCTTTAAAAACAATGTAGTGTCAACCTTTCCTTTTAAAAAACCTTTTTCAATTAAAAAATTTGACAATCTTTCATACCAAGCTCTAGGAACTTGTTTTAAACCATAAAGAGCTTTTGTCAATTTTAAAACATGATCCGGAAAATTTGAATCTTCAAAACCTGGAGGTTGTTCCACGTACACTTCTTCTTTTATAAAACCATTTAAGAATGCACTTTTAACATCCATTTGATATAATTTAAATTCACTGAAACATGCAAATGCTAATAACATTCTAATTGCTTCCATCCTAGCTACGAGAGCGTATGTTTCATCATAGTCTATGCCCTCTTCTTGAGTATAGCCTTGAGCAACAAGTCTAGCCTTGTTCATCACTATATTACCACTTTCATCAAGTTTATTTCTAAAAACCCATCTAGTACCTACAGTAGATTTATTACTAGGCCTTTCAACTAATGTCTATACTTTACTTCTCTCAAATTGATTTAATTCTTCCTGCATAGCCATAATCCAATGTTCATCTTTTAATGCTTCTTTGATGTTCTTAGGCTCTATGCATGAAATAAATGCAACATAATTACAGATATTTCTAAGAGAAGATCGAGTAGTTACCCCTTTTGATGGATCACCTATAATCTCACCATCCTTGACATAGTTATACTCTTGGAAAAGATACTTCCCTTTCTTCACTGTTGGATTCTCGAGGGGATCATGAGTTTCCTCATCTTTTGTTTTTCCTTTGATGATGATTCTCCAACGTCATGTCTAACGTCATTTGCTTGTACAATACCTACATCATCTAACAGAATCTTTCCTCGGAAGACTCTTCTACAACTAAAGTTCTTTTATTAATACACGATAAGCTTTAGAATTTAAGGAATAACCCAGAAAAATTCCTTCATCACTTTTAGCATCAAATTTGCCAAGGTTTTCTTTACCGTTATTTAAAACAAAACATTTACATCCAAAAGGATGAAAATAGCTAATGTTAGGCTTTTTATTTTTGAGAATTTCATATGGAGTTTTCTTTAAAATTGGCATAATCATTACTCGATTTACAACATAACAAGCGGTATTTGTGGCTTCCGCCCAAAATATTTTGGCAAATTATTTTCACAAAGCATGGTTTTAACCATTTCTTCTAAGTTCGATTTTTCCTCTCAACAACTCCATTTGTTGAGGGGGTTCTAGGTGCTGAAAAATTATGGCTAATACCATTAGAATTACAAAACTCAATAAATCCAAGATTTTCAAACTCAGTTCCATGATCACTTCTAACACTAGTGATAGAGTAACCTTTTTCATTTTGGATTATTTTTGAAAATGTGATGAAATTTCTAATTCATCTTTAGTACTTAAGAATATAACCCAAGTGTATCTAGAATAGTCATCTACCAAGACAAATGCATATTGTTTTCCTCCCAGGCTAGTAGTTCTAGTTGGCCCAAAAGATCTAAATGGATCAATTGTAATACTCTACTAGTTGATACATCATTAATAGATTAAAAGAAACTCGCTTTTGTTTTCCTTTAGCACAAGCATCACAGATTTATCATTATCAAATTTAAGCTTAGGCAACCCTCTACTAAGTCTCCTTGAATTAACCGTTGCAAAACACTCATACTAGCATGACCTAGTCCCTATGCCATAACCAACTATCATGCTCATCCTTAGCAACTAGGCATAAATTAGTCATATCAATAGAATCTAAATGCACCATGTAAATGTTCCTATTCTATGACCAACAAGCATAATCCGATTAGATGCAATGTCAATGACTTTACAACCATTAATTTCAAATAAGACATTGAATCCTTTATCGCATAATTGACTATACTCAATAGATTATGCTTTAATCCATTCACATATAAAACATTCTTAATTTGTATGGAAGAGGTATTACCTATTGTACCAATACCTTCAATGTGCCTTTTGAATTGTCTCCAAAAGTCACTTCTCCTCCATTTTTGGCGTTAAGCTCAATGAACCGGCTTTGTCTCCGGTCATATGTCTAGCATCCACTATCAAGGTACCATGAATTTGATTTGTTTCCCGTGCCTTGTACAATGCTTCTTTCCCTACAAACATAGATTAATTTTTGATTTTTTGGTACCCAAATTATTTGGATCCATCATTAGTTTCCAAAATCCTAGTCCCCTTAGGTATCCATTTGTGTAGGATATTTTATCTTTAGTAGTAATGAGTTCTTTAGGAACCCACATACTTCTAATGATTTTTCCATTAGAGGTTCTTTGGGGACTTCTATGATTGTAGTTTCTAAAACTTTTTCTAACAAAGTTTTGTTCCACCTTTTTCAAAATGTTTTGTTCCAACTTTATCAAAAGAAGTTTTAAGATCATCAATTTTCTTTTGATGATCATCATTGATCTTTGAAAGTAAATTTTGCAAATCTAAATTTTTCTTTTCAAACTCTTCTAGTTTGATTTGCAAATCTTTGATTTTACTTTCAAGATCGTTGTTGGTTTTGGATATGAGTTTGTTTTCATTTTTCAATTTTGAAACATCATTTTTATATTTAAAAACAATTTCTCATAATCCGAAGCCAACCCATTGTACTCCTCAAATAACTCATCATAAGATAAATCATCAAAATCGGATGAGTTAGAGGTTACCTTAGAATCTTCCCCGAATGCAATCAAGCACAAGTTTGCTACTTCTTGTTCCTCTTCATCGGAACTTTCTTCATCGCTCCATGTAGTCACATGAGCCTTGTGCTTATTCTTTGATTGACCCTTTTTCTCAATTGTGGACAATCATATTTGACATGCCCCGGCTTTTTGCATCATAGCAAATGATTGGGTCCTTCTCTTTTGGTTCATTTTTGAGGCCTTCGTTTCGTTTGAATTTTCTTCCTTGGTAAGGTCTCATCATTTTCTGAACCGTTTGGCAACAATGCCATTTCCTCGTCATCATCATTATTAGAATCACTCTCATCTTTTGTGGATTTGAGAGCACTCCAATATTTTTCTTCTTCTCCTTTTCCTTTGGTGTCTCTTCAACTTTATCAAGGTCCACCTCATCTTCAAGCATCATCATGAGTGAGGAGTGAACCGATAAGTTCTTCAAGAGTTAAGAACGATAGGTCCTTAGACTCGATGATTGTCGTCTTCTTTGATTGCCATGATTTTGGGAGGGAGTAGACTAACTTCCTCACAAGCTTTTCATTTGAGATGATCTCTCCATATGATTTGAGACCATTGACAATCGTTGAAAATCTATTCGTCATAGCTTTGATGTCTTCATTTGTTTCATCCTGAAATTTTTATAGCTATGCGTTAGAATAATTTTTGATTTCTTACCTCATCTGTACCTTCATGTGTGACTTGAAGCTTGTGTCCCATATTTCTTTGGCGGTTGTACACGATGAAACTCTTCCGTATTCATCTGGTCCAAGAGCACAAAAAATAATATGGATGGCTTTGGAGTTGAGCTGGAATATTCTTGTCTCTCCTTCACTCCACAACCTTGGATGAGTGAGAGGTTTGATGTATCCTTCTTCTACAACATTCCATGCTCCCATGTCACTTGCTTGAATGAAGTACATCATTCTATTCTTCCAATAGGCATAGTTAGCTCCATTGAAGAAAGGAGGCTTGTTGACGGGCATCGAATCGAGACCGGAGTCGAAGTTTGAAGCGAAGGCCATTGATGACTTTAATAATCGATATAACTCTTCCCGAATCGACTCAAGAGGCGATTAAACCTTCAAATGAGTTAGGCTCTGATGCCAATTGTTGAGTTAATCGATCGACGGAATCGGCCAAGAGGGGGTGAATTGGCAATTAAAAATTTCGTGGAAGCTTTTGCAGAAAAATTGAAAGTAATTGCACAGCGATTTATAGTGGTTCGACTTTCTCAAACAAAGTCTACGTCTACTACCTTAGCTATCCACACTAAGGATTTTCCAACAAATTCACTAATTTGTTCTTTTTTTTAGGCCAAAGAGATAACCTTACAAATCCCTCAAGAGTATACCCCAACTCTTGAGAACACTCTTTTTCCCAAAAAGAAGATTACAAATTTGCAAACTTACAAGAAAACCTCACAAGGTAAGATGTTTGCACAATTCTAGAATAAGAAAAGAACACTCAAAGATAATTACAAATGAGCACAAATGGTGTTCTTGAAAGCAAAATGAATATTGAAAGGAAAATTGGCTTGATTGCACAAACTTGGTGTTTGATGCTTTCTCTCTCTTGTTTCTCTATGATTTCTTGTTGATCAAGGGCTTCAGAACTTGTTTAAATACACCTTGAATCTCTTGAACGTTGGGATGATTAGTGAAGATCATATAGCCGTTTTAGTGTGAAAACAATTAATAAAACAGTTTGGAGCGTGGGGGGAATCGGTACCTCCTATGGGGAATCGGTTCCCTAAGTGTAAAATTTAAATATTTCGACCGTTGAACAGGGGGGAATCGGTACCCCCTATGGGGGAATCGGTTCCCTCCGAGCATTCTGGAAATCTCAGAGCCAAACCATTCAGGGGGGAATCGGTACCCCCTTGGGGGGGAATCGGTTCCCTCTGAGCAATCTGGAATTTTTGGCTTTGAAATGGTTCGAAATACTTTGAAAGATTATTTTGAAATTGTTTTAAGATTAAAAACTTAATTTTACACTTAAGTAAGGATTAAAAATGATTTTTGAAATATTTTGAGTAATGTTTTGATATTCGAATAATTATATCGAATATACTTGGAAAATCATTTTGGAAAATCTTAAAATTCATTTAACTTAATTTGTTATATCGAAATATCAAAATGTTTTCAACATACACCCTTGGAGGTAAAGCATCTCATAATCATGTCTTATCCAGTGCTCTTAGGAAACCAATTTTTTCTTCTGATCTCAATACCAATAAAATTATGTTATGGCACTCTAGATTGGCACTCTAGATTAGGTCATTTTTTCTATTTTTCCAAAATGTTACTGAACTTATGTATAAATAAAGATCCCTTTGTTTTCCTGTGAAATTTGTCAATAGCAAACGCACCAGAAAATCATATATTGCAGCCAAATTTGAACCAACAACACCTTTTCCATCATCCATAGTGACATTTGGGTCCCTTCTCCTATCAAAAATATTTCTGAGTATAAGTGGTTTGTGTCTTTTATAGATGATTACTCTAGGACAACATGGGTATTCTTAATGAGAAAAGTCTGAGGTTGAGATACTTCTTGTGTCAACACACCTCAACAAAATGGGGTAGCATAAAGGAAAATAGACACTTCTACAGGTTACTAGGTATCTTATGTTGATGCTAATGCTCCTAAGTATCTTTGGGGAAGCTCTTCTTACAGCCACTTACCTCATCAATAGAATGCCAAGTAAGACCTTAGATTTCAAAATTCCTACTAAGGTTCTGTTTCAGCTTTATCCCCATTTTAAACATTAAACTCAAGTCTTTCTCCTCGGGTGTTTGGGGTACAACCTTTGTTCATATCCACAACAGAGGGATATAGATCATAGGTCCTAAAAAGTGTGTTCTTGGGCTATTCTTCGAGTCAAAATGGTTACAAGTGTTACTCACCTTCCACAAAAAGACCTATGTCTCCTTTGATGTTACATTTTTTGAAAACCAACCTTATTTTCAGGAACATAAATTCAGGGGGAGAGTTACAAGGAATTTCAGCCTGTTCAAACCGATATTTCTTTACAGCCTATCATTATTTACCTATTTGTCTCTCCAAAGCCGGCTAGCACTGTCCCAGTTTCTAGTGAGGGTGATGGGAATAATCAAATAACTTGATGAATTACCTTCCTCCTTATCTCACACTCTAGTCCGTGCAAAAAACCTTCCACCACTACAAAAAATGCACCTAACAATGACCCTGAAACCATAACTCCCCAACTGAAACAACTCAGTGTTACTCAAGAAGAAGGAAAGATGTTGAGAAATCAGTTAGCTAGCATTTGTCAAAACCAGATTCGGATCATGTTGCAGCTGAAACAGAAGGTAATGATAATTACCAACAGGCTACTACTGTTGATCTTGATGACTTTCCTTGCTATTAGGAAATGGGTAAGAAAAGCACTGCTCGTCCCATAAATATTGCATATGAGAATTACAGTCTAATTTTAGGGCCTTCATTGCCAGCATTACCAGTGTGAAAATCCCAAGAAATGTGAGAAGCATTCAATCTCCTGAGTGGAAAAAGTTGTGGAAGAGGAGATAAAAGCGTTGCAAAAGAATACGACATGGAGTTTGACAGATTTTCCAGAAGGGAAGAGAGATGTTGGATGCAGGTGGATATTCACAGTCAAATATCATTCGGATGGGAGTGCGAAAAGATACAAGGCAAGGCTGGTTGCTAAAGGTTTTTCTCAGTCCTATGGCATCGACTACCAAGAGACTTTTGCAACCGGTTTGCAAATTGAATACCATCAGAATATTGTTATCAGTAGCTGTTAACATGGACTGAAATGCATCAGCTGGATATATAATGTTTTTCTGAATGGAACCTTGAAGAAGAGGTATACATGGAGATCTCCCCCGAATTAGAAGGAAAGGTCACTAAGAAAACTATGTGCAAGCTCAATAAATCCTTATATGGCTTAAAACAGTCTCTCAGGGCTTGGTTTTATCGATTTTCTAAGGCTATGACACATAATGGTTTCAAACAAAGCCAAGCGGATCACATATTATTCAGAAAAATTACACCGAGTGGTAAGATAACTCTCCTAATTGTCTATGTAGATGATATGATTATAACTAGCAGTGATATAAAAGAAATAGAAAAGCTTAAGATGAATCTTGCAAATGAGTTTGAAACCAAGGATTTAGGGAGTATGAGGTATTTCCTGGGTATGGAAGTTGCAAGGTCCGAGGAAGGGCTGGTCATAAACCAACGTAAGTATGTTTTGCATCTTCTTGTAGAAATTGGGATGCCCGAATGCAAACCAGTTGAAACTCCGATGGATCTAGGCTTGAAATTTTGCAAGGAAAGGACTGGAAATCCAGTAAACAAGGAAACCTACCAAAGGTTAGTTGGGAAGTTGATCTACCTTTCACTGACCAGGCCTGGTATTGCATACTCAGTGAGCATTGACAGCCAACATATGAGTGATCCTCGAGAAGAACATTTGTAAGTTGTTAACAGAATTCTAAGGTTCTTTAAGTTTACCCCATGAGCTGGACTTATATTTAGAAAAAAAATCAAGACAAAACAGTGAAGGTTTATACGGATGTAAGCTGGGGAGGTGAATTAACTGATAGAAGGCCGGTTAGTGGCTGCTATACCTACGTTTGGGGTAATTTGGTGACTTGGAGAAGTAAGAAACAAGTTGTTCTTTCGAAGTAGTGTTGAGTCAGAGTTTAGAGCAATGGCTCTCAGAATATGTAAAGGAATGTGGATTAAAAGACTGCTCACAAAACTGGACTTAGATGAAAAGAAGAATTTTGAGATTTTTAGTGACAGACAATCAACTATGTGAATAGCAAAAAACCCAGTGTAGCATGATAGAACGAAACACATTGAGATAGACAGACATTTTATTTAGAAGAAGGTCAACAATGGAGTTGCAAAACTGCGTACATTCCGACGAAGAAACAGCTGGCAAATATCTTCACCAAAGCCTTTCCACGAGTGACTTTTGATGAGCTGTCATTCAAACTGGTTATATACAACATATATACACCAGTTTGAGGGGGAGTGTAAGAATTATAAAAATGATTTGTCAATCCCCTAAGAGATTCTGTAATTATTCTCTGTTTTCTACAACTTGAAACTTCCGGTGACGTGAATTTAGAATGTTTGAATTTCACAATTATTCTTCCTTCTACTCGAGCATTGAAAACATGTGAAAATACATAATTCTGACATGAAATATCAAATGCACAACCCATTTAATACTTAAAGTTCATACAAGTACAAATTGCCCCAAAATTATGAAACAAGATTACAAAGAATATTTTTCAACTAAGTTCTTTGTGTCGAGTCCTACTAAGTGGTAACCATATTTTAATGGGCCAAGTAAAATTTCCCAGAGAGTAGGAAAACTTATAACTTAATCATTATGCTTAGACAGGGATTTCAATTAGAAAAGAAAAAAAAAACGTCTTTCTCTTGGCCACAACTGCATAATGGAAAAGAAATTCATGCAAGCCAGCTGAATCAAAAAATCACTTGCATCGTCAATATTTAGTTCACTGTGTATTTGGATTGGCTCCAGAAAAGGAGAGAATATTGTCTCTAAGTTTGAGGCACATGTGTGGGCAGATTCCTGCATATTAAAAATCATCATTGATAAGCAACCAAGTTGAGAGTCATTCACTACATGATATTTTCATAAAGAAGAGTAAAAACAAAACCAACGAAGCAAGGTCCTAAAAAGCAATAAAAACTTACTTCCCCACAGTTGCAGAATCAACAAAAGCTGGGAGCAGTTTCTGATGCTCGGAATCATTTTCATCCACGATTAGTTGCTGAGCACTGGCTCCATCAGTTTCAAAAATTGAAAGGCTACTTCTAAATTAGATGAATCTATCAAGAACAGTCAGCAACCACGGGCAACAAGCTAAAATATCTACATATTTTACCTTCTTTCTTGACTCTTTTAAGAAAAGAACAAGTTAAAGCCTACAAACAGAAAGCCTACCATGCATGCATATACGTAAACAAATAAATGAGTGAATAGCAGTACATTCTTATACTTGGAACTTGAAAGCACCACATAGAGGATGGACTGATAGGTTTATGGGCAGGGAATATGTAAAAGAGATCCCAATTTCCCATTATAAGCGACTATTTAAAAAATTAATAGTTTATACCCCAAGTGGCTCAAAATGATCTGTACTACGTCAGTGTTTTCCCCACTACAGTCAAGCTCAAGCCAGATGCTCATGTTACTGCATCTTTGACATCTAAATATGGAATAAGGTCCCGTGGTTCTGCTTTCTTTATTGCAATTTCTTGAAATACATTTATACTCAACACATAAGTAGATAAGTAAAATATTTTGCAAATTGAAGAAACTTGAAATGAATCACATGCCAGGCAAGGCAATGTTTTAAAATTGCTAATTTCTATGCACTAAGTGTACATAGAGCACATAAACTAAAGATACAAGCAAACATCAAAGAATTTTTCAACCCCGATAATAGGACACTCTGAGAAGTACCCATAACTCTAAAAATTAATATTAGAGAAATATCAGCCTTGTTCAATGTAGTTGCTTACCATCATAAAAATTTTGAATACATGTATTGAATTCAGCTCCTTGCCGAAAAAACCTAACTTGACAGCATGGTCTTTTGCAAATCATGCTAGACCTCTGAGACGCACGGAGACTATTTTTCTCTCGTAAAGAACCCATGCTTGATTTGGTGTTCATTCCTAGAGATGGCACTTGATCTGCAACAGTTATATGTACCAAAATCTTGATTCTGGAACATTAGTGAGGGGAAAAACCCCTCCAAGTAATCAAATCACCAGCAGAAGCTGCATCACACTGACAGTCAATATAAGAAGCTATTATACTAAAACGGATTGACAGAGAGGGCTAGTTATAAATGAAAGAAAGAATCTTCAAGCAACATAATTTCTGAGCATGTATAGAACTACAAACATAATTTCTGAGCATGTATAGAACTACAAAAGATAAGAATTAAAAGTCAAAGTCCATGACCCTTTGACTAGAGCTACTAAAGAATGCTATGAAATCAATTCAGAACAACATTGAAAAAGAGCCATATCAAAGAAAAACAATTTCTTTAAGTAACCCACAAAATTGAAGTCAACCCAAGTCTTTTAATCCCATAAAACACAATAAAACCTCATCAACATACCTTAATTCCAAAGCAAAACAGCAAACAAAACCCCCCAAAAAAAACTTAAGCAGGAAAGAGGAGCTAAAAAGAAAATATAACAAAAAAATGAATTGAAATTTTCTGGAGCATGGGAATTGAAGTACCTGTTTAGAAGAAAAAAACAAATAAATGCTTATTTCTTCTCACTTTTAGCTATAGGAAGACTTGTGGGGTTTTTTTTTTTTTGCTCTTTAACATCCACGAACGGACAAGACAGGTCTGATGGGGGCAAATGTCGACTTTGATCGGATGATACGGACGGCTGAGATCAAATGTTTCAAGAGGCATTTGGACCAGTAGAATTACGACACGTGTCATGTGGGATCAACTCAGACTGGCGCGTTGACACTTGCGGATTCTTGGAAAGAAAGCGAACTTTTGGGAGGAAATTTAGGGATGGGGTTTGATATTTTAATTCCTACTCGCGGTTTCTAACGCGTGAGTACACTCACCTTCTACAGCTGTTCTGATTGTTTTCAATTATCGGTTGTTGTTTTCTTAAGGGTTAATTCTGAAAAAATGTCTAAATTATACATGTTTTATTTAGGTATTTAAATTTATTTCGATTATGCGTAGATGTTTAATATTACGAATATTTACACATAATTTGTTAAATAAATGTGTCTGAAGATACTAATTTTTTACCCACATTACTATTATATTATTATATTATTATTATTATTATTATTATTAATATATATTAAATAAATCTATATAAATAAATAATTACAGACCAATTACCTGGACCGCCCAGTTACAAACAAACCAGAATCGGTCCAGATTAAACCAGAAACCCTAAACATCTGGGGTTCCAGTTAGGGTTTCCTAACCCTAATTTCCTCAGCCGCCATCTCAATTCCAGCCGTTGGATCTGGTTTGATCCAACGGTCCACAGTTTGCCAGAGGAACCCTAGGTATCTATACCCTAGGACACGTCCCAGCGCCGCCGCTGCTGCTTCCAGAAGCCTTCACCGCCACACCAACGTTCCAGCCTCCACCACGTCTACCAAGAGTCCAGAAGGCCGCCGTAGCCGCACACGTCTCCTCCAAACGGTGATTCACCACTGGGAGTCCGGACTCACCAAAGGGCATTCTTCGACCGGTCTGAGACGAACACCGTGATGGCTATAAAGCCATCACCCCATCTGCAAGCAAAAAAAAAAAAAAAAAGAAACGAGAAGGAAGACAGAAAAAAGAGAGAGACAGAACCGGAGAAAAAAAAAACAGATAAAGAAAAAAAAACTACTAAACCAACGATCTCAGTCAAACATCCAGCAACCAAAAACAGAAGGAAAAGGAAGGAAAGAAACTTACCAAAGAAGCTCGACCACCGGATCTCGTCAGAACCTTCGAAATACCGAAGGTATTTTTGTAGATTCGCTCCGATTAGGAGCTTTTTAAGGGAAAAGAACATCGGGACCGTCCTTAGACGTCCGATCTATCTATTAGGGTGAAAATAAATTTTTCCGGCCACAAATGAGGTGGCCGGCGGTTGCATTCACGGCGGCACACGGTGGCCGTCCGGTGACCGGCTTCCCTCCGATGAGGGAAGCTAGAGAGAAGCCAGAGAACTCTTCTCTCTCTGTTTGAGAGAGAGAGAAAAAAAAAGAAATGAGATAGCTGGCCCTTCGGGCCAGCTGTTTTGGACTTTTATAGTCCTTCCCGAACGACGTCGTTTCGGGAAGGACTATGCGCGTAATTAGAGAATAGTTAAACCCCGTCCGCAGTCCTCCCAACTTGTAATTTTACATTTAGTCACTAAATTGAATTTATAATAATTTTTAATTTAATCTCGAAATTTTATTTTTATTCATTTTAGTCTTTATTATTAAAATAATATTTGGATAAATAACATATTTAACCCCTTAATTTTAATAAATAATATTTTAATCATTATTTAATTTTTAATTTATTATTCTAATATCCGAATTTTAGATAATTTTGTTTTAGTCACTAATAAATAAAAAAGAAATACATATTTAATCCCTATAATTTTGATTAATTATGAATTAGATTTTTAATTTATTTTTATTGTAATTTAGTCAGTTATTTTATATGCTTTCATTTATTTTATGTTTTAAATATATTGTTTTAGTAGTATTTTTATTTTTATTTTATTATATTGTTAAATATTTTTATGTATTCATAAATGTATATAATAATAGTAATTTTTTTAAATATTTATTTTTAATATCGAAGAAAAGGACAGTCTTAATATAACTGGATGTCCTATTCTGATATTTTAAAATAAAAGTAAACAATATTATTTAATTTAATATTTATCAATATCAAAGAAAAGAGCTGTCTTAAGGCACCTAGAAGTTCTTTTCTAAAATTTAAATATATTTTTGAATTTTTAAAATTTTAATAATAGAGACAATTTATAATTAAAAAGTACCAATTTTGGGCGTTGTAGGGGTGCTAATCCTTCCCTAAACGTAACCGACCACGAATCCCTTTTTATTATTAAAAGAACGAATTTTTGGTTATAAAACGCAGATCAGTTCATCTTTTAAATAATGTTTTCTTAAAAACTCTTTTAAAAGATAATTTTTAGGTATTCGACCTACCTGATCCAAAAGGCCGATGGCGACTCACAAATTATTTTCAAAATTATTTATTCACATTAATTTCCCCGCCAAATTTAATATTTCGTGTCCGGATGAAAACCGGTTACGACAGTGTCTTATTTATTTTTTTAAAAAATAAAAAAATTATTTTAAAAAATTATTTTAAAATAATACACTATAATTTTTCTTCCAACCCCATGTCCGTCGTTTCCTTCCCCCTCTCCGTGCTAACCCCTTCCCCCCTCTCCCTCAGATCCCTCTCCCCGTTGTCCTTCCTTCCTCCTAAATTCCTTAAATCTTTGCCTAATAATTTTAGGGTTAAGGATTTTTAGGATCCCATCCACTAAATTTAAGATTAGAAATTTAAAAGTTTGTGTTTAGAGGTTTAAGACGATGGAAAAGATAACGACCAATCAGTGGGTGGGTGAAAATAGAGACGGTAATCATAGATGATCAACGACAATTAAAAATGGAAATTGAAATTAGGTATTTTTCGGGCTTTTAATAAATTTAAGTTTTTTAAATAATTTTTTTTAAAATATATAAATGCGACTTGTTTTAGATAATGATCTTTTTTTTACTATCGTTACGATTGATGTATTTAAAATAGTAACGTTAAAAAAGTTTAAGCACTTAAATGGAAAAAAATATAATTTGGGCATTTTTTTATATTAAGTCATTTTTAATAACTCAGATGATTACATAATAGTGTTTGTTTAGAATTTTTCTTAATTATTGACAAAACACACTTTACAAACATAATTATTCGAACATAAGATCTCTAGAAAAAATAATATTCTCTTTTATCACTGAAATCACTTACAAATTACAGTTATTTCAATTTAAATTGTAATTAGAAAATTATTCATAAAGCATATTTAAAAAAAAAACCCTTTTCCACATTTTCTCTGCTGCAGTTACAATCTGTTCCACATTTCTTTGGTTATGCACTTTTCTTTTGCGTCAAGGACAGTGGTGGTGGCTTTTCCCGGCCACTCCACTGTCATTTCTGGTTTTTGTTTTTATTTTCTAGTCCAAAGTTGTTTGATTTTAATAAATTTAAGTTTTATTTTATCGTATTTTCAATAATATTTTTTCTTAGCCCTTTTATAGTAAAGGATATTATAACAATAAGTGCTCTCGAACTCACGGTGCATGTTTCTTCTTTCGGTTTTCTTCTTGGTTTATGGTTCTACAGATTTCCTTGGTTGATTGCTTTCCTGATGCATGGTTGTTTGTATATGATATTTTGTTGACTTTCAGATAGATGTGTCGGATAAGATTACGATTAAAGGAGGATTGGTTTGTCATTAGTTCACTTTGGATACTTTTCAAATTCTCCTCCTTCATATCTGGTGTTTAGGGACGTCAGAGTGATATATCATTGTATGTCATTGCCTCAACAATTCACGCTCATCAGACAATCGTTAGTCGCTCATCATTATATTTTACTTATGATTGACTTGAATGTATATATGACATTGTTCTATATGACATCTTTTATGGTTAATGCAATCAAGGTAATTATTTCAAAAAAATTGTAATTATATATAAATAATATATTTTCTTAATTACCATCAAAATTGTATCTCAATTTATATATAGTATGATTTAATAGTAATATTTAAACTAAAATTTAAAAATTAGACAAAAAGTTATTTTACTATTTTCATGCAATTCATATAATCATATTCTCCCGTCAAACATTTGACCTAAGTTTGAGTGGAATTAAGCTCGCATTGAGTCTAACTGTTGTTTAAAAAATGGGAGTGAGAATTAACTGAATAATAAACGATGTAATTCATCTATGAAAAAAGCCGTTAAATTTTTAATGATGTTGTACTAAAATGAATAAAATTAAACGTTAGATATATTTAGAAATAAATGAAAGTTTAGGTACTAAAATAAAATAAAAAAATAGTTTAGGTATTAAACGTATAGTTTACCCAACAATTAAACAGTAAAGGGCGAGAGGACTGAGGTGAACCGTTGATATATACTAATCTCTCGAACAAACTACAAACCCTAACAATGAGTGAAACCCTAGAAATGCCACCCCTCTACGGCCTTACCTCTATATAATGATGCCGCAACTCAGTCCCTCGAGAAACAGAGCGGCCAATCCAAAACCCTATTTCCCCCTAAGCCATCTCTCTTGCTGCTCTTTAGCTCTCAGTTTCTAAGAAGATTTTGAAGAAGGGGCCCAAGGAATTCAAGGAAACCCATATCCATCGAGCAATCTGTGTAGATATGTACTAAAATTTTCCAGTTTCAATCAAGTTTGTATGCATTTTCCCCCTTTTATGATCATTTTTTAAAGATGGAAAGTGATGATAGTTATTGTCGCCCCAGTCTTACTTTGCATACATTAAATGTCTTCATATGCAAAGCTGGTGATTGACATTCTTATCTGATTTCATGTATTTGTTCCTTTTTATCATCATCCAGTTTTTGAATTGAACTCGATTTTATGCGGATATGAAGATTGATCTTGACACCCAGTCTGAGTTTCTACATGCTGAGTTACTAACGATCGACTATCTGATCCATTTATTTGTTACGATTTCACTGATTTCTTTAATTTTTTGTGTAAGATTAGGAGAAGGAAATGATGATTGTTGTTTGACACCCAGTCCTACTTTCATCTCCAGATGAAAGCTGGTGATAAAACCATCTCTTTTATCTGATCCATCTTTACAAAACAATCCACTCTTTCATCTCCAGCCTGCAAAGAGGCGTGATGATATTATCCATCATCTCTGCATTTGAATGATGACACCAACATGCACTACCATCTGATCTCTTTATGCGTATTGTTTCCAAAATTGGGGTCAGTTTTTAATGAATTTAATTGCTTTTTCCACCGTAATTTGGTGCAATCGATGATGTAAATCATTATCAATCCTGATCCATCTGTGAAGATTATTCAAATAATCACCATCTTTCGACTGAGTTTGCATGTTAATTGTTTGAATAAATTGTTGTTGTTGTTGTTGCCCGTGGTATCTAATGTCCAGATTATTGTATATTGGTATCTGGGCGTTTCGTTTTGAGGGCTGATAGACAATCGTGAACAGGTCTTGCGACACGGTTAGCTTTTCTTTTCTCGTAAGCTTTCTGTTACTAAATCCCTGCTCATAATTATGATGGAAACTCAAAATGAATTTTTTTAGCTTCCCAGAGACGATTTATTCTTTTGTTTTTTAGACAATTCCGTACGATTTTTTTCATGGTTTCTTGAATGTTTTTACCCTCCAGTTTGTTAATTATATTTAATATTGTGAATTCGTAGTTAATCCATGAATAGATTGTAAGAAGTCGAATTGATACAACGCATGATTATTTTTATAATTTCGTACGAATGTTTGTCTCTCTATATTCATCACTTGATGTGTAAAAATAATTGTGGATTTTATCCAAAATTGCCCAAACAATACGGTGAAGAAAATTTGACTTGTTTGGGTGCATAGGAAGTTATTTTCTCAAGTGAAGTAAATAGTGAAAGAGGATCAGGTTTGGATCACTCTATGTCTTCGTGAAGATACATTAAAGATTTGATGTTATTGCTATGGAGGGTAAATAGGTGGGACGTGTATGGATATCTCTTCTTCCATCTTCATGCTCATCTATTACATTATCTACGACGGATAAAATATTTAAATTTACATTTTTTATGTGTATATATTATCAAATCCATTTTAAACCCATCACCTAATTGGATACCCATTGCTTATCTTGGGCTGATTTGTATCAACCCAGACTAATTTTATAGTGGGTGGGCGGATGCGGGTGGGTAAGATCTCAATCTATCACCTATTCATTACTTAAGGTGAGTATGTTTTTTTACATTCACCTACTATCCACTAAACTTATACTCATTCTTGCTCCAATTAAAATGGATACGGTATGAAATTCTTTCTCCAATTGAAATGATGGTTTGAAATTCATGAAATTTGCTTTCATGATTGATGTACACCCATGCCTTCTTAGGCCATATAGAAGATATCAACTTTGTTTCAGCGTCCATTATTTAAATGACCTTTATAGTACATATTACTACTTGTAATAAATTTAAATTATTAAAATAAAGCTATATAATATTATACATGAATATTAACCAAATGAAAAATATAAAAAAGTATATGTAAATTGTTCTTACACATGTTTTTGACATGTATTATTCATATTTATTCCTTTCATATAAAACCTGTTTAATTTTCTCTCAATTTTTATTTCTCCAGTATAATCCTTTGATGTGTCATGCAAGTAAAAGAGCGGTGTTTTAGACTAGTGTTTCGAAAGGTATAATTAATGTAACATGACTTCATCTATGTGCTATTGAAAGGATACTATTTCGACAATTACTCTTTTGATAATGTTACTTCTATAAATAAATAGAAGAGATACTCACTTTCCATGTGGCAGAGGTCACAATTAGCTAAAATGGATCCTCTTCAAGTGGCAATTAATGTAAAGAATATGACTTTTCCTCCTTGGATCAACTTACTGTTCAATCCTTAATTTTCAGAAATGTACCATTCTCTAAAGAACATCCCAAATACAAGAAAACCAGACAAGAATCTGTTTATTCTTTTGCCTTGAGCAAGAAGCACGCTTTTTACAACTCTACAGACACCTTTAGAAACCAGCAGCCTTTGCAAGAAAGCAACCTAACCCCTTCATTTGGTTTCATTATATCTATCTATCACCCTCTAATATGCAACAATCACATGTACCTTTGATAATCATTATTGGTTGTAGGAATCATTCAACTGCAATGGCCAGTGCTCAAATGAAACCTGTTGCTGCACTGCTTTTGTTCCTCAATTTCTGCATGTATTCCATTGTTTTAGGCATTGGTGCATGGGCTGTGAATAGAGCCATCGATTATGGTTTCATCATTGGTAAGTCGACCTTCTCAGGGATTGACCGAGGGGTGTCATACCTTCTGAAAATTTCAATTTCTTTTATGATTCATATATTTTCTTTATAGATTTTACTGATAGTATGACTCTGATCCTCCTGTCTTTAGCTCTATAAATTGCATTCAGATACTTAGCCGGTTTGAACCCTGCAGGACCTGGATTCAAGCTTCCAGCGGATTTCTCACCCATATACTTCCCCATGGGAAATGCTGCCACCGGATTCTTTGTGACATTCGCTATGCTAGCCGGAGTAGTCGGTGTAGCATCGGCTATTGCCGGCATCAACCATATCCGATCGTGGAACGCTAGTAGCTTCCCGTCGGCAGCTTCGATTGCTGGCGTTGCTTGGACGCTTACTGTACTTGCCATGGGGTCAGCCTCGAACTAACATCTTGAGATTGGAATCCATTGTCACTAAACTAACAAGAAAAATCTTGTTTTTCTTCCCACAGATTTGCCTGCAAAGAAATCGAGCTCGAACTCAGAAATGCTCGTTTGGTAAGAATGGAAAGAGATTCATTCAAGGAAACCGCAGTTATTGTATGTTTGGTTTAACGTGAGAAATATGTTGAATTTGCAGAGAACGATGGAGGCATTTTTAATCATACTTACAGTAACACAACTTGTCTACATAGCAGCAATTCATGGCGGTGCATAAATGATTGATGTGTGTTCATCTTTTATCCTACGGAAATTGTGTTTTTATTTCGATGCTTAAAAAGCTACACAGAAATCAGAAACAAATATTATCTGATAATTATTTTAGATTATTTTAAAAAGATGATCATCCTTACGTTGTCTGATTCAAAATATAAAGAAGTGAGAATTCTTTCTTCGTGCTCATTTTAAACAAAATTTCTTGAATGCTTGCTCAAATGATGATCAAGTATGATGTAATATGTTCTATAATAATAGTATCATTAGTTTTTTTTATTTAGGGATTGACGTAAAATTTTATATTACGAGAACGAATTTGAATTTTTAAAATTTTAGAGTGTGAACATGAATTTATAAAATCTTAAAGACGAAAATTTATTTTCAATAAAAAATATATAAAACAAAAACTCTAAAATATTATAATAACTCTACATTTTCAAAGAGATAATTGTCGCACTGTCTCTTTGTCCTCGGTCAATTCTTGTTTTCTGGAAATACCTTTTTTCATCAATCACCTCAATCAAAAAATCACTTTTAACGCATATGGAAGAGTAATATGTGAATCAATTACTCGTAATTAGGATGAGAGGGTTGGTGTAGTTTTCTTGAAATTTCCAAATTATTTTATTTCCAAATATTTTTATCTCTTAAAATTTAATACGTCTCTCGTTCTCTGAAATTTTAAAAGTTTACTCCATAGTTTATATCAATGTTATTAAAATCGGATCGGACCGACCAGTTCGACCAGTTGAACCATAAATCGGTGGCCTATCTGGTCCGGTTAACTCCCAAAATCGGATTAGCACAGAATCGATAAAGAACCGGAAGAACCGGCTGAAAATCGGGAAAACCGGGGTGAACCGACTGAAAACCGGCAAAACCGGTTTGAACCGCCGGTTCACTTTTTTCTTTAAAAAAAAATTAAACCGAGCCGAGTCAAATTCGAGTATCGCTGAGCTCGACTCAAACTCGAAAACTTTAAAAGTAAGCTCAACTCGACTCAAAAACTCATGAACTAAAAATTATCAACTCGAAATTTAATATTAAAACTTGAAATCGAAAAGGCTCGAACTCAAAAAAAAAATTAGAAGTTCAATTGAAGCCTAAAATTTAAGCTCAATTGAAGCGAAAAGCGAAAGAATAGTTCGCTTTGTGCTCATCAAAAGGCTCCATGATTTTGAATGTCAAATTACCTCTATTATTTATAGAAGTAAGTTGGGATGCTCTTCTATGTTTCTTAGCCATGTGGGATTGTTTTGTTCTCATATTTTTACTCTTTAAACTTTTGGGATACTCTTCTATGTTTCTTAACCATGTGTGATTATTTTTTTTAAAACAATTAAACCAAATGACATCATTTGTTATGATTTTTTAAACCCTAATTTTATTTTTTTGATTATAGTTATATAATTATATTTATTATTTAATATGTTTTACCTTAAATATTATGTTGTAATTGATTTGAATCATTTTGTTTCACTTAATTTTATGATTTTTCATTTATACATGTTATGACTTGTGATATTTTTATACCTTTTAATATTCTAAACTTAAAAAAAGTGTTACATATATATTAATATTGCTTTGAATATTATGTAAAATTAAAAAAATATATTATTTTATATAAAATCCGGTTCAACCGCGATTGAACCCGGTTAAACTAGTGAATCAGTACCTTCACTGGTTCAATGTCCAGTCCGATTTTGAAAACACATTAGTTTATATTACACGGGTACGGCACGCTAAAACCGTTTCAAGTACTTAATACGTCTCCGAAATAATTACAGGACGAGTACAACTTGAGTACATACTGAAGATGTCCCATGTGGAAGGGATATAACTAAAATTAGTTGAGTAAGCCAGGAAGATTTCCAGTGACATATTGGGAGGGCATTTGATCTTCACGGATATACCAAAAGTTATTTTTTAGATTTAACATATAATAATAATAATATTTTAATTTGAAGTTGATTTTTTGAAGCTTGGAATATCAACTGATTTATTATGATTTTTTGGATGAGATCCGAACATTTCTAGATTTAAATGTCAATCAAATGCCAAAATATAAGTCCGCATTAGCAAAGATAGTGCAAGGAAAAAATTGGATACATATCTAATATAAATGGTTGTCCCTTGTTCCCATATGTAATGGGATAAGGAGGAGGTAATATAGTAGGCTGCCCCAACACTAGGTTGAGAGCAGCTTCCGTAGGAGACCTCCGAATTATGAAATACCCTCCATAGAACTCGATCTCACGGCCTCAAAAATTAAGAACCTTGTGATTTTAAAAATTTATTTATGAACTTGTGACTTTTTTTTATATCTTTTAGAATTTTATATTTATTGTACTCATATCCTGTAATTTTGAAAATTATTATTTCACATTCCCGCATGTCCTTATATCTGTTTCTATATCCTTATTAGTGCAACGTAATCCCCAATATAAAATCTTATGTCCGTCCTAACAATTTTTCTCTATCGAGAAAGACTTAATTCGATCAAAATGAGAGACTAATTTCTTCAAAAGATTCATTGCTTCCTTCAGTTCCCCCCCCCCCCCACACACACACATAAGGACTAATTTACTTGATCTTCTAAAACTTAATTCAGTTCCTATTGATCTTATTGGAGCAGTTTTATTCTGTTGAGAAAGACTTTTTTCTTTAGTTCACAGTTTTGTTTTCAATAGTCAAATCTAAATCCACTTGAAATGGCACAACAGACTGCTTGCTACACAGTTGACCACTAAACAAAGACTGTCCCCAAGAGACAATGCAACCAGGATTCGAGTACGGGTGTCGGATACGAGCATGTTTAATAATCCTTATGTATTTAAAGAGTTCGTAGAGAGTTGTATTCTAAATGCGTGTCCACATATATTAGACATGCACACTTCATAAGGAGTTGGAGCAATATAGCTAAACAATGCAACATAGTAGCTCTGTAGCTGGAACACATTGACAAGAGACAACTGAACAGGCTGCCATAAGGTTTTTTGTATCATTGTCATCATTCATCAAGCTAATCTAGACCAACCGGGAACCGTTCGTGATTAGTTGTAAGCTTTAATAAATGGATCCGTAAAGAAAAAAAAGGCTAAAAACAGGACAAGGAGGTTGAAAGCAATATCATTGCAAATCGGAAAAGAATTCCAGATGACCGAAAAAAGAAGACAAAAAAATCAAATGGCAAGCAATAAATTGGGGATCTAAAGTTCTCGTTTCATACACCCACAACAGGACAAAGGATATGACCTCCTCAGTATATCTCAAACACTCAGTTTTGCAAACTATAAAGAAAGTATAATATGGTTTATCTAACTTGGCGGATGATTCGAAACTTCAATTATCTCCCAGAACCAGTAAAACTTCAAACAATCCACAGCAACCTAAGCATGAGGTTCTTTGCACCGGTGGAGGAGTAGAAGCAACAAGAGGCTGTGAATCAAACAGTTTTCAGTTAAATGAAATAAGGAATATCCAAACGCACGATTGTAGAAAAGAATAGGGGCAAGATATACCTGCTTTTCAGAATGCTCATCAGGCTCTAATGTTCGGTTTGTTTCTGCAACATCACTACTTTCAGTCGTAGGAATATCTGAAGATGAGAAATTTTTTCCTTCAGCTCCTTCCAATTCAATCCCAGAAATCCCATTTGACGAGGGCAACAAATTCTCTTCACTTGCCTTCAAACCTGATTCAACTGCATCAGGTAGTGAATTCTTTGCAGAAATGTCTGTTTTCTCTGGCATAGATAACGCAGTTTTTACCGAACCATCAACAGCAACAGTCTTCCCCGCAGAATTACTTCCACCATTCTCAAACGTTACATTTTCAGTAACCTTTGGTACTACAGACAAAACAGTAGTAGTCTTATCCAGGGTATCATATGAGGCTTCTTCCTTCGACTTCATCTTAAAGGCTTGAGATTCATCATCCGAACTACTGCAGCTACTCTTTCCACTACTACTGCTGCTGCTGCTAGAGCTCTTATCGCGCTTCACATGCTGAATAGAAACGTGTGTGTTCTCAATATCATTCTTTGGCTCCAATCCTTTTCCGATTTTAAAATCAACATTGTCTGATCCCGATTTCTCGGTTCTTTCTGCATCTTTAGTGGTCTTCTCCACATGCTTCACCTCAGTTACATGTGATTTTGATATTTTTCCTTCATCTTCACTCTGACTGAATGCATGCTGGTGAGTGCGGTCATCCTGAGATACATAGGAACTAGCATCACTGTCCCTTTCATCTTGGCTTTTCGGATCATCATGTCCTAGCACCATTTGATAAACATCACAATAGCTTCAATCACCATTCAAACAACAAAATTTTCAATCCACTATAGAAACAACCAAAATAAACACTGTGCCAAACTGATGAACAAATCTTTAAATTTATTAAGCAAAATGGTTTTTGAACTAATTTTGGATGAAAATACCAACAGTAAAAACCAAGACCAATACTAAAAAGACATTAGACAAGTTCTTTCAAGAACAAAGATTCTGACCAAAATCAAGTAAAATACAGGATGGGCTAAAATGGCCACAAGACCTAAAAAAGCATAAAGTGGACAGTAAGTGATTAAAGGACAATAATCCAAATTGAAAAGCAACCAAATCAATTAGTTAAGAGGAAAAACTAGAAAAATTAACATCAGCCATTAAGAACATCAAGCTGATTTCATTTAACTATAAATCTCCAACAAATTAAACAAAGAACTGAATAACAAATGCAGAAACAGAACCAAGCATGATTCAATCAAAAGAAGCTAAAAACAAAAAAGACCCATCATCCCAAATCCATAAAAAACCAAAACCCAAACCAAAATTTCCAAAGAACAAAGCAAATCAAAGTACCACGTAGGTTGTTGGTAGATGATGAACCGATCTTCTTCTTTTTCTTGGCAGCTTTTCTTTTCTTAGAACCTGGTGGCATGATTGATTCCCTTTCCCCCTCCTTCGTACCACAAATTTATCTCTATTTCCCCCCTCACAAATCGTGCGTGGGGTGTCCCTTGGCAAAGGAAAACCTAGCTGTATTGGCAAAAAAAAAAGACAAAGTAGCGGAAATGGTAATATTTAGTAACAGCACGTAGGTTGAGGAAAATTAGTAGGAAAAAGCCAAAGAAATAAAAAAAGGATCCTTTTTATTTGCCTTAATCCGTTTGAAATTTACTTTTGGGAGGAAAGTTCTCATCTTTAGGTACTCGGTATTTAGCTATCTTTTGATTTGATGGCAAGTGTCTTTTTCCTGTTGTCTGTTCTTGGAGGGCCATTTTTATCGTTCTCTGTCGGCCGTTCTTGGAGGGCCAATTTTTTCGTTCTCTGTCGGCCGTTCTTGGAGGCCTACAACAGATCTTTTGATTTGATGGTAATTAGCTAAAATTATCTTTTGATTTGATGACCGTTCTTGGGGGGTCCATTTTTATAACGTTCTCTGTCACACTTCATCGTGAAACGACGCTTGCACGAGATTTTTAAGGCACCGATCTATGGTTCTGGAAAATTCGGTGATCGTCTGGCCATCGTAGATCGCCCTACGCGCCGTATGGGTCGCTCACTGCACGTGGGCATTGCTTTCAACCAAGGGAGTTTCTAGAAATGGTATGGACCGGTCAATTCAAGCCGAATCGAGCTGTTTCAGCCATTGAGTCGGGTCGCAGTCTGAATCAAGTCATTTTAGCCGTTGAATTGAGCCATTATTTAAGTCGATCCGATTGAGTCCAGTCAAGTTGACCGAGCTGTTGACTTTGACTCAATGCTGACTTTTACTTTTATTTTATGAAAATGCCTATTTTATGTTTTTCGACGTCTTGAGTTTAAATCCAAAGTTCGTTTTGTCAAATTCAAACTCATTAAGTTGTTTTTTAACATTTTATCTTCTGAATTAATTCGTTTTACCGATTAAGTTTCGTTTCTTACGTAATTTCTTTCGTTATGTATCCGAGATATTATGGGACATCGAATTCAAGTTTGAGAGCGATCAAATGTAGTTAATTGGTCGATGATATGACTCAAAAATTGAGATAATACAATAATACTTTTTGCATGCTTTTCAGTACACGATGTTTGTTATTGCATGAATGATTATTATTGGCCAATTAGGTATAATTAATTATTTTTGGGCTCAAAATGAATTTAGTAAAAAGTTAATAAATTGTATAACACTCGGATGACTCGCATAAGAAGTTAGAAGACCGATAAGAAATAAATCTAAACTTAGTGATTAATCAGTAAATCCATTAACCTCAGGATCCATAAATTCTTATTAAATTCATTAAAGGTTAAATGTAAAAAATACTTGGATAAGAAATTAAGATAATACCCCTAAAGGGTAAAATTACGAAAATAACATTATGTTGTTAAAAGGACAAAGACTGTCCCTGGCAGTGGAAAACAACCCAGGGAAGACATATTTGATCCAAGTTAAACTACTGATGCACATGTTAAATACTTGTTTTGTTTAGAAAACTTCTTATATCTGGTTTTAACCTCAGAGATGGAAAAAGATTTAGAATTTTGATTCTTAAATAAACACTTGAAAACTAAATTATTGGGAGTAATGTCAATCATAAAATTGAATGAAACGACGAAAATACCCTAAAATGTGAAAAAGGGATTAAGGATGATCGTGATAGTGAAAACGACTTCAGAACTCATATTTAGTTAAACGACTTTGAATCATCAATTGAATTCTCGACATGTTGAGAAACCCAAAAAGTTAGCTTCTACCTTTAGAATTCATAATACGTTGATCTTCAAGTTCAAGAAGGGTCATTTGAAGACTAGATTATTGAAAGTATGACACGTCGCTGAAGTATTTAAAATGACTAGATTATTCTTGAGTTTTGAAATGAACAAATTTCCCTTGGACCAAAAAATGATCGAAATACCCTTGAGCCCCAAAATAACCATAATAACCCCGAGCAATATAATGATCCAAATACCCTCATGATTTGGATTAAGGAAATGTTTGTGAACAAGTTTTGAAAAAACCATTGAAGCATTAAATATTGTAACGACCCCTAAAGGTTTGGACACAACCTAAGCATGTCGATCACTCTGTATATTATTGCAATTCAGAATAATATAAATACCATCAAATTACTAGTTCAATTCTCAAGATCCGTTCAATGATGACTCCGAAGGTGATCAGTTCAATTAGTGCAGTAAGTGTTGAAAAAGTAAAAACTCGCAAGGTGTTTGGGTCTGAATGATTGACAGGTATCGCAGTGCTGAGATTTGTTCAGTTCGGGTTGACCCGATATCTTGATAAATCGATATAATTTTTTTTGTAAAAAAATCATTTCGACACATTGTTTTCACCCTTATTGGATTAAATTACTAAGAATCAAATAGAAAATCAAAATATCTGAAATGCTCTGATAGCTTGAATAATGGAATCATGCATGTATATCTGAATTAAATAACTATAATGTAAAGGTTCCTGAATATTTTCCTGACATACTTAAATCCTATACGATCCGGAAGCATAAATCTTTAAAAGTCTGATTAGCTTTGTTAGTAATCAAACTTTTTTATTAGGGACCTCGTTCTTGAAATTTGATCAATTTTACGTAAGTTCATGTTTTCTATTTCTGATAATTACCCAGTGCCTCCGAAAATTATTTGAATCCTTTAGTGTGTTCCCTATACACATGGATATTTTCTCTGTTTATAAAAAGTATCAATATGATATTGAAATAAAAACATGGTTTTCTGATCTCTAGTTTCTAATACCAGATATATGGCTCTTGATTTCGATATTTTTGCTTACTGTGTTTATAAAAAGTATCAATATGATTGAAATAAAAACATGGTTTTTGATCTCTAGTTTCTAATACCAGATATATATGGCTCTTGATTTCGATATTTTTGCTTACTGATTAACTTGTTTTATATTGGGGGTACTATTTGGGATATGTTATGGAGTTCTACAGGTTCAACCCCAATCAGGCTGATAAATCCTTACGGATCGAAGGTGAAACTTGGGTAGGCTCTTGGCCTGATGGGCCTAGTGGTAAGACCTTACGGACCATAAGGTATTTCTTTATGGTGGCTCATTTACTTTGTGCTTAGGGTAAATCCTTATGACCTTAGGGGCACTCTCTTCAGGTGGCTCTTACGCTTTGACTAAGGTAAGTTCTTATGGACCCAAAGTGCTCCCTTAGGTTGGCTCCTACACCCACTGGACCTAGGGTAAGTCCTTATGGATATAGTTTTAGGGAATTGCATATGTAGTGTTCGGTTGGAGGGTATTACAGTGATTTTAAAATTTGTTTTATTTAAATAAACTACTATTATTTTAAAACTATGATTTTATTTATTCTGGTTTTGTAGGAGCACACTAGACGTCCTATTACGATCTCCTAAATATGTATCTCTGAATGTTTCCTCTGAACTATAAGTCTCTTGACGGTTATTTGAAGATTTAATAGTGAAATCTTAACTCATCACTAGGAATTGTATATCCTGGATAAACTAAGAAAAAATCCATACTTTGCCATATACTTGAATTTTAGCATTCATATGGTAGTATTGTATTACTGAGCTTTCTTAAAGCTCTCTTGTACTCACTATTTTAGGTTAAAGGAATTGATCCTGTGTAGCTCCACATCAGTATGAGAGTTTCTTTGTGTTGTTTGCGGAGTACGATACTAGTGTAATTAGGGGTATGTAGATCACATTTATATTGAGTATGAAATTTGGTATGATTTCAATTATGTTTTTAATAAATGAATTTTTTGTATTTGTATTTTTAATTATAGTGTTTTAGTTTTAAATGGTTTAACAAAAGTTTTAATTTTTCCAAATTTTCAAAGTGGGTTGTTATGTGACCCTAATGTGACACCTCAGGTCAATCGGGTCATCCATCGATTTGGAGGTGTTATATTTGTGGCATCAGAGCATAGGTTAAGTCGATTCCTTTAGATAGACCGGTCGATCAACTTTCATAGGGTGTTTGTTGAATATATGCCCCTAGATTATAGTTGTAATCTCATGTGTCGAAACTTTAATGACTAGTATTTATCTGCAATAAGTATGCCTAAATATGAATCTCAAGTCATTTTTCACTACCACATCCTTAATTCCTTTTTCACATTTAAGGGTTTTCTTATTTCATTTAATTCTGTGATGATATTACTCCAGTAGTTAATTCTCATGTGTTTATTCAAGAATCAAAATTCTAAGTGTTTTACCATCTCGAAGATTAAAATCGGAATATAAGAAGTTTCATAAATAAAACAAGTATTTAACATGTGCATCAGTAGTTTAATTTGGATCAAGTATGTCTTTCCTGGGTGTTTTCCACTTTCAAAGACAATCTTGGTTCTTTTATATCACAAGGTTATTTTCATAATTTACACTCTAGGAGTATTTCATAATTCTTATCTAAGTATTTCTACATTTATCCTTTAACGAATTTAATCAGATTTACGAATCCTAAGGTTAATGGATTTACTGGTTAATCGCTAAGTTTGGATTATTTCTTATCGGTCTTTCATTTCTTATACGAGTCATCTGAGTGTATACAATTACTAACTTGTTATTGTATACAGTTTGAGCTCAAAATAATTAATTATACCCAATTGACCAATAACAATCATTCATGCAATAATAAACATCAACGTGTACCGAAAATATACAAAAAATAAATTGTATTACCTCAATTTTCAGTATATCGTCGATCAATAACTCCGAACTTGAATTCGATATCCCATATTATCTCGAATACATAGTGAAAAAACTACGTCAGAAATAGAACTTAATCGAAAAAACGAATTAAATCGAACATAAAACACTTAAAAACCAACTTACTATGATAAATTTAACAAAACAAACTTCGAATTAAACTCAAGACGTAAAATAACATAAAATAATTTTTGTAAAATTTTGATTTTTTAATCAAAATCAACCCTAGGTCAAAGTCAAAACTCATCAACACAGCTTAACTCGGTTAACGGCTAAAATGACTTAAATGTGGCTCAACTCAACGACTAAAACAACTTGGTTGGCTCGAAACTGGACCTGTTCGAGTAGTCTGGACTGGTCCATATCGTTTCATGAAACTCCCTCGGTGAAAGCAACACCACGCGCAGTGGGCGACGCGTGCAATGCATGAGGTGGTCTACGGTGGTTGGACGATCAACGGATTTTCTAGAATATAGATCTATGGCTGGAAATCTCGTGTAGCATCGTTTCACGACAAGTACGATATAGAACGATAAAAATGGCCTCCATGAACGACCAAACACCCCCTTTTCTTACCCCTCTCGAAGAAAACAACGAGGAAGCAGAAAGACCATCAGTCGATTCGAGACACTGAACTGGACCAACAGAGCTGGTGGTGTCAACGAACGAGGGAGGTGGTTGGAAATTGTGAAAAATAGTTAGGATGAACATGGTTTCCGATGAAGCTTTAACGTGATTTTTACAGTGAACGATAACCTTTCATGAAGCGTGTTCAGCAAGGTTGTGGTAGGACAAAGCTGGCGCTCATTCTGGTACCAGCGATGACACTCACCGGCGAACAACAGGCGAGATTAGATATGGGTCTCTTCGAATGATCTTTTCTTTATTTGCGACAAACGACGGGCAATTAGCTGAATGTTGGGGCTTACTAGCGAGGTGGCACCAGTGCCGGAGATAGTGGCGGTGAACACCACCGCCGGTCAGAGGTAACTGATCACGATGACCAGTTGTGGGTATAGATGAATGGGTCTCGAAGCCTTGAGGGGTTATTGAATGGAATGAGGGTTGATTTGGGGGTGTTAAAAATCGAGATTGAAACTGTTTACGAGATTATTTTAAATAAAATAATCTCGTTATAGTGTCCTAGCCTAGTGGCTAAAGCATGGCACACCATGTTGTAAGTTACAGGATCAAATATCCTAAATCACACATTTTAATTTTAGTTGAAATGGGTTGGGTAAATTTGGGTTCAAGGGTCTAAATCGATTAACAACATACGAACTAACCCTCAAATTTAAAACTACTTAATTTAGTCCTTATTTTTTCACAATTTCTTTTTTATTCGACCCTTAAACTTTAATACCTCTTAATTTAATCATTTAATTAAATTTGGTTTGTGACACATGAAACTAATTGTTGATCCTTAAATGTGTAAACGTGCACGATGTGGGTAAGGAGAATGTCCAAACCGGTCTAACTCTTTTTGGGCTTGTGGATATTTTAACTCAAATTTGAAATATTTTCCTTAAATAGAACATATCTTTTTTAAAATTTGTTTTGAAATTAAAATGATAAATATTAAAAGGTTTCTTTAATCAAAACATTAATTTTGGAAATTACTTGATTGTTTGATTCTCATTAATGCTTTATTAGCTCAAAAATTTACAATTGTTCATAATGTGAAATCCCTATAAATATCGTGTAAACCTATTAGGTTGAAAATAATTTAAAACAACTAAAAACAATTCGAAAGATTTTTTCTCTAGTTTTTTTGTGATAAATGAAGTCAAAGAATAGTTCGTGTTCTCTGCAGCAGTGCAATTGTGTATGCTAGTCCGAGTGTGGTACTTTGAAAGCATTTGTGGGGACTGTTGAGGAATTTAGATAATGGATCACATTATTCTTGGATGTTAGGGGGTGATTTTAATGCGATTATGAATCTTGAAGATAGGAGAAGAGGTGCAATTCGGTGAATCGCTCCAAGCAGATGTTTTACTTCTTTCGTTGAGGATGAAGATTTAGTGGAGGTGGATTTCCAAGGTCCTCGTTTCACTTGGTCGAGGGGTCTTATTTCAATGGCTTGATCGTTGTGTAGTAAATGGAAACTGGATTTGAATCTTTCCAGAGTCGCATGTGCTTTATTTGGAGAGATTAGGGTCGGATCATCGACCGATTTTGTTGCGGTTGAAAACACCTTTAGGAAGAAGTGACCCACCCGCTTCCATTATACTTTATTCATACATGGCACGACCATCCTAACTTTAAGAATTAATGAGTCTGGTTGGACCAAGGGACGAGATGTTCGTCATAGTCTGACTGATATCATGAAGGACCTTGTTGAGTGGAATTTGCATGTATTTAGTGATATTGTGAAAAAGAAGAACAAACATCTAAGTCAGATAGGAGAGTGGAGAATGCTACTGCGAATCGACCTAGTCAACATCTTTTTAAGGTTGAATTTGAAATTAAAGCTAAATTGGAGGTGGTTTTGGAACAAGAGAATGACTTGTGGAGTCAAAAAGCGCGGTGTGAATGGGTTCGAGATGACGATCAAAACACAAAGTTCTATCATGCATCGACAAAAACCCGGCGTAGGAGGAACACTATTCTAGCGTTAAAATTAGCGGATAGAGAGTGGTGTATGAACCAATAGAAGCTGAAGAAGGGTGCAGTGGATTTCTTTTTAGGTTTATTTTTTCCAACTGGAATGCCACCCATCTTATATAATGTGCGGGGAAAATTCCCTCATGTTTCAACTGCCTTCCTTGGTTTGTTAGAGCGCGAAGTAGAGGAATGTGAGATTAAACAGTCGTTATTTGATATGAATCTGAACAAATCACCGGGGATTGATGGTTTCCATGCTTGTTTTTTCCAAGAGAATTGAGAGATTTTGGGTTCGGATGTGTGCCACTTTGTGATGGATTGCTTTCGGAAAGAGACTGTTCCTTAGGATATTAATAATATTCTCTTAGTACTAACTTCGAAAATAGTAACCCCAGAAAGCTTTGCTCATTTTCGACCAATTAGCCTATACACGGTGCTCTATAAGATAATCACAAAGGTTATTGTTAACCGCTTGAAACCTCTTATGCCGCAATGGGTTTCAGAGACTCAAACAGGATTTGTTCCGGGACGAAGCATCTTGGATAATATTGTAATTGCTCAGGAGGTAATCCACTCGATGAAGTGAATAAAGGTGCGAGAGGATGGATAATGATCAAAATTGATTTGGAGAAAGCGTATGACTGGTTGGAGTGACACTTTATAAGCGATACTCTGACTGATTTGGGTATTCCGAGTACTTTAGGGAACCTAATTATGAATTGCATTTCTTCATGTACAACGCATGCTTATTGAATGGGGGATGAACAAATAATTTCAAGCGATTGAGGAGGGCTCTTGGAAGCCGATCCGACTAACTCGAATCAGGCCTATACTATCGCATTTGTTCTTTGCAGATGATCTAGTATATTTTGTGGAAGCTTCTATTGATCAGCTTGACGTAATTTCTCAGACCCTCTCATCATTTTGTATGGCTTCGGGTCATAGTGTCAGTCGCACTAAGAAAAATATTTGTTTTTTCGCAAAATGTGGATACTAATTTGAGAAATACAATTAGTAGCGGGTTCCAACTTACTCAAGTGAATGATTTGGGAAGATATTTGGTGGTGCCGCTTATACATAATCAGGTGAACTTAGCAACTTACGAATATCTTTTATAGAAATTGAAAGACCAACTAGATGGATAGAAAACTCGCCACCTTTCGTTTGCAAGAAGAATTATCCTAGCGAAAGCAGTCTTGGCAGTTATCCCCACTTATACCATGCATACTAGTTACCTCCTGAGGAATGTTTATGATGAGATTAAGCGTGTGATTAGGAATTTTATTTGGGGTGGTTCGACTGAGAAACGGGGCATGCTTCTAGTTAATTGGAATGATCTTTGTCAGCCAATTGAGAATTACGGTATAGGAATCAAAATAATTCAGGTACAAAATAAGGCATTCCTAATGAAGATGACCTTCAACCTTATTAAGGACAAGGAGCGTGTATGGGTGAAAATTCTTTGATCGAAATATAAAGTTCTGTTGCGGAAGACGGCTATCGGATAGAGCAAAATCACAACTGATAATTTGAGAAAATAAAAATGAAGATAAAAGAGACACAAAATTTATGTGGAAACCCCCTAAAAATTTAGGGTAAAAACCACGGGCAACGGTAGAAGAATTTCACTATGAGAAAATAGGAATTACAACCTCTCTCGATCTACCAAGGAGAAAACAATGATAATTCTCTCTTGATAAAAAGGAGAAAATAACTCTCAATAAACTCTCTAAATTCTCTAGTATTTGGAAGAAAACTAGAATGCTTTGGGATGATTTTGAAGCTAAATGAGCTAGGGTATTTATAGTTGAAACTTAAGGACTAATCTTGTAAATACCCTAAAGTCCAATGGCTAAATTTTGTGATTTTACCACTTCAAAATTCAACATTTTCAAGCTGCCTAACATAATCAATTTAGCAGCCCCATTTGAATTTGTATAGCGGCCCATGATATTTTGACTTTCAACAATCTCCCACTTGAAGATTTGATTGGAACAATCATATCTTCACACTATTCTTTCTACCTTGTACCTTCATGTTGCTTACGTCTCTGACAAGCCACAAGAGGATCGACACCAGGTAAATTTATCAGCGTTGATTGCCTTCGTCATGAAATCTGCTATGTTGTCTTTGGTATGGATCTTCTGCATATCTACTGTCCCTTCTTCTACCTTTTCACGAATGAAATGATACTGAACTCGTATGTGCTTTGTTCTTGAATGAAATGTTGGATTCCTTGATAGATACAAGGCGCTTTGACTGTCACAAAACAGAGAGACATACTCTTGATTGTGCCCAAGCTCCTCCAATAGCATCTTCCACTAAATTGCTTCTTTACTGGCTTGTGTAGCTGCTACATATTCTGCCTCTGTTGTGGATGTAGCCACAACTGACTGCAATTTTGAAACCTAGCTTACAGCTCCACCAGCAACTTTAAACACATATCATGTAGTAGATTTGCTTTTATCCAAGTCCCCTGCATAGTCAGAATCTACATACCCATTGATTAGTAAGTTTGATCCTCCGTAACATAATGCAACATTTGAGGTCCCTTTGATGTATCTCAAGATCCTCTTTACTGTATTCCAATGCTCTTTTCCTGAATTCGCCATGTACCGACTAACCACTCCCACTGCTTGTGCAATGTCTGGTCTTGTGCATATCATAGCGAACATTAAACTTCTCACTGCTGATGCATACGGTACTCGAGACATCTTCATCCTCTCTTCTTCACTGCTAGGACTCATACTAGAGGATAATTTGAAGTTAATAGGAAGAGGGGTAGAAATTGGCTTACAATCTTGCATGCTGAATCGTGACAAGATCTTCTTTAAGTAATTCTTTTGTGAAAGCGAAATCTTCCTATTACTTCTGTCTCGGTGAATTTGCATTCCTAGAATCTTGTTTGCTGATCTCAAGTCCTTCATTTCAAATTCCCTAGCCAGTTGTGCCTTCAATTCGTCAATATGATCTTTGTTGGGTCCTGCAACCAACATGTCATCAACATACAACAGCAATATAACAAAATTGTTATCACCAGACCTCTTGAAATAAGCACAAGGGTCTGCATTAAGTCTGTTGTATCCAAGGCATATAATGAAAGAATCAAATCTCTTATACCAACACCTCGACGCCTGCTTTAGACCATACAGAGATTTGTTCAACCTGCAAACCAAGTTCTTTTCTTTTTCTTCAAAACCTTCAGGCTGGAGCATATAAATTTCTTCTTCAAGATTTCCATGAAGAAAAGCAGTTTTAACATCTAGCTGCTCTAGATGTAAGTCCAATGTAGCACACATTGCCAAAACTACTCGAACTGTTGTTAGTCAAACCACAGGAGAAAATATTTCATTGAAATCAATACCTTCTTTTTGAGCATATCCTTTGACCACCAGTCTTGCACGATACCTCTCAACTTGATCGTCACCATTTCGCTTGATTTTGAAGACCCATTTGTTACCAATTGGCTTCCTTCCTTGTGGTAGTGACACAAGGTCCCATGTATTATTTTTATGAAGGGCTTCAATTTCTTCTTGCATCGCCATCATCCACAGTGAAGCATCTGAGCTGGTTATTACCTCCTGATATGTTGATGGCTCACCGTCCTCTGTTAAAAGGCAGTATTCAATATTACCTTCTATAACATAATCTGAGTGCCAATTGGGACGTCTTCTCACACGATCTGATTGACGAGTTGTTGGAGCTTCAGAACTCTCTGGTTCTTGTTCATCATGTGCTGGTTCTGCTTCAGAAGAATCTCCTTGTTCAACTCATTTTCCACATGTATCTGTGTAGTCTCTGACTTTTCAGCGCTATCATCGTCTTCTTCTTGCAGTTTATCTTCTACAAAGATAACATCTCTACTGATGATCACTTTGCGGGCAGTGGGATCCCACAAGCGATACCCCTTTACTCCATCAGCATACCCCAAGAATTTGCATTTCCTGGATTTTGGATCAACTTCGAAATTTCTGGACGTTGTACATCACGTACAATACTTCCAAATATATGGAGGTTTGAATAATCAACTGGTTTACCAGTCCACATCTCCATTGGTGTCTTCAGCTCTATTGCAGTTGATGGAGCTCGATTCACCAAATAACAGGCGGTATTGATTGCTTCTGCCCAGAATGATTTTTCTAGGCCTGCGTCCCTCAACATTGCTCTTGTTCTTTCTAACAAGGTTCTGTTCATCATCTCTACCACTCCATTTTATTGAGGAGTGTTCGCCACTGTGAACTGTCTTTTGATGCCTTCTTTCTTGCAAAAGTCATCAAATTCTTCGCTTGTGTATTCTCCTCCATTATCTGTTCTGAAACACTTGATCTTATTTCCAGAATCAAGTTCCACCCGCGCTTTGAAGTTTTTGAAAGTTGAAAACACATCTGACTTCTTCTTAATAGGGTACACCCAACATCTCCTAGAGTAGTCATCAATAAATGAGACAAAATATTTTGCTCCGCCTAGGGATGTAACTGATGCTTGCCATACGTCAGAGTGAACCAGTTCTAGAACACTTTTACCTCTAGAATTTGATGTGTTGAATTTCAACCGGTGCTGCTTACTTGTTATGCAATGCTCACATAAAGTAAGTGATACCTTTGTTAAGCTTGGAAGTAGCTTTTGCTCCATAAGGACTTTCATTCCTTGTTCTGACATGTGTCCAAGTTTCTTATGCCATAGCATTGCAGAATCTGAACTACATGAGGCAACATAGGCTTCTGCTTCTAGCAATGTCTCTCCCTTCAGTATGTACAAGTTTGCAGCTATCTTTTCACCTTTCAGCACCACAAGCGCTCCATGGAACACCTTCATGATTCCTTTCCGTGTTTCAATCTTGCTAGCATTATTATCCAACAATCCGTAGGATAATAAAATTTTTCTTCAGACCTTTCACGTGCCGCACATCTCGAACAACTTTAATTGTTCCATCATACATCTTCAATTTGATGGTTCCCACGCCAACGATCTCTAAGGTATGATCATTGCAACTATACACAGATCCTCCTGAGACAAGTTCATAATGATGGAACCATTCTCTTCTTGAGGTCATGTGATATGTTGCTCCCGAATCAATGAGCCATATATCTGCAAATCGTTTTCTTCCTTCCACGGTGGTTGACGCTTCACAACATAGAGCATCTCCATCATCTGAAGTGTTTGCGGTATTGCCTTGTGGATTGAAGTTTTTATTTTAGACTCCAACAATCCTTCTTCAAGTGACCCTTCTTTCCACAGTTGTAACACTTTAAATTCTTCTTGCTTCTCGACTTTGATCTACCATGTTTGTGACTGCTGCTTTGGCCACGTTCTGTTGAACTCCCTCTCATCGTTGTCATCGTTGTCAACGCTTCTGCTTGTTGCAGATTTACTTGTCTGTCTTCCTTGTTCTTGCGCCGATTTTCTTCTTGTAGAACAGCAGCTGCAACGTCATCGAAGACTAGACTAGTGACATTACTGTTTGTCAAGTTGATGATGAGTTGATCATATAAATCCGGTAGACTTTGAAGTAGAAGTTCAGCACGTTCTTGTTCTCCTATTTTACAGCTTAAGGATGTAAGCTGAGAAAATAAGGTGTTCAGTGTATTTAAGTGCTTCGTCACTGAAGTAGATTCTGACATACGGAGAGTGTACGATTTCCTCTTAAGGAAAATTTTATTGTGCAGCGATGTGGCCTCTTACAATTTTGTAAGATGATCCCATATCTCCTTAGCTGTCTTATTCTCCTCGATGCTTGATAATACTTCATCTGCTAATGCTAGATGAAAGTTTGCCATAGCATTCCCGTCCATCTCGTTCCATTTGATGTCATCTGCGAAATCCACCGGTCTTTCATTGATAGCCGTTAGACACCCGTCTTTCCTTAGGATGGCCTTCATCTTCAATTTCCACAATGAGAAATTTCTCCCATTGAATTTTTCAATATCAAATTTCGTTGCCATAGCTTCTTTTACGGATAGCTCCCACTATTTCACTATCGTGAATAGTTCTCTGGAACCTTCAAAGAATGGGTAATAACTTCTTATTTTCTTATGTTGGAGGATCCACCTTTTGGTGGCAACCACAAAGACAATAAGCAGATATTACACACTCTAATCTAGCTCTGATACCAATTATTGCGGAAGACGGCTATCGGATAGAGTAAAATCGCAACTGATAATTTGAGAAAATAAAAATGAAGATAAAAGATACAAAAAATTTACGTGGAAAACCCCTAAAAATTTAGGGTAAAAATCACGGGCAACGGTAGAAGAATTTCACTATGAGAAAATAGGAATTACAACCTCTCTCGATCTACCAAGGAGAAAACAATGATAATTCTCTCTTGATAAAAAGGAGAAAACAACTCTCAAGAAACTCTCTAAATTCTCTAGTATTTGGAAGAAAACTAGAATGTTTTGGGATGATTTTGAAGCTAAATGAGCTAGGGTATTTATAGTTGAAACTTAAGGACTAATCTTATAAATACCCTAAAGTCTAATGGCTAAATTTTGTGATTTTACCACTTCAAAATTCAACATTTTCAAGCTGCCTAACATAATCAATTTAGCAGCCCCATTTGAATTTGTATAGCCGCCCATGATATTTTGACTTTCAACAAGTTCATGGTCGTATCCTGGAGAATATCAACCGCTCTGTTTGCTCTCTACTTTGGCGAGGTTTATCGACGGTGTGGGAGGATGTTAGGAAGAATATGGTCCGGAGTCATCGCAGTGGAACATCAATTGAATTTTGGTATGATGATTGGCTAGGGGATCTGGGTCCACTTGCCCACCAATTAAGTCCGAAGGTGACTCCTTTGATGCGAGGGATCATGGTTTGTTGTTATGTAAACGGGGATGGAGAGTGGAAGTGGAGGATATTGAGAGAGTGTCTGTCAGATACGGGTTGTTTGGCTTTGCAAGCTGTTCGCCCTCCCTTATGTACGAGTGGTCTGGATCTGATTGGATGGCAACCAGACAAGAGACGTCAATTCTCGGTGGCTAGTGCGTATGTTGAAAGAAGGGTGGATGTTGTCGGAGTGGATAGTAGACCGTGGGACCTTTTACGGTCATATAGGGGATTACCTCGGATCAAAATGTTGCTTTGGATAATCTGTAAAGGCAGAATACTTTCAAATGAAGAGCGTTTGCGTCGGCATTTAACGATAGACTCGAGATGTGCTATTTGTTGTGCATCAGTGGAGAGCGTGTCCCATATTTTTCGGGAATGCCGGATGGCTCAGGTAGCTTGGAGGTAGGTTATTAAATCTCAATTATTTGCGGAATTTATGAGTGGTGATATGGTTAGCTGGGTGGACAAAAATCTTCGGCAACTGGCATATTTCCCTATGGTGAAGGACTGAGATCTTTTCTTTGGTTTAATGATTTGGAATATTTGGAATCGCAGGAATAAGATCATTTTTTAATGGAGTATATTGAAAGTGAAGGATTTGTTCAACGCACTTTACGGGTGACGGAGGAGGCTGCCAGAGCACTTGTTCGAACAAAGCTTCAGCAGGGTCCTCGACTTCCAAAGGTTCATCGAAACGTGAAGTGGCAAGCTCCCATGGACGGATGGTTAAAATTTAACTCAAATGGGGCACGGAATACTATGTCGGGCCTTGCGACATATGGAGGTTGTCAACACACCTTTTCGTCCTACTAGAATTCAAACTCCTAAAGATATGATAGAATTTTGCTAGGATTCAAAAAATATGATAGAGTTCTACTATGATTTAAACTCCTAAAGATAGGATCCACAAGCACTATAAATAGCCATTGTAACTCACTATTGTAAGACACGATTTATACACAAAACATAGAGGAAAGCACGGGAAGATACAAAGGCAAAGCTATTGTAAAGGATTCGAAAAGGAAATAAAAGGTAGTATTTTCTTTTTTCTTTCTTTTGCATGTGCACGTTATTTTTTTGAGATTTGATTCGAATAACCCAAAACGTGGGTTGCGCCGATGACCAAAATGGGTGGGGTTTCGAAGTTTCGAACCTAGATCTACCTCGAGGCTTATTTTAAAAACCGGTTTGATTTTCGGTTAAAGGAGGGAAAGAGCTTTTTAAAAATCTATATTAGTCCCTTTATTTATTATGGATATTTATTATTATTTTTATTATCATGTTATTATTATATGTATATATATATAAATTATTTTCATTTGATTTTTACTATATTTTATTATTTATATATATATTTCTTTAATATTTTACTTATAAGTCTAATATTACTATATATATATTAAATTATCTTTATCTAGTAGTATATATTTTTATATTTTTAATAGTTTATTTATACATATATTAAATATATATTCTTAATTATTTTTATTTGATTATTTCTTTATTTATGTAAATATCTTATAACTTTATTATATATTATTTTTTATTATTTCGTTTTTTTATTCATATTATATTTTATTTTTTTTTAAAACCTGTGTTTATCTTATCATTATTAAACATTATATTATATACTACTAACTAGAGGGCCCATTTTTTGTCTTATTATTATTAGAGCCCCCTATTTTCGGTGAATTGGGAGGGTAGTTTTTCTATTTTTAAGTATTTGGTGTACATATATAGCTTCTTTATTTTATTAATACTTTGATATATATATATATTTATATTTTCCTTTTTTCAATATTACTATATATAATTATTACTTACTATTTTTTCTTATCTTACTTACTTATTTTATTATTTTATTTTCCCTTGTATCTTATTTGTTTCTTTACCTTGTTTATCTAACACATTTCTCGATTTTTTTTCAAATCAATCAAGGGTAAGTAATTAGGATCGAAACTTTACCTTTTAATTTAACTTGTTATTTTTCTTAATTAAGACAACTGGAAATTACGTAGTACCGAAAGGGCGGTTCAAGGGTGCTAATCCTTCCTTGACCGTAACCGACTCCGAACCCAACATTTCTGGTAAGACACAGATCAGGTAAGAAATAGGGTATCCGATCAACCCATTTATTTTAAATAAATGATCGGTGGCGACTCCAATCCACATTTTTCAAGTCGAAGCCCAATTCCGGGGCCCAACCGAAAGACGGTTGCGACAGCTTGGCGACTCCGCTGGGGACACAAGTAAGTGAGTCAGGCTAAGGTAATTTCCAGTTGTCTTTTTAACGAAAAGGGTAAGTTTAAATTTTAAGGTAATATTTCGATCCTTTTTACTCACTTTTGATTATATTTTCGAGTAAATAGTTGGACTAATCGTTTTCTCATGATTTCAGCCTTCAAAGTTTTTTTTCATCTAAGGCTCTATACCCGAGCTCCAAACCCTATTTTAAGTGGGGGTGAAAGCGACGCCTTCGTGTGAATTTTCATCGTGCGGGCCTAGCAGTAGCCTTCGGGATTCATATACCTTATGTCTTCGTGTGAATTTATTCACCGTGCGGGCATAAGGGAATGTGTCATCTCGAGTTTAACTTAGTCCATATAAGCCTGTGATGGGTTTAGGACTAAGGGTCTGGCAAGCCCAAGGGGGCACCGGCAAGGAGAACTCGGGTACCGTTTTTTTAGAACCTAAACCGGGAGATGATGGAGAATTAGAGCTCACCCCAAAGCCTCATTCCAAACCTTAGCTGCTTTGATTTTATTTCCTGTCTTACTTTATGTTCAAAGCATGCGAACTAGACAAATATGCGATTAGGATTGTTGAGATTAGCATGCGGGATAGAGATCAGTCCGGTAGGAATAATAAGCATGTGGGGTAGATATCATGTGGGGTAGGATTTTTCATTTTCATGATCGTTTTTATTATTTTTCACCTCACTAACTCTTTCATCTTTCTTTTCTTTATTTTCATCACTTGCATCATTTAAAAGAGGTATTGATCCACTAAAACGTGTTTGTTAAAACTCGAATAATCTGAATCCATGAACAAAGGTGTTGTAATACAAGAGATGAAAATACAAAGGATAGTCTACAAGGCGACTATGTCACATTCAATCCAGAAGACGTGGTGCCCACAATTGAAGAGTATATCACTCTGCTGCATTATAAATGACTCAGAATGAACCGGGTCTACATCAAGCACAATGAAAGCTTATCTTTGAAGAACTGACTGGAAGAGGTTGCAGGGGCAGGATGAAGGTTATGTATCTTGGAAGTCCCTTTGAACACGACAATGGCAAAATGATAGCTGAAATTGGAGACCATTGCTGGCGAATTCAAGAAACAGATTAATGAACTTCACATAGTTCCTATCAATTAAGGGCTCCATGACGAATTCGTTGGGAACAGCTCAACAAAAGTAGGTGCTCGAGATGCGATCATTCGATACTTCTTGGACCAATACGAAAAATAACTCAACATTTTCACGGTTCATCCAGAGAGGCCGGACGGTTCGACAGGTTATCAACCGGTGTGAAAGACGAAAGCAGAAGACTAGTCAACATGTCAGAAGCTGTCAGGATATTTTTGTCTCTTAAAAGATAAAATATTTTTGTCCCCAATAAGGATTATTCATAATAACAGGCACATTTCTTGGATCAATGCCTCGAACATTTCATGCATTCTTGTATTTTTTCATCTTCATCTACATTTTTAAGCATTTTCATAAACATGAAATTTCTTCCTAGATGATTCGATGAAGTGGATTTAACCACATGGAAGCAAGATTGTAACCTTAAAGAAAAAAACTGAAAACAATACAGTAGGAGCCTGATCAGCTGATTGTAAGACAAAGCCTGCCATGAAGATCTAAAGAATCTCCATATCCTAAGGGCTACGATGTTGAAGCTGTTAGCTGTTACCACATAAGAAACCCCAAACATTCCTCTAAAAACTGTAAGGCACTTGTCGAAGGGGGCATGGCATATACCATTTGCACTTAGAGGATTGTTTTGTTTGAACACGTCTTTGATCTTTCATGTTTACTTAATCTTTTAAAGGATTGAATTTATGCTACTTTCTAAAGTGGAGCAATTAAACAAATTTTAATCTTTAGTTCTTCGAATATTAAATGAATTAAGGATTCTTTTAATTCTTCAAGAATTATAGATTTTTGACATATGGCAAGATTAGACCTTTCTTACCCTATCTCAAACCCCAAAATAAAATACCTCGATTTTGTTTACCCAAAATAACTCATGACATTACCAAAAACCAAATTTTGACATTACCTCCTTTGAAATTCTTGAACATTGCATTTATCTTTTTGATACACCCATACTTTTCTTTGAGTCAATAAGATCACACCACTGCCTTTTTAGACTCAAAATTGACATTTTAACCCAAGGCATTGAGTTGTTCATCTGAACATGAGATTTATTCTAAAGACACAACTTGGGGCATCTTGCGGGGAGCTTGAACATTGAGACATCTGGGGAAAAAAGAAGAATTCATCCGAAATAATTCTATCACGCGTTAATTACACTGTTTTCATGTGAATAGAATTAATCCTGAAAATCTATCCCCCTGGGGATACCTTTTCTGTGAGGACTTCCATGTATGAAATGATGAACGGCTTTCTTTCTTTATCCCTTCACAATAGGAGAAAATATATATCCCTTGTGTCCCCTTTTGAGCCTATAGTATTTTCTTCTGATTCAACCCTAACCAAGGATCACCCTCCACACTGGGGGCAATGTGGAAGAAATCTGCTCACATGAGTGAAGACATCAATCCAAAGGAGTTACCAAAAGGTGAACCAGATGCCAAGTGCAAATATTTAATCAGAATAAAAAGGGCAAAAAGAAAAAAAAAAGCAAAAAAAGAACAAAAAGAAAAAGGGACAAAAAACACATGCAAAGATTCCCTAAAGACAAATGGCACATCAAGTTTCAAACTACGAGATTGATCAAGCACAATCATTCCCGAATCACTTCACTCGAAGATCATAGAGCATCAAGAGAAAGAGACATTTTGAGCAAGACAAGATTAAAGGCATCAGAATGAATTGATCCTTGGTTCAACACCCTGAAACACTTGTTTGGGCCTATTTATCCTTTTCTTTCATAACCATGAACCCTGACCTACATTACGTGCCTTAAAAGTCCTTTCTAATCATACATGGATTTCTAAACATGAGAGACTATCTTCAGATTTCATCCCGCCCATCAGGATTAATCTTTGTTTGCAAAAAACAATGTAATTAATGTATGATAGACAAAAATAACAAAGGGGGGTTCAAGACGTAAATCCTGAATAACGTCTTGAAACCAAAGGAGTGTTCGAGTTGAAAACCTGAAAAGGCGGCTCGAATATAAAAATTGTGCAACTGAGGCGATCACACAAATTCCTCGATAAGGCATCACACAATCCGAGTGTGACCAAAAAAGCTGGGAGTCGGAGAACACTTCTAGTAGATGAGCATGCAAGCTACCCCATCAAACCTTTGAGCATCAAATGAACAAAAATGCCAAACCTTTGACCAAACACAATAACCTGAGACTTTTTATCCTTTCTTTGCTTGACCATTTCCCAAAAATAGCTTTGATCTTGGCACATGTCAAATAGCTATAATTTATTGAAGGATTAACATTGTAATTAATTCTTTGATATCCGATAAACTCTAGTTTTATGATTTGTCTCAATTGTAAAACCGTGAAAGTGACAATATTTTCAAAACTTTGGATCAAACATCTTTCAAAATTCTTTTAATTGATATTTTCAGAACTTTGAAAATAAAAGAGAAAGAAAAACATTTTTTTTTCAAACAAGACAGTCTCTCTAGAGTGGATCTTGGTAAATGACATGTGACTCTTAGACATAAAGCTCGTGCTCAGAATCAATGATGAAGCAAGAAATGAGGAACATTTGGGGCATCTTTGAAGATTCAACATCAAATATTGGGGCATTTTTTGATATTGGGGCATCTTTGGGGATTCAACATCCTAATGCAAATTATCAGACCTTTTTCAGGAGATAAAATATAACCAATTCATGTTACATGCATCTTATGCATACATTTTAGAGCATCATATCTATCATTTTCTTTCCATGTACATAATTTTTACAGCTTTAGAGTCAAGTTCGACTTCAAGACGAAGGATACTCGATTCAAAAGCACCTTTACAGATTGATGTCGGTTGTTTAGCTCAGCAGCAAGAAGCTACACTTCAACCAACTCGACAAATAGAAAGATCGACATTCATTTTCAGATTCGACATTTCCAATATAAATTCTGTCTCGCTTGAGACAATGTCATTTAATGCAGATGATTATCTCATTTGAGATTGCTTTTTAAAACAGACTTTGTCTCACTTGGGACTGTTTTACTCGAAAGAAGATTTATTTCACTCATGATTGTTTTTCTTAAACAAGATTTTTCTCTCTTGAGACAGTTTCTTGAAACATAAACATTGAAAACATTCCCTTGAAATAAATTTCGTCTCTCTTGAGATAGTTTCCCTTGGAACTAAGTTTTGTCTCTCTTAAGCCAGTTTCTCTTGAAACAATTTTCGTCTATCTTGAGACAGTTTCCCTTGAAACAAAACCTTTGAATTTATTTCCCCTAAAACAAATTTTTTCTCCCTTGAGACAGTTACTCTTGAAACACAAAATCTTCAAATTTATTTCCCTTAAAACATAATTTTGTTTCCCTTGAGACCGTTTCTCATGAAACAACATATATCTTTGAGATCGTTTCCCTTGAAACGAATTCTATCTCTTTCAAGACAACTTCTTTTGAAGCATCATCTGAACCGTTACACTCAGCTCAGGCACATACTTGAGATGGTCAAGAAGCATTTCTCAAATCAAAAATAGAATGTGCACATCAGATTTGAACATTTGAAGAATTCAAGATCAGGGATCAAAATTTGAAGATTCAAGAATCAAGATTCCAGACAGGCAACTGGTGATCGAGATGTCTCTCAAGAGCCCCAAGATAACATATGTTGCATATGCAATTTAGGCACACCTAAGAGCATTGCATCCATAGCATCACATATATGCATAACTTTTTCAGGTTTTAGCTAGAGTCAATTTCAACTTCGCGGCGAAGGATATTGAACTCAAAGCGACACAATTTGCTCGAGAGTGGATTTCAACTTCACGACGAAGGATATCTAGTTCGAAGCCAAACTTCATAATAAAGGGGTCTCCACGGTTTCAACTTCACGGCGAAGGGAATTGTGTCCACCCGCAACATACAATACTTGGATTTCAACTTCACGACGAAGGATATTCAAGTCAAGGCTCAACTTCACAACGAAGGGGCCATCCGCGATTTCAACTCCACAACGGAGGATATCGTGGCACTCGAGGCAACACAAGTTCAACTTCACAACGAAGGGACAACTGGTTGTCAACAAACAACTTCTCAATTTCAGAGCCAATTTCAACTTCACAACGAAGGATATTGGACTCCAGACAACGCAAGTTCAACTTCACGACGAAGGGACCGCTGCCTGTCAACAACAACTTCTCAATTTCAGAGCCAATTTCAACTTCACAATGAAGGATATTGGACTTCAGACAACGCAAGTTCAACTTCACGACGAAGGGACCGCTGCCTGTCAACAACTTCTCAATTTCAGAACCAATTTCAACTTCACAATGAAGGATATTGGACTTCAGACAACGCAAGTTCAACTTCACGATGAAGGGACCGCTGCTTGTCAACAACAACTTCTCAATTTCAGAGCCAATTTCAACTTCACAACGAAGGATATTGGACTTCAGACAACGCAAGTTCAACTTCACGACGAAGGGACCGCTGCTTGTCAATAACTTCCCAATCGCAGAGCCAATTTCAACTTCACAACGAAGGATATTGGACTCCAGACAATGCAAGTTCAACTTCACGACGAAGGGACCACTGCTTGTCAACAACAACTTCCCAATCTCAGAGCCAATTTCAACTTCACAACGAAGGATATTGGACTCCAGACAACGCAAGTTCAACTTCACGACGAAGGGACCGCTGCTTGTCAACAAAATTTCATTCAGTTTCAATTTCAACTTCACGACGGAGGATATTGGACTCTGAACAATGCTACTTACTTGGATTTCAACTTCACGACGAAGGATATCCAATTTCAGGCTCAACTTCACGACGAAGGGAATCGTGCACACAAGCATCATCCATCTTTAGATTGGATTTCAACTTCACGGCGAAGGATATCCAACTCAAAAAGGGAGTATATGTCAACAAAGACCTTCGAGTTCGACTACGCTCAGCTCCAAGGCACATCATTTACAGCATAACTCAATGCTAGAAGGGTTATCTGCCATCAAAATTGTCGAGTTCGATTCCATTCAGCTCGATGACACATCAATCGCACTACTTTCCGGTTGCAGTCGATGTTTTCAAGTCGAGAAGAGGACCTGGGTTAACCGTGCCTTAGTGACAAGCAACCATTTTCAAACAAAAGCTATATGTCAATGAAGATTTCTGAGTTCGATTCCGATCCAAGGTCTTTAAACCGAGAAGAAGACCGAAGGGCAACGAGAAGCCACGTTCTGATTCAAATTCCGAACTACGGCTTCAATTTCATATCATTCCAAGATGAACTCGGCTTCACGACGGAGGAGTCATCCGTAACTCAATTCGACAGGGAGTTATTGAAACATCAGAGTCAATTTCAACTCCACCGAACGAAAAGTGTGTCTTTAATCTTTGCCCTATCCCCGTTACACGACTATGGGCAAAGAGGGGCAGCTGTCAACACACCTTTTCGTCCTACTAGAATTCAAACTCCTAAAGATATGATAGAATTTTGCTAGGATTCAAAAAATATGATAGAGTTCTACTATGATTTAAACTCCTAAAGATAGGATCCACAAGCACTATAAATAGCCATTGTAACTCACTATTGTAAGACACGATTTATACACAAAACATAGAGGAAAGCACGGGAAGATACAAGGCAAAGCTATTGTAAAGGATTCGAAAAGGAAATAAAAGGTAGTATTTTCTTTTTCTTTCTTTTGCATGTGCACGTTATTTTTTTGAGATTTGATTCGAATAACCCAAAACGTGGGTTGCGCCGATGACCAAATGGGTGGGGTTTCGAAGTTTCGAACCTAGATCTACCTCGAGGCTTATTTTTAAAAACCGGTTTGATTTTCGGTTAAAGGAGGGAAAGAGCTTTTTAAAAATCTATATTAGTCCCTTTATTATTATATGGATATTTTATTTATTTATTTTTATTATTCATGTATTATTATTATATGTATATATATATTAAATTATTTTCATTTGATTTTTACTATTTATTTATTATTATATATATATTTCTTTAATATTTTACTTATAAGTCTAATATTACTATATATATTAATTATCTTTATCTAGTAGTATATTTTTTATATTTTTAATAGTTATTTATATACATATTATTAAATATATATTCTTAATTATTTTATTTGATTATTTCTTTATTTATGTAATATATCTTATAACTTTATATTTTATATTATTTTTTATTATTTTCGTTTTTTATTCATTATTATTATATTTTATTTTTTTTTTTTAAAAACCTTGTGTCTTTATCATTATCATTATTAACATTATTTATATACTACTAACCTAGAGGGCCCATTTTTTTGTCTTATTTATTATTAGAGCCCCCTATTTTCGGTGAATTGGGAGGGTAGTTTTTCTATTTTAAGTATTTGGTGTACATATAGCTTCTTTATTTTATTAATACTTTGATATATATATATATTTATATTTTTCCTTTTTTCAATATTACTATATATAATTATTACTTTACTATTTTTTCTTATCTTACTTACTTATTTTATTTATTTTATTTTTCCCTTGTATCTTATTTGTTTTCTTTACCTTGTTTATCTAACACATTTCTCGATTTTTTTTCAAATCAATCAAGGGTAAGTAATTAGGATCGAAACTTTACCTTTTAATTTAACTTGTTATTTTTCTTAATTAAGACAACTGGAAATTACGTAGTACCGAAAGGGCGGTTCAAGGGTGCTAATCCTTCCTTGACCGTAACCGACTCCCGAACCCGACATATTTCTGGTAAGACACAGATCAGGTAAGAAATAGGGTATCCGATCAACCCATTTATTTTTAAATAAATGATCGGTGGCGACTCCAATCCACATTTTTCAAGTCGAAGCCCAATTCCGGGGCCCAACCGAAAGACGGTTGCGACAGAGGTATAATCCGAAATCACTTGGGTAATTGGGTTGTGGGTTTTTCAAAGTGTATAGGCTATTGTTCAGCGATGATGTAGAATTGTGGGGAATATATATGGGTTTATACATAGCATGGGAGAGGAACATTCGTAGATTGATAGTTGAGAGTGACAATAAGGAAATAATTGAGATGTTCTGAAAGAAGGGTGTTGCGGGATGCTACTCCCCAATGGTGCTGCATGTTTGGATGTTGATTGATTTATATTGGCAGTTGGATTTTCAGTTTACTCCACGGGAAGTGAATAAAGTTACGAATGGGCTCGCAAGGATGGCTTGGATGAATGCAACGGATCTTATCCTTTATGTTGATGTTCCAGCAAGAATTCGAATGGATGTCGAGATTGAGGCGATTCATATGATATAGTGGCCTTCGGCCAGCCTTGTATTCAAAAAATATGAATTATTAAAAACCGTTGATGATAACTTATTACACTTTATTATTTCAAGGGTAAATTACATCGTTTCTCACTGAATTTTATTTTATCTCTTATTTCACTTACCGTACTTTCAATTTTTATAATTTGCTCATTGAACTTTACAGATTGAATTATTTTGCTCACTCAGTCGTTAATCTTTTAACGGTGTTATGACATGACACAAGAATCAAAACAAATTCGTTATGAAAAACTCAAAATATATACCAAAACAATGTCGTTTTGAATCATCTTCTTTATAGTTGGGTGGGCAAAATAGAGGGGGAGAGAGAGTAAAATTCAGCGAGAAAAGTTGTAATTTACCCTTTATATTTCCAATTATTTTATATTAAATAGTAATAAAAATGACATGTCATCACAACGTTAAAGAGTTAACGACAGAGTGAGCAAAATGATTCAATATGTAAAAGTTAAATGAACAAATTAGAAAAATGAAAAACACGATGAATAAAATAAGAAAGAGAATAAAATTTAGTGAGGAAGGATGTGATTTATCCTTGTTTCAATGATAACATTTGAATTGTTAAAATATCCCCACCAACCAAATGAATTTGTTGTTTGATACGGCATGAGCATAATTCACATGGCAGCATGTAACATTTTTACTTTTAAAAAGGTAAAACGATTTGGTTAAAAAGTCAACATTTACCATATTAATAATGACATATGTGGAGTGGTTGTTTCAATTTTGTGCCTCTGTTGGTTCCACGTTATGCTCCAAAGCTCACCCACCCAACTTTTCTCGAGTTTTTTTCTCACAGGAATGCCGCTTGTCCGCTCAACAAAATAAATTGTCATTTCGATCTGTTATAAGTAGCAGTATTGTCCCCGTTTCGAACTATCAGACACATCGATTCGATATAAAATTATTGGATATTTTAGAGTTAAATACTTGATTTTGCGAGTTAGGTACCCGATTTATTATTTTTGAATGATTTTTAGGTCGGACACCGGTCACAAAATTACTCTTAACAGAATACATGATGATCCGTCAATCCGATTTCTCCTTTTTATTTTATTATTATTTTTATTTTAAATTAGATTTTTCATTTTTCATTTCTAATTTCAAAATTATTTTATTTAAATATTCTATATCTCTATTTTTCACATTATTTCACTTTAACATTTAAATTATTTTTTATTAATCTAGAGTAAGTACACGGTAGTATATGTTGAAAGATAACTCTCAATCATTTCACATTGAATGCTCACACCCCTAACATTCCAGTGCTCGAACTTGGGGCCCAAAAATATGTATACCGACTTAAGGGTACCCACCTCTTACAGACCGGGTCATGGGCTGAATTTTTGTGACCCGACAATCTCGGGTACACACATTTAGAGTATCCAAAAATACGTATACCCTCATTTAAACACCCCTAATTATAAGCTAAGGTACATATTTATCATTTCGTCCTATTACAACCTCATCACCTAATTAGGAATAGATTGAGAGAAGGTTGATATGTGATCCCACGTTTTAAAATCTTTTAGGTTAATGGTTGATATTTTTTGTTCAAATTTTATATATTTTTCTCACTGAAAATTTCATGGTTAAAATATTTTGGATTTATAAAAAAAATCATAATTAATATTTTATCTAAAATTTCAAGATTAAAATAAATCTACTTTACTAACGTGTCGCGTTATTATACTAACATCATATTAAAGATCACATGTCGAGTTTTTTCATCAATAACATATATTATGATTGTTGACCTAACGAAAATGGCCTCAAGTGCTGTAACCATAACCCTCCAATCCGGAAACTCCAAAAAAATCCTTAATACTAAACTTGAATTTGCTCCTCCTAATTAGTACTCCAAGATCCATCCAATATCTTAATACTAAACTTGAATTTGCTCGCTGCTCATAGTAAAAGCAAGAAAATACTAAATATTGCCAATTGAAAATATTTTTTTAATCTTTTTATCCTAATTTAATAAGTGTAAAAGTAATTTATCCTAAAATCAAACAACCTTTCAACTATTTATCATTTTATCACACAATCAATTGAACCTTCAAATGATCATTTTGGTTGAATTAAGCCCTTCGTATGGGCTGGCTCAGAGCCAATCCAAAATGAAGTCCATTAATGAATGCATCAATCGATCCAACGGTTCAAAGTCCGAAAGAACATAATTTAACAGTCGAGTATAGAGCTCGGAGGAAAATATTGTTACTCTTCTAAAAGATTGATTTCTGTATAATTATCTTCATATCTCAGGATTTCTAGAGAACTTCTTGCCGTTAAAACCATAGAAGACCATGTCTGGATACGACTCAGAGCCTTTGCACCTCTCGAAATGCCACGACTTCTTGACATGATCATTGGTATGTCTATGTCATCAACTAGAGTTAAAATATATTAGCCTACGAAAAATATCATGACTTTATGTTTCACATCACATGTTAAAAAAATTTCAATCAAGATTGAGAGAAAAATTAGGACTTTTCTCTTCACTAATCCTTCTTTTACTTCCTTACGAAGATAAAAAAAATCCAACACAAATGAACTATTGCATTATTACTGATCACAACTCTACATTCAAACTAGAGAATAAACAGCAAATGAGGGATACAATCCATGTGTTCCATCAACAACTTAAGTTTTGCTTCTTGAAATTATATTTCTTCCGGGATGATGTAATAAACTATGTTCATTTTGTTATGGTAAATAAACTACCTGTTCCCTTAAACACCGACTGGTCGGAAGCTGAACAAAATCCCACATCATTAAGGGGATACTAAGGCAAATGGTATTTAACATAGAGCCGCGAGATATTAGGGCACGACCTTACTTGAACAGGATCTGTTCTATAGGCTCGTATCTCTGTATCCTTGAGTTCTAAGGAGACAGGATTCCTAGTCTGGTTGATGAAATGAGGCTGTGTGATCCGAGCGTGATTACTGGTCTGGGTTACTGAATATCGGCTAATCTCGATCGCAGAGGATCGTTCCCAGTTCGCCTTGTCTTGCTGGGATGGTCACGCAGCTCTCTGACAGACTTTCCCCCATCGATTTTTTCCCCCCAAATTATTACAAGATTGCTACAAGTTGGAACTACGAAAACTTCATGAGAGAAAAGAAGTCTGCATCAATCGATCCAACGGTCTAAAGTCCGAAAGGACATAATTTACGACAGCAAGTATAGAGCTCGGAGGAAAACTCGGAAGGCTTTTGTCTCTCATGCATAGGCTTGTAAATGAATTGAACGTTCAGCGTTCATGAACCATGCGGCGGGAAGTTCGTTTATGTGCGTTTATTTATTAAATGAACGAACATGAATAAGATTTTGTGTTCGTTTAATTAAATGAACGAATACGAACATAGGTCTCGTTCGTTCATTTACGTTCGTGAACGTTCGATTATGTTCATTCGGTTATGTTCATTTATTTATGTTTAACCCAATCTTCTTAAATCAATTTTGGTGACAAATTTGTAAGTATCTTAAAAATATTAATTAATTTGATATTCTGATGACAAATTCCATAATTAACCTAATTTTATTTGGAGATTAAATCAAATATGTTAACTCGTGAGGCATTTCGCACCTATATTCATTTCCCCCCTTTTTTTCCCAAACCCTAGTGTTCACCGGAGAATGGAGACGATCGGTGAAAGCTTCAAAATAAGTTATATTATAGTACAATCTGAAGTTTTACAGGTCTGTTTTCATCTCTTTCTCTGTTTTATTTGACTTAATAGTTGATATGTAAAGTTATTGCGGGTATCTTTACATCTAAAACTCAAGAAAACATCATATTTCTTTCTAGAAATAGATGGGAAGATAAATGTAACAATCGGAAGTATATTAGCATCAGTAAAGAGAAAAATATATAGAATTTTCCAGAAAACAAAACAAAAGTTTCTATGCAATTTCTGAAAAAGAGTGTAATAGTGGAAATAATGGATTTTCCTGGAAGAACCCATTAATAAGTAGAAAATACACTTTGACAATGAACTTTTGCTTTTATAGTTCTTGTGTGATCTTTAGTTGTTGAGTAGACTTTAGTTACGTTAAAATTTTGAATGGTGGTTTTAGCAATAATATCAGTTACGATATGTAGCATCGGAGGGATTTCGGATATATGTTATTGCCTTGTAGTCCAATTTGTACCGTTCGAAATCTTCATGCTGTTAAATTTTCTACTCTACCAACGGAAAGGACCATTATTAACAAATCTCACTAAAGTCTGACATTGATGTCACAAAACTTTTAGGCGACGAATTTATTAGAATAACGTAGTGGAAAATGATTGTTCATATGTAATCATGGACCACTAAGATAAATGTTATAGCGTTAAATTAAAGTCTTGTGAATCATTTAATATCTTTAAAAGATCGATCAAAATATCTGATATCTTCAAACATTTCATCACTGCTAGTCAGCTCTTACGCTATTTATCATTGTAGATTTGGTTGATTTGCATTGTCGACTATTTTTCATGAAAAAACAATGGAAGGTAGGGTCTCCAACGTTTATGTTCGTGTTCGTTTATGTTCGTTTATTTATTAAATGAACAAACATGAACAAGTTATATTCCTTAATGAACGAACATGAACAAAAAAATTTGTTCGTTTATGTTCATTTATTTATTAAATGAACGAACATGAACATACCTCTCTTCGTGTGAGTTCGGTTCGTTTACAGGCCTACTCATGCACAGTCAGCTGCCTGATCTGCTAAGTCAATCCATCAATGAAATAAATCTAGATTTTTAGAAGCTACAAGCTTTCTTCTTCTTCTTCCTCTTGGAAAAATATATTTCGATGTGTTGAAAGAAACTAGAAAAGGCAGCAATGGATGCTTTTTAGAAGGCAAGCCAGCAAAGCTTAGAGAACAAGTTGCCAAGCAGCAACAGGCAATTCAATCACTACATTCTCTCTCTCTTTTAATTTGTTTTTCTGGGTTTCATGAGAATTGGGTTCTATTCATTTGGTTGTTAGGATAATGGATGAAATCTAGGCAGGTCTATTGTATATGTTTCATGAACTAAATATTGAATTGTGGACTTAATTCAGCTGTGTATTAGCTAGTTCCATTACAAATTCGAAGTCCTTTGAGTTCAATTATTTGACATTACCCCGAAGTTACTAACATATGGAAGAGAGTACACGTAGAGTTTCAACAAGTTTTTGTTATTGCAAAGCTTCATCCTTTACCTGAAAGATGAGTAATCAGTGAGGTGGGTAGTGCTATGAAACGATGGATGAGTGTTGATTGAATTAAGTCCTCGATTAATATCTTCTCCTATTGAGTTAAAAAGAATTTCTTTTGCAGGCTGTAATAAAGCAATTCGAATTCCTATGTTTACTCGTTTATATCACAAATTTTTTAATTTTGTCAATTTTGACACTAATATTTACTTTTAAGTACAATTATGTCACTCCGTCGTTAATGATCTAAAGGGATGATGACATGACAGACGCACCATGACAGTCGTGCGTCGTGATGTTGCTGGCGTGGCTACCTCACCAAAACAACTTTGTTTTGGCATGATTGTGTTTGGTGCTAAAAAACCCAAAAAGACGTAGTTTTGTTTGAGAAAATTTGATAAAATTTCAAAAAAACCCTAAATCCAAAAAAACCCCAAAACCCTAAATCCAAAAAAACCCCAAAACCCCTTAAGTTCTTGAAAATCCAAAAAAAAAGATAAACTCTAAATCATAATCCCTAAATTCATCCACCATCATCGTCGACAACACGATGTTACCGTCACACTAAAGCCTCCTCTCGCTACGCATGTCATTCGCCATTTTTTAGTCGATCAATCATTATTCATGGTTCGATTAAAATATTTCACATCCTATGTTTAACGATTGATTAGCACACCATTCACTAATTTCCAGCGACAACAGGGTAGGGTAATTGGTTGTAAGGGTCTAACAATAGAAGCAGTGGGCGGTGGCCGTTGATTTGACAACAACAATGGATGAAATTATGGATTTAGTACTTATGGCTTTGGGAGAATTTGAGAATTTAAAAATTTTAGGGTGTTTTTTGAAAAATTATTATTGTTTATTATAAATCATATATACAATAAAATAATATTAAATAAATGGTATTAATTCAAACTATTATTTAACGTATATATTAGTTTTGTTAAAATTATAATAAGTTCTTAATTTAGCTTGGTGGTTGATTGCTCCTCATTAGGTCCAACAAATCTCTAGTTTAAATCCTATGGAAAGCATTTTTTTCTATCAATAAAACGATGTCGTTTTGGGATTTATAAGCATCAAAATAGTTGTGCTAGAATAGCGTCATTTTCCTAAGATGACCACGCCAATAACATCACGGCACACGAAAACCATGTCATCGTCCTGTTAGATCAATAACGACGGAGTGACATAATTGCATTTAAAAGTAAACATTAATGCTAAAATTGGCAAAATTGAAAGTTTGTTGATATAAACGAGGCAACGCTTAAAATTTTGTAGTATTTGGTGTAGTTTACCCTTAAAAATTATAGAGGAGTATTAAACAATTATTATAAATTATATGAAAAAAATATTTTTTATCTCTTGTTCGGGTCACAAGTTTTTACCCTCCATCAAAATATCACTCGACCCAATGTAATCATATATAAAACACAACTCAAACCCGTCCTGAATACGATTTTATTAAAAGCCGACCATATTGAGTTGGAACCCTCTAATGCACATCTTTAGAAATACAATTTTAAAAGACTTAATAAAAAATTCATACACTATATATATTTTCTTATTTAGCTGCCTAAACTTTTTTTGGTCAATAGAGGTGCCTAATGTTACCATCATTTTATGTGTCTCGACCATATTAGACGTTAAACATGTGTTAATATAAAAATAAGTGTCAAAATTATATTTAAAGTTAATTTTAAGTGTCTAAAATATTTTTCGGTCAATAGAGAGTTAGCATTACCACCATTTAATTGCCTCGACAATAACAGATGTTAAAAAATAGTTTAATGTAAAAAACATTACACTTGTAGGTGACTACGTAGTAATGATTAGAGAAACCATTAGTTGCATATGGGCTCGCAAGGATGACTTGGACCAATACAACGGATCTTATCCTTTATGAGGATGTTCCAGCGGGAATTCGAATGGATGTCGAGATTGAGGCGATTCATATGACATAGTGGCCTTCGGCCATCCTTGTATTCAAAAAAATATGAATTATTAAAAACCGTTGATGATAACTTATTACGCTTTATTATTTCATGGTAAATTATATTATTTTTCACTGAACTTTATTTTCTCTCTTATTTCACTCATCGTACTTTTAATTTTTTTAATTTATTTATTGAACTTTACATATTAAAAAGTACGTTGAATAAAATAAAAAAGAAAAATTTTTAGTGATGAACGATGTAATTATCCTTATTTCAATGATAACAATTGAATTGTTAAAATATCCCCACCAACCAAATGAATAGGGATGGCAATATAACCCGAACCCGACGGGGAAACTCGAAATCCGGTCAAGTTCGGGTCGAGTTGAATGATATCGGGTCGGGTTCGGGTTTGAGAATTTTTTTCGAGTATTTTTTCGGGTCGGGTTCGGGGCAAGGTATCACTGCCCCTACCCGATTATATATATATATATATATATATATAATATTTTATATTTTATATTTTATATATTAATTATATATATAATATTTTATATTTTTTATATTAATTATATATAAAATATTTTCGGGTTCGGGTTCGGGTTCGGATTTGGATATAATATTTAGGGTCGGGTTCGAGGACGGGACAAAAAAAATCTCTGACGGGACACCCCGATAAAAAACTCGTCGAGGATCGGATCGATGATTCATTTCGGGTTTAGGGACGGGATGAACAAAACCCGCCCCAAACCCGACCCGTTGCCATTCCTACAAATGAAGTTGCTATTTGATACGGCATGAGCATAATTCACAAGGCAGCATGTAAGATTTTTACTTTTAAAAAGGTAAAACGATTTGGTAAAAAGAGTCAACATTTACCATATTAACAATGACATAAATATCTGTGGAGTGGTTGTTTCAACAGTAGTAAATGGGCATCGTACAAATCCCACTTAGAGCGAATGTTCAATTTTGTGCCTCTGTTGGTTCCACGTTATGCTCCACCCACCCTACTCTTCTCGTTTTTTTTCTCCCAGGAATACCGCTTGTCCGCTCAACAAAAAAAAATGTCATTTCGATATGTTATAAGTAGGAGTATTGAAAAATACCCGTTCCGAAGTATCAGACCCATTGATTCGATATAAAATTATTAGATATCTTAGAGTTAAATGTTTGATTTTGCGAGTTGGGTACCCAGTTTGTTATTTTTAACTGACTTTTGGGTTAGACTCCAGTTACAAAATTACTCTTAACAGGGTAAATGCTGATCCATCGGTCCGATTTCTCTTTTCTCTTTTATTATTATTTTTATTTTAAATTAGATTTTTCATTTCTAATTTTAAAATTATCTTATCCAAATATTATAAATCTATATTTTTTTTTCAAATTATTTCACTTTAACATTTAAATTATTTCTTTTATTAATCTGAGTTTCTGTTGAAAGTTAACTCTTAATCATTTGACATTGAATGCTCACACCCATAATATTTCTGGTGCTCGAACTTAAGACCCAAAAATACGTATACCCGACTTAAGGGTACCTGCCTCTTACAGACCGGGTCATGGGCTGAATTTTTCTGACCCGAGAATCTCGGGTACACGACATTTAGAGTATCCAAAAATACGAATACCCTGATTTAAGCACCCCTAATTATAAGCTAGAGTATATATTTATCATTTCGTCCTATTACATCCTCACCACCTAGTTAGGAATAGATTGAGAGAGGGTTGAGATGTGATCGCACGTTTTAAAATCTTTTAGGTTAATGATTGATCATTTTCGTTTAAATTTTATATATTTTTTCTCACTGAAAATTTCAGGGTTAAAACATTTTGGATTTATAAAAAAATCATAATTAATATTTTATCTAAAATTTTAAGATTAAAATAAAAATTAAACCACTTTACAAACGTGTCACGTCATCATACTAAAGTCATATTAAAGATCACATATCGAGTTTTTTCATCAATAACATATATTATCATTGTTGACATAATGAAAATGGCCTCAAATGCTATAACCATAACCCTCCAATCCGGAACTTGTAAATAAATCCTTGAAGAAAAGAGATTGCCAAGTTTTGAAGCTCCTCCTAATTAGTACTCCGATATCCATCCAATATCTTAATAGTAAACTTGAATTTGCTCGCTGCTCATAGTACAAGCACGAAAATACTTAATATTACCAACTGAAAATATTTTTTTAATATTTTTATCCTAATTTAATAAGTGTAAAAATAATTTATCCTAAAATTAAACAACCTTTCAACTATTTATCATTTTATCACACAATCAATTGAACCTTCAAATGATCATTTTTGTTGAATTAAGCCCTTCGTATGGTCTGGCTCAGAGCCAATCCTAAATGAAGTCCATTGATGAATGCTTCAATCGATCCAACGGTCCAAAGTCCGAAAGAACATAATTTAACAGTCAAGTATAGAGCTCGGAGGAAAATTCAAGGCTTTTTGTCTCTCAAGCACAGCCAGCTGCCAGATCTGCTAAGCCAATCCATTAATGAAATAAATCCAGATTTTTAGAAACTATAAGCTTTCTTCTTCTTCTTCTTCTTCTTGGCAAATAGAGAATAGAAAATTCTTTTAGAAGGAAGCCGGCAAGCTCAGAGAACAAGTTGCCAAGCAGCAACAGGCAATTCACGCAGCGAAAAAAAAAACAGTTATAAATAACTTCAGTCATGGTCTACGTCGAAATCCGGGATTTGAATGCACCACCGTTAAATATGTCAGACCATCGTTAATCATCGTGAACCAGCACGAACCACCGTCGATATTTCGCACTTAATTATACGAAATCTAAAACCGCCAAGGATCTTTTAACACTCAAAACCTCACTTAAATGGTTTATTGTTTTCCAACTCTCTGAATATAAAAATGCTTAATGATTTTGTGCTTAGAGACTTTAGCTGTATCTCATTTTATAGTGTGGTTTGCTCATCAAAAACCATGAAATTTCATGTCATATCCCATGTCGATAAAAAATGGAATTGCACAGCGTGGGAATGTGCAAGGCATGATTATGAACCACTTTAATGGGCAGCAATATCATTAACTTGCTTATAGCAGTTCTATTTACTGCTTACATACCCTTCATTCTCTCTCTTTTAATTTGTTTTTCTGGTTTACATCAACCTATTGAATGCCAGTGACACTTTAACCAATAAATTTCATATAAAATTATTTTATAATATTCTCTCGATTAAGAGGGAACAAAATATTGTAACTCTTCTAAAAGATTGATTTCTGTATAATTATCTTTGCATCTCAGGATTTCTAGAGAACTTCTTGCCGTTAAAACCATTGAAGACCATGTCTGGATACAATGACTCAGAGCCTTTGCACCTCTCTCGAAATGCCACGACTTCTTGACATGATCATTGGTATTTTATGTCAACTATTAGAGTTAAAATATTGTTACTTGACATGATCATTGGTATATTTATGTCTTCTATTAGAGTTAAAATATATTGTTAGCCTACGAAAAATATCATGACTTTATGTTTCACATCACCTGTTATAAAATTTCTCGATCAAGATTAAGAGAAAAATTAGGACATTTCTCTTCACTAATCATTTTACTTCAAGATATAAAATCCATCACAAATGAACTATTGCATTATTACTAATCACAACTCAGCATTCAAACTAGAGAATAAACAGAAAATGAGGGATACAATCAATGTGTTCCATCAACAATATTATTACTATTGCATTATTACTAATCACAACTCAGCATTCAAACTAGAGAATAAACAGAAAATGAGGGATACAATCAATGTGTTCCATCAACAATATTATTAAACGTACAACTTAAGTTTTGCTTCTTGAAATTTTATTTCTTCCGGGATGATGTAATAAACTATGATCATTTTGTTTAAGGTAAATAAACTACCTGTTCCTTTAAACACCGACTGGTTGGAAGCTGAACAAAATCCCACATCGTTAAGGGGATACTAAGGCAAATGGTATTTAAAATAGAACCGCGAGATAATAGGGCACGACCTTACTTGAACAGGATCTGTTCTATAGGCTCGTACCTCTGTATCCTTAAGTTCTAAGGAGACAGGATTCCAAGTCTGGTTGATGAACTGAGGCTGTGTGATCAGAGCGTGATTATTGGTCTGGGTTACTGAATATCGGCTAACCTCGATCGCAGAGGATCGTTCCCAGTTCGCCTTGTCTTGCTGGGATGGTCACACAGTTGTCTGACAGACTGCCCCATTATTTTTTTCTTTCCCAAATTATTACAAGATTGCTACAAGTTGGAACTACGAAAGCTTCATGAGAGAAAGAAGTCTGCATCAATCGATCCAACGGTCTAATGTCCGAAAGAACACAATTTACGACAGCCAAGTATAGAGCTAGGAGGAAAACTCGGAAGGCTTTTGTCTCTCATGCACAGCCAGCTGCCTGATCTGCCAAGCCAATCCATCAACGAAATAAATCCAGATATTTAGAAACTATAAGCTTTCTTCTTCTTCTTCTTCCTCCTCTTGGCAAAATATATTTCGTTGTGTTGAAAGAAACAAGAAAAGGCAGCAATGGATGCCTTTTACAAGAAAAGGCAGCAATGGATGCCTTTACAAGTTAAGCCAGCAAGCTCAGAGATCAAGTTGCCAAGCAGCAACAGTAATTCAATCACTACCCTTCATTCTCTTTCTCTCTTTTAATTTGTTTTTCTGGGTTTCATGAGAATTGGGTTCTATTCATTTGGTTGTTAGGATTGTTGCGGAAGACGGCTATCGGATAGAACAAAATCGCAATTGATAATTTGAGAAAATAAAAATGAAGATAAAAGAGACACAAAATTTACGTGGAAAACCCCTAAAATTATTAGGGTAAAAATTACAGGCAAAGGTAGAAGAATTTCACTATGAGAAAATAGGAATTACAACCTCTCTCGATCTACCAAGGAGAAAACAATGATAATTCTCTCTTGATAAAAAGGAGAAAACAACTCTCAAGAAACTCTCTAAATTCTCTCTAGTATTGGAAGAAAGCTAGAATGCTTTGGGATGATTTTGAAGCTAAATGAGCTAGGGTATTTATAGTTGAAGCTTTAAGGACTAATTTGTAAATACCCTAAATTACAATGACTAATTGCATAGTTTTACCATCCAAAATTTTCAACAATTTGGTGGCCAAATTTGACCAATTTTGCCACCCCATTAATGTCACCAAATTGCCACCCATAATGTTGACAATTGATGCAATTTGGTGTGCCAATTTTCAACAATCTCCCACTTGAAGATTTGATTGGAACAATCATATCTTCACATCATTCTTTCTACCTTGTACCTTTCATGTTGCTTACGTTTCTGACAGGCCACAGGAGGATCGACACCAGGTAAATTTATCAGCATTGATTGCCTTCGTCATGAAATCTGCTATGTTGTCTTTGGTATGGATCTTCTGCATATCTACCGTTCATTCTTCCACCTTTTCACGAATAAAATGGTACTGAACTCGTATGTGCTTAGTCCTTGAATGAAATGCTGGATTCCTTGCTAGATGCAAGGCGCTTTGACTGTCACAAAACAGAGAGACATACTCTTGATTGTGCCCAAGCTCCTCCAATAACATTTTCAACCAAATTGCTTCTTTACTGGCTTGTGTAGCTGCTACATTTTCTGCCTCTGTTGTGGACGTAGCCACAACTGACTGCAATTTTGAAACCCAACTTACAGCTCCACCAGCAACTTTGAACACATATCATGTAGTAGATTTGCTTTTATCCAAATCCCCTGCATAGTCAGAATCTACATACCCATTGATTAGTAAGTTTGATCCTCCGTAACATAATGCAACATTTGAGGTCCCTTTGATGTATCTTAGGATCCTCTTCACAATATTCCAATGCTCTTTGCCTGGATTCGTCATGTACCGACTAACCACTCCCACTGCTTGTGTAATGTCTGGTCTTGTGCATATCATAACGAACATTAAACTTCCCACTGCTGATGCATACGGTACTCGAGACATCTCCATCCTCTCTTCTTCACTGCTAGGACTCATACTGGAGGATAATTTGAAGTTAATAGAAAGAGGGGTAGAAATTGGCTTACAATCTTGCATGCTAAATCGTGACAAGATTTTCTTCAAGTAATTCTTTTGTGAAAGCCAAATCTTCCTATTACTTCTGTCTCGGTGAATTTGCATCCCTAGAATCTTGTTTGCTGATCCCAAGTCCTTCATTTCAAATTCCCTAGCCAGTTGTGCCTTCAATTCTTCAATATGATCTTTGTTGGGTCCTGCAACCAACATGTCATCCACATACAACAACAATATAACAAAATCGTTATCACCAGACTCTTGAAATAAGCACAAGGGTCTGCATTAAGTCTGTTGTATCCAAGGCACATAATGAATCAAATCTCTTATACCAACACCTCGGCGCCTGCTTTAGACCGTACAGAGATTTGTTCAACCTGCAAACCAAGTTCTTCTTTTCTTCTTCTTCAAAACCTTCAGGCTGGAGCATATAAATTTCTTCTTCAAGATTTCCATGAAGAAAAGTTGTTTTAACATCTAGCTGCTCTAGATGTAAGTCCAATGTAGCACACATTGCCAAAACTACTCGAACTGTTGTTAGTCGAACCACAGGAGAAAATATTTCATTAAAATCAATACCTTCTTTTTGAGCATATCCTTTGACCACCAGTCTTGCACGATACCTCTCAACTTGATCGTCACCATTTCGCTTTATTTTGAAGACCCATTTGTTACCAATTGGCTTCCTTCCTTGTGGTAGTGGCACAAGGTCCCATGTATTATTTTTATGAAGGGCTTCGATTTCTTCTTGCATCGCCATCATCCACAGTGAAGCATCTGAGCTGTTTATTGCCTCCTGAAATGTTGATGGCTCACCGTCCTCTGTTAAAAGGCAGTATGCAATATTACCTTCTATAACATAATCTGAGTGCCAATTTGGACGTCTTCTCACACGATCTGATTGACGAGTTGTTGGCTTCAGAACTCTCTGGTTCTTGTTCATCATGTGCTGGTTCTTTAGAAGAATCTCCTTGTTCAAACTCTTTTCCACATGTATCTGAGTAGTCTCTGACTTTTCAGCGCTATCATCGTCTTCTTTTCTTTGTAGTTTATCTTCTACAAAGATAACATCCCTGCTGATCACTTTACGGGCAGTGGGATCCCACAAGCGATACCCCTTTACTCCATCAGCATACCCCAAGAATTTGCATTTCCTGGATTTTGGATCCAGCTTTGAAATTTCTTGGGCGTTGTACATCACGTACACAATACTTCCAAATATATGGAGGTTTGAATAATCAACTGGTTTACCAGTCTACATCTCAATTGGTGTCTTCAGCTCTATTGCAGTTGATGGAGCTCGATTCACCAAATAACAAGCGGCATTGACTGCTTCTACCCAGAATGATTTTTCTAGGCCTGCGTCCCTCAACATTGCTCTTGTTCTTTCTAACAAGGTTCTATTCATCCGCTCTGCCACTCCATTTTATTGAGGAGTGTTCGCCACTGTGAACTGTCTTTTGATGCCTTTTTTCTTGCAAAAGTCATCAAATTCTTCGCTTGTGTATTCTCCTCCATTACTGTTCTGAAACACTTGATCTTATTTCCAGAATCAAGTTCCACCCGCGCCTTGAAGTTTTTGAAAGTTGAAAACACGTCTGACTTCTTCTTAATAGTGTGCACCCAACATCTCCTGAAGTAGTCAATAAATGAGACAAAGTATTTTGCTCCACCTAGGGACGTTACTGGTGCTTGCCATACGTCAGAGTGAACCAATTCTAGAACAATTTTGCCTCTAGAATTTGATGTGTTGAATTTCAACCGGTGCTGCTTACTTGTTATGCAATGCTCACACAAAGGAAGTGATACCTTTGTTAAGCCTGGAAGTAGCTTTTGCTGCACAAGGACTTTCATTCCTTGTTCTGACATGTGTCCAAGTTTCTGATGCCATAGCATTGCCGAATCTGAACTACATGAGGCAACAGAGGCTTCTGCTTCTAGCAAAGTCTCTCCCTTCAGCATGTACAAGTTTGTTGCTATCTTTTCGCCTTTCAGCACCACAAGCGCTCCACGGAACACCTTCATGATTCCTTTCCGTGTCTCAATCTTGCTTACATTATTATCCAACAATCCGTAGGATAATAAATTTTTCTTCAGGCTTTTCACGTGCCGTACATCTCGAACAACTTTAATTGTTCCATCATACATCTTTAATTTGATGGTTCCCACGCCAATGATCTCTAAGGCATGATCATTGCAACTATACACAGATCCTCCTGAGACAGGTTCATAATGATGGAACCATTCTCTTCTTGAGGTCATGTGATATGTTGTTCCCGAATCAATGAGCGATATATCTGTAAATCGTTTTCTTCCTTCCACGGTGGTTGACGCTTCACAGCATAGAGCATCTCCATCATCTGAAGTGTTTGCGGTATTGCCTTGTGGATTGGAGTTTTTATTTAGACTCCAACAATCCTTCTTCAAATGACCCTTCTTTCCACAGTTGTAACACTTTAAATTCTTCTTGCTCCTCGACTTCGATCTACCATGTTTGTGACTGCTGTTTTGACCACGTTCTGTTGCTCCCTCTCATCGTTGTCATCGTTGTCAACGCTTCTGTTTATTGCAGATTTACTTGTCTGTCTTCCTTGTTCTTGCGCCGATTTTCTTCTTGTAGAACAGCAGCTGCAACATCATCAAAGACTAGACTAGTGATATTATTGTTTGTCAAGTTGATGATGAGTTGATCATACGAATCCGGTAGACTTTGAAGTAGAAGTTCAGCACGTTCTTGTTCTCATATTTTACAGCTTAAGGATGTAAGCTGAGAAAATAAGGTGTTCAGTGTATTTAAGTGCTCCGTCACTGAAGTAGATTCTGGCATACGGAGAGTGTACAATTTCCTCTTAAGGAAAATTTTATTGTGCAGCGATGTGGCCTCATACAATTTGGTGAGATGATCCCATATCTCCTTAACTGTCTTCTTCTCCTCGATGCTTGACAATACTTCATCTGCTAATGCTAGATGAAAGTTTGCCATAGCATTCTCGTCCATCTCGTTCCATTTGATGTCTGCGAAATCCACCGGCCTTTCATTGATAGCCGCTAGACACCTGTCTTTCCTTAGGATGGCCTTCATCTTCAATTTCCACAATGAGAAATTTCTCCCATTGAATTTTTCAATATCAAATTTCGTTGCCATAGCTTCTTTTACGGATAGCTCCCACTATTTCACTATCGTGAATAGTTCTCTGGAACCTTCAAAGAATGGGTAATACCTTCTTACTTTCTTATGTTGGAGGATCCACCTTTTGGTGGCAACCACAAAGACAATAAGCAGATATTACACACTCAAATCTGGCCCGGATACCAATTGTTGCGGAAGACGGCTACCGATAGAGCAAAATCGCAACTGATAATTTGAGAAAATAAAATGAATATAAAAGACACAAAATTTACGTGGAAACCCCTAAAATTATTAGGGTAAAAACCACAGGCAACGGTAGAAGAATTTCACTATGAGAAAATAGGAATTACAACCTCTCTCGATCTACTAAGGAGAAAACAATGATAATTCTCTCTTGATAAAAAGGAGAAAACAACTCTCAAGAAACTCTCTAAATTCTCTAGTATTGGAAGAAAGCTAGAATGCTTTGGGATGATTTTGAAGCTAAATGAGCTAGGGTTTTATAGTTGAAGCTTTAAGGACTAATTTGTAAATACCCTAAATTATGACTAATTGCATAGTTTTACCATCCAAAATTTTCAACAATTTGGTGGCCAAATTTGACCAATTTTGCCACCCCATTAATGTCACCAAATTGCCACCCATAATGTTGACAATTGATGCAATTTGGTGTGCCAAATTTCAACAAGGATAATGGATGAAATCTAGGTAGGTCTAAGGTATATGTTTCATGAACTAAATATTGAATTGTGGACTTAATTCAACTGTGTATTAGCTAGTTCCATTACAAATTCGAAGTCCCTTGAGTTCAATTATTTGACATTACCCCGAAGTTACTAACATATGGAAGAGAGTACATGTAGAGTTTCAACAAGTTTTTGTTATTGCAAAGCTTCAACCTTTACCTGAAAGATGAGTGATCTGCGAGGTGGGTAGTGCTATGAAACGATGGATGAGTGTTGATTGAATTAAGTCCTCAATTAATATCTTATCCTATTGAGTTTAAAATAATTTTTTTGCAGGCTGTAATAAAGCAATTCGAAGTCCTATCATGAAATTATGTCTAATTGAAATAAATAACATATATTTTGGAGATGAAACCATTTACTCATGACCAACGGGTTGGTTCAAGTGGTAAGCAGCCGACTAAAACCAAATGTACGACCCGGATCGATCCAGATTAATCAAGGTGAAGCCTTGAACTAGAGGGAAATAAAAAAAATCTTTTAGTCATGGTTCTCAATCTTTATGATAACCAGGAACCAAGTTCTCTGAAGAATGCTGCCGATATGGAACCGAGAACAGTGATAACATCAACGAAAATATTCTTGCCAAAGCTGCAGCTATTTATGGTGATGGCCGTAAACATGTAGAGAAGGAGCAAGATGATTATATTATGCTGTATCCCAACAAGTTGACGTTTATTGGAATTTGTATGTAATGTGTTTTGAATTTTTCATGTTACAAAATATGTTTTAGTTATAGTAATTGTAAACACATTCAATCCAAAACAAGTATGAGTATGATGCTTTCATCGGACTCCTTTTTAAATGTTATGTGACTACGGAATGTCCTGTTTCATAATCCAGTGAAATTTGTCCTACTGCATGCTTTAGTTAATTCTTTTGAGAATAACTAGTGCCGCTAGAAGCATGATCCGTCTGTTTCGAAATACAAAAGGTCATGGATCCCTTGAGAGCAATGACCGTTGGTGCTCCTTTGGAAGATGCTCGTCATCTTGCTCAACGCTAGAGTCGAATGAGGCAGGAATCAGAGGCCCTGGTAAGTAATTATACGAGCTCTCGGTGCACTATTTCCTATACATTAAACATCAGTTTAAGTTCCCCGTTCTTAGGATTGCTTTCAGATCTGCATAATCGATACTAAATATGATTAATAAACAGGCAGCAGAGATTTCTAGAAGACAAGCACGAATAAGAGAAGCTCCAATAACAGAAAACGGCGCAAAGTTGCATGCTGCTGAAGCGAAGATGCAGGAACTTAAAGCAAATATGGCAGTTCTGGGTAAAGAAGCTTCTACTGCATTGGCTGCAAAAACCGACTTTACAAAGGCTTGTAGCTATGGTATTCAGGCCCATCACTTCTATATATACTGTCTCCGAATTGAAGCATGTCTTAATTACATATCTATTTAAGATTCATATTAAACTTTAAACAATTATTATGAATTTAAAATTAATAAAATAAAATATTATAAATATAAAATAATTCTTTTAAGAAGTAATAATTCTAATATAATTTTGTACTTCTAATAATTAATTAAATTATTAAAAATAAAAACTTTTGATCATAATAGTTTAGGGTGAATATAAAAAAGTACATGTCGAGAATTTTTTTAAACAATTTTTATTAGGGGAAGGGAGAGAGGAATTTAACTCGTAATGAGTATTAAACTCATAATCTAGGAGAGAAAGGAGATATCAACTAAGAATTTTTAGGCATATGCTCTTGAGATTATGATATGTTAAAAAATTTCTTAATTAATTGACAGTAAGAATAAATACATTCTACACAGGTACGGACGTGAGATATTATGTTAGGGGACGAACTTGAAGTTATAAAATTTTAGGAGTCGAAAACAAATTTTCAATAAAAAATATAAAGAAAAAAAATCTAAAATACATTATAATTTTAGACTTTTAGGGGTGACCTCCCCACCCACCCCGTCTAGGTTTGTCTCTGATTCTATAAACATAACAATTCGAATATAAAATTTATAAAAATAATATTTTTTTAACTACTAATAAAATTTTCAATACAAAATATAAAGAAAAAAAATCTAAATACATTATAATTTTAGACTTTTAGGGGCGACCTCCCCACCCACCCCGCCTAGGTTTGTCTCTGATCTATAAACATAACATTCGAATATAAAATTTATAAAAATAATATTTTTTTAACTACTAATATTACTCGTTGGATTCAACACCGGCATGTTCCTTGCTAAAAAGATAGTCATGTTTTGAAGCATGTTTCCATCAATGCTTAGTGGAGAAATCCAATTTGCAAAGCGCTGAGACTAAGCAATCAGTGTTTGATATATAAGGAAACAAAAACGTGTTTGTGTCTATATGTTTCATGATGTTACTTTTTGCATTTTTTGTTGTTATTTTTCCTCTTCACATTCTTATAATCTGATAAGTTTAAATGTTTAATTTTTGGGTAAATTACACCGTTCCTCACTGAATTTTACTATCTCTCCTATTCATCGTACTTTCAATTTTTTTATTTTGCTCAATAAACTTTACGAACTTAATCATTTTGCTCACTCTGTCGTTAACGTTTTAACAGTGTTATGACATGGCACAAGCATAAAAATAACGTCGTTTTGAACAACTCAAATATACACCAAAATGATGTCATTTCGAATATTCTTCTTTCCCCCTATTGTTGTCGCTAGCCACCACTTCATTTTTCATTCTGGCCAATGTCGATCGTAGTTAATGGTGGCCGTTCGGCCCCAAAATTTATTGGTCGGTTCGTCTCGACCCCCTGAGTCTAAATCCGATGGTTGTTTCACCGAAAAATGTTCTAAAATTAGTGAATCACGACTTAAATGTTTCGGCTTCCTCACTTTCAATCTCCGATTTGTGGACTTCGAAGCAAGTTCCAACAAATGGAGGTTGGATTCAAACTCATGGTATTAAGACGAAGCGACCCATGAATTTGGGACCGAACGGCCACCAACTACGGCGGTCGACGGTGGCATCTAACCACCTTCTATTTTTATTTTATAGTTGGGTGAACAAAATAGAAAAGAGAGTAAAGTTACGGTGTAATTTATCATTTATATTTTCAATTATTTTATTTTAAATAATAATAAAATGACATGTCATCACACCGTTAGAGAGATAACAACAGAGTGAGCAAAATGATTTAACATGTAAAGTTTAATGAGTAAAATAAAAAAAATTAAAAGTAAGGTGAGTAAAATAGGAGATAGAGTTCAGTGAGGAATGATATAATTTACCCTTAAGTTTGTATGCACAAGATATAAAATTTTAGGGTAAAGTATAAAAATATTTTTATCATTAAAGATTATTATTTTGCTTAGTCTTTTAATTATTAAAATTTATAAAATGATATTTCAACTATAAAATATTATTTAATGGAGTTTCTCGACTATTAAAAGTTACAAAAACAATCACCGATTATTTATATGTTTCAAACTCATCATTTTTCATTAAAAAATTAACAGACATCTAAGCTGAACATTAATATGCTGATTGAGATATAATAAAATCATATTTTAATAATATCTATTGTCATTGATGTTGCTTCCAAATACTAGTTCGACGACTTAATGTTTCAAGTATTGGTTTGATGGCGCCATATAAATAGATAGTCAATACAAAATACAACTCAAACAGTTAACAAGACAAGATTTTATCATATCTCATTCAACAGTTTAACATCCAACTTAGAAAACCGTCACTTTTTAACAAAAAATGACGAGTTTGAAATATATGAATAATTAAGTGACTATTTTGTAACCTTAATAGTCAGAATGACTCAAGTGTCTTCTAATTCAATGATCATTTTATACATTTTAATAGTCGAGAGATTTAACAAAACAATATCGTATGGTTGAGAGACCATCTGTGTACTTTATCTAAAATTTTATACGGAAACGAAATTATAATATTTTAGAAAAATCAATTTTTAATTTTTTTAAAAAATATATAAAATTATTTGAAATATATAAAAGTTTAACCTGACAAATCATAAAATGTTAAATTTGCAGTTAGAAGAAAGAAAAACAAAAAGAAAAAAAGGAGACTGCGGCGGGCAACCAGATAGGCTCAGCACTCAGCAGCCACAGAGCATTCATACTGCTTTCAAAACAAAACGGCACCAACAACAAAAGACCTCGGATACGCAATTTATTACAGGTAAACTACATTGATAGTCACTTAATTATGGACTAGGTTCTATTTAGATCATTTTCAATTAATTTTATTAACCATATCATTTAATTGTTTAAAAATATATCAATTAAATCAATTTTCGCTAAAGATTAACGAGAATACTGACATGATAGTTAAACAAATTTATATCATTATACATTTGATCTCCATTACTTACATATTCTATTATCTTAGTCTTAATTTTATTTTAAGTCAATAAATTTAATCTCACAATTATATGGTGATGTCTCATCATATCCTATTACAACAAAATTCACCGCTCGGTTAAATGTTATAATGTTAATGACAATTTATATCGTTTAAATAGTTAAGTGACTCTTTTAATAAAATTAATAGATCAATAGTCAAATTAGAACTCCTCCTATAATTAATTGACTGTTCGAGTACTTTACCCTATACTATATTACACAAAATTTACATTCCCACCCCTTCAAAACTTCATATTTCTCTTTCATCGGGACTAGTGCAAAGTCTAAATCTTTTGTCTTTCTTAACATCTGTACTCCAGTTTTAAGCTTTTGTATACCCAAAACTCGAGTATTTTATTTGCCTTAAACCCATTTTATTTTTAAGTTTAAAGCTATCGGCTTTGCCTTTCCTCTTAAACGAACTTTAGGGTTTAAGATGTTCTCGGCTACGGGGTCTGAAGTAGCCTATTGGGGCACTGGTGTTTTGCTCATGCCGCTACATTTCCCTGGGAGCTTGTTTTTGCCACAAAGGTTTCTCCTTTTCCATCTTTTCATTCTCTCTTAGCTGTGTGGGTGTAGATTAGCTCATTTTCATTGTTTTTCTTGTCATTTTTGTGTACGCTATGTTTTTAAGAACAATTGTTTGCTCCGACCAGGTAGTTCTCCTTCTCTCCTCCTCGGCTGCTCCTCCTCCTTCTATTCTGTTTGCTCTGTTCTGCCTTCTTCTCCGGATGAACAATTGTTTTCAGTTTCCTTCGTAACTAGGATAGTAACAAGTGTGCATATAGAAGTAATGTATTATCAAGTATGGAATACGGATGTGTATATCGTGGGAAACCATGTATGTAGGATGTGTCCCTAATGATTCTATGATCAAAATGCGCACATAGAAGTATGGAATAAAGATGTGTGTATTGTGGTACGTAGGATGCGTCCCTAATGATTCTCTGGAAAAGAAAAGGGAGATTTTTGTTGAATGTATGCGAGAGTTCATGAAACTAATTGGTGGACGAGATAAAAATAGATCGGAAGTGGGCTGTGCAAAGAATGTCCCCCCCCCCCCTAATGGTACTCGTAATGACCATTTTTAAAGCTTTTGCTTCACAATTTTCATTCTCCCTTACCCGACCGAATCCTCGGCCACTAGAGGTTCTTCAATCATGCTGAGTCCCTACTTGAATCTCCTTTGGCGTGCCCCAGTTTCATTCCCTACCTCTGACTATTAACTGGTGAACCAAGTGGTTGAGCCGATTGGATGTCGGTGTGGATTTTAAGTGATTCTATAAAAGGGTATGGAACGGTGTTAGTTTTAAGCATTTCTACTCGACGGGAATTTACGGGTATGCTTCCTGAAAGGGAGAACCTTGAATGAGATTGTGAAAGGATGAAGCGCTTTATGGCTTTAAAGTTATACCTCTTCGCTTTAGCTTTGTAAAACTTTATTAGATAACATATTGAAATGAACCTTGTGATAGTGACCAGAAAAATCTTGTAGGATCATGAAGTAGTTTGGTGTGATATTTGAATCTTGTAGGATCATGAAGTAAGGCTTTGCAAACTTCGCTTATCTAATGCTGGCTTCGTCTGTTAATCCTAAAACTTACGTCATTTTGTTGTTATCTCCGGATGGGTCCGATTTTACATCTTTTCCATTTTCCGGTGTCATCTTCCCTTTTTTACTGTCAAAATGCAGCCATCTTTAACGAAGTTGCATAAGTTTGCTTATTGTTGTGTTTGCTTTACAATGTTAGGTCCGCAGACAGCGCAGCCGATGCCTGCTAGCGGGGTTATGTTACTGGTCCGGCATAAGTTGCAGAAGACTTACGTATGCAGCGTATTGTTGGAAATCATGGATTGACATTACTTCCGAGTTTGGAATAGGGAATGAAGCCATTGGTCCTTTTAGCATAGGATAAAATTTATTGTAAATTATATTTATCGAATCTTGAAATTATTTGGATTATGGAACTATGCTGCTGCTGTCATTCGTTCACTTATGATTTTAATGTTATTCTGCTCTTGCTGTTGTATTTTCTTCATAATTGGTATAATATTAAAATTTATCAAATTGATTATATAAGCAAATGATGTAAGTAAATATATTTAATTGATTATATGTGTTAAACTAATAAGTTATATTATGAGGATTGTTTTATATGTAATTTTTTTTAATAATCGTAAATCTAAATATAGAATTCATAGTTTATCATGTTACGGGGAGTAACTCGTCAATATTATGCTGTTCTAATGCACATCGTTATGGAGTATTTTTTTTTGGAAAATTATGTATTTAATACTTAAATTATCAGTTTTGGTTCGTTTTAGTACTTCAACTTTCAATTTTCCCAAAATTATACGTAAAGTTTAGTTTTTGTTTCATTTAAGTACCTCTGTTCAAAATTTAAAGTTAAGTTTTGAATTATTTTTTGAAAGTTTAGGTACTAAAATGGACTAAAATTGATAATTTAGGTATTAAACACGTTAAGTTTTTAACGGTAGGGTTCTTAAAGGAAACAAAAAACTAAATGGAATGTATGATTTTGAAAAAGTTAAAAGTTTAGGTATTAAAATTGGTCAAAATTGATAGTTTAAGTATTAAATGCGTAGTTTATCTTATATTTTTGATAATATGAAGTAATTATAAAATAGCATTTGTTTAGAATCTTTCTTAATCATTGATAATACACATACACTATACAGAGTCCAAACACAACTAGAGATGGCAATGAGTCAGGTTTTGTTTTTGACTAACTCGATCTGACTCAAAAAATATATACCCTCCACTCGAACCTAGCCTAAAAATATATACTTTCCACCTAACCCAAAAAATATATGCCATCCATTTGAACCTGACAACTCAATTTTTTGGAGTATAAACCAAACTTGATCTAACCAAACCTAACATAAATTAAAGACATAATTAAAAAAAAGGATAAACCACACCAGATACAATCAAACTTTAAGCGTTGACTCGTTTATATCATCATTTTTTTAATTTTGTCAATTTTGACACTAATGTTTACTTTTAAGTACAATTATGTCACTTCGTCGTTAATGATCTAACGGGATGATGACATGACAATCGTGCGTCGTGATGTTTCTGACGTGACTACCTCACCAAAACGACTTCATTTTGGCATGACTTGTTCGGTGCTAAAAAATCCCAAAACGACGTAGTTTTGTTTGAAAAATTTTGGTAAAATTCCAAAACAAAAACCCTAAATCCAAAAAAATCCCAAAACCCCTTAAGTTCTTGAAAATCTAAAAAAACACTAAACTCTAAATTACAATCCTTAAATTCACCCACCATCATGTCGATAACACGTTGTTACTATCACACTAAAGCCTCCTATCGCTATGCATGTCATTCGCCATTTTCTAGTCGATCGATCATCATTCATGGTTTGATTAAAATATTTCACATTCAATATTTAACGATTGATTAGCACATCATTCACTGATTTCCAGTGACAACAGAGTAGGGTAATTGGTGGTAAGGGTCTAACAACAGAAGTAGTGGGCAGTGGTTGTTGATTTGGTGACAACAATGGATGAAATTATGGATTTGGTACTTAGGGCATTGGGTTTTGGGGGAATTTGAGAATTTAAAAAAGTTAGGGTTTTTTTTGAAAATTATTATTATTTATTATAAATCATATATACAATAAAATAATATAAAAATAAAAAATAATATTAAATAAATGGTATTAATTCAAACTGTTGTTTAACATATATATTAGTTTTGTTAAAATTATAATAAGTTCTTAATTTAGCTTGGTGGTTGGTTACTCCTCGTTCGGTCCAGCAAATCTCTCGTTTAAATCCTATGGAAAGTATTTTTTCTATCAATAAAACGATGTCGTTTTGGGCTTTATGAACATAAAAAATAGTCGTGCTAGAACGACATCGTTTTGCTGAGATGGCCACATCAGTAACGTCACGGCACACGAAAATCATCATGTTAGATCATTAACGACAGAGTGACATAATTGCATTTAAAAGTAAACATTAGTGCTAAAATTAGCAAAATTGAAAGTTTGTTGGTATAAACGAGACAACGCTTAAAATTTTGTAGTATATGGTCTAGTTTACCCTTAAAAAATTATAGAGAGGAGTACTATAACAATTATTTATAAATTATATGAAAAATTACTTTATTATCTCTCGGTCGGGTCACAAGTTTTTACCCTCAACCGAAATTTCACTCGACCCAACGTAATATATAAAACACGACTCGAACCTGACCTGAATACTATTTCTTTACAAGCCGACCATATTGTGTTGGATTGGGTTGAACCCTCTAATGCACATCTTTAGAAATACTGTTTTAAAAGACTTAATAAAAAAATCCTAAACTATATATTTTTTATTTAGGTGACTAAACTTTTTTCGTCAATAGAGATGTCTAATGTTTCACTATTTTATGTGCTTCAACCATATCAGACGTTAAAAATAGTTTAATATAAAAATAAGTGTCCAAATTATATCTAAAGTTAATTTTAGGTGTCTAAAGAATTTTTCAGTCAATAGAGGTGTCTAACATTACTACTTTTTTAAGTGTCTCGACCATAACATACGTTAAAAATGTTTTAATGTAAAAATAATTGTTCAAACTATATCTAAAGTTAATTTTAGGTGTCTAAAGAATTTTCCGTTTAAAATATGTCTAACTTTTCTAACATTACACTCGTAGGTGATTTGATTGCATCGTAATGACCATTAGAAAAACCATTAGCTACACATGTGATATTCATTTTTTTAATTTTCTAAAAAATAAAAAATATTATTTATATTTTTAAAAACATTTTTAATTAAAAAGAACCTAATATCCATCCCAATAGGCGCTAAGCGTTGTGAACAACCCCCACCCCAAGGAGCGCCATTTTCCATTTCTAGTAGTCGTCGACATCTTAGGCCACCACTTCGTGCCCAAAAGGCCACCGACTGATCCAAAAATTAAGAATAGTCCAAAATTTTAATATTTTTTTAAAAATAACATGTATGTATATTTTTTTATTTTATTTTCTTTAACATATTAAACTAAATTTCACATTTTTTTTAAATAATGGGGATGCACGTGCCCCTTAGTGACTTAGTGCATCCACTCCTGCCATCGACCTATCACCGATCACCCCAAATCCTTAAATATCTGAACCCATAAATATCTAATCTTAATTTTCATCCTAACTAGGGGTGTACAAAAAGATTCGATCCAAAAATTCAGGTATCTGATCCATTTTTTTTATTTTCAGATAATTCAGATCAAATATCTAAAAAAAAAATTCTTATAATCAATAAGATACAAATCAAATAAATTTCAATTTTAGATTATTCGAAAATCTGAAAAATTAGGCTCTAATCCACTGATCCATTAAAACTCTAGCCCAATAAAAATTAGAATTTTTAATTATTTATTGTGTATGAATAATTAAATATATATAAAAATATAGTAGAAGTATCGAATAAGTTACATGATTGGATATTTAATTATTTAGTGTATGAGTAAAATTTAAAATTAATTTTTAATGATGCTTGGAACCTGTTCAAAAATGAGAATAATCTGACTGGCGTCCTTGGATGAATCTGGTCAAAATATGTAATGATCCATGTATGTTGTCTATTCCTCTCCTTGTCTTTAATTGGGTGTACATGTACTTGAAGGTTCAAATCCATTGTAATGGTGCATGAATTAATTGAATGGGCTCTTGTACATGCTTTGACCAGTTGCATCCAGTTCATCCCCTTTAGCCGTCTAGATGAATGTACTTGTCTCTTGGTATGCTTATGACTCTTCACATGGTTGAGAGGTCTTGTACCTATATAAATCATGGAATTATGGATAAGCTATCTTAACATAATATACGTCTAAAATAAATATGCAAATTATATGCAAGCTTAATTTAACAATGTGAAACATAATAAATGCATGAATTAAGCTAAGTAAAGATGTGATATGTATGAATATCATATAGAGTGCAAGTAAGTGACAACATATGAATATTCATGCATAGATTAAGTATGTTTATGTCATATGCAATACATAAATAAGTAAATAAGCAAGGAAATAAGACAAAACTCCTTAGAATCAACTTGGAAGAACTTTAAAGTTGTGATCATGTTCCGATTGAATTTGGTGCTTGACAGAATCACATCAATTATATTTTTTTGATTTTTTAACAATAAAATACTACTTGTTGGCTTAATACAAAAATAAGTGTCTAAACTATACCGCTTTTTTGACTCATCTAGGTGTCTAACATTACGAACGTTACCACTTTAGGTGCCTTGGTCATAACGACCGTTAAAAAACCCGTTAAGTGACACATGTCAGAATATGGTAATTTTGAAAATTTATTTGAAAAAATAGCTTAAAATATTTTATTTTTGAAAAAGCCTCAATTTTTTTTTTCTAAAATATAAAAAACCCAAACTCCATTAGTCTCTTATTCTAGTCCTCTTTACTTCAACTGTTAGTCATCTCCAGCCACCTATTCCCCGACGACCGATCACTCATACGTCGCCAACACCCACTAACCTATCATAACCCTTGTTATCATCTCAAAACCCAAAATTTGGTCGATCATGGTAATTGATCTTTTATCCTACAATGGCAGTCGACCCCTTGGCCATTTGATTGGCCGTTTGAACTTTGGCGATTTTGTTAGAGTATGCTCAAAGACCAATCATATGATGATTGTAATAATAATTTTATTTACCGATTTTATTGAATAAATGCATTGCCGCTATTATTTTCATTTATATATATGTGTTTAACATAAACTGAAAGATAATAAAGTCCATATAATGACATAATTGTTATTATTAAAAGATTCCTAGTCAAGTATTATTATGGGCATGGACAATAATAATACGCTTAAGACTAACATGTTATTGATTGATGACAATGAGTTGTCATTGACATAGAGATGTCAGAATTGATACATGATTATATTGTTAGAGAACAATGTATTGGATTGACCGACCATGAACATATGTCTTGGATTATTATGTGACAGTCATAACATTGTTCATGGTGATGACTATATGTATGATCCTCAGACTTGAGATCAATACTATCCCAACATATATTGTTGTATGTTTTGATGCAGCTAAACAAGCTCCGTAAATGGTTGCTCTATAAAGACTGTTATTGAATGTATCTCAATATATGTAGTGGGTGTGTATGATTAAGATAAGATTTGTCATTCGTACATAATAGGAAATATATCACAGGCCACTTGATTGAGTAAGACTAGAAATGCATGGCCATGCTCGAATAAGTTGATATGAGATATCATAAACTATTTGTTAATTAAAGTCTACTCTAGATATCAAGAAACAATAGATGGGCTATACAAGTGTGACTATTCCAAGACTTGTGCCTATTCTAGATATAAAGGACATAAGGATGTAATACATAAAAGAGTAATTACAAGATGATATGTCGAATCATATTTTCTTGTAACTTAGGTGACAATGATATATTGCTAGATGTCACTCATTGTAAGTAATATTAGAATTGTTCTAATAATTACTGCTAACATTACAAGAACCTACAAGGTCACACCCTAGGATTGAAACGAGCAAAGAAGTACAATTTGTTGTACGTTACTAAAATATATATTTTAATAATCCCGAATATTTAATTTCAATTAATTAATTAAATATAGATTTTGAAGACACTAGTTTTTTACATTTGGTTTTTTATTTTTATTACTATTATTATTATTTTTATTATTAATATTATTATTATTATACAACCCAAGGCCCAACTCTGGCCCGATTACAACCAGGCCCGATCAGAAATGGCCCAAGCAGAACCCTAAACCCAACTAGGGTTTGTATTATCACTCCCAGCCACCATTGCTCACCACTGTTGGATTTGTCCTTGATCCAACGGTCCCAGAGGCTCCATCAAGAAACCCTAGGGTTATGATAACCCTAGGGACCACGCGGCGGCGCCCCTGAAGCCAACCAAACCCAGCTGACACCTTCAACGCTAGGTGACCCAACTAGCAGCTGCCGACGCCTTGCTGCCTTGACACCACCTCACCAGAATGCTCCAGAAGCATTCCGAGGTCATACACGTCGCTACTCTAGAGGTGAGTCACCACTGGAAGTTCGGTGACTCACCAAAACCCCTCTTTGGGACCGATCCGAAAAGGACACCGGAGTGGCTATAAAGCCTCGGTTCACCTGTAAACAAAAAACGAGGGGAGGAAGAACCGGAGATAACCAAAACAGGGAGGCAACCAACAGCCACAGAGAAACCAAACGGAGAACAAAGATACAAAAAAAAAGAGACCAACTCACAACAACCAGCAATCAAACTGAGAAGAGAGAAAGAAGAGTTTACCTTACCGGAGAACCCCAAACGGTGCCCGAGAACCAAAAATACCGAAGGTATTTTCCTTAGATCTAGGAAAATCCATAACTTTTTAGGATAAAAGAAGGGTGCAATCGGGTTTAGGGTACTTGGATCTAGGGTTTGGGAAATTTTGGTGTTTTCCGACCACCGGAAACGGTGGCCGGCGGTGGGGATTACGGCGGCAGACGACTGCCGGCCGATGACCGGCTTCCCTCAGCTAGAGAGAAGCAAGAGAGAATTCTCTTCTCTCTCAGTTAGAGAGAGAAGAGAAAGAAGAGAAATGAAACGCTGGCCCTTCGGGCCAGCTGGAAGGGGAGTATATACCCCTTCACAAACGACGCCGTTTTGGGGAGGGGTATATCTGTAATTTTGCTTTCGGATAAACTATTCCCGCAGCCATTGTAACTTTAAAAAGTTTCAATTTGATCCTTATAGCTATAATTCGTAGTATTTATAATTCGATCTAGTAATTTATTTCATTTTTTTAGTCCTTTACATAATATAATATATATATTTAGGATAAATACCTAATTTAGTCCCTTATAGTTTAGTAATTATCATTTTAACCCGAATTAATTAAATAAGGCTAAATTACATTATTAGCACTTAGATCTTTTTATTATTCGAGTTAGAGTCTTTAATTTTAATAATTATAATTTTAATCACTTATTAATAATTAGGGTTAATTACATCATTAGTAATTATATTTTTATAATACTATAAATAAGGGCTATAAAGTTTAATATTTTATATTTTAATCCTATTATTTTAATTTTATATGTTTTAGTCACTAATGTTAATTATAAGTCTTATTGTTTTTTTATACTTATTTTTAAATTTATTTATCTTACTCATTATTTATATTTTAATTTTATATTTTTAAATTATTATTTTCATTATTATTATATTAAAATAAATTATTTTTAAAAAAATGTTTTAATTATTTATTTTATTTTTTTAATATCGAAGAAAAGAGCTGTCTTAAAGCACATAGATGTCCTTTTCTAATATTTCTAAATAAATAAATATTTTATTTATACATATTAATATATTTTCTTTAAATTATTTGAAATAACATAATTATGAATTAAATATATCTTTGAATTTTTAAATTTCCAATAATAGAGACAATTTATAATTAAAAAGTACCAATTTTGGGCGTTGTAGGGGTGCTAATCCTTCCCTAAACGTAACCGACAACGAATCCGTTTTTATTTCTAAAAAAGAATGAATTTTTGGTTATACGCAGATCAATTTATCTTTTAACTGATGTTTTCTTAAAAACTCTTTTAAAAGATAATTTTTAGGTATTCGACCTACCTGACCCAAAAGGCCGATGGTGACTCCCAAAACATTTTAAAACTATTTATTCATATCACTTTTTCCGCCGAAGTAAGAAATTCGTGCCCAGACGAAAATCGGTTACGACAGCTTGGCGACTCCGCTGGGGATTTTTCTGGGCAAACTTTTAAAATCAATTATAAATTGTCTCTATTAATTATAAATTAAAAATTCATATATTTAATTTATAATTCTTTCTTTTCAAATTTTTTATATACTTATTATTTTTATAGTATTTATATATATTATTTCATTTTATTTGCAAGCATATTATTTCATTATTTATTTTTCTGTTAGAGGTTTGAACATTTCTCCTCACACACAACACTTGCATTGCATAACATAAGCTCTATAATTGAGTTTGTCCTTTTTAAGTGGGAGTGAAAGCGACGTCTTCGTGAGAATTTATTCTCCGTGTCAGACCTAGCAAGTAACTTTCGGGGTTCATATGCTCTATGTCTTCGTGAGAATTTATTCTCCGTGTCAGGCATAGAGAAATGTGTCCCCTCGAATTGAACTCGATCCGCTTAAGTTGTAATGGACTAGGATTGAGGGTTTGACAGCCCAAGGGGGCATCAACAAGGACAATTTGAGTACCTTTACTCCTAGAACTGAAACTCTGCATATAATAAAACCTAGAAATTCACCTGATCTAAGACAGTACTGAACCTCTGTTAGCAGGTATACACAAAGGAGAAATAAGCTCTAGCTTTTAATTTATTATTTTCATCTCTGAATAAATGCATGCGAACTAGAAATCATGCAGTTAGGTTAATTTTTCCAAACAAAGCATGGAACTAGAAAGCATGAGGTTAAGATTTATACCTTGATAGATATTTTTTTCATTAGTTGGTACTAACTATTCTATTTTTCTATTTTTTCATGCATGTTAAATTGCTCTAAACTTATTTATATTGATTTCTTTTGTTTGCATTGCATGATCATAGCATAATCAAAAGGGTTGACTTGAAAGACTGTTCATCAAATTGGAAAGAAATCGTAAATGGACAAAACGTTTTATGATCAAACAAAATATGATGCGACCAAGGAAAGACATCCTGAGAAAACTCCGAGGATAGAAGCAAGCAATGCACACAGAGATCCTGTTATATTGATACCAAACTTACTCCACAAAGATCCTGCCAGATTGATACCAAAAGCAGTCTATGGTAAGAGCATCAGTCAGGGCATTCAGAGTAGTGGAGGTTTTTATGAAGCTCAAGCATGTTATTTGAAGGACTTGAACGACCAAAACAAGAAATTGAGCACAGAAATGAAAACTATAAATGAAGATTTTCAGAAGATCAATCAAGCCTTTCAAAATACTGGCCTAGGAAGTTCCCCAGAAGAGTGGATCACAGGGGTCACCAAGCTGAAAAAGAACTGCAACATATATGAAGATCTTGTTCAAGAACTTCTTGGACAGAAAGGATCTCTTACAAGGGAAAATGAGCAACTCCGAGAAGTGACACAGAAGATGAAAGAGAATGTCATAGAAGAAGTTGCAGTCCAGACAAACAATACGGTTCTTAAATGATAGATTTAGCTGATTTTACATGGAGATGAAGCAGACTGAAGACTCAACTTTTTGAGCATGAATGGAAACCAATTGGGCTTTGGAAAAGTTAGGAGTAAAAGATATCCTTATATGTAAAGTTTTGTTTGATGTATCGAAACTTTTGCGTTCAATGAAATCTGTTCTAAGATGATCACTCTTGAGTAACACCTTTTCATACATGCATTTGTATTTTGCATTTGTACATTTTTACGTTTGTATTTATATTTACATTTTTAAACTTACATCATGCATTAAAACATATTTAATTAAATAATAATGTTTATTTATTTTCAATATCAAAGAAAAATGGCAGTCTTAATATAACTAGATGTCCTATTCTGGTATTTTAAATAATTTACATTTTTACATTTACATTTACATTTGCATCTTTGCATTTGTATTTTTTATGTTTGCTTTTGTATTGCACAATTTGTATTCTTATTATTACATTCACATATTTACATTTGCCTTTGGCATCTTTGCATTTTTTATGTCATAATACATTAAAACATTCATTCATTAAAATAAGGATTTCAAACGAAGTGATCTTGGTTTTTCCTTGAAGCAAGAACGCTCAGCACGACACAAGAAAAATGTCTAAAGAAACTGAGGATAGGCTAGCCAAATTTGAGATAGAGCATAAAGAAATACAAGAGGAATTAAGGAGCAAGTTGGCACAAATTGAAGCTAATATCACAAATTCTCATATCGATCTACTGAACAATATGAAAGAAATGATTGAGAAGCACCAGACCGCTGGAAAGAGTCTTGTTGAAAACCCCATAAATTCTTTGGATGTTACACCTGTTCATATTCCTGAGTTCACCTCTGTACCCCAGGAAATTCAATCACCAATTTATTCGCTGTTAAGAACTCACCATATCAAGCAGGAGCATCGTTCCCCACTGATTGTCCTACTACTTCTGAGTTGAAGCTTGATGAATTTTGTATTAGTAATGAGGTCCTTGACCTAAACAAATCAGTTGAGAAGGAAAAATTCACTCAACGACTGGAAAATATAGAAAATGTGATAAAATCTATAGAGACAGTTGAGTCATTTTATGGGTTTGATGCCAAAGAACTAAGTTTGGTCCATGGCCTGGTTATTCCACCAAAGTTCAAGGTTCCAGATTTTGAGAAGTATAATGGGACCACATGCCCTTCATATCATATCACTATGTATTGTCGTCGTATGACTGGCTATGTAGAGAATGCAAAGTTGTTGATCCACTATTTCCAAGACAGTTTATCTGGGTCTGTATCCAGATGGTATAATCAGCTAAAACGTACTCAAATACGTTCTTGGAGGGATTTAGCTCAAGCTTGTTTGGGTTAATACAAGCACATGACTGATATGGCCCCTGATCGAACAATGTTGCAAAGCATGAATATGAAGTACAATGAAAGCATTCGACAATATTCACAACGATGGAAAGACGTTGCTTCTCAAATACATCCACCATTAACTGAAAAAGAGTTCACTACTTTGTTCATCAGCACATTAAAATTTCCTTATGTTAATCATATGATAGGGGTTGTCCCTAATAATTTCTCTGACATCATCATAATTGGAGAAATCATCAAAATGGCTATCAAGAATGGCAAGATAAGAGGCTCTGACAATACTAAAGTCAAGAAATAAGCTGGGGTTAATACAGTGAGGTCTTATTCAGTTAAACATGGTGCCAAACCTTATAGAGTGATCAAAAAGAAAAAAAAATGTGCAGGGATTTCAATTTCCTCCTTTCCACGGTTCGAGTGAAAAATTGCATCCAAAAATGCTCTCAGCCAGATCAATTACTCCACAACTTGATCAATCACAGTGGCCTCCAAATGAGAATTGGACCTATAAGGAAGTTCCTTGGATAAATCAGACTGGAATTCCAAATTGTTCAGCTAAGGTCCCTGGTAACCTTAAGGAAAATTTCCAAGACCCTTTAGAGCAAGCAATTAAAAAAATGCAAGATAAAAGAAGGGGTTAAGTTTCAATGTTCAGAAACCGTTATTGCAACAGAAACTAATGTAACCAAATCCTACGAAGAATATCGGGCACAAGAATATGGGAAAATAAATCAAAAGGCTTCCATGGATGTAATTCAAGATTGGCCTATAAGTCTAAGAAAGAATGAGGCAGATATAACCCAGAAGACACCTCAGATACATGTATCAATTTTCCGAAAACCAGTAAGGCAAAGGACAACTTAAGAAATCTGGTTAATATTACCCCAGTTATAGCTGAAATGAGCATTCAGAACCCCCTCGATAACATGAGAGCATTCATTCGTTCAGAACGATCAAAGAAAGTGATAGCCTCGCGATCGAGAAAAACTCTGAAGGTGTTTCAAGAATCTATCTCAGACATGTACCCTCATTTGGTTAAAGGTCAATACATTACACCAAGATTGGTGAAGGTGTCACCAAAGCCTTATGCCCATTGCTATGATCAAAATAGCTTTTGTAATTTTCAATTGGGAGTATCTGGACATTCAACAGGGAATTGTTGGTCACTGTTAAAGGAAATAGAGACGCTCGTTGGCAAGGGAGTCTTGACACAAGAAATGATCAAGAAATGGAGGAAAATAAAGATAAAAATCCTGGGCCAAGTACACACCCAACAATAATGAGGCATGATAGATAAACAAGTGGAAGTTGATATCTACCACTGTAGTACTTTTCTACTTTCAGCATCTTGTTTAAATATGTTTTTTGTTCCTTTCTCCGTCTTTTGTGCAACAAATAAATATGTGTTTCTTTTATGGTTATGAGCCAGGAGTCAAATTTTAATCTTGAGATTATTGAGTATCAAGTAGATTAAATATTTTTTTTTAATTTTTCAAGAGTTATAGATCTATTGGCAAGTGGTAAAATTATATCTTCAATATCCCATCCAATGCCAATTACTCAAACCAAATCCTAACACTACAAAGATTCCGAAGAAATGTCTCCACCTGTTTTTGAGACACCTACTCCAGATGTTTACCTTTTCGGGTAGAGTTGATTGATGATACTACATTCCACCATATATACGACTTCAAAAGTCACACATTTTTCCTTCTAAATACAAAACCATCATAAACCAAATAACCTCAAAAGAACCAAACTTTTAATTATCCAAGAATCTTCCTGTAAGAGGAGACGAGATGAGGCATTATGGACCAGCTTATCGAACATAATTTTGAGTGATTGGAGCATACTCAGAGAAGAAAAATGATTGATTGAAATAAATATATCATGCATTAATTACATTTTTTTTGTAAGTAAAGTTAATCTTGAATATTCATCCCCCTAGAGATACCTCTTTTTACAAAGACTTCTATGTATGAGATGACTAACTTCGCGCACAGATCAAGCACGCCAACTCAGTGTCATATCACCTAAAGATGAATGGGGCATTTGCAGGAGCAAATAAGAACATTAAGAGGATCATTACAAAGACCACTGAAGCTTACAAGGATTAGCACGAGAAGCTACCTTTTGCCTTATATGCATATTGAATTATTGTACGAACATTTACTGGGGCAACATCTTATTGTTTAGTCTATGGGATAGAAGCAGTATTACCAATTGAAGTTGAGATCCCATTATTTTTATCCTAAAGGAGGACAAATTGAAGAATACTGAATGTATCTAAGCTCGATTTAATTAATTAAACCTTATTGATGAGAATCAATTGAAAGCTATTCACCATGAGCAAATGCATTAGAAATGGACAAGAAAATACATCCAAGAGGATTCCAAGAGGATGATCTAGTGCTGAAAAAGATTTTGCCTATACATAAAGATTTATGGGGAAAATGGATGCCTAATTGGGAAGGGCCATACGTTGTAAAAAAGACCTTTTTCGGAGAAGCGTTGATCTTGGCAGAAATGGATGGGAAAGTTTTGAGAAACCAAATAAACTTAGATTCTGTCAAGAAATATTATACTTGAAAAAGGAAAAATGACAAAAAGAAAACAGAGGTATTCAAAACAGTTGAAGTCTTATACTCATCCAGCAAAGAAAGAAAAAAGAAAAATCCAGCAAAGAAAGAAAAAAAAAGATGAAAAAGGAAAAATGAGGGAAAAAAAAGAAAAAAAAGGAAAAAAGAAGAAGGGGAGAAATTGAATCAAGATGGGTGACTCCAGGAAGCCTCAAGTTACAAGATAGATCAAGTACAATTAATTCAGATTCAACAAGAAGAGAAAGAAATGATGAAGATATGAGAAAATGGAAATGAACCCAAAATTCGGCAGTCTAGAGGGATCCAGATGATAGAAAAATCCCCAGCAAGGCAGATCCAAGTCAAGCAAAGCAAGATTGAAGGCATCTAAAGAGAATATCTTCAGACTTCATTTCACCTCTCAAGATTGATTTTTATTTGCAAAAATTGGTTTTTAAAATCTTTAATGCATGATATGAAAAATGATAAAAGGAGGGTTCAAGATATAAATTTTTAAATAACATCTTAGAACCAAAGGAGGATTCGAGTTGAAAACCTGAAAAGACGGCTCGAATATTGAATGGCAACAACGACATAAGAGACGATCTTAAGCTCTTAATAAAGCATCACACATCCCAAAGACGTTCCTGAGATTTTGGAAACGAGAAGCATCTTTACAAGATGAGCATAACAACCTTTTCTTCAAGTTAGGGGAAACCGAAGCGACATACTGAACCAATTTGAAAGAACCTACTTTACCAAAATCAACCTACACCTCAAATCAGTCAATAATTTTGACACTTGCCATAGGACTATGATTTTTGAATGATTTAAAAGTGTAGTTGATTTATTGAATATTCATTAAACTCATTGTTTATGATTCGATTATATTGTGAACCTGAAAGGGGTAATACTTTGCGAAATTCTTTCATTCTTCAATAAAAAAAGGAGAAAAAACATTTTCAAACAGGACAATCTCAAATAAGGAAGGTCCTTGAAGCAATTGTTGCTTATTCTACCTCTGTTGTAGAAAAACAATGAACGAGGCCAGAATAATGAAGCACTTCACATTTTTGAAGGCAAGTGGTCCAAGAAGCCAGAAAGTCTGGAGAATTGAACTTGTGACACTCTCCTATAACATTATTTGAGGTCATCAAGAAAGATTATCGTTTAGGGCGATAAGCATCACCAGACAGATTATTTTCCCCAACCATAAATTCATGTTCTTTAGAAGATTACATCATAGAGCCATGAACAAGTCACTACCTGCACTTTGGTTATACCGTGATGCTGGCTCAAGTCTTGATACATCATTGCTACTTCTTCCATGCCGATTATTTTCCTTGTCAGGATTATATCCATTATGTCCTTCAAAAGATTGCTGAATTTGAAATTGAGAACTTATGGCACAGAATAAGACATTGGAACAGATTCTACACTTGTATGCCGTACAGGATTCCAAAAGTTGAGATGACCAGTTTTACTGTCAACTAAACCGTTCCATGATTTGAAAAGAGTGGGATATATTGGAGCAGCAGAAGGGACAGTTTTCGTAGCAATCATTGCAAGAAAATGCACCAACAAAAATCTTCTAGTTCATCCTGATGATGTTTATTTCTTCCAGTAAGGTTGTTACATTGGATGCTATCGGCAACAAGGTCGAATTCGACAAAACTACTCATCAATTGCTCCAACCGATCATCATTCAGTTCTTGCACATCTATTTTCAAAAGTATTCCAAGACAGTAGAAGGCGACCTCTGCATCACTGATTCCAGAGAAAAGAGACAGAACATTGATATTATTGGGGAACTTGTCTCTAGCAGCTCCTCATGTATAGTTTTTAGGGAAACCTAGAAGCATTTCCACCTCATCAGGTTCAAGTGGAACAATTTTATTCCTTCCAACTTATACTAGATTCTATTTTCAGCACTCATCAAGAACATACTTCTGGACACTCGAAGGTGGTTCATCGTCATAAGCTTCAAGAGCCTTACAGATCCTTTCTGTCAATTTGGCACTTCCTGTACATGTTTGTAAACAGTTCAACTTTGTTCTTGGATCCCAGGAAGGCCATCATTTCTTTGTCAATGGAAAAATATCATGTATAGTACGTGGAGAAAACAAGATAAGAGGAAATTTGTTCTCAATTGGCAGATTATGAATATAGCCCCTTTTCAGTGTAACAACATGAAAATGCTTCGAATCTACAAATTCTGGCTCTACATCGAATAAGTACTGTGATATTCCAGTCCAAACATTAACTGGAGCAAGTGCCACGTTATCGTGGTAGAAATAAGAAGATCCAATAGCATCTTCTGGAAGTGTTCTTTGAGTTATCTGATCTGGTTTGGTATGAACCCCAAAACCAATCATTAAATTTGAAAGATGAATTTGCTCATAGTAGAAATAAGGAGACCCAATAGCATCTTCTGGAAGTATTCTTTGAGTTATCTAATCTGATTTGGTAGGAACCCCAAAACCAATCATTGGAATTGAAAGATGAACTGCATGATCGTCTTCATTAAGAAGCTTCTTTTCAAGCTTCCTCTGCTTCTTCCTTTTCAAAAATCATAGCCCAAGTTTTGCCTTTGCTTGTAATTGGGATCATTGCATAATGTCTTCCTATCTTCTACCATAAGAAGTGCGTCAGCAGCCTTAGCCATTTGAGCAACACATATAAAATCTATCAACTCTGTAATTGATGAATTCGAACCACATCTCTCCATGGCTATTGAAGCCTCAACCTATGAATATCCTGTTTTTGTCAAGTATAACCGTTTATTCTCCTCATCAGAATCAGAATTCAAGATTTCCTCGGTATTAGAAGAACTATCAATATCTGTGAAATCATCCTGAAAGATCGCTTCATAATCAGATGAGTTGTTATCAGAATCAACATGTTACATGTGTGTGGATTTTTGATGAGCTGTACCACTGTATATGTAGTCTTGCTATTGCATCAGATTACTGTTCGCATAAATTGGTTTTTCTCCCATAGAAAAGTATAATTCAGAGATGGCCTTCACTGAAAGATGATAAGCCACTGTGTCAGCCTGGAACGGATTATCAAGCTATTTATATTGCTCTGTCTGACTAAATCCCTCCAGATACAGAAAATAGTCACCTCATTTAGAAGACACATATCTCAGACGTTTCTGTCAGAATGATTGAGTACTTCTTAAGTTTGTGACAATATGAAAAGAATTCTTCCAGTTACCATACAACACTGCTGTTTAGTGACACCAGAATGAGAGTATTCAAGATAAACAGATTTGGAGCACGAATAAAGCCACAAGTATCCACCACAGTGCATTGTCAAAATTGAACCTTGTGGGGATCATAACATTTCAGTCAAATAGACATTGAAAGTGAATCAGACAGATCTAGAGGGAAATCTTGAGGGCCCATTTTCAACCAGGAACAGAATATTGGGGCATTTTGAAGGCTCACAACAATATGACTATTTGGGCATTCTTGGAGGCTCATCTCAACAAGAAGTAATGTTGAGCACACTGTTAACATCTGTATCAGCAAATGTTGGGGCATTTTAAAGGTTCTTCAGACAGATCCATGTGGGGCATTTTGAAGGCTCAGATTAACAAGAAGCAAATATCGAGGCATGCTGAAAGCCCATTTCAATCAGAATTAGGACTATTGATGCATTTTTGAACGATCGTATCAGCAAATGCTGGGGTATGCTGAAGGCCCACATCATCATGTGTTAAAAATCATTGACTTGAGCAGATATTTCCAATGAGACAGAAAAATATGAAGAATGAAAATGGTGAAACAATAACAGTCAATCTGACTACACATAATTACTTCGTTCATCAGGCAGTTGCATTAGGGTCCTGTTGTTGAACAAATATTTATTCAGCAAGCATGGTTTCAAATACCCAATGTTCTTAAACCATGTATCACATGACAGTGTGTTCTTTGATAAGCTACATCATGGTTGCATGAATAAAGATGGTCCCTTTGTAGACCATTCGATCCAAAGATCAGTTCCTCGAGACCTCGAAATCTAAATTTGGCCTTTTATGTGTCGGTGATAATTGAAAATATTTCTTTGAGATTCCTGTCAGTTAGTTTCAACCATACTGTTGAGGTTACGAAGCTGTTTTTCACATCAGTTTTGTTTACTTGATGACATTGAAGAGAGAAGCTCATGTATATTGCTCTTTCCCGATGTTACTGGGTTATCATTGCCAGCTAGACTAAACCGAGTTTTCATCTATTTGGTTTATCATGTGCGTTTCATCCCCAGCATCAAGAATTCTACAGATATCTTTCCATACATGGCTCTTATAGTGGGTGTGTTTCTAATTCCTACAACGCTCATTACAGAAGAAAACATGATCAATATCACACTTACCCTTGCCTGAGATAATATCAAGATCAATTGGTATCTCTTATTCAATTCATCACTAGCATATCTTGAGAATTTGATCAACTTTTTGGTCACACCAGCATCTCATTTGTATTCCTATTAATTTTTGTTCTCAAGTGGTCTTGTGACTCCATTCAAAAGCTTTGAACACTAGGCAAAGAGCTTCAATGATTGAGAACATCTGAGCAGAAACCACAGGAAAGGATGAATGTGTTGTCAAATGTTTTACGAACATCTGAGCAGAAGCCACAAGAAAGGATGAATGCGCTGTCAAATGTTTTACGAACCTGCTATTCTGATGCTGAACCAATGTTGCGATCATATGGTTTCCATTTATTGATCAAAGATGAAGTCTGTCTTCTTCAACCCCAAGATTAGAAGTGAGATATAATGAAGATTTCTTTCCACAGAAGGGAAACAGAAATTTTAACAACAAGAAACTAGTGGAGCCAACTATGGTTGAACGACATGTTGTTGTTAAGCATCTCGATATGATATGGTCCAAGTTGCCGTATTCAAGATCTGATTATATATTGATACATGAAAGGAATTGGGATAAATCTTCCTTGTGATATGTTTCAAGAGTCAAATCAGAACAGACTCTACTCTCCTAATTAATCCCTGCTAAGTCAGGCTTATCTACATCTACACTCTTCAAAGATGATAGATTCCCTTTTTAATGATGACAGATTCTCTTTTCAAAGATGAAAGCTTTATCGGATTTCTGCACAACTCCAAGCAAAGAAAGTTGGTTTTATCCAAGACAAAATGGAGCATCAAGTTCATAGTTCTGACTACGACAAGAGTTCCACAAATGAAACAATTCTTCTTAGACTTTCATGAAGCAAAGAAGACATAAAGATACAAGTTGATCAGATGGTTCTTCAGAAATGCAAGCTTGATAGCATAAGTTACTACACTGATATCCAGAGGTGACCCTGGCCATAAATGATGAAGTGGAGGAAAACGAGTTCACCATTTTGAAGTCAAATGAAGATTACATCAACATTCATGCATCATATTTAGACATTTGCAAAATATGAGCATTTTCATTCATTTTATCCATGTTGAATATTTGACAGGAATTTCAAAGATTTTAGCAAAGTTCAAATCCATCATTCAATGGATCAACATTTCTGGAAGAGTTCATAATGAGAAGAACTCAACTGAAGAAGGAAGAAGAAGTTCATAATGAGAAGAACTTGTTTAACTTTTCGCTTGAATTCATCATTCGATGGATCAGCATTACCAGGTCGAGTTCATAATGAGAAGAACTCATCTGAAGAAGGAAGAAGAAGTTCATAATAAGAAGAACTTGTTCAACTTTTCGCTTGAATTCATCATTCGATGGATCAGCATTACCAGGTCGAGTTCATAATGAGAAGAACTCATCTGAAGAAGGAAGAAGAAGTTCATAAAGAGAAGAACTTGTTCAACTTTTCGCTTGAATTCATCATTCGATGGATCAACATTGCCAGGTCGAGTTCATAATGAGAAGAACTCATTTGAAGAAGGAAGAAGAAGTTCATAATGAGAAGAATTTGTTCAACTTTTCGTTTGAATTTATCATTCGATGGATCAGCATTGCCAGGGCGAGTTCATAATGAGAAGAACTCATCTGAAGAAAGAAGAAGAACTTGTTCAACTTTTTGCTCGAATTCATCACTCGATGGATCAACTTTTCCAGAGAGAGTTCATAATGAGAAGAACTCATCTGAAGAAGGAAGAAGAAGTTCATAATGAGAAGAACTTGTTCAATCTTTTGCATGATTCTATCACAGAAGGAGATAGATCAACATCAACATTTCCAGATTACATCACAGAAGGATATGAATTATCATCCCCAGTGAAAGAGTTCATAATGAGAAGAACTTGTTAACTTTTTGCTAAATTATATTACAAAAGGAGACAAATTATCATCCCCAGTGGAAAAGTTCATAATGAGAAGAACTAATCCCAAAGAAGATTTTGTTCAACATTACCATCATAATCAAATGAAGTCAAATGAAAAAAACTTATTGTCTTTTCGTCTTTTCCCTATTCTTGTTAACACAAGAATGAGCAAAGAGGGGCAGCTGAAGACACTAGTTTTTTACATTTGGTTTTTTATTTTTATTACTATTATTATTATTTTTATTATTAATATTATTATTATTATAAAACCCAAGGCCCAACTCTGGCCCGATTACAACCAGGCCCGATCAGAAATGGCCAAAACAGAACCCTAAACCCAATTAGGGTTTGTATTATCACTCCCAGCCGCCATTGCTCACCACCGTTGGATCTGTCCTTGATCCAACGGTCCCCAGAGACTCCATCAAGAAACCCTAGGGTTATGATAACCCTAGGGACAACGCGACGGCGCCCCTGAAGCCAACCAACCCCAGCCGACACCTTCAATGCCAGGTGACCCAACCAGCAGCTGGCGACGCCTTGCTGCCTTGACACCACCTCACCAGAATGCTCCAAAAGCATTCCGAGGTCATACACGTCGCTGCTCTAGAGGTGAGTCACCACTGGAAGTTCGGTGACTCACCAAAACCCCTCTTTGGGACCGGTCCGAAAAGGACACCGGAGTGGCTATCAAGCCTCGGTTCACCTGCAAACAAAAAACGAGGGGAGGAAGAACCGGAGATAGCCAAAACAGGGAGGCAACCAACAGCCACAGAGCAACCAAACGGAGAGCAAAGATACAAAAAAAAAATAGAGACCAACTCACAACAACCATCAATCAAATCGAGAAGAGAAGGAAGAGTTTACCTTACTGGAGAACCCCAAACGTCACCTGAGAACCAAAAATACCGAAGGTATTTTCCTTAGATCTAGGAAAATCCATAACTTTTTAGGATAAAAGAAGGGTGAAATCGGGTTTAGGGTACTTGGATCTAGGGTTTGGGAAATTTTGGTGTTTTCCGACCACCGGAAACGGTGGCCGGCGGTGGGGATTACGGCAGCAGACGGCTGCCGGCCGATGACCGGCTTTCCTCAGCTAGAGAGAAGCGAGAGAGAATTCTCTTCTCTCTCAGTTAGAGAGAGAAGAGAAAGAAGAGAAATGAAACGCTGGCCCTTCGGGCCAGCTGGAAGGGGAGTATATACCCCTTCCTAAACGACACGTTTTGGGGAGGGGTATATCTGTAATTTTGCTTTCGGATAAACTATTCCCGCAGCTACTGTAACTTTAAAAAGTTTCAATTTGATCCTTATAGCATGTTTTTATATATTATAATTTGATCTAGTAATTTTATTTCATTTTATTTTAGTCCTTTACATAATATAATATATATATATTTAGGATAAATACCTAATTTAGTCCCTTATAGTTTAGTAATTATCATTTTAACCCGAATTAATTAAATAAGGCTAAATTAAATTATTAGCACTTAGATCTTTTTATTATTCGAGTTAGAGTCTTTAATTTTAATAATTATAATTTTAATCACTTATTAATAATTAGGGTTAATTACATCATTAGTAATTATATTTTTATAATACTATAAATAAGGGCTATAAATTTTAATATTTTATATTTTAATCCTATTATTTTAATTTTATATGTTTTAGTCACTAATGTTAATTATAAGTCTTATTGCTTGCTTTTTTATACTTATTTTAAAATTTATTTATCTTACTCATTATTTATATTTTAATTTTATATGTTTAAATTATTATTTTCATTATTATTATATTAAAATAAATTATTTTAAAAAAATATTTTTAATTATTTATTTTATTTTTTTTAATATCGAAGAAAAGAGCTGTCTTAAAGCACCTATAAGTCCTTTTATGATATTTCTAAATAAATAAATATTTTATTTATACATATTAATATATTTTCTTTAAATTATTTGAAATAACATAATTATGAATTAAATATATCTTTGAATTTTTAAATTTCCAATAATAGAGACAATTTATAATTAAAAAGTATCAATTTTGGGCGTTATAGGGGTGCTAATCCTTCCCTAAACGTAACCGACCACGAATCCCTTTTTATTTCTAAAAAAGAATGAATTTTTGGTTATACGCAGATCAATTTATCTTTTAACTGATGTTTTCTTAAAAACTCTTTTAAAAGATAATTTTTAGGTATTCGACCTACCTGACCCAAAAGGCCGATGGCGACTCCCAAAACATTTTAAAACTATTTATTCATATCACTTTTCCCGCCGAAGTAAAAAATTCGTGCTCGGACGAAAACCGGTTACGACAGATTTAATTAATTTGAAATAATAAAATCTCCAATATGATTAGGGTAACTTGGATATAAGAGGATTATTAAATTCCAATTAATTAAATATATATTTAATTAATTTGAAATAATAAAACCCTAATATGATTAGGGTAACTTGGCTATAAAAGGGTGTGTTAGGTAGCAGCCGTTTTTGCAACAAACACACAAACCCTTCAGCCATTTTCTCTTAAAACAGTTTTGGGGAAAACAAATATTGCTCTCAATCGGGTGAACTGAGTAGAGGCCGAGACGTGATTTCGTGGAGGCTTTCGATTCGGATTGATCTACACCACCGTATTCACTACTGTTCTTGTTGTTTTCAAGGAACCCACTGTTAGTATTCGCATCTCTTCCTCCCGATTTCGGTTTTTCATACTTGGATCGCTGGGGAGACCGTCGAGTTTTGTTTTCGCTGCGCCATGGGGTGCGCCGAGGTCCCAACAATTTGGCCATGGAAACTGAAATCACGAGTATTGCAGTGGAGGGGAAGGAGATGGGAGGGGGATGCATGTAGGTTGTTGTTGTTGTTTTCTTAATTTTTTAAATACTATTTTTATTTTTAAGAAAAATAAAAAATTCAAAATTTTAAGATTGTGACATGTGTCACTTAACGAGGTTTTATAACGGCCGTTACGGACAAGGTACCTAAAGTGATAACATTTGCAACATTAGGCACCTAGATGAGTCAAAAAATAGTTTAGGTACCTATTCGTAAAAAACGATATAGTTTGGACACTTATTTTGGTATTAAGCGTATTTTTTTAAAATAAATAAATAAATAAACACTTCCCCTCGCCATCCATATTCCTTACATCCCCTTACCTTTAACGATAATGAAGGATCACCAGCGACTGAGTTTTATTCGATACAGGGAGAAGAACTCAATGGTGGTCTCTATGTAACGTACAACTTGATGTAGTCATCAGAATCGTTGGAAAACAGCAAAGGAAAACTTAGAAATACTAGTGACCTTTTGCAGTGCTTTTCATGACGATCGTCATTGTTTCATGGTGGGTGGAGGACTGACTTTTGGTTGCGGTGGCGAGATGGTTCTGATGGTCTTAACGGTGATAGTCATGGACTGACGGTGGGCAATCGACGGTGAAATTGTAGGCTTTTTTAATTTTTTTTATTATAATATATTTTTTTTAAATTTTATATGCATGAGACGTGATATTGCTCAAATTTGACGATCCTAAAGGTCCAGACACCTAAAAGTGTATCGTTAGAAATGTTAGACACCTATTTTTAGCAAAAATTCTTTAGGCTCCAAAAGTCATTTTGAGGTATAGTTTAGACACCTAAACGTGTATTAAGGCTTAAAAAAATTTAGCAGTAGGCACCTAAAAGTTTAATGGAGAAAATGTTAGACACCTATTTTTAACGAAAATTCTTTAGGCACCAAAAGTCAATTTGAGATATAGTTTAGATACCTAAAAGTGTATTAAGTGTAATACCCCAAACCCCAGGTTAGTAGTTTGAATTGACCCGAAACCTTTAATTCGAGCCCAGAAACACCCATTAGATTTGTTGGATACATATTAAGTAAGAATTGGGCTTGGTTTGGCCCAAGTGTTGGACTTTTGGGATAAGTTTATTAAAAAGTAAAAAGGAAGAAGACCTAAAGTGTGATTTTCCCTTTTCAAATCAAGAACTAAAACCCTCTTATTTTCTAAGTTAATAGCGTGAACTACTCATATTTCCTCACTAAACACCTTTCTTCATCTCTCCCATTTCTCTTTTTATTTTTCTTCTCATTCAAGTGAAGCTTTAAGGAGTTCATCATTTGGCTGAATTTATTTAAGGTAAGGAAATCACTCTCTATTTCAAGAGCTTCATTTCAAGCCCCATATGTCAAGTTTTAAGATTTAAACCAAAAATAGGTTTTAGTGAGGGTTTATGAAATTAAGGATTCTAGCTTGTGTTTGGGGGTAGGATGAATTTCAAGAAATGTTTTTAAGTTCTCAATAGTCTCATAAATAAGTTAGTAACATATTTTCTCATGCATTAGTGAAAGAAGTTGGAGAAGGGTCTAAGATAAGGGTATAGAGAAGTTGACCCTTGGGTGATTTTGGGGAGTTTTCATCGACTAAAAGAGTAAGGTAACACCCTTCTAACCTTCCTATACCATTTATAAGCCTCACCATGCATTTATGTAGCTTGCATTAGCTTTTTAAGGATTAAGAGCATGTTCATGGTAAATCTCATATTTATGTGTTTTATTGTTATATGATGCCTCTTTATTACCCTAATAAATTCAAATAAGACTTTAATAATGTTTGGGGACCTCCTTAGGGCATTTAGAATGGTTTTGAAAGGTTAAAGATGCCCAAATAGGGCATTTTCAGGTACCAATATCGATATTGTATGTTTCAATATCGATACTGTTCTTATACTGAGCAAAAAATATATACATTTTTAGGTGGAAGTATCGATACTCATGTATGGAGTATTGACACTCTAGGTTCAGTCTCGATACCTGGAGGAGAGATTTTGATACTGATTTTCCATAATACAATTTTGGTGTTGATACTCATAGGAGTATCGATACCAAGGATTGAGTACCAATACTCCTTATAGGGGTATCGATACTACCCCTTTTCTCAAGATTGTTTTAAGCTGTTGGTATCGATACTTCTATGGGTTATCGATACTCTTGTGTCAGTATCCATACTGATAAGTCAGTATCGATGCCACTTCATGTGAAAAGATAAGAAATTCAGGGAATTTAGAAATATGATTGAGGGATCCAAACCACTCTTTACTCATTCAATAAGATATCAAGTGAGAGTAATATTAATAAAGTTAATTTCACTTAGAAACCCTATACTCCAAGGAATTATAAGACTTGCCTTGTATGGTGTTTGAGAAACGAATCGAACACCTGAATCATTTTAGAATAAGAGAACGTTTGTATGTTAAGATATGGCCAACCCTAAGATATTGCATTAGGCACATCCTTGATAACTGGGCTTAGATGCCCTAAGGCTTGATAGAGCAAGTTAGCGGGTGACACAATCTAATGTAGAATTCCAGATTTCCACCGTAGGTAGGATAGATGGGTGCATTATCTCTGAGATGTAGCCTCTTAGTCGCACCATGATGCCTACCTATGTATGTATGTTGGGTTAGATTATTCATATGCTAACAAATATGCTTTAAGTATGTTTTAAGTATGTATATTAGAGTATGCATGTATTGTAATTTGGTTATTAGTTTGGCACTAAGCTTGTGAGCTCAACGTTCATAATTTGTTTTCGTACACAGGTTAGATATAGAAGCTTTTGAAGGAGCCTTTGCCTAGACCATTTAGCATCAGTTGCCAACTTTTGAGTACATCTCGGCTTATGTAATAGTGGACATGTATTGTAAATGAATCTATGTATTTCGAGTCAAACTTATATGTAAATTATTTTGTAAACTTTAATTTCAAGTTATTTTTTCGGGCTCCCGATTTGTAAACATGTATTATGAATTTATGTGATTATGATTGTCAAAATATGGATTTATGCAAATGAATGTGTTGCTTTTAAACGAAAAATTTTGGTCGACTACTTCGATAGTCCATGTGACATCATGGTTCGTCGATCTTCGGATCGTACTGGATTAGGACGTTACATTAAGCCTTTTTAAAAAATATTTTTAAATAATATTATATTTTTAAAAAAATAAAAAATATAAACATGACACGTCACTTAACGATTTTTTTAACGGTAAGTACCTAAAAGTGTGACAGAGATAACATTGGACAGTTATTTTTAACAAAATTTTCTTTAAGCACTAAATCAATTTTAAATATATTATTGACATTTATTTTTGTATTAAGTGTAAATTATGATTCTATTCCCCTCCCCCTCCCCAAAATTTTCTCTACCCCACCACTTCTTCTCCTCTCCTCCCTTTCACTCTTCAATCTCGTGGTGCTTCTTTCACTATCGAAGAAGCCGCCACCATAATTCTCCGCCATTTGTTCGAACAAAGGCGACGAAGGTTAAGAGGCTTAATCTTTTTGCCGTCGAAAATCTCGTCAGCCGACAATGAAACCGAAATTAAACTCGAAATCATCACCATCGTTGCTTTGATCCCTGCCATCAAAGCCTTTTCTTTTTGGGGTCTGCTTCGAATCCCACTCGAAAGAGACTGTCGACGAAGAACCGACTACGTGAGAGACGTCGTTGAGATCACCATATGAGCAGAAAGAGAATGAGTATCCTTTAATCCATAGGGAGCTCCATTTGAAGAAAAGTTGTCATTTTCAATTGGAAAAAGAATTCCAAATCAGAAGAGGAAGACAAGCCTTCCTGGTGTATTTTAATTTGCCGAGCAGTTTGTTTTCCTATTTGATTTTCTTATAGACATTCAATCAACGATAATTAGAGAATGTCGCCAGAGCTTTGAGGGCTTGAAAATGAGTTGTCGAAGTTGGTATCTGCCGTAGGGAGCGGAGCCACCACTTTGGCCTTCATTGGATTCTTCAAGTGCCTCCAAAGAAAAGGGCTGTTGGGAAAGGATTTTAAAGGATTGTGGTGTTTTTATAATTTTAAAAAATCTAGGGGTTTTCTAAAAAATTAATTTTTTTAAAAAATTTAAATAAAATTTTTAAATCTATCACATGTTGTATTTTGAATGGTTGACGATTTTTTTTAACATCTATTATGATTAAGATACTTAAAATGATAATATTAACAATATTAAACACCAATATTAATAAAAAAAGTTTAACAACTAAACAGAAAAAGAGATTTTAAATAATGTTTTGGGTAAATTATACATTTAGTATCTAAACTATTAGTTTTGACTCGTTTAATACTTAAACTTTTAATTTTTTTTAAAAAGCATATCTAACGTTTAGTTTTTGTTTCATTCTAGTATCCCTAGTAAAAACTTAACGCGTTTAATACCTAAACTATCAATTTTGGTTCGTTTTAATACCTAAACTTTCAGGTTTAAATTTTGAACATGTTCTAAAATGAAACAAAAACTAAACTTTAGATATGATTTTAAAAAATTGAAAATTTAAGTATTAAAACGAATCAAAACTGATAGTTTAGGCACTAAATGTATAATTTACCCTAGTTTTTTTTACATTAAGCTATTTTAAAATGATAAGATTATGGTATCACAAACATCCAACATTACAAGTAGCCATCATTGTAGGCAGGGACAGAGCCATACTTTGGTGAGGGTGAGCACTGCCATTCAAATTTTCTTTGTTTATTTATTTATTTATTTATTTTACATACGGTGTTTATTCTAAAATTTTATTTATTTTCGTTTCATTTAAAAATTTTATGTTGTAAATATATGTATCCACCCTAAAAAATATTTCTAAATCGACCACTCGTAGATATTGTTTCGCACTACATTTCGTTACAATAGGATTTTGTATCAATTTGATAGTCAATATATAAGATAATGAAGGACGAATTCAAATTAATCACTTCATTGTCAAACAAATATGCTAGACAATAAACAAGTGTGTAGAACCCATAATGATTTTAGGTCACCAATAATTGAGTATTATATATATAATAGTGGTGCATTCAAAAATACTTTTGAAGAGTTGATAAATATGAATTAATAACACAAAAAAGTCTAAATTATGTGGACACAATAAAATTTTAAAGTGATATTATCACTACAACAAAAAACTAATTAAAAAATTTCAAATATCAGGATAAACATGTTTCCACCTTAAATTATATAAAGCTCCGCCACTGTTATAATCCTTTTAGCAAGAATTATCGCGGGACATCGAATACAACAACAGGAATATAAAAGGAGGATGCCCCTTATATTTAAATGGAGATCCCTCCTACTTATCTCTCTTCTAGATATTTGTATATTTTTGCTACTTGATCAAATTACATGGTAACTAAGCCCTTATTCACTTGACTAAGCCCTTATTCACTTACTTTCTCGTCCCTTTTTATAACAATTATAACTAGTAATTTATTTTCTTCATTTCCAGTTAATTTTCAATTCTCAAGTCATCAAGGTATGATTTTCCCTCGAGCTTACGTTTAAACAGCCCCTTTAAGTAGTCGGATACGACCAATGTTTTGAATTGAGGTGGAGTCTGAGAAGTAATCAGGCTTTGAGCAGGTCCCATTTGTGCTTCCAGTCTGGGGCAGAGAAATGTGGCGACGGATAGCCTCTCTTTGTCCGAGTTGACCACCGCTCGATGCTCAATGCTTGGGTATGTTCCATTCGTTATTATCTGCAAATATCAAAATCAATTCCTTAAACATCGACATCTTCGGGTTTAAGCTTTAGGGTCTTAGATAATAAAACAAAAGCTTACTTCCATGATATCGCCAACGTTAACAACTAAAGCATCGGGTAAGGGTTTGATGAGAATCCAAGCTCCATCTTTCTTGATTTGAAGACCTTCCGTTTCATTAATCTGAAGCAAAATGGTGATGCCGACACCATCGGTGTGAGGGGTGAGCCCTATGGCAAGTTCTGGTTGTGGGCATGGGGGATAATAGTTTATCCTAAATGTTTGGTATCCTCCTTTGAAAATTTTCATATCTTCAGGATCCATCCTCAGTGCTTTTGCTTGGAAACCAAGTATTTTTAAAGCCAAATTATTCACTTCTACCGAATATGCTTCAATGTCATCTCTGCAACCGAAACATATAGTATACATATACATACATATGAATAGAGTTGCCAGAAAGAGGCGAGGTTTTGAAAGAGGTGAGGTTAGATAATAAAACTAACCTGAAAGGGAGAGGAAGGTTTTGAAAGAGGTGAGGTTTTCTGAGATGGGTTGGCAGGGAAGCGATGAAGAATATGTCTCCCCAATCGAGCTTTTGTTCTTCAGACACAACAAAAGCTTGTCCGAATCCCTCAAGCTCCCCCGGACGTTGCCAAAGCTTCCTCTTTTCTTCCATCGGCAGCTTGAACAATCCTTCGATCCCTTTCTTCACTTTCTCCACCAACGAACTGCTCACCCCATGATTCCTCAGCTAAGGTTCATCCATGGTGACGAACGGTTAATTACCTTGAGCTTTATAAATAGATGGTTTTCAGTTTTCACACAAACATTTATAAAGTATACCTGGAAGAAACCCCAGTGTTTGCAAGCATGGTGCAACTTTTCTAGTTCGACATCCATTGAATCTCCAGAGAGCAGCTTTTGCAGGTCGATGACCGGGACTTGCTGTGGCATCGACGGTGTTTCAATGGGGTCTTGATCGGGACGCTGATAGCGTCGTGGGATTTGGTTGAGGGCTCCTTCTGCCACCTCTTGAACGCATGGGACCAGGATAGAGCTACCTAGATTCACTTGTTCTTCTTCCATTGGTAACCTCTTCAAAGAAAAAAAAAGTTTCTGAAAAAATGAGTCTGTCTCTGCCGGGTAGAAGGTGGGTGGAGCTGCCGCATATATAGTCAACTCGCAAGTACCTTCCCCCACTTTGCAGTCTAGAAGAAAAGCCTCGTTAACCGTGGAAAATGAGTGATTATTATTGTCAAAGAAAAAAATGTTAAACAAGAAACAAGTGTAAAACGGGCAATTTTCCCTATATATCACCGTTAAATAGTATAATTATCGATCAGGTACCGTTCAGATTATATTTTCGATCTAATACTCTTTGCAAAAGATGCGGCTTCTGTAATGCGTGTTACGTTGATTTGGTGTCACGTGGGGTAAGACGCGCCCCTGCAACGCGCCTTACGTTGACATGTGTAAAGCGCGACCCCGAAGCGCTCCTTAGGCCACCTAGGAATATAGCGCAGGATAAGGGCCACACTTTACCTTTAACACAATTATATTAGGCGCAGAACAGGAGCTGCGCCTTAGCTTTATCTGATATAATTATGTAAGACGCGGTGCAAGTACCGTGTTTTGTAGCTTTTCTCAACTATAAATACCCTTCCCCCGGGGTAACTCCTCACATCTCCTCTCGATTAGAAAAAAATTAATACAACAATCCGACAATCTTCTCATATTTGATTCAGAAGTTCGTGCGATTTTTCGTTATAAGGTAATTTTGTGATAAATTTTTTTATTATACTTATTGTTTATTATGATTATTTGAAAAAATATTATACTAATTATTGTCAATTAATTTCTGTGTTTGTAAAATTAGAAAGTGGGAATATACTTCGAAATAGTTTTGCGGTACAAATAATAATATAAAATTATATTATTTAAATTATTTACTTTTATGTGTAACAATTTTATTCTGTTATATTTTCGTTCATATATTATTTATTTAATCAACATTGTTTCAGCTATTTTTTTGCAGATATAATATTGTCGCACTTTTAAACTCAAAGAATGGCCCGACTTTCAGCTATTTTTTATTATGATGGTGAAATTCGTGAAGATGAAACCGGCGTTGTTTTCGTATCAAATGAGCGTGTTAAAATATCATTGAAGAGAAACATAACTCTTGAGGAGCTGATAACGAAGATTTCGATGAATATTCATGTTGGAAGTAGTAGAAGAATGTCGTCGTTGCAGTACAGATCGATATTGAGATGTATGCAAATTTTATTCAAGTGTGTGCTGTTCGGGGTCAATCATTAAGCTCCCACTATGGGCTGGCTGAACAAGTTGATAGCCCGACGACAGTAATGTATAATGATTTTAATGGGAAGACATTCATCCGCAACTCCTTACGATATGTACCGAGGTGGGTCGACGAACAATCCGTATGGCAACATCGCGTCCAGTTTAAGGGGAAGGCATTCATCTGCAAATCCGTTTGACCTTAATATGGAGATGCCATCGATGCAACAATCTGTGCAATTTCCATTTGACATGATGGCTTCAAGCTCCATGGGGAGGCATTCGACTGCGAGCTTTTTCGATCTGAATGTCGATATGCCTTCCAGTTCAAGGGGAAGGCGTGCAAGTAGTAGGTTCTTCGACCTAAATGTGGAGAGCATGGAAGAACCATCATCTCCACCAGAAGAACCGCTTCGTGAGCTTGGTACGGATGGTGCTGAGACTGGACTATTCATTCACCCAGAATAACCGCAATTCAACTCCGATGATGATGATGATGTGGATGAAGTTCCAGCAAATGTGGCACAAACTAACCCTCCAGCACACATGTATGAAGCTGATTATGGTGCAATGTATGGGCCAGAATTTTCGGATATGCCTCATCTCGGTGACTATGGATATTAATCATCAATAAATAATGGTGATTTATATTTAGGCATGGAGTTTTCAAGCAAAGAAGAAGCGATGATGGCTATAAAAAATTACAATATCCGTAATTCTGTTCAATCGAGAGTTGACCGCTCCACGACAGAAAAATATGTATGCTACTGTGCCCGACGCGAAAACGGATGCAATTGGATGGTTCGTGTATCGAATAGGAAGAGGAAAAACAACAGATGGGAACTAACAGTATACAACGGTCCTTACACATGTGGTGTTGGAGGGGTGAACCAAGATCATCCCAACTTGGACTTTGAAGTGATATGTCAAGCCATCATGCCCATGGTAAAAGCAAGCTCTCATATAGCTGTTGCTGTGTTGATTTCAGCTATACAATCGCAGTATGGGTAACTGTCTCCTATAAAAAAGCTTGGTTGGCAAAACAAAATGCCATTGTCTAACTTCATGGCGAATGAGATTCATCTTACAACGAACTTCCAGGCTGGTTTAGGTTGGTACGGAGGTTGAATCCTAGGACAATTGTGGACTTCGAAACATCCTATGCATAACATAATGATCGAGTTCTCCGCGATCGATGCCAATTCTACCGGGTTTTTTGGACTTACCCACAGTGCGTTAATGCTGTCAAATACTGCAAGCCTATGGTCCAAATCGACGGGACTTTCTTGTATGAAAAATACAAGCAAGTTTTATTATTGGCAGTTGTCCAAGATGGCAATCGCAACATTCTTCCAGTTGAGAAGATACAAATTCTTGGGTTTTTTTCCTCTGAAATTTACGTGCACATATTATCACGTGTAGACACGCATTTTCGTCCGATTTTTGTTAGATGACATTTATATGTTGATGTATTATGATTTATGGTATACAATATATATGTATTATATTATATGATATATCTACGTTATGCACGTTAATTACATATATGTTAACTTATTTTTTTTTATTCTTTCTCATTCATTTACAGGTCAGGTCCAACGAATACAAGCCTACCAACTGAAGTCTAACAACATTTGAGAGGCACCAAACCCTAAGCCAAACGTTTAGCTGCTGCCTCCATATCAACTTCCCATGTGAGCAGTAATGGTGGTCCCAATAGCTCCATAGCCTCGGCGCGCATACGGTGGTGTCCTAAATTCCTCAGTCAACTACCCATTTTTCTCAGAGCAGTCATACACCAACAGTAACAACCTGAGAAATCCGGCCATAACAAGTCAAGAAAACTGAAAATATATTAGCATTCTAGTTATAATGGGAAGCTCTAAAAATAGACTCCATAAGTACTATAAATACGTGCAAAAATCAGGGGAGGAGGAAAAAAGGCGATGGCAGCAGTTAATTGTTCCTTGTCTTCGTCATGCTTCACTCTTCAATCTAAGCTCAAAACCCTTTCACTCAAAAGCAATATGAACTCTTCAACTAATGCTTTGCATCGAAATCTCAGTGCTTTTAAGACTCCCAGTTTCTCCAATAACCTCTCTCACGATATCTTCTCCAAAGGGAACCTTCTCAAAAAAAAAACCCTAGAAGCTTGATAGTAGCGTAAGATGGCATCGACTTTCACAGCCATGTCTTCAGTTGGCTCATTCATTGCACCTAATGGTCTGGTCATGGACAAGAAGCTTCCATCTTCTTCAAACAGATTGTCATCTTTTGCTTCCATTTCCTCGTCCTCCTTTGGTAGTAGACGAAATGTTGTTCTTAGAAGGTCTCGTCTGCCCAAGATTTGTGCAGCAAAAGAGCTGCATTTCAACAAGGATGGATCAGCTATAAAGAAACTGCAAACTGGCGTAAACAAGCTTGTTGATTTGGTTGGAGTCACACTTGGACCAAAACCCAAACGCCTTGTTACTACCTGTATGCGTGTTGAAAACTAGTAGGGAAGGAAAATATAAAAATATGCTTTTAGACTTGTAATAGGTTTTGAATTGATGGGTTGTCATCATTTACAAATAGCTATGGAATTTATTAGTGCCAGTGCTAAAAATTTCAAAGAGTGGTTTGCTTTCATTGGTAGGCCAATACCAAATAACTTGCCAGGTTCACGCCATTAATTTTTATTTTATTATTATTGTTTTCAAAGTGTGGTTTGCTTTCAAAGAATGGTTTGTCAACAACTTGTATGGATCATCAATTATTATTGTTTTTTATTTTATTTTTTTTCTTTCATTTATTTAACATTAATTTTTTTCCTTGTCTAACATTTTTCTGATTTTTAGGGATATTTTAATTGATCGAAGGTAAGTAATTTAAATCGAGTTTTTAAGTTTTAATTTAAATTTAAATTTACGCCATAAAGACAACTGACAAATTAATTGGTACCGAAAGGGCGGTTCAAGGGTGCTAATCCTTCGTTGACCGTAACCGACTCCTGAACCTGACACATTTCTGGTAAAACGCAGATCATGTAAGATGGTATCCGACCCACCTAAATTCATTTTAAAGTGGTCGGTGGCGACTCCAATACATTTTCCTAAGTCGAAGCCCAATTTCGGGGTCCAACCGAAAGACGGTTCCGACATCACGAGGGAAAAAATATGCGTCATTTCAGATCGCGGAGCTGGGATCAAAGCAACAATGGAGTCTTTGGGTCCAATGTGGCAACCACCCTTTGTCCAACATAGGTATTGTCTCCGACACATTGCTGCGAACTACCATGGAAGATACAAGAAGAATGATGAGCGTCAATTACTTGTGCGCATAGGTAAATGAAACTGATGTAGTTTATTTTCTTTCGATCATTTTGATCAGGTTAGTAAGTTATACATTTTTTGATCAGGTTACGAACTACTTCCTTTGAATCTTTGAATCAATGCTTCAAGATTTGCAGGCGAATAACGAGGAAGGATGCGATTACATTAGCCTCATCGATAATGAAATGTGGTCGAACGCATATGATGGTGGATATCGATATGGACACATGACGACCAACTTGGCAGAGGCAATCAATTCAACCTTAAAGGGTGCACGTCACTTACCTGTAGCAGCTTTGTTAAAGACTACATATTTTAGTTTGGGGGCGCTTTTTGCAAAGCTCGAGGGACAAACTCAAACCTGAATGCAAGGCGGTCATGTGTATCACCCTAGATTAGTTGCAGATCTATAGAAAAAAATTATTGCATCAAATGGGATGTCTGTAACAAGTTTCTCTAGAAGGCATGAAATGTTTCGTGTTACAGAGTTGCCGCGACCTCTTCAAGGGATTTAAGTTGTGTCGTTAAGAGTAAATCTAAGGGATAGAACGTGTGACTGCGGGTTTTTTAAAGCTCTGAAATATCCATGCTCTCATGTGATAGCAGCTTGCTCGCATACACGTCAAGACTATAACCATTTTTTGGATAACATATACCTACTATCTGAAGTTTTTAAGGTATACGAATTTGAGTTCCCCCCATAGGTAATGACAAAGACCCTGATGAGGTTCAAGATTGGCTTCCGATTGTACCAAATCTGAGTTTATTGAGGGAGCGTGATCATCCAAAATCCAATCGAATTCATTAGATATTTGAGAAAGATCTAGACAAGACAAAAGATGTGGGCATTGTAGAAACCCAGGACACACTAGAAAAACATGTCCACTTCTATTGTCATCAAGTAACAATTGATGAGGAAATGATGTAGTTGTTTATCAATTAATAATTATTGTACTTTAATTTACATTTACTTCAAGTTAATGTTATTCGATAACCGCTGACGAAGATTAAAAAAACGATACAATTATACGAGATTGGACGTTGGTGTTATATTAACAAATAACTGATATTAACGATACAATAAGTATTAAATAGTAAATGATAACCAAATTACAATAACTAATATTAAATGGTAATAAACAAAATAAATTAACAAAAAGTCTAACAAATTTATCAAAATAAATTAAAATAAATCCAACCATATTAACGAATTAAAGTAAGCATTAAATGATAAATAATAAAAAATTACAATAAAAAGTCCAATAAACAACTACAATAAAAAGTACTAAATACAAATATAATAAAAAAACAAAATCTATCGATGCCTGCAATGCGAATGTGTTCCGCAGGGCGGTGGCTGTTGGTCTCGAGGAGGATTTCTTCGTATCACTGGTTGTGACTCCTCGCTGTCATCATCATCACCATAATCATCGTCGTCGTCGTCGTCCTGAGCATCTAAATTTTGTTGATGAGGAGCTGATGACGATGCAGCACCTCCATAGAATGAGGACCCTGGAGGTGTATGACTGACTATCCCACCGGCCTACGAAAACTGGGAAAACTCATAAAACCTAGACATCGCTGAGTGTGAAAATTGTACAGGAGGTGTCTGTGCTGCGACCATGGGTGATGAGGCTGAACCTGCCGAATATCCAGCATATGAACCCTAAGTCAGATCTACAAACATAAAACTCTGTGAAGGTGGCGACGACGAGGTCATAAAACCAGGTGAAGGCGGCAACGGCATCTGGTAATGGAAAGGCGGTGACGACATTATATATGGCTGCGGTATGTAAGTCGTTGCGGACGGTGGCTACTGTGAAGGTCATGCTGGTGTATTTGAGGATGAACTGGAAGCACCTGTTATCCGTCCACGAGTCGGGGAACGATGGTGCTGTGTCGGTGAACGTCTCTATCGACGTCGTGGAAAGCTATCCCTCGTGTATCATCGGGAAGTAGAAACGATTTCCCGTTTCTGTTGAACCACTCATAATAATCATCACCAACCGTTAAGTCATCAACATAAATACGCTCTCTATGGGGAAGGCGCCGATGTCGATCCTCCCACAACACGACCCACTCATGATGCCTCACCAGCCAATCTGTATCGGTCTTGCCGCTTCTATCTGTGCTATGCAACTCGTCCATATTGCGACGTGCTTCCAGAATTGGTTTAAAACAACCAAATTGCCGGAGCACGCGATCAGTGGAGTGCCACTCGACGGTCACATAACATATCAAATGGATCATCACTATCCAAACATCTGATGGGCCCTAAACTCAGGTAGGATCACCGTCCTCACATCATCATTAGAATATGGAGCCCATTCACACTAAAACAATATATAAGTTTTTATCAAAATAATAATCTAATTATATAACGATAATCTAAAATCGATTTTTAAACATTAAAATTCATACATGTGTGCCAGCCTTCTGATCAATGAGCACCCTAATTTTTTCTAAATCATCAGGTAGCTCCTGATGATTTTTCATATCAGTCGACCACCTATTCACGAATTATTTTTATTATACGCTATATAAAATGATTAATATACGAAATCAGTTTTATAATTACCTCAAGAGTAGCGGAAATAAGAATGAGTTCTTCACAGCGGAAATAAGAATGAGTTCTTCACAACGGGACATAAAAAGGGCAATCGATACCATGCCCAAGACTGCAGCAAGAGGAGACATCCGCCGATAGCATTTCTCCTAAAGTTAGTGGCTCGACACAACTCCCTGTACAATAAAACCAAAACTGACGAGCCCCAACTGAGTGATCCGGTCAAACGAAAGTCGACAAGATGTCGTAACTACATACAGTGAACTTGGTTGCGCGATTTGTCCGGCATCAACAACCCTCCTATCAGTTTCAGTATGCATGCCTGTGCATACATTTTAACTTCATCATCTGACGCGTCCTCGCTCAACTCCCGAAAATTGACATCTAACCAATTTAACGGTATCCGACCACCGTTAAAACTTTCCAGGACACGTCCTAGATTATCCCGACACAAAGAATTCCAGGAATCCTACGCGATCCCCGATATCACATCTCCATCCATCGAAAGCCCCAGGTACATAGCAACATCCTCAAGTGTAATCGTGCACTCTCTGCACGGAAGATGGAATGTGTGGGTCTTCGGCCTCCACCGCTCTAGTAAGGTAGAAATAAAGTCTGGTTCTATCTTACAGTGACCATGATATCTACCTATGTAACCAAATCCAGCCTCTACTAAATACTACAAGACACGGCTAGGTATCACTAACTTAAGATTCCTAATAAATGGATCTAATACACGGTCCTTCTCCTAAAATTAAATAATTACAAAAATTAATTCTTAATCTAATAATCATGCATTAAATAAATCAACAATAATTACTAATAATTTAAATTAAATTAAAACGTTAAAATGTTACCGTATCAGCAAAGTGTTGAGATATATGATTTCCATCCAAACGAAGTAGACCGTCTTCCATTTTATATCTGTAAAAAACTTAATTAAATAAAATATTAAATAAATTAAATACTTAAATAAATTAAATACAAAATATTAAAAAATATAAAATATACTTAGACAGAGATTATAAGAGTATTTGAGAGAAGTTGAGAGAATTTGGTGTGATGAAAGTGATTGAGGATGGGGGTATTTATAGGGAGGGATTGGGGTATGAAACGTCGGGATAGATGGGTAATTATAGCTAAGGCGTGCCTCAGGGGGGGCGCCTTCCTGATGCGTGGCAGATTCTTGGGTAAGGCGCGGCCCCTGCATCGTGCTATACCTCCTTTACACACGTATACACCATGTCAGCGTAAGGCGCGCTTAAGGGGGCGTGCCTTACCCCACGTGACACCAAATCAGCGTAAAGCACGTTGTAGGGGCCGCGCCTTTCTACAACGGGTGTTAGATCGGGAAATATAGTCTGAATGGTGCCTGATCGGTAATTATACTGTTTAACGGTGATATATCGGGAAAATCGCCTGTAAAACGTGAAGATAAATAAATGACTAAATATTATATTTATTCTAAATAATAAAATATGAAATTATATTATTATTTTTAATTAATAATTAAGATTAATAAAAATAATATTATATAAGAAAATATGTATAATTTTATCTTCTTATATGATTTTTTTTTGTCAATTCTTATATGATTATTTACTTTTAGACAACTTTCATTTTTTTACTAGCTTGTCCAATATAAATAAAATTTAGACTTTCAAGAAACTTTGAAAGTACAAATTAGTTATTAATATTATTGATTTATTATAAATCGGTCATTTGTTAGTAATAATTGTTACTGGGATGTCATGATACTAACGTGACGCTGAACTGATGACCTGCCACCATTTTTTTTATTAGTTTGACTCTCAAAACTTTTGACCAACATTTAACGAAGAAATTCGAAGGAAAAAATATTCTCTTTCTTCTCCATTTTTTATCTCATGCCTTTCTACTTAAAAACCATGGTAGCTCCATCCCACCATGAATTAAATGAGTGTTACAGAGCTCACCAGTGCAACGTTAATGGCCGCAAAACACAGTTGAATTCCTGTAAGGTTCTATGTTTATTTAACCGGTTGAACTAAGTTGATATGAATTTTGGAGATTTTATTGCTGAAATCACAGTTGACAGTTGAATGGTTACAACTCACAACTTTTATCGTACCTATGTAAACAAGAATGATTATCCAAAACCTTCAATCAATTTTATATATATAAGAAAGTCTCTTAATCCAATAAGATGTAAACAATTTAATCCAAATACGAAAGGATGACATATAATTGAAAAGCATGCAATATTTGTTGGATCATAAACTTGATCCATTATGGGAGCCTAAACCCAAACTCAAACTAAATTAATGTCATTGCTTACATCAATTTAGTTAGGTGAAGAATTAGGTGAAGAGTTAGGTGAGAGTTAGGTATTTGTATATTTTAATGGTTTAAGTTATTTTATTTGTGTGGTGTAAGATTGTTCTTGAATAATATAAATACCCCTCCCCATTTTTAGTTTAAGAATCAAGAAAATTTAAGAGCTTCTAAGTGAGTGAAGAAGCAAAGTCTTTTAAGAGTAAGTTGTAGTTCTTATTTTTGAGTGAGAGTGTTCTTGTAATATTTGTTTGAGTTTCAATAAAAGTTGTTTGAGTGAGTGTTTTATTTCCAGCAAAGTGGTATCAGAGCGAGTTAGAAAGATCGAAGGTATCGACGAGAGCAATCTGATGCAACTAAAATCTTCCCAATCTGAGTTATAACGCACTGCCACGCACCGCCGGAAGACTGCTGCCAAAAAATCGAGTTGACTCACCGAGTTGAGCTGAGTCAGCCGAGTTGGAGCCCCTTGACCGAGTTGTCCAAGTCCCTCCCAAGGTTTTTTGGCGTTCCGGATTCACCCGTGTAATCAATTTTGTAAAATCTCATTATATTGAGTGATATGGCAAAAGGTATAACACTATTCTAAGTTCCGATACTCAACAACAACTAAGACAATTGGAGTATCAAAATGAAGGCACTTCTTGGATCACAAGATGTGTGGGATATCATAGAGAAAGGCTATAACGAGCATGTGGATGATGATGCTTTTGCTACTCTTACACTAGATCAAAAGACAACTTTGAAAGATTCAAGAAAGAGAGACAAGAAGGTTCTCTACCTCATCTATCAATCATTAGATAATGATGGTTTTGAAAATATTTCGAGTCCAAACTCTAGCAAGGAAGCATGCGAGAAGCTGCAAACCTCTTACAAAGGATCTAGGCAAGTGAAGAATGTTCGTTTCCAAACATTAAGAGGTGAATTCGAATCCTTACACATGAAGCATCCGAGTCTATTTTAGATTATTTCTCAAGAGTAGTAGTTGTTTCTAATCAATTAAAAAGAAATGGTGAAAAGTTAGAAGATGTTAGGATAATAGAGAAGATACCTCGTTCGTTGGATCCCAAATTTGAGCACATAGTCGTGACGATTGAAGAAACTAAAGACTTGGAAGAAATGATGATCGAGCAACTCCAAGGATCATTGCAAACATACGAAGAGAAGCATAAGAAGAAGCATGAGTTTACTGAGCAACTCCTTAGGCTACAACTCAAGGATATGCATGAAAGCCAACGCAATGATAGAAACCAACATGGCCAAGGCAAAGGTAGAGGCCATGGACGAGGTGGAAGTCAAGGTCGTGGACTAGGCTGGAATTACAACAAAAATTCCAACAACAACTATGAGAATGGAGAAAGCTCAACATGAGGCCATGGAAGAATCAATCTAAACTCAAGGCATGACAAATCTCAAGTTCGATGTTATAATTGTCAGAAGTTTGGGCATTATGCTTCAGAATGTAGAGCTCCCAACAACAAAATTGAGGGCCAACTACGTGGAGGAAAATACATATGGCAAAGAAACTCTTCTTCTAGCACAAAAGGAAACTGATGGTGGCTAAGCAAATTTCTGGTATCTTGACAGTGGTGCAAGCAATCACATGTGTGGAAGGAAAGATATGTTCGTGGAGCTAGACGAGTCAGTTAGTGGAAATGTTTCATTTGGAGATGATTCCACAATAGCAGTGAAAGGGAGAGGTAACATCCTTATCCATTTGAAAGATGAGAGACATCAATTTATTTTAAATGTCTACTATGTGCCCAATATGAAAAGTAACATCTTAAGTTTAGGGTAACTGGTTGAGAAAGGTTATGATATTCATATGAATAATTATAATCTTTCTATAAAAGATGATAAGAATAACTTTATTGCTAAAGTGCTAATGTCAAAGAATAGAATGTTCTTGATTAACATACAAAATGATGTTGCAAAGTTCCTGAAAGCTTGCTACAAAGATGCATCATGGCTTTGGCATCTTCGATTTGGGCATCTCAATTTTGGAGGTCTAGAGCTGCTATCTAAGAAGGAGATGGTGAAGGGACTACCTCGCATCAACCATCCTGACCAACATTGTGAAGGGTGTCTAGTCGGGAAACAATTCAGGAAAAGCTTTCCAAAGGAGTCAGTGACAAGAGCCAAAAAGCCACTTGAGCTCATCCATACCGATGTGTGTGGACCGATTAAGCCAAGCTCTCTCGGTAACAATAACTATTTTCTTCTCTTATTTGATGATTTTTCAAGAAATATCTGGGTATATTTCTTGAAACAGAAGTCATAAGTTTTCAAAGTCTTCAAGAAGTTCAAAGCAGCAGTGGAGAGAGAAAGCGGTAGAAAGATCAAAGCCATGGGATTTGACCGAGGTGGAGAATTTACTTCCAGGGAGTTTCAAGAGTTCTGTGAAGCAAATGGAATTCGTCAACCAATGACAGTTCCTATATCCCCCTAGCAAAATGGTGTGGCAGAAAGAAAGAACAAAACAATCCTCAACATGGCACGAAGCATGCTCAAAAGCAAGAAACTACCCAAGGAATTTTGGGCGGAAGCAGTAGCGTGTGCAGTCTACTTGTTAAACCGATCTCCAACAAGAAGTGTACGGAGAAAGACACCATAAAAGGCATGGAGTGGAAGAAAGCCTGGCATTTCCCACTTGAGAATCTTTGAAAGAATAGCCCATTTCACGTACGAGACGAGAGAAGAACGAAGCTTGATGATAAAAGCGAGAGTTTTATCTTCATCGGCTATGATGCAAATTTGAAAGGCTACAAGCTGTACAATCCAAACAATAAAAAGATTGTGATTAGTCGAGATGTGGTCTTCAATGAAGAAGGAGAATGGGATTTTAACTCTCATACAAATGACTTTAATTTCTTTCCTCAGTTTGAAGAAGATGAGCAGAAAATGAGGGAACAACTAGGTGAACCTCAACAAGAGCTTGAAACTCCACTCACTTCACCAACATCAACCACTCAAGGAGACTCATCACCTTCGTCATTGTCAAGTGGGAGTCAAAGTAAAAGAGTTGTGCAACGTACAAGAAGCCTTAGAGATCTCTATGAGGTAACTGAACGACAATATAATCTTAAATTATTTTGTCTGTTTTCCGATTGTGAACCAGTGAGCTTTCAAGAAGCAGAACAAGAAAAGAAATGGAGAGATGCGATGGACGAATAAATTAATGCCATCGAGAAGAATGACACATGGGAACTTACCTCACTTCCTAAGGGGCATAAGGTGATAGGTGTCAAATGGGTGTATAAAACAAAGCAAAACGACAAAGGAGAGATTGAAAGGCACAAGGCGAGGCTAGTTGCTAAAGGCTATAGTCAAAAGGCTGTAATTGACTATGATGAGGTATTTGCTCCTATTGCTCAATTGGAGACTATCAGACTAATCATTTCTTTGGCAGCTCAAAACAAGTGAAAGACACAACAGATGGATGTAAAGTCTACTTTTCTAAATGGAGTTCTTTAAGACGAAGTCTACATTCAGCAATGTCGTAACCGTTTTTTCGGCGGGGTCAATCGTTAATATTTTAGAAAGCAGTTTCGACTTTTAATATTAAAAATTGATGATTTGGAATTAATTTGGGTAAAACTGAAAAGAGTCGCCATCAACCTTTGGGTTAGGTAGGTTGAATACCTAAAACGTCTTTTAAAAAATCATTTTAAGAAAATCGTTTTTTAAGACAAAAGTCGGTCTGCGTTTACCAAAGATTCGATTAAAACAAGTTCGGGAGTCGGTTACGCGTGGGGAAGGATTAGCACCCCCACAACGCCCTAAATTGGTACCTAGTAGATTAATTAATGTCTTTGCAATGAAATTTACAAATTCGAATTTAATTTGATTTATGATCCCCGACAAAATAACAACATACGGATTTTACAATGTTCAAAAGTACACAAATAGATTAAATTAGAATTACCCAGTCTTTAGAAAGATAAAGAATATTCGATTATTTAAAAATATCGAGACCAGATCTTAAATAGTTATAACAACCTTTTCTCGATAAATTTAAATAGCCGAACATTTCTTTTTCTTCCATTCTCAAATTTTAAAGTGATGAATCAATTTCTTAGGTGTCAATGATGGGATACACTTTTATTTTAAAATCGTTAAAAGCGGACCTCGAATAAGTTAAGACAACCCACTTAAAACGATTTTAAATTAAAAGGGTATTACCCTTAATCTAATTATGTAATAATGTCGAGTTATGCATGGGTATATCATACGTATGAATATGTCGTCATATGAAAATCCTATATGCAAATAAATGTACATCAAAAGAATCGTGTGAAAACGTGTATTAGGCTATTTAATGGAAAGCTACAAAATACATACATACTACGATTATTTAAAAACAAAGGCTTTATTTGATCAAAAACAAACTGCCTTGAATAAATATAAGCATGCAATTACAATTAATATAATATAGAGTAAATATATATATATACATATATTAAGTCACTTAACCAAGGACTACGTGATACATTAAAAACATATACACTATTTATATATAATGCTTTTAACACATACACAAATATAAAATATGATATATATACCATACCAAATTACGTACATCATGTAACATATATAAGTATATATTTACAAATTACACAACACATACACAGTAAAAAAATCTAATATGATGACTTGAATGATCAAACGACAAATATGGCAGACCAAAGTATGAAAACTTAAATATAAACGCAATAACAAAAATGCAATAGCCTTAAAATTGCAGATTCTAATGAACAAAACTAAGATTAAATTATACGTACATAAAGGCTAAATAAAATTAGTGCATAAAGTGTAAGGGGCAAATAAATAAATACAGAAAATTTAGGGGATTAACTAAGCGAACAAAATATTAAATTAACAATAAAGGTAAGGACTAAATAAAATAAACCAAAACCCAAAGGATGAAATCTACGAACAATAGAAGCTGTAAATAAAACATGCATTCGGGACTTAATCGAAGTAAACTAAAAATTTACAAGCTAAATCAATAAACATTAAAAGGTAACAAATCAAAAGAGGGACTAAAATGGAAATACAAGAAAACTATGAAGGATTACGGAGAGCATTTGCTCCTTTAGCCTTTGAAATGGATTCCACCGAGATTGGTCTCCAGACTCCAAGTCACTTTAGGAATATAAATACATATATTTTTAACATATTTCATTCCCCAATTTCAAAATATATTTTTAACATATTTCATTCCCCATTTTCAAATTGAAATTAACGCAAACATAGTTCTTCACAGGTTCATCCCGAACCCAGAAAATAATGGTCTCCATCGTTCATCAACCACGTCTCCGTCATGGATTGATTCCGACAATCACTCGCCGGCGTCAGAGAAGGGGGAGACCAATATCAACCGAAAGATCTCCATTCCGAGCATAGATCTGGACCCCGATGGGTCTAAAACGCCTCCAACACAGATAGTGATGCTTGGAAATCCAATGACTCAAATAAGCTAGGTAAAATTCCAATTCCTATTTTATTTCCTGGTTATATTCATTTCCATATGCACACAAAACACTGAAAAATAAAGATGAGAAATACCAAAAAATGACGTATTTTGTATTGCTTCTTGAATTAAAAAAAATGAAAATAGAATCAACTCTCCTGTTTACACTGTCCTTCTTTTCCCCGTGTAAAAACCGAGCCCCCTTGTTCGAACGGATTTTCCTCTAAATTCCCCCTATTCTCTTCCAAAACTGAGCCCCCTGTTTGAATAGTTCCCTTGTTTATTTATGCTTGCTGAGCAGTGATTGTTCCACTAGTGTTTATTTAATGGAAATTAGGTTATATTGGAGTAGGTTTAGTGGAGTGAAAATAGGATGGTATTTGGTGGAGCATGGGCACTGGTTGTAATGGAATAGGGTAGTGGGTTGATGGATTTGATTTGTTTAAATAAATGCTTAATGGATTTGGTTTGTTTTGTCTTGTGAATGGGATGTGTTGGAGGATGTATGAAACATGTGAATAGAGGAGTGGGTGGAAACTTGGTGGAAACATGATATTGGTAGTGGGTAGGATATAATAAAAAATAAAAATGGTGCTTACAGCTGCCCCTCTTTGCTTATTGTTGTGAAACGGGAATGAAGCACCATTTTTCCTCTTGGTTTCTTCTTGTCACACTAGGAACCTTCACGGGGAATATCAATTATTCTCATTCTGTGAAATCATCGAGCCATTGATGCAAATGATGTCATCTTGCTTCGTTCTCTTGGCTAAGTCTTCATCTTCAGTTCTTCAAGTCGCGGGTTCTTTTGGAAATGTTGGTCCAAGGTTGAACAAGTTCTTCATTATGAATTATCTACTGACAATGTTGTTCCCTCGAGTGAGGTGTGCTGATTCAACTCCATTTGTGATAAATCGAGTATCGAAAATATTGAAAACACCATGCCTGAAGGTCTTATGGAGGGCCCGAAGGACTTACAAATCAAGAAACCCCCGAAGGCTTAGTTTTTAAATCTCACTTGAAAACATCCTGCACTGAAGGTCTTATGGATGGCCCGGAGGACTTATGCATCATGCTCGGAAGACTTACTGATGGCCCGGAGGACTTACAAATCAAGAACCCCCAAGGGTTAGTTTTTAAAATATCATTTGAAAACATCCTGCACTGAAGGTCTTATGGATGGCCCGGAGGATTTAAAAATCAAGAAACCCCCGAAGGCTCAGTTTCTTAGATCTCATTTGAAAACATCCTGCACTGAAGGTCTTATGGATGGCCCGAAGGACTTAAAAATCAAGAAACCCCAGAAGGCTCAGTTTCTTAGATCTCATTTGAAAACATCCTGCATTGAAGGTCTTATGGATGGCCCAAAGGACTTAAAAATCAAGAAACCCCCGAAGGCTCAATTTTTTAATTGTCACCAAGGAACCCCTACATATCACGATGGTTCCTTAAGCTTTTCATCAAGAAACCCCTACATATCACGATGGTTCTTCAAGTATTCATCAAGTTTGTCATCAAGGAACCCCTACATATCACGATGGTTCCTTAAGTTTTTCATCAAGAAACCCCTACAAATCACGATGGTTTCTCAAGCTTGTCATCAAGAAACCCCTACATATCACGATGGTTTCTCAAACTTGTCATCAAAAAACCCCTACATATCACGATGGTCCTTCAAGCTTTTCATCAAGAAACCCCTACATATCATGATGGTTTCTCAAGCGAGGCGTCATTGATTCAAAATGTCGTGAGTCGAGTGATAGGTCGAACAAGCTCTTCTCATTATGAACTTCTTCTCTCTCGTTGGATGAGTTCTTCTCATTATGAACTCTCCATTGGAAATGTTGATCCATCTTATTCTGTGATGGAATTGAAAGGAACAAATTCTCCTCATTATGAACTTTTCCTTTATGACGAGTTCTTCTCATTATGAACTCTTATGGAAATGTCAATCCCTCAAGCGAGGCGTCACTGATTCGAAATGCTGTGAATCGAGTGATAAGTCGAACAAGCTCTCCTCATTATGAACTTCTTCTCCCTCTTTCGGATGAGTTCTTCTCATTATGAACTCTCCATTAGAAATGTTGATCCATCTCATTCTGTGATGGAATTGAAAGGAACAAGTTCTTCTCATTATGAACTTTTCCTTTATGACGAGTTCTTCTCATTATGAACTCTTCTGGAAATGTTAATCCCTCAAACGAGGCGTCACTGATTCGAAATGCCATGAATCGAGTGATAAGTCGAACAAGCTCTTCTCATTATGAACTTCTTCTCCCTCTTTCGGATGAGTTCTTCTCATTATGAACTCTCCATTGGAAACACTGATGCGAGATCGAACAAGTTCTTCTCATTATGAACTTCTTTTCTCTCGTTGGATGAGTTCTTCTCATTATGAACTCTTCATTGGAAACACTGATGCGAGATCGAACAAGTTCTTCTCATTATGAACTTCTTTTCTCTCGTTGGATGAGTTCTTCTCATTATGAACTCTCTATTAGAAATGTTGATCTGTTTATCTTCTCTTTGAAGATTTTCAAACCTGCAAAAGATTATCATGTGTCAGTAATAATTGTGTTTGAAGTACCCGAAGGTATTGACCCAAAGGTTCTCGAATCTTTGTTGAGATTCATTTCTTTCAATGGTGAAAAATATGGATTGATTCTTTGCTGAAGTCGTGAAACGAAATCTTTGTTGGCTCTTTGAATTCCTGTAAGATATTTAACACTTGATGAAAATTAATAAAAAAACTTGTTTTAAGAGAAGCTCTCTCGAGTGAGATAAATTTTATTTCGAAGGAAAATTGTCTCCAGTAAGACGAAGTAGGTTTTAAGAAAACCCATCTCAAGTGAGATTCAATTTCTTTGTTTCAAAGAAAACTATCTCAAGTAAGACGAAGTAGGTTTTATGAAAAAAAACCATCTCAAGCGAGATACATTTTGTTTCAAGGGAAAGTTGTCTCAAGTGAGACGAAGTTGATTTTAAGAAAAACCATCTTAAGGGAGACAAAACTTTGTTTCAAGAAAATCTGTCTCAAAAACTTGTTTCAAGAGAAATTGTCTCAAGGGATACAAAATCCGTTTCAAGGGAAACGTTCTCAAAGTTCTGTGTTTCATGAGAAACTATCTCAAGGAGACAAAATCTTTTGTTTCAAGAGAAAACAATCTTGAGTGAGATAAATTCTTCTGTTTCAAGGAAAAACAATCTTGAGCTAGATAAAATCTTTTGTTTCAAGGAAAAACAATCTTGAATGAGTTAAAATCTTTGTTTCAAGGAAAAACAATCTTGAATGAGATAAAATCTTCTGTTTCAAGGAAAAACAATCTTGAATGAGATAAAATCTTCTGTTTCAATGAAAAACAATCTTGAGTGAGATAAAATCTTCTGTTTCAAGGAAAAATAATTTTGAATGAGATAAAATCTTATGTTTCAAGGAAAAACAATCTTGAGTGAGATAAAATCTTTGTTTCAAGGAAAAACAATTTTGAATGAGATAAAATCTTCTGTGTCAAGGAAAAACAATCTTGAATGAGATAAAATCTTCTATTTCAAGGAAAAACAATATTGAGTGAGATAAAATCTTCTGTTTCAAGGAAAAACAATCTTTAATGAGATTAAATCTTCTTATTTCGAGTAAAAAAAAATCTCTCAAGCGAGACGAAAGTTATTTTAAGAAAAAACATGTTGTGAAATGAAATGTCTTGTTTTAAATAAAACTTGTCTCAAGCGAGATGAAATTTATTTTGAGAAATTGTCTCAAGCGAGACGAAATTTGTTTTGAGAAATTGTCTCAAGCGAGACGAAATTTGTTTTGAGAAATTATCTCAAGTGAGACAAATTTTTTTTAAGAGAAACAACATCAGAGGATACTGATAATTTTTTTGTTCCTGATGGTGGAGGAAATGCCTTCAGAAGATCTGATCGTTCGCATTAGGATATTGAATGCCCCAATATTCGAATCTCTAAAGATGTCCTAACATTTGATGTTGAATCTCCAAAGATGCCCCAACATTTGATGTTGAATCTTCAAAGATGCCCTCAAATTTTTGATATTGAATCTTCAAAGATGCCCTCAACATTTGATGTTGAATCTCCAAAGATGCCCTAAATTTTTGATGTTGAATCTTCAAAGATACCCTCTATTGCTTCAGCACTGATTATACACATGAGCTTTGTGTCTGAGAGTCACATGTCAAATACCAAGATCCACTCTAGAGAGACTGTCTTGTTTGAAAAGTGTGTTTTTCTTTTATTTTCAAAAGTTTTGAAAATATCAATTAGAAGAGTTTTGAAAAATGTTTAATCAAAAGTTTTGAAAATATTGCCCCTCTCTAAGTTTTATAATTGTAACAAATCATGAAACTAGAATTCATTGGATATCAAAGAATTAATTACACTGTTAATCCTTCAATAAATTATAGCTTTTTGACAAATGTCAAGATCAAAGTTATCTTTGGGAAATGGTTAGGTAAGGAAAGGGTAAAATTAAACTCAGGTTATTGTGTTTGGTCAATGGTTTGGCTTTCTTATTTCTTTGATGTTCACTGATTTGATGGGGTAGCTTTTATGCTCATCTGCTGGAAGTGTTCTCCGGCTCCCAACTCTCATGGTCACACTCGAATTATACAATGCCTTATCAAGGAATTTGTGCGATCGCCTCAACTGCACAATATCCTCCTTTGGTTTCAAGACGTCATTCAAAATTTACGTCCTGAACCCCCCTTTGTCATTTTCCTATCATGCATTAAAGATTTTAGAAAACTTTTTCAAATAAAGATTAATCCTGATGGGCGGGATGAAATATGAAGATAGCCTCTTCTGTCTAGAAATCCATGTATGATTAGAAGGGACTTTTTAAGGCATGTAATGTAGGCAATGGTTCATGGTTATGAAAGAAAAGGATAAGTAGGCCCAAACAAGTGTTTTAGGGTATTGAACCAAGGATCAATTCCTTCTGATGCTTTCAATCCTCACTTGCTCAATTTGAATATGCTCATATGTGTTTCTCTTGATGCTCTCTGGATGCTCCATGATCTTCGAGTGAAGTGATTCTGAAATAATTGTGCTTGATCAATCTCATAATTTGAAGATTTATGCGCCATTTAATTCAATTATCGTCCCTTTTTCTTTGCTTTTTCTTTTTTCTTTTTTTCTTTGTTTCTTTTTTTGCTCTTTTTTCTTTGCTTTAATTTCTTTTTTCTTTTCTTTTTGCTCTGTTTTTTTTCTTTTTTTTTCTCTTTTTTGTTCTGATTGGATCTTCGCACTTGATATTTGGTTCACCTTTTGGTATCTCATCTGGATTGTTGTCTTCACTCATGTGAGCAAATTTATTCCACCTTGCCCCCTAGTGTGGAGGGTGATCCTTGGTTGGGTTGAATCAGAAAAAATATATTATAGGCTCAAAATGGGACAACAAGGGATATATATATACATATATGGATAAATGAAACAAAGCCATTCATCATCTCATACACAAAAGTCCTCGCAGAAGATATATCCCCAGGGGGATAGATTTTCAGAATTAATTTTATTCACATGAAAAATGTAATTAATGCATGATAGAATTATTTCGAATTAATTCTTTCTTCTTCTTACTCCCAGCATGTCTCAATTGTTTAGATTCATCTTCAGGAAGTTGATGCGAGATGCCCCACGTTGTGTCTTCTATAGGAAGTTCATGCTCAAGTGAACATCTTGAACTCAATGTCTGCAGGTTTTATTGGTAGAAAAATATTGTTTTGCGTCTAAAAAGATGATGTGTGACTTTATTGACTCACAGGTATCTGTATGACTCTTTGTATCTCCATGAATTATTCTGGGAAAAATTGAGGGATTTTTTTGGACTGAATAAGAAAGGTCTGATCTTGCCATATTTCAAAAATCTATAATTCTTGAAGAATTAAAAGAATCATGAATTCATTCAATATTCGAAGAATTAAAAATTAAAATTTGCTCAATTATTCAACCTTAGAAGGTAGCATAAGTTCAATCGTTTAAAAGATTAATCAAATATAAAAGACAGAGAAAAACAATTTCAAACAAAACAATGCTCTCAATGCAAATGGTAAATGCAATGCCTCCATCATTTTTCCAATTATCTATGCCCCTGAATCAATCAAGTTTTGGATCCTGCGCTTCAGTGCCTCACAATTCTCGGAGGAATGTCATGAGCTTCCTTTGTGATAATTGTGCACGATATCAACATCGTAACCCTCAGGATATGAGGGCTCGTTTCTCAGATCATTATGGAAGGCTCAATCCTACAATCAGCTGAACAAGCTCCAACTGTATTGATTTCAGCTTCTTGATTTTATGTAATGTCACGTGGTAGGACCACTTTATAGAATCCTCTGTGAATTAACTCTATGTTTTTTATGAATTATGTATGTAAAAATGCTGAAATGAATGTTATGCAGAATGTAAATGAATATGCCAAATGTAAATGCAAAAGGTGTCATTCCAGAGTGACCATCTTAAAACAACTTTCATTGAACACAAAAGTCTCGGTACATCAAACAAACTTTACATATAATGGACAACTTTTGCTTCGAACTTTTCTATCTCTTTCAAAAGCCAATTTAACTTCCACTGATGCTCGGGAGTTGAGTTGTCAATCTACTTCAAATCTCTTGCAAAGCCAGCTAAATCAACCCATTTGTCAGCCACATTGCTTGCTTGAGTAACCGCCTCATTCATAGCATTGTCTTTTTTCTCCACTTTATATTTCAACCTTTGAAGTTGTAAGCAATATTGATCATTTTCTTTAGTAAGAGACTCGATGCGATCATGAAGTTCTCGTGCAAGATTTCTATAATCATGTACCAACTCTGTCATTGTTTTATTATCGGCTCTACTTGTTTTGAGTTCAATATCTTTCTTACGATTATGGTTTTGAAACCAGGCTTCTGCATCGGTAAGGGTTGTTCTCAACATTTCGTTATTTGTTTGCCATATCCCTAACTCTTGTAAGGCTATTTTACGTTTATTTTCTGCGATCTGTAGATCACGAGAGCACCTCTTAGCTCGTTCTTCGTGTATTTTACAATTTCTTTTCCATTGTTCAACACTACTCTTCAATTTAGAGGCTTCTTTTGCCCACTCTTCTGGAGTATTGCCTAACCTAACACTTTGAAAGATTTGATTGATTCTTTGAAAACCATCTTGCATGGCTTCCAATTCTCTATTCAGAATGTCCTTTTCGTTTTGCAATTGAAGTATTTGAGCTTCATATTTCAATAGACGCTCTTCGTTTTGGATACCTTTACTGATGTTTTTGTCCTTGGACTCACTTAGTTTCGCCTCGACCAGATGTTTGACTATTGAACCTGGTTGACCCTCATTCTCAAATTCCAATACTCCATGCCCTAGTAAGCAATTAATTCGACATTTGAAGGCAACACAAGTCTCGATATAATGTCCTTGAGCTCCTGCGTGATATTCACAATTGGCATTGGCATCATACCACTCAGGATATAGAGGTTCTAAAGGCTTCATACTGTGGGGACACCTCCTGAGCTTCTAAAAGCTTATCATACAACTCCTTATATGATATAGGGATAGAATCAAAATAAGAGCCACCTCTCGGATTGGATGGAACTGGAGCCTTCAGGTATGCCCACGAGTTCTGATTGCATGGTTTCTTTTCATCCTTCTGGACTTCTACAGTTGTCACAATTTCTTTGGTGTTTCCAAACATCTTGTTGATACGAACAATGATTGTGCGTGGCTTCTCATACTGGCTAGAATCAACGAGTTCTAAAGTAATCCCTTGTGTATTTGACAACTCAAGGTTGCTTTCGTCGAGCTCTTTCTTTCCTGTTGTAGAAGTCTCACTTCTTTGGACAAAGCATCCATCCTATCCATCATCCTGGACATCTGTTCTTTTATCTGTCTTATTTCCTTTTGCTCTTCCTCAGCCATGCGATCTTTGGGCACATATCTCTCCACTATTCTCGATGTTTTCTCAGGATGTCATTTCTCAACTGTGTTATAGTCTACTTGATCATGAAACTCCTTATCCATCATGAAAACCTTCTACTATGCTGACCACTCACAAATTGACACCTTTTGATTATGTCATGATCATGCAATGCAAAGAAAAGACCCACATAAAAAACAAGGTAGTACAAATAGGATAACAAAATGACAAAAAGCAACAATAGCAAAATAAATAAGCCAATGCAAAAATAAGAATGCAAATGCACGAGGTGTTAACTCCGAAAGTGACCACTTATAGAACAACCTTTATTTAGACGACAAGAATTCAATAAGTACACCATGTAGTCAAAATATAATTGTGAATGTTCATTTCTTCATTTCTTAGAGTCGTACTCTTCATGGAATCTATCATTGCACTTCCAAAATTGTCGGTGTATTTTATCACCTTTGATGACATCGGATGTCCTTAAATTGAATCTTGAAATCTCCATTCTTACCTCTAATGTGAATTGGTTTTCATGTCCCTATGAAAGATCTTCTCATCATTGGTATGATGTATCTATCTTTTGAGTCAACATCTTGACCTTTGCATCTTTAAATGAATACTTCGATCAACTTCAAACTTCTACATTCATCTGATGTCTTTCTTTATAGATCTGTCTTCAATCTGTTTAAGATTTCTTCAATCATCGAATGTCATTCTTCATGAATCATTTGAATGTTTTTGGATCTCCCGATTTTGACTACATGGTTAAGAACTTCTTGCCTCATTATGACCAGCCTTCTTATTAGTCAATCACTTGTGAATTAACATCTTTGGATGACATGAATGCAAATGCAATAAATCCAAAATAAAATGGACATAAAACCAAAATGGGTTAGTACATATAATATAAACAACAAAATAATAAGCATCGTAATCATTAAATAAAACCTACCCTCACGTGTTGGCTACCCAATCATGCTTTAGTAGATCCTACCCAGCATGATATCTACCCCATGCTTTGTTATTCAAAAAAATCCTAACATCATGATATCTAATTCACAGGCTCTGTATAAAATATAAAACCTAACCGCATGTTTTTCTAATTCGTATACTTCTTGCAAAAAATAAATACATTCGAGGAAAATGTTAGAATGAGTTTCCCCTTTGTGACTTTTGAAGAATCGCGGACAGAGATTCATCATAAGACGGGTAGAGTTTTGGTAATACTAATAGGGTCCTCGAATTGTCCTTTGAGGTGCCCCTTGGGCTTGCCAGACCCTCGACCCTCACCCATTATAGGCTTAAACGGGTCAAGTTCAGTTCGAGAGGATACATTTCCCTATGTCCATACGAGGAAACTCAATGTTTCGCTCGTAAACATAAGGCATATGTACCCCAGAGGTTACTTGCTAAAGCCCATGCGGAGAAAAGCAATTTTTCTCACGTAAGCGTAGCGTTCACCTCTACCTAACGGGACAGAGCACAGTTAGAAGGCTCTAAAAATCAAAGGGTTATAGTGACAATGGGGAAACTCATAATTCTTTGCCTCGATCCAAGAAAAGCAACATACTAAAGTGAAGATCAGAAAACTGAAACATGTAAATCACACGTTAGTACAACTATTTATTTATTAATCAAACTAAAAATTAAAATGCAAACAAAAATATTTAAAACAAACAAAGGATAAAGAACCAAATTAAAACATACTTATAAATTTCATTTGCAAAGACAATTAATTAATCGACTATCGACCTGGCTCTCTAAAAGCGTCCCCAGCGGAGTCGCCAAGCTGTCGTAACCGTTTTTAGGCGGGGACAATCGTTAATATTTTAGAAACCAGTTTCGACTTTTAATATTGGAAAAATCTGATGATTTGGAATTAATTTGGGTAAAACTGAAAAGAGTCGCCATCAACCTTTGGGTTAGGTAGGTTGAATACCTAAAAACGTCTTTTAAAAAAAAATTTAAGAAAAATCGTTTTTTAAGACAAAAGTCGGTCTGCCTTTACCAAAGATTCGATTAAAACAAGTTCGGGAGTCGGTTACGCGTGGGGAAGGATTAGCACCCCCACAACGCCCTAAATTGGTACCTAGTAGATTAATTAATGTCTTTGCAATGAAATTTACAAATTCGAATTTAATTTGATTTATGATCCCCGACAAAATAACAACATACGAATTTTACAATGTTCAAAAGTACACAAATAGATTAAATTAGAATTACCCAGTCTTTAAAAAGATAAAGAATATTCGATTATTTAAAAATATCAAGACCAGATCTTAAATAGTTATAACAACCTTTTCTCGATAAATTTAAATAGCCGAACATTTCTTTTTCTTCCATTCCCAAATTTTAAAGTGATGAATCAATTTCTTAGGTGTCAATGATGGGATACACTTTTATTTTAAAATCGTTAAAAGCGGACATCGAATAAGTTAAGACAACCCACTTAAAACGATTTTAAATTAAAAGGGTATTACCCTTAATCCAATTATATAATAATGTCGAGTTATGCACATGAGTATATCATACGTATGAATATGTCGTCATATGAAAATCCTATATGCAAATAAATGTACATCAAAAGAATCGTGTGAAAACGTGTATTAGGCTATTTAATGGAAAGCTACAAAATACATACATACTACGATTATTTAAAAACAAAGGCTTTATTTGATCAAAAACAAACTGCCTTGAATAAATATAAGCATGCAATTACAATTAATATAATATAGAGTAAATATATATATATACATATATTAAGTCACTTAACCAAGGACTACGTGATACATTAAAAACATATACACTATTTATATATAATGCTTTTAACACATACACAAATATAAAATATGATATATATACCATACCAAATTACGTACATCATGTAACATATATAAGTATATATTTACAAATTACACAACACATACACAGTAAAAAAATCTAATATGATGACTTGAATGATCAAACGACAAATATGGCAGACCAAAGTATGAAAACTTAAATATAAACGCAATAACAAAAAATGCAATAGCCTTAAAATTGCAGATTCTAATGAACAAAACTAAGATTAAATTATACGTACATAAAGGCTAAATAAAATTAGTGCATAAAGTGTAAGGGGCAAATAAATAAATACAGAAAATTTAGGGGATTAACTAAGCGAACAAAATATTAAATTAACAATAAAGGTAAGGACTAAATAAAATAAACCAAAACCCAAAGGATGAAATCTACGAACAATAGAAGCTGTAAATAAAACATGCATTCGGGACTTAATCGAAGTAAACTAAAAATTTACAAGCTAAATCAATAAACATTAAAAGGTAACAAATCAAAAGAGGGACTAAAATGGAAATACCAGAAAACTATGAAGGATTACGGAGAGCATTTGCTCCTTTAGCCTTTGAAATGGATTCCACCGAGATTGGTCTCCAGACTCCAAGTCACTTTAGGAATATAAAATACATATATATTTTTAACATATTTCATTCCCCAATTTCAAAATATATTTTTAACATATTTCATTCCCCATTTTCAAATTGAAATTAACGCAAAACATAGTTCTTCACAGGTTCATCCCGAACCCAGAAAATAATGGTCTCCATCGTTCATCAACCACGTCTCCGTCATGGATTGATTCCGACAATCACTCGCCGGCGTCAGAGAAGGGGAGACCAATATCAACCGAAAGATCTCCATTCCGAGCATAGATCTGGACCCCGATGGGTCTAAAACGCCTCCAAACAGCAGATAGTGATGCTTGAAACTCCAATGACTCAAATAAGCTAGGTAAAATTCCAATTCCTATTTTATTTCCTGGTTATATTTCATTTCCATATGCACACAAAACACTGAAAAATAAAGATGAGAAATACCAAAAAAATGACGTATTTTGTATTGCTTCTTGAATTACAAAAAAATGAAAATAGGAATCAACTCTCCTATTTACACTGTCCTTCTTTTCCCCGTGTAAAAACCGAGCCCCCTTGTTCGAACGGATTTTCCTCTAAATTCCCCCTATTCTCTTCCAAAACCGAGCCCCCTTGTTTGAATGGTTCCCTTGTTTATTTATGCTTGCTGAACAGTGATTGTTCCACTAGTGTTTATTTAATGGAAATTAGGTTATATTGGAGTAGGTTTAGTGGAGTGAAAATAGGATGGTATTTGGTGGAGCATGGGCACTGGTTGTAATGGAATAGGGTAGTGGGTTGATGGATTTGATTTGTTTAAATAAATGCTTAATGGATTTGGTTTGTTTTGTCTTGTGAATGGGATGTGTTGGAGGATGTATGAAACACGTGAATAGAGGAGTGGGTGGAAAGAAATATGATAGTGGAAACTTGGTGGAAACATGATATTGGTAGTGGGTAGGATATAATAAAAAATAAAAATGGTGCTTACAAGCAACCATCAGGCTACGAAGTCAAAGGGCACAGAGACAAGGTGTTGAAGTTGAAGAAGGCTCTTTACGGGCTAAAACAAGTACCAAGGGCATGGAATAGCCGAATCGACAAGTACTTCCAAGATAATGGCTTCAACAAAGATCCCTACGAGCACGCTCTATATATCAAGATCAAAGATGAAGATATTTTGATCGTGTGCCTCTACGTGGATGATTTTATCTTCACCGGAAGTAACTCAAGCATTTTTAATGAATTCAAGGATGTGATGATGAAGGAATTCGAGATGACAAACATGGGGCTCATGGCGTACTACCTTGGCATTGAAGTTAAGCAACAAAAGGATGGAATTTTCATTTCACAGGAAAGCTATGCAAAGGAGATCCTGAAGAAGTTCAAGATGGAGAACTGTAAGCCAATAAGCACACCGACAGAATACGGGATCAAAATGTCCAAACATGAAGAAGGCAAAAATCTAGATCCAACGTTCTTTAAAAGTTTGGTGGGAAGTCTACGCTATCTAACTTGCACGAGGCCCGATATTCTTCACGCATTTGGATTGGTTAGTTACTACATGGAATCTCCAACAACCACCCATTTTAAAGCCGCAAAGAGAATTCTTCGCTATCTGAAAGGTACAATTGACTTTGGCTTGTTCTATTCAGTTTATAATGATTACAAGCTTGTTGGATATAGCGACATTGATTGGGGTGGAGACATAGATAATCGAAGGAGCACTACTGGATTCGTATTTTTCATGGGAGATACTGCTTTCACATGGATGTCAAAGAAACAACCAATTGTCACATTGTCCACTTGTGAAGCAGAATATGTTGATGCTACCTCATGCATTTGTCATGCAATTTAGCTTAGAAATCTATTGATAGAGATAGGTTTGTTACAAGAAGAGCCTACCAAAGTTTGTACGGACAACAAGTCAGCCATTGCCTTAGCAAAGAATCCATTATTCCATGATCGAAGTAAGCACATCGATATTCGCTACCACTATATAAGTGAGTGTGTTGTAAGAAATGATGTGGAACTTGAATACGTGAAGTCACAAGATCAAGTTGCCGATATTTTTACCAAGCGAAGACTTCATAAGATTAAGGAACTTACTAGGGGTCACAAGATCAAGTTTAAGGGGGGTGTTGGATCATAAACTTGATCCATTATGGGAGCCTAAACCCAAACTCAAGCTAAATTGATGTCATTGCTTACATCAATTTAGTTAGGTGAAGAATTAGGTGAAGAGTTAGGTATTTGTATATTTTAATGGTTTAAGTTATTTTATTTGTGTGGCGTAAGATTGTTCTTGAGTAGTATAAATACCCCTCCCCATTTTTAGTTTAAGCATCAAGAAAATTTAAGAGCTTCTAAGTGAGTGAAGAAGTAAAGTCTTATAAGAGTGAGTTGTAGTTCTTGTTTTTGAGTGAGAGTGCTCTTGTAATATTTATTTGAGTGAGTGTTTTATTTCCAACAGTATTTATGTACTATTAGGGGTGAAAGTGCAATGCATAAACTCCACATGGCATCAGGGGACTAATCATAGAAGAACTCGACCTTTCTGATAAATGTGCAGACCTATGGAGCAGTAACGAATACAGAAATTTAATAATGGGTCTAATATTTTAATATTATTTTCTTAAAAATAATGGATATACAAAAAGTTTTACTTTTTTTCTACATTTTCCTTTACATATCAAACTAAATTTCACCCAGGCGTTAGTGCATCCCCTGCTCTGCAGCACCCAAGAAGAAATATCGAGGTATTTGCCAAAGAATACTGATTGAGGGGTACCACGACCTGTTTATCAACCAAATATAGCTCTTGTACGAGCTGCAATCTCTTGATCTCCACCACAACAGTGGCTGACATGCATAAGAATGAAATAAAGAGACCATTCCCTGCTTGCGAACTTCCTTGCTATTGGGACAATTATCTTATCATAGACGAGAACCCAAAAAATGACATTGAAAACATCAAAAGTTGGGAGGGGAGCAGGAGGAATAGTGAAACAACTAATCTTTGTATCCATCACCATCTGTTGTTTGACAAACATATATAGATGACATTTGGGCATAAACAACAGAGAACACAATTCCAGTAGCCTAGACAGGAAACATGCGGATAAAAATTTTCAATTCCTCTACTTTTGTTACAAGTACAAATCCCTTAGGAGTGTTACTGCTCAGTGTTATATTTGTATTGAGTGGTTGCTTGCCTGTTTGATTGATTGGGGGAATTATTTGGAAGTATGTTTGATGGTGAAATTAACTATGTTAAATGTTACTCGGACAAATGTCACGTGATGTATGTTGATTTGTCGGAATTGAATTATAGGTTGTGCGTTCAGGATATGTAATTGTGTTGAGTTATTGGAATCAAATTATATACTTTGGAATATTTGGTTATGAAATATTACTATTCAGATCGGACCAGACATCGAATATATGTTATTTGCATGTCGTTTTGGGATGAATTTTGATAGGGGAAGTTCATTGCATTCACTCAATGGGGTGAATGTCAATTTCGGATTCTGTGGCCTCTGTATTTTGTGACAGACTCCACTTCATATGGTGTGTTTTAGATAGTATGGTTCTGGGAAACATACTCTTTGGATGGTGTGACAGGAGTACATGTGAGTGCATAAGCATTTGCATAACATTCATTATGTTATTAATGTTTGATTTGGTCTGCAAATAAAACTAGATGATTCAAACTATGTTATGAACTGTGATTGTTTGCACTTTAGAGGCATTCTAAGTTTTATAGCTTACACCTCATAGTTTTTTTCTCTCCAGATACTCAGACTTAAAAGATTTGGTACTTAGAGGGTTACATCATTTATTTTCAGTAAAATTATTATTTTAAGTATGGATTTATTTGGATTTCTATTTCGAATTTATATTCATGACTTTTTTTGATAGAAAGTCGCTAGTTTTATTAAAAATAGAAAAAATCCAGAATTACATGAAGATTTACAAGCATAAACGTAAACTAAATTATAATTCAAACATTTTCCTATTACCATTGACACAAAAACTAACCACATAGATTACACAATTACCAAAAAAGAAAAGATGAAAAAATCTAACCAATGTTTGAACAAAATAAAAATATAAACAAATTTGACTGCATCGGTAAATGAACCACAAAAGGGATGAAACTACTGAAGGCCACCGACAGAGTCAAGCGACGTGAGAAAACTATCAACGAATGAAAAACGTGTATCCAAATCAATCTGAGGGTCCAAAGCAGGGAAGATCAACATGATAACAAATAAACGCCATCTTAATCAGTCGTGGTGATGTCAAATCCAACCCTGGAAAAAATATAAACGAACACAACAACAAAAAATCGTAAACTACCAAAAGACAGAAAAACGTGCCACAAAGGCAGAGAATATGTCATAAAGACAAAATTATTCTCATTAAAAACTAAGAAAACAAAGAATAAAGATAGCCGACGGGTGACAACTAGAATCAAAATCGATGTCGCCGCCAATTAAAAAAATTAGAGAATAAGAAGTTGGATTGATCAATAAATTTGACAAAGTTTTAAAGAAGAAAAAAAAGGTTAAAGAGAGGATAGATAAGAAAGCACTAGGTTTTTATGATTGATATTATGTTTGTAACTTTGTTTTGGGATTATTATTATTTATGTAATTTTAGACTTTGGACATTAAAACTATTTTCAGGTCGTTTATGTATGTTTATAAATATTATTATATATGTCGGATGTTCTTTGGATGAATATTTTTAACAAAATATTGAATTTTGAAATTGAAAGAAAATGTTCTGAGTTAAATGATAAATTTTTAAGTTTAAATCTAATATGGATTCCTTGAGGGACAAATTTTAACTTGACTCTCTAGATTCGACCTAATTTCTTCTAGTTCGGGTCTAGGGGTTACACAAACTGTTATTTAACATTTTTTAGACAATGACAATTGAATTTCATTAATAAAAATAGAGGAATTAAATTACAACACATTTAAAGAAAAAATTGGAGATAGTAGTCACAAAAAACTCATACATAGAATTAAAATATTAAACCCAAAGATACTTAGAGAATGAAACCTTCCAAACATCAAAACAATCCAGTAACCTTCATAAAAGTCATTGTTTTTGTCGAATGAGACATTTTACAATGTGATAAAGGAGTAGTGAGCGAACCAAACAAATTGACAGACTACTTTGCAACACAATTTTGATTATATCGGTAAACGACCATTTACAAAAGAGGGGATCTGATAATACGTGACTACCGACAAGCCAATCAGAAGACAAATGCCTTGAGGATCTTTGTGGAAGCACCAACATGATTGCAGAAGCATGTGGAAAACTTACCAAAAACCATAAGGAACATGCTACAAGAGTAGAGAAAAAGTGTGCCACAAAAAGTGTGTTACAATGACAAAGATTCTTATTTAAAAATGAAAAATTCAAGAAAAAACAAAGACATAATTATGAAAAAAATAAGAAAATCAATAATCACAAGTGGTCGACAACCAATATTAAGATTGGTGCCGCCGCCGGCTAAACAAAAAACAAAGGAATAAAAGAAGACGACATAAGAATATTAAGAGAGAAAAATTAGGTTAAACAAAATAAGAGGATTATTAGATCTAAAATAAAGTACTTTTTAAGATTTTAACTATTGTTTTTTTGTTCTTCTATTCTAATCCTGTTATTTAACATGTATATTAGTTTTATTAAAATTATAACAAGCTCTTAAGTTAGCTTGGTGGTTGGTTGCTTTTCGTTAGGTCCATAAAATCTCTAGTTCAAATCCTGTGGAAAGCATTTTCCTTTAATAAAAAAACATTGTTTTAAGTTTTATGAGCATCAAAATAGTCGTGCCAAAATGGAATCGTTTTGCTGAGATAGCCACGATAATCATGTCATCGTACTATTAGATCATTAATGTTAGAGTGACATAATTGCATCTAAAAGTAAACATCAGTGCTAATATTGACAAAGATGAAAGTTTACTGGTATAAACGAGTCAACGCTTAAAATTTAGTGGTATCTGGTGTAGTTTACCCTTAAAAATTATAGAGAGGGGGTATCGTAACAATTTTCTATAAATTATATGAATAATTACTTTATTATCTCTTGGTCGGGTCACAAGTTTTTACCCTCCACCCAAATTTCACCTGACCTAACGCAATCATATATAAAACATGACTTGAACCTAACCTGAATCCGATTTTTTTAAAAGCCAACCTTATCAAGTTGAATTAGGTTGGAACCCTCTAATGCACATATTTAGAAATACTATTTTAAAAGACTTAATAAAAAAATAAGTGCCTAAACTAGATATATTTTCATATTTGGGTGTCTAAACGTTTTTTGGTCAATAGACGTGTCTGACATTACCATCATTTTAAGTGTCTCGACCATAACAAACATTAAAAATAATTTAATATAAAAATAAATGTCCAAACTATATCTAAAACTAATTTTAGGTGTTTAAAGGATTTTTTGGTCAATAGAGGTGCCTAACGTTACCACCATTTTAAGTATCTCGACCATAATAGATGTTAAAAATGGTTTAATATAAAAATAAGTGTCCAAACTATATCTAAAGTTAATTTTAGGTGTCTAAAGAATTTTTTTGTTGATAGAGGTGCCTAATGTTACCACCATTTTAAGTGTCTCGATCATAACAGACGTTAAAAGATGGTTTATGTAACGCCATAGATTCTAGGTTAGGACTTTTAGGTTAACTCAAGTTGGACCTTAAGTAAGTTATTTGACTTGTAGGAAGACTCGAGCAAAAAACAAGAGAATTTGGGCTAGGTTTGAGCCAAATAGTGGTTAAAAGGGTTGTTTTTAGTTATTAGCCAACAATATAAGGACCAAAGAGGTAATTAGACCATTGTTAAAAACAAAAGCTAAAAACCATAAAAAATACATGATATCACGTTTGTGAACCCCATTCCCCTTTTTCCCACCAACTCTTATTTTCTTCTCTTCTCTCATCTTCATTTCCTTACTTCAATCAAGGTTTTAAGGTGCAAACTTTATAGATTTCTAAGTGCTTCAAGATCAAGATAAGGTAAGAATCAACACCTCCTCACCTCTAGCTTCATTTTGAGCTCTCAAACTCAAGGTTTGGCCATGGTTTTGAAAATGGGTTTAAGGAGGGTTTAGGAAACCTTTGGGTTTCAATATGAGTTTTAAGAAGTTTAGACCTTTAGAAATGTTGTTAAACCTTTCTAAACCCCTAAATTCAGTTGGTATCCATTGTATTTTCCTTGTTTAGAAAAAGAGATTGGAGAAAACTCCAAAGCTAGGGGGAAGAAAAGCTCACATTGGGTTGAGCCATTGCCATTTTTAGCAGCTTAGGCACTTATGTAACTCACTTCTAACTCAACTATACCATATGTAGGTCATTTAGATGAAATATGGTAGGTTGCATAAGCTTTAAGCATTTCATGGTAGATGCATAATTTTGGTGTTTCAGTATATTTTTATACCTATTTATGACACCTAATATCAAATAAAATACTTAAATATCAGTTGAGGACCTCACTAGGGTTTTAGGGTAGAAAGATGGGATCTTTTAAGCCAAAACAAAGCATTTCATAGCAGGGGTATTGATACCGTATGATCAGTATCGATATTGTTCTTCAGACAAGCCTAAAATTTGGCGTTTTAAAAAGGTAGTATCGATACTCATTCATAGAGTATTGATATTGTGGTCCCGATCTTGATACCGATCAAGCTGGTATCAAGACCAACGTTTCAGAATATAATTTTGGTACCGATACTCACATAGAGTATCGATACCAAGGCAATGGTATTGATACCCCAATGGGAGTATCGATACTGGGTAAATTTTTAGAACATCGAACCTAAATTTGGTATCGGTACTCATGTTAGAATAGATACCCCATAGCCAGAGTATCGATACTACCTTACCCATATAGCCTATGTCAGTCAGTGTATATGGATCAAGGACAGTGCTAAGGAACATCAGCAGCCAACTAAGCACAGATGCCCTAAGACTTGACGGAGTAAGTTAACGTGGTGTACGTTTCCGATGCAGCTCTGAATCTCACCCCATATACTCAAAAGGTCAATGTAGGTTTCCAATGCAACTTCAGATCTCACCTGGACTCCTGAGGTTATTTCAGCATACTAGAGGGGTACGTGAGCTTCGATCTGTAGTCTCTCAGTATCACCATAATGCTTGTCATATTTTAGCAGTTCAATATGCAACATGTATAAACATGTGCCCTAGCCACTTCATTTAATAAATGTATATAGTATTGTGTAGTTATTAACGAGGCACTAAGCTCATAAGCTCAGGGCTTGGAATGTGTTTCTGTGTACAGGTTCTTAGTGGCAACTGGAAGGGAGTTATCATCGCCAGACATTCCAGTGCCTTAAACTAGATATCCAAAGACTTTCAGAGTACGTCTTGAGTGATCTTTAAAGGGTATGTACTGTTATGGACCTTTTTTATGTATTCAGTCATAACTTTATTTGGTACTCAATATTTGTATTATTTTGGATGTATTTTGGGAGCTCCCCTTTGTTTTATAAACTCATATTATTACCCAATTTATTTTTACTGTTATGGATGAATTATTTCAATGATTTACTGACCAATTTTAAAGAAAATTTTTGGGTCATTATTTTAGTAGTCTAGTGTAACATTGTAATCCATGGATTTTTTGGTCGAACTTGATTAGGGTGTTATATTTAGTGGTATAAGAGCGTCTAGGTTTAGTCTTCCCTAGAACAAGCGGGTTAGAGTCAGTCAATGTCTATATATGTATATAGCTCTAGGGAGTCAAGAGTACTATTATAATTGGAATGATTATAATAACCCCCTATTCTTTGTAATTTCAGATAGAACTCATGGCAGATGATCCAACACATAGTCTGGATGACATATACAAGTCATGACTCATTAGCATCAGATACCGGGATGAGTTCATCTTGGACACCTCTCAGCAGGAGGCCCCAGTAAATGGGGGGTAGAGGAGGCAACCTTTTTCTGGGATCTCACCTCCGTTCTTAGGCAGGTCGCATGTGCCTACCTAGTTCCTCAACTGCACCACCTCCCCCACAAATGCCCCTAGTTCATCCCGTAGCTATCCCTCAAGAATCCCTAATTGAGTGACTCCATAGATATAAGACCATCGAGTTCTTCAGTTTAGAGGATGATGATCCCATAGTAGTAGACCAATGGCTTAGAGAGACATTTTGTACTCTCAGACTGATGTGATCCCAATTAGCCCTACATTTCATCTTGATCTAATTAAATCATTGAAGTTCACCAAGGCTAATTCAAAGGGAGTTCTACCTTACTTCATCCTATACTTGCTCATTTATGCACTGTATTTTATCATATGTTTGTATTTACCTCTTAGGATATGCTTATCATATGATATCATTCATTGCATGAATTTGCATGAGTTTTATTAGTTGCATGCCATTCATTGCATTTAATAAGTGTGTTGTTCATTTAAGCATGCATTGCATTTAAAGCATCTAGCTCATTTAGGGAAGTAGTTCATTTATGCATATTTAGATCATTTAGTAAGCAACTTCATTGAATAAAGTTCTAGTTCATTGAATAAAGTTATTTCATTAATTAAATTAGTTCATTCATCAAACTAGTTCATTTATTAAACTATATTTAATTTTTTATGCATGTTTTCAAGTAAAGATTGAATAAATTTCACCTTTGTGTCTTGTTGCATGAGAGAAGTTGAACGGTTTCAACAGATTCAAGAATATCAGTCAGAATGTCTTCTAATTATGGATGTGATACAGATTTTTTTGGGTCTAGAAATCAATTATAACTTATTTCTATATCTCTTAGCTTTCCAACGCCTTTTGAATCACCTCAATCCGATATCAAGAGCTTGAGATATGATCGATTTATTGAAGACAGTGCAGGCTGGAATTTTCATTACGGAAATTTTATACGAGGATGATTTGAATGAGTTTGAGCCAAGGAAGAGTCATTTCATCTTCTACCAAGAGACAAGAAATTGATGGTCATCTTAATTCACGAATTCAAGGGATTCAAGTTTGATGTTATCACCCATTGAAGGTCATTCATGTTCAAGCAAGGGGACATGCAATAACCAGCATTCAAGACCTTTATCATTTTTTGAAGGCTGATCATATTCTACAAGGGAACAAGCAATGAAGGTTGATTTTATTTCATTTAACCACTAAATTAAGTGATAAAATCATCAAGGAATTATAAGACACAAGCTGATTTGGACATGTAGGATGTCCATATTCATCATATGACTTCATTTATCCTCTTTTCTTCCATTTGCAAGCAAAGCAAGGCAGCCCAAGAGTCACCCTTCCTTTTTGGACGAATTTAAGGCTAGAATTATCTCAAATTAAAGCTTAATTCATTCATTTTCAATCTACATGGCCAGCCATCAAATGATAAGAAGAATGATAATTCATTTAATTGAATTCATTTGCATTTAGGTGATTGTTTTATTTTAATTGTAAAAACTCTTCACATGGTGCCTATCAACACTATAAATAGACACCTCCATGGCATTTGTACTAAGAAATTTTTGCATAATAAACTCTTTGAAAGGTTGCTTTCATTTTAGTTCTTGGATTAGAACTCTATCGATTTCTTGTCAGTCTTGAAGCCCTCCTCCATTTCATTTTTTATAATGTTGGTTCTTAGCTCACATATAGCTAGTGGGTCACGTTCCACCCTCTATCACTTCGATTCCATCATTGTATATTGTTAGTTCCTAGCTCCATATAGCTAGCGGGTCACAATCCATACTTTTTATTTCATCATTAGTCTCCCTCGCCATAACATATTTTACGTTCACCATACTTCCATTCTTTCCACCCTATAAACTATTATCGCCACTACACTTTTCCACTTTCTTTCATTTCCTTAAACCACAACAATCATCACTCTTCCATCACCATCAAACCTTTCAATTTACTTATATCAATTTCTTTCTTGTAACATTGTTTGTGCATTTTTAGTCTTCAATCAAAGCACTGTGAAGTTCTTACTAGAATCACGATCGGGCAACATTGTATATGACTCGAAACACATAACCGAGATCATATCACAGACAGTTGTACCTTACCCCAGCGGGTAACCTAGAGTGAGTCACCTCCCTGCTTAAGGGTGGACAAATTGGGAGTAGTTTCTCACTGAGTTCAGAGAGAAATACATCAGAAAGATCCATATGATGACTTGATGGTGTGTTTCTATACTTGACTCAAGGTGATCGTTCAATGTTAGAGTATGAGAGAGAGTTTCTCAGGCTTAGAAAGTATACTACATATTTAATGCCAACTGAAGAGCGTCGTTGTTATCGGTCCAAAGAGGGCCTTCGTGGTGACATATTGAATAACCTTGCAGTTGATCTTTTTAGGGTTTTTACTCAGTTGACCCGCTAGACGAAGACGATTGAAATGCCTCTAGATAAGTAGACCAGGCGATCAAAGAGATAGTGGGATAAACTAGCAGAGCCCCTGAGCCAGTGAGACCATCTCAAACTCTAGTCAAAAGGGTCAGAGATAGTAAAGGTTCATCAAGGGCCCCAACAAGACAATCTATGAGGACCAAACATATTTTAGATCGATGAGGTAGGTCCGACTCTATAAGGAGACCACTGAACTTAGCCTCCGAGAGTAGTTCCAGTGGGTCTATCAGAGTCTTCACCCATCCCATTTGTTCTCAATATGAGAGAAGACACCTAGGGGCATGTCAGTAGGTTCTCGGGGTTGCTATAGTTGCGGCTCCCTGGATCACTTCATTAGAGACTACCAAGGAGTTCAGGGTATAACATCAGTAGCGACGCAGAGATCAAAACCATTAGTTTAAGAGACGGTTAGATCAATAGCGGGTATAGAGCCTAGAGTAGCCTCCAGATAGTATGTAGTACGAGCCATAAAGGATGTTGATGCAACAGATGTTATATCACAGTCTTTTCATTCCCGTTACCACATTGATAGACCCTGGTTCCACCCATTCCTACATCTGCTCTAACTTAGTTTAAGAAATAGAAACCCCATAAACTTAATGGAATTACCCTTAAGAGAATTTGACATGATTTTTGGATATATTGGTCAATCGAGCATGACGTTAGTTTGATGTGCAAAGCCAGATGACTTAAGCTCAGAGAATTTGATGGAACCAAGTTGGTGAAGACCAGCGAGAGATACTTCAAGAAAAGGATAATATCAGTTCTGAAAGCCCAAAGAATGATCGGTCATGGGTGTGAGGCCCTTGGCTCACGTGTCAACACTCGAATCTCAGTACCTACACTCGAGGATATTTGAATAGTGTGAGATTTTCCTGATGTGTACCCAGAAGAATTGCCAGGTTTGCTACCCGAGCAGGAGTTTGAATTCGGTATTGAGGTAATGTCAGGTTCAGCCCCGGTATCTATTGCTCTCTATCGCATGGCACCAACTAAACAAAAGAAGTTAAAGGCTTAGATTTACGAGTTGCTAGAAAAGGGCTTCATCTAACCGAGTATCTCTCATTGGGGAGTGTCAGTCTTATTTGTTAAGAAGAAATATAAGTCAATAAGGTTGTGCATCGACTACAGACATTTGAATAAGTTAACCATCAAGAAGCATTATCCACTCCCCATGATAGATTACCTCTTCGACCAGTTTAGAAGAGTGTGCATCTTTTCAAAGATTGATCTACGGTCAGGCTACTATCAGTTGAAAGTTAAGGAAGTGGATGTTTCAAAGATAGCTTTTAGGACAAGGTACAATCATTATAAGTTAATGGTTATGTTGTTTGGACTGACCAATGCCCCGGTGGCATTCTGGACCTAACGAACCGCGTGTTCATTCCATACTTAGATCAATTCGTGGTGCTAGTATACTCCCGATCAGAGGACAAGCATGTAACATATTTGTGGCGTTCTTTAGACACTCAAAGACAGACATATGTATGAAAAATATGGGAAATGTGATTTTTGGTTACCGTAGGTTTCTTTTTTAGATCATGTCGTGTAAGCGGATGACATTAGCATCGAGCCTCAGAAAATTCATGATATAGTTGAGTGGGAGCCACCTAAGAATGTATCAGAGGTGCACAATTTTCTCGGGTTAGTTTGATACCATTGTAGGTTTATGTAGGGTTTATCGATGATAGTAGCCCCATTAACCAAACTGCTTTAGAAAGAAGTTCCCTTCATTTGAAATGATAAACGACAAGAGAGAAGGTCAACTTGACCTAAGCCCCAGTGTTGATTCAACCAGAGTCAGGTAAATACTTTACAATTTTTAGTGATGCTTTGTTAAATTGGCCTAGGATGTATCCTAATGCATGAGGACAAGGTTGTAGGTTATGTGTCCTGTCAACTTAAGCCTCGTGAGTGAATTTTTTTGACCCATGACCATGAGCTAACAACTGTGGTGTTCACCTTAAAGATTTGGCGATACTACCTCTTTGGGGAGAAGTGTCATATCTTCACTGACCACAAAAGCCTCAAGTATCTTATCTCTAAAAAGGATTTGAATCTCAGAAAGCACAGATGGATCAAATTGCATAAAGATTACGACTGTGTGATATATTACCACCCATGAAGGCAAATGTAGTGACAAACGCCTTGAGAGGAAAGTCGATGATGAAGTTGCAAGCTCTTCTAGCACGATTAAGTTTATCTGGTGATGGTGAGTTGTTAGATAAGTTACGAGTCGAGCCAGAGTTGGTAAATGAATTCAAAAGGCTACAGAGTTCAGATGATCGAGTGAAAACTCGAATCGAATAGGTTCGACAAGGTGAGGCCCCATGTTTTGAAATTTGGTATGGAGATGTGTTATACTTCAGGGGTCGATTGTGCATCACAATCCACTCTTAGTACACCAAGGAAGTAACAAGATATATTAGGAGCTTTACCGATTATTCTTTTGGTCGAGCATGAAAAAAAATGTTAGTGTTTTTCACTGGATCCCTAGTGTGCCAACAGGTTAAGGCAGAATACCAGGTTCCCTTAGGTTTGCTTAAGCTCATTCAGATCCCTGAGTGGAAATGGGATAAGGTAACCATACACTTGTGACCAAGTTACCCATGACCAGATAGAATATGACATAGTTTGGGTCATTGTAGACCGCCTAACCAAATCTGCTCACTTCTCCCAGTTAGGATGGACTATACCTTGGAGAGGTTAGCTTAGTTGTACCTCCATGAGATAGTGAGGTTATACGGTGTACCAACTTATATCACTTCAGACATAGACTCTCGATTTACTTCCCGCTTCTAGAACGCTCTCCATGAGTCTTTAGGCACCAAACTACACTTCAGCACAACTTTTCATCCACAGACGGATGACCAGTCAGAGCGAGTTATCAAAATCCTAGAGGACATGCTCAGGTATACTATTATTGATCTAGAGGGTAGTTGGGAGGAACACTTTCCTTTAGTGGAGTTTACCTACAACAAAGGTTTTCAATCAAGCATTCAGAAGGCTCCGAATAAGGCCTTGTATGGGCGTAAGTGCATGACTCCACTTTGTTGGACAGAACTCAGTGAGGGAAAAATAGTTGGCCCAGAGTTAATCAGGGAGACAAAGGAGAAAGTTCGGTTGATTCAGAACCGACTAAAGAAAGCTTTAAATAGACAACGGTCTTACGCTGATTTGAAGCATAAGGACATTGAGTTCTCAGTTGGGATAAAGTGTTCCTCAAGGTTTTCCCTTAGAAGAATGCACTTCACTTTGGACGCAAAGGGAAGTTAAATCCTCATTTTATAGGACCTTATGAGGTACTTGAGAGAGTCAGACCAGTGGCTTAGATGTTAGCCTTACCACCAGAGTTGGAGCGCATTCACAATGTGATCAATATATTTATGCTCAGAAGGTACCGCTCTGATCCTTCACAATCATACCCTTAGAGCAGACAAAGGTCAACTCAGATATGACCTATTCAGAGGAACTCCTCAGAATCTTAACAAACGAAGTGAAAGAATTAAGGAACAAGAGCATTACTTTGGTATATGTGCTATGGAGGAACCATGGCGTCGATGAGGTAACTTAGGAAACCGACAAGGACATGTGGCTTCAAAATCTTCTCGTGACTCTTCTATCTTGCTAAAATTTGAAGACGAAAAATTTTTAGGATGAGAAAGTTGTAACACCCTGAATTCTAGGTTAGAGTTTTGGGTTAACCCGAATTGGACCTTAAGTAAGTTATTTGTCTTGTTGGAAGCCTTGGGCCAAAAATAAGAGAATTTGGGCTAGGTTTGAGCCCAATAGTAGTTAAAATGGGTGTTTTTAGTTTTCAGCCAAAATTATAAGGACCAAAGAGGTAATTAGACCATTGTTAAAAATAAAAGCTGAAAACCATTAAAATACATGATATCACGTTTGTGAACCACATTCCCCTTTTTCCCACAAACTCTTATTTTCTTCTCTTCTATCCTCTTTATTTCCTTCCTTCAATCAAGATTTAAAGGTGCAAGCTTTATAGATTTCTAAGTGTTTCAAGATCAAGATAAGGTAAGAATCAAACCTCCTCACCTCCAACTTCATTTTGAGCTCTCAAACTCAAGGTTTGGCCATGGTTTTAAAAATGAGTTTAAGGAGGGTTTAGGAAACCTTTGGGTTTTAATCCAATTTTTAAGAAGTTTAGACATTTATAAATATTTTTTAAACCTTTCTAAACCTCTAAATTCAATTGGTAACCATTTCATTTTCCTTGTTCAGAAAAAGAGATTGAAGAAAGCTCCAAAGTTAGGGGGAAAGAAAAACTCATATTGGTTGAGCCAGTGCCATTTTTAGCAGCTTAGGCACTCAGGCTGTAACACCCTTAACTCATATCCGACCCGAATACAAGTCCAAGGTGTCACATTAACTTTTCAAACTTTGACTCTTATTGAAAATCCCGGGAATTTTTAAAACTTTCATTAAAACGAAACACATTAATTTACATAAAACCATAAAATACAAAATCGATCAGAGTATTCATAATTAACACTTATTACATGCCAACATTCTATACATAACCACGTACATACTTTGTCAATTACTTCTAAACTGATCTCTTAGTAGTATTGCTGTCCGTGCTATTTCTATTTCCACCTTTCCTGATTCTTGGTACCTACGTGTAAATGACTTACACGCTAAGTCATAGACTTAGTGAGGCAATAAATGAATATGCAACAATAAACTTATGAATGTTCATACTTACCATTGGATCATGACATCTCAAGATGCATGTATCTATCACACGATAACATATATAATCATATAATGCACATACGAAACTTACCTTCTTGGATCACTTTCACTTTAAATTGGTATTTCAATTGCATTGCCATGTATATTATTGAGAATAGAGGTATGTGAGTGCATTGAGGTTGTGCACTAATGCTGTCACCACAGCTCGTATCAATTCCCTCATGGGGCACCGAACCTTAGTTCAGTATTCGTCCTGTAGGACTATTATTTATGTCCCGTAGGACCCCTACATCCCGAAGGACTATGTCCCGAAGGACTTCTCCTTAAGAACCATATACATAATACAATGGCTCCAATCAGTGTACCGAAGTACCACATATAGGTTCCACATAATTATATATATGTCCCGAAGGACCACGTAGAACCCTCGACTCTTGGCATGCCAATTACACCTATAGTTCTCATATCGTATACTATGGGCATTATTCTTATTTTTCATATGTTCATGTACTTATGTCATTTCTCTTGTGATCATGTAGCTCATGTCATTTCTCTTGTGATCATGTAGCTCATGTCACTTCATATCATGTTCTCATATCACATGTCATATCACATATCATATCACATGAACATATATATGTCTTATGCATGTATCACAACAATTATCATGTATGCATGTTCACAACTATTATAATATAAAAATCAACATAAGGATTAGACTTATCACAAGTCTTATTCCATTATAAGATACATATAGTATGCATTTACCTTAGCTTTGCTTTGATTCGATTCTAATCCTTTGATCGTTCCGGAATAAGCTTACTTTTAGTATCTACATAATCACACATGGATTTATATCAGTATTATAACTGATATACTCTAATGGTTCACTCTTTAGACTAAGAGAAAAGTCAATTTCATCTTTTAATGAAGGTATGCATCGATGCACTACTGATGCATCGGTGCATAAAAGGTATTCGATGTAGTATTATTGTTGGGATGCATCGATGCACTCCTTATGCATCGATGCACCGATTGCATTTGATGTTTCACTATTAATGGGATGCATTGATGCACTACTTATGCATCGATGCATGAATTGCATTCGATGTCTTTATTTTAAAAGAGTGTATCGATGCATTACCAATGCATCAGTGCACATTCAAACAATTTCTGGGTTTTAACCTTGATGCATCGATGCACTATGAATGTGCATCGATGCACTCTTCCCAGAACCTCTTTTTGAACCCGAAAATCCATTCATTTTGGATTAAATCCTTCTTGTTTAATCTTCTCTTTCACTCTTAACACTAGTAGACATCCTTAAACCAATTTATACTCATTTATTTCATCTTTAACCTTCAAATCATATTCTTCATATGAAATTCAAGAATTACATCAATAATCCAACATGTTTGAATTCCACTTTTAACACTTCATATATCTTAACTAGATTGATGACAAGTCAAATTTAACTTTCAATTCTAGTTATGAACTATATTCCAAGATTTCATTTAAGAACTTTAAATCTTAAATCTCTCCTAACTCCATCATCCTTTGATGTTAAGATAACTTAAGCTTTCCTTAAGCTTAGTTATCATCTAATAATCAAAACCCAATATTAAATTTAACAAGAAACTCAATAATCAGAAATCTTACCTTTGCTTTGGTTCACACGCACAAGGAAGAAAGAAGAAGAAGATAACTATGAAGGCTTTGGTGTTCTCTTCTTTTCATCCCACTTGTACTCATATATATCCTTATCCATTCTTTAATTAATTTTCCTTGCAAATGACTCTTTTGCCCTTCTATTCATTCTTCCTTTCAATTCAATCCTACACAATCATTTACATATAAATCTTTATACTATTCATTCATTCTATTTTAATCACCAAAATCTGAAACTTTCCAATTTAGTCACTAACCCGGTATTGAGGATGTTACAACTCTCCTTCCTTTAAGAAAATTCGTCCTCGAATTTTCATTATGCGAAGAGGTAGGGGTTCTTAATCCTCATGTCCTCTTCACGTTCCCATGTTGCATCCTCTACTTTGTGATTCTCACAAGACTTTAACCAATGGAATAGTCTTGTTCCTTAGTTGCTTGACTTCATGTGCTAATATTTGGACAGGTTCTTCCTCATAAGTTAAATCTGGTCGAACTTCAATTTCTTCAGGAGTCACAATGTGAGATGGATCAGATCGATATTTCCTAAGCATTGAGACATGAAAGGCATTGTGTATCTTTTCCATTTCAGGTGGTAAAACTAGCTGATATGCTACTGATCCTACCCTCTTAGTAATCTCATAAGGTCCAATGAACCGAGGACTCAACTTTCCTTTACGTCCAAACCTCAATACTTTCTTCCACGAGACACTTTCAAGAACACTTTATCTCCGACTTGAAATTCAATTTCTTTCCTTTTTAAATCAGCATACGATTTATGTCTATCAGCTGCAGCTTTCAGATTATTCTGAATTACTTGAACTTTCTCTTCCGTATTCTTAATCAACTCAGGACCAATAACTTCTCGATCCTTAAGTTCATACCAGTTCAAGGGCGTACGACATCTTCTTCCGTAAAGAGCTTCATAGGGAGCCATTTTGATGCTTGACTGATAACTATTGTTGTATGCAAATTCAGCAAGTGTTAAATACCTTTCCCACGATCCTTTGAATTCAATGACACAAGCTCTTAGCATATCCTCAAGAATTTGAATAGTTCGCTCGGATTGACCATCAGTTTGAGGATGAAATGCTGTACTGAAGTTTAACCGAGTTCCTAGTGCTTCATGTAATGACTTCCAAAATTGTGATGTGAATATAGGATCTCGATCAGAAATTATGGAAATAGGTACACCATACAAACGTATAATCTCTCTAATATACAGTTCCACATACTTATCCATGGAGAAATCAGTTCGTACCAGAATAAAATGGGCTGATTTAGTTAATCTATCTACAATCACCCAGATTGAATCCTTTTTGTTTGGAGTTAAAGGCAACCCCGTGACAAAATCCATCGTTATGTTTTCCCATTTCCATTGAGGAATTGAAATCGGTTGTAACAATCTTGACGGAACTTGATGTTCAGCTTTGACTTGTTGACAAGTCAAACACTTCGATACAAATTCTGAAATATCTTTCTTCATTCCCGGCCATCAATATAGACTCTTAAGATCCATATACATTTTGTTCCCTCCCGGATGCATTGTCAATAAACTACAATGAGCTTCCGTTAACAAATCATTCTTTAATTCATCATCATCCGGAATTACTAATCTTTCTTGATATACAAGTTCTCATCAGACTTAATCTCATAATCCGTACCCTCTCTATTCTTTATCTATTGTATCCTCTTTAAACACTTTTCATTTTAACTTGCAATTCTTTAATTCGATTTAGCCATACTGGCTTGATAGTCAGTTCTGCACAGATTGCACCATCTTCTCTTAACGATAATCTAGCATCAAGAGTTCGTAAAGCTGCAAACGTCTTTCGACTCAAAGCATCAGCTACCACATTTGCCTTTCCAGGATGAAATCAATCACCACATCATAATCCTTGAGAAATTCCACCCATCTTCTTTGTCTTAAATTCAACTCTTTCTGAGTCATCAAATATTTTAAGCTCTTGTGATCTGTATACAAGTAGTACTTTTTACCATACAAGTAGTGACGCCAGATCTTTAAAGCGAACACTACTGCAGCCATCTCTAGATCGTGTGTTGGATAATTCTTCTCATGCGGCTTTAGTTGTCTCGAAGCATAGGCTACCACTTTGCCTTCTTGCATTAATACGCATCCCAAACCACTATGAGACGCATCACTATACACTATAAAGTTCTTTCCAGACTTGGGTTGAACTAACACTGGAGCTTCTGTAAGAATCTTCTATAACTTTTCAAAACTCTCTTGACATTCTTGAGTCCAAACAATTTTTATTTCCTTTTTCAACAGTTTAGTCAGGTGTAATGCTATAATCGAAAAGTTTTTAACAAACCTTCGATAATAACCAGTTAACCCCGAAAACTTCTAACTTCTGATACATTCTTTGGAACTTCCCACTCCAGAATAGCTTTAATCTTTTGGGGATCCACTCGAACTCCTTCTGCAGAAATTACATGTCCATGGAATGCTATTTCATTCAACCAGAATTCACATTTAGAAAATTTAGCATAAAGCTTCATGTCTCGTAAAGTCTGTAAAACAATCTGTAAGTGTGAACTATGCTCTTCTTCTGACTTTGAATATATTAAAATATCATCAATAAACACCACAGCAAACTGATCTAAATACTGTTGGAAAATTCTGTTCATCAAATTCATAAAAGCAGCTGGTGCATTCGTAACTCCAAACGGCATCACTATAAACTCATAGTGACCATATCTTGTTCTAAACGCCGTTTTTGAGATGTCTTTTTCTTGAATCTTTAATTGATGATAACCCGAACGTAGATCAATTTTTGAGAACATGAAGCTTCCTTTAATTGATCAAATAAATCATCGATTCGGGGAAGTGGATACTTGTTCTTGATGGTCACTCATTTCAATCTACAATCGACATTAGCGTAATAACGATATAACCAATCCATCCCCAGTATCACTTCGAATTCGTCAAAAGGTAATTCCATCAGATTAGCAGAAAATTCAATTCCCTGAATCTGTATGGGACACCCTCGGCTCACCATATTTACCCGAGTACTGTGCCCTAATGGATTCATCACTATTACTTCATTGCTAGTAGTTTATAAAGGAATGTTCAATTCTTTTACTAACGTACTAGTAATATATGAATATGTAGACCTTGGATCAATCAAAACAATAACACCTTTGTCAAACAATAGAAAGGTACCTGTTATAATATTGGGTCATCACAATCCTCATTGGTCTTGAGGTTATACACTCGAGCAGTGGAGTGTATCTCCTGTTGAGCAGAGGACTCTGACTGACCTCTCCTCTTCCTCTACCTCTTCCCCTCTGGGCTACAGAAACAGACCTCTCTGGCTGTACAGATTCACTGGTTAACATTGGACAATCCCGAACAAAATGCCCAACGTCCCCACATCTAAAGCAGACTCCAGAAATCATCCGGCATATCCCTAAATGATTCTTTCCACAATGTGGGCATTGTCTGGCTTGACTCTGATTAGTTCTCCCAGCTCCAGATCCCACTGACTGAGTTTGTCTACCCCTCACTTGATTTGATCCTTTAGCGAGAATGCCACTGATTCTGATCTAACCTGGGGTCGAACACTAGCATCTTTGCCCCTTTTTGATGGTGTGGAACTCGAAGAAGCACCCGATCTTTTGACTGTCTGAGCTCTCGAATTTTCAAATCTCTCGTTCTGAGCTCTTTCCAGAGCCTTGGCACGTAACTACTTCTTGAAATGATGATAAATTCAAGACAATCAACATTTCCTTTAATCGATGACGTAAACCCTCTATGAACCACTCACAAGCATCTTTTCAGTAGGAACTAGCTCGACAGCAAAGCGGCTCAACTTATTGAATTCACACTCATACTCATATACAATGTGATTTCATTGCTTCAGATTTCATGTACTCTTGCTTCATTTGACGAACAAATTGATCTCCGATGTACTTATGCTTGAATTCTTCTAAAAATAAAGACCAAGTTACTTGGGCGTTAGACATTCTCAATGTACCATTGGTCCACCAGATCTTTGCTTGTCCTCTCAATAATGAAATTATCCCATCCAACTTCTCAGCATCGGAACAATGAAGTCCCGTAAGCATGACTTTCATGTCATTAAGCCAAAGGTCCGCAATAACAGGACCTGCATTGGCTTCCCCTTTAAACTCTGGAGCTCCCAATCCCTTCAACTCTTTCGCAACATTTATTTTTGGAGTTGAAGTAACAAGAGGTTGGAAACGCGTCAATATCGCATCTAACGTTCTAAAGAATATATCTTGATCATTTACAGGCACTCCAGAGGGTGTATGTTCTTCACTCTGCCTGGCCAGGGCAGGTGAATTACTATTTTCAGTTGGTCTATCATCTCCCGCTTCATTCCTAGAACTACCTTGTTCGGACATCTATAAAAATACAACCATATAGTTCTATTAGCAAAACAGCATACTTACTATTACATCAGATCAGAAGTTTTCACTATTTTGTTGGCATGTATACCTTATAAGACACTCTAGAATTCGGTTTATGCCGAGAATCGACTAAACCGTAGCTCTGATACCATTAAATGTAACACCCTTAACTCATATCCGACCTGAATACAAGTCCAAGGTGTCACATTGAACTTTTCAAACTTTGACTCTTATTGAAAATCCCGGGAATTTTTAAAACTTTCATTAAAACGAAACACATTAATTTACATAAAACCATAAAATACAAAATCGATCAGAGTATTCGTAATTAACACTTATTACATGCCAACATTCTATACATAACCAAGTACATACTTTGTCAATTACTTCTGAACTGATCTCTTAGTAGTATTGCTGTCCATGCTACTTCTATTTCCACCTTTCATGATTCTTGGTACCTACGTGTAAATCACTTACACGCTAAGTCATAGATTTAGTGAGGCAATAAATGAATATGCAACAATAAACTTATGAATGTTCATACTTACCATTGGATCATGACATCTCAAATGCATGTATCTATCACACGATAACATATATAATCATATAATGCATATACAAAACTTACCTTCTTGGATCACTTTCACTTTAAATTGGTATTTCAATTGCATTGCCCATGTATATTATTGAGAATAGAGGTATGTGAGTGCATTGAGGTTGTGCATTAATGCTATCACCACAGCTCGTATCAATTCCCTCATGGGGCACTGAACTTTAGTTCAGTATTCGTCCCGTAGCACAATTATCTATGTCCCGTAGGACCCCTACATCCCGAAGGACTTCTCCTTAAGAACCACATACATAATACAATGGCTCCAATCAGTGTACCGAAGTACCACATATAGGTTCCACATAATTATATATGTCCTGAAGGACCACGTAGAACCCTCGACTCTTGGCATGCCATTTACACCTATAGTTCTCATATCGTATACTATGGGCATTATTCTTATTTTTCATATGTTCATGTACTTATGTCATTTCTCTTGTGATCATGTAGCTCATGTCATTTCTCTTGTGATCATGTAGCTCATGTCATTTCTCTTGTGATCATGTAGCTCATGTCACTTCATATCATGTTCTCATATCACATGTCATATCACATATCATATCACATAAACATATATATGTCTTATGCATGTATCACAACAATTATCATATATGCATGTTCACAACTATTATATTATAAAAATTAATATAGGGATTAGACTTGTCACAAGTCTTATTCCATTATAAGATACATATAGTATGCACTAACCTTAGCTTTTCTTTGATTCCATTCTAATCCTTTGATCGTTCCGGAATAAGCTTACTTTTAGTATCTACATAATCACACATGGATCTATATTAGTATTATAACTAATATACTTTAATGGTTCACTCTTTAGACTAATAGAAAAGTCAATTTCATCTTTTAATGAAGGTATGCATCGATGCACTATTGATGCATCGGTGCATAAAAGGTATTCGATGTAGTATTATTGCTGGGATGCATCGATGCACTCCTTATGCATCGATGCACTGATTGCATTCGATGTTTCACTATTAATGGGATGCATCGATGCAGTACTTATGCATCGATGCACGAATTACATTCGATGTCTTTATTTTAAAAGAGTGCATCGATGCATTACCAATGCATCGGTACACATTCAAACAATTTTTGGGTTTTAACCTTGATGCATCGATGCACTATGAATGTGCATCGATGTACTTGCCAGAACCTCTTTTTGAACCCGAAAATCCATTCATTTTGGATTAAATCCTTCATGTTTAATCCCCTCTTTCACTCTTAACTCTAGTATACATCCTTAAACCAATTTATCATTATTTCATCTTTAACCTTCAAATCCTATGCTTCATATGAAATTCAAGAATTACATCATTAATCCAACATGTTTGAATTCCACTTTTAACACTTCATATATCTTAACTAGATTGATGACAAGTCAAATTTAACTTTCAATTCTAGTTATGAACTCTATTCCAAGATTTCATTTAAGAACTTCAAATCTTAAATCTCTCCTAACTCCATCATCCTTTGATGTTAAGATAACTTAAGCTTTCCTTAAGCTTAGTTATCATCTAATAATCAAAACCCAATATTAAATTTAACAAAAACTCAATAATCAGAAATCTTACCTTTGCTTTGGTTCACACGCACAAGGAAGAAAGAAGAAGAAGATAACTATGGAAGGCTTTGGTGTTCTCTTCTTTTCATCCCACTTGTACTCATATATATCCTTATCCCTTCTTTAATTAATTTTCCTTGCAAATGACTCTTTTGCCCTTCCATTCCTTCTTCCTTTCAATTCAATCCTACACAATCATTTCCATATAAATCTTTATATTATTCATTCATTCTATTTTAATCACCAAAATCTAAAACTTTCCAATTTAGTCACTAACCCGGTATTGAGGATGTTACATAGGCACTCAGGTAACTCACTTCTAACTCAATTATACCATGTGTAGGTCATTTACATAAATGTGGTAGGTTGCATGAGTTTGAAAACTTTCCATGGTATATGCATAATTTGGGTGTTTCAGCATGTTTTTAGACTGATTTATGACACCTAATATCAAATAAAATACTTAAATATTAGTTAAGGACCTCACTAGGGGTTTTGGGGTAGAAATATGAGATATTTCGAGCCAAAATAGGGCATTTCGTAGTAGGGGTATCGATATTGTTCTTTATACAAACCTAAAATTTGGTGTGTAAAAATGTGAGTATCGATATTCATAGAGTATTGATATTAGGGTCTCAGTCTCGATACCGATAAGGTTGGTATCGAGACCAATGTTCCAAAATACAATTTTGGTACCGATACTCATATATAGTATATGTACCAAGGAAAGAGTATCGATACACCAAGGGGAGTGTCAATACTGAGGAAATTTTTAGAACATCAAACCTAAATTTTGTATCGGTACTTATGTTAGTATCAATGGCCCAGAGCCAGAGTATCGATACTTATTAATGGGTATCAATAATACCTTACCTAGATACCAAGTGGCTCAGTATTGATATTGAGGTCCCAATATCAGTACTAACAAATAGTTTTTGATAGATAATTCAAGGAATATTAGATCAGACCCGAGGTACCTCAAACACACCCAGTAACAGTAAATAAGACTTCAAGCGATAACAATAATTAATAACATAACAGTAGAAACAGTAATAGTTAGGTTGACATAAAACTAGCCTTGTTTGACGCTCGGGAAACAACTAATACCCTTGAGTTCCATTATAGAAAAATACGACAGTCAGTGGAACCAAGTCAGTGCTAAGGCACTTCAGCAGCCAACTGGGCGCAGATGTCCCATGACTCGATGGAATAAGTTGGTGGGGTGTACGTTTTCGATGAAACTTCATTTCTAACCCCATATACTCGAAGGGCCTGTGTAGGTTTTCGATGCAGCTCCATATCTCACCTGGACACCCAAGGGTATTCCGACAGGCTAGAGGGGTGCGTGAGCTCCGAGATACAACCCCTCAATGGCACCTTGATGCATGTATTAGTTTAGCAGTTCAGTATACAACATGTATAAACTTGTGCGCTAGTCACATCATTTAATGAATGCATATAGTATATATTATGTAGTTATTACCGAGACACTAAGCTCATAAGCTCAGCGTTTGGAATATGTTTCCAGCGTAGGTTCTTAGGTACACTCAAGGGGAGTTAGCATTGCCAGACATTCCAGTGTAGCAAACCAGATCTCCAGAGACATTTAGAGTACGTCTTGGGTTATCTTTAGAGGGCATGTATTGTTATGGACCCTTTTTATGTATTTAGTCATAACTTTATTTGATACTCAATATTTTTATTATTTTCGATGTATTTTGGGAGCTCCCCATTGTTTTGTAAACTCATATTATTACCTGGTTTATTTTTACTGTTATGTATGAATTATTTCAGTGTTTAACTAATTAATTTTAAAGAAAATTTTTGGTTCACTATTTTGGTAGTCCCGTGTAATATTGTAATCCATGAATCTTTGGGTAGAATTAGATTAAGGTGTTATAATTTAATATAAAAATAAGTGTTCAAACTATATCTAAAGTTAATTTTAGGTTTATAAAGAATTTTCCATTCAAAATGTGTGCCTAATGTTTCCATTATTACACTTGTAGGTGACTGCATCGTAACAACCATTAAAAACCATTAAATAACACATGTGATATTTAATTTTTTCTATTTTTTTATTTTTCTAAAAAAATAAAAATATTATTTATATTTTAAAAGACATTTTTTAATTAAAAAACCCTAATCTCCATCCCAATTGGCGCCAATTCCCCTATGTTATGAATAACCCGTACCCAAAATAATATCATTTTCCATTTGTAGCATTCATCACCAAAAGACCACCGACCTATCACCGATCACCCCAAATGTAATACCCCAAATATCAGGTTAGTGATTAGTGTAAGGATTTAAAAACTTGGTGGGTTAATTTGAATAAATTGAATAGTACAAGGATTTAATTAGGAAATTATGTTTAAGACTAATTATTAAGAATGGAAGGATGGAGGGGCAATTTGGTCTTTTAGAATGAATGAATTTAATATTCATTCTTTTGAAGGATATTAATTGGATGAATAGGAGAAAAGGGAAAAAAGTTGAAAGAAACTTGGTTCTCTATTATGTACTTTGTCAGTAAGGCAAGGAAAAAGTTCAAGAATAGTTAAACTTCGTCAGTAAGGCTTACCAGGTGAGTGCATTTATTATGTACTTATATGTTATTATATTCATATATGCGTTTTGTTTAATGTATATGTTGCATTACCATATTGGCACTATGTGTGCAACCTAAGAAATTCATAATGAGTTTACGAATTTCCGTATTGACACTATATGTGCAAACTAAGAAATTCATAATAAGTTTATGAATTTTCATATTGGCACTATGTGTTCAACCTAAGAAATTCATAATGAGTTTATGAATTTCCGTATTGGCACTATGCGTTCAACCTAAGATATTCATAATGAGTGAGTTTGTGAATTACCGTATCGGCACCATGTGTGTAAAACCACAGAATTATAATGAGTTGTAATATTCAATTCGTATTTTGATAGTTATGATATACTTATGGTTTAATTTCAGCACTTAGGTGCAACTCAGATACCATGCATCCTCATTCAACATATATTGGACAATTAAAAGGATAATTTGATAAAAATACTGATTGATAAGTATGTTAGACATACTAAATATTGTTTCGCATGTTATGTGAAAGAAACTTGGATTACAAAGCCAACTTTATATATTATTATGATTTATACGATTTAATTCGTATTTTGATATTTTATAATATAATTATGTTTTGATTTCACCTCTTTATCATTATGCCGTACTAAGTATATACTTAGGGTGTGATAATTTTCACATGTAGGTAAAAGTCGGATTTGAAGTAAAGAGTACAGAGCAACTCCAAGCATAAAGGAATATACTACAATATCAGTAAGATATCCTATGATGAAATTTTGACTCAGTTTAGTGGCATGTATTTATGAATATCCTATTAGCTCTATTTAACTATTTTGGAAACTGGTTTGTAATAGATCAACTGAATCATTTCATGCAAATTTTTAAAATGGATAATATGAACTAGTATTACTAATTTGAGTAGACGTGTTTAATATATATATATATATATATAAAATTTAATAATGTCTTATAAACTATATTAGTAAATTTTTTTTATCTAAAGAAGCAAATTTTACTAGTTTCTAAGTACCAAAAACGTTTCAAAAAGCATGTGACATCTGTGACTCGTGTACAGAAACGTATACGGGAAATGGGTATTACACCAAACCTGTAATACCCTAAATATTAGGTTAGGGACTAAATTAAAAAGGATTAAAAATTGATGATTTAATTGAATAATTGGTAAAAGATGGAGAAAATGATTTGGAATAGTATTTTGAACTAAATTGTAGCAATAAAGGAGTTAAGAGGGCATTTTAGTCTTTTAAGAGGAAAATGAAAACAAATAGTTAGGGATTTTATATAGGGAGGAAAGAGGAAAGTAAAGTGTATTTCTACACTTCTTCTTCTTCTTTTCTTCTTCACGTGGTGTTCTCTTCTCCCTATCATAAGGTAAATTTTCATTAGCAAGTGTTTTCTTTAAATTATGGGTTGATGTTAAGTGATATATGTTCATAATAAAGGATTTATTGAGATTAAAGTCATGAAATGGAGAAAATATTGGTGATTTTAGAAAATGGGTTTTGAAATGAAATGTTAGTATATTGGTGTTTATTAAGGTTTACTAGTAGATTTGAATTACCAAAGAGATAAATGAGAGATTAGAAGTATTAGATGGGTTAAAGAACATATTAGAAAAAGTGGTTTGATTATTAGAATTGAATGTTCTTGAATGATTTTAGATGTTCTAATAAGAGGCTAAATGAAGGAATGTTAGTATGGATAGTTAAGGAAGAGTTTAATACTATTGTATGGGGTAAGTATAACGAAAATTGGCCACATTGGGAGGAAAATCGAGTGGGAAAACTGGAAATTCTGGGCTATGGTATCGGTACTGCTAAGAATAGTACCGATACTATAAGCAAAATTTTGATAAATTAGATGAGTAGTACCGATACTGAGTCAATCAGTATCGATACAGATGAGGTAGTATCGATACCATGATAAGGGGTATCGATACCAAGAAACATCGAATCTAATTTTGGTATCAATACTGGAAGGGGGTATCGATACCCTGATAGGGTGGTATCGATACCCTAGTAAGGGTATCGATACCAAACAACATCGAACCTATTTTTGGTATCGATACCCGAATAGGGTATCGGGACATAGTATAAGGTATCGGTACTAGGGTAATAGTATCGATACTATGGAGCCAGAAATGTTAAAATAGGATGATATTGGTTTAGAAAGTTAATGATATGTTCTTTTTAGTATTGTTTAAGTATAATGGTTATAAAATATTCTAACATTGAATATGGTACATGTTTTATGAATGCTTGAGTAGATCGGAACCAAGCTCCCGAAACAAGTAAAACTAAGGGCAAAGGCAAAGTACCAGAGTAATCAGCCTTATATTTGGAATACATAGCGAGGAAAGTTAGGTGAGTGCATTTAATTATGTACGTACATGCTACAATAGTTATAGTTGTAGAAATGATTAGTGTAAGTATGGTGATTACCAAATGGCACTTCGTGTGCAAAATGTTAAGAAATTCATACTAAGTGTATGAATTTCCAAATAGGGCACTTCGTGGGCTAACATGATAAGAAATTCATACTAAGTGTATGAATTTCAGTATGGGAAATATATAAGTATAAACATAAGAACTGCATAATAAGGAAATTGGTCTTTATATTAGTAAGGGGTATGCAAACCACACATATTTAAGAAATGATTGATAAATTATGATATTAGCATTATGGATGTAAATTATGAAATATAAATTGAATTGAAATATTCCTTGAGAGATGAAATTGTCAGCAGTTCATAATAGAAAGTGAATTATCGTAATTATATTGGATGAGTAATCCATATAAATTATAGTAAAATTGAGGTATTAGTGCACTAGCAGTATGGGAATAAACCATAGAAGGTATAATGATAGAAAGATTTACTTGATATGATGAATGATTATTAGAGTAGAGATTGCTCTAAAATAAAAGATCAAAAGACCTAATTGTCCATATGACATAAATGTGTCATTTATACCAGTTAGATGAAAGACTAATTGTCTTTGAGGCCTAACTGTGCATATGACAGAAAGGTATCATTTATGCCAGTTAGATAAAAGAATAAGTGTCTTTGAGGCCTAATTGTGCATATGATAGAAAGATGTCATTTATGCAGTTAGATGAAAGACTAAGTGTCTTTGAGTCCTAACTGTGCATATGACAGAAAGGTGTCATTTATGCCAGTTAGATGAAAGACTAAGTGTCTTTGAGGCTTAACTGTGCATATGACAGAAAGGTGTCATTTATGTCAGTTAGATGAAAGACTAAGCATCTTTGAGGCCTAACTGTGCATATGACAGAAAGGTGTCAACTATGCCAGTTAGATGAACGATTAAGTACCGTTGAGAAAAAGAATAATAGCCTAACTGTGCAATTGGCAAAAAGCTGTCAACTATGCCAGTTAGATGAACGGTTAAGTACCGTTGAGTAAAAGAATAATAGCCTAATTGTGCAATTGACAGAAAGTGTCAATTATGTCAGTTAGATGAACGGTTAAACACTGTTGAGTAAAAGAATAAAGGAATTTTAATGTATCGTGATATGAATGGTGAATAAGTGAATTGAATGGATGTTATAAAGGAAAACGTAAACATGACATAAAAGGCATGAAAGGATGCCATAAATGAAAGTATGAGATAATTGAAACGCATATAGGTGCATTATAAGCATGAATGAATACTATCAATGAAAATAAAGACTAATGTCTAAAGAGATAAATGTAAAAGAGAAATATAAAGGAAGATAGGTTGCTAGGCATACTAAAAATAATTGATAAAATTTGGAATGGAATATGGTTTAAATGAGGAGAAGTATGGATACTTGAAGGATATATGATTTAATACGAAATAAATAAATGTGATATACTTTTGTATTTTCAAAGGTTACGTTATAATATTATGTCTCACTAAGTAATTACTTAACGTGTGTTTATTTCACGCGTAGGTAAAGGCAATGATTAGTGTGTAAGGAGTGTAGCAGTAGCAGCAGCTTTCATCAATTAAAGGTTGACTCATCAGTAATATTATGACAATCTTATTCAATTTAGGAACTTAGTTGGCATGTAATTAAACTCCGGTAAATATTTTGTAATGTAATTAAGTGATGATTTTAGTATATTGCTTTTAAAAATATCGTATTTTGTGTTTAATCGAATTGAAACAAATTTTTGTACGGGTTTTTAAATGACAAACATTATTTTAAAGTGATGTGACATCCATATCTCGTGTACGGACGGGTATACGGAGATGGGTGTTACAAAACCCTTAAGCACCTCAACCCATATATCCCTAATCCTAAATTTAATCGTAACACCAGAACAGAGTACGCCGGTTAAAACAAACCCAAGGTTTTTAATTATAAAAAAGGGTTTTATGATATGAGTAATTTTTTTATTTTTAATATATATATTTTTAAAACTATGAATGTGGCATATGTCAGTTAATGTTTTAACAATCGTTATGATATAGACACACACAAAAATTACGTTGTAAATGTTAAATTTAATTAAAAATATGGTAAACACTTATTTTAAGTAAAATATTATTTAGGCTTATAAAATTAATTTTGATTATAGTTTAGTCACTTGTTTTTATATTAATTTTAAAAAATTTCGATCAACCATTCGAAATGTAACATGTGACATTGTTTATAATTTTAAATAATTTTCTTTAAAATTTAAATATAAAAAATAAATTAAACTAAAAATAAATTATGGACTTAATATAAAATTAAATGTCTAAATTATACTTAAAATGCCTAAATTTTTTTTTGTTAAAAATAGGTGTCTAATATTTTTTACCATCAAAATGTTACACGTGTCATATTCAGATTTTTTAAAGGCGTAATACACTTTTAGGTGCCTAAACTATACTTCAAATTGACTTTTGGTACCAAAAGATTTTTTTGCTAAAAATAGGTACCTAATGTTTCTAATGTTACACTTGTAGGTGTCTGGACCGTAACAATCATTCAATTTGACATTTATCTGACATCTTTCATGCATATAAAATTTTAAAAATTATATTTAAAAAAATATACAACTTTTAGGTGCCTAAACTATGTCTCAAATTGACTTTTGATGTCTAAAGAATTTTTCGTTAAAAATAGGTTACTAACATTTCATTCTTTACACTTTTAGGTGTATATTGTTATATTTTTATGTTTTGATATTTTTAATAATAAAAATATTATTTTTTGGCTTAATACCAAAATAAGTGTCGAAACTATATCGCTTTTCACGAATAGTTGCCTAAACTATATTTTAATTCATCCAGGTGTCTAACGTTACAAATGTTACCGTTTTAGGTGTATATATCGTAGCGGCCGTTAAAAAAAGCTTGTTAAGTGACACGTGTCACAATCTAATAATTGTATAAATTTATTTGAAAAGAAGCATAACAATATTTTATTTTCGAAAAAAACCAAAAAAAAATTAAAATATTAAAAACCCAAACTCCATAAATATGTTATTCTAGTCCCTTTACTTCAACTATCGGTCACCTCTCCATCTATCCACTGGTGACCGATCACCCATATATCATTAACCACTAACTGATCAGTCATAACTCTTGCTATCATCTTAAAGCCCAAAATTTGGTCGATCGTGATAATTAATTGTATATCCGGTTGTGATAGCCGCCCCTTGTCCATTTGACTGACCATTTGAACTTTGGCGGTTTGGCCATGGAAATTGAAATCTCGAGCACTGCAGTGGAGGGGAGAGAGAGGGGAAGGGGATGCATGCGGTTTGTTGTTTTTTTTTTTAATTTTAATATTATTATTTTTATTATTAAAAATAAAGTTTTCAAAATTTTAAAATTGTTACATGTGTCACTTAATGGAGTTTTGTAATAGCCGTTACGGTCGAGACACCTAAAGTTGTAACGTTAGGAACTTGGATGAGTTAAAAAATAGTTTAGACACATTCGTGAAAAACGATATAGTTTAAGCACTTATTTTGGTATTAAACTTACTTTTTTATAATAAAAAAAATCAAACACTCCCCCACGTCATCGCTCTTCCTCACATCGCCCACCTTTAACGACAACGAAATATCACCACCGACTGAGTTTTGTTCAGAGCAGGGAGAGGAACTCAATAGTGGCGGCCGTGTAACGTACGGCCTGCTGTAATCGTTGAATCTTTGGAAAGCAACGAAGAAAAACTTAGAAAATTTGTGACTTTTCATTGTTCTTTTCACGACGATCGCCATAGTTTCACGGTGGATGGAAGATTGAGTTTTGGTCACGGTGACGAAATAGTTCTGATAGTGTCAACGGTAACGATCACATATTGACGATGGTCACAGATTGACGATTTTTATTTTTAAATTATAATGTTAAATATTTTTTTGAAATTTTATATGCATTACAAGTGTCAGATAATGACCAAATTTAACAATCATTACAGTCCAAACACTTAAAAGTATAACGTTGAAAATGTTAGACATATATTTTTAGCGAAAAATTCTTTAGGCACCAAAAATAATTTTGAGGTATAGTTTAGACACCTAAAAGTGTATTAAGACTTAAAAAATAGCAGTATACACTTAAAAATATAACAAATAAAACGTTAGACACCTATTTTTAACGAAAATTCTTTAAGCACCAAAAGTCAATTTAAGATATAGTTTAGGTACCTGAAAATGTATTAAGCTTTTTCTAAAAAATATTTTTAAATAATATTTTATTTTAAATAAAATATATGTACGATAATGAACATGAGTTGTCGAAGTCTATCTCTGCCGTAGGGAGCAGAGCCACCACTTCGACCTCCATTGGATTCTTCAAGTGCCTCCAAAGAAAAGGGCGGTTGGGAAAGGATTTTAAAGGATTGTGGTGTTTTAATAATTTTAGAAATACTTGGGTTTTTAAAAAAATAATACTTATTTTAAAATTTATTAAATAATTTTTTTAATTTATAAATGTATCACATGTCGCATTTTTAATAGTTGATGAATTTTTTTAATGTCTATTACGATCGAGATACTTAAAATGATAATATTAATAACGTTAGACACCTATATTAACGGGAAAAATTTAGACATCCAAACATAAAAAGAGATATTTTAAATAATTTTTTGAGTAAATTACGTATTTAGTACTTAAATTATCAGTTTTAGCCTGTTTTAATACCTAAACTTTTAATTTTTTCAAAATCATACATAACGTTTAGTTTTTGTTTCATTTTAATATCCGATGTTAAAAACTTAACGCGTTTAGTACCTAAACTATAAATTTTGGTTCGTTTTAGTACCTAAACTTTTATATATATTTTTTCAAAACTTAACTTTAAATTTTGAATGAGTACTAAAACGAAACAAAAACTAAATTTTAGGTATTATTTTGAAAAAAAATTAAAAATTTAAGTATTAAAATAGATTAAAATTGATAGTTTAGACACTAAACGCATAATTTACCGTATTTTTTATATATTAAGCTATTTTAAAATGATAAGATTATGGGTATCACAACATCCAACAATACAAGTAGCCGTCATTTTAGGTATTGTTTCGCACTACATTTCGCTATAATAGGATTTCGTATCAATTTGATAGACAATAGATAAGAAAATGGAGGGCGCTGTTTATGAGAGTATTTGGATGCCGTTGTTTTCCATATCTAAGACCTTTTAATAATCCACAAGCTAAGTTACAGGTCACTGCCATGCGTGCTCTTGAGTTCTAGTGATCAGCACGAAGGCTATCAATGTCTAGCACTTGATGGTAAGGTTTATACTTGTGTTGAAACGATTTTTTCTTTATGTTCTTGGGTTATAGTGCTCAGCAAAAAGGCTATCAATGTCTAGCACCTGATGGTAAGGTTTATATTTCTGTTGAAACTAGTTTTTCTTAAAGTGAGATTTTAAAAACTACACTATTTTTTAATTTTTTTTTTGAATTAATTTTTAATTAAAAAATAAATGATTTTAATTAAAAAAATAAATGTGATTTAAAACCTCTCGCTTCGAAAAATTTGTATTTCCTTTTAAAATAAAAAAAAACATATTGTTCGAGGAGTCGCAACCAATATTTGATTAGGGTGTGATTGAGCACCCAAAAATGTTTTGTCATTTTAAATAAAAAATAATTTTAATTAAAACGACAAGTTGAGGTCTGTGTTACCAAAAATCGAGTTCATGAGTTGGTTACGCGTGAGGAAATATTAGCATCCCCACATCGCCCTGAATCGATACCTAATCGATTAATCAATGTCTTAGCAATGAAATTTAAAAATTCGAATTTAATTTGATTTTTAATCACATAAAACAACAAAATATGAATTTTATAATAAAACATAATAATATTAAATTATTTCTTATTGAGAAGAAACAAATTCCTCATAACTTGAGGAAATCAATTTTTACTCTAATCGAAATAAAAAAATATTATAATTCCATTACAATATTCAAAAGAACTAAAATATATTAAATTAAAATTATCAATCCATTTAGAAAGATAAATAATATTCAATTATTTAAAAAGATCGAGACCATATCTTAGATAAGTTCTAAGAATTTTTTTTCGAAAAATTTAAATAACCGAATATTTCTTTTTCTTTTATTCTCAAATTTTATGTGGAGAATCAATTTTTTAGGATACACTTTTAATTTAAAATCGTCGAAAGCAGCTCTCTAATGAAATAAGACAAGCCATTCAAAATAATTTTAAATTAAAATAGTATTACCCTTAATCCAATTATGTGATAGATCAAGTTATACACGTGAGGATATCATACAAATTAGACAAAATGATGTTACGCAAAAATTCTTCATAGAATCAAATATATTTAAATAAACTTTTTCATACACACTAAATCTTTAACTAAGGAATTTAAGACACCAATATGCCATTAATATGTACACAGATGTATATTATAGTGAAAACAGTAGGCATAAGGCGTGGGCACGGCACATGTAAAACTGCTGCACTAATTTTGAAAATTAAAACCAAAAACTACGTAGAAGACTAGTGGAAACGAATAACTAAAGGCAGAAGCTCAAATTATTCCCCTGGTTTTAATCGATCCACACCTTACCTCCACTCCTCGGCTTTGCTCGAATGGAACACGAACAAACAACTATCCATGAAGGGTTACGACTGCTGATGTTTGATGTGGATCGATCCTCGACGGCAAGCCGACAACCTTTTTGAACGGTGTGAATCCCCAAGGATTAGGGATTATCCGGATGCTCAGGTTCACCGCTTATTACTAGGCGTCCGGCAGGATCAGATTGAACACGCACCTTAGCAACGCGAAGAGCAGCAAGCTCTTTTTTCAAATCCTTCGATTGGCTTAGCAGCTCCGTCCTCTTTATTCCTTCACTCGCGAACCTTTTCCTCGGTGAGTTTTGCTGCTGCTCTCGCTTTCTCTTTTTCTTTGGATCCTCCCTCGCTTTTTTTCTCGCCTCCTTTTTCTTTCGATCTCCCTTTTGATTTGCAGGAATGACTATTTATCCTCTAAAAAAGACATTTTTTGCTTTATTAAATATTTGAAAATCTCTCCTAATAAAATAGATATTATTTTCTTTCTTAGAATGGTTTGGATCTACTGTATTTTAGGAAATAATAATATTCTTTTTAAAAGATTATTATTCTTGCTATAAAGCTCATATTCTCCTTAAATGAATCTCATCGATAGGTATATGAAAATATCATTGGCATGTGACTAGTCGTGGGACTTGTAAATGGGTTGAAGGATGTAATGGGCTTAAATGAAATTCCGGACACTAATCTGGATCTTCCATTTTTCGGCTTTAAAATTACATTGCATGGTTACTGAATCCGCATAAATGTTCGACATTTCTCAAAACCCAACTCTTTTCGCCCAGGCAAGTCACTTGAACTAATTTAACGACTAAACGTGAACGTCCGTAAACTGCCACTCAACCACTTTCAATTATGGTTTTCAGAACCGGATCGGTTAGCGAACTGGTCATGTTACCGGTTCATTGGTTCAATCGGTCGAACCAGTCCAACCGGTCAGAAGAACCGGACGACGTCACAATTATTTAAAAAATTAAATAAAAATATCAAAATTATTTAATAAAAAATAATATTTTATATCACAAGTCATATTCAAAGCAAGTCATAACATATATAAGTTAAAAACCATAAAATCAAGTGAAACAAAATGATTTAAATTAACTATAACATAATATTTAAGGTAAAACATATTAAATAATAAATATAATTATATAACTATAATTAAAAAATAAATTTGGGGTTAAAAAAATCATAACAAAATGATATTGTTTGGTTTAATTTTAAAAAAAAAACAATCTCACATGGCTAATAAACATAGAAGAGCATCACAACTAACTTTTATAAATAATAGAGGTAATTTGACATTCAAAATCATAGAGCCTTTTGGTGAGCATTGAGTGAACTATTCTTTCACTTCAATCAAGCTCGAATTTTAGGCTTCAATCGAGCTTCTAAATTTTTTTTGAGTTCAAGCCTTTTTGAGTTCAAGTTTCAATATTATATTTCGAGTTTGAGTTGAACTTGATAATTTTTAGCTCGTGAATTTGAGTTGAGTTGAGCTTACTTTTAAAGTTTTCAAGTTCGAGTCGAGCTCAACAATACTCGAGTTCGACTTGGCTCGTTTAACAAACGACGTTGTTTGGTTTAATTTTAAAAAAAAAAACAAAATTGGCGGTTTTTCCCCTTTTTTTATTTTCAGCCGGTCCGGTTCACTAGTAGCGGTTCTGACCGGTTCACTAGTAGCGATTCTGACCGGTTCACTAATAACGATTCAACTGGTGTAGATTGAACCGGACTAAATAACGATTTTCTATTAAACCGATTGAATCAACCGACCCTATCCAGTTTTCAAAATACTGCTTTCAATGGATTTGAGTCGTCTGGGAAAAATTAAGGTATTATAATTTCGAGGCATGTCATATTTTATGAAAAATCCTTTCCATTTGCTGATGTAGACAAGCAAGCTTGATGAAAATGACTGGCAAAATACTGGCACGGTGGCAGCTGATTTTTCAATGGTTAGAGGAGCAACTAGGGTATGTAGGCAGGCTGTCTCGGTGGAAGAGACTCAAAGATGGTGTGATACCGAGCAAGATAATGTGCAATCACCATGTGCTGCTGAGAAACTGATGGACAATTCGTGTCACTAGAATCAGCATGGTCAAAACACAAATGAGCAAGCTGAGAAACTGATGGACAATTCGTGTCATTAGAGTCAGCATGGTCAAAACACAATGAGCAAGCTGAGAAACTGGCGGACAATTCGTGTCATTAGAGTCAGCATGGTCAAAAGCACAAATGAGCAATCAAATGATTTGGACACTCAACGTTAATCATAATGATGAACAGTTGAAAGATGCTGTTGATTCTGCTGAACCAGCTTATGAAACTGGCAATGACGTGGTAGAAGAAATAAGTTATGTGCGTGCTAGTTTACCTTGACACACTGGTCATCACATTGGTTACAAGGAGTAAACGAGGTATCTTTAAGCGAAAGGTTTACGTGAGCACACGAAGGATGGAAGGATGGAAGGATGGAAGGATGGAAGAAGTAGAACCTGATAGGGTCCACGAGGCATTACTATCATCTGAATGGAGAGCAGCAATCTATGCTGAGTATGAAGCATGGGAGAAGAATGGATAGCTAGTTGAGATCAATTGTTTAATGATACTATGTCGACGACGTATGTGTCTTGACTTACCATTATATTTATACAAGACACCTCACACTTTGATGTAGTTTTAGGAAAGTTTTCTATATTTCCATAACTCATATGATGTCTCGCTTATTTTCTTGTAAGTTGCTTTATTTATAGGTAATTTGCTAATAAAATAGTTTTCTCCACATATTCTGTGACAACTCAAAACATAGTCAAATGCTTTAGCAATCTTATGGATACTATACACTTCATATGGTGTATCTAACAATCCATTCAAGATGTAATTCCAACATATAAACTTAGAATGGTTTTAAGTTTTATAATTAAATACGATGATCATCCTATATTTGACCATATTCAGCATGATTAAATATAACATCTTATGTCACTACGTCTTGAAATTCTATCTATAAATTTCACATGCTTCTCGTCGTGGCTCACAACCACTGACATTATTGAATTTTATTCAAAGTCTGAATAGGAATAACATTTCAAATCACGAGTTAGGTGAATCAGTGGGGATATCATTGTTTCGTTTAAAACACGTAACCATAATTTGTAAATATTCCAACAATAAATTGAAAGTTAATTCAATTTATTTTACCATTTGTTTCTGTTAAACAACAAAATTTAATTAGAAATTAAAATTCTAAAACAAAATTCGTAACAATGTTGTTACCTCCAAACGATTTCTGTTATCGACAGTAAATCAAATAAATTTTGTTGAACAATAGGATTAAAATCCTGAAACAGAATTATAGGTCCGATTTTTGTTCACCGACATATATCATAATTCCGTTCGCTGCCTTATTTATGGCAACAAATTTTAATCAAAACTAAAATTCAACAATTGAGTAATTTATGTTAAACAACGAGACTTTTGTAAAATTAAAATTTCGAAACAGAAATTCACAATCAACAATAATTTTGTTGAATCTGTTAAACGTCAAGATTTAGTAAAACTAAAATCTGAAATAAACCAAGTTTTGTTGGACAATGGGATTAAAACCCGAAAGAAATTCAATTTCTGTTGAACGATGAGAATTTAATAAATTAATTCTCGAATTTAGAACTAACTTCTTTTGAATTGTGGGAATTTAATAAAATCTGAAATAGTAGTATAATCACAATGTATAAAATGCATATACAATTTCGATTTCTTGATCAAATATCACCATTCGTCACAAAAAAATATGAGCCTTATCATGTTACATCAAGGCTTGTGGATGGGATAAAAATAGAGATTCTTTTCTTTGAACCTGCAAAAGGTTCTGAAGTCATAACACAAAGTTAATGGGGTCTTACCCTATGCATCCATAATGCCTTCAACTTCCTTAAGGATTGTGCACGAAGATAATTATTTGTTGATCTTCTAGGAGCCTTTCATATGTGCAATGTCATTTCCAACCAACCAATGTAATTTAAACAATCACACATATTAGCCATTAGAAATGTCTCGTCAATTTTTCTTTTTCATTTCCTCTTGTAAAGACACATAATGCCAAAAGCTAAACAAATCAATGAATTCTAATATTACTTAAAAAATTCAATAGATATGTGTAGACACCCGTTTTGTCCGGGATATTATTATTATTATTATATTATTAATAATAATAATGTTAACATTATTTATGTTATCATTTTGCAGGCCAAGGTAAACCATGCAGCAAATTACGGTAGTCTAGTGGACAGTGCACGTCATCCATATTGATTGCCAATTTTGAACATTTTACAAGCATATTTGGATGATGAAGTTCTTAACATTTAATCCTCTATCTCTTATCTTTCCAATGCACTTTGAATCGTATTAATCCGATATTGGTAGCTTGAGATATGCCCAGATAATTGAAGACTGTGCAGGCTGAAAAATCAATACGGGAATTACGAATTCAGTTCAACAAAACCTTTATTTTTCCTTGAAACAGCACATTAGACCATGAATCACATTGGGAAAACTTGTTGGAACCCTTGGGATACATATACAACTGACAATCCATTCAAACAAGCTTGGATCCACTCCACAAACATGTCCAAACTGCTGCACATGGACAACATTCATTTGCTGGAACAAAACTGCACCACAAGGTACAAACAGCATGGTACACATTGATATCAGTTTATGATGGAGCAATAAGTGACATCCATTCAGCAAGCATAAGCAGCACACAAAGAGAGAGGGAGCAGCACGTGGAAGACAATTTCCAGCATTGTTTTTAACCAACCCATGCTTGATGACTCACCTATGCACTCACACATAGTGGAGACATGTCATACATGCCCATAATAAACCAATTTCCAGCATTGTTTTTATCTAAACATGTTGTAATCCCCAATTTTCAAAATCAGAAGTCAAAGGCAGTTCACCCATAATACATGCTCCCTTCATCCTTGTCTCCTGCAGAAATTTGCGCAGGATTAAATTTTTCATGTTGAAATTATGTAAATTTTGGGCTATAAAGCCAAACACATGTAATCAAAAAGGGGGGGTTTCACGAGAAAAAGAGAGGATTCAATGAGGGAGAGAGAACAAGGTTCACGAACAACAGAGAAAAAAAAGAAGAGACACATCAGGAGAGCAAGCAAAAACACAGTCGGTAATTCAAAGGAGAGGAGGCTATTTTTTTTCGAAGCAGAGGGTCACGAACAGCAGGGGACGACCTGGTTTTTGGTGAAGGATCTACCCACTCATTCGGGCTGGAGAAGAAGAGAGCATACACACCTAGTTGCTGCTGGAGATCCTAGATAGAATTGGAATGGAAAGCTCTCGGTTTTTAACAGAAAAAAAATAGTGTGTAAAGGGGTTTTCATTTTCCATTTTTTTATCATTCGAAAGAAGCAGTTTCTGGGTGTCCATTCCCGATTTTGTTGAGTATTCATGAGCGATGTAATCAAGTGTAATTCGGGAACGAAAGAAAGCAATAGAAAAGGCGAATAGTAATTTCATGAGGTATACATTATTATTCGTATTCGATTTCCATTCTTGATTGTGTGTGTTCTTGTCTCTACCTCATTTATGTTTCAATCTTAAATTAATGTTCATTACGTTTTAATCCATATTTAAGTTTTTTATGTGCATGCATGCATGGTTATTTAGAGTTCGTTTCGAATGTATGTTTATCCTAGGCTTGAATGGTGATGATATGTGTGGATATGTAATTACGTGGTTTATAAACATGGATTTAGATGTAATATATCTTTTTATTTAATTAATCTTTTCATAATATCATCTTTGCGTAATGTATATGTTAGCCTCATGTGCATAGCTCGACGTATTTACATAATTTGATTAAGGGTAATATCCTTTAATTTAAAATTGTTTTAAGTGGGTTTTCTTAACTGATTAGATATATGCTTTTGACGATTTTAAATTAAAAGTATATCCCATCAGTGACACCTAAGAAATTGATTTATCACTTTTAAAATTTGGGAACGGAAGAAAAAGAAATATTCGACTATTTAAATTTATCGAGAAAAGATAGTTAGAACTTATCTAAGATATGGTCTCGATATTTGTAAATAATCGAATATTCTTTATCTTTCTAAAGGTCTAGTAATTTTAATTTAATCTATTTTGGTGTTTTTGAATGTTGTAAAATTCATGTGTTGTTTTGTCGGGGATCATAAACCAAATTAAAATCGAATTTGTAAATTTCATTGCAAAGACATTAATTAATCAACGAGGTATTGATTTAGGGCGTTGTGGGGGTGCTAATCCTTCCCCACGCGTAACCGACTCCCAAACTCATTTTCTGGTAATGCATACCTAAATTTGTTGTTTTAATTAAAATTAATTTTTTATTTAAAATGACAAACGTTTTGGGTGCCCAATCACACCCTAATCAAAGATTGGTAGCGACTCCTCGAACCGTATGATTTTCTTATCATTAAGGAATTTCCAAATTTTCGAAACGAGAGGTTTTCTAAGATCACATTGTTTTTAAATAAAAATTGTAATCTTAAGAGAATAATTCAAAATGACACGGTTTCCAAAATCTCGCGCCCCCTATTTTAAAAAATCGTTTCGACAGGTTGGCGACTCCGCTGGGGACTTTTTTTTAGAGAGTCAGGCCTATAGTCGATTAATTAATCGTCTTTGTAATTGAAAATTATAAATTCGTTCTAATTTGGTTTTTGATCCCCTGTTTGGTTTTAATATCGTTTGTTCATAATTTGGTTAACTAATAAATAGTTGTATTGATCTGTTTGTTAATAGTTTCAGATTAATTATGTGTTTAAAGAGGATTGATCTTTTGAGTGTTTTGTGAATATGTGTTATTTTATTTTCGTTTTTCCTCACACACTGCACAGTTGCATTTGCATGACATGAGCTAAAACCCCGCTCCATCTTATTTAAGTAGGAGTGAGAGACTACTCCCTCGTGTGGTTTTCACCTTCGCATGGGATAGTGGATCGCTCCTAGAGCTCACACCTTATGGTCCTCATGATGGTAATCACCTCTGCATGGACATAAGGAGGTGTGTTCCCTCGAATTGAACTTTATCCCCTAAAGCCTGTGATGGGCCAGGATTGAGGGTTCGGCAGCCCAAGGGGGCATCAGTAATGACAATTCGAGAACCTATAACTTTAGAGCCGAACCCAACATATAGTGAACATAGAGCCCAAATTTAGGTCGAGCCTGACCCGAACCTTAAGAGTCCCTTGAGGAGGGTACACAAGGAAAAGTTTTGAGTCATTGTTTTTAAAATAAATGCATGCGAACTAGAAATCATGTGGTTAGGTTTATTTTCTCGAACAAGCATGCGAATTAGTTATCATGCGGTTAGGATTTTTTGTGAATAACAAAGCATGGGGTAGATATCATGTTGGGTAGGATCTACTAAGCATGATTGGGTAGTCCGCATGTGAGGGTAGGTTTTATTTGTTACGATACTCATCATTTTGTTGTTTATATTATGAGTACTAACCCATTTTTTGTTTTATGTCTATTTTATTGTGGATTTATTGCATGTGCATCTTCATGTCATTCAAAGATGTTAATTCGCAAGTGATTGACTAATAAGAAGGCTAGTCATAATGAGGCAAGAAATTCTTAGCCATAGAGTCAAAATCGGGATATCCAGAGACATTCAAATGATTCACGAAGAAAGACACCCGATGAATGAAGAATCTGAAGCTGATTGGAGATTTCCTTTAAAGGTGCAAAGGCCGAGATGTTGACTTAGAAGATATATATAGCCATACCAAGGACGAGAAGGCCATTCACAAGGACGAGAAGACCATTCATAAAGACGAGAAGACCATTCACAAAGACATAAAGACTATTTTGCATTGAAAGTGAAGATGGAGATCCCAATATTCAATTTAAAGACGTCCGACGTCATCAAAGATGATAAAATACGTCGACCACTGACGGGTGCAATGTTAGATTCCATGAAGAGTACGACTCAAGGAAATGAAGAAATGAAGAATCATAATTGTATTTTGACTATATGGTGTAATGAAATCTTGTTGTCTAAATGAAGGTTGTTCTATAGTGGTCACTTTTGGAATTAACACCTTTTGCATTTGCATTTGGCATTTGGCATTTGCATTTGCATTGCATGTACGTATTTAAGCATTTTATATGCATTAATCATGAAAACATGAAAATAACTTATGAAAGATTATGTGATAATAATAACAAGATCATTTATTCATTCTGTTCCTCATCATCATGAACAAACAAATGGAAGCAATAGAGCAGTCTAATGAGAAATCACAAGATGAGTTGCAAGAGCAGTTGGTTGGGTTACAACAAGATACAAGGAATCAAGCATCGGGTTCTCTGCAAGGCGCATCGAATCAAGTGATCCAGGTGCTGGCAACCAATGCTGTAGGTAGAGAGGAAATCGTTGATAAAGGATACCAGTCTCATCAGAGTAATGCATCAAGAATGATACTTTGTCCCGGAGCATCTAACTCAAACCAAGGGAAGAGCCTCGTCAATTACGAGTAATTTAAAAACGAATTCAAGTGGTTGAATGAAGCCGTTAAAAATATGAAGGTTGTTAATGCCACTCACAAGGAGTTAGAAGCCAGAGAACTCAGTTTGGTCCCTGATTTGGTCATCCTACATGAATTTAGGGTGCCTAATTTTGAGAAATATGACGGCACCAATTGCACCTTAATTCATCTGAAACTGTTTTGTAGAAAGATGGAAGTGTATCTAAATGATGATAATTTGTTGATTCATTTCTTCCGTGAAAGTCTTGTTGGGCCAGCTGTAGTATGTTATAACCACTTGAACAGAGAGCAGATCAAGACATGGGTCAACCTAGCTGATGCTTTTCTGGGGCAATATCAATATGTTAAAGGCTTAGCCCCAAAACGTCATCACCTTCAAAAGATAAGGATGAGAGCTACTAAGAGCTTTAAAGAATATGCCCTAAGATGGAGAGGAGTGGCGGCACAAGTTCAGTCTCCTTTGCTAGAAGAAGAAATATCATGTATGTTTCAGGATTCTCTCCCAGCTCCTTTCTTTGAGTTAATGCTAGGAGATACGACGAATGACTTCAAGGATCTTATGCTAGTTGGAGAGTCAATTGAAGAGTCAATCAGTAAGGGAAACTTGAAAGTCACTTCCAAAAGCTCAAGAAATGAAGAGCGAAGAGCCGATGAGATGAATGAATGTCACGTCCAGAGCTCCCACGGTCGTAAAAGAAAAGGGAGTGTTGGTTACTCAAGTCGTCCAAAGAAAGTCCCACGATCGAAAAATACTTTGAAGGTGTTCCAAGTTCCCATCTCAGATTTGTACACACATTTGATTAAATGTCAACACCTGAAACCAAAGCCAATAAAATTACCACCAAATCCTTCTGCCTACAATTATGATCAAGATAGTGTCTGTGATTTCCACTTAGGGGCATTGGGGCATGCTACGGAGAATTGTAGGATGTTGTTCAAGGAGATAGAGAGGCTCGTTGAAAATGGGACGTTGACACAAGAATTGGTGGAACAATTAATGACGAGCTCGAGTGGGGCATCAGAGCACAATGCGTAGCACCTGATCGAATCAAACATCACTGCATTAGAAGAATAATAGGGCATTTTGACTGCGCAGAAATCATTTTGTTCATCATGAAACCTTTTGTCATTTGTAATATCTTTTTTGAACATGTTTTTTAAAAAACTTTCTCATTAGTTTTGCAATGATATTTAAATGAATTTATGTTGCTTTAAGGATGGTGAGCCTTGAGTCAAATTTATGACTTGAAATTCTTTGAATATCAATTGAATTAAAAGCTCTTTAATGATTAGAGTTATAAATCTTTGACAAAATGGCAAGGTTGAACCTGATAAAACAAGGACCCTGGACCTTACCCCCAGAAGATACACTCGAACACCATACTATTCTATTGTTGAGACTGATATAGCCTCCTCCTCTTATAAGGAAGTGAACAATAGGCTTGGTATTCAGGTATGCATAGGAGCGGACAACATGGGGCATCTTTTGTGTATGATGTCACAAAACTGTCTAGAACATACATTTGTTGATGACGCTCGATGATGATTATGATCTTTACGGATGGAATAGTCGAGCAGATGAATCTAGTTTATGTCAGTTACTTGGGAATTGAACTCTAACGATGAGATTTTCTGACTGTCAACAACACCTAGACTATGACAGGTTCTTCTTGACAAGCTTAAGAAATTGAATCTGCATACCCAACAAAATATATATATATTTATATATATAATATATGTGTATACAATAAAGCTGAGCTATTCCGCTAAGGCAATTGGTTATAGAGGAAACTCAAAAGCCCTGGCTTTATGAATAGATTATATTCAAACTATGACCTTGATCGGGTACTTGGCAATTCGATGTATGCTCCACTGTGATTGTCAAGTCAAAGACTTTGTGATGAGATGAACCCTTCAGCTAGCCCGATAAAGGCAAAATTACAATAAAACTAATTTCAGCTAGCCAGAAAATGGCAAATTAAATCAAGTTTATCTAAATAAGGAGTTACGGTAAAATGGACTAAGGGAGTTAAGGAACACCTGTTATAGTCAATTTCATACGTGCACTTAGAAATTTCATTTTTAGATCGATATTTCTGCACTGTCTTGGTTAGAGGAGTCTACGAAGCTTGAACAAATGGAAGATTTCAAAGAACTGAAATAGAAGTGTTCTAGAAAGACTAGTAATTGATTATGCTAGTTGCGTCATTTTGTTCGCATCCGATTAAAATACCAAGCCAAGAAAGAAGGGCATGTTGCGATATTCACGATGGCCGAGAAGGAAATGATATTTTAGTGGTCGAAACCTTAGAAAATAGGAAGCCAACCTAAAGCCAACCCCTCAATTTTGACACTCGTCAAAGAGCTATAACCCTAAAAACATTAAAGAGCTATTGATTCTTTTGATATTCTGTGAACTCATGTTTATGATTTGATTCGATTGTGAGCCTGAATTAAAGGGAAATGTTTTATAAAATTCTTTGATCCCTAAGATAAGAGAAAAAGAAAAAAAATTCAAGCAAGACAGTTTCAAATGTGAAAGATCCTTGAAGCTGGTGAGGCTCATTGTGCCTCCATTGGAGAAGAATAATAGGCAATATCAAGACACGAAGCATTCCGCAATCTTGAAGCAAATGGTCTGAGAGATCAGAATGGATGAAGGATAGAACTGGTAACATTTCCTTGTGACGTTGTCAGTAACCCATCAAGAAGAAGGTGATCTCATCATTCAGAAGAGACATATATTACAACTTGTATAAAAATGCTAGATAATTTGTTAAAAGAATTGATCACTCTGTAAGTGTTTGTCGCAGCATGAAGAAAAGCCCTCAAGCTATTTGACAACACTACTGTGTAGTGACACCAGAATGAGAACATTCAAGTTAGGATATGTTGGGGCACAACTGAACCCACATCATGTTGAGATTACGAGATTTAGACCAAGAAGGCGTTGATAATGAGCCTTACAAATTGAACGTGTTAAGGCATTTTGAAGGCCCATACCAGTATGAGATAATATTGCAGTATTAGTGAAGGCATGTTTCAACTAGAGATATTAATATGGGGTATATGTGGAAGCCTATGAAGACTTGTGGAATGATCATTGAATTGGACAAATAGTTCCAATGGGATAAAAATGTATGAAGAGTGAAAATGATGAAGTAGTGACAGTGGAGGTTACTGTATATGATCATTTGGTCCATCATCTGTTGCTTTACTCTTGTGGTTTCATATGCATTAATGTGGGCGAGCTGGTATCCCACTTTAATTTCCACTGAGTTTTGGTATCCTTGTAATACCATGCGAAAACTCTGAGTGACATGCAAAGAGCTTCTCCAATTGAGATATGGGCAGAAGTCACAGAAAAAGATGAATGTGTTGTCAAATATTTATGAACCAGTAAATAGGGTGTTGAATCAATGTTGCATTACCCAATATGAAGTTTGTCTTCTACAACCCCAAGGTTAAAAATAAGGATAGAAGACGAAGACGAAGACGACAAGAAGAGAGAAGAAGATCAAATGGCTCTTCAAAAATGCAAGTTGGAAATTATGAGTTGTTACACGGGTATATGAAGCTGGCCCTTGAAAGAATGATCAAGTAGAAGAAGATCGAGCTCACCGCTCTGGAGTCAAGTGAAGATATTTCAACATTTATGCATTCATGAAAACATCATTTGCATAAAAGAAAATGCATTACAATGATACATTTAATTGCATTAGTTTTTCATGCATAAACACGTGATTTTGACAGATCTTCCAGTGAAAAGAGAAGATGCAGGATGCTAAAATCTTGATGATTGAAAGGAAGATTTCAAACCTCAAACACAAGGAATCACATCTAAAGAGGCATACCCTGAAGAATTGAGAGGTCTAATCCACAGAAAAAGAATTACTCTAAAGTGATGACCGTCAGATATAGAAGAAAAACAAAGATTTTTGTGTATTAAGAAGTGAATCGATCGATTGGAAGGGCTTGCGCACATGAGACTGGAGCAAATCAATCTTAAGCCTTCACTGAAGAGTAGTGAAGCAAATTCATCAGGAAGCCTTCTGATAATGATGATTAAGTCCTCCGGGCCATCTTAAGCCTTCACTAAAGAGTAGTGAAGCAAATCAATCTTAAGCCTTCACTGAAGAGTAGTGAAGCAAATTCATCAGTAAGCCTTCCGAAAATGATGATTAAGTTCTCCGGGCCATCTTAAGCCTTCACCGAAGAGTAGTGAAGCATATAAATCTTAAGCCTTCATTGAAGAGTAGTGAAGCAAATTCATCAGTAAGCCTTCCGACAATGATGATTAAGTCCTCCGGGCCATCTTAAGCCTTCACTGAAAAGTAGTAAGGCAAATCCATCTTAAGCCTTCAAGTAGTGAAGCAAATCCATCTTAAGCCTTCACTGAAGAGTAGTGAAGTGATCTATCATAAGCCTTCACCTGAGAGTAGTGAAGCAATCCATCTTAAGCCTTCACCGGAGAGTAGTGAAGCAAACCATTTTAAGCCTTTACTGGAGAGTAGTGAAGTAAACCATCTTAAGCTTTCACCGAAGAAATAGTGAAGCAGAAGAAGATGTTCGAGTTCCATACTCCCTAGAGAAAGAGGGAGTGAACTCGTCTTTAGAAGATTTTCGAGTTCCATACTCCCTAGAGAAAGAGGGAGCGAACCCTTAAGAAGAAGATGTTCGAGTTCCATACTCCCTAGAGAAAGAGGGAGTGAACCCGTAAGAAGAAGATTATTCGAGTTCCATACTCCTGAAAGAAAGAGGGAGAGAACCCGTTTGCAGAAGATTATTCGAGTTCTATACTTCCTGAAAGAAAGAGGGAGTGAACCCGTTTACAGAAGATTATTCGAGTTCTATACTTCCTGAAAGAAAGAGGGAGTGAACCCGTTTGCAGAAGATTATTCGAGTTCTATACTTCTTGAAAGAAAGAGGGAGCGAACCCGTTTGCAAAAGATTATTCGAGTTCTATACTCCCTAAAGAAAGAGGGAGCGAACCCGTTTGCAGAAGATTATTCGAGTTCTATACTCCCTAGAGAAAGATGGAGCGAACCCATAAGAAGAAGATGTTTGAGTTCCATACTCCCTAGAGAAAGAGGGAGCGAACCCGTTTGAAGAAGATGTCCAAGTTCCATACTCCATAGAGAAAGAGGGAGCGAACCCGTTTGAAGAAGATGTCCGAGTTCTATACTTCCTGAAAAATGGGGAGCAAACCCGTTTATCGAAGATTGATCGAGTCCTACACTCTCTGAAAGTATAGGGAACACACATGTTTTCTGAAGATTTTTCAGGTCTCACTTACCCCGGAGGAGGAGTGGAGCATATCCCTTATCAAGTTTTAAAGCAGAGATGGATCTGGACAAAAACGTGTTGTCTCTTTTTTATCTTTGTTCTATTCTTATTAACACAAGAATGAGCAAAGAGGGGAAGCTGTAGACACCCGTTTTGTCTGGGATATTATTATTATTATTATATTATTATTATTAATAATAATGTTAACATTATTTATGTTATCATTTTGCAGGCCAAGGTAAACCATGCAGCAAATTACGACAGTCCAGTGGACAGTGCACGTCATCCATATTGATCGCCAATTTTGAACATGTTACAAGCATATTTGGATGATGAAGTCTTCTTACCATTTAATCCTATATCTCTTATCTTTCCAACACACTTTGAATCGTATTAATCCGATATTGGTAGCTCGAGATATGCTCAGATAATTGAATACTGTGCAGGCTGGAAAATCAATACGGAAATTACGAATTCAGTTCAACAAAACCTTTGTTTTTCCTTGCAATAGCACATTAGACCATGAATCACGTTGGGAAAACTTATTGGAACCCTTGGGATACATATACAACTGAAAATCCATTCAAACAAGCTTGGATCCACTCCACAAACACGTCCAAACTGTTGCACATGGACAACATTCATATGGTGGAACAAAACTGCACCACAAGGTACAAACAGCATTGTACACATTGATATCAGATTATGATGGAGCAATAAGTGACATCCATTCAACAAGCATAAGCAGCACATAAAGAGAGAGGGAGCAGCACGTGGAAGACAATTTCCAGTATTGTTTTTAGCCAACCCATGCTTGATGACTCACCTATGCACTCACACATAGTGGAGACATGTCATACATGCCCATAATAAACCAATTTCCGGCATTGTTTTTAGCTAAACATGTTGTAATCCCCAATTTTCAAAATCAGAAGTCAAAGGCAGTTCACCCATAATACCTGCTCCCTTCATCCTTGTCTCCTGTAGAAATTTGCGCAGGATTAATTTTTTCATGTTGAAATTATGTAAACTTTGGGCTATAAATCCAAACACATATAATCAAAAAGGGGGGTTTTTTCACGAGCAAAATAGAGGATTCAAAGAGGGAGAGAGAACAAGGTTCACGAACAATAGAGAAAAAAAAGAAGAGACACATCATGAGAGCAAACAAAAACACAGTCGGTAATTCAAAGGAGAGGAGGCCATTTTTTTCGAAGCAGAGGGTCACGAACAGCAGGGGACGAGCTGGTTTTTGGTGAAGGATCTACCCACTCATTCGGCCTTGAGAAGAAGAGAGCATACACGCCTAGTTACTGCTGGAGATCCTAGATAGAATTGGAAGGGGAAGCTCTCGGTTTTCAACAGAAAAAAAACACTATATAAAGGGGTTTTCATCTTCCATTTTTTTTATCATTCGAAAGAAGCAGTTTCCGGGTGTCCATTCCCGATTTTGTTGAGTATTCATGAGCGATGTAATCAAGTGTAATTCGGGAACGAAAGAAAGCAATAGAAAAGGCGAATGGTAATTTCATGAGGTATACATTATTATTCGTATTCGATTTCCATGCTTGATTGTGTGTGTTCTTGTCTCTACCTCATTTATGTTTCAATCTTAAATTAATGTTCATTACGTTTTAATCCATATTTAAGTTTTTTATGTGTATGCATGTTTGGTTATTTAGAGTTCGTTTCGAATGTATGTTTATACTAGGCTTGAATGGTGATGATATGTGTGGATATGTAATTACGTGGTTCATAAACATGGATTTAGATGTAATATATCTTTTTATTTAATTAATCTTTTCATAACATCATCTTTGCGTAATTTATATGTTAGCATCATGTGCATAGCTCCACGTATTTACATAATTTGATTAAGGGTAATATCCTTTTAATTTAAAATTATTTTAAGTGGGTTGTCTTAACTGATTAGATATCCGCTTTTGACGATTTTAAATTAAAAATATATCCCATCAGTGACACCTAAGAAATTGATTTATCACTTTTAAAATTTGGGAACGGAAGAAAAAGAAATATTCGACTATTTAAATTTATCGAGAAAAGATAGTTAGAACTTATCTAAGATCTGGTCTCGATATTTGTAAATAATCGAATATTCTTTATCTTTCTAAAGGTCTGGTAATTTTAATTTAATCTATTTTGGTCCTTTTGAATGTTGTAAAATTCATGTGTTTTTTGTCGGGGATCATAAACCAAATTAAAATCGAATTTGTAAATTTCATTGCAAAGACATTAATTAATCGACGAGGCACCGATTTAGGGCGTTGTGGGGGTGCTAATCCTTCCCCACGCGTAACCGACTCCCGAACTCATTTTCTGGTAATGCATACCTAAATTTGTTGTTTTAATTAAAATTAATTTTTTTATTTAAAATGACAAACATTTTGGGTGCCCAATCACACCCTAATCAAAGATTGATGGCGACTCTTCGAACCGTATGATTTTCTTATCATTAAGGAATTTCCAAATTTTCGAAACGAGAGGTTTTCTAAGATCAAATTGTTTTTAATTAAAAATTGTAATATTAAGAGAATAATTCAAAATGACGCGATTTCCAAAATTTCGTGCGCCCTATTTTAAAAAAATCGTTTCAACAATATGTAACTTTTTTAGGGTTAAGATGACTTTACAAAAAAACCCATGCACTAACCGAATCACCAAGGCATGTCCTTCGTTTTTTTTGGAACCTTGCTCCACTTGAGAACTTCAGTGACGCAAATTGTTACAACCAATTACATATAAAGTTTATCTCAAATTAGAATTGTAAAATAAAATATAAAATCTTTCTTAAGATTGTTAGACAAAATGTTAATCCGAGATAAAAAAATAATAATAATAAATAAATATTATTATATAATCGAACGAAGTAAAATAAATAAAGAATTAAAAATAGAGGAATATGATTTTTTTACTCGTATGTAGACACTGAATAGGATGAGTAGAGTAAGATAAATTGATGAAAGATTTTTGTTGAGGCTTGTATGAATAGTTTCCTTAAGACATATTCGTTCTCTTCTAGGTGCTTTGAGTAACATTGGATGTCGATCTCCCAGGATACAACAACAAACGATCACAACAGTAAGCACAACCGTAGTGATCAGTCGAATTGTCTTTCTCTATCACCGGAAATAATGAATTTGGAAGGAATTTTCTAAGTGTTTTCTAATTCAATACTGTGAATTGTGTCTTATAACTTATAATTTTTTGTGTCTTAGAATTGTGCCTCAAGTAACCTAATATATAAGAAAAGGAAATGAATCGAAGGGTTAAGACCTTTCGATGAAAAGACTTAACATTTCAATTAAATGACTTCTTCTTTTGATGAAAGGATTTAATCTTTTCATGAAGAGAATTATTGAATATGTATAATTGAATGGATGCAACTCTAAACAAAAATTCAAATTCATTCACCAAGTGACATGACTTATTATTAATTAGTTATAAATAACATTAATGCATTCAATTAAACTATTATTTTTCCAACATTTTTTTCTTAGCATTGACGTGCAGCATACAAATGATATGATTGTTCTAAACTAGAAGTATATAAAGGATTTATTGGTTAAAAAGGGAATGAGCAATGCTGTACCATCTCCTACGCCAATGATAACCTCGTTAAAGCTGACCAGAGATGGTGGCAGTCCTTTGACTAATGCGAAGGAATACAGGAGTTTGGTCGGATCGTTGCTATATGCTTGTCATACACGACCAGACATCTCATTCAGTGTAAACAGGCTAGCTCAGTTTATGCATTCACCCTGTGAACAGTACTTAGCTGCAGCCAAACGGGTTCTGAGATATTTGAATGGAACACTTAACTACGGGTTGGTGTTACTCAAGGGACTGAACCTCTGCAAATAACGGAGTTTGCTGATGCCGACTGGGCAGCAAATGTGGATGACTGAAGATCAATATCTGGGGCTATTGCAATGAGCTCTAATCCAGTGAATCATTCCAAAACAAAGCATATAGAGTTAGATGCGCATTTTGTTCGTGAAAAGGTGGCAGCTGAAAAACTCAAGGTGAATTATGTTACCTCGCAGCATCAAACGGCTGATGGGCTTACTAAGCCACTGTCAAAAGACTACTTTGCTGAGTTTCACAGAGGCTAGGAGTGTTTTCCACATAAGAGATAAGAGAGAGAAAAAGCAGGGAGCATATTGGAGTTATTCTAGAAGCATGAGACGTTTAGTGGTTAACAGCTCAGCTACAACTCATAACTGTAGACGTTAGTAGCAGTTCTAGGGTTAGTTAGGCTTTAGCTTTCCTAATGCTTCTGTATAAAAGGAAGTACCCTCATTGGTTGTAAAGTCACGTGAATATAATAAAGATTGTGATTTTATCTGGTTTTTTAATAGGAGAGGAAGGTTTTGAAAGAGGTGAGGTTTTCTGAGATGAGTTGGCAGGGAAGCGATGAAGAATATGTCTCCCCAATCGAGCTTTTGTTCTTCAGACACAACAAAAGCTTGTCCGAATCCCTCAAGCTCCCCCGGACGTTGCCAAAGTTTCTTCTTGTCTTCCATCGGCAGCTTGAACAATCCTTCGATCCCTTTCTTCACTTTCTCCACCAACGAACTGCTCACCCCATGATTCCTCAGCTAAGGTTCATCCATGGTGACGAACCGTTAATCACCTTAAGCTTTATAAATAGATGGTTTTCAGTTTTCACACAAATTTGTATAGAGTTAAGTAATGCCTGGAAGAAACCCCAGTGTTTGCAAGCATGGTGCAACTTTTCTAGTTCGACATCCATTGAATCTCCGGAGAGCAGCTTTTGCATGTCGATGACCGGGACTTGCTGTGGCGTCGACGGTGTTTCGATGGGATCTTGATCGGGACGCTGATAGAGTCGTGGGATTTGGTTGAGGGCTCCTTCTGCCACCTCTTGAACGCATGGGACCAGAATAGAGCTACCTAGATTCACTTGTTCTTCTTCCATTGGTAACCTCTTCAAAGAAAAAAAGTTTCTGAAAAAATGAGTCCGTCTCTGCCGGGTAGTAGGCAGGTGGTGCTGCCGCATATATTGTCAACTCACAAATTCCTTCACCCACTTTGCAATACAGAAGAAAAGCCTTGTTAATCGTGGAAAATGAGTAATTATTATTGCCAAAGAAAAAAATGTTAAACAAGAAACTAGTGTAAAAAAAAAAAACCGTGAATATAAGGGTAAACTACACTAATGGTATCTAAACTTTGAGTAAGTTTTTATTTTCATCATTAAACTTTCAAAAGTTACAAATTAATCATTAATATTATCGATTTATAACAAATCGATCACTCGTTATTAATATGTTACTGAGACAAAAAATACTAATGTGACACGTTAAACTGATGACCTAGCACCATTTTGTCATAGGCTTGACTCCCAAAACGTTTGAACAACATTTAAGGAAAAATTCGACGGAAAAAATATTCTCTTTCCTCTCCACTCTTTTTATCTCTTGCCTTTTCCTTAAATATTTTTATAAACCAATACCAATAAACAAAAATCTAAGCATGCTTGGATCATCTAACGTATGAGACTGTTTAGTGCCAAATTGGTATCTAAGACTAAGTTCAAATGACAAATGGAAAAAAAGTTCAGGAACAAACTAGTTACCTAAAGCCAAATCAAAAGATCAAATTGATAAAAAAAAAATCATAGGGCCAATTAAATATTTAATGCCAAATTCATTGGGACAAAATATGTATTAACTTTAAAAGATTATTTAAATATTAACTCTAATTGAAAATGAAAAAATAATTTACAATATTAAAAATTAAACTTTAAATACTATTTAAAAGATTTAGCATCTTATTCTGTTATATTAATTAGTAGTTAAATCAAAAAATTATTTGTTGAATCACGTTTTTATTTATAAAAATTGATTTATAGATTGAAAATTATTTGGGACATTAATTCAATAGGCTGATTTTTTTTTTGTAAAAGGGTACTTTGTATTAGAATAAATGTAAAGTACACCACCTCATGGACCTCATTAAAAAACCTCTCTATCCCTAATTGGAGGAAAAAGAGTGAACCAAGAGGTGGAAAAGAATAAAATCTAGTATAACACAAAAAAACAAACCATTCCAACCCAAACCGCACCACAACTCACACAAACGTCCATACCTACTGAACATGTTACATAAGACCTTGACATTCAACAACACTCAACCCAACACATTATAACCAATAATAACATCCTAAAAGACCCTTTGGAAGTAAAATCAGCGGATAATCTCAAAGAACACAGCCCTGGACTTCACACAGTCCTAGGCAGTTCTGTACCAACCTCAAAAACAAATCTCATGCAACCCCAAATTAACCTCCTTTTCAACAAACACAACCCACCTTTTCTTCAAATCAGAATCAGATAGCGAACTACCAGATAATTCAGAGGAATTTAGATCTGATTTCAAAAATTTTAATCTCTTCAATGCTCGATCTCTTTTTATTTTCTCAGCTTTTGAAAGAACTTTGTCTTGAATATCCAGTAGCGAGCCAAATTTCTTCTGTTTCCTATTAAACCTATTGATCTGCACCTGCTCAGAACTCGAACTCTCAAGAGGCCTTAGATTGACAGAATTAGACTTGGACTGCCGAGTATCCATATATGATAGCACTATAATTAATTGTTCAATTTAGAAGGTTAAGTTAGAGATGGGCAACAAGTGGGGTTGGATTAAGGTTTTGTTGATTTGATCTGACTAAAAATATGTACTCTTTACTCGAATTCGATTCGACTTCAGAATTGTATACCTTCTACCGTACCTGAAGACCATATTCTCTCTACTCCAACACGATCCAATATGAGGTTTTCGAGTATAAATCCGATATGACCCCATGTAAAATAAGGACCTATTTAAAAAAAGTTATAGAAAAAGGGAGAATTATATCAATTATCCCTAAATTATAGGGAAAATCCATGTTAAATTGCATTCCTTAGGTTGAGTCACATAGGTTGCAATATATTAATAAATAAAGGATCTCCATTGGATTGTGAAGTCAAAGGATTAGGTGATTTGGTAGTATATACTTGTCAAGATAATATAAAAATATATAATTTGACTGTTTATGAAAAGCTAAGTAACGCGAATTTTCAATTTAATTAATAATCATGATCATATCACATATACCTTTTATTTATTTCGATCGGAATATTCATAACATAATATTGTTAATATCTTTTGTGGGACTTTCAAGTTTAAATTAATAATGTGTTTTCGAATTTTTTTATTAATCTAAATTATTATAAATTATAGTATTTGTTTTAAAAATTCTTAACAATTTAATAATTAACGCTTAAATATCTTGTAATTGTTAGTACTTAAATCCAAAACTTTTAAGGATAACAACCAAAGTTAAATTAATTAAAACAATAATTGAACTTGTTATAATTCAGAGCGTTATTTCTTCTCAATGATAGTTTTTCATTAAAAAGAATAAAATAAAATAATTATTATAATTTTATAAACATATAATATTTTTATTTTATATTTTTACGTGTTCTTATTCAATTGAACTGATGTCACTAATTTAAGTAACACCAAAATAAAGCATACACTTTAAAATATACATTAAAAATAAAAAATTGATGTAAATAATTAAACTTATAAAAATTAAATAATAATTATTGGAGTATGAAAATTATGCATATAAAAACTATTAGTCATGTGTTTGAAAACTCAATAATGATTTATTATTTATTTTATTTAAAAGTTTATAAAAGCGTCAAAAAGATAAAAACACTCCAAAATTATATTTATAATAATTTAAAGTAAGGATATATTTATAATTTTCATTCGGAATGAAATCTGAATTGATTTGTGATATAAAAGTCGTTAAAAACTTTTTCTTAAATAGTTGGTGGGCAAAATAGTATATATTTAGATTTTTTCTTATAAATTATTGATGAGATAGAAACTGTAAAATAAAATCGTTAATACTTACTGAAAATTTATAAATTAAATAAACAATAAAATTGAACAACTATATTGTGATATTAACCGTTGCCTTAGAAACGAATAACAATGCACACATGCGAGAAAATTGTTTATATTCATTAAAAAGGTAAAATATTTTTAAATTGGAGTAACATGAAAATTTTTAAATTTTTTATATATTAAGATAAAAATAAAATATATTTTTAAAATTAAAATTAAAAATAAAATATATTTTTAAAATTCAAATAAGAAAAAAATATTTATGCTAAGATAAGAATTTTTTTTTAAATTAAAAACAATAAAATAATCTTAAATTAATTTTATAATAAAATATATTTAATAAATTAAGAGAAAAATAAAATATATTATTAAAGATATATAAAATATTATTAATTTCATGTACAACTTTATACACAAAGATACAAAATATATACATAGTGTTGTCTAGATTGAAGTAATGTTTGGACTTGGCACAGTGGTTGGAATTGTGCTTTGCTTCCCTCCAACTCCGGATTGAATTCCCCAAGCCCTAATTTTGCTTGGATTGATATTTTTAAATCAAACTAATTTGAGGGTAACGTGTCACTCTTTAATTGGTGAAAAATAAATTTAATCATCCAGTGAAATGATGCAACGTGTCACTGATGATGACATATATGACATCATTTGATTGTTTGAGTAAATTTATTTTAATTTATAAAACAATATGACTAAAATGAAAAGATATATAAACAATAAGAATCATTTATTGAATTATATCAAAATATTTAATTGACACATCATTATTTCCATCAACTGATAACGGCTAGTGGCTTGATTGACTACAACTAAATCGCTAGATGATCTGATTGATAAAATTGAAAGATCGATGACAAAAATAAAAGGGCTAAATAGTTAAGTGATCAATTGTATAATTTACCCTAAAAGTTATTGGTGATACTTTTGCATGGACTTCTTATCAATGATTTCGAACAAATACTACTATTATAGTTATTTCAGATTATTAAAAACAAAGTAAAAATATGCTGGTAATTAACTGTTGATTTGCAAGCCAGATATATTGTAAAAATAGTCCAAAATATTTTCAACAACTAAAACAAAATCATCAAGGAAAGTAATCAAGGGGAATTAAAACAAAATAGGCCTATTAACATGAGTATTATATATTTTGGGTGTTTGTTCAAATTACAAGGGACCTAATCCAAGCCCGTCTTATTCACTTATTTTATCGTCACATTTATTCATAATCGAAGCATGCATAGTTGGAGGATTGAGTAATTATAGCATGTAAAGTTTTGGCATCCCCAGCTAATTTTGGATTCTCAAGTCATCAAGGTATGATTTTCCCTCGAGCTTACGTTTAAACAGCTCCTTGAAGTAATCGGAGACGACCACTGTTTTTAATTTGGGTGGAGTTTGAGGAGTGATGAGGCTTGGGGCTAGACCCATTTGTGCTTCCAGTTTGGGGCAGTAAAATGTGGCGATGGATAGCCTCTCTTTCTCTAAGTTGACTACTGCTCTATGCTCCATACTTGGGTATGTTCCATTCGTTATTATCCGCGAATATCATAATCAGTTCATGGAAGCTTTTGTTTGAAAAAAAAATCTACAAATTTGTTGTAATAAAATACTATAATTTCTTTCTGAATAAAGGGGTAGGGTTATTGAAAATTAAAGGAATTAAGCTTCCCTAGTCTCAGTTCTTATAAAGAGTAAAATAGATGTTGGGACTTGGGAGAGTTTTATTTAAGGTAGAGTACACAAATGATTTTGGATTATATAAAATTAATTTTTGAGTCCAGCAACTATTAAAAGTTACAAAATAGTCCGCAGACTATAAGATATTGATTTATTGAGTCTCTCGATTATTAGAAGTTACAAAATGATTACTGTAATTATTAATATGTTTCAAACTCGTCGTTTTCCGTTAAAAATTGATATTTGTTCGAGCTGGCGCTAATCTACTAATTTTTTTATTCAAAAAGATTATTTTATTTATTAATAAATTGATAAAATTCTAGTAATTAGCTTCATTAAAAACCTCCATTACTTAAACGGAAGAAAAGAGTACTACTTTATGTAGGAGAGAACACCCAATATGATGATATCCCACCACTTGAAAAGCACAACCCCAATTTAAACAAGAGTTGAATACTATATTCAGATAGCAAAGACCCAACCACAGAACTTGGTTGCTGCAACCCTTCTAAATCTCTAGAATTAAAAAGGAAACCAAACATTTATTATAAAACTGCATAAACTTTATCCTTGCAAACTGCACTTACACCCGAGACAAGCAAAAAGAATTAACTAGACCTTCAACTCACCCTTTCATTTGACATCAATAATGGAAAGAGATCCGAGCCTAATCTTAGAAAACCTCAAAGTGTAGCACCTAAATTATCCATCATCCAGACCTCCTCCACAAGAATTCGGACTAATCTACACCATTTGATTTTTGATCCATACCATGAAAATTTCTTACCCATCAATGGCATATCAAGAAGCTTGCTAATCATTGAATACTTCAATGCTTGAGTAGCGACTAGATACCCCATGTCTTACCCTCTTAATCCTAACTACAAAGAAGTCACCTTCTATTAACCTGTTAATTAGGATATGGTAAAATATGATCATAAAATCTCAAACGACTGCACAATTCAAACAGTTCTGATATCATGTTTTATCATATCCCAATCATCAAGTTAATGTCTAGGTTAGACGACTGTCAAATTTTTAATAGAAAAGGATGAGTTTGGAAAATATGAATATTCAGGTAACCATATTGTAACTTTTAATAGTCGAGGGACTCAACAAATCAATTTCTTATAGTTAAGAGACCATTTTATAACTTTTAATAAATAAGATACTCAACAAAGCATTTTCATATAGTCAGCAGAGGCGAATACACTAAGCCCCCTAGGGGGCCAAGTGCCTCCCCATTATTAAAAAATGTGAAATTTAGTTTAATATGTTAAGGAAAAATGAAAAAAATAAACTTTTTTTGCATACTCAATATTTTTAAGAAAATAATATTAAAATTTTGGACCCAATTATTAAATTTTTGACTCTTCCACTAATAGTATGAGATCTATTGTAATGCCCTAAATCTCGGGTTGGTAGTTTGGGCCAACTTGAGATAGGCTTTGGGCGAGTTTTTTTTACTTGTAGGAAGCCTTGACTTAAAAACATGTGGAATTGGACTTGGGTTGGGCTCAATTATGGATTAAAAATGCATTCTTCGTTGTAACCCAAGGAGGTAATTAGATCAATTTTTGAAGAAAATGCTGAAAACCCTTTAATTTGGTGATCTCATGTTCTGTATTTTCCTATCTCTTTTTCTCTCAAACATTGTCTTCTTATCCCAAGCATCTTTAATCTTCCTCTTTATTATTATAAGTAAAAGGTGGAAACTTTATTTTCCTTCAAGCATTTTCAGCAGCAAGAAGGTAATAAACGAATTAAGCATCACCTGAGCTTTCTTTTAAGCTCTCAACTTCACTCTTTTACCTTAGTTTCGTAATGTTGGTGTTTCAACATGTTTTCAGACCTATTTATGACCCCTAATATCAAATAAAATACCTAAACATCAATTGGGGACCTCACTAGGGTCTTTAGGATAGAAAGATAAGATTTTTCGAAACAGGGCACCCCGTAGCAGTAGTTTCAATATTGTATGAACAATATCGATACTGTTCTTTAACCATGCATAAAACATGAAAAGTTTAAAGGGTAATATCGATATTCATCCTTAGAGTATTGATATTGATGCCCCAGTCTCGATACTGGATAGCTTGGTATAGAGCCCGACAGAACAGTAAGCAATTTTAGTACCAATACTCATTTAGAGCATCGATAACAGGGCAGGGGTATTGATACTTCCAGTAGGGGTATCAATACTGGGGGTTTTTCAAAACATTGAATCCAATTTTGGTATCGATACTCAGTCTAGTGTCAATATCCCAACAACAGTGTAACGATACTCAGCCTAATGTATTGATATTGCCTTAATCAAAGAACCTTATTCAGTCAGGGGTATCAATACCAAAAGGTGGGTATCAATGCCAAGTGTCTATTATCGATACTAAAGGGTTAGAATCGATACCCATAATCATATTTTGATAAATAAGCTAGGGTTAAGGGATCAGACTTGAGGTACTATAAGTAAACTTGAATAACAACAAATAAAACTTCAAGCAATAACAATAATTAATATTAGAATAGTAAAAATAGAAATAATTAGGTCTACATAAAATTAACCTTGTTTGACGCTCGGGAAACAATCAGGACACCCGAGTTACTCTTAGCAGAAACAAGATAGTCAGTGGATCCAAGTCAGTAACACGGTACTTCAACAGCCGACTGGGCGCCAGATGCCCCAAGACTCGACAGAGTGGTTGGTGGGTGTAAGTTTTCAACGATAAAATTTCGGATTCTCACCTGGAAGGCTAGAGGAGTGTGAGCTCTGATATGACAAGATCCCTCCGCCGCACCATGATGTCTGCCCCAATTTAGCATATTAGATTTTTAATATATAATGTCTTTGCATGTTTCAGACCTGTTTTGCTAGTCAACTCTTTAATGAATGCATATAATATAGTACAATTATTCGTAAGGCACTGAGCTCGTAAGCTCAGCGTTCAAAATATGTTTTCGTGCGTAGGTTGATAAGGGAAGATCGTAGGGAGTTATCGTCAGCAGGTATTTCAGTGCATTAGACCAGACCATGAGTCACTATCAGAGTACGTCTTGAGTCTTCTTTAGAAGACATGTACTATTTATAGACCATTTTTGTTTATTTAGTCGTAACTTTGGTTTGTACTGGTACTGTATTTATTTTGGATATATTTTGGGAGCTCCCCAATATTTGTAAACTCAGATCATTACTACGGTTTGTTTTAAATTTCATGGATGAACTATTTCAGTGGAATAAAAGTATTTTTTTAAAGAAAAATTTTTAGGTCAATATTCGAGTAGTCCAGTGTGACATTGTGATCAATGGATCTTCGGGTCAAACTGGATTAGAATATTACATTTAATGGTATCAGAGCATCCATGTTTAGTCATTCCTAGGATACGCGGGTTAGTGTTTGTACACGTATATGCCTCTATGAAGTCAAGAGTACTATAACAATTGGAATGACGATAATAACCCCCTTTACTTTCCAATTTTAGATAGACCTTATGGAAGACGACACAACTTATAGAAAGGATGACAGAGACGAGAATCATGCCTCATCGCCACTAAATATCAACGAGGGATTCATATCGGATACCTATGACTGAGGGCCCCGAGTAGATGCGGGAGTTTAGGAGGCAATCTTTTTCAGAGACCTCACATCTTTACTTTGACAGATAGCTAGATCACTCCCTAGTTCTTCAGCTGCACAACCTCTTCTGCTAGTACCCCAACACAACCAGTTGTTATACCCTATGTGCCCCCGATAGAGCGGTTCTGCCGATACAAGACCACCGAGTACTTCGGTACTGAAGATGATGATCATATAACCTACAACCAATGGCTCAAAGATATGCTTCACACCCTCTGACAGTTTCACCTTACCCTAGAGGGCAATATTGAGTGCGTTACCTCTCTGCTCAATGGTAACACCATAGATTGGTGGGAGACAATTGAGGCAATTATGGAGCCAGAGAGGTCGACATGTGAGTAGTTCTTTTCGGAGTTCAGGCAGAAGTACATCAAGCAAACTCACACCGATGATATGATGGAGTAATTCCTGTACCTGATTCAGGGTGACCGTTGAGTGATGGTGTATGAACGGGAGTTTCTTAGGCTCAACAAATATGTTTCGAAATTAATTTCGATAGAGGAGCATCGATGTTACCGGTTCAAAGAAGACATTCGCGATAATATATATTATCGTATCTTGTAGTTGATCCTCCTAGAGTCTTCTCCAGTTGACCCACCAAACGAAGGCATTTGAGAGACCTTTAGATAGGTAGGCTAAGTAGTTCAGCGAGACTTCAAGGCATATCAGGAGAGTCTCTGAGCCAGCGAGGCCATCACAAACTTTATTTTAAGAGGGCTAGAGATAGTCAGGGATTGTTGAGACCCTCAATGACACAAATGAGGATGACTGGATAGAGTTCAGATAGAGGGGTAGATTCGAGAGCCGGAGGAGACCTTTAGCGCTTGATTCATGTTTTAGTACCTGCGTCTTTCCCGGAGGTTTCACTCGTTCTATTTATACATAGTGTGGGAAGAGGAACATAAGGACTTGTCAATAGGGTTTTGAGGGTTGCTATAATCACGATTCTTTGGGTCACTTTAGCCATGATTGTTCAAGAGTTCAGAGAGCGACTCCGGCTCCTACTCAGAGATTTGCACCATCAGTACAAGAGGCCGAGTACCAGCTAGGGATGATAGTACTGTATCGAGATAGCAGAGTTGTGGGATAGCTAGACCAGTGGCTGATGTAAAGCCTAGAGTGGCCTCCAAACAGTATGCAGTACGAGCCCGAGATGAGGTTCATACGGTATATGTGATATCAGTTACATTTACCGTCTTTTCTTTTTTAGTTACTACATTCATAGACCCCTATTCCGCCTATTCTTACATCTGCTTTGATCTAGTTCAAGAAATAAAAATTCTAGCAGAGAACCTAGAGATAGGTGTTCGAGTCTCAAGCTCTTTAGGTTTAGACGTCCTGGTGGACAAAATGTTCAAACGATGCCCAGTAGAATTCATGATCATACTTTTCCAGCAGACTTGATGGAGTTACCCTTAAGGGAGTTCGACTTGATCTTAGGGATGGATTAGCTAACCGAGCAAGATGCCAATTTGAGGTGTAAAGCCAGACAACTTAAGCTCAGAGTAGTCGATAAAACCAAGTTGGTGATGACTAGTAATTGACCCCCGTTAACCAAACTACTTCAGAAAAGAGTTCCCTTCGTTTGGAATGAGAATCGATAGGATAGCTTCGAATATTTGAAGGTCATCTTGACCCAAGCCCTAGTGTTCACTCAACCATAATCGGGTAAAGACTTCATAGTTTACAGTGATGCTTCATTTACTGGACTTGGATACATTCTGATGCATGAGGGTAAAGTTTTAGCTTACACGTCCCGTCAATTTAAGCCTTATGAGCGTAATTACCCTACTCATGACCTGGAGTTAGTAGTAGTGGTGTTCAATTTTAAGATTTGGCGACACTATCTTTTCAGTGAGAAATGTCACATCTTCATTTTTATTACAAGAGGCTCAAGTATCTCCTCACGCAGAAGGAGTTAAACCTCAAACAACATAGATGGGTCAAGTTGCTTAAGGAATACAACTGTGTGACATATTGTCATCTAGAAAATGCCAATGTTGTAACAAACGTCTTGATTAGGAAGTCGATATCTAAGTTGCGAGCCCTTTTGGCACAACTGAGTTTATCTAGTGATGGTGGGTTGTTAGTCGAGTTACGAGTTAAACTAGAATTGATAGGTGAAACCAAGAGATTACAGAGTTTAGATGACCGATTGAAGACTCAGATTGAATAAGTCCATCTGGGTGAGGCCCCAGGTTTCGATTTACGTGATAGAGATGGGTTATACTTTAGGGGTCAATTGTGCGTACCCATAGACACTTAATTACGCAATAAGATTCTCCACGAGGTACATTGTAGTCCACTCAGTAACAAGATGTATTAGGAGCTTAGTCGGTTATTCTTTTGGCTGGGTATAAAAAGAAAAGTGTCAGAGTTCGTCGCTAAGTGCCTAGTGTGTTAACAGGTTAAGGCAGAACACCAAGTTCCCTTATGTTTGCTTCAGCCCATTTAGATTCCTCAATGGAAATGGGACAGAGTAACCATGGACTTCGTGACCGAGTTACCGACGACCAGACAGAGACGTGACGTAGTTTGGGTCATAGTAGATCGCCTAACCAAATCATCCCATTTCTTCCTAGTTAGGATGAACTATAACTTAGAGAGGTTAGCTCAGTTGTACATCCATGAGATAGTGAGGTTGTATGATGTACCGACCTCTATCATATCATACAGAGACCTTTGATTCACTTCTTATTTTTTAAAAGCCCTTCACGAGTCCTTAGCCACCAAACTACACTTCATCACATCTTTACATCCTTAAAAAGATAGCCAATCAAAGTGAGTTATCCAAATCCTAGAGGACATGCTCAGGGCACTATCATCGATCTATAGGATAGTTGGGAGGACCACTTGCCATTAGTGGAATTTGCCTACAATAACAGTTTTTAGTCGAGCATCCAGATAGCTTAGTATGAGGCTTTGTATGGGCGTAAGTGTATGACTCCGCTATGTTGGAAATAACTCAGTGGGGGTAAGATAGTGGGGCCAGACTTGATCAGGGAGACAGAGGAGAAAGTTCAACTAATTCAGAGCTGGCTAAAGAAAGCTTCAGGAAGACAGAAGTCTTACACGGATTTGAAGCGTAAGGATATCAAGTTCGTGGTTAGGGACAAGGTGTACCTTAAGGTTTCCCCGTGAAAAAAAGTACTCCGTCTCAGGCGTAAAGGAAAGTTACTCCTTGCTTCATAAGACTTTATGCGATACTCGAGAGAGTCAGACCAGTGGCATGCAGATTAGCCTTACCACTAGAGTTTGAGTGCATTCATAATGTATTCTATCTATCCATGCTTAGGAGACATCTTTTGAATCCATCACATGTTATACCCCTGGAACATATAGAGGTCAGGCCAACCATGACATATACAGAAGAGCCAATCATAATTCTAGCGAGAGATGTCAAGGAGTTAATGAACAAAAAGATTCCTTTAGTTAAGATGATATGGAGGAACCATGGCGTCGAGGAAGCAACTTGGGAAACTGAGGAAAATATGTAACTTTAGTATCCTCTCCTATTCTATCTAGGTAAATTTCAAGGATGAATTTTTTATTTAGGAGGGGAGAGTTGTAACGTCCCGGATCCCGGGTTGGGAGTTTGGGCCAACCGGAGATGGGATTTGGGTGAGTTCCTTGACTTATAGGAAGCCTTGACTTAAAAACAAGTGGAATTGGGCTTGAGTTGGGCTCAATTACGGATTAAAAATGGTATTTTTAAGTTACAACCCAAAGCTTGAGGGACAAAGGAGGTAATTAGACCAATTTTTAAAGAAAAGGCTGAAAACTAATTAATTTGGTGATCTAAAATTCTGCATTCTCCTATCTCTTTTTCTCTCAAACTTTGTCTTCTTCTCCCATGCATCATTCATCTTATTCTTTAGTATTCTTAGTAAAAGGTGGAAACTTTATTTTCCTTTAAGCATTTTCAGCAACAAGAAGGTAAGAAACGAATTCAGCATCATTTGAGCTTTCTTTTAACCTCTCAACTTCACTCTTTCACTTTAGTTTCATAATGTGGGTGTTTCAACATGTTTTTAGACCTATTTATGGCCCATAATATCAAATAAAATACCTAAACATTAGTTGGGGATCTCACTAGGGGTTTTGGGATAGAAAGATAGGATTTTTCGTGCCAAAACAGGGTACCCCGTAGTAGTAGTAATATGGATATTATATGAACAATATCCATATTGTTCTTCCATCATGCATAAAACATGCAAGTTTTGAGGGTAGTATCGATATTGATGCCCCACTCTCGATATTGGATGTCTTGGTATCGAGACTAACATAACAATAAGCAATTTTGGTACCAATACTCATATAGAGCATCGATACCAGGGAAGGGGTATAGATATTGGGAGTATTTTCAAAACATCAAATCCAATTTTGGTATCGATACTTAGTTTAGTATCGATACCAACACTAGAGTATCGATACTCAGTCTAGTGTATTGATACTACCTTAATCAAACATCCCTATTCAGTCAGGGGTTATTGATACCAGCAAGTGGGTATCAATACAAAGTTTCTAGTATTGATACTAATGGGTTAGTATCGGTACCCATGAGCTGATTTTGATAAATAAGCTAGGGTTAAGGGATCAGACTCGAGGTACCCACAAATACACTTGAATAACATCAAATGAAACTTCAAGTGATAACAATAATTTATATCATAAAAATAGAAACAATAATAGCTAGGTCTATATAAAATTAGCATTGTTTGACACTAGGGAAACAGTTAGGACACCTGAATTACTCTTAGCAGAAACACGACAGTCAGTGGATCCAAGTCAGTGCAATGACACTTCAATAGCTGATTGGGCGCCAGATGCCCCAAGACTCGACAGAGTGGTTGGCAGGTATACGTTTTCGATGACAGAATGTTGGATTCCCACCCGGTAAGCTAGAGGGGTGTGAGCTTCGAGATGATAGGATCCCTCTGTCGCACCATGATGTCTACCCCAGTTTAGCAGATTAGGTTTTTAATATATTATGTCTTCGCATTTTTCAGACATGTGTCGTTAGTCAGTTCTTTAAATGAATGCATATAGTATAGTACAATTATTAGAGATGGCTAAGCTCGTAAGCTCAACTTTCGGAATGTGTTTCCATGCGCATGTTCATAGGGCAGATCGTGGGGAGTTATCGTCAGCAGGTATTCCAGTGCAGCAGACTAGACCAGCTGTGACTATCTGAGTACGTCTTGAGTTTTCTTTAGAGAGCATGTACTATTTATGGAACCTTTTTGTATATTCAGTCGTAACTTTGGTTCGTACTGGTACTGTATTTATTTTGGATATATTTTGGGAGCTTCCCAATATTTGTAAACTCAGATTTTTACTACGGTTTGTTTTAAATTTCATGGATGAACTATTTCAATGGATTAAAAACAATTTTTAAAGAAAAAAATTTGGGTGACTATTTCAGTAGTCCGGCGTGACATTGTGATCCATGAATCTTCGGGTCAAACTGAATTAGGATGTTACATCTATTATACTTTATCTTTTATATAAATATGATTCATGTATGCTTTGATATAATGTGATAACATGATACCAACTGTTAATGAGAATAAACAATTTGATATCTATTATTTCGATTATTGTGAGTGGAGAAAATAGATATTGTACGATTTTTTATTTATTTAAAATTGGACTCAACTTAAAAATGATAGCTCAATAGTCCATATGACTAGAAAATATGATTACTAAAAGCAAAAATAACTTAATGTTTATGGTTACAAATGTTGATGATAGAGAAAATGTATGCTATGATATTTTCCTTTTGTTAAGTTTCCGACCTAGTTATAAAGTAGTCGGAACTATATGATTATTGGATATCAAGAGTTAATAAAAAGGATGATTCTTCTACACTTGATGAGTAGGGATAAATGTCATTAACGAATAATACTATTAATTTAATTTATAGAAATTTAAATTTTAAAGGACTCAACTTATAATTATAAATTAGTTAAAAAATTAAAGATAAATTATTTAAAATAAAGGATAAACTATACAGTGACCACCTAACTATTGCCCCTTTTCATTTTAACCAATATTTTTGAAATTTTGTCAATCAAGTCACTCAACTATTTAAATGCATTCAATTAAGCCACTTGTTGTTAATATTTAACGGAGAAGCTGATGTGTCAATTAAAATATTTGGTATAATTACATTTTTGGTTACTGTTACTTATATATACTATCAATTTGGTCTTAATTTTAACAAATTAAAATAAACTTAACCCTCAGATCAAATGGAACCATGTGTTCCCAAAATTTAACTTTTGATTTTAATTTTAAAATTTACAACATATTCTATATTTATAACAAAAAAACTTAATAACAAAACTTTTCTTCTTCTAAAAAAATTAATAACTCAAGCAATAATTTACGATATTAAATTTAAAGCAAACTAAATTTATTGCCCATTTGTTATTAGGGGTGCACAAAATTACTCGACCCGGTTGACCCGACCCGCCGACCCAGATCTAAAAAAACCGGGTAATTCTCTAAAAAAATTACCCGGCCGGGTCGGGTACCCGGCCCGATATTTCCCGGGTCGGGCTCGGGTCTCAAAATCTAGTTTTTCCGGGTACCCGGTTACCCCGAGTACCTGGTTAGTTTTTATTTTTTTTTATTTTTTTATATATAATTATATAAAATATAATGAATTATTTATATTATGGATTATTATATTTTGTATTTTGAACTTTTAAATTTTATGTTTGGATATTAGAGTATGTAATTCGAAGTTTCGAACATTTAAATTTGTGTATATATTTTTTTAAATTAATAATTTGAAAATTAAAAATTAAAAACCGGGTATCGGGTACCCGATTACCGGGTACCCACAAAATCCGGGTACCCGATTATCGGGTACCCGTAACATCCGGGTCGGGACACGGGCCGAGAAATCGTCGACCCGGAAGTTCCGGGTACCCGAATTTGCACACCCCTATTTGTTATATGTCAACCTCTTAGTGCAAAATTTTCCACGCTAAGTCTACTGAGAATCTTATCAGTATAAACTTTAATTAAAGATGGACATAAAATTTTATGGTAGGAGATGATTTTTTAAAATTTTAAAGGAAGACTGTGCAAACATGAAAGAAATATATGTCACTATTTTCTATAAGAAATTTACTGGATAAAAATTTCTTAGTTTTACATGTTAGACTATATCACCCTTTTATAGTAGAATGTCATTTACAAATAGTAGTAGGATAAAAAATTTGTCCATCGAACTTTATATGCATGGACTAATCAATTATATTTTCCTTAAAGCCAAAAGAGGTTATGGTACCATTAACGGGATGCTTCTGAGAACCATAAATGGAATTTCTAATAAAAATTTTGTTTTGTTAAATATAGAATATGTCATAATTTTTAAAATCTTTTGAAATTAAATATTTGAAAGTTAAGTTTATTTTAATTTAATAAAATTAGGACCAAATTTATAGAATATAGATATAAGTAATAATGACCAAATGTGTAATTATACCAAATATTTTAACTGCCAGATCAGCTTCTCCGTTAAATATTAACGACAAGTTGTTTAATTGAATGTATTTAAATAATTGAGTGACCTGATTGATAAAATTTCAAAAATATTGGTCAAAATGAAAAATGAACAATAGTTAGGTAGTTACCCTTTATTTTAAATAAATTATCTTTAAGTTTTTAACTATTTTATAATTATACGTTGAGTCCTTTAGAATTTACATTTTTATAAATTAAATTAATGATGCTTGTCGTTAGTGGTGCTCATCACTGCTAGTCGAGCACTGTAGAATTTTCCTAATAAAAAATTATATCTCAAATTTTGAGTTTTGTGAATGAAGATAAAAAATGTTGACAAATGTTTTTTTTCTTTAAGTAATTTTAATTCACACAAACATACACACGCACACATACGTACGCACACGTGTACGCATACATACACATATATGCACACACGCACACACACAAACGCGCGCTCGCGTGCACTCATGTATATAATAGGATTATGATCTAATTACATAGTGCAAAATTAAAACGTAACACTTTTTGTATCGTTGGATGAGGGAAATCAAAGGCTGAGATTAATAGTAGGTAATGAGAATATATTCACTGAAAAAATAAGGAGTTAATTTCAGCCTTTGATTTTCTCTCATCCAACGATACTAAAGGGTATAAAACTAAAAAAAATTTATAGTGTAAGACTATAAATGGATCCTAACCCTATATAATAAATGGATCCTAACCCTATATAATATGTTAGAGTTTGACTTAAGTTAGATGTAACATAAATTAATAAAGAGATAAAATTAATAGCTAATTGAAAAAATAGAAAATCTTGAAAGAAGCTTATTTTTTTATATTGATTAATAGTAAAAAATCTATTTTAAGTATGTAAGCAAATAACTGTTGTTATAAATAGATATTATGAATTAGACATCAATATTTAAAATGAAAGTATTAAAAATTAATCTTAATGTGCAAAGCTATAATAAAGTTACGGTTCTAAAAAAGAATGTCAAGAGTCGCAGTGCAATGAAAGCGGAAGAGTCACTCTTGGAAGCCAGCGGTTTGTGAACTGGTGCAGGCAAGGTGTGTTAATGAGCGACGAAGCAAGGGGGTTTCAGTCTTTGTTGAAAGCACCAGCAAGTGGGTTCATTGTGCAAAGAGTATATATCGCGTACAAGAACGCAAAGAGGGCCGAGAGGGAAACTACGTTTGGGTTCGTTAGATTTAATAAGCTGTCTGAGGCTAATCGCACAGTAGAAAGGGGAGATGGGAGACGAATCGACGGGTTCAAGATAAGGGTATTCAGAGATAATATGGGTGGAAAAACGATAACGAAGGTAGATAATAGAGATGGTTTGATTTGGAAAAATTGTTCGGCTCTGAAAGATGACTGAACTTTTAAAGAAGTGCTTGTGGGTACAAACACTTCGGACGTGGGGGAGCGCACCGGAAAGGAGATGAACGGAGATTTGAGATACATCAAGAAGGCGGAGATGGTGTATGTTGATATGATGGATGACGTAGCGGGGAATCCTGCAACCGAGCGGGAATCAAGCATAGACCATATTTATATCTCAAACTCGGAACAATCTTGGAGGAGGCAGTGTCTTGTTGGGCAGATAAAAAATATGTACAATCTTGAAATCGTCCAAGATGCTTTAAAAGAAGAAGGTTTCGACATTAGAGTGTGTCCATGGGCTGGTCTTCTGTCGGTGATTCAGTTTATGAGCAGAGAAGAGCTTGTTAGATGTTGGAATAGAAGGTCTGAACTGGTGAGCTTGTGGTTCGAAGAACTGGAGCTATTGGAGGGCAATGATGGGAAGAGAAAGGTTAAGGTGTGGGTAATAATTCGCGTCGTTCCGCTCCAAGTTTGGAATGACAAATTCTTTCATGGGCTTGCAAGCAAACGGGGGGAGGTGTTGAAGATTGATGAGGATACCCACGAGCGTAATCGGTTCGATGTCGCCAAAGTCTTAGTGTCCGTCCAGAAAGTATCTATCATACCAGAGAGAATGTTGATTAACGTCAATGGTCGTTGCATGCCGATTAAAACTTTAACGGAGAAATTTGAAGACGATCCAGTATTAATTGATGGAACCACACCCATGAATGGTCAGTTCAGAGACGATTTCGGAGAGGAGTTTAGTTCTCCAGAGTGTGTGGCTGACTTGGAGAAGGTGAGGGCTTCGAAACAAATGCTGAGAAGTCTGTTGAGGACAGGTTCGTAGGGCAGTCTGATAATAACGGTGTTACCAATGCTCCTTGTCATATGAATGAAAATCCTTCCACAGTGGATTATGTGTCATCGAGAAGCAATGGGCTGCATGAGATACCGGTTCTGGCGGGTAGTGGGATGTCCATCTCGGTGGAGGGGGTGATTGTGGGATTTTGCCACTCAATGGAGCTCGTTTTCAAAATGTCTCAATTGAAGTAGTAGACATTGTTGGTTTGTCCTTTCTGGTGAGGCGGCAGAGCATGTGAGATATGAGCCTTCGGTTGGGTGTTCTAGAGAAGATGCAGTACAAGTGTGGAGCTCAAATATGAATTCAATCGCGACTCAAGAGGAAATTGAGGAAGGCAGTTCCCGAGCGAAAAGAAAGAATAACAAAAAGAATAAAGCGAGAGTGGGGAAGGGTAGAAGGAAAGTTGGCGGTGTAGGTAAAGATTCAGAAGCTGAGATCTCGCTAACGGTCGGAGAAGCGTTAGGTTTCATATTCAAAGCTCCAGACGCAAAAGTAGCGAAGAGATTTGAGGAGTTAGAGGAAGATTTCAGATGCTGAACTCCAAGGTGAGTAGAATTACCCGAATGTGTTTTAAACCCTTGTACATATATATGAATTTTTCAATTCTTACTTGGAATGTGAGAGGGATGGGTAAAGCTGAGAAGGTAAGGTCGATGAACAAATTATTTTTGAGTAGTAAAGCTAAGATGGTGCTAATTCAAGAATCGAAAATTTCTTCAACAAAGCACATGTCCTTGAATCGGGTTAAAGGGAGAAAGTTTGATGAAATTTTAGTTGTACCGTCAGAAGGAGCGGCTGGAGGTCTAGTTACGTTGTGGGAGGGCGATTTCTTCTCTGTAAAAAAGGCGATGATGAGTAACAGGTTTCTAGCGGTGGAAAGTTACATGCCAAGTTTGAAATTGAGTGTTTTGGTGGCGAATGTATATGCTCCTAATGATTGCAGAGAAAGGGAAGAATTTTTGTATCATCTGAATAAACTTATTGCAGAAGTGGGGTTGCCGGTTATCATAAGCTTTTGGATTACAATATCCAGACTTAAAATATTTCATTTATCTATAGATTTAGGTGCTCTTTCATATTTATTTTTTATTTTTTATGATATAACAAATTATAAATTATTTATTGTATACCATATTTTTAAAATTATTTAATTAAAATGATCTAATAAATTGAGGTTATCTGGACTTCAATATTTAAAATATAAGTATGACTCAAATGTGAATAAATACCTAAATAATCAAATTAATGTTAATATATAAAGTTATAACAGGATTATGATTCTCAAATTGTACTTAAATTATTTATTTCGACTTTCCATCATCAAAGAGAGAGTTAACATCTTATGTTAATTTGAAGATCAAAATCATAAGTTTTTAGATTACCATGTTAATTTTTTAGTAAAAAATTACAATATCAAGACTCAATATATTTTTATCTATAGTTTAGTACACTTGGTATTTAATTTTATTTTTAATAATATGATATAACAGATTTTAAATTATTATTCTATATATATATATTTTTGATTCTAGCCGTACTTTATTGTGATTATCAGATATGGAAAGATGTTAGATTGTGAAAAGACTGTGTACCTCCAAGATATCGCCAATGTTAACGACGAAAGCACCAGGCAGGGGTTTGACAGGAATCCAAGCTCCATCTTTCTTGATCTGAAGGCCTTCAGTTTCATTAATCTGAAGCAAAATGGTGATGCCAACAGCATCAGAGTGAGGACTAAGGCCAACGGCAAGCTCTGGTTGTGGGCATGGGGGATAATAGTTCATCCTCAATGGTTGCCAACCTCCATCGAAAATTTTCATATCATCGCCATCCATCCCCAGTGCCTTTGCCAGGAGACCAAGTATTTTCAAGGTTATATCTCTCAGTTCTGCCGAGTATGCTTCCATGTCATCTCTACACCCAAAACAAATATATTTAAATATAATTAATTAATCACGAATCAAACGATCTCAATGATTAAAGGAAAAAACAATTAATAAGAAATTCTTAACGACATGTGAAGGGAAAAAAAGAAATAAAAGGGATTAAGAATTGAAGAAACAATGATCAAAGAAAGAAAGAAAAGAATTTAGAAGAAATTTGGTGAATAATTTCAGTAAAAGTAAGAAACTAATTATACAACAACAACAACAAAACCCTGATTCCCATATGCAATGGGGTAAGGGAGAGGTAGGGTAGTAGGCTGACCCTAACGCCAGGTTGAGAGCAGCTTCCGTGGAAGACCTCCGGCAGTCAGAAAATTAAAAATAAAGATAAGATGCAAATGCGTGTATAAATAAATAAATAAATACATAGATGAACAGTCTTCATATGCAGTCTTGATATGTGCGTCTGTAATGAGGAGTAATCCCTTTAAATAATTCCATGCAAATAATTCCCTACATAGAAATCTATGCATATAGACTGAAAATGTAAGACCCAGCTAAATTTAAAAAGAGGAAACATAAATAGAAATGATACACAGAAGTTAATAATAACAAGCTACGAGAAGTAATAAATTCAAATGAGTTAATTCTTAAACTAAGGCAACACTACTCCGATACCCTAGTTCTAAGCCTTCATACATTTCAATGACAGAAACATGTATAAAGTAGAAGTCATGGAAAGTACTACAAAGACATTAAAAAGAAGACAGAGATGTTACACCCTATGGCTGTGAACCGCACTACTCAACTACCCTGGTCTTAAGTCTCCATACTTTCCTATCATCAGAGGTAAGGGTAAGGGTTAATTCCTTCAAATCAGATCTCAAGCAGTCTTCCCACTGTATTGGTCGTCCTCTCCTTCTGACACCGTCGATGTAATCGACTCTACCCTCATGACCGCATCCGACGGTTGTCGCCTAAGGACATGCCCAAACCACCGTAGTCTTCCCTCCCTCAATTTTTCGGATACATGCACCACCCCCAAGTACATCCTAATAGCAGAGTTAGGTATCACGTCCCACAGAGTCCTACCATATGTCCATCAAAGCATTCTCATTTCTGCGGCCTATATCTTCCTTACGTGATCCTTCTTGATTGCTCAACATTCTGATCCATACAGCAGCACTGGTCTTATTGCTATAAAATTTTCCCTTTAGTTTTAGAGGCACCTTCTTGTCACACAAAACTCCAGTAGCAGCCCTTCACTTTAGCCATCCTGCCTTTATACGGTGTGTAACGTCTTCATCTACACCCCCATCTTTATGTATCATAGACCCTAGGTACTTGAAACAATCATTTGAGGGGATAATGTGTCATTCTATGCATACTTCTACATCTTTATCGTTTTGGTTTCCACTGAAGTTTGAACATACATAATTTGTCTTTTCAATATTGATCCTTAGATCTTTTTCTTCCAAAGCAGTCTTCCAGTAGCAAGTCTACTATTCAGCTCAGTTTTCAGTTAGGACAATTATGTCGTCAGCGAAAAGCATACACCATGTCTACTATTCAGCTCAGTTTTTGTTTCAGCAATTAGGACAATGTCGTCAGCGAAAAGCATACCCATGAAACAACCGTCTGGTGTCGCACAATAGATGTCGTCCATAATCAAGGTGAAGATGTAAGGGCTAAGAGCCGACCCCTGGTGGAGTCCGATTTCCACCGGGAATGCCTTGGTGTCGCCAACTGTAGTCATGACGGTAGTAGTAGATCTACAGTACATATCACGAATCACCCGGATATAAGCAGTTGGGATCCGTCTCGTTTCCAAGGTCTTCCAGATCGTATCGCGGGGAACGCTATCATACGCCTTTTCAAGGTCAATGAACGCCATGTGAAGATCACTATTTTTTCCCTATATTTCTCCATAAGTCGTCGAAGTAGATGAATCGCCTCCGTAGTAGACCTGCCTGACATAAAGCCAAATTGATTTTCTGAAACCCTAGTAACCTGTCTCAACCTAGCCTCTATTACCCTTTCCCATAGCTTCATGGTATGGCTGAGTAGTTTAATACCTCTGTAGTTGCCACAACGTTGGGGATCTCCTTTATTCTTATAGATTGGTATCACCGTAGACTCTCTCCACTCCTCTGGCTTGGCAGTCTCTAAAATATTAAAGATGTTGGTCAACCACTTAACTCCCTCTTCTCCTAGGGTCAACCACACAGTGATAGGAATTTGATCTGGACCGACAGCTTTGTCCCTCCTCATCTTTCTAAGAGCCATTTTGACTTCCTCAAACTCAATCCTACTTGTAGGGCAGTCATTGGCCGTAGTATGATAGTCGGCTGACCCATCAACGATATTATCTCTACAGGGAGAGGAACCATTATTAAATAAGCCAAAGAAGTAACTACCCTAAACCCTCTTAATATCATGATCTTTAACTAAAGACACCATTGTTGTCCTTAATAAACCTAATGCTACCTAGATCCTTTTTCCCTATTTTCCCTGGATTTTGCAAGCCTGAAGATGTCGTTTTGTCCTTCCTTGGTGTCTAATCTCTTGTACTTTCCTCGTATGCTTTATCCTTTTGCTTTAGCCACTGTTTTCTTGGCTTCCCGATTTGCGTCCTTGTATCTTTGTTTAGCTCTCGATCTTTCTTCGTCGTCATTGCATTGTAGAAACTCCTTGAAGCAAGTTTGTTTTCTCTTCACCTTAGTTTGGACTTCTTCATTCCATCACCACGATTATTTATGTTCCTTGACCTTCCCTGTTGACAACCCAAGAGTGTTTTTGCCCACATCTTTAATGGAATTTGCCATATTTTTCCATAACATATCTGTATTATTTAATTTTGTAGTTCCAAAACTTGTATTAGACAAATTTTGCCACTCAATGGAGCTCGTTTTCAAAATGTCTCAATTGAAGTAGTAGACATTGTTGTTTGTCCTTTTCTGGTGAGGCGGCAGAGCATGTGAGATATGAGCCTTCGGTTGGGTGTTCTAGAGAAGATGCAGTACAAGTGTGGAGCTCAATATGAATTCAATCGCGACTCAAGAGGAAATTGAGGAGGGAGTTCCCGAACGAAAAGAAGAATAACAAAAAGAATAAAGCGAGTGGGGAAGGGTAGAAGGAAAAGTTGGCGGTGTAGGTAAAGATTCAGAAGCTGAGATCTCGCTAACGGTCGGAGAAGCATTAGGTTTCATATTCAAAGCTCCAGACGCAAAAGTAGCGAAGAGATTTGAGGAGTTAGAGGAAGATCAGATGCTGAACTCCAAGGTGAGTAGAATTACCGAATGTGTTTTAAACCCTTGTATATATATGAATTTTCAATTCTTACTTGGAATGTGAGAGGGATGGGTAAAGCTGAGAAGGTAAGGTCGATGAACAAATTATTTTTGAGTAGTAAAGCTAAGATGGTGCTAATTCAAGAATCGAAATTTCTTCAACAAGCACATGTCCTTGAATCGGGTTAAAGGGAGAAAGTTTGATGAAATTTAGTTGTACCGTCAGAAGGAGCGGCTGGAGGTCTAGTTAGTTGTGGGAGGGCGATTTCTTCTCTGTAAAAAAGGCGATGAGTAACAGGTTTCTAGCGGAGCGGTGGAATGTTACATGCCAAGTTTGAAATTGAGTGTTTTGGTGGCGAATGTATATGCCCCTAATGATTGCAGAGAAAGGGAAAATTTTTGTATCATCTGAATAAACTTATTGCAGAAGGGGTTGCCGGTTATCATAAGCTTTTGGATTACATATCCGACTTAAAATATTTCATTTATCATAGATTAGGTGCTCTTTCATATTTTTTTTATGATATAACAAATTATAAATTATATTGTATACCATATTTTTAAAATATTTAATTAAAAATGATCTAATACAATTGAGGTTATCTGGACTTCAATATTTAAAATATAAGTATGACTCAAATGTGAATAAATACCTAATAATCAAATTAATGTTAATATATAAAGTTATACAGGATTATGATTCTCACATTGTACTTAAATTATTTATTTCGACTTTCCATCATCAAAGAGAGAGTAACATCTTATGTGTTAATTTGAAAGATCAAAATCATAAGTTTTTAGATTGCCTGTTAATTTTTTAGTAAAAAATTACAATATCAAGACTCAATATATTTTTTATCTATATAGTTTTAGTACACTTGGTATTTAATTTTATTTTAATAATATGATATAACGATTTTAATTATTATTCTATATATATATATATATATATATATATATTTTATGATTCTAGCCGTACTTTATTGTAATATCAGATATGGAAAGATGTTAGATTGTGAAAAGACTGTGTACCTCCAAGATATCGCCAATGTTAACGACGAAAGCACCAGGCAGGGTTGACAGGAATCCAAGCTCCATCTTTCTTGATCTGAAGGCCTCCAGTTTCATTAATCTGAAGCAAAATGGTGATGCCAACAGCATCAGAGTGAGGACTAAGGCCAACGGCAAGCTCTGGTTGTGGGCATGGGGGATAATAGTTCATCTCAATGGTTGGCCAACGGCAAGCTCTGGTTGTGGGCATGGGGGATAATAGTTCACTCAATGGTTGCCAACCTCCTTCGAAAATTTTCATATCATCGCCATCCTCCCCAGTGCCTTTGCAGGAGACCAAGTATTTTCAAGGTTATATCTCTCAGTTCTGCCGAGTATGCTTCCATGTCATCTCTACACCAAACAAATATATTTAAATATAATTAATTAATCACGAATCAAATGATCTCAATGATTAAAAGAAAAAACAATTAATAAGAAATTCTTAACGACATGTGAAGGGAAAAAAGAAATAAAGGGATTAAGAATTGAAGAAACAATGATCAAAGAAGAAAGAAAAGAATTTAGAAGAAATTTGGTGAATAATTTCAGTAAAAGTAAGAAACTAATTATAATTAACCTGAAGGGAGAGGAAGGTTTTGAAAGAGGTGAGGTTTCCTGAGGTGCGTTGGGAGACAAGTGATGAAGAACATGTCTCCCCAGTCAAGCTTTTGTTCTTCGGACACAACAAAAGCTTGTCCGAATCCCTCGAGCTCCCCGGACGTTGCCAAAGCTCTTCTTCTCTTCCATGGGAAGCTTGAACAATCCTTCAGTCCCTTTCTTCACTTTCTCCACCAACGAACTGCTCACTCCATGATTCCTCAACTAAGGTTCATCCTTTGGAATAGAGGGTTTATAAACAGAGGCTTTCAATTTCATACAAACATTTATAGAGTTCTGTACCTGGAAGAAACCCAGTTTTTGCAAGCAAGGTGCAGCTTTTCTAGTTCAACATCCACTGAATCTCCGGAAATCAATTTTCGCATGTCGATGACCGGGACTTGCTGTGGCGTTGACGGTGTGTCGATGGGGTCTTGATCGGGACGCTGATAGCGTAATGGGACTTGGCGAGAGCTCCCTTTGCCACCTCTTGAACGCATGGGACTGGGATAGAGCTGCCTAGATTTGCTTGTTCTTCTTCCATCGGTAACCTTGTAAAAGAAATGGTTTGTGAAAAAAAATGTGTTCGTCTAAACCAGGAAGAAGCTGAGTGTATTTGCCACATTCATCGCCAAATGACAAATACCTTTACGTATCCAATTTTCCGAATAAAAGAAAATTCATTAAGTGTCGAAAATGACATTGCAGCGGTCTCACTTTTCTTTTTTGCACAGCTAACTAATCTTTTTACTAGAATAAGCAATTTTTGTCATAGGCCGAAATTATCAAGCATAGTTCAAACAGAACTTAAAAACAAACGCTAGAAGACTACCACAAGCCCGAGATAACCCCAACAAGAGTAGATAATGTTGAAGAAAAGTCAAAAAAGGGTGGGGGAGCACCGCCTAATTATAAGTCAACAAAAGGGGCTTATTTTTTCAGAAATTGAGGGCGTCGGTTTGGGTTTTCAATAATTTTTCAGAAATTGAGGGCGTCGGTTTGGGTTTTCAATAATTTGGTGCCCTATTTTTTTTTATGAAATAGAAATAGGGTTAACTATAAAATTAGTCCCTAAACTTCAACTATAAATACCCTAATCATTTAGCTTCAAATCATCTCAAAATCATTTCTTTCTCCCAATACTAAAGAGTTTAGAGAGTTCTCTTGTGAGTAGTGAGTGTTTTGTAAACACCTAAATTTTCTCTCTTTAGTAAAAGATCTGCAGCAGTCCGGAGACGTAGGCAAAATTGGCTGAACTACGTTATCAATTTCGGGTATTATTTTTACGCTTAATTTCGCATTCTCACTAATCTAGCAATATGGAAATTACTCGTTTATTCTCAACGACCTGGTAATCAGAGCTTTTGGTTGTGAATTTTGTCATTTTTGCGAGGTTACTATTCATTACTATTGCATGAATAGTAAATTTTATGAATAGTAAAAATTTTGTCGGTGATAAGAATTTGTCGAAGGAGGTGTCTAATACACGGTGGTTCGCAGAAATTGTCAGAAACGATCCAAACGAAGCCAGATTCGAGTGGGAGCGATGGCTGCAGATGAAGGGAATGTGAAAATTGAAAAGTTGGATGGTGCGGACTTTGGCTTTTGGAAGATGCAGATTGAAGATTTTTTATACAAGAAAAATCTATATTAAACTCTCTCAGGAAAGCAACCAGAGAGCATGAAGAATGAAGATTGGGCTCTTCTCGACAGACAAGCCCTCGGAGTTATCCGACTGACGTTATCCCGCAATGTTGCTTTTAACATAGAAAAGGAAAAGACCACGGCAGATCTTATGGCGGCTCTCTCCAGTATGTATGAGAAGTCATCAGCCTCAAACAAAGTTCACTTGATGAGGCGATTATTCAACTCTTCTCGACAGACAAGCCCTCGGAGTTATCGACTGACGTTATCCCGCAATGTTGCTTTAACATAGAAAAGGAAAAGACCACGGCAGATCTTATGGCGGCTCTCTCCAGTATGTATGAGAAGTCATCAGCTCAAACAAAGTTCACTTGATGAGGCGATTATTCAATTTGCTGATGGCGGAAGGGGCATCAAAGGCTCAACACCTAAATGAACTCAACACAATCACAACCCATTTGAGTTCGTGGAAATTGAATTCGATGATGAAGTTCGAGCTTTAATTCTTTATTCTCTACCAGACAGTTGGAATGCTACTGTTACAACAGTCAACAGCTCGCGAGAAACAAAAATTAAAATTCGACGATGTTCAGGATCTGGTATTGAGCGAAGAAATTCAATGGAGAGAATCGGGTGAAGCATAACCTCCTCAGCCTTGCACACGGAGTCTAGAGGGAGAACTTCAGAAAAAATTCAAATCGTGGCAGATCCAAATCAAGAAGCGGAAAATCAAGAACGTGAAATAAAGATTTTACCTATTATAATTGTGGCAAGAAGGGTCACTTTAAAAGAGATTGTCGAGCATCGAAGAAAGATATAGGTGTACAAGAATCTGCCAACATAACAGAGGTTGAAATGTGATACCATGATTCTAAGCGTCAACAGTCCGATTGAATCATGGATCTTGGATTCAGGGGCATCTTTCCACTCCCCCATGCCGAGAAATCATGAAGAACTATGTCAGTGGTGTTTTTGGGAAGATTCATCTAGCTGATGATGAAACCTGAAGATCGTCGAAAAGGAGACATCCGATTAAAGTTGCCAAACCAGACCACCTGGAAGCTGAAAGGAGTGAGACATATTCTAGGCCTCAAAAGAATTTGATTTCTGTAGGACAACTTGATGGAGAAGGATATAGTACAACCTTTTCAGGCTGTGAATGGAAAGATACCAAAGGAGCACTCGTCATTGCTCGTGATAAGACATGTACTCTCTATGTAACCTCAAATTTAGAGAATATCATTACAGTAGCAGATGCTGATGGAAAATCAAAACCTATGGCACCAAAGGCTTGACCATATGAGCGAGAAAGGGATGAAGACACTTTTTTAAAAAGGAAGCTGCCGAATCTAAAGAATGTAGATGTCGGACTATGTGAAGATACATATTTGGAAAACAAAAGAAATCAATTTTGCAAAGATTGGCAAGACACCCAAGGCAGAAAAGTAGAGTTGGGTTTATACTGATGTATGTGGACTATCTCCAGTTCCATCTCTGGGGCTCACTATATTATGTCATCTTCATTGATGATTCTACAAGGAAGGTGTGGGTTTATTTTCTAAAGAAGAAATAAGAAGTCTTGATACCTTCAGAAAATGGAAGGCCATGGTAGAAAATGAGACTGGTTTGAAAGTCAAACGGTTTGAGGTCTGATAATGGAAGAGAGTACAGAAACAGTAGATTCAGAGATTTCTGCGCAAACATGGATCAAGATGGAGACAATAGTTCACATGACACCACAGCAGAATGGCGTAGCAGAGCGCAATGAACAACTCTGAATGAATGTGCCAGAAGCATGAGGATACATGCCGGATTGCCCAAATTTCTATGGGCTAAAGCTATCAACACTGCAGTTTACCTGATCAATCGTGGGCCTTCAGTTCCTTTAGATGGTGGAATACCAGAGGAATTTTGGAGCAAGAAAGAAATAAACCTTTCACACTTAAGAGTGTTTGGTTGTATTTTTTTATGTACACATAAATTATGCTAAAATAAGTAAACTTGAAGCCAAGTCCACAATAATGCGTCTTTGTTGGTTATGGTGGTGATGAGTTCAGTTACCAGTTTTGGGACTACGAAAATCGAAAGATCATCAGAAGAAGAGATGTTATTTTCAATGAGAATGTGGTGTAAAAAGATATGTCAACGTAGAATCAAGTAGGTCCAACACCGAGTTGAAACAAAGGAATTTGTTGAGTTTGAGGAGATTTATAGAAATGATGTTCAGATCATTCCTGAAGCAGTTCAAGAAGAACCAGGCACACCAGAACTGAGACGCTCCTCCAGAATTCCTAAACCAACCCAGTGTTATTCTCCTTCTTGCACTACTTGTTGTTGATTAAAAATGGTGAACCAGAGTGCTATGATGAAGCAATGTAGGTAAGGATTCAGTCAAGTGTGAGTCTTCCATAAAGATGAGATGGACTCTTTGTCAAATCAGACGTGGGAATTAGTTGAATTACCACCAGGCAAGAAAGTACTCCACAACAAGTGGATTTACAGGATCAAAAAGAGCACGATGGGAGCAAACGCTACAAAGCAAGATTGGTTGTCAAAGGTTTTCAGCAAAAGAAGGTATTGACTACAATGAAATTTCTCTCCAGTCGTGAAGCTGTCTACAATCAGACTGGTGTTGAAAATTGTAGCTGCAGAGAATCTACATCTTGAGCAGTTAGATGTGAAGACAGATTTCCTTCATGATGATTTGGAGGAAGAAATCTATATGAGGGAACCAGAAGGCTTCATAGAGGCAAACAAGAAAAACATGGTATGCAGGTTGAAGAAGAGCTTGTATGGTTTAAAACAAGCCGTAGACAGTGGTACAAAAAGTTCGATAGTTTCATGAGTAGTAGTGGTTTACCATATGCCAAGCAGATCATTGTTGCTACATCAAGAAGTTCGACAACAGCTTCATTATTTATTGTATGTTGATGACATGCTCGTTGTAGGCTCAGACATGCAAGAGATCATAAACTTGAAGAAAAAATTGTCGAAACAGTTTGCAAGAAAGATCTGGGCGCAACAAAAACATATTATTGGGATGAGGATTAAGAGAGACACAAAGTCGGGGACTTTGATGTTATCACATGCTGAGTACATCAGGTTCAACATGCAAGATGCTAAACCAGTAAGTACACCTTTAGGTGTTCATTTAGAATCTCCAAAGAACAGTCACCAAAGACAGAGGAGAACGTGCACACATGGTGAAGGTGTCGTATGCCTCAGCAATTGGAAGTCTTATGTATGCCATGGTTTGTACTAGACTAGATATTGCTCATGCAGTGAGAGCTGTTAGCAGACATGAATAATCCGGGCAAGGTACACTGGGAAGCAGTCAAATGGATCCTCATATATTTGCGGGGTACTACAAACAAAGCACTTTGTTTCAAAGGTGTAGATACTATACTAACAAGCTATGTAGAGCTGACTTAGCCGAAAATGTTGACATCAGAAGGAGCACTACAGGGTATGTCTATACTCTAGGAACTGTAGTGAGTTGGGTTTCTCACTACAGAAGGTAGTTTCTCTTCCACAACTGAAGCAGAATATGTCGTTGTTACGTAAGCCAAAGGAGATGGTTTGGCTCCAAAGTTTCTTGGAAGAGTTAGGCAAGAAACAAATAATGTCTTGTATTGTGGCAGTCAAAGTGCTATCCATCTAGCAAAGAATTCTTCTTTTCATTCCAGGACAAAGTACATACAATTACGACATTATTTTATCCTGTCTCTTCTGGAAGATGGGATTTTGAAACTTGAAAAGATTAGTGGAGCTCAAAATCCGGCATACATATTGACAAAGACGGTGACCACAGAAAAACTGAAGTTGTGTTCAGCTTCAGTTGGCATGCTAGAGTAACAAGACTAGAAGCTGCTGCATTGATTGAGGTGTGAACATATTAAAATCAGTCTTCAAGTGGGAGATTGTTAAAGAAAAGTCAAAAAATGGTGGGGGAGCACCACCTAATTATAAGTCAAAAAAGGGGGCTTGAAATAAAATAGGGTTAACTACAAGATTAGTCCCTAAGCTTCAACTATAAATACCCTAACCCATTTAGCTTCAAAATCATCCCAAATCATTCTAGCTCTCTCTCAAGTGTCTATAAATTTTCTCTCTTTAGTAAAAGATCTGCAGCAGTCCAGAGACGTAGGCAAAATTGGCTGAACTCCGTTATCAATTTCGGGTATTATTTTTCCGCTTTTATTTTGTATTCTCACTAATCTGGTTATAGGGAAATTACTCGGTTATTCCCAACAGATAATTATCTCGTAATGCTTGGCTCTGATTTGCATTTTTTCGGTGGTCTTTTGATAGTTTAAATTTCTTTGTGTTGTTCTTTGTCGTACTCATTGCTCGAGTTTTTCTAGATGAGATTTTTATCTTTTCCTTGTATGGTCCTTATATGATATTGAGTGGCTAATTTCTTAAAGATTTAGGATAATATCTCAATTATGTACCTAACTTATGATTTTATTGTAAATTTTATTGTAATTTTAGATATTTTCTATTATTAATAAAATTAGTTTTTGTATTTGAAAATATATATATTTCTCGTTCAATATAATTTCATATCAAGTCAATGATGGTGTTCAAGATTCTTAAGAGTAATAATTCTACATATGATAGTTCATTTGACAAAGGAAACCTTATTAATTTGTATCTTTGACCTTAAGGGATAAACAATGATGTACTCATTCAAATATTATTTCAATATCAAGGCAAGGGAATAATTGGTGTCCAAGATTCGAAGGAGTAATAACCTTCTACATATAATAGTGAAACTCAATTATTGTGCATCTTTTATTATTTTATCCCTTATTTTGTGATTAGTTTTACTACATTAGTTGGCGATGTTATCTTAATCAATATTATATTTTGCTTCTTGTATTAAGAAAAGTAGTGTGAAAAATAAAAATACATTAAAGCTTTCTCAATTCAATTCTCTTCTTGACATCAGAGTAGGTTTGATCTCTTTATTTTTTTTCTTTCATCATGAAATCTTTGTCTCTAAATGTTTGCAATGAAAACAAAATCATTGTAGACCATATATGAACCTTTAAATGCTTTGGTCCAAGATATTAAACCTTCGCCATAAACAATGTCGAACATTCAAACCCAACCTATCCAAAATGGATTTCTCAATTGCCACTTGAACTGGTCTATAGCAGCGTTTAAAAGTGCCGCTAAAAATGTTGTCGTCGTAAAAAAAAAGCGTCGTAAAAAACGCCATTAATTCAAACACCGTAACTATTAGTGGCGTTTTCTACTAATAAACGACTCTAAAAGTCAAGTTATGTAGCAGCATTTTTACTAAATACCGCTAAAGGTAGGTTATATAGCGGCATTTTAGTATACAAAGGCCGTAATATGTTCTCCATATAGCGACGTTTTTGGGCACAAACGCCGCAATAGGTTTGATATTTATAGGCATTCCCGCAACGGGTTCGTTATTTAGCGGCATTTTTAGTCACAAACGCTGCAACGTATTTGATATTTAGTGGCATTTTGGGCACAAACGTCGCAATAGGTTGGTCATTTAGCGGCATTTTTACCTAAAAATACCGGTAAATATATCTCCTTTAGTGGCGTTTATACCCTACAACGTCGCTAATCGAAACTGGTTTTCAACATATCTTATTCCTTTTTGTAATAATACATAAAACAACATAAATAAATCAAATTTTACAAACATCCAAGTTAAATATAATGTAGGTCAACATTTTTCAATAACATAAACAAAGCATTAACCTAAAAAACACCTAGGATTAATTCTTCGTTTGATTCTGTTGCATCATCTGCTTCATAGCTTCAATTTGATTTTGAAGTTCTTCATATTTTTTCTGAAATGTAGCTTCTCTCTGCTTCTATTGCTGCTCTCTCTGCTTCTCTCGCTGCTACTCTCTACTTCTCTCTCTCGCTTCAGCTTCGACTTTCATTTGAGTAATTTTCATCAACTTGACTTAGTTTTGTTTTTTAATCGATTAACTTCTTGTTGAGAAGACTACCTGTGATGGCATGTATTGAGACGAGTTGGATCCAAAATATTTGGTTAGAGTAACGAATGATCCCTGACAGCGAACTCGACCATATCTTTCAGGACCGAAAACTTCAGCAATAACTTGATTTTCAATCTCGTCCGCATTAATAAAAGCATGGGATGAAGCCGTAGCTTCATACTCTACCATTTTATCGCTCAATATTTCCTGATAATCAATTAAAAATTTAGAACAAATTCAAACATTATTTAAAATAAATATTATATTATAAATATAACATAATGCAATTTTATTTCAAGTAAATATACTAATTTCTGCAGCTTCAAAGCCATAGAGCCATCTTTTTTTGTATGTGTCATTTCGAAGAGCTTTATTCATCCAAATCTATTGTCGGATGTGATTTCCTACAATGTAGAATATAAATTGATACTTACAAAAAAGTAATAAATAATAGAAAAAAATGTTAATTACTATATGCTACCAACTTAAAATGATTATATGAATAATCATAATTAAAAAAAGAATATATATTCATGAGCTACACGAGCGAAGCTCTTCGATCTAGCAGTGTGAGTAAACTTTTTTTGTTGTTTGCTAGCAATACCAACATGTTCTTGATTCTACAATTTGAACTCCACATGACTTATAAAGCCAATAATATAGTGATATAATATTATTTTTAAAGTGCGTTATACCTATCATTTCTTTTAACTCCAAAACCTGAATGTATCTTCCCATCGAGATCTGAGCATTCGAGGTGGGACATTTTGCAACTTTCCTTCAAGGTTGAGATTGTTCTTAAAATATTTATTTTTTAAGAAACTATTGTGGTATCTCCATTTCTTTCCTAACGTTTGCTTCAAATAATCATTTGAGACCTCTAAAGAAAATTTCTCCTATAAATTACACAAGTGTTGAAAGTAAATATATTTTACTATTGAACTACAATGAATTATTTATTACAATGAAATTATTACCTTAATGCAATCCACAACCTGGTTTTTGCTACTATTCGGCATCTCACGCCATGACTCATAATTGATTGGTAGAAGACTTGAATTGCGTGCAATAATGCCTAGGTAATCTGATAACACGTGCTTCTGTCCCAATAGGTTGACCGACATCGTACTTGAAACTCTCACGCGGTTCCCAAGAGGAAGTTGGTATAATTTCGTCATTATCGTACGTCTACTCTTGCACCTTTGACCATTTTCAGCTACATAAGAAATAATTTAGTGTAGGTTTTCAAAATCAAGTCAATAAGAAAATCAGTCACCATTTAAATAAGAGTCTAACATTACCTTCAATTTCTAAAGTTTCTTCAATTGTATTCGGAACTTCTGTAGATCCAACACCAATCGACTCTTCATTATTTTTTCTTCCCCCTCTTGAGGAGCTCGAACAATCCACAAATCACTTAATTTTCTCCTAGGCATAATATATGCAAACAAACAATAATACTAGTAACTATCAACAACAATATTATTATATATATTCAACGACATAAACATATATAAATGATAACATTATAAATTAATCAATTAAGATATAAAATCTAACTACATTGTTATGTCATACCAATTTTCATAAATATCTTCATCCATGTCATCCCGAACCCATTAGAATTGTGAACTAGTACTAGTAATAGATTCATCTAATTTTGTGCTACAAAAGGCAAAGTTTCTGATCTTGTTCCAACATCATCTCTACTTCTATTCTAAATAATTCCTAGAACTATATTCGGAACTGATCTCTAATTCAAGAAGTAAACTATCAATTAATATATTTTTAATATATAAAAATTGCATTAAGTGGCATTCTTTGGAATCTCAAAGTCTTCAACAGATGCAAACAGAATTATAAGAAAACAAGAAGACCAAGACTATTTTTCAGTAACAGAAAGTTCTTTTGAAAAATAACAAGCAATTATGTGGCAACAATTTATTAAACATCCAAATGCTAACAATCCAAATGCCGAAAAATTGCTGATGCATTGTGACACATGGGCATTGTTGGGAAGATTTGTGGGATTTAACATGTGTGTGACAATTGGTAAATTAACTTCTTCTTGGTTCCCTAAGAAATAGGAGATAAAATCACTTATGTTCCATTCATTAGAAATCCGTTCCGTTACAGTTTCGTCTTGGTTCATTTTATCATCTATTACATTGGGAGAAATGAAAAACAAGAAAATAAATGAAAATCAGTATTATTCAGAGTTACTTGAAATTATATTCACAAAATTGCATCTTCCTGCTTGCATTGAGTTCGGCTGTCACAATGACTCATACAACTAGCCATCATAACATGTTTGTTTGATTGAATAAATTGGAGTTGACATAATGATTAAATGATATCTAGTGTCCTAACTAGTGTGTTTACCGTTTTCGTCTGCTGCTATCATCTTTCCCAAGATGTTTCACCTAGTTTTTGGACTTTACTTTGTATTCCCACTAGTTCTGTCTTACACCAGTTTATGTATCTTCTTTTCAACTGATAGAGTAAGAATTTTCAATTGGAGACTTTTAAAGTTGGTTACAAATTTCATCCTTCATTCTGTCCTGAGGCTTCTAAAGTAATTGTTTTTGTTACTGAATACTTGTTTGGTGTCTTGTTTCGTTTGAATTTTATTAATTTACAAAATCGAGAAGGTGTGGAAATATGTGAACTTGCATGCTATTTAAAATAATTCTGCTTCTCCAGTCTGCTAAGATTAGAGAAATCGAAAAGTTGAGCCACTACAATAGAGTCCATCCCTCTGTCTAAACCTTGTTTTGTTCACTTTCTTAACGCAACAGCCATCCCACGAATTTACAATCAAAGCTCTTTACTTTTGAATAATAGGAAACAAACGCAAAACTCCCAAGTTCAACTAATATTCTATCTTGACATTAGGGAAGCTTGAGTTTTCTCGGAAAAATACCAATAAACAACACAAGTGTACCTGGATTTTGAGCCTTGAGGAGCGACTGGCAATGTGACGGTGGTGACTGGCGGCGCGACGGTGGTGACTAGCGTGCCGATTTGATAAAGATGCTCGCTGAGGATGGAGGAAGAAAGGTTTAGGAAGAAACACTTAGGAATGGGGGGAGGAGATTATGCATCCCAAGGCGGCGTTGTTGCGGAAGACGGCTATTGGATAGAGCAAAATCGCAACTGATAATTTGAGAAAATAAAAATGAAGATAAAAGAGACACAATATTTACGTGGAAACCCCTAAACAGTATAGGTAAAAACCACGGGAAACGGTAGAAGAATTTCACTATGAGAAAAATAGGAATTACAACCTCTCTCGATCTACCATGGAGAATACAATGATAATTCTCTCTTGATAAAAAGGAGAAAACAAATCTCAAAACTCTCTAAATTCTCTCTAGTATTAGAAGAAAGCTAGAAAGCTTGGGATGATTTTGAAGCTAAATGAGCTAGGATATTTATAGTCGAAGTCTTAAGGACAAATTTGTAAATACCCTAAAGTACAATGACTAATTTAAGCTTTTACCATTTTTTTTTCAACAAATTAGTTGAAACTTTTGACAATTTGCATTGGATGAATTCGGTGCATTAATGCACCGTTTTCCTTGACTTTTCAACAATCTCCCACTTGAAGATTTGATTGGAACAATCATATCTTCACACCATTCTTTCTACCTTGTACCTTCATGTTGCTTACATCTCTGACATGCCACAGGAGGATCGACACCAGGTAAATTATCAGCATTAATTGCCTTCGTCATGAAATCTGCTATGTTGTCTTTGGTATGAATCTTCTGCATATCTATCGTCCCTTCTTCCACCTTTTCACGAATGAAGTGGTACTGAACTCGTATGTGCTTTGTCCTTGAATGAAATGCTGGATTCCTTGCTAGATGCAAGGCGCTTTGACTGTCACAAAACAGAGAGACATACTCTTGATTGTGCCCAAGCTCCTCCAATAACATCTTCAACCAAATTGCTTCTTTACTGGCTTGTGTAGCTGCTACATATTCTGCTTCTGTTGTGGATGTAGCCACAACTGATTGCAATTTTAAAACCCAGCTTACAGCTCCATCAGCAATTTTGAACACATATCCTGTCGTAGATTTACTTTTATCTAAATCCCCTGCATAGTCAGAATCTACATACCCATTGATTAGTAAGTTTGATCCTCCGTAACATAATGCAACATTTGAGGTCCTTTGATGTATCTCAGGATCCTCTTTACTGTATTCCAATGCTCTTTGCCTGGATTCGCCATGTACCGACTAACCACTCCCACTACTTGTGCAATGTCTGGTCATGTGCATATCATAGCGAACATTAAGCTTCCCACTGCTGATGCATACGGTACTCGAGACATCTCCATCCTCTTTTCTTCACTGCTAAGATTCATACTGGAGGATAATTTGAAGTTAATAGGAAGAGGGGTAGAAATTGGCTTACAATCTTGCATGCTAAATCGTGACAAGATTTTCTTCAAGTAATTTTTTTGTGAAAGTCAAATCTTCCTATTACTTATGTCTCGGTGAATTTGCATCCCTAGAATCTTATTTTCTGATCCAAGTCCTTCATTTCAAATTCCCTAGCCATTTGTTCCTTCAATTCTTCAATATGATCTTTGTTGGGTCCTGCAACCAACATGTCATCCACATACAATAGCAATATAACAAAATCGTTATCACAAGACCTCTTGAAATAAGCCCAAAGGTCTGCATTAAGTCTGTTGTATCCAAGGCACATAATGAAGGAATCAATCTCTTATACCAACACCTCGGCACCTGCTTTAGACCGTACAGAGATTTGTTCAACCTGCAAACCAAGTTCTTTTTCGTCTTCTTCAAAACCTTCAGGCTGGAGCATAAATCTCTTCTTCAAGATTTCCATGAAGAAAAGCTGTTTTAACATCTAGCTGTTCCAGATGTAAATTCAATGTAGTACATATTGCCAAGACTACTCGAACTGTTGTTAGTCGAACCACAGGAGAAAAAATTTCATTGAAATCAATACCTTCTTTCTGAGCATATCCTTTGACCACCAGTCTTGCACGATACCTCTGCACTTGATCGTCACCATTTCGCTTGATTTTGAAAACCCATTTGTTACCAATTGGCTTCCTTCCTTGTGGTAGTCGCACAAGATCACATGTATTATTTTTATGAAGGGCTTCGATTTCTTCTTGCATCGCCATCATCCACAGTGAAATATCTGAGCTGTTTATTGCCTCCTGGTATGTTGATGGCTCACCATCATCTGTTAAAAGGCAGTAAGCAATATTTCCTTCTATAATATAATTGAGTACCAATTGGGACGTCTTCTCACATGATCTGATTGATGAGTTGTTGGAGCTTCAGAACTCTCTGGTTCTTGTTCATCATGTGCTGGTTCTGCTTCAAAAGAATCTCCTTGTTCAAACTCCTTTTCCACATGTATCTGTGTAGTCTCTGACTTTTCAACGCTATCATCGTCTTCTTTTCTTTGTAGCTTGTCTTCTACAAAGATAACATCTCTGCTAATGATCACTTTGCGGGCAGTGGGATCCCACAAGTGATACCCCTTTACTCCATCAACATACCCCAAGAATTTGCATTTCCTGGATTTTGGATCCAACTTTGAAATTTCTTGGGAGTTGTACATCACGTACACTATACTTCCAATACATGGAGGTTTGAATAATCAGCTGGTTTATCAGTCCACATCTCTATTGGTGTCTTCAGCTCTATTATAGTTGATGGAGCTCGATTCACCAAATAACAGGCGGTATTGACTGCTTCTGCCCAGAATGATTTTTCTAGGCTTGCATCCCTCAACATTGCTCTTGTTCTTTCTAACAAGGTTCTGTTCATCCGCTCTGCCACTCCATTTTGTTGAGGAGTGTTCACCACTGTGAACTGTCTTTTGATGCCTTCTTTCTTGCAAAAGTCATCAAATTCTTCGCTTGTGTATTCTCCTTCATTATCTGTTCTTAAACACTTGATCTTATTTCCAGAATCAAGTTCCACCCGCGCTTTGAATTTTTTGAAAGTTAAAAACACATCTGACTTCTTCTTAATAGGGTACACCCAACACCTCCTGGAGTAGTCGTCAATAAATGAGACAAAGTATTTTGCTCCGCCTAGGGATGTAACTGGTGCTTGCCATACGTCAGAATGAACCAATTCTAGAACATTTTTGCCTCTAGAATTTGACGTGTTGAATTTTAACCGGTGCTGCTTACTTGTTATGCAATGCTCACACAAAGTAAGTGATACCTTTGTTAAGCCTGGAAGTAGCTTTTCCTCCACAAGAACTTTCATTCCTTGTTCTGACATGTGTCCAAGTTTCTGATGCCATAGCATTGAAGAATCTGAACTACATGAGGCAACGAGGCTTCTACTTCTAGCAAAGTCTCTCCCTTCAGCATGTACAAGTTTACAGCTATCTTTCTCCTTTCAGCACCACAAGCGCTCCACAGAACACCTTCATGATTTCTTTCTGTGTTTCAATCTTGCTTGCATTATTATCCAACAATCCGTAGGATAATAAATTTTTCTTTAGGCCTTTCACGTGCCGCACATCTGAACAACTTTGATTGTTCCATCGTACTCTTCAATTTGATGGTTCCCACGCCAATGATCTCTAAGGCATGATCACTGCAACTATACACAGATCCTCCTGAGACAGGTTCATACTGATGGAACCATTCTCTTCTTGAGGTCATGTGATATGTTGCTCCGAATCAATGAGCCATATGTCTGCATATCTCTTTCTACATTCCACGGTGGTTGACGCTTCACAGCATAGAGCATCTCCATCATCTGAAGTGTTTGCAGTATTGCCTTGTGGATTGGAGTTTTTATTTAGACTCCAACAATCATTCTTCAAGTGACCTTCTTTCCACAGTTGTAACACTTTAAATTCTTCTTGCTCCTTGACTTCGATCTACCATGTTTGTGACTGTTGCTTTGGCCACGTTCTGTTGATCTCCCTCTCATTGTTGTCAACGCTTCTGCTTGTTGCAGCTTTACTTCTGTCTTCCTTGTTCTTGCGCCGATTTTCTTCTTGTAAAACAGCTGCAACATCATCGAAGACTAGATGGTGACATTACTGTTTGTCAAGTTGATGATGAGTTGATCGTACGAATCCGATAAACTTTGAAGTAGAAGTTCAACACGTTCTTGTTCTCCTAGTTTACAGCTTAAGGATGTAAGCTGAGAAAATAAGGTGTTCAGTGTATTTAAGTGCTCCGTCACTGAAGTAGATTCTGGCATACGGAGAGTGTACAATTTCCTCTTAAGGAAAATTTTATTGTGCAGCGATGTGGCCTCGTACAATTTGGTGAGATGATCCCATATCCCCTTAGCTGTCTTCTTCTCCTCGATGCTTGACAATACTTCATCTGCTAATGCTAGATGAAAGTTTGCCATAACATTCCCGTCCATCTCGTTCCATTTGATGTCATCTACGAAATCCACCGGCCTTTTATTGATAGCCGCTAGACACCCGTCTTTCCTGAGGATGGCCTTCATCTTCAATTTCCACAATGATAAATTTCTCTAATTGAACTTTTCAATGTCAAATTTTGTTGCCATAGCTTCTATTATTGATAGCTCCCACTATTTCACTATCGTGAATAGTTCTCTAGAACCTCAAAGAATGGTAATACATTTTTATTTTCTTATGTTGGAGGATCCACCTTTTGGCAACCACAAAGACAATAAGCAGATATTACACACTCAAATCTGGCTCGGATACCAATTGTTGCGGAAGACGGCTATCGGATAGAGCAAAATCGCAACTGATAATTTGAGAAAATAAAAATGAAGATAAAAGAGACACAAAATTTACGTGGAAAACCCCTAAATAATAGGGTAAAAACCACGTGCAACGGTAAAAGAATTTCACTATGAGAAAAATAAATTACAACCTCTCTCGATCTACCAAGGAGAATACAATGATAATTCTCTCTTGATAAAAAGGAGAAAACAACTCTCAAGAAACTCTCTAAATTCTCTCTAGTATTAGAAGAAAGCTAGAATGCTTTGGGATGATTTTGAAGCTAAATGAGCTAGGGTATTTATAGTCGAAGTCTTAAGGACTAATTTGTAAATACCCTAAAGTACAATGACTAATTTAAGCTTTTACCATTTTTTTTCAACAAATTAGTTGAAACTTTTGACAATTTGCATTGAATGAATTCGGTGCATTAATGCACCGTTTTCCTTGACTTTTCAACAGGCGTTGTAATAACAAACGCCACTAACGTGCACCTCTACTGTGGCGTTTCAACAACAATCGCCACTAAGGTACGGATCTATTGCGGCGTTTTAATAACAAACCCTACTAAGGTATGCCTCTATTGCGGCGTTTTTATAACAAACGCCTCTAAGGTATAGCTCTATAGCGGCGTTTTAACGACAAACGTCACTACGGTTCGCCTCTATTGCTGCGTTTTAGTAACAAACGCCACTAAGGTTCCTCTATTGCGGCGTTTTTATAACAAACGCCACTAAGGTATAGCTCTATAGCGGCATTTAGTGACAAACGTCACTACGGATCGCCTCTATTGCTTCGTTTTAGTAACAAACGCCACTAAGGTTCCTCTATTGCGACGTTTTTATAACAAACGCCACTAAGGTACGGATCTATAATGACGTTTTATTGACAAACGCCACTAATTTTGACATTTACTGGTGTTTTTTTTTATAAAAACGCTGTTGTATGTGAAATCTTCCTAGCGTTTGCACTATAAACCCGCGAAAAGCACCGTTATAGACCCATTCTGTCGTAGTGTGCAAAATCTAGATCATCACTAAAATTTATTCTCAAGTTAATCCGAAGCCTTTTTTTCTCATATCATTCCATAGCCTTCTACGGAACACAAAAACAACACCGATCACTTGTATCTGGAAACCAACCTGACACCTTCACTTCCATTGGTCGTGGGTTTCAAGCAAAACAATCTTATGGTCAGTCTAAAGATTAGTCAGGTACTGCTAATCAACAACACATACACCGTCACCCGAAAAATGTAGAACGATTACTAAAGAAAGAGATTAATACCGAGATGCTACATGTTAAATTTGTGAAAAACGTAATCATATTACCAAAATTTGCTAGTGATTAACAAAGAAGGCAAGTCACAATCATGAGCAACCAAAAACGCTTGCAGCACTTACACTGGGTAACTCGATCATTGATATAAGATGAACTTTGGGCACTGATGCATCAAACCAAATGACTGGCCAACAAGGTGTGTTAACGCATATTCATAGATATGATGGAACTGATTTCTTCATCATTGGCGATGGACCTTCTTTTTCCAATAATAGATATTGAAAATTTTTCTATCGAACAAAAAAATATGTATTACCTCTTCCTAATGTTCTTTTAGTGTTCAATGTTAAAAAGAATTTACTTTTTTAAGTAATTATCTTCTCAATTTCCTATTGATAGTGAATTTTTTATGTTAATTCACTATAAGCTTTGTTAAGGTTATGCATAAGAATGAAGAAAATAAAATTTATGACATTTATTAATTATCATTGAAAAAGAATGAATAATTTACACACAATAAATTCATGTATAAAAGAATAGAGGGAGAGATTTTTTTCACTGAATTGACCTCCAAGATTTATAAGCAACTTTGAGGTCGACCTAAATCAAATGCTTTTCCTCCAACATTGATAGAAGATGATTGAGCAGTTTTCTTCAAATATATCAAATTGACATATTTTAATCTTATTCCGGTGCATGGATTTGTTATGACCCTAGTATGATTAGAGAAGAAAAATAGACGAAGAAGATAGAAAAGAGATAGAAGGAGAATAAAGATTGAGAGAAAAGAATAGATTCAAAGAAGTTTAAAATTCATTCAATCAAGCATGGCTTTCTCCTCCTATAGTACATGGTTTTATAATTACAGTGTACTAAGGCTAACGATGGCTTGACATTTAGGGCAAATTCTTCACATGGGCTGCCAATTGAATTATTGTCGGGCCTTCTTTCTCTAACTTCATCTTATCTGCCAGCGTATCAAGTTACCTATTTTCTTCTCCTCAGCTTCAGAATTTTTAATCCCTAATTACCTTTTCTTCTCTTTTGTAATCCCTAATTCATTTTCTGAATCCCCAATGCCCCTTCGCCTCGTGCTTCTCCTCTTCTTCCCCAACCATGATAGGATTCTTGGGACTACAATCAAATTTGATAGCTACTGGGGTGGATGATGTTCCTCGAATATCTTGGTATACGATATCATCGACTTGTACTCCAGATATCTGGCATCATTGCAGCACATAAGAAAGCTTATTCCTACCAATTACGGTAAACATAAATTCGGAATAAATAGAATTTAGAATGGCTTTATTGTATACCTGGTTTGGACAATTTAGATTGTGAGGGCAGTAATATGATCAATTACGATGGGATTTTGTACATTTACCATCAGAGAATCCATAAACCGAACCCTTTGAACGAATCCTGTACCAGGTCTAGCCCATGACTTGATCCTCAGCCAGTTCTGAGTGCCCAAAAATATTATCTTAACAGTTTGGACCCCTTCCTCTTTCAAGTCTTTTGCTAAGCTACCAATGCTGCATAGTGCAAACAAATCAATTATATATGGTTTGAGAAGTTAGTAGGATACAATGCTTAGTTTTTATTGTAAAAATTATCAAAAGTACCTAATGCCATGACCACGACCGCAAGTGACTTGTTCGATCCATAAATTCTTGGTACCGGGACCAATGGAGATGCAGTCTTCACCCGTTTTAATGGAGCATTTTATGATGTTGACATTTTTGGATAACTGCACATGGATACCATCGGTGTTGGGGCTATTACCAGCGGCCATGATCTTAACCCCTTGGACGTGCACGTTTTCACATCCATTGATCACGATGTGGAACATTTGGCTACTTAAGGATAATAAGCTACGGATCCTGATGTTTTTGGAGTTGGTAAAGCTTAACGTCTGCTCTCGCACACAAATGAAAATCGGTTTAATGAGAATGAATGAAGGTCTACTACTTTAGAATGATTTACGAATTCAAAAATGAATATTGAAAATAGTACCCTGGCTCCGGCAGGACAGTTGGTGTGGGAATGTTTGCAAGCCCAAAGAGATGTTCCTTTGGCATCAAGTGCACCACCAACGATGGAAACGCCGTTGATTCCTTGGAAGCTGAACCATTCGGTACTTATTCCGAGTACTCGATAATCTAGAGGGGTGACCAGGGTGCCATCAATTCTGAAAGTGATCTGAGGGCTTTTGCAGATACCTCGGAAAGCCATAGAACCGAGCAAGTAACGCCCTTTGGGTACATATATATATATATCATGGTAGAGTCTGCCGAGCCACAGGCTGCTTGCCATGCGATGAGGAATGCCTTGGTGGAGTCTGTTTTCCCATTTGGCTTAGCCCTAAAGTTTAACACATTGTAGTTTTTTGTTGCAGACGTTGAATTTATGGCAAAGAGAATCGCAACATTCCACAAAAAGGTCGAGTGCTATTCATGGTTTGAGACGATGATGTAGATCAGAAAATTGAGTGAATGAAGCTGAAGGTGAGTTGTTAATTAGGTGAATGAGGAGCGTCTCGTAGAAAATGGATATTTATAGTTTTGCAGATTCATGATAGAGACTAAAAGGAGTACGGATGGATTAAAGAAAGCAGCAGCGTTTTGTGTTGGTATGAAATACCGCTGCTTGCTTGGATTCAACTTCAGCAGCAATTACTTACGTTCCTGCTGAATGCATGTACATATATCATCAGCAAGCGTCTTCCTTGTACATCACACCATCTATTGCTTTTTATTCTACAGATGCTTCATCCAACTGCTGAATTAAAAAAATCATATATTTCGAATAATAGGAATAATAATCAATCGAAACTAAAGGCAGGCCCGTTTACTTCATGCTGAATCAATTGTAAAGCCTTTCATTTGTTGCGGAAGACGGCTATCGAATAAAGCAAAATCACAACTGATAATTTGAGAAAATAAGAATGAAGATAAAAGAGACAAAATTTACGTGGAAAACCCCTAAATAATATAGGGTAAAAACCACGGGCAACGGTAGAAGAATTTCACTATGAGAAAATAGGAATTACAACTTCTCTCAATCTACCAAGGAGAAAACAATGATAATTCTCTCTTGATAAAAATGGTAAAACAACTCTCAAGAAACTCTCTAAATTCTCTCTAGTATTAGAAGAAAGCTAGAATGTTTTGGGATGATTTTGAAGCTAAATGAGCTAGGGTATTTATAGTTGAAACTTAAGGACTAATCTTGTAAATACCCTAAATTACAATGACTAAATGTGAGATTTTGCCATGTCACTTTTCAACCATTATTAGTGCCAACTATGAACCATTATTGTTGCCAACTTACAATGTATTATGAACCATTATTATGCATTATACAACTATTATTAGTTGTATGACAACTAATAATTTTGCATGACAACTAATAATCTCTCAGTTGAAGATTTGATTAGAATAATCATATCTTCACACCATTCTTTCTACCTTGTACCTTCATGTTGCTTACATTTCTGACAGGCCACAAGAGGATTGACACCAGGTAAATTTATCAGCGTTGATCGCCTTCGTCATGAAATCTGCTATGTTCTCTTTGGTATGGATCTTCTACATATCTACCGTCCCTTCTTCTACCTTTTCACGAATGAAATGATATTGAACTCGTATGTGCTTTGTCCTTGAATGAAATGTGGATTCCTTGCTAGATGCAAGGCGCTTTGATGGTCACAAAACAGAGAGGCATACTCTTGATTGTGCCCAAGCTCCTCCAATATCATCTTCAACCAAATTGCTTCTTTACTGGCTTGTGTAGCTGCTACATATTATGCTTCTGTTGTGGATGTAGCCACAACTAACTGCAATTTTGAAACCCAACTTACTGCTCCACCAGCAACTTTAAACACATATCTGTAGTAGATTTGCTTTTATCCAAATCCTCTGCATAGTCAAAATCAACATACCCATTGATAAGTAAATTTGATCATTCGTAACATAATGCAATATTTGAGGTCCCTTTGATGTATCTCAGATCCTCTTTACTGTATTCCAATGCTCTTTTCCTGGATTCGCCATGTACCGACTAACCACTCCCACTGCTTGTGCAATGTCTGGTCTTGTGCATATCATAGCGAACATTAAACTACCCACTGCCGATGCATACGGTACTCGAGATATCTCCATCCTCTCTTCTTCACTGCTAGGACTTATACTGGAAGATAATTTGAAGTTAATAGGAAGAGGGGTAGAAATTGGCTTACAATCTTGCATGCTGAATCGTGACAAGATCTTCTTTAAGTAATTCTTTTGTGAAAGCCAAATCTTCCTATTACTTCTATCTCGGTGAATTTGCATCCCTAGAATCTTGTTTGTTGATCCCAAGTCCTTCATTTCAAATTCCCTAGCCAGTTGTGCCTTCAATTCTTTAATATGATCTTTGTTGGGTCTTACAACCAACATGTCATCCAAATACAACAGTAATATAACAAAATCGTTATCACCAGACCTCTTGAAATAAGCACAAGGGTATGCATTAAGTCTGTTGTATCCAAGGCACATAATAAAGGAATCAAATCTCTTATACCAACACCTCGGTGCCTGCTTTAGACCGTACAAAGATTTATTCAACTTGCAAACCAAGTTCTTCTTTTCTTTTTCTTCAAAACCTTCAGTATGTAGCATGTAAATCTCTTCTTCAAGATTTCCATGACGAAAAGTTGTTTTAACATCTAGTTGCTCTAGATGTAAGTTTAATGTAGCACACATTGCCAAAACTACTCGAACTGCTGTTAGTCGAACTAGAGGAGAAAATATTTCATTGAAATCAATACCTTCTTTTTTAGCAATACCTTCTTTTTTAGCACCTTTGACCAGTCTTGCACAATACCTCTCAACTTGATCTTCATAATTTCGCTTGATTTTGAAGACCCATTTGTTACCAATTGGCTTCCTTCCTTGTGGTAGTGACACAATATCCCATGTATTATTTTTATGAAGGGTTTCAATTTCTTCTTGCATCGCCATCATCCACAGTGAAGCATCTGAGTTGTTTATTGCCTCTTGGTATGTTGATGGCTCACCGTCCTCTATTAAAAGGCAATATGCAATATTACCTTCTATAACATAATATGAATGCCAATTGGGACGTCTTCTCACACGATCTGATTGACGAGTTGTTGGAACTTCAGAACTCTCTGGTTCTTGTTCATCATATGCTGGTTCTGCTTCAGAAGAATCTCCTTGTTCAAACTCCTTTTCCACATGTATCTGTGTAGTCTCTGACTTTTCAGCGTTATCATCGACTTCTTTTCTTTGTAGCTTATCTTCTACAAAGATAACATCCCTGCTAATGATCACTTTGCGGGCAGTGAGATCCCACAAGCGATACCCCTTTACTCCATTAGCATACCCCAAGAATTTACATTTCCTGGATTTTGGATCCAAAATTGAAATTTCTTGGGCTTTTTACATCACGTACACAATACTTCCAAATACATGGAGGTTTGAATAATCAGCTGGTTTACCAGTCCACGTCTCCATTGGTGTCTTCAGCTCTATTGCAGTTGATGGAGCTCGATTCACCAAATATCAGGCGGTATTGACTGTTTCTGCCCAGAATGATTTTTCTAGGCCTGCATCCCTCAACATTGCTCTTGTTCTTTCTAACAAGGTTCTGTTCATCCGCTCTGCCACTCCATTTTGTTGAGGAGTGTTTGCCACTATGAACTGTCTTTTGATGCCTTCTTTCCTGTAAAAGTCATCAAATTCTTCACTTGTGTATTCTCCTCCATTATTTATTCTGAAACACTTGATCTTATTTCCAGAATCAAGTTCCACCCGCGCTTTGAAGTTTTTGAAAGTGAAAAAAACATCTGATTTCTTCTTAATAGGGTACACCCAACATCTCTTGGAGTAGTCATCAATAAATGAGACAAATATTTTGCTCCGCCTAGGGATGTAACTGGTGCTTGCCATACATCAGAGTGAACCAATTCTAGAACACTTTTGGCTCTAGAATTTGACGTGTTGAATTTCAACCGGTGTTGTTTACTTGTTATGCAATGCTCACAAAAAAAAAAGTGATACCTTTGTTAAGCTGGAAGTAGCTTTTTCTCCACAAGGACTTTCATTCCTTGTTCTGACATGTGTCCAAGTTTCTGATGCCATAGCATTTCAGAATCTGAACTACATGAGGCAACAGAGGCTTCTGCTTCTAGCAAAGTTTCTCCCTTCAGCATGTACAAGTTTGCAGCTATCTTTTCGCCTTTCAGCACCACAAGAACTCCACGGAACACCTTCATGATTCCTTTCCGTGTTTCAATCTTACTTGCATTATTATCCAACAATCCGTAGGATATTAAATTTTTCTTCAGGCCTTTCACGTGCCGCACATCTCGAACAACTTTAATTGTTCCATCATGCATCTTCAATTTGATGGTTCCCACGCCAATGATCTCTAAGGCATGATCATTGCAACTATACACAGATCCTCCTGAGACAGGTTCATAATGATGGAACCATTCTCTTCTTGAGGTGTGATATGTTGCTCCCGAATCAATGAGCCATATGTCTACATATCTCTTTCTACCTTCTACGATGGTTGACGCTTCGCAGCATAGAGCATCTCCATCATCTGAAGTGTTTGCAGTGATGTCTTGTGGATTGGAGTTTTTATTTAGACTCCAACAATCCTTCTTCAAGTGACCCTTCTTTCCACAGTTGTAGCACTTTAAAATTCTTCTTGCTTCTCGACTTCGATCTACCATGTTTGTGACTGCTGCTTTGGCCACGTTCTGTTGATCTCCCTCTCATCGTTGTCAACGCTTCTGCTTGTTGCAAATTTACTTGTATGTCTTCCTTGTTCTTGTGCCGATTTTCTTCTTGTAGAACAGAAACTGCAACGTCATCGAAGACTAGACTGGTGACATTACTGTTTGTCAAGTTGATGATGAGTTGATCATATGAATTCGGTAGACTTTGAAGTAGAAGTTCAGCACGTTTTTATTCTACTATTTTATAGCTTAAGGATGTAAGCTGAGAAAATAAAGTGTTCAGTGTGTTTAAGTGCTCCGTCATTGAAGTAGATTCTGACATCCGGAGAGTGTACAATTTCCTCTTAAGAAAATTTTTATTGTGCAACGATGTGGCCTCGTACAATTTGGTGAGATGATCCCATATCTCCTTAGCTGTCTTCTTCTCCTTGATGCTTGACAATACTTCATCTGCTAATGCTAGATGAAAGTTTGCCATAGCATTCCCGTCCATTTCGATCCATTTGTTGTCGTATGTGAAATCTATCGACCTTTCACTAATAGCTGCTAGACAACCGTCTTTCCTCAGGATGGCCTTCATCTTCAATTTCCACAATGAGAAATTTCTCCCATTAAATTTTTCAATATCAAATTTCGTTATCATAGCTTCTATTACGGATAGCTCTCACTATTTCACTATATGTGAATAGTTCTCTGGAATCTTCAAAGAATGAGTAATACCTTCTTACTTTCTTATGCTGGAGGATCCACCTTTTGGTGGCAACCACAAAGACAATAAGCAGATATTACACACTCAAATCTGGCTCGGATACCAATTGTTGCGGAAGACGGCTATCGAATAAAGCAAAATCACAACTGATAATTTGAGAAAATAAAAAATGAAGATAAAAGAGACACAAAATTTACGTGGAAAACCCCTAAATAATATAGGGTAAAAACCACGGGCAACGGTAGAAGAATTTCACTATGAGAAAAATAAGAATTACAACTTCTCTCGATCTACCAAGGAGAATACAATGATAATTCTCTCTTGATAAAAAGGAGAAAACAACTCTCAAGAAACTCTCTAAATTCTCTCTAGTATTGGAAGAAAGCTAGAATGTTTTGGGATGATTTTGAAGCTAAATGAGATAGGGTATTTATAGTTGAAGCTTAAGGACTAATCTTATAAATATCCTAAATTACAATGACTAAATGTGAGATTTTGCCATGTCACTTTTCAACCATTATTAGTGCCAACTATGAACCATTATTGTTGCCAAATTACAATGTATTATGAACCATTATTATGCATTATACAACTATTATTAGTTGTGTATGACAACTAATAATTTTGCATGACAACTAATATCATTTGCATCAACATATATATGCTTGCTACGTTTTCACTCCAAATGTTCTTATTGCTGCAACTTTCTTAAAACTTTTCCATTCATAATCTCATGGTTGCAATTATTGTTCAACCTCGCAATTTCCCTTTATTATTTTCTTTTCATATCATATTTTCCTAGATATGTCAGTGTTTTTAGAGAAGTAAAATTTGATTGAAGAATAAGGAAGATGAAGAGAAGGATGAGGAAAACTTAGGAGGGAAATTGAGGGAGTAAAAGTAGCTTCTCCCCTGCACGATTACATCATCTCTTTAGTTGAATTCAACCTTTGAATCGACAAAGGAGTTAATTTCTTTCCAAGTCCTTATTTTGTTTCCAACCCAAAAATGTCTTTTTTATGGCTAAATGGGCTCCCCAACCTAAATCAAAAGGCCCAACTTAATCCAAAGCTTCTTAATGGGAACATGGATCTCTCTAAAACCCACTCGAGTTAACCCAAAACTATTAACTCAGGATTTGAGGCGTTATAATTCTTCCCTCCTAAAATGAAATTTCATCCTCGAAATTTACCTAAATAGAACAAGTGTGGTATTAAAGTTACATACCCTCTTCAGGCTCCCAAGTTGCCTCTTCAATGCTAAGGTTCCTTCAAAGAACTTTCACTAATGGTATATGCTTGTTCCTTAATTCTTTGACCTCTCGTGCCAAAATCTCAAAGACACCTCCACATTAGACAAGTCTTGATTCACCTCAATTTGCTTTATCGGGATGATGTGAGAAGGATCAGAACGATATCTCCTAAGCATCTACATATGAAACACATTGTTGATGCAATCTATTTCATTTGGCAAGGCTAATGAGTAAGCAATGGGACCAACCCTCTCGAGCACCTCATAAGATATAATAAAACATGGTGTCAATTTTTCTTTGTGCCCATAATGAAACACCTTTCTCCAAGGATATAGCTTAAGGAAAACTTTATCGCCCACAATTAACTTGATCTCTTGACACTTCAAGTTTGCATAAGACCCATGTCTATCGAAGGCCTCTTTCAATCGACCTTGGATTAACTAGACATTTTCCTTGGCTTCTTTGATCAAATATGGACCAACAATCTTTCTTTCATTGAGTTTTGTCCAATATAGAGGAGTCCTACACTTCCTCTCTTATAAATCTTCATACGAAGCCATTTGGATGGTCAAGTGAAAGTTATTATTGTAGGCAAACTCCACCAACGGTAGGTGATCTTTTGAACTACCCTCGAAGTTAATGAAACAATATGTGAGTATATTTTTTAAAATCTAAATTGCACGTTTTGACTGACCATCGGTTTGCAGGTGGAAAGCGATGTCCACATCTCAAAAAGACTTCGATATATTGCACTCCAAAGGTCTATCCCACCAATAGTTCATGTTAACTAGTATGCCATCCTTAGAAGCCTTCACCCAAACAAGGGCTCTCAATTCTGTATAAAATAACACGTCCTTCAAACTGGCAGAATTGTCCTTGAACATGATATCATTACGCATAAGCCAGATACTACATAATGTTGACGCCATCGCTATCGTCCAAAGATTTCACTGTAAACCTGTGAAAAGGAATAAAGAATAAAAAAAGCACGGTTTTGAAAGATTTTCAACGTCCACCAAGTCCACCGCTCACCAACAACAAAACAGCCTCCAAATTATTCAATAAAGTGCAACCAACAAACAAATGATTTGCATTTTCTGGGATTAATCCACAAAAAACACAACTAGGCTCTTCATATTCAAAAAATCCTTTGGTAGCCTGTCGGTCTTCAGCATCCACAAAAAAATTAACTTAAGGTTGAACTTTCGACTTACACAACCTATCAAAGTCAAAGTTCGGCTCCTCCACCCCAACATTAACCATCTGTTGCGTAAGAATCTTCACCGAAAATAATCTAGCTATATCATGGATTCAAATCAATTTATCTGCCACACCCGAGAAGATTTTACACCCTCGATTACTTTCATTAATTCCTCAACCATAAGCCATTCCCTATCAGCAAGGTCCTAGTGAAAATTGTATCCCACTTCACGTTTCCACGGTCAGCCCCCCTCGTTAAATTGGCTACTGACACTCCTTAATAGAAGATAATCTATACAGTCAAGAAAAAAGGTCAGCAAAGGATTTTCTCCGCACCACCAATCCTCCCAAAACAGAGTGGTTTTGTCGTCTCCAATTTGCCACGTAAATGACTCATTATTCATCCAACAAGACACCCCCACCTTCATCCAGTTCTTAATAATTCTCCTCCAAACAATCGACATTCTCTTCAATTTTGTACTATTAAGCAGCCTAGATGCAGTCCCATATCTTGATTTAATAACCCTCCTCCATAGAGTCGATCCTTCTGTAGCAAACCTACATCCCCATTTTGTCGATAAAGCACTATTTTTGGCTTGAATGTTCACTACTCCCCCACCACCCTTACAACGAGGTAAGCTAACTCGACTCCAACTAACCTGAGGCATCTTCTTTTTCTCGACTTAAACGGGGCCTCTATAAGTATGCTACACATTCTATTCACTGTTTTTCTTCTTCTAGACTTTGGTTTATGATTACACACGATCAATATGGATTTACTTATTACAACGCAAGCCGGATGTTATTTTTGTTGTTCCTAGATTCATTTGTATGATAAAAGACATTTTGACTTTGATATAAAGATTTTAGCTCTGCTAATGCTCTATCTAAAATTCACTGAATTGTTTTCAAAATTAAGAATTGTTTATCACTTATCGTATGTTGAAACTCCTCAACAAAATTCAATTATAGAGAGGAAACATCAACATTTATTGGTTGCGGTATGACCCTTGTATTTTTAGTCAAGAGTTCCTACTTGTTTTTGGGGTGATTGCTTGCTCACAAGACTTCCTTCACTTATGTTAAATAACGTGTCTCCCTATGAAATGTTATATTGTCAAACTTCAGATTATGGACATCTAAAAATATTTAGTTGTTTATGTTTTGTTTTTACATTACGTGTGTTGAGTTAATCGATCGACGAATCGACCAAGAGGGGGTGAATTGGCAATAAAAATTTCGGTGAAGCTTTTGCAGAAAATAGAAAATAATTGCAGAGCGATTTAGAGTGGTTCGACTTTCTCAACCAAAGTCTACGTCCACTACCTTAGCTATCCACACTAAGGATTTTCCACAAATTCACTAATTTGTCTTTCTTTTGAGGACAAAGAGTAACCTTACAGATCCCTCAAGAATTATACCTCAAATTCTTGAGAACACTCTCTCCCAAAGAGAACAATACAAATTTCGCAAACTTACAGAAAAACCTCACAAGGCAAGATGTTTGCACAATTCTAGAACAAAGAAAGAACACTCAAGAATAATACAATTGAGCACAATAAGTGTTCTTGAAAGCAAAAATGAATATTGAATGAAATAGGCTTAAAAATGCTCAAACATGGGGTTTGATTTGTAAAATCTTAAAATTCATTTATACTTAATTTGTTATATCGAAACATCAAAATGTTTTCAACAATCTCCCCCTTTTGATATAACAAAACATTTGAGTAATTTTAAGATTTTCAAGAAAATCATTTTTGAAATCAATTTTGTAAAATTACTCCCCCTTACTATAACACTTCTCCCCCATTTTGTTAAATTAAAAAGACTCTATAAACGTTTTTAAACAAGGTTTGTTTTTTTTTAAATTAGCCAATTGATATTTAGAAATTTAAAGCTTAAGCTGCTAAGAACACAATCAAGAGAAATGTTAGTCATTAGTTTTATAAAACAATATTCATAAATAATGTGCAATGGTAAATTGGTCATATTAATCTAAAATGTAGATAATGCAAAAATTAATAAACATGAAGCTCAAAATGAAAATTCAAACCAAACCAAATATATATATATAAGCAAGTAAGTTCAAATATCCAAAGCATCCAACATCATCCATAACAAACAAATTTAAACATAACAAGCCAAAAACATATCAATCCAACAACATCAAAGTGTTTTATCAATCCAAAACATAAGACCTAAGTTCAATCCAAGCAAAATAGAGCAGAGCAAGACAAGGTCAAGCATCTGTATAAGGATCGGGAGGAGATAGATGTTCCCATATATTAGCCACATCTCGTGAAAGAGTATCGAGTCTATCGTCCACAACATTGAAATGATTATTCATTGCTTCATGGGTAGCTCGAATCTCTCGTTGATTCTCCAAATGTTGAGGCTCCATAGCAGTGAATTGAGACTCCAATGATGTAAACCTCATATCCAATATCTCCATGAATGAGCTAAAGTATCGAGACATTGAACTGTCTTGATGTGTCGGCTCGTCCTTAGGCTTCATCATCAATATCTTGCATGAATAGTTGAAGCTCAGGATCATCATCATCTGCCGGTGTCGGAGGAGGTGGAGCTCATGAAGTACTAGCTCCTGGTGTTTGCTCAGAGGTTCGAACCCATTGGTTAGTTTCGTATCCTTTTTCCATCCCGATTTCTTTAAAGAAGTCAAGTTAATTTGGTTTTTGAGAGGGAAGGCTACATCAAGTTGTACACTAAGCTCGGCTTTGATAAACAAGTTACTTAGAAGACAACCGTAAACAAGAGTTTCACAAAGCTTTTTATTAGGGATAAGGTTTATGGTTTCAACGAGTTCGACAAATTAATCTGAGGTAGGATAATTTTCCTATTATTTTGGATACAATGTATCCACCAAAGGTCTAAGGATCTAAAAGTAGAGTATTTGCCTCCGGATGGTCTAAACCACCAAGAGATTATCAGATGAAGAAAATGATCTTGGTGATCTAACACACTCGCACTAGACCTAACCTTATAAGGAGAACCTGCTGTTTCCTTTTCATTATATAAGCCGTCATTATCTAATCCTAATGTGTTAGCAATGTATTCGGAATCAATATGGATGAATCGACCTAGAAGATAGGATCGAATTCCTAATGTTTCAGTTCTAGCTCGGTTTTGAATACAAATGGCATTGGAATAGAAAATTCGAACGAGTTGTTGGTAAATTACTGGTTCGAGATGAAAAAGTTTATCAAATTTCCAAGCTTCGAGAGTAAGAAGATATCTAAAGTTTATTTCTTGCATAGCTCGAATAGAAGGAATACGTTCTTCCCGAATTTTATATGACTCAAAATAATGAGAATACTTAAAGAAGAGATTTTGTCTACGACCAGGTTCGTTAAAGCACGAATTTTGAACAGTCATTTTGGGATCATCAGGATTAGGAATTTGTTGAATATGAGGTGGATTAAGAGTTGAGTTAGGTGGATGGTTTGAACGACTAGAGGATGTCCTAGGGCATTTTTGAGACATGATTAAGAAATCAGAAGAGTAACCTGCAAATTTAAAACATATGTATGCAATATAATCAATTCCCAAAACTCAAGTGAGTCCTCAATATTTCAAGGTTCTCTAATAATTCTAATTGGCAAATTTTGAAAACAATGTTTGAAAATCAATGTGTAGTTTTCAAAAAAATATAATTAAATCAAAAATAACAATTTTAAAATCAAACAATTTTTTATTATTTCGAAAATTTAAAAAAAATGATCAAATCTTGTGTTTTTTTTAAATTAGTTGTAGATTCTTGTTCTAAACCAAAATCTAAGTAATGCCAGATCACTATTTCATCCTAGAACTAATCAAAACTAGTCCTAAGTTCAAATTCAATAAAATAGAGTTTTAGAAAAGTTACCTTGAAATTGGAAGATTGAGTGAGAATGTAATGTTGTTTGCACAAAATTAATGATGCCAGTAGGTTTAAGAGTTGAAATCTGAGTGAATATGACTTGAAACGGTTATTTTTAAACAAAGATAAGTGTTGGGTTTGAGAGAGAGAGGGGGGCACACAGTGAAAGAGAGAAGAATAGAGAGTTTGGGTACAAATGGGGTTTTGGGGGTTTTTGTAACCAGAACCTGTGGAGGGTATCGGTACCCTCATTAGGGGTATCGGTACCCATTCAAGGATAGTATCGGTACCAATACAAAGGGGGTATTGATACCTAGCACGCAAAAAATTAAAAAATTATGTATTTAAGCACTCAAAATGCTAAATTAATTTGCTCTAATGGTATTGGCAACTCATATAATGAAAATTAACTATGTTCAATCAATCAAATCTATCTTTAATCATATTTGAACATATAATTAATTTTCTCTAAGAATCAAAAATCCCCTAACTAATAACAAATAATGCAATCAAAAATATTATTTTTATAAGCATTTTTCATTTCTAATTAAAAATGCTAAACTTATTTTAAACACTAAGTGAAGATAGGTTAGTTAAACCTAATTCTCTTCTAAGTGTCCAAAATCTTTCTTTATCTAAAGGTTTTGTAAAAATATCCGCTAATTGATGCAAAGTATCAACATATTCTAGAACTATATCTTCTTTAGAGACATGATCTCTAATGAAATGATGTCTAATTTCAATATGCTTAGTTATAGAGTGTTGGATGGGATTTTTAGTGAGACAAATAGCACTAGTATTGTCACACTTGATAGGTGTGGTACTAACTTCAATTCCATAATCTAAAAGTTGTTATTTCATCCATAAAACTTGCGCACAACAACTACCGGCTGAAATGTATTCTGCTTCAGTGGTAGATAATGCAACATAATTTTGTTTCTTTGAAAACCATGAAATCAACATATTTCCTAGGAATTGGCAAGTACCGGAGGTGTTTTCCTATCTATTTTACATCCTCCATAATCCGCATCAGAGAAGGCATGCAAGCTAAAGCTAGAGTCTCTAGGATACCAAAGTCCTAAACTAGGAGTGTCCTTAAGGTATCTAAAGATTCTCTTAACAGCTAGTAAATGTGATTCCTTAGGGCATGATTGAAATCTAGCACATAAGCAAACACTAAACATAATGTTCGGTCTACTTGCGGTTAGATAAAGTAAAGATCCAATCATTGACCTATACATTTTAACATCCACACATTTACCTCCTTCATCTTTGTCAAGCTTTGTTGATGAGTTCATTGGAGTGGCATGAGGTTTCTCATTTTCCAATCCAAATTTCTTGAGCATATCCTTGACGTAATTTGCTTGATTGATGAAGATGTCATCTCTTCTTTGCTTGATTTGGAGTCCCAAGAAAAATGAGAGCTCCCCCATCATGCTTATCTCGAATTCACTCTGCATTAGCTTAGAAAATTCTTGGCAAATAGCATCATTAGTAGAACCAAATATTATATCATCAACATAAATTTTTACTACTAATAAATCTTTTCCTTTTCTCTTTAAAAACAATATAGTGTCAACCTTCCCTTTCGAAAAATCTTTTTTGATTAAAAAATTTGACAATCTTTCATACCAAGCTCTAGGAGCTTGTTTTAAACCATAAAGTGCTTTTGTCAATTTGAAAACATGATATGGAAATTTTGAATCTTCAAAACCAGGAGGTTATTCCACATACACTTCTTCTTTTATAAAACCATTTAAAATGCACTTTTAACATCCATTTGATATAATTTAAATTCATTGAAACATGCAAATGCTAATAACATTCTAATTGCTTCCATCCTAGCTACGGGAGCGTATGTTTCATCATAGTCTATGCCCTCTTCTTGAGTGTAGTATTGAGCAACAAGTCTAGCCTTGTTCTTCACTATATTACCATTTCATCAAGCTTATTCCTAAATACCCATCTAGTACCTACAGTAGATTTATTACTAGGCCTTTCAACTAATGTTCATACTTTACTTCTCTCAAATTGATTTAACTCTTCTTGCATAGCCATAATCCAATGTTCATCATTTAATGCTTCTTTAATATTTTTAGGCTCTATACATAAGATAAATACAACATAATTACATATATTTCTAAGAGAAGATAGAATTGTTACCCCTTTGGATGGGTCACCTATAATTTCACCATCCTTGACATAGTTGTACTCTCTTGGGTAAGAGACATCCCTTTCTTCAATGGTTGGATTCTCGAGAACATCATGAGTTTCCTCATCTTTTGTTTCTTCCTTTGATGATGGTTCTCCAGCATTATGTCTAACGTCATTTGTGTTTACAATACCTACATCATCATTCACACAAGAATCCTTCCTCGGAAGGGGATTATCATCGAAAACAACATGTATAGACTCTTCTACCACTAAAGTTCTTTTATTAAATACCGATAAGCTTTAGAATTTAAGGAATAACCTAGAAAAATTCCTTAATCACTTTTAGCATCAAATTTTCCAAGATTTTCTTTACGTTATTTAAAACAAAACATTTACATCCAAAAGGATGAAAATAGCTAATATTAGGCTTTTTATTTTTGAAAATTTCATATGGAGTTTTCTTTAAAATTAGCTTAATCATTACTCGATTTATAAAATAACAAGCGGTATTTATGGCTTCCACCTAAAATATTTTGGCAAATTGTTTTCACAAAGCATGGTTCTAACCATTTTTTCTAAAGTTCGATTTTTCCTCTCAACAACTCTATTTTGTTAAGGAGTTCTAGGTGCTGAAAAATTATGGCTAATACCATTTAAATTACAAAAATCAGTAAATCCAAGATTTTCAAATTCAGTACCATGGTCAGTCCTAACATTAGTTATGGAATAACCTTTTTCATTTTGGATTACTTTTGAAAACGTGATGAATTTTTCCAATGCTTCATCTTTAGTACTTAAGAATAGAACCCAAGTATATCTAGAATAGTCATCTACCAAAACAAAGCAATATTGTTTTCCATGCAAGCTAACAATCCTAATTGGCCCAAAAAGATCTATATGGATCAATTGTAATACTCTACTAGTTGATACATCATTAATGGACTTAAAGGAAGTTTTTATATGTTTTCCTTTAGCACAAGCATCACAGATTTTATCATTATCAAATTTTTAGCTTTGTCAACCCTCTAACTAAATCTCATTGAATTAGTCGTTGTAAAACACTCATGCTAGTGTGTCCTAGTCTCCTATGCCATAACCAACTATCATGCTCATCCTTAGCAACTAGGCGTAAATTAGTCATATTAATAGAATCTAAATGCACCATGTAAATGTTTTCTATTCTATAACCAATAAGCATAATCCGATTAGATGTAATGTCAATGACTTTACAACCATTAGTTTCAAACAAGACATTGTATCCCTTATAGCATAATTGACTAATACTCAATAGATTATTCTTTAATCCATTCACATATAAAACATTTTTAATTTGTATGGAAGAGGTATTACCTATAGTACCTATACCTTCAATGTGACCTTTTAAATTATCACCAAAATTCACCTCTCCTCCATTTTTGGCATTAAGCTTTATGAACTGGCTCTTGTCCCCGGTCATGTTTCTTGAGAATCCACTATCAAGGTACCATGAATTTGAATTTGTTTCTTGTGCCTTGTAGCAATGCTCCTTTTCCTACAAACATAGATTAATTTTTTATTTTTGGTACCCAATTTCTTTTGGGTCAATATTCATTAGTCTCTAAAATCTTAGTCCCTTTAGGTATCCACTTGTGTAGGATATCCTTATCTTTAGTAGTAATGAGTTCTTTAGGAACCCATATACTTCTAACTATTTTTCCATTAAATGTTATTTGGGGACTTCTATGATTGTAGTTTTTAAAACTTTTTCTAACAAAGTTGAATTTTGAATTTTCTACTTTTTCAAAATGTTTTGTTCCAACTTTATTAAAAGAAGCTTTAAGATCATCAATTTTCTTTTGATGATCATCATTTACTCTTGAAAGTAAGTTATGCAAATAAGTATTTTTCTTTTCAAATTCATCTAATTTGATTTGCAATTCTTTGATCTTACTTTCAAGATCATTGTTGGCTTTGGACATAAGACTATTTTCATTTTTCAATTTTGAAATATTATTTTTGTATTTTAAAAATAAAGTCTTATAATCCGAAGCCAACACATTATAATCCTCTAATATCTCATCATAAGATAAATCATCTGAATCAAATGAGTTAGAGGTTACCTTAGAATTTTCCCCGATGGCCATCAAGCACAAGTTTGTCACTTCTTGTTCCTCTTCATCAGAACCTTCTTCATCACTCCATGTAGCCACATGAGCCTTATGCTTATTCTTTGATTGACCTTATTCTTCAATTGTGGGCAATCATATTTGACATGTCCTGGCTTTTTGTATTCGTAGCAAATGATAGGGTCTTTCTCTTTCGGTTCATTTTTGAAGCCTTCGTTTCGTTTGAATTTTCTTCCTCGGTTAGACCTCATTAACTTTCTAAACCGTTTGGCAAATAATGTCATTTCTCGTCATCGCCATCTTCATTTGAATCTCTCTCATCTCTTGTAGATTTGATAGCAACTCCAACGTTCTTCTTCTTTTCCATCTCCTTCTTTAGCTCATTAATCTTCTCGAGGTCTACCTCATCTTGAAGCAGCATTTCATGAGTAAAGAGTGAACCAATTAACTCTTCGAGAGTTAAAGACTTTAAGTTCTTGGCCTCGATGATTGCCATTTTCTTTCATTGCCAAGCTTTTGGAAGAGAGTAAACTAACTTCCTCACAAGCTTCTCGTTCGGAATGATCTCTCCATATGATTTGAGACCATTGACAATCGTTGAAAATCTATTCGTCATAGCTTTGATATCTTTATCTGGTTTCATCTTGAAATTTTCATAGCTATGAGTTATGAGACTAATTTTAGATTCTTTTACCTCGTCTGTGCCTTCATGAATGACTTGTAGTTTATCCCATATTTCTTTGGCAGTTGTACTAGATGAAACTCTCCCGTATTCATCTGGTCCAAGAGCACAAAATATTATAAGGATGGCCTTTGAGTTGAGATGGAACATTCTTGTCTCTCATTCACTCCAAAATCTTGGATGAGTGAAGGTTTAATGTATCCGTCTTCTATGACATTCCATTCTCATGTCACTTGCTTAAATGAAGTACATCATTATATTCTTCAAATAAGCATAATTAGCTCCATTGAAGAAAGGAGGCTTGTTAACAGACATTGAATCGAGAACAATTTCGAAGTTTGAAGTATCGGCTATTGATGACTAGAATATCGATGTAACTCTTCCCGAATCAACTCAAGAGTAAACCTTCAAATGAGTGAGGCTTTGATACCAATTGTTGAGTTAATCGATTGAAGAATCGGCCAAGAGGGGTGAATTGGCAATAAAAATTTTGGTGGAAGCTTTTGCAGAAAATAGAAAATAATTGCACAGCGATTTAGAGTGGTTCGACTTTCTCAACCAAAGTCTATGTCCACTACCTTAGCTATCCACACTAAGGATTTTCCATAAATTCACTAATTTGACTTTCTTTTGAGGACAAAGAGTAACCTTACAAATCCCTCAAGAATTATACCCCAAATTCTTGAGAACACTCTCTTCCAAAGAGAACAATACAAATTTCACAAACTTACAGAAAAACCTCACAAGGCAAGATGTTTACACAATTCTAGAACAAAGAAAGAACACTCAAGAATAATACAATTGAGCACAATAAGTGTTCTTGAATGCAAAAATGAATATTGAATGGAATAGGCTTGAAAATGCTCAAATATGGGGTTTGATGCTTTCTCTTTGATTCTCTCTCAATTCTTGTTGATTGTTATTGATCAATGGCTCCTAAGCTTGTTTAAATACTCCTTGGATCACCTTTGAACGTTGGGGCTCATTAGTGGAGTCAATAGAGCCTTTATTGTGTGAAAACAATTAATAAAACAGTTGAGGAGCATGGGTGGTATCGATACCCCTTAATAGGGTATATTTACCAGTAGTGTAAAATTTAAATATTTCAACCGTTAAGTGACTAGGGGTATCAGTACCATCTGGGGGTACCGGTACCATCCGAGCATTTTGTTTTTCTCGGAGCCAAAATTGGCATGGGGGTACCGGTACCATCTGGGCAATCTGGTTTTTCTTGAAGCCTTTTTATTTAAAAATTATTTTTGACTTGATTAAGGCTCAAAATACTATATAATTTTTGTTTTAAAAATATTTTGAGATTAAAACATAATTTTACACGTTAAGTAAGGATTGATTTTGACATTTGAAAAAATTGGAGTAATATTTTGATATTCGAATAATTGAATCGAATATACTTAGAAAATGATTTGTAAAATCTTAAAATTTATTTATACTTAATTTGTTATATTGAAACATCAAAATGTTTTCAACAACGTGCTCATAGGGATGAATGTTACGGAATACGGCTATCGGATAGAGCAAAATCACAATTGATAATTTGAGAAAATAAAAATGAAGGTAAAGAATACATTAATTTTACGTGGAAAACCCCTAAATAAATAAGGTAAAAACCACGGGTAACGGTAGAAGAATTTCACTATGAGAAAATAGGAATTACAACTTCTCTCGATCTAACAAGGAGAAAACAATGATAATTCTCTCTTGATAAAAAGGAGAAAATATGTCTCAAGAAAACTCTCTAAATTCTCTAGTATTGGGAGAAAGCTAGAATGATTTGGGATGATTTTGACTAATCTTATAAATACCCTAAAGTACAATGACTAAATATACAATTTTACCATCCACGAATTTCAACAATTTCAGCTCTATTTTTTCATACTTTTGGTGCCACCGAAAGCTAACGAAATTGTATGTGCACCGAATTACATGCTTAATTTGACTTTCAACAATCTCTCACTTGAAGATTTGATTGGAACAATCATATCTTCACATCATTATTTCTACCTTGTGCCTTCATGTTGCTTACGTCTCTGACAGGCCACAAGAGGATCGACACCAAGTAAATTTATCGGCATTGATCGTCTTCATCATGAAATCTGTTATGTTGTCTTTGGTATGGATCTTCTGCATATCTACCATCCATTCTTCTACCTTTTCACGAATGAAATGGTACTGAACTCGTATGTGCTTTTTCCTTGAATGAAATTCTGGATTCCTTGCTAAATGCAATGTGCTTTGACTGTCATAAAATAGAGAGGCATACTCTTGATTGTGCCCAAGCTCTTCCAATAGCATCTTCAACCAAATTGCTTCTTTACTGGCTTGTGTAGCTACTACATATTCTGCCTCTGTTGAGGAGGTAGCCACAACTGACTGCAATTTTGAAACCCAACTTACAGCTCCACCAACAACTTTAAAGACATATCCTGTAGTAGATTTGTTTTATCCAAATCCCCTGCATAGTCAGAATCAACATACCCATTGATAAGTAAATTTGATCCTCCGTAACATAATGCAACATTTGAGGTCTCTTTGATGTATCTCAGGATCCTCTTTACTGTATTCCAATGCTCTTTAACTGGATTCGCCATGTACCGACTAACCACTCACACTGCTTGTGCAATGTCTGGTCTTATACATATCATAGCGAACATTAAACTTCCCACTACCGATGTATACGGTACTTGAGATATCTTCATCCTCTCTTATTCACTGCTAGGACTCATACTGGATGATAATTTGAAGTTAATAGGAAAAGGGGTAGAAATTGGCTTACAATCTTGCATGTTGAATCGTGACAAGATCTTCTTCAAGTAATTCTTTTGTGAAAGCCAAATATTTCTATTAATTCTGTCTCGGTGAATTTACATCCCTAATATCTTATTTACTGATCTCAAGTCCTTCATTTCAAATTCCCTAGCTAGTTGTACCTTCAATTCTTCAATATGATCTTTGTTGGGTCCTGCAACCAACATGTCATCCACATACAACAACAATATGACAAAATCGTTATCACCAAACCTCTGAAATAAGCACAAGGTTCTGCATTAAAGTGTTTAACATCTAGTTGCTCTAGATGTAAATTCAATGTAGCACACCAAACTACTCGAACTATTGTTAGTCGAATCACAGGAGAAAATATTTCATTAAAATCAATACCTTATTTTTGAGCATACACTTTGACCACCAATCTTGCACAAAACCTCTAAACTTGATCGTCACAATTTCGCTTGATTTTGAAGACCCATTTGTTACCAATTGGCTTCCTTCTTTGTGGTAGTGGCACAAGGTATCATGTATTATTTTTATGAAGGGCTTTGATTTCTTCTTGCATCGCCATCATCCACAGTGAAGCATCTGAGTTGTTTATTACCTCCTGGTATGTTGATGGCTCACCATCCTTTGTTAAAAGGAAGTATGCAATATTTCTTCCTATAACATAATCTCAGTACTAATTGGGACGTCTTCTCACATGATCTGATTGACGAGTTGTTGGAGCTTCAGAACTCTCTGGTTCTTGTTCATCATGTGTTGGTTCTTCTTCAGAATAATCTCCTTATTCAACTCCTTTTCCACATGTATTTGTGTAGTCTCTGACTTTTCAATGCTATCATCTTCTTCTTTTCTTTTTAGTCTATCTTCTACAAAGATAACATCCTTGCTGATGATCACTTTGCGGGCAGTGGGATCCCACAAGCGATACCCCTTTACACCATCAGCATACCCCAAGAAATTTGCATTTCCTGGATTTTGGATCCAAATTTAAAATTTCTTGGGAGTTGTACTTCATGTGCACAATAATTCCAAATACATGAAGGTTTGAATAATCAGCTGGTTTACCAGTCCACATATCCATTGGTGTCTTCAGCTCTATTGCAGTTGATGGAGCTCGATTCACCAAATAATAGGCGGTATTGACTGCTTCAGCCCAAAATGATTTTCTAGGCTTGCAGCCCTCAACATTGCTCTTGTTCTTTCTAATAAGGTTATGTTCATTTGCTCTGTCACTCCATTTTATTGAGGAGTGTTCGCCATTGTGAACTGTCTTTTGATGCATTCTTTCCTGTAAAAGTCATCAAATTTTTCACTTGTGTATTCTCCTCCATTATCTATTCTGAAACACTTGATCTTATTTCTGGAATCAAGTTTCACTCGCGCTTTGATGATTTTGAAAGTTGAAAATACATCTGACTTCTTCTTAATAGAGTACACCCAACATCTCCTAGAGTAGTCATCAAAAAATGAGACAGAATATTTTGCTCCGCCTAGGGATATAATTGGTGCTTGCCATACGTTAGAGTGAACCAATTCTAAAACACTTTTGCCTCTAGAATTTGATGTGTTGAATTTCAACCGGTGTTGATTACTTGTTATGTAATGCTCACACAAAGTAAGTGGTACCTTTGTTAAGCCTAGAAGTAGCTTTTGCTCCACAAGGACTTTCATTCCTTGTTCTGACATGTGTCCAAGTTTCTGATGCCATAACATTGTAGAATCTGAACTACATGAGGTAACAAAGGCTTCTGCTTCTAGCAAAGTTTTACAAGTTTGATGTTATCTTTTCGCCTTTCATCACCACAAGCACTCCACAGAATACCTTCATAATTCATTTTCGTATTTCAATCTTGCTTGTATTATTATCCAACAATCTGTAGGATAATAAATATTTCTTCAGGCCTTTCACATGCCGCACATTTCGAACAACTTTAATTGTTCCATCATACATCTTCAATTTGATGGTTCCCATGCCAACGATCTCTAAGGCATGGTCATTGCAACTATACACAGATCCTCCTAAGACAGGTTCATAATGATGGAATCATTCTCTTCTTGAGGTCATGTGATATGTTGCTCCTGAATCAATGAGTCATATATATACAAATCTCTTTCTACCTTTCATGGTGGTTGATGATTCACAACATAGAGCATCTCCATCATCTGAAGTGTTTGCGGTATTGCCTTGTGGATTGGAGTTTTTGTTTAGACCAACAATCCTTCTTCAAGTGACCCTTCTTTCCACATTGTAACAGTTTAAATTCTTCTTGCTTCTCGACTTCGGTCTACCATGTTTGTGACTACTGCTTTAGCCACGTTCTATTGATTTATCTCTCATGTTGTTAACGCTTCTTCTTGTTGCAGATTTACTTGTATGTCTTCCTTGTTCTTGCACCGATGTTTCTTATAGAACATCAACTGCAACGTCATCGAAGACTAGACTGGTGACTATTATTTTCAAGTTGATGATGAGTTGATCATACGAATCGGTAGACTTGAAGTAGAAGTTCAAACACGTCTTGTTCTCCTATTGTACATCTTAAGGATGTAAGCAGAAAAATAAAGTGTTAAGTGTATTTAAGTGCTCCGTCACTGAAGTAGATTCTGGCATACGGAGAGTGTACAATTTTCTCTTAAGGAAAATTTTATTGTGCAACGATGTGGCCTCGTACAATTTGGTGAGATGATCCCATATATCTAGATATCTTTCTCCTTGATGCTTGACAATACTTCATCTGCTAATGCTGAGAAAAGTTTGCCATAGCATTCCCATATATTTCGATCAATTTGTTATCATCTGTTAAATCTACCAGCCTTTCACTAATAGCTGCTAGACAACCTTCTTTCCTCAGGATGACCTTCATCTTCAATTTCCACAATGAGAAATTTCTCTCATTGAATTTTTCAATATCAAATTTTGTTGTCATAGCTCCTAATACGGATAGCTCCCACTATTTCACTATCGTGAATAGTTCTCTAGAACCTTCAAAAATGAGTAATACCTTCTTACTTTGTTATGTTAGAGGATCCCCTTTTGGTGGCAACCACAAAGACAATAAGTAGATATTACACACTCAAATCTAGCTCTGATACCAATTGTTGCGGAATACGGTTATCGAATAGCAAAATCGCAACTGATAATTTGAGAAAATAAAAATGAAATAAAGAAGACACAAATTTTACGTGGAAAACCCCTAAATAATATAGGGTAAAACCACGAGCTACGGTAGAAGAATTTCACTATGAGAAAATAAGAATTACAACTTCTCTCGATCTAACAAGGGGAAAACAATGATAATTCTCTCTTGATAAAAAGGGGAAAATAACTCTCAAGAAAACTATTTAAATTCTCTAGTATTGGGAGAAAGCTAGAATGATTTGGATGGTTTTGAAGCTAAATATGTTAGGTATTTATAGTTGAAGCTTAAGGACTAATCTTATAAATACCTTAAAGTACAATGACTAAATATGCAATTTTACCATCCATGAATTTCAATAATTTCAGCTATATTTTTTTCATACTTTCGGTGCCACTGAAAGCCACCGAAATTGCATGTGCACCGAATTGCATGCTTAATTTGACTTTCAACGAAGAATTCTCTGAAGTGCTTTGTCTATTATTTTTATTGGATATCCACTTGGCATGAAAGGGTACAAGTTTTATGTTCTACATACTCGAACAATCATGGTGTCTCGAGATGTTGTCTTTCAAAAACAAGTGCTTCCTTTGAATAGAGGGGGATTTTTTCACTCAATTCATCTCTAAGATCTATAAGCAACTTTTAGGTCGAACTAAATCAAATGCTTTCCCATGAACATTGATACAAGATGATTGAGCAGGTTTCTTCAAATATGTCAGATTGACATTTTGTAATCTTATTCCGGTGCAAGGATTCTTGGGACTACAATCAAATTTGATAGCTACCGGGGTGGATGATGTTCCTCGAATACCTTCGTATGTGATATCATCAACTTTTACTCCAGATATCTAACATCATTGCAGCATATAAAGAAGTATAGTCCAAGGATTTACGGCAAACATAAACTTGGAATAAATACAAATCGATGGTACAATTTAGAATGATCTTATTGTATACCTGGTTAGGACAATTTAGATTGTGAGGACAATAACTCTGATCAATTATGATGGGATTTTGTACTTGTACCATCAAAGAACCTATAAACCGAACCCTTCGAACAAATCCGTTACTAGGTCTAGCCCATGACTTGATCCTCAGCCCGTTCTGAGTGCCCAAAAATATTGTCTTTTTCACTGTAACATTTTGGACCCCTTCCTCTTTCAAGTCTTTTCCTAAGCTTCCAATGCTGCATAGTGCAAACAAATCAATTACATATAGGGTTTGAAAAGTTAGTAGGAGATACAATGCTTAATTTTTATTGTAAAAATTATCAACTACCTAATGCCATGACCAGGACCGCAAATGACTCGTTCAATCCATAAATTCTTGGCACCGGGGCCAATGGAGATGCAATCATCACCCGTTTTAATGGAGCATTTTATGATGTTGACATTGTTGGATGACTGCACATGTATGCCATCGGTGTTGGGGCTATTACCAGCGGCTCTGATCTTAACCCCTTGGACGTACACTTTTTCGCATCCATTGATCACGATGTGGAACATTTGGCTATTTATGGATTTTAATCTATGGATCCTGATGTTTTTGGAGTTGGTAAAGCTTAATGTCTGCTCTCACACACAAACTAAAATCAGTTAAAGAGAAAGAATTTGGTCTACTACTTTAGAATGATGTACGAATTCAAAAATGAATATCGATCGAGAATAGTACCGTGGCTCCTGCAGGACAGTTGGAGTGGGAATATTTGCAAGCCCAGAGAGATGATCCTTTGGCATCAAGTGCACCCCCAACGATGGAAACTCCATCGACTCCTCGGAAGCTGATCCAATCGGCATATTTGCCGAGTACTCGATAATCAAGAGGGGCCACAGGGTGCCATCAATTCTGAAAGTGATATGAGGGCTTTTGCATAAACCTCGGAAATCCATAGAACCGAGCAAGTAACGCCCTTTGGGTACATATACCATGGTGGATTCTGTCGAGCCACAGGCTGCTTGCCATGCCATGAGGAAAGCCTTGGTGGAGTCTGTTTTCCCATTTGGCTTAGCCCCAAAGTCTAACACGTTGTAGTTCTTTGTTGCAGACGTTGTATTTATGTCTAACATGACAAAGAGAATCACAATCATTTCACAAAAAGGACGAGTGAGATTCATGGTTTGCAACTCAACAGAAGATTAAGAATCCGAAAATTGAGTAAATCTGAAGGGGAGTTGTTAATTGTAGAAAATGGATGGAGAGTAAAGGAGTAGGGATGGATTAAAGAAAGCAGCAGCCTTTTGTGTTGGTATCAAATGCCGCTGCTTGCTTTCAACTTCAGCGGTAATTAGTTACGTTCCAGCTGAATGCATGCACAAATATCATCTCCCGGTACCGTCTTCGCTCTACATGACACCATCTATTTATTGTTATTTTCATTCTACATATGATTCATCTAATTGTACCGCATGTTAGAAATCAAACTTATTTTTAATAAAAAATTAAATACATGTCAGTTTAATTAATTAAATATATAATTGAGTTTATAAACTCACATCATTAAATGCATGTAACTGTCAGATAAGGTATTTTGTTTAATCGGTATTATTTACTATCCGTATTATATATTGAATTAAAAAAATTATATATTTCGAATAATAAAAACTCGTCCAGTAACCTTATTTTTCTATAACCCATTAGGTCTGTATACTCTTGCTAGGTTTTTACTCCAAATATTCTTACTGCCGCAGCTTTCTTAAAACTCTTCCATTCATAATCTCACGGTTCCAATTATACATTATTTGTGTCCAATTTAGATATGAAGGAGATAGGATATACTTGAAAGATTAATCACATAAAAGTTATGTCGATTATAATTTTATATAATTTAAATAGTAATGATGCATTATTAGATGCCGTTGCTTATAATATTAGAATTATATTAATATTACGGTTAACGTCACAAGAACCTATAGGATCACGCCATATGGTTGAATAGAGCGATTTATAAGGTACGTGTTTATTTTACATAATTAGAGAGTATGGTTAAAATTAATATATGAATTTCACAATGGCGCATGATAACGATATTCTCTGGTGCACGTTAGCAGGACTAATGGAAACTGAGAATTTCGTCGCGTCGCTGGTGTTTCAATCGTCCTTCCATCTGCAAATCTCCTGCTTATATTCTTTCTTCTCAATTGTTCGTTAGTTTCCTCCAATGGATTGGAGAAATCTGTTTGGATGCTCAGTTGGACAAGATTTGGAATTTTTCCCTCCTTCAAGCCGAGAAGGGATCCGCAAAGATCACTGCCAATTTATGGAAAAACGCTCTGCAAGGTTCTCAAGTTCAGGTCAGTAAAGTAGGAATAAACCTCTTCATTTTTTCTTTTAAATCCGAAATTGCTAGAGACTGGGTCTTAAAAAACAAGCCACTGATTCTCAGAAAATGGGAACCAAACCTTAGACGACTCAATTTTGATTTATCAAAATTCCAGTTTGGGTTAAACTGTTTAACGTTCCCTTGGAACTCTATTCTCGTACTGGTTTAAGCTACATCGCAAGCGCAATAGGAGTCCTTCTCTCTATGGACTCCATTACAGCTTCAAAATCAAGACTGGAATATGCCAAAGTTTGTGTTGAAACAGGGGTAAACGATGAACTCCCAAAATTCATAGACGTTGTACTTAGAGATGGGCAAGCAGTTTCTATTTCTGTTGATGTACCCTGGATACCATCCTGCTGTAGAAAATGTATGGTATTCAGTCATAGTGAGAAATGTTACCCCGGATAAACCAATTTATTCTCCGACCACAACTCAGTTTTGGATTAAAAAGGGAGCTTCACAAACAATCTCAGAAGCCTCGACAGAAGGAAACAGAAGCTTCACATGAACCAAAGAATACTGTCTTAAGTGTCAAGCAGATGCATAGCATACACAAAGGCGTAAATGGCAAGGAATCAGTTTGTACAGAATTTACTAAAGTCCCAAATGATTCTGTTGTTGAAAACACAGTCCTTTACGACCCTGCTGCCAAGAAAGAATCTACTGCAAATCTGGTTGGATGTTCCAACAGTGTGTTCAATGGACCATCTACTTCGAATGAAGCAACTGTGGCCACTCAACCTACTGTCCTAACCGATTCTGCTGCTGTGAATGAGTCCACTACTTCTGATCAAGTAGTTCCAAATGATGATTGCCAGGACACCAACATCTCATCAATTGTTAAACAAGGAAGAAGCAAGCAGATCAAAGACAACTCAAAAGCTGTCCTGGCAGGATCAAAAAACAGATACGCCATCCTAAATTCAATTGACGAAAATTCTGCCACAGAGAGTCAATCAAGGAAAGTACGCACTGCTGCTTTAGGTGTTACAACTCTGCTCAACGAACTCAAAAAGAAGAAGAATGACCACTTAGATAGATCAAAAAACTCAACAACAAAGGTAAAGTGGGTGGTTTGACCTCTTCTCCTCAATGAATATCAATATCAGTTTTTGGAATGTTAGAGGTCTAAATAGCCCTCTAAAACAAGACAAAGTACATCAAAGAGCCTATCAAAATAAAGTAGATGTATTATGTTTGTTGGAGACCCGTGTAAAAGTGGAAAAGTTAGTGGGTTTACTGGAATCTAAATTTGCTAAGTGGAACGCTTGCACAAATTATGAATTCGTTCAAAACGGGAGAATTTGGATTCTGTGGAAAAAAGACTTCGACCTTTCAATATGTGATGCTTCTGATCAATGCATTACTGTCAAAGGTTCTTTTCAAGGAGCTCCTATGATAACCAATATGGCATCTCCCTTGGATAATAGGAGGGGACTTCAAAATCATTTTGAATGCGAATGAACCTCTGATCATGAGTTACTTGGCCCTGACTCATCTCCCGAAATGAAAGACTTCCTCGATGTCACGCAAGAACTATCTCTACAAGACCATCCTTACTTTGGTCCATTGTTCACTTGGAGTAACAAGCAGCAAGAATCTTTCCTTGCAAGGAAACTTGACAGGGTGCTCTTCAATCCCTTGTGGGCAAAAGAATTTCAAAATTCATTTGTTGAATTCCTTGCTCCAGGACCTTCAGACCATTGTATGGCTTTAGTTGGCTCAACAAAGAGATGCAAGCAAACATACCCAAACAATTCAAATTCTTCAATTTCTGGACTCTTCATCTTTGCTTCATTCATAAGGTTCAACAGTCTTGGCAACAAGCTATTCAAGGTAATCCTATGCAAGTCCTTTTCTACAAGCTAAAACGTCTCAAAGGTTGCCTAAAGAGACTTAATACATATTTCTATAGTGACATTTCAATCCGAGTCAAGCAAAAGAAATCAGAGTTGGAATTGCAATAATTATCAACTTTAAGAGGAGATGACGTACTCGAGAAGGAGCTTACTCTACAAAATGAACTAAAATCTCTCGAAGAAGCCGAGCTTATGTTCTTAAAACAAAAGGAAAAAGCTCAATGGTTAAAGGAGGGAGACAGATGCACAAAAATTTTCCACTCCATCGTTGCTGCCAAAAATAAACGGGATACAATCAGAGTGCTTGTTGATGAACGAGGAAGTAGGCTTGAATCCTTTGGCGATACGACCTCTGAGGTGATTAATTACTTCAAAAGCCTTATCGGTACTAATGATCACATTGTAATTAACCAATTATGACCCTGTTATACTAAAAGATCTGTTGCAATATAAATTGCCAATTGGAGTTGCATCTGATCTGGTCAAGGAAGTATCTAAAGAGGATATTAAAAATGCTATTTTTAATCAAGGAAATGATAAAGCTCCAGGCCCAGATGGCTACACCCCATACTTTTTCAAAAAAATATTAGAATATGGTTGAAGACGACGTGATGAGTGCAATTCAGTACTTCTTTCAAGAAACTTTGATGCTGCCAGCCTTCAATGCTACAACAATTGCCTTGGTTCCTAAAATTCCAAACCCAAGTAAGATTCAAGACTTTCGACCTATCTCATGTTGCTCTGTTGTCTACAAGTTAATTACCAAGATTATAGTCAACATAATGACCAATCTGCTCCCAGAAATGATTACTTTGAATCAATCCACTTTCATTAAAGGACGCAGTATTATTGACAACACTCTCCTCGCTCAAGAACTAATTAAAGGCTACGGAAGGAAATCAATTTCCTCAAGATGTTGTATGAAAATTGACCTAAGTAAGGCTTTCGACTCTCTCCATTGGGGCTTCATTTCCGCAATCCTATCTGCTATGGAACTTCCATCTATTTTCATCGATTGGATTAAAGCTTGTTACTCAGAAGCAAGATACTTTGTCTCTTTTAATGGCAGTCTGATTGGCTACTTCAAGGGTGCAGGGGTATAAGGCAGGGTGACCCCCTATCTCCTCTATTATTTTCCCTCTCAATTAATGTTCTATCCATACTTCTTAATTTAGTTGCGACACGAGGTATGTTTGGCTTCCATCCTAAATGCAAGAAGATAGGTCTTACTCACTTAATGTTTGCAGATGATCTCCTAATCTTTTATAAAGGAACTGTGGAATCTGTTATAGGAGTCATCAGTGTCCTAGATAAATTCTATGAAATGTCTGGACTTCAGCTTAATGCGGCTAAATGTGAATTTTACGTGCTGGTATCCCTATTAATATAAAACTATACACAGAATCACGGGCTTCACACATAGAAGCTTACATGTGAGATACTTAGGGATACCTCTAGTAACGAGAAAACTTTCTGAAAAGGACTATGGAATCCTCATTGAAAAAATCAAAGCCATGCTCCATCACTGGTCAGGAAAATACTTGAGTTATGCAGGAAGGCTCGAACTTATCAGAGTTGTCTTATTTAGTGTTGCTAACTACTGGTGCAGGCAATTATTTTTACCACAATCTATTATAAACAGGATCGAGCAACTATGTTCTCGTTTTCTCTAGAAAGGTTCATACAAGGCTGCTACTGGCGCTAGAGTAAGCTGGAGATTGGTATGCACCTAAAATCTGAATGAGGACTCGACTTAAAGGACTTAAAAACATGGAACAAAGCGTGTATGATTCAGCTCATTAGAAACATCTTAGCGGGAGAGAGCTCACTGTAGGTTGCTTGGATCAAATCCTACGTGTTAAAAGATAGAGACCTCTAGCACTCAGAAGGTGGAACTAATGCTAGTTGGAGCTTCAGGAAACTGCTAAAACTTAAAAAAGAAACACAAACTGTTTTTTCTACAGGAGCAATGACGACTCGCGTCATTTGGGATGAGATTAAAGTAAAGATGGACAAATTTATTTGGCATAATCTAATTTGGTTTCCTCTTCACATACCAAAACACAACATGATTGCTTGGATGGCTATCTTGGACAGACTGCCAACTAGGAATAGGCTTCAACGTATGGGCATTATAACCGATGGCTTGTGTGTTATGAGCAATGAGGACCGGGAGACAAGAGACCATATATTCCTAGAATGTCCTCTGGCGGTTTCTCTTTGGAAAGCCATTCTGCAACTCTCCGGATTAAGGTCACCTTCTATGTCCTGGAACAACTTCTTAGCATCGGCTTCTCATGCTTGGAAAGGTAAATCCCTACTTATCACAATTTTGAAACTTGCATGGTGTGCATTTCTCTATTCTCTATAGGATGAACGAAACAGAAGGTTGTTCAAAGGAATCTCCAGAAATGCAACAGAAATTCTTAAAGCTATCAAGGAGATTGTCGGAATTCAACTTAGAGGTCGGAATATTAATAGACTTGATAATGTTAATATTACTCTTTGTAAGAAATGGAGTATTGAATAACCTATACTATGTTTTGTGAATAGGTTGTTCTTGACTTTACGTTGTTTCTCCATTGATGATTATTTTGTAGCAGAACACTGATCCTTTTGGGTAATAAATTTTTCAATTATCCAAAAAAAATTATAATATTGGGTAAAGTACATAAATGGTCTCCTGACTATAAGATATCACTTTATTAAGTCACTCAACTATTAAAAGTTACAAAATTGTCCTCCGACTATAGAGTGTTACTTTGTTGAGTCCATCGACTATTAAAAGTTACAAAATGGTCACCTGACTATTCACTATGTTTCAAACTCGTCGTTTTTCGTTAAAAATGGATGGTATTTTGAGTTGAACGTAAACTTGTTGACGTGATATGATAAAATTAATACCATAATCTCAAACGACTATTGATGGAAATAATTGATAATTTTGGAGCTTTGAATGAGAAATTGATCTAAACGTTATTGAGGAAAATGTGGAACCAATTGTTGGTTAGTAAATGTGCAGACGTGCACGATGTGGATAACGTGAATGTCTGAACCGGTCTAGCTCTTTATGGATTTGCGAATATTTTAACCCAAAGGTGAAATAATGTTTCCTCAAATAAAGCATATCTTTTCAAAATCTATTTTAGAATTAAAATGACAAATATTAAAAAGGTTACTTTAATCAAAACAATAATTTTGGAAATTGCTTAATTTCTTGATTCTCATTAATGTTTCATTAGGTAAAAAATTTTCAATTGTTCACAATGTGAACTCCCTATAAATATCGTGTTAACCTACTAGGTTAAACACATTTTCAAAACAACTCAAAAACCAATTCAAAAGAATTATTTTCTCTAACTTTTGGTGATATGCTAAGACAAGAAATAGTTCATGATCTCGATAGTTGTGCTACTGTGAGCTTGTCATCTTGTTGTTGTATCCTGGGAGACACGAACAAAGATATCAAGCACCAAGGAGTGGCCGAAAATCTGTCTTAAGTAAACTGCATAGTTGCAGGCCTCAACTCGGTTCCAATTGTTGATTATATACTCCTTTCGATTATTAAATAGAATAATTTTTCTATGTTATATTTTTATTTCATATGCACAAATTTTGCGATGAGATCATGCCGAGGTGTTGATCGTCCTTTGCCACAACTTGTTGAATCATCATGAAAAGAATTTACGAATATGTTTCTTGGTTATATTTGGTTTTATCGCTACATACCAATTATTTGGTATTGCCTGTGTTGAAGGTGACATGACACCATGGTACAAATTAATGTACTTTATTCATTTTGTTTTAATTATTATTTCATTGTATCATCACAGATTGTTATACCTCTAACAATCTTAAGACAAATTCTATCTTCTACCTTTTTGAAAAATCTGAGACGATTAGGAGATCTTAGGAAAAGCGTGAAAAACAAATAAATTCGTTTTCATGATTTATCATGTCGTTCATGTCGTTTTTATGGGTTTGCTTCTTAAATAATAAAACATTATCCTATTAATATTCAAATTCTAAAGATTTCACACAACAATTAATTCAAAATATTCAAATAGATATATCGTATTTTAAAAAATTAATTATCAAATTCATCAACGAATGCAATCCATTTTCCCAACAATAAATTAGATAAATTGTGATATTTTTTTAAAGAAAAACCTAAATCAACTTCACTCTAACATAGATTTCAAACAAAATTTCCTAAATTCAGACTCGATTTCACTTGTAACTTCTTAAATCCCTATTTCAGCTTTCGATTATGAAAATGCAGCCCTATTTTTACTCGATCTATTAAAATCCCTTAAACTATTTTAAGTTTACAAAAAATCATAATTAATATTTTATCTAAAGTTCTAGAATTAAAGTAGCATTAAATGTTTTTACTAACATATCACGTCAATTAACTAATGGCTGTTAATGTCTCTTACTAACATATCATGTCAATTAACTAGCGGTTGTTAATGTTTCTATGACCAAAATTTAATAAAATGATAACGTAAGTGATAAAAAAAATTTTGAATTCAGTGAAAGATATACAAATATCAAATGAAAGTTATCAATCGTATAGTTTACCTAAAATTTAATTATCACCTATTAAAATTTGAGTGGACCAAAGGATCCACATCAGCTTCTATGATGGAAATAGATAATTTTATTACGAAAAAATTCATGTATACAATTTTTTTTGACAATATAGAAGTTACTAGTTTTATTAAAAATACAAAATTGTCCAAATTATAATAAAAATTTACAATCACAATTATAAGTTAAAATATATAATAAGAACATTTTTTATATCATTAACACAAGCAAACTATTCACTTAAGATCACAAAAGATATTACAAGAAAAAAAGTTAAAAACCTAACAAAATAAACTCGAATAAAAAGATAGATATGAACATATTTGACTGTATTGATAAACGAATCACAAAAGGAGATCAAGCTATTGAAAGACCATCGACAAATTGTAAATCAGAATTAAGTGACGGGAAAAAACTATTCACGAACGCAAATCATGTATTCAAATTCAATCTGATAGTCCAAAGTAGGAAAGTTAACATGCTAACAAATAAGCCTAATTCAATCTGATAGTCCAAAGTAGGAAAGATTAACATGCTAACAAATAAGCCTCATCTTAATTAGTCGTGACGATGTCAAATCCACCTCTGAGAAAAATGATAAACAAACATAACGAGCAAACGAGCAAAACTTGTCAAAAGACAGGAAAAACGTGCCATAAAAATATAGAAAAATGTGGTATACATATAGAGTTATTAAAAATTAAACAAAATAAGTCCAGGTATACAATTAAGGATAAAAAGAATATTTGTATGACATTGATAAATTAAATATAGTTCATGTAAAAAAGGGTATTTAATCCTTTCATTATAAGATTGATTTTTATATAAGATATCATCTTTTTCCTTTTATTCTTTTATAAATCATTGTAAGAAATTGTTATAATTGTAAAAAATTTACACTGAAACTTTTAGAACCTATCTAAATTTTTCTATATGTTTTATTAATGATTTAATATATGTTAAAAAGGGTATTTAATCCTTTCATTATAAGATTGATTTTTATATAAGATATCATCTTTTTCCTTTTATTCTTTTATAAATCATTGTAAGAAATTGTTATAATTGTAAAAAATTTACACTTGAAACTTTTAGAACCTATCTAAATTTTTCTATATGTTTTATTAATGATTTAATATATGTTTTATAAATCATTGTAAGAAATTGTTATAATTGTATAATTTCGATAATTTTCTATATGTTTTATTGATGATTTAATTTTTAATATAACTTCCCAAATTCATATCAACCTATCTACATTTTTGTATCTCTATGTATACGCGCGCACATATATAGCAGACCAGAGAATGAGAAATAACAAGGCTCATGAGGGATAATATTTGTAGAATTATAGTCCATGATGCTCTGAACATTTATTGAGAAGGAGTTCTTGTCTGAGAGACAAACTTTTTTTTAATTAGTCTTTCACGTTACACACACTCGACATAGCTAAATCCATGGCAGATGAATTCTAGGGTCCTGCCTAATAAGCATTTTCTGGCAACTTACTGCTACCTTCATCTGACAAAATACTCAGAAAACAGCTGATGAAACCTTAAAAGTATCCACTTTAGTCCCCCACCACAATATTACCTGCACACCCATACAAACCAGCTTGCTAAGCTAGATGAAAGTTGAAGCCTTTAAAAAATATATTGATGGTGATAATTCTTACACTAATTGAAGGGACATCTGGTCCTGGTGTTGGTAATGATTAGTGGGTTGTAAAGCATTGACTTGAAAGTAGCTTCGAGAATCCAATGGCTGAGAAGCCATGGCCTCAAAGTTAGATCCTCCGGGCATCAACTCCATGTTCTGCATCTTACTCTCATTCTCAGCTATCTGCATGGGATTAGGTAATGAGCTCCTCAAAGCTTAGGGATGTAAAATAGACAAGACAAATCGTAAGTTATTTGAGGTAAGTCTGAGAATGTTTTTGCTCGAGTTCAAGTTGAACTTAATAATTCTAAGTTTGAGAACTTCGAGTCGAGTTGAGATCAGCAGTGCTCGAGCTCGATAGCTCGTTTACTATCCTACTAAAGCTCATCAAGTGAATAAAAGAAAAACTGAAAAAGAGAGATACCCTTGCTCGGAGAAGTTGATTATTATTCTTCAAGTCAATCTCCTGAAGTGGATAAATTTATCAGAACCAAATAACATATTAACATGAGAAATTTGAATATTTTAATTTGAAACTCTTACCCTTTTCTGCATATACTCGATTTCTGCAAAAAGCTGCTCATTCTGGTGGAATTTTGCAGGAAGAAAATCAAACCAGATAGGGAAATTTTTTCATATATGTATGTATGTAGTGTGTATGTGTGTATATATATATATATATATATATATATATATAATAAAGAGAGAGACCTTTCTGGAACGGATTTTGCTAATTCCTTTTTCTAAGCGAGACTCCAAGCCCTTTAGCTCCTTTGTAGACAATCCTCCCAGCGACTCACCTATCATATGCCTGGAAACTTACATTGTTGCAGTTAAAGAAATTGGGATTCTAAATCAAAATATTGCATGATGGAACTGGTGGAATGAAGAAAAAAGAAGAAGAATTAATAGATTACCTGTTCATTTTCTGCAAATTCCTGATTTCTTTGCGTAGTTTGTCAGATTCTTGCTGGTAGAACTGCGGTTTACAAACGGCTTTGCGTTAGTTTAACTCATGCAATCTATAACTAGAGTTCAGTGTATGCATATGAAGATAGGGTTTTGTACACTGGTACACATAGGTACCATGTATTTTGGTATACCATTTTAGGTATTTTTGTTTATTTTTCAAATATTTATATATATTTAGAGTTTAGTTTTTATTTTTTGATAATATATATTATATATACATAAAAAAATACAACTCAACCTTGTAATATAAATATATTGGATAAATTACAAATTTGATCACCCAACTATTATTGCATTTCTATTTTTATTACTGAAAACTTTTTTGGGTATTTTCGTAAATTAACATTGACTTTTCTCATTCTATCTTCTCAATAATTATTAATTATCTGAGTTTGAACGAAATTAGTAACATGATCTGATACAAATTAGATTATTAGTCTCTAAAATTTATACATTTTATTAATTGTGTCTCTTGTTGCCGGCCTAACCACGTCTCTCCGGTTGCCGCCATGGCTGCCACGACGGTTGCCATTCCACGTTTCTATTTTCAATATTTTTGTAAGCATTATCACCATTTCTATGATTATTACAGCTCATATTCAGTGACGTTATCAAGTCGGTCAATTTCTCCTTTATGTGACTATGATTATGATTGATGTTTTCATTGGGACATGTACAAAGAAACAAACTAAGAATCTTAGAGAGAAACAAAGCTGAAGTTTATGTAATAAAGAGGGTTGCTTCTTATAGTATAATTCTTTATATCTAAGTTCAATAATAACTTTGACAAGGTACCTGAGTATTAGTTTCAGAAACTGATCCTGTAAGGGAGGAATCGCAAGCTTTTTTGTACCTGTCAATTGTTGCTTTAACACTGCAAAAACCAACGTTAATTACATTACAAATAATTAATAATGAGCATCAGCTAAGCTTGTAAATGAATATGAACGAGGATATATTCATGTTCTTTAGTTTGATTAATTTAACAGAACAAACACGAATAATTAAATGAACAAAATTTTTTGTTTGTGTTTGTTCGATAAAAAATATAGTTTATTTGTGTTCGTTCATTAAAATGATAAATAAACACAAACTAATGCAAATGAACATAAACAAGTATAAGTTTAAACTATTTGAGGTTTTTTAATCTTTCTTAAAAAGGAAGGGATAGTGAACTAGGAAATACATATGTGAATAAATTTAAACAAATATGAACGAACAAATTATCAAATGTTCACGAACATAATGAAAGAACGAACCTTTGTTTATCTTCGTTCATTTAATTAAATAAATAAAAAAAAAATTTTATATTCGTTCGTTCAATAAATAAAACGAATTTAATGTAGAATGCTTCAAAAAGATTTCCGGAACATTTTTACTGCACTAATTTAAGGATTATATCATTATACCTAGAGGCAGCTATTTAGCATTGTTTTGAAAACCGGACCGGACTGGCCGGTTCAACCGGTTCAACCGGGAACCGTTGCCTAGTCCGGTTCAATCTAGACCGGTTGAAAAGCTACTAGTGAACCGGCCGGAACCGCAAAACCGTTCAAATCGGATAGGCTGAAAATCGGAAAAACCCGGGAAAAACAGCCAATTTTGTTTTTTTTTTAAAAAAAATTAAACCAAACGTCGTCGTTTGTTAAACGCGCCAAGTCAAACTCGACTCGAACTTGAAAAATTTAAAAGTAAGCTCAACTCGATTCAAACTCACGAGCTAAAAATTATGAAGTTTAACTCGAATTCGAAATATAATATTGAAACTTAAACTCGAAAAGGCTTGAACTCAAAAAAAAAAATTAGAAGCTCGATTAAAGCCTAAAATTCGAGCTTGATTGAAGTGAAAGAATAGTTCACTCAATGCTTACCAAAAGGCTCCATGATTTTGAATGTCAAATTAACTCTATTATTTATAAAAGTTAGTTGGGATGATCTTTTATGTTTCTTAGCCATGTGAGATTGTTTTTTTAAAAAAATTAAACCAAACATTATCATTTTGTTATGATTTTTTAGCCTCAAATTTATTTTTAATTATAGTTATATAATTATTATTATTTAATATGTTTACCTTAAATATTATGTTGTAGTTAATTTGAATCATTTTGTTTCACTTGATTTTATGTTTTTAACTTATATATGTTATGACTTGCTTTGAATATGAATTGTGATATAAAAAAATATTTTTTATTAAATATTTTTGATATTTTTATTTAATTTTTTAAATAATTATGACGTCGTCCGATTCTTCCGACCGATCGAACCGATTCGACCGATTGAACCAGTGAACCGATAGCATGGCCGATTCGATAACCGGTCCGGTTTTGAAAACCATGCTATTTAGGCTAATAATTAAGCTTAATTGGTCAAATCAACCAACTTTCTTAGTTAACTGAATCGAATACGAAACCATGAAGGAGAAAGACAAGTTTATTTATTTGACAAGACCCCGAGGCAGGCGGTATCCGTTTCCCTACAATAACTTTAATGTTGATACCTTAATTTCGTCGAGCCAGTGATTGGCTATCTAAGCCACGCTGGCATTGTTCTAACAGTGTGATTGGCTCAGAGATTTCCATCGTCGAGACTCGTGCCAGGTGTCAGAATCCCATTACACCATGGATAATGCCCTTGAGTCGTACGTTATTTTAGTTATTGACCACTTTGTTTTACAGTTTTAATATTATCTTTAAAGGGTTTCAAGCGAATAAGTTGAATAGTGATTTTAATCAACTTCTGTCCCTGTCTGAAAACTGCGAGTATTGCAATAGAAGCAGCCATAGTTTCCATTTTCATGGAAGAAAAAAACAGACCGCTCAGAACTCTCCCATTGGCTAGCAGTTGTGTCGTACGTTGTCTGTCTGAAACAACAGTGAAGTCATTATAACGATGACCCTTTCAGAAGTTTGAGCTAAACTTTCATGGCTTCAACAGAAGCTTTTGTGAAAGGAATTTTACCCTAGAGAGAGAGAGAGAGATCTATGAAGAAGAAGAAGAAGAAGAAAGGGCTTTTGGTTATTTTATCTCTGTCTGATTAAATCATATAAATTTTGTGGTTGAACTTGAAATAATATATATACATATAAGTATATATGTATATAAAACAGAACAGTTTTGGACATATGTCATAAAAACATTTGTCCGTAGTCAAGAAACTGAAAAAATCGTGTGTGACGTGACCAAAAGATTCTTCAACTAAGACAAAACACCAACCTTATCTTGGTATGGGGTCATCAAAACCCTAGATAGATTTCAACTGTGCCAAAAGGAAATAATAAAAAAGAGGGGTAAATATTTACAGATTTGTGATTGGTTGAGGAAATATTACTTTACCTAAGGGTTTACTAATTACAAAGTCTTATGTTGTTAATAGCAAAGATAAAATAAGAACCCTAATTAGGTTATATGTTGGACTATGAACCCTAAAAAAGATGTGATTGATTGGAAAATGCAGATTTAGGGATGTTCAAATCAAGGTTTCTTGGGCAAAAGTAGTTTCCACCTTCTTGATGCAACCTAACTGATATGCCATAACAGATGTCAAAGAGTTGGGGGAGTATTTTTGAGCTAATGAGAATTTGACAACTTTGGCCATTTACTTTAGTTCCCATGGTTGAAACAGGCTCACCCAAGAGAAAAGAGAGATTTTTTAGCCCTAATCCTATGCTTCAATTTGTTTACTACTACAAACATAGTGTTCTCATTTTCAATCTCTTGAACCAGATATGTGTTTCAACCAAACTGGGAACTCAAGAAAAGTCCATAAACAGCCCAAAAAACCCAGATTTTATGCAAGTAAACAAAATGAGGAAATAGAAGAAACAAAGACATGTAAATCTTAGTTTGAATCTAAGCTTTTGTACCAACATATGTTTAAAAAAACCCCACCTCAGAGATCTGTTTGCAAAGCCAAAATCTTGAACCAGATTTTGCATTGTACTTTGCAAAATAAAGTAGGGATTTTGAAGCTGGAAAATCCCAGTTTGATCTAAAGGGAACACTAATAAAAATTGGGCTTTGCTTCTTTGAAAAAGAAACGTAAAAGGGCCGATGAGCTGAAACTGAGGGATACCTGTTATTAGCATACTCATAGAGGCGACCACGGTTGGAGAAGACAATCAGGGCAACTTCAGCATCACAAAGAACTGATAATTCATAGGCCTTTTTGAGCAAACCATTGCGCCTTTTGCAGAAGGTAACTTGACGATTCGTCGTGTTTTCGATCCGCTTGATCTGGATCTTTCCCCTCCCCAGTTTCTTCGAGTTCTCTTGGGATTCGTTGGGGTACACCATGCTTGCTAACTGAGAAAACCACACACAAAAAATACCCTTGATAAAAACTACGCAATGATACCTTAAACAATACTAACAAAATGTTTTACATGGAACACAGTCTTTGCAAAGCTTTAAATAACATATATTTCTTTAGCAAAAAAGAAGAAAAAAGAATTCTAAGTCCTGAAACGCCAAAAGAAGTGAAGCAGTGGAAAATCATTAAAAATGGATTATGTTTCAGTTTATAGCCTACTAACCTGGAGAAGAAGAAAAAAGAAAAAAGAGGAGGAAAAGTATGATAATTGATTAAGAACAGCAACAAAAGGAAACTGGGTTTTGAGCTATAATTTCTCTGAGCAGAAGAGATGCAGAGAAAATGGAGGCAGGAAGGGCTGAGAGGTTTCTATTTATAAAAGAAAACAACCACCTTTTTATTAACACCATAAACAAACCAGCTAATTATTTTTCCATTTTTAACACAAATACATGTAGCTTTTTAGTTGTATATGTATCTGGTTTGGTATCCTTTCTGCCCTTGTTCTTCCTCTTCTAAGCTTCGAATTATATCAACGCTAAAGGGTCAATAAAATGAAAAGGTTAAAGCTGGGTATGATTCTTCCTACTCCATTAATAAATTAGCATATTTTTTATTTTTGTTCTAAATTGTTTAAATGCTTTAATGCGAGTGAAAAGAGGGTATTGAGCATTGCATTTGAGAGAGAAAGGGGCCTTTTGAAAGGGACATGGAATTGCAGAAGCAAATAAAATCACAAATTAAGTAGCATTTTAGAGTTATAATATTATCTGCTTTTAGTTAATATTTGCTTAATTTTTACTTTAAAAGTTTTTCGGTCGATAAAATGATAAGATATATTATATTTTTACAGAAATAATTTATTTCGAATTTGAAAAACGACATTATTATGAGAGGATTTGATAGATTAATCTTTATAAACTGTGAAATAGAAATGAGATTAACAATTTAAAGCTTAATAATTCCAAACCTAACTTATTGAACTTATTAAACACATGATTTTGGACCACAAAAAAGGGTTATATCCATGATTGATGTTTGCTTGGACAATGATTTTTGAGAGGGAGATTCACTTAATTATTTTATATTTTTATATATACATAATCTTGTTAAAATCAAAATTTATTAGTTCAATAGACTTCGACTTTTTAAAGAAATTTTCTCGTAATACAAAGATATAAACAAATCAAACATATAATGTGATGATTATTCAAACACAACATATATATATCACTAAAACTAATACATCTCCAATCCCATTGACACCTTGTTTTGCTAAAGCAAAACTCAATTGATAATAAAGGCTCAAATACCCTGCAGTCATTGGTGCTCAAACTCGAGACTCATCCCTTTAATCACTGAGATCGTTTGGTTCGTACAAAAAAAATTATGAACGAAAAAAGTACCGAATTTTATAGTTTGAATGTGTAAACTAAATAAAGGAAACGATCATGAAAAATATGAATCAATTAATTGATAATTAAGTTTGATTTTATTATAATTCTAGCGATTTAAGATTATTTGGTGATTAAATTTATTTATGTAAGAATTCATATTACACATTGTATCAATTTAGTAACTATTTTAAATCAATTAAAAAACTTAGTCTTCCAATCCAGAGGTGTCACATGTCATTATATAATTGGAGGTGACACATGTCACAACCTGTGTAAAGGGACCAAGGTCCCTGGGCAAGCTTTTGCCGCTGGGCCAAAGCCATGTGTTTGGTTCTAAAGTGCACAATCTTTTATACATTGTGTTTGATATATATATATATATATATTATATATTATATTAAATTGTTAAAAATCTAATAAATAATATATTTCACATGTATATTAAATTATAGTTAAGGTAAGACTTAAAATAAAATGAGTTTATGTGTTTTTTACAATTATTTTTAAATACACACACAAAATATATATATTAAATTGTTAAAAAATCTAATAAATAAATTATATTTCACATATATATTAAATTCTAGTCAATGTAAGACTTAAAAAAAAATGAATAGTAACAAAATTTAATTAATTGAATTAATTAAATTTAATTATTATGTCAATTTTATTAACGGCCACGTCATCACCTTTGTTAAAATTAATGGTCAGTTGTGTATTTGATCACTTTAAATAGTTTGGTGTTTGTTGATCGTTTTAAACATTGATGGTCAAAATAGTTGATGACCGTAGTTCGGTGGTAACCCGGTAGTTTACCCTATAAAGTAAGGTTCAACCTTTATAATTATGAGAGATATTATTTAAAGAGAAAAATATACTATATGAAGAAAATAACACAAACAAGCTAATCATATATAAGAAGAAATTATTTGGAAAATAGTAGCATGTTGTTGATAAGGAATGAATAAATATCTAAATACTACAAGTTTTCTCATACATGTAAATATACTGAAAAATATTAAAATAAACAATTCTCTACTCTTAGAATATCTAAGAAAGATCTCATATATGTTCAATTAGGTTATCTGTTCAAGTTATTTGATTTAAATCATTTCGAGTTTTGTTTATTTTGAATTTAAGTTATCGAATTGTTCTAAACTGGATTAAATTGAATTAATATCATTTTCATATTTAAATCATAATATATGATTCCAGTGAAATCAAATGTAAAGGAATCATTTTGCATCCCCGTTATATTGAAAAAATAGTATTAAAATTTTGGACTCCTATTTTAAATTTCTAAATCCGTCAGTGCAAACCAGACTGGTTTAAGTGGTAAGCAATTTGATGTCGCTTAAGCAAGGTCTTAGGTTCGAGTCATGTGTATGCAAAATCCCCGTTAGGAAACTCACCCACCAAAACCAAATATGAGACTCGGGTCGATCCAGATTATTAGGACGAAGATTTGGAACTAGAAGACAACAAAAAAAAAAGTACAATAAGGTATTTGGAAAAAAAACTAACCTGGGTTAGGAGCATCAACTTTAGTAACCAATCTTACTATGCTAGTCAATTGGGATGCCATAGCATTAACTTTAAAGTAACCAAAACGAACAGATATTCCCTTAACCTATCACAAGACAATGCAGATGGAGCCATTTCTTCCAACATCCTCACAGCAATAAATTCAAGAGAAAACCCCAATTTTCCAAGCTAATAGCTTCAAGCCACAAACTTTGAACAGGGATTCACCTATTTATTCATTAATTACACCCCTCAATGAAGCAATCCAACAAACACCTGGTATACACCAAACCGAATTTGCTTGTTTTGAAATTCAGAAGAACGCATCTACTTGGGAAGTAGTCTATTTCTTTACTATATAAGTATATAGGTCAAGCATTTAACTTGGTTAATTTAAATATGAGACTAATAGTGTTCTAAAGTTTATAAGCAACCCATCGTTTACTATTTAAGTATAGGTCAAGCATGCAAGCGCGTTCCTTGAAAACCAACCTTTTTCACCTCTTCCAACTATATTATATTGATGCGTGCTCAATAATCACATAAAATGGTGACACAGAATAAGCTACTTTAATGATTAAACGTTTGAGTATCAACGACTGTAAGATATTTAAATATTTATTGTCAATGATTGAGGTTTATTAAAAACACTACAACTTATAATCACCCCAGATTAATAAAAAATGGATTCAGAATGAATTTGTGATAAAAGAAATGTTAGGATATGTTTGATTCTATAAAATATTTTATTTTCTATGTTTGTTTTTTGTTTTCAGGAAATCGTTTTCATTTTCAATTTTTTAAAAATCATAAAACATGTTGGATAATATAAATAAAACTTGAATCTAAAAATAAATAGTAAAAATGTATTTGATATCTAACTTTCAAAAATATAAATGAATAAATAGTATTACAAAAATTAAACTGAATTGTAATTAATAAAAATTTTCATTACATTAATTTAACACGTGAGTTATGTAAATATAAAATAATAAAGTTGATAAGAAATTTTATAATACAAAATTTATTTTAGTTTATAATAAAATATAATGTTAATATTGGACATCAATTAATTTTAAAAATATACAAAAATATTTTTTATAAGCAAGAGTACTCAAAAGTGTCATAAAATAAAAATATGTTTAATGGTATTTGAGACCCTCAAATTTTAGGAAAAATTATTAGAATTGTCCCTAAACAATTTTTTTGTACTAAAAAAATTAATCTAACCCTTAGAAGAGCGGAATCATCGTTTATTGTAATGACGCTTAAATGGCGGTTCATAAACTTATATGACAATATACAACATTAACGTGGTAGTTTACGATATTATGGTGACGGTACATGATAAATGATGATGTAAGCCATGAAAATGATAACATTCTTCAACGAAATTTCATGAAATCATATGTATTACATACAGCTTGAAGCCATGGATTTTAATTTCTTTCTTCTTGATCAATGTAGGTTGGTATATGAGAAACTCTCGCAAATTTTCTTATTTTCAAAAGTAGAAAGCTGCATTGATTTTTCTCTTTCTCACACTCTCAATATATGTTTGTGGATGCGGCAACAAATATTCTGCCTTCATCTACATCATGATTAGAGATGGCAATGGATCGGTTTAGGGGGGGTTTTATGTCAAACCGACCCGACCCGAAATATGCATCATCCGCCCGAACCCGACTCGATCCGAAAATTTTATATCTTCCACCCGACTCGACCCGAAAAATAGGGGTGTGGAACAATTAATGTTTTTTCAATATTAGGTTAACGGTTAATTCGGTTCAAAATCCGTTAATTAACCAAATTAACTGAAATTATTAAATATTATGTATATATATATATTATAAACTTGTTTTAAGCTTAAACCCATTAAAAATTAATACCTGATTATTTTTTAATTACACTAGATTCATTAAATTATCAATACCTAATCACTTTGTACTCAAATAAAATATACATATTATATTTAAATTTATCTAATTATAAAAATTATAAAAAAATCAATTAATTCGGTTAACCAACCGCAATAACGAACTTTGTTTGGTTCGGTTAATATTTTCAAAGAAAATTTCGGTCGGTTAATGGTTAAAGAAAAAAAAAGTTCGATTAATTGGTTCATAATATATGATTATAATTGAATTAACCCCTTTACAAGCTCACCAAATACTCTTCCTATCTTCTCATCTTTCTCTTCTTCATTCTTTCTTAAAGTGAGGAATTAGAGAAATCCAAGCTTAACTGAGTGAATCCAAGGTAAGATTTCAACTCCTTATTCTTCAAGCTTCAATAGAAGCTTAATTTCATTAGTTTTTTTGTGCATAAAACCAAAAATTTTTGAGAGGTTTGTGAGAATCTATGGATTCTAGCTATGTTTGGGTTATAAGGAGTTATTTAGAATGTATCCAACCTCTATATGGATTAGATCTCCTTTTCTTACCTTGTTTAGTGAAGGAAGTGGGAGAGAGTTCCAAATCAAAGGCAAAGAAAAGTGAACATTGGTTGAGTTGAGGAAAGTTCTAGCCACCAAAAGAAGCAAGGTATCACCTTTACAACTCTTCTATACTTTAGTGAGTCATTAGAAGTTCAGATAATTTAAATGTTTGAGTTGAGCATGATAAGCATTTTCATGGTGAAAATCTTGTGTTGAGTTATAAATGTTTTTAAAGCCCCTATTATGACCTTGTTGATCAAATAAAAACTTTAAGCATGTTGGGAACCTCAATAGGGTCTTTGGAATTGAAATATAACATTTTAGTATGTGTTTTTATGACTTCTCAGGTAGAATATCAATACTACAGGGATATTATCGATATCGTTTTTCGTTTTGGGTAAATTCGTGAGTTTCTAGGAAGAGTATCGAAACTTTGGGTCATAGTTCGAAACTCCCATTAAGTTTCAAAACTGGTAGAGAAAAATGTTTAAAAGTATCGATACTTATAAAGTATCAAAACTTTTCAGAAGTATCAATACTCTTGGGGCTAGTACTTTCAGTCTGTTTGGGCAAAAATGTCAGTTTTAAGGGAATTAGCCTCGTGGTACCCCCAACACTTCTTTTTATCATAATTAAGACTACAAGTGAGAATATTAATGATATTAATTTACACTAAACAAGATCATTCGGATGACAAAAATAACCTTGGATGATGCTCGGGAAACGATCAGGACACCCGAGTTCCTTTAGAAAATGCTAGCATTATCTAAAGTATAGATTCAGTATGAACGCGAGGCACTTAAAGCTAACTAGCTGGGTAAGGCCAACACTCAAGGAGTGGGATAGAGGGGTTGACCGATACAGAGATTTCGGGCAACCAACCTCGGTAGACTAGAAAGGTGTGTGAACTCTGAGATGCAGAACCCTCAGCCGCACCATAATGTCTACCATAGAGTAAAGATGCAGTAAATGAGTATACTCACTATTGCAGTTATTAGTTAGCTTGAGCATGGCAAGAACATTTTTAGTATGACTTAGTTGTTAGTGTGGCACTAGGCTAGTTTAGCTCAGCTTTTGGAATTTTGTTTCCTTACGTAGGTAGTCGACGAGCTGTCCGAAGACTTTTTGACAGCAGTGATCTAGACCCCAATAGTGCATAGTACATCTCGAGTTCATCTTTAGAGGGCATGTATAATTGTAAATCATGATTTGTATTTTTCTATAAGTCGTAACTCATTTTAAACTATGGTATGTTTGATTTAAATATTATTTTGGGAGCTCCTAATGTAAATTATTTTAATTAATTTTAGTTGATTTATTTTAGCATGATGATTACAGATGTTCATTTTTAAAACGGAAAAATTTAAAAGAAAATTTGGTTAGCCACTTCGGTGGTTCTGTGTGGCTTTCTGATCGATCAACTGTGTGTCGTACTGGTTTAGGGTGTTACACGATCAGTGGTTGATTTAACCGTTTAAACACCCCCTACCAAAAATATGTACCATCCACCCGACTTCCGATCCGACCAGAATTTTTAGAGTAAATCCAACCTGGCCCGGCCCAATCTTACCCCTTAAAAAATCTGACCCAACCAAAACTGAACTCGATTTTTTATAAAAAAAATCAGATCCTATCGAGTCGAGTGGTAGGAACCAGTTAGATTCGAGTTAATTTGCCATCTTTAATCATGATACATTGCTTTTTTACTAAAAAACTTAGTAAATAGAATCAGTCAAGGGCAAACTATATCATTGACAATTTAACTATTTAGTGTAACACCCCAACCCGTATCCGACCCGAATACGAGTCCGAGATGTCACTTTGACTTTTTGAAACCATATTCTTGTAAAACAACAAAACATTTGAACTTATAATAAGAAAATACGATAATATTTATTGAATTATGTCCGTTATAAAATTTTAAAGCAAAAACATATTTATGAATAGTATTATACGTATGAAGTATTATATGATATGAACAGTATCGTGAACAATACCGAATGTTAAAATTTTTCCAGATTGCTTCAGGGTATCAATACCCCTGCTATAGGTACCGATACCCTGTTACGGTACTGCTACAGTGACTTTCGTAAAACGTTCATAAAACTCGTAAAAATTTAACCGTTCATTACTATACATTTACCATGTACATATATACTTTAAAAATTTTACAAAATTCAATCATATAATTTTATAAAACCGATTAGAGCATATCGAATCCAAATCTTTGTTTACATGCCAACCACTATCATTATTACAAAGTACATACTATACATTTATTTTCTGATATCTTTGGAAAGGAGAAACTGACATGTCTTGCATAACTTTTATCAATCTTCCTCTTCTCGAACATACGTGTGAAACAATCACACTAGGTCGTTGACTTAGTGAGACATAAAACATATAAAACTATACATTTCATGTAACAAAATGCATACATATACTATACCTTCATCATCATAATCTCTATTTATCATATGATTTTGTACTTATCATTTATGTATCATATACATACATACATCATATAATTCATGTAACATATTTCATCACCAAAAGCATATACTAAGTATTTCTATACATCATGGAAACATATATCATTTCACAACAAAGCACACATAGTATATCAATTGATTTATTTACTCTCTTTAAATCCCATGTATTAGCCCATGTATACTTTTGAGAACTTAAGGTATGTTAGTACATTGAGGTTGTGCACCACTATGCTGTCACTACAGCTTGTATAAACGTCCCGAATGACCTATCCAGAGGTCATAAAGAACCTCGAAAACTGTCCATAGGTCCCTAAGAACCTAGGTAAACTGTTCATATGTTCCTTAAAATAGGTATACTGTCCATATGTCCCGAAAGACATAGGTAATTCTGTCCATATGTTCTGTAGAACATAGGTAAACCCTCGACTCTTGGTATGCCAACTATACCACTAGCTCTCATATTACATAACACAGGCATTATCATTTATAACATTTCATATCACTTGTTCTTTCTCTTCTGTCACATACCACATGTATGTGCAACCATATATCTCATATCATATCACATGTATCACAAGTGCATGTATTCACGTAGACGTTTATATGGCTTATACCATTTCTTATTTGTTTATGTAAACTAGCTGTCATATCATGTAACATATATCACATAATCATATAGGCTCATGGTTTTATCACCTATCTGTTTTTTCACATATACACTTTTATATCACATAACTCATATCTTCTTATCACATAGCTTTTTTATATCATTCACCTCATATAACTTATTGTCACATAATCTCATATCACCTATATATTCACATACTTCAATATCATTTGACTTATTTCACTTTATTACATTAAAAGATAGACATATAGTCTTATGTGCCCTATCAATAGTATATGTCCATATAATCTCCTTTACCTTATCAGTAAATCTACTTATTTTATCTCACCTTTCCATTTATTTACATAAGCCACATAGCATTTAAACATATTCATATAATCATACATACATTTCATGTCATTCATTTCATTCTCTATATCCTTATCACATAGCTTATTTTTTCTCATGTTCTTATGTAAGCACATATGTCATGTCTTGTTTACTTATGTTCATATATATATCACACAACACATAGAACAACATGTCAAACATATCATAACATTTTAAGAGTTACTTCTTACCATAGTAACTCCATCACTGACTCATCGCAAGCCAATGTCTGTTCTATAACAAAGCACAAATTAAATTGCACTCACCTTAGCCTTGCTTAATTACCAAATTCACTTCTACGATTTTCTCTCTTTGAATCAATCCTAACTTTGCGGTTCTTCCTGAATTTGCTTGTGCTTGATATCTATACATATAATATTCAAATCAAAATTTCAATTACTATGATTCGATCCTTCATTTCTTAGAGTAAAAGAACAGCTCAATTCTATTTTCTCTTTGGGTAGTATCAGTACCCCCCATAGAGTATCGGTACCCCCAGCATAATCTGTTAAAAACCCAGAATTTACTGTTTAAACCCAAAATATCATCTTTTCACTCAATTCTTCTATTTTAAGCCCTATCATACATTAAACTCAACTACAATTACTTAAACCAACTTATATCCATATAAACCATCTTTATCTTCTATATCTCCTCATGATTCTTAAAATTAAGAATCTTACTAAACTTTCAACTTTATTATAAATCCTTTCTAACTTCAAAAATCTCTTAATTAAGTTGATGACAAGTCAAATTTAGTTTCAAATTTAACTTATCAACTATTTTCCAAAAATTCACTTAAAACCCTATTTTCTTGAATCTTTCATAACTTCTTCATCTTTTGATTTTAAGATAACTTAAGCTTTCCTTAAGCTTAGTTATCATCTAATGATCAAAACCTAACCTTTAAATCAACTAATTAGAAAACTTACCTTTGCAAACTTGGCTCTCTCTTTCTCTCGTGCATGAAGAAGAAGAAGAAGTGGAGAAAATATCTCCTCATCCTTATCCCCACCTACATATATATCATTTTTTATCATTTCCAAGTCAAATGATCATTTTGCCCTTTCATTCTTTTAATAATTACTAACAACTTTCATGAAATAACTCCACATAAATCATTGAACTATTCAACTATTCTACTTTTATCCCCAAATTCTAAAATTTTACAATTTAGTCACTAACCCGGTATTGAGGATGTTACATTTAGTCCTTTTACTTTTGTTATCAATCTTTCTATTTTGTCAAGATATTTAACTATCACGTTAGCATTTCCGTCAACTGTTAGCAGTTAGTGGCTTAATTGACAACAATTAAATAGTTAAGTGGTATGATTGACAAAATTGAAAGATCGGTGGCAAAATTAAAATGATTATAAAGTTAGGTGGTCAATGGTATAGATTACCCAAAAAATATATTTAAGTATTCTTAAGATATGTTTATTTTATCAATAAATTTAAAAAATATATATACAAATTTCTTAAGGTCTCGTACCTCTTCCCCTCTCTTCCCCTCTTTTTTTCTTTATAACTTGTGTCAATTTCTATAGATAAAATAAGTTATTTCTTCTTTGATTTTGTTTAGCCAGCATACTGGTTGTCAACCGTTTGTTGTATTTTCTCTTTGTTTTTATAGTTTTTTTAATAAAAATAGTTTTGTCTTTGTGACATGTTTATCTATGCCTTTGTGGAACATTTATCACTGTCTTTTGGTAGTTTTTAGATCGTTTGACCGTTGTTTTTGTTTATCTTTTTTTCAGGGTTGGATTCGACATCGCCACAACTCATCAAGATGACACTTATTTGTTATCATGTTGATCTTCTCTGCTTTGGACCCTTGGATTGATTTGGATACGTTTTTGCGCTCGTGGCTAGTTTCTCACATCGTTTGACTCAGATTTGTGATTTGTTGATCGTCTTTCAGTAGTTTCATCCCCTTTTATGGTTCGTTTGTCGATGCAATTAGATCTGTTCGTATCTTTATTTTGTTCGAGCATTGGTTAGGTTTTTTTAAACCTTTTCTTTTTATGGTCCTTGTGTTATCTAGTGGCTAGTTTTTGTGTCAATGGTTTTAGAAAAATACCCTAATTATAATTTAGTTTACGTTTACGGTTATGCTCGTAAATATTTATTATAATTTTTGGTATTTTCTTATTTTTAATACAACTAACAACTTTCTATAAAATAAAAATGTCTCGTACCACTTTCCATCATTTTAGTTAAGGTCTCGTCAATAAATTTGTGTGATATTTATAAATATAATATTAATTTTTTTTTATATTTTATCAATCTATCTTAACCCAAAGGACATTATAGCATGTAACACGCTCTGATACGTAAATTAATAAATTTAAAAGAATATTACATGTATAATAATGAGTATGTATACTTTGAGGAGACAACTCTCAATAAGTAGAAACCAGGTTAAAATATATCCATCCATTCCATGGCTAGTCCAACAAAGAGAAATGATAATACAACACCTTCCTTTGATGTGATGATTTTATGGACAAAAAGGGAAAAAATGAAAAGTGGGGGACAAAAATAAAGTTATATTCCCTACTTGAGAATTTGTATAGGGTATAGGCACTGCTATATATGATAGGACGTAAATTTAGGGTACCAGTTGACATTTTTAATGATTTTTTTTAACTTTTTCTTATAAATTTAATGTTAAAATATTAAAAATAATGTTTGCAATTTAAAGTTTTAGAAGTTCTACAGTACGACACCTTTAATATATGATTAATAAAAAATGTTATTGATTTTGTTATTTTTTTAATAAAATCGATAAAAAATTACTTAAAACATTATTATTTCTGTCTAAAACATTAATATTTTTAACAATTTCGGTAAAGTGCACAATAATAATAAAACCAGTAGAAAAAAATAACAAAACTGGTAGCGCTTTACCAGATATGTTAATAAAACCGATAAAATATCCAATAATAACAAAACCGGTAAAAATAATAATATTTCTAATAATTTTTTACCGATTTTATTAAAAAATAATAACAAAACCGATAACTCTTTTTTTAACAGTATTTTAAGTATGTCGCAGGGATCATTTCCCACTTTATTATTGTTGACAACTAATAGAACAATACGAGTTATGGGAAAGAAATAAAGAACAATCAAAAACAAGCGATTAGCATGTTTAGCAGATAAAGGAAAATTCATTTTATATTGTTTGTCTTTTCATATTAGAGAATTCGAGTTTGAATAATCACATCTGCATAATGTGCGTATGTGTTATCAGTCACTGAAAGAGATTCTAAACAACCATTATCTTGGGATCATCTTATATTATTAAAAATGTTATGTTTTATCGAAATATTGATTAAATACAAACAAATTTTTAATATGAAAATTTTATTATTCTTAATACGTCCATCATTTTCTTACAATCCATTGAGCTTTTAAATTTTTGTTTTCACTCATTTTACCCTAATTAGATAAGAATTGATTAATTTTATTACAAAACTTTTAAATTTTGCTTAGAGTTTATCTTGATTCGATATGTAGCATTCACCATATGATCAATATAAAATCAAAATATATTACTTTTCTCGTATTTCTTAACTTTTTCATTATTTAAAATTTGAAAGAAAATATTCCAACTCCAGTGAATTAAAGGGAGTCCATAACTCTAGGTTTGACAAAAAAAAAGGTTTCAAGTTTTTTTTTTTACATAAATGTACCCAAAGTTTGAACAATTAAGGTCGAGTGATAAAAATATTTAGTGACGAAATTAAAAATTATTAGAATTGTGTAACTAAAACAGAAACACGACTGAAATTCAATGAAAATAATAATTTTGCTAAATAAAAACAGATGTTTAAAACTCAATTAAATTAAATCTGATATTAGTCTCAAGAAATGATAAGAGCCTAAATATTAATTTATTTTTAATTGGCAGCTTTTATTTTATTTTATTTTATCTTCAAGCCAAAAACTAACAACGCCCAGGGAAATAAAGAACAAACAACTGAATACTATTTGAACACTATACAATTTTTTTATATAAAAAAGCACTACATTTTATTATTACTATTTTTATAAAAATAGTATTAATTAACGTGATTCAACTGGAAAATGGATTATGGGGTTTTCAAAAGCTGTTAAATTCTCATCATTTTATTAATTACTATTTTTTTCTTTGGAAAAAAAAACTCACCACAAAAAGAACACATCTCAATTGTAGTATTTTTTTATGATGTGTAACGTTATGGTATTTTTTTATTTTTTTTTAAATATTTTATATTATTTTTTTTTTTAAAAAAGCCTCACAATCGCGTTTCTTCCCCCTTCCCCCCTCTCCTGCCAAGGCCAACTGTCACGGTCGACCAAACGATAAATGACCGGCCACCACATCTGATCAAACGGTCGATTACCACGATCGATCTAAGGGATTTTTATGGTTTTCTAAAACAAAACTTTTTAATTACACCGTTTTTGGGTCTTCGATCGGTTGCGAAAGTTTGGGGTTTTTGGTCGTGGGTGGTTGGCCGGCCATACATCGTTGGGAGTTCGACCGATTGACGGAGTGGTGGAGATCGACAGTTACAAAGGGATTAAAATGAAGTTTTTAAAAGTTTTGGGTTTTTTTAAGAATTAAAAGAATAATTTAGGCTTTTTAAATTATATTTTTTATGTTTTATTTTAAATAAATTTTTCCAAAATTACCAAAACATGACATGTGTCACTTAATAGTGATTTTTAACTGCGGTTGACATAACCTAAAAGTGTAACGGAGAAAACATAAGGTATCTATTTTTAGTGAAAATTTCTTTAGATACTAAAACATTTTTCGATGCAAAGTTCAAACCCTTATTTTTGTATTAAGCCTTTAAATTATTACGGTTCATAAATTTAAAGTTATACTTGTATAAATTAGATTAAATTGATAGTTAACTAATTTATAATTAACTATAAAAATTTAAATTAGACGAAGAGTCATACATAGTTGTTCAGTAAAAGAGAAAGGAAAAAAGAAGAATTAAAGAAAATGATGAAAGTCGAGAGAGAGAGAGAGAGAGAGAGAAGAGAGAGAGAGAGAGAGAGAGAGAGAGAGAGATCCACCTTTCTCTACCCTTACATGTTAATTTATATACATTTTTTAGTGTTAATGTCAGACATAGGGTGACGATAGTTATTGTTAGAACCGTCTTTCGGTTGGACTTGAAATTGGGCTTCGATTTAGATTAAACAAATTGGAGTCGCCACCGATCACTTTAAAAAATAATTAGGTGGGTCGGACACCATCTTACATGATCTGCGTTGTACCAGAAATGTGTCGGGTTCGGGAGTCGATTACGGCCAAGGAAGGATTAGCACCCCTAAACCGCCATTTCGATACCAATTAATTTATCGGTTGTCTTTAATTGCGAAAAATTGAAATTGAAATTTAAATTATTCAATCCGAATTGATTACCTTTGATAGAATGAGACTCTTCTAAAAAAATAGTCAAAAATATTAGTAAAAATAACATGAATAAAATAATAAAATCAAGGAAAATGAAAGTGAAATAAATAAAAGAATAAATCAAAATAAAATTAAATAAAAATAAAATATATGAAATAAATCAAAAATATATATAAGATAAAATAAAATAAAAGGAAACAAAATAAGAAGTAAATAATCAATAATAATAATAAATATATATATATGTATATGTATATAAAAATAATATATATATATATATATATATATATATATATATATATATATGAAATTAAAATAAAATAAAATAAAATAAAATATCAGAAATAAATAAATTATAAAAATACGAAAAGGGACCATTTTTAAAATAAAGTAAAATTGGAGAACAAAATTAAAATAGAAATCGGAGCTAAATTCGAATTATGGGCCAAAATGAATCCTTACAAAGTTCAAGGGACCAAAAGGGAAATCTGAAAACACGAGTATGGAGCCCAAAATGACGTAGTTTCATTCCAATTGTAAATACCCCAACACCCCTAAATCATTCATTCTTCCTCATTTTTACATTTCCCTCTCTCTCTCTTCAGTTTTGAGAGAAACAATTCCCTTGTCGCTCTCTCTCTCCAACCCTCACCGGATGGGATGACCGTCCCCCGTCCCTGCCGTTTACCGCCTCTCCAGCCACCGAAGGCCGAAAAAATCAAAACTCACCCAAACACTCGTCTCAACGTCCTAAACCCAATTCCGAAGCTGAAACTCCACAAAACAGCCCCAAATGGCATAGATCTAAAGAAAACCGTCCGATTTTCTCACCTTTCAGATGACCCTGTCTTTGGGTTCCAGCGTTCCGATGTGATCCTTTTGTTTTCGTCGAAATGCTCCCGTCGAAAGCTCTCGACTTTGCTCTGTTTTTTTTATTTTTCTTGGATTTTTGTGGGACTTCGGCCTTTTGTTATTTTGGTTTGGTTTTGCTTCGTGGTTTTGCTGATAATGTTGGCTTGTTTGTCGATGTTTGTGATGATGATGGTTTGTTGTGGTTTACTGTTGGCTCAGTTTATTTTGTGTACTCTCGTGGTTCTCTCGATGTAGATGGTTTCTGTGGTTGTATCTCTGTTGGTTTACCGGTTTCGCTTGGTTTACTGTTTTGTGGCCTCCCCCCATGTGTTGTGTCTTGGTGGGGGTAATTATACCCCCCACCGTCGGTGGTCGTTCCGATAATCATGATAACAGACCCGTTGTTGGCCGAGGATTTCAAGATGGGTCAGTCCTGATTTCCCCAGCCGAAAATCTCGATGTTGACCGGTGCGTGCGCTGCTGTTGGTGATGTTCAAGCTTCTGGAACATTTGATCCCGATTTGATCTCGACCGTTGAATTGGGTCAGATCCAACGGTCCAGATCTGGCTGCGGCGTGACATAAAATTTTAGGGTTTTATTTCTTTAGCTTCATTTGATCTTGGCCGTCCATTCATACCTTGATCCAAGGGTCTTCATTAATGTGGTGCCAGATCTTAAATATGGAAACCCTAGATTTTTGCTGGGCTGGTTGAGGCCCATTCTATAGACTGCTTGGACCGTATTTTTGGACCTGGACAAACACTTAATAAAAAATAAATAAATAAGAAATAAATAATAAATAATAATAAAAATAATAAAAAATAAAAATATTTTAAAAACATATAATATATAAATTTAAAAAATGTTTGAAAAAATATATATAATATATGGTTTTGAAAACATGTTTGAAAACATTTATACATTATATATATTTTTAAAATGTTTTTTAAAAATTATATAATATATAAATGTTTTCAAAAATGTTTTCAAAACTATGTATTATATAAGTTTTCAAAAACGTTTTAAAAACTATATATTATATTTATTTTCAAAACATTTTAAAAATATATATAATATATAAATGTTTTCAAACATGTTTTCAAAACCATATATTATATATATTTTTTCAAAAACCATTTGCAAACTATATATATAGATATATAAAATAAAAAATAAATGGATGAAAATGTCTACATGTCTACAGTTGAAAAATTGGCTCTGAAAGAATAATTCCCTGTCGAATTGAGTTGCGAATTATTCCTCCGTCGTGAAGTCGAGTCCATCTTGAAATGTTATGAGTTTGATCGTAGTTCGGAATTTGAATCGGAATGTGGCTTCTCGTTGTAGTCCTCCTCGGTCTCGGTTTAAAGACCTTGGTTTGAAAATTTGACTGGAAAATATTTATTTAACTCCCCTATGTGGTTGATAGGCCCTCGAGCTGAGTAAAATCGAACTCGAAAGGTCTTTGATAGCTTTTCTCGACTTAAGCTATGCTGCCAGAAAAACGTTTTATTGTCACTAAGGCACGGTTAACCCAAATCTTCTTCTCGGCTTGAAAACCTCGATTGTGACCGGACAGTAGTGTGATTGAGGTGACATCGAGCTGAATGGAATCAAACTCGACCAATTTGTTGACAGATAGCCCTCCTTGCCTTGAGATATGATGTAAATTTGGTTTGTCTCTGAGTTAAGCGTAGTCGAACTTGAAGGTCTTTGGTTGGCAGATAACCCTTCTCGACTTAAGTTATGCTGCAAATGATATGCCTTGGAGCTTAGCGTAGTCGAACTCGAAGGTCTTTGGCAGATATCCCTTCTTGACTTAAGCTATACTGTAAATGATATGTCTTGGAGCTGAGCGTAATCGAACTCGAAGGTCTTTGGTTGGCAGATAACCCTTCTCGACTTAAGTTATGTTGCAAATGATATGCCTTAGAGCTGAGCGTCGTCGAACTCGAAGGTCTTTTGGTCATAGATAACCCTTCTAGCCTTGAGTTATGCTGTAAATGATGTGCCCTCGTAGCTGAGTGTGATCGAACTCGAGGGTCTTTGGCAGATAGCCCTTCTCGACTTAAGATATACTGCAAATGATATGCCTTGGAGCTGAGCGTAGTCGAACTCGAAGGTCTTTGCTTGGCAGATAACCATTCTCGACTTAAGTTATACTGCAAATGATATGCCTTGGAGCTGAGCGTAGTCAAACTAGAAGGTATTTTGGTGACAGATAACCCTTCTAGCCTTGAGTTATGCTGTAAATGATGTGCCCTCGAAGCTGAGTGTAATCGAACTCGAGGTTCTTTAGCAGATAGCCCTTCTCGACTTAAGATATGCTGCAAATGATGTGCCTTGGAGTTGAGTGTAGTCGAACTCGAAGGTCTTTAGTTGGCAGATAACTCTTCTCGACTTAAGTTATGCTACAAATGATGTGCCCTCGAAGCTAAGTGTAATCAAACTCGCAGGTCTTTGGCAGATAGCCCTTCTTGACTTAAGCTATGCTGCAAATGATGTGCGTTGGAGCTGAGCGTAGTCGAACTCAAAGGTATTTGGTTGGCAGATAACCCTTCTCGACTTAAGTTATGCTGCAAATGATGTGCCTTGGAGCTGAGTGTAGTTGAACTCGAAGATCTTGGTGGTAGATAACCCTTCTGGCCTTGAGCTAAGCTGCAAATAATTTGTTTAAAAAATGGCTTTCCTTCAGGGTCGAAGCCGGTCATGATGCTTCAGGTGGTTCCTTTGAGCGAGTTTGAACCAAGTAAGACAATCTTTGGATGACTCCCCTTTTACGAAAAAGTCCACTGATAAATTCTTACAGTCGGATATCTTCCGTTGTGGAATTAAAATCTGACTTGAATACATTAACTGGAAACATGCTGCTCATTGTCAAGTTGAGCTGAACTGGATTTGATCTGAATTGGTTCTCGAACCTATCTGAAATTGGTTATGAGATCTGTAGATATGTCAAGTCGGTTGAGGTGTAGCTACTTGCTGTTGAGTTAAGCAACCACCATCAATCTTTAAATGTGTTTTTGAATCGAGTATCTTTCGTCTTGAAGTTGAAATTTGACTCTAAAAGCTGTAAAAAAATCATGTATGCAAAAAAATGATAAATGTGATGCTCTTAAGTATACCTAAGATGCATGCAACATGAATGAGTTATGTTTTATCTCTTGGATTGGAGTCCCGTGTTTTGCCTGCCAATCTGGTTCATGGAATCGATCATGCCCCATTATCTTTTCGAGCTTTTGGGTTTACATACCTTTCATATATGAGATTGTTCTGTTTGAAAAATGTTTTCCCCTTTTTCTTATTTTAGGAGGGAAAAGGATAAAATTTCTGTAAAATATTGTTCGCAATTGAATCATATTATAAACATGAGTTCAAAGAATATCAAAGGAATCAATAGCTCTTTTAATGCTTTCAGAGTTACAGCTCTTTGATAAATGTTCAAATAGATGAATTGGCTTTAGGTTGGCCTCCTTTCTAAGGTTCCGGAAGAAAAGCGTCATTTTTCTTGGTCATTGAACATGTTTTTTCTTTGGCTTTTCATTTTAATTAGATGCGGACAAAATGACGCAACTAACATTATCAATTACTAGACCTTATATTTCAGTTCTCTAAAATCTTCCATTTGTTCAAGCTTCGTAGGCTCCTCTAACAAAGGCAGTGCAGAAATATCGGTCTAAAAATGAAAATCTTGAGTTCTCGTGTGAATTTGACTGTAACAGGTGTTCCTTAACTCCCTTAGTCCACTTTACCGAAACTCCCTATTTAAATTTGCCATTGTCTGGCTAGCTGAATCCATAAAGCCGGGGCATTTTACTAATTGCTCTAGAGGGACAGATCAATATGAAAATACCTTTATCAAGTTAGCTGAATCTTATCCATAAAGTCGGGGTGTTTAACCAATTACCTTAGATCGACAACTCAAGCTTTATTATAGTATAATCACTTTTATCAGGCTAGCTGAATATTATCCATAAAGTCGGGGCGTTTAACCAATTGCTTTAGAGGGACAACTCAAGCTTTATTGTATATAAATAATATTATAATATGGGTATACAGGTCCAATTTCTTAAGTTTGTTAAGAAGAACCTATTATAGTCTAGGTGTTTTTGAAGGTCAAAAAATCTCATCGTTAGAGTTCAATTCCCAAGCGACTGACCTAAACTAGATTCACCTACTTGACCATTCCATCTGAGAAGATCATGATCATCATTGAACGTCTTAAATAAAAAAGTATAGTAATGTCATATGCAAAAGGATGCCCCATGTTGTCCGCACCTTATGAAAGGAAAAGGCTATATTGGCTAATTGCAAGAGCAGGGTACGACGTTTGAGTGTATATTATGGGTAAGGCCAAAGTCCTTGTTTTAAATCATGTTACTCCATCAAAGATCTGTAACTTTAAACCATTTACAGAGTTTATTAATTCAAATTATATTCAAAGAATTGCACGTTTGCAAATGTGATTCATTGCTTAACATCTTTAAAGTAACATAAATTTATTCGAATGTTCTTACACAAACTTGAGAGAGAGAAAAAAATTCAAACAAAATGTCTCAAATGATGAAATGGTCTTCCTCACTTGGATGCCCGCAAGTTATTGAAGTCGATCCAGTTCTGGTTACGCATCTTCTGTACGACTCTCTTGAATGCGTAACAGTTCTCAATTGTGTGCCCTGGGACACCGACGTGATATTCACAATGTGCATTCTCGTCATACCACTTGGGGTATGGGGGCTTCATGGGTTCCACCGGGTATGGTGACACTACGTGGATGTCAAGAAGTTGTTGATAGAGTTTCTTGTATGTCATCGGAATAGGGTCGAAATGTTCCCTTTCCTTCATGGGTTCTTTGGAATCTTGTTTAGAAGTACCTGACGGTACAACTGCATTTGATTTTGGGCCGGAGATTGTAACACCTTTAATGACGTGTTTGATGTTGTTAATTTCTTCATCCCTCTCCCTCGTAAGAGGTTTCTTACTGGTTTCCCCATCTTTAATCTTGCCATGCTTTGTGGCCGACTCGACCATTTCTCCACCCATAACCAAGTCTGAAAAAACTTTCTGATATGATCGCAACCAGGTGTCTAAAGTATGGAGTCTTCAGGGTCTGTATGAAAAGTTTTCGGGTTTCCTTTTCATCTAAAAGTGGATGCACTTGTACAACCAAATCTCTCCATTTTTGTGCGTATTGCCTGAAACTCTCGTTATGCTTCTTTTCCATGCTTTGTAGCATAACTCGATCTGGCCTTATGTCATTGATATGCTTGTATTGTTCCAGAAATGACTTGGCCAGGTCCTTCCATGTCTTGATATTTGATTGGCTTAGTTGGTTATACCACCGGATGACTGAGCCCGACAGACTTTCTTGGAAACAGTGAATCAGGAGTTGATCGTTTCCTCCATATCCTGTCATCTTTCGACAGAATATGGTGATGTAAGCGGATGGACAAATGTTCCCGTCAAACTTCTCAAATTCAGGGGACTTGAATTTCGGAGGAAGAACTAAGTCTGGGACTAGACTGAGTTCCGCAGCATCGACTCTATGGTAGTCATGGTCTCCTTTAACTACCTTTATTTGCTCCTCCAACTGCTTGATTTTTTCCTATATCTTCTTCGATTTGTCCTCTTCGTCCAAATCTGGTACATGGTAATAACCCGAATTATTCATATGGTTAAATATAACAGTTTATATCTCTGCAGTAGATGGGGGTTTTGCTTTTTTAGTGGATATGTCCCCTTGAAGTTCAGGTAAGATTCCAGGTGCGATAACCACTTGCGGGGTAGGTGATATAGTTACCCCTTCCGGTGAACCTGCCCCAGGTGCACTTGCTTGATCTAGACCAGACAACTTGGCCAAAATTTGATCGAACAAGGACTCTTGATTTTTCATGATTGTATTCAGAGTACTCAAACTACTCTGGCTTATCTTATCTTCAAGTTTTTTCTATAATTTGGCCATGTTTTCCTCGATTTTCTCGATTTTTGCTTCTATTTTCTTCTTTTTCAGGCGGGTGTTATGCGGATGGGGTGTGTCCAATGTTTGAGGTGGTGTATCCAGTATGTGTTCCTTCTGTTATGAAAATCTCTTGTTAGTGAATGCAATGAAAAAAAGGAAATTATGCGAAATATGTAAGAATGCATGATGCATGAAATGTTCGAGGCATTGATCCGAAAAATGTGACTGTTATTAAAAATAATCCTTATTGGAGACAAAAGTGTTTTATCTTTTAAGAGAAAAGAATATCCTGACAACTTCTTATATGTTGACTAGTCTTTTGCCTTCATCTGTCACCGGTTGAATAACCTGTTGAACTGCTCTGGTTTCTCTGGATGAACTATACAAATGACGAGTTGTTTGCCCCAAAAAAAATCTCAAGGGACTACACCTCCGGCTTCCACTCTTTGCTGAGTCTGTTCCCTAACGGAAACACCATTGGAGCCCTCCATCGATAGAAACCATCCGAATTTTGCTTCTTGAATTCGTTAGCAATGGCATTCAGCTCAGCTAGGGTTTCGCCATCTCGTTCTCGTAGTTTTCGAAAGGAGCGTACGAGTCTGTAACTTTTTCCTCGTTTTGTCCTATAACCTTTGTTAGTCGGTTCTTCAAAGATAGACTTTCATTGTGCTTGATGTAGACCCGATTCATCCTGAGTCCTTTATAATGCAGTAGAGTTATATACTCTTCAATTATGTGCACCATGTCTTCTGGATTGAATGGACACATAGTCGCCTTATAGACTGTCCTTCTGTATTTTCATCTCTTGTATTACAACCCCTTTATCCAATAATGCAGATTATTCATGTTTAACAAACACATTTTTGGTAGATCAACACCTCTTTTAAATTATGCAAGTTATGAAAATAAAATGAAAGAGAAAAAAAATAAAAAGAGTTAGTGAGGTAAAAATAGTAAAAAATAATCATGAAAAATAGAAGTCCTACCTCACATGATATCTACCCGAACATGCTTAGTATTCATACCCGGATATGATTTCTATCCCGCATGCTAATTTCAAACAAATCATAATGCATATTTGTCTAGTTTGTATGCTTTGAACATAAAATAAAGCGGGAAACAAAACAATCTAGGATTTGGAATGAGGTTTTGGGGTGGACTCTAATTCCCTGTACTTTCTCAGTTTAGGTTCTAAAAGGTACCCGAGTTCTCCTTGCTGATGCCCCCTTGGACTTACCAGACCCTTAGTCCTAAGCCCATTACAAGCTTATGTGGACTAAGTTAAACTCGAGAAGAAACATTCCCTTATGCCCGCACGGTGAATAAATTCACACGAAGACATAAGGTATATGAATCTCGAAGGCTACTTACTAGGCCCGCATGGTGAATAAATTCATACGAAGACGTCGCTTTCACCCCCACTTAAATAGGGTTCAGAGCTCGGGTATATGAAATTTTTTCCAAAAATCTAAAATCATTGAAAAAACATTAGTACAACTATTTGTTTGAAAGAAAAAAAATAATCAAAGATAAATAATTGGAATCGAATAAATAAATAAAAATTTAAATTTAATTTTCGCTAAAAAAAAGACAACCGAAAATTAATTTCGACCTGACTCACCTACCTGTCCCCAGCAGAGTCGCCAAGTTGTCGAAACCGTCTTTCGGTTGGATCCAGAATTGGGCTTCGACTTGGATTAAACAAATTGGAGTCGCCACCGACCACTTTAAAACAAATTTAGGTGGGTCAGACATCATCTTACCTGATCTGCATTGTACCAGAAATGTGTCGAGTTCGGGAGTCGGTTACGGCCAAGGAAGGATTAGCACCCCTGAACCGCCCTTTTGGTACCAATTAATTTATCGGTTGTCTTTAATTGTGAAAAAATAAAATTGAAATTGAAATTGAAATTATTTGATCCGAATTGATTACCTTTGATCGATTGGGACTCTTCTAAAAAAATAGTCAAAAATGTTAGTAAAAATAACATGAATAAAATAATAAAATCAAGGAAAAATGAAAGTAAAATAAATCAAAAAATAAATCAAAAGAAAATTAAATAAAAATAAAAAATATTAAATAAACCAAAAATATATATAAGATAAAATAAAATAAAAGGAAACAAAATAAGAAGTAAATAATCAATAATAATAATAAATATGTATATGTATATAAAAATATATATATATATATATATATATATATATATATATATGAAATTAAAATAAAATATCAGAAATAAATAAATTATAAAAATACGAAAAGTGACCATTTTAAAATAAAGTAAAATTGGAGAACAAAATTAAAATAGAAATCAGAGCCAAATTAGAATTATGGGCCAAAATGAATCCTTACAAAGTTCAAGGGACCAAAAGGGAAATCTGAAAACACGGGTATGGAGCCCAAAACGACATAGTTTCGTTCCAATTGTAAATACCCCAACAACACCCCTAAATCATTCATTTTTCCTCATTTTTACATTTCCCTCTTTCTCTCTTCAGTTTTGAGAGAAAACAATTCCCTCCCCGCTCTCTCTCTCCAACCCTCACCGGATGGGATCATCGTCCCCTATCCCCGCCGTTTACCGCCTCTCCGACCACCGCCTTCGATGGCTGGAAAAATCAAAAACACACCCAAACACTCGTCTCAACGTCCTAAACCCAGTTCCGAAGCCAAAACTCCACAAAACATCCCCAAATGGCATAGATCTAAAGAAAACCGTCCGGTTTTCTCACCTTTCCGATGACTCTATCTTCGAGTTCCAGCATTCCGATAGTGATCCTTTTGTTTTCCTTGAAACGCTCCCGTCGAAAGCTCTCGACTTTGCTCTATTTTTTTATTTTGCTTGGATTTTTGTGGGGCTTTGGCCTTTTGTTATTTGGTTTGGTTTTGCTTCGTGGTTTTGCTGATGATGTTGGCTTGTTTGTCGATGTTTGTGATGATGATGGTCTGTTGTGGTTTACTGTTGGCTCGATTTCTTTTGTGTACTCTCGTGGTTCTCTCGATGTAGATGGTTTCTGTGGTTGTATCTATGTTGGTTCATCGGTTTCGCTTGGTTTACTATTTTGTGGCCTCCCCCTATGTTGTGGCTTGGTGGGGATATTTATACCCCCACCATCGGTGGTCGTTCCGATAATCACGATAACAGACCCGTCGTTGGCCGAGGATTTCGGGATGGGTCAGTCTCGATTTCCCTGGCCGAAAATCTCGGTGTGTTGACCGGTGCGTGCCCTGCTGTTGGTAACGTTCGGGCTTCTAGAACATTTGATCCCGATTTGATCTCGATCGTTGGATTGGGTCAGATCTAACGGTCTAGATCTGGCTGCGGCGTGACATAAAATTTTAGGGTTTTATTTCTCTAGCTGCATTTAATCTTGGTCATCCATTCATACCCTGATCCAAGGTTCTTTATTAATACGACGCCAGATCTTAAATATGAAAACCCTATATTCCTGTTGGGCTGGTTCAGGCCCGTTCTATGGACTGCTTGGATCGTATTTTTGGACCTGGACAAACATCGAATAAAAATAAATAAATAAGAAATAAAAAAATAAAAAAAAATATTTTAAAAACATATAATATATAAATTAAAAAAATGTTTTAAAAAATATATATTATATATTTTCAAAAATGTTTTAAAATCTTTATATTATAAATGTTTTTAAAATGTTTTTTAAAAATTATATAATATATAAATATTTTCAAAACTATGTATTATATAAATTTTCAAAAACGTTTTAAAAACTATATATTATATTTATTTTCAAAATATTTTAAAAATTATATAATATATAAATGTTTTCAAACATGTTTTCAAAACCATATATTATATATATTTTTTCAAAAACCATTTGCAAACTATATAATATATAGATATATATGAAATAAAAAATAAATGGACGAAAATGAGTGTCTACAGTTATTTATTTGTTGATATGAATAGTAGGTTTAACTGTGAGATAATAGACTTAGTGCCATGTACAATATAATTCTCATCATTACAAGTTTATCTTACCACAAGTTCGTTCAATTTCTTTTTAATGCTTGTCCTCAAAATAGAGCTATGTGAAATAATAATATTATCCTGCAAATTAAATTCTCTTCTACTTCTCAAATTAATTATTCCCACAAAATTAAACTTTTTTTCTACATTTTAGAACTGTAATGTCCATAATTATAACATTTTCACACAAAATCTTACAAAAACATAAAATTTGACTGTATTTTTCTCACCTCATTACAAATTTTCATGGCTCCACTACTCTTTTGCCTTTCATAAGCCATCAGCCATTCATATGCTGCTAGAAGACCGAGATGAACTGCTACGGCTGCTTGGGCTCGAATGATCCTTCCTCAGCATTGCCTCCAGATTCTGAAAGCACTTTGGTGGTCTAATCTGCACATATTGCAAGCAACCATAGAGAAAGTATTTCAGGCCAAATTAACAAGATCATCAACCATCTCTTCTACCCAACATATAATAAAATGACTAACAATGGTACTCTACAAACAAAACCAAAGAAGATGATCATGTTTAATAACGACATAGAGTGGACTAATCACCTAGATTTGCTAGCCATCTAAGAGAAGTAAATTTGGCATTTTTTTCAAGACATTGGAACGCGAGATATACTCTTATTTTCATCATAACTTCCGACTTTTCATTTGGTGTCCTAATTTATACAGCAGGTGATAAAAAGCTTCCTATAGGAGAAGCTTTGATAGCAATATGAGTGCGAGAGAACGGTAGAGTGGGGCTTTGAAGAAAGAGAGAAGATACCTTCCAACGCTTTTTATGACTGAAACTGTTGTGAATAGATTCCAGCCTGGTTATAATCCGTCCGAATGTTGGTCGCTTGGTGGGATTCTCATTCCAACAATCCTCAATTAACCTGTAATTAGAAGCATACCATTAGTATATCTTCTACACATCTATGTCCAGCCCCTATATGCATATATCGTCCTGACAGAGAGAATGCAATGACTAATATGCCAAGTGCTAATTCACAGACTCAAAATTTCTTCAAAAGATTACCAGATGCCTTCACATCAGCACTTTAGGCTTCGCTTGAACTAACTAACTAACATCTCTCCCACATTTTCTCTCCTCTATTTCTCGCAAAAAAAAAAAAATCTTTCCACTTTCTCCTATCCTTCTATTTTTCCACTCAACAAAGCAAAGCCTTGAGCATTTTTTTTCCAAGTTTTGCAACCATGTGGGTATAGGAGTGGTGCTGTATATACTGAACTAAGATCTAGGAGTAAAGTTTGGTGACAATTAAAAGACAAAAGCCAAATTACCAATTACTAGTACTCACTCTTTGAGCCCATGGGCATAATTCTTAGCTGGAGCTTTGAAAGGTGGACGCTCCCTTGCTGCATATGCCTTAGGAACATCACTGTCTTGCTTTGCAGAAAAAGGAGGGCAACCTTCAATCATCTACAATATAGCAAAATAAAGTTAGTTACTAAGCCTGTTAGGCTGTTACAATCATTAGACTTCGTCAACAAACAAAAAGAAAAGGAAAAAAAAAACAGGACTCCGAGCGCCAAAGGATTAACCAAGGAAGAAAAGCTATAACCCCACTCCGTGCCTTCCCTTGTCTTATGGGAGAAGTGGAAAGAGATACGAACTTGTAATGCACAGCTAATTATCTTATTATTATTTGTTTATCAGTTTATTAGTATTTTATCAGTTTATTAGTATTTTACTAGGAGTCGGTTTGTTATTGGAAGTTTATTAGTATTAAGATCCTATTGATTAAATGATTAGTATTTTAGAAGCCTTCCTTAGGTGGGATTGCTTGCTTATTAGGTCTTTTATTTCACATGTAACCTCTATTTAAAGAGGCTTATTATCATTAATAATGTAAAAAAATCAGAATTTTAAGAAAGGAAAAACCCTAAGAGTCTAAGGCCTGGAATTCCCTTCGACGAGTTCCATTTGATAATCATAGGTCATAATTGTGGAAAAAGTAAGAATCAGGGAAAGAACCTTGTGAAACATTGCCCAGTGACTCGATCGTTAGTCCAGACTGTAACATTAATTATCATAAACTCTGTTTTATTTTTCTTTAACACAATGTAAAACAAACATCTTTTTTAGATATTCTTCTCAATAATCAGGCTAGGCATTTCATTCAGAACTTATTATTTACTGATCATGTGAACTGGGATATGAAAGAAATTTACCTCCTGTAAGATCAGGGCAAATGAGAAAACATCTACTTTCGTATCATAGTCATGACTACTAACAACCTCTGGAGCAACATATCTGCCTGTATCGACAACAAACATGTTTCAGCCTACAGGAAAGAGTTGTCAAATACATGATGAAGTTCCACTTATCTAGATAATTTTAAAAAATGACATCTTGAATATGTAAAACAGAAATAATGAGGATAACTAGAACCAAATAGAAAGCACTCACAAGATGCCTCCAGACAAGTTAGAGGTTTTTCTTCTTTAACAGTGAGCAGCTTGCTAACTCCAAAATCAGCAACTTTCAGATGTCCCGAATCATCCCGCAGAATGTTTCTGTTATTCCAATTGTAAGCAAATAAAAAGTTCTGACCATTTCAGAAAATTCAAGGCAGAAAAAATGCCTTTTATAGCCTAGAGCTAATTTTGTTCCACATAAATTATTGTAACTTGCAAGTAAAGAAAGGCCATCAAAACAAGAAAACTTACGAAGGTTCAAGATCACGGTGAATTATTGGGGCTGGTTTGTTCTCATGTAAATAGTTCATTCCCCTGCAAAAGATCGTAGAAGATATATTACATTCAGAAAATATGCACTAATCAGTTTTATTTCTTTAACTAACTCTAAATTTAAGCTTAGTAGTGATCATCTCAACTACAATCATCTAAGACCAGCAAGCACAGTCTAATGTCTAACCACCATTTTTTTACTAATGTATCATCATTTTGAAGCTTTTACATTATTCTCCTATTTATATTCTTCACAAAGATCATATATCATGCAGCAGAAGTATACTCATGTGCAGTTAGCAGCAACTCTCAAATGAAAGTTGACATCTAACCGTCCATTTATGAAGAAAATAATGATATAGTCTGGTGCAATAATACAATAAGAAACTTTGCGATATCCAGCGCATATCTCAGAGCTGTCATTGGTTTCAATGATTCTTTTTCCTTCAAATATGCACGTAAGTCTCCCTGCAAAACAGACAGCAATTAATCTAATTCCTAACTATCAATTTAGATTTAAAGGAAATAAACTAAAAGATAGCTTTTAGGTGAACATTTTTTTAAAATCCTATTATTCATCCATAGATGAAATTAACAGTACCAGGGAAATATCTGGCATTACGGTTCCCTATCAATGCCTTAACCAACATTTCATACACAATAAAAACAATTCACGGCATCCCAATTACAGAAATTGTTGATATCAACATCAGCAAGCCAAAGAGTTGAAAGGAAAAAATGTATTTATATAACATAATCCATAGATGCTATGTAGCAAATAAGATGCCGATTAAAACCTTGGGTAAATATTCCGTCACAATCATCATAGGACTACTTTGAGTTACTGCACCAAGAAATTGAACTACATTTGGATGTCGAATTTTCTAAAATAATGTAAGCTCATCACGAAATGCCCTCCTGGGAAAAACCAACAATTCAGATATCATAATGTATTGGAAGAAAAGGGTGACACCTAGCTCAATGATTCTTATCCCTAGAGCAGGCATCATGCTCTAGGATTTGAGTTTGAACTTTGACGACCCAATAAAGTTCAGGGCCTAAATACCCACTATAACAAAAGAGAAAAAGTACATAAAGTAAACTATAGCAACTGCACTCTTCAGCTCCTCGTCTCACTCATGCCCCTTCCCACAAGAAAGAGTATATATAGAAAGACTGGAAGAACGTTTGAGTTATTGAACTTACACTTTATCCTCATCAGTAAAAACTTCATCCCCAACTCTCTTTACGGCAACTTGCGTTCCACGTCATAATGCTATACAGAATGTTCCCTGCAATTTAGTCATGGAAATGTCTAAGATCAGCAGCAGCTAAAGAAAAATTGGAGATGCAAAAACAGAGGCTCATCAGGTTATGTGTTGAATATGCAAGTATATATTTAACTTTAATTTCCAAAAGAGCCGATATTTTTAGTAGGCCTTTGCTCATAGACGTGCATAACTTCCTTTTATGCTAATTGAGGTGCATAACTTGAAGTTCAAACCTGCATCGCATAGATGATGGAACTCTTTCTGCGTGCAACAAAAAATGCACATACCGTTTACTGGTGATTTGCTGTCTCTCCATTGTCAGCTCTAAGGCTCATCTTACCACCATAACTAGAAGAACCAAAAGAACTTACATTGAGACAACCGGGCCACTATTTTAAAAAAAGTTCAAGCATTCTTCACAAACGTTGAGAAGCATGATTTTCTTTAAAATTGAACTAAAACCACATATAAATCTATCCAAAATAAGCAAAGATAAAACATATTGATAATCCGAGTTTATAAAATATGGAGAGCTCCCAAAGTATAAACAATACAATATGTAGCACAAATCAAAGTTACGACTGAATACACATAAGGGTCTCTAATAGTACATGCCCTCTAAGATTGACTCAATATGTACTCTGAAGGTCTCTGAAAATCTGACCTGCTGCAATGGAATGTCTGATGACAATAATTACCCACGAACTGCCTTCTAAGAACCTGTGCATGGAAATACATTCCGAACACTGCCTCACTAATAATTGTATTATACCACATGCATTCATTAAATGAACTGTCTAGTGGCACATGTCTGAAACATGCAACTACTGAACTACTAAGCTACGGTTGGCATCATGGTGCGGATGAGGGTTCTGCGTCTCGGAGCTCATGCACCCCTCTAGTCTGCCGGTATACCCTTAGCACTGACTCAGATATTCACTAACTGTCGTATTTTGCTAAAGAGACTCGGGTGTCCTGACTGTTTACCGAGTGTTAAACAATGATAGTTTTATATAATCCTAGTTGTTACTATTTCCACTATTCTCGCTTGAAGTCTTATTTGTTGTTATTCTGTTGTATTTGGGATACCTCGAGTCTGATCCTATAATCCTTGGATTATTTATCCAAAAACTATTCGTGGGTGCCGATACTGACCCTTCAGTATTGATACCAAACCTTTGGTATCGATACCCTCTGACTGATATAGGCTGATTGGGTAAGGTAATATCGATACTGTTGAGTTAATCGATTGACGGAATCGGCCAAGAGGTGGGTGAATTGGCAATTAAAAATTCGATGGAAGCTTTTGCAGAAAATTGAAAGTAATTGCACAGCGATTTACAGTGGTTCGACTTTCTCAAACAAAGTCTACGTCCACTACCTTAGCTATCCACACTAAGGATTTTCCAACAAATTCACTAATTTGTTCTTTCTTTTGAGGCCAAAGAGATAACCTTACAACAACCTCAAGAATATACCCCAATTCTTGAGAACACTCTTTTTCCCAAAGAGAAGATTACAAATTTGCAAACTTACAAGAAAAACCTCACAAGGTAAGATGTTTGCACAATTCTAGAACAAGAAAAGAACACTCAAAGATAATTACAAATGAGCACAAATGGTGTTCTTGAAAGCAAAATGAATATTGAAAGGAAAATTGGCTTGATTTGCACAAACTTGGTGTTTGATACTTTCTCTCTTGTTTCTCTATGATTTCTTATTGATCAAGGGCTTCAGAACTTGTTTAAATACACCTTGAATCACTTCTGAACGTTGGTGATAATTAGTGGAGTCAATAGAGCCGTTCAAGTGTGAAAACAATTAATTTTTCTGGGTGGAGCGTCTCATGCATCGATGCATGATGGAGGATGCATCGGTGCATCAGCGTAAAATTCAAATATTTTGACCGTTGGAACACTTGATGCATCGGTGCACCAAGTGTGTATCGATGCATGAAATGCATTCGATGTTTGAAAATAGCCTGAGTGCATCGATGCATGGCTTGTGCATCGATGCATCAAATGCATTCAATGTTTTGAAAATATTCAGAGTGCATCGATGCATGGAGAATGCATCGGTGCATGGAATGCATTCGATGTTTCAATTAATTCACTAATGCATCAATGCATGGTTGATGCATCGGTGCATCACCTCAAATAATTGAATTTAGGCTTTGATTTTGGTTCAAAATACTTTGTGAAAATTGTTTTAAAAATAGTTTAAGTACAAATCACAATTTTACACATTTAGTAAGGTTTAAAATTGATCTTGAAAAACTTGGAGTAATAATTTGATATTCGGTTAATTGAATCGAATATAAAATTGTAAAATCATTTGTAAAATCTTAAAATTCATTTAACTTAATTTGTTATATCGAAATATCAAAAATGTTTTCAACAATCGAAATTTGATAAAAGATTTGTTTAAGAAATTATTTTTGAAATCAATTTTTTCTCCCCCTTACTATAGCACATCTTAAATTTTCTCCCCCTTTTTGTTAAATCAAAAAGACTCTATAAAAACGTTTTAAACAAGAATTTTGAAAAACATTAGTCAATTGATTTATTAATAATAGGCTGCTAAGATCACAATCAAAAGAGAGATTAGCCATTAGTTTTCATAAACAATATTCATAATAAAATGTGAAATGGAATAATTTGGTCATAAATTTCTAATGATGCAAAATTAATAAACAGAAAGCGTTAAAATGTCAAACCAAATATATATAATAAGTTCAAGCATCCTCAAACAAACATCCAACAACTAATCAAGTTCAAAGTACCAAACAAAGCACAAAAATCAAAATCAATCCAAGTTTTAAAAACAAGAAAACATGACAAGCAAGTCTACTCCATCGGAGGATCGGGAGGAGGAGGATAATGAGCTCGAACTTCAAGAGTCAGAGCATCCATACGATCACGCATCTCCCTCTGAAACTCAGAAATGGTAGACTCAATGGAGGCAAAACGTAGATCAAACGACTCTAGAAAAGATCGGAAATAAGGTGGCGTTTGATCATCTTGCCGAGCTGGTACTTCCTCGTCAATATCTCTCATAAGCCTTTGAAGCTCTGGATCATCATCAGCGTCAGGAGCTAGAGGAGGAGGAGGAGCACGAGAAGAACTAGGAGCAGCTCGTGAAGAACTAGCTCACGGGGTTTGCTTACCGGGTCGAAAAGACCATAGTCCGTGTTCTCATCCAATTTCCAATCGATTTCTTTAAGATGTGATATTGATTGGGTTTTAGAGCGGGATAGGATTGTCAAGGGAGACATCTAGGCCGAGTTTGATAAACAAATTGCTTAGTAGACAACCATAAGGTAGGGTTTCTACATACTTTGAGGGAATGATGTTTATGATATCGACAAGCGCGCTAAAGACAATATGTGGAAAATTGATTTTCTTTTTGCTCTTTATACAGTGCATCCACCATAAGTCTGTAGTACGTAGTGTGGAGTACCGACCTGCGGATGGTCTAAACCACCAAGAGATCATTAAGTGAAGAAATCGATCGTGGTGAGACCTAAAGGTATTGACACTAGCATTAGGGAGATATGGATATTCCACATCTTCCTTCTCATTAAATAAACCCTCGTCATCTAAACCAAAATGAGATGCGATAGATTCAGAAGTAATAGTGATATATTGTCCTAAAAGATAGGATCTAATCGCTATAGTACCGCACTGAATTGTGTTCTGAATACAAACCGCATTGGAATAAAAGATGTGGACAAGTTGGTGAAAGACGATGGGTTGAAGAGAAAAGAGTTTATCAAACTTCCATCGGCAAAAAATTGATAGGTATTCAAATTCAAGTTTTATCATAGCTTGTAGAGAAGGAATACGCTCTTCCCTAATACGATAGGATTGGAAGGAGTTCATGTACCTAGAGTACAATTCATCCCTACGGTTTTTAGGCATGTTAAAACAAGTACTAATGAGGGATGAAGGAATATTGGATGGATTTTGAGGTCTAGGAGCGGGAGGACGGTTTTGGTGAGACCGACTCGAGGATGACCTAGGGCGTTTGAGATTAGACATGGTTAGGGAAATCGGAAAAGAAATATCACCTGCAATTTTAAAACACATGTATGCACAACAATTAATCCCAAAACTCAAATGAGTCCTCAATAATTCAAGGTTCTCTAACAAAGTCCTAATGGGCAAAGTTTTGAAAACTATTTAAAATTAATGTCATAATACGCATAGTTTTCATGAAAACAACACAATTGAATCAGTAATTTTTTGATTTTTTTTTAAATTCGAAATTTCAAAAACAATTTTGAAAGATTATGCGTTTTTGATTAAATTCATTGTAGAAACTAGTTTAGAATCATCATATAGCCAATGCCCGATAATTATTTCAAACTAGAACTAATCTAAACTAGTCCTAAGTTTAAAAATTTAATGAAATGGAGTTTTTGTGAAAATACCTTGAAAAATTCGGATTGAGGGGAATGAGGAGATGTTTTGTGTGATTTAATGAGTGTAGCAGGTTTGTAGGATGAAAATCTTGAAGAATCCGATGTTTTCCCGAAGATTATGAGCAAAAATAGAGATTTTGGAGAGAGAGGGGTCGAATGGCCGTATGTTTTAGTGTTTAGGGTTTGAGAAAAATGAAGAAGATGAGAATTTTAAACCTAAAACTCGACGGATGCATCGGTGCATGGTCTTATGCATCGATGCATATTCAAAGGGATGCATCGATGCATTGTTAAATGCATCGGTGCATAAAGCACAAAAATGTCAAAAATCCGTTTTAAACACTTAAAATGCTAAATAAATAGGCTCTAGTGGTGTTGGCAACTCATATATCAAAAATTAATTATGTTCAATCAATTAAATTAATCTTTAAACATTATTTGAACATAAAATTAATTTTCACTAAGAATCATAAACTCCCCCTAACTAATAGCAAGAATGCAATCAAAAATTATTATTATAAGCATTTTTCAGTATTTATTAAAAGTGCTAAATTATTTTAAACACTAAGTGAAGATAGGTCAGTTAAACCTAATTCTCTTCTAAGTGTCCAAAACCTTTCCTTGTCTAAGGGTTTTGTAAATATATCCGCTAATTGATGCAAAGTATCAACATATTCTAGAACTACATCTTCCTTAGTGACATGGTCTCTAATGAAGTGATGTCTTATTTCAATGTGCTTAGTTCTAGAGTGTTGGATGGGATTTTTAGTGAGACAAATAGCACTAGTATTGTCACACTTGATAGGAATGGTACTTACTTCAATTCCATAATCAAAAAGTTGTTGTTTCATCCATAAAACTTGTGCACAACAACTACCGGCTGAAATGTATTCGCTTCAGTGGTAGATAATGCAACACAATTTTGTTTCTTTGAAAACCAAGAAATCAGCATATTTCCAAGGAATTGGCAAGTACCGGAGGTGCTTTTCCTATCTAATTTGCATCCTCCATAATCCGCATCAGAAAAGGCATGCAAGCTAAAGCTAGAGTCTCTAGGATACCAAAGTCCTAAACTAGGAGTGTCCTTAAGGTATATAAATATTCTCTTAACAGCTAGTAAATATGATTCCTTAGGACATGATTGAAACCTAGCACACAAGCAACACTAAACATAATATCCGTCTACTTGCGGTTAGATAAAGCAATGAGCCAATCATGGATCTATATAATTTAACATCCACACATTTACCTCCTTCATCTAAGTCAAGCTTTGTAGAAGAGCTCATTGGAGTGTCATGAGGTTTCCCATTTTCCAGTCCAAACTTCTTGAGCATATCTTTGACGTACTTAGCTTGATTAATGAAGATGCCATCTTTTCTTTGCTTGATTTGGAGTCCCAAGAAAAATGAGAGCTCCCCCATCATGCTCATCTAAACTCACTTTGCATTAGCTTAGAAAATTCTTGGCAAAGAACATCATTAGTAGAACCAAATATTATATCATCAACATAAATTTGAACTACTAATAAATCTTTACCTTTATGCTTTAAAACAATGTAGTGTCAACCTTTCCTTTTGAAAAACCTTTTTCAATTAAAAAATTTGACAATCTTTCATACCAAGCTCTAGGAGCTTGTTTTAAACCATAAAGAGCTTTTGTCAATTTAAGAACATGATCTGGAAATTTTGAATCTTCAAAACCTGGAGGTTGTTCCACATACACTTCTTCTTTTATAAAACCATTTAAAAATGCACTTTTAACATCCATTTGATATAATTTAAATTCATGAAAACATGCAAATGCTAATAGCATTCTAATTGCTTTCATCCTAGCTACGGGAGCGTATGTTTCATCATAGTCTATGCCCTCTTCTTGAGTATACCCTTGAGCAACAAGTCTAGCATTGTTTCTCACTATATTACCACTCTCATCAAGCTTATTCCTAAATACCCATCTAGTACCTACAGTAGATTTATTACTAGGCCTTTCAACTAATGTCCATACTTTACTTCTCTCAAATTGATTTAACTCTTCTTGCATAGCCATAATCCAATGTTCATCATTTAATGCTTCTTTAATATTCTTAGGCTCTATGCATGAGATAAATGCAACATAATTACAAATATTTCTAAGAGAAGTCGAGTTGTTACCCCTTTTGATGGATTACCTATAATTTCACCATCCTTGACATAGTTGTACACTTGGATAAATACTTCCCTTTCTTCAATGGTTGGATTCTCAAGAGGATCATGAGTTTCCTCATTTTTCGTTTCTTCCTTTGATGATGGTTCTCCAACTTCATGTCTAACGTCATTTGTATTTATAACACCTACATCATCATTCACACAAGAATCCTTCCTTGGAAGGGGATTATCATCGAAAACAACATGTATAGACTCTTCTACAACTAAATTTCTTTTATTAAATACACGATAGGCTTTAGAATTTAAGGAATAACCCAGAAAAATTCCTTCATCACTTTTAGCATCAAATGCCAAGGTTTTCTTTACCGTTGTTTAAAACAAAACATTTACATCCAAAAGGATGAAAATAACTAATGTTAGGCTTTTTATTTTTGAAAATTTCATATGGAGTTTTCTTTAAAATTGGCCTAATCATTACTCGATTTACAATATAACAAGCGGTATTTGTGGCTTCCGCCCAAAAATATTTTGGCAAATTATTTTCACAAAGCATGGTTCTAGCCATTTCTTCTAAAGTTCGATTTTTCCTCTCAACAACTCCATTTTGTTGAGGGGTTCTAGGTGCTGAAAAATTATGGCTAATACCATTAGAATTACAAAACTCAATAAATCCAAGATTTTCAAATTTAGTTCCATGATCACTCCTAACACTAGTTATAGAGTAACCTTTTTCATTTTGGATTATTTTTGAAAATGTGATGAAATGTTCTAATGCTTCATCTTTAGTACTTAAGAATAGAACCCAAGTATATCTAGAATAGTCATCTACCAAGACAAATGGATATTGTTTTCCACCCAAGCTAGTAGTTCTAGTTGGCCCAAAAAGATCTAAATGGATCAATTGTAATACTCTACTAGTTGATACATCATTAATAGATTTAAAAGAAACTCGTTTTTGTTTTCCTTTAGCACAAGCATCACAGATTTTATCATTATCAAATTTAAGCTTAGGCAACCCTCTTACTAAGTCTCCTTGAATTAACCGTTGCAAAACACTCATACTAGCATGACCTAGTCTCCTATGCCATAACCAACTATCATGCTCATCCTTAGCAACTAGGCATAAATTAGTCATATCAATAGAATCTAAATGCACCATGTAAATGTTTCCTATTCTATGACCAACAAGCATAATCCGATTAGATGCAATGTCAATGACTTTACAACCATTAATTTCAAATAAGACATTGAATCCTTTATCACATAATTGACTAATACTCAAAAGATTATGCTTTAATCCATTCACATACAAAACATTTTTAATTTGTATGGAAGATGTATTACCTATAGTACCAATACCTTCAATATGACCTTTTGAATTATCTCCAAAAGTCACTTCTCCTCCATTTTTGGCGTTAAGCTCTATGAACCGGCTTTTGTCCCCGGTCATGTGTCTCGAGCATCCACTATCAAGGTACCATGAGTTTGAATTTGTTTCCCGTTCCTTGTAGCAATGCTCCTTTCCCTACAAACATAGATTAATTTTTGATTTTTGGTACCCAAATTCTTTTGGGTCCATATTCATTAGTTTCCAAAATCCTAGTCCCCTTAGGTATCCATTTGTGTAGGATATCTTTATCTTTAGTAGTAATGAGTTCTTTAGGAACCCACATGCTTCTAATGATTTTTCCATTTGAGGTTCTTTGGGGACCTCTATGATTGTAGTTTCTAAAACTTTTTCTAACAAAGTTGGATTTTGAATTTTCTCCTTTTTCAAAATGCTTTGTACCAACTTTATCAAAAGAAGTTTTAAGATCATCAATTTTCTTTTGATGATCATCATTGACCTTTGAAAGTAAATTTTGCAAATCTAAATTTTTCTTTTCAAATTCTTCTAGTTTGATTTGCAAATCTTTGATTTTACTTTCAAGATCATTGTTGGTTTTGGATATGAGTTTGTTTTCATTTTTCAATTTTGAAACATCATTTTTATATTTTAAAAACAGTTTCTCATAATCCGAAGCCAACCCATTGTATTCCTCAAATAACTCATCATAAGATAAATCATCAAAATCGGATGAGTTAGATGTTACCTTAGAATATTCCCCGAATGCCATCAAGCACAAGTTTGCTACTTCTTGTTCCTCTTCATCGGAACTTTCTTCATCACTCCATGTAGCTACATGAGCCTTGTGTTTATTCTTTGATTGACCATTTTTCTTCAATTGTGGGCAATCATATTTAACATGCCCTGGCTTTTTGCATTCATAGCAAATGATTGGGTCCTTCTCCTTTGGTTCATTTTTGAGGCCTTCGTTTATTTTGATTTTCTTCCTCGGTAAGGTCTCATCATTTTTCTGAACCGTTTGACAAACAATGCCATTTCCTCGTCATCATCATCATTATTAGAATCACTCTCATCTTTTGTTGATTTGAGAGCAACTCCAATGTTTTTCTTCTTCTCCTTTTCCTTTGGTGTCTCTTCAACTTTATCAAGGTCCACCTCATCTTCAAGCATCATCTCATGAGTGAGGAGTGAACCGATAAGTTCTTCAAGAGTTAAGGACGATAGGTCCTTATACTCGATGATTGTCGTCTTCTTTGATTGCCATGATTTTGGGAGGGAGTAGACTAACTTCCTCACAAGCTTTTCATTTGAGATGATCTCTCCATATGATTTGAGACCATTACAATCGTTGAAAATCTATCCGTCATAGCTTTGATGTCTTCATTTGGTTTCATCCTGAAATTTTCATAGTTATGCGTTAGAATATTAATTTTTGATTTCTTTACCTCATTGTACCTTCATGTGTGACTTGAAGCTTGACCCATATTTCTTTGGCGGTTGTACACGATGAAACTCTTCTGTATTCATCTGGTCCAAGAGCACAAAAAATAATATGGATGGCTTTGGAGTTGAGCTGGAACATTCTTGTCTCTCCTTCACTCCATAACCTTGGATGAGTGATAGGCTTGATGTATCCTTCTTCTACGGCATTCCATGCTCCCATGTCACTTGCTTGAATGAAGTACATCATTCTATTCTTCCAATAGGCGTAATTAGCTCCATTGAAGAAAGGAGGCTTGTTGACGGGCATCGAATCAAGACCGGAGTCGAAGTTTGAAGCGGAGGCCATTGATGACTTTGATAATCGATATAACTCTTCCCGAATCGACTCAAGAGGCGATTAAAACTTCAAATGAGTTAGGCTCTGATACCAATTGTTGAGTTAAGCGATTTATAGTGGTTCGACTTTCTCAAAAAAAGTCTACGCCCACTACCTTAGCTATCCACACTAAGGATTTTCCAACAAATTCACTAATTTGTTCTTTCTTTTGAGGCCAAAGAGATAACCTTACAACAACCTCAAGAATATACCCCAATTCTTGAGAACACTCTTTTTCCCAAAGAGAAGATTACAAATTTGCAAACTTACAAGAAAAACCTCACAAGGTAAGATGTTTGCACAATTCTAGAACAAGAAAAGAACACTCAAAGATAATTACAAATGAGCACAAATGGTGTTCTTGAAAGCAAAATGAATATTGAAAGGAAAATTGGCTTGATTTGCACAAACTTGGTGTTTGATGCTTTCTCTCTTGTTTCTCTATGATTTCTTATTGATCAAGGGCTTCAGAACTTGTTTAAATACACCTTGAATCACTTCTGAACGTTGGTGATAATTAGTGGAGTCAATAGAGCCGTTCAAGTGTGAAAACAATTAATTTTTCTGGGTGGAGCGTCTCATGCATCGATGCATAATGGAGGATGCATCGGTGCATCAGTGTAAAATTCAAATATTTTGACCGTTGGAACACTTGATGCATCGGTGCACCAAGTGTGCATCGATGCATGAAATGCATTCGATGTTTGAAAATAGCCTGAGTGCATCGATGCATGGCTTGTGCATGGATGCATCAAATGCATTCGATGTTTTGAAAATATTCAGAGTGCATCGATGCATGGAGAATGCATCGGTGCATGGAATGCATTCGATGTTTCAATTAATTCACTAATGCATCGATGCATGGTTGATGCATCGTTGTATCACCTCAAATAATTGAATTTAGGCTTTGATTTTGGTTCACAATACTTTGTGAAAATTGTTTTAAAAATAGTTTAAGTACAAATCACAATTTTACACATTTAGTAAGGTTTAAAATTGATCTTGAAAAACTTGGAGTAATAATTTGATATTCGGTTAATTGAATCGAATATAAAATTAAATCTTAAAATTCATTTAACTTAATTTGTTATATCGAAATATCAAAAATGTTTTCAACAGATACTCTATGCGAAGTATTGATACTCTTGTGCTGGGGTATCGATACTTGTCTGAGTATCGATACTAAAATTAGGATCGATGCTTTAAAAATTTCCCCAGTATCGATACCCCTACTGGGAGTATCGATACCCCTACCTTAGTACCGATACTCTATGTGAGTACCTGTACCAATTTTGTACACTGGAATATTGATCTTGATACCAGCCTGATTTGTATCGAAACTAAGACTCCAATATCGATACTTCTTGCATGAGTATTGATACTACACTAAAAAAAACACTTATTTTACCTCTGAATAAAGAACAATATCCATATTGTTCTTACAGTATCGATACCCCTGCTACGAGGTGCCCTGTTTTTGCATGAAAAATCCTATCTTTCTACCCCAAAAGCCCCATTGAGGTCCCCAATTGATGTTTAAGTGTTTTATATGATATTAGGGGTCATAAAGAGTCCAAAAACATGTTGTAAACACTCAAACGATGCAATCTACCATGAACATACTTCAAGCTTATGCAACTTACCAAATCTCACCTAATGAGCTACATGTGCTAGAGTTGAGTTAGAAGTGAGTTACTTGATGATTCTCAGCTGCTAAGGATGTCCAAGGTTCAACCAAGAACAAGCTTTTCCTTCCCTTTTTCCTTGAAGGTTTCTTTCACTTCTCTCACTAGACAATAACCAAATACTTGAGTTACTAGCTAAGTTTAAAAGGTTAAAAGGTTTTAAGAACACTTCTTAAGCATATAAATTATTGAAAACGAAATGAATCTTCAAATCTCTTAAACCCCACAAAACCCGATTTTGAAAACCATGACCAAATCTTGTAAGGGGAAACTTGAATTGGAGCTTGAGATGAGAAGAATGTGATTCTTACCTTGGTTTGATAAAATAAATTGAATGTAAACTAAAGCCTCCACCTTTGCTTAAGTTTTCAAAGAAGAAAGATGAAGGTTGGGAAAATGATGAAGAATTCAAACGTGATATCAGCTTTAATTTTGAACAATAGTCTAATTACTTCCTTGGTCCTTCTGATTTTGGTTGCAACTAAAAAAATACCACTTTTATACACTATTGGGCTCAATCCAAGACCGATTTCATTTATTCTTGGGTCAAGGATTCTTACAAGCCAAGGAATTTATTCAAGGCCCATCTCGGTTTAGCCCAAATTCGAGGTGTTACAAGGACTAAATTGAGAGAATATATAAATAACATGGACCAATTTTGTGATTATACTAAAATATTTAATTGTTGCTAGCGACAGTTTGTAATACCCTAATTTTGTCCGGGCCATTTAAATTCACTTGATGATTAACGAGAATTGATTTGAAGGTGTTTATGATCGATGAGGAATTAATTCAAGTGATGAATCATGGAAGCTTAAATTTGGGTTAATATGGAAATTAAGAGACTTTGGCTTTAATTGGATTGATATTGTATACGTTTCATTTTTGAAACCGATATATAAATTAAAAGTCAATCCAAAACTCAAATTAAGTGTTCAAGGTCCTTTTACAAACTCAAATTAATTATAGAGCCCAACATCAACATCAAAATCGGAGCCCAAGAACAGGCCCAAGTCCGACCCATTGGGAGCACCAACCCGACCCGAGCTCCCCCACGTGGAGTGCCCAACAACAGCTCGTGAACCACGTCCTGCCAACACTACAACCGAGCAGACAAGGCTCGGCTCCCAGCTGTGACCGAGCAGCATCCCACGTGAAGCCTGCTTGCCCGAACATCACCCTGCCAGCACTCTGACCGAGCAGCTCGGTTCTCCATCACCCGTGCCCTGCTGCTCCTGCTCCACTACCCAGTCCATCTCATGCCCATACCATGCACAAATGAAGGAAGACAACAAAAACAATTAGCTGAAGAGATCACGGGGAACAAAAACTAGCGGAGGAATCAACGAGGGAGGAACCAGAAATAAAACACACACACACGAGAGAGCGGGGGGAGAGAAGAATACGAACAGGGGAGTCTAGGGATGGCATGAGAAAGAAAAAAAGCTCAGGGGGCTCTCAGTTCAGCAATCAGAAACGAACAGTAGGGGGGATTACCACGCAAAAAATAGCTATCAAGAGCAGTGAACAACTAGAAAAATTCACCAACAGACAGCAAACAAAGGAGCCCTTCGAAACAGAAATCATCAACAATAGGGGAATCTTCTTTTACAAAATTCAAAACAGAGAAACGATGTAAAGATGAGGGTTTTGCTCCCAATTTTCGATTCAAGCAGTGTAAGCCAAGGGTATTATTCCCTTCATTTTTGAATGAACGAAAAGCAAATCAATAGAAATAATTCAAATCAGAGGTATCTCAATTAATCTTTTGTCTTTTTTACATGCATGTTCTTAAGTCTAAAAAGAAAAAAAAATAAAAACAGTAGGGGGGATAGACATTTTACCTCGTTGTTGGTCCCTCGTCGGAGCCCAGGTTACCGTTGAATCACGAGTCAGAGCGTCTAGAGGGAGCAGTGTTGGTTTGATTCCGAGAGAGGCTGGCTTAAGGTTATCTTGTTAGTAAGTTTTAGCCTTGTCGAATAGAGAAGGGTTTAGGCTCAGTTCAGGGTTGGTTTTAGTAGGTTCCTCCCCCACGGTCTAGGTGGTTATCGGGGTGAAGATGGCCACCAAGGCGTGGTGGCCAGCCGACGGTGTTGATTGATGAAGGCGATGTCTCGGTTGAACCATATGGAGAAGAGAGTAGATATGGGATGAGAGGAGCGACTCCTTGGTGAGGGAGAAGAGAAGAGAACGGCTGATGGGGTAAATGAGGGTTAGGTTTAGTCCAAAGTAGGTTTTATATTAGGCTTTTAGGATTAATTTCTTTAAGGTCACTACGATTTTTCCATATTTTCGTTTTGGTCATGGAATCGAGTCTTGTTTGTTAGTAATTTGGACTTCATCTTTTATGCACATTTGATTTTAGTCCTGAATGCTAGTGTATGTGTTTTCTTTCGTTTGCAAATTTGGTTTTCAAGTTTTCGCATGTTTAGTTTTAGTCCTTAATTCGAATGTTTCTGTGTTTTTAATTTGGTTTCTTTATGTTAAGTACGTTTAATTTTAGTCCCAAATGTTAGTGCATGTTAGTTTTTCGTATATTATTTATTAATTAGATAATTTTTAATATTGTATGTTAACCTCGTGTGCATGACCCGACGTTGTTACATAATCAGATTAAGGGTAATATTCTTTTAATTTAAAATTGTCGTAATGGCTTCTCCTAACTTACTAGAGAGTTGTTTTGGTAATTTTAAATTAAAATTGTATCCCATCAGTAACACCTAATTAAATTTGGATTAATCACTTTAAAATTTGGGAATGAAAGAAAAAGAAATATTCGATTATTTAAATTATTTGAGAAAAGATCGTTAGAACTCACCTAAAGATCTGGTCTCGATATTTTTAAATAATCGAATATCCTTTATCTTTCTAATGACTTGGAAATTTTAAATCAACATATTTTGTTGCTTTTCAATGTTACAAATTTGCATTTTTGTTGTTTAAAGGGATCATTAATCAAATTAAATTTGAACTTGTGAAATTCGTTGCAAAGACATTAATTAATCGACTAGGTATCGATTTAGGGCGTTGTGGGGGTGCTAATCCTTCCCCACACGTAACCGACTCCCGAACTCGGATTTTGGTAACGTAGACCGTAAATTTGTCGTTTTAATTAAAATTAATTTTTATTTAAAATGACAACGTTTTTGGGTGCCCAATCACACCCTAATCAAAGATTGGTGGCGACTCCTCGAACCATATGTTTTTATCGTAAAAGGAATTCCAAATTTTCGAAACGAGAGGTTTTCTAAAATTGCATTGTTTTTAATTAAAATTTAATTGAAAAGAGAATAATTAAAGATGATGCGGTTTTCAAAAATCTCGCCCCGCACCGGTTTAAAAAACGTTTCGACAGCTTGGCAACTCCGCTGGGGACACTTTTAGAGAGTCAAGCCTATAGTTGATTAATTAATTGTCTTTGCAAACGAAAGTATAAGTTCGCTTTGATTTGGTTTTTGATCCCTTATTTGTTTGAATTGTTTTGTGTGCATCATAATTTGTAATTTGGGTTAATGAGTAAATAGTTGTACTAATGTGTGATCTACATGTTTTCAGTTTTCTGACTTTCACTTTAGTCTATTGTTTCTCTTGGATCGAGGCAAAGGATTATGAGTTTCTCCACTGTTGCTGTAAACCTTCAATATTTAGAGCATTCTAACTGTGCTATGTCCCGTTAGGTAGGGGTGAAAGCTACGCTTACATGAGAAAAATTACTTTTCTCCGCATGGGCTTTAGCTAGTAACCTCTGGGGTACATGCCTTATGTTTACGAGTGAAACATTGAGTTTCCTCGCATGGACATAGGGAAATGTATCCTCTCGAAATTGAACTTGATCCGTTTTAAGCCTATAATGGGAGAGGATCGAGGGTCTGGTAAGCCCAAGGGGGCACCAGCAAAGGATAATTCGATGACCCTTTTAGAAATACTGAAACTCTGCCCATCTTATGTTGAATCTGTGTCTGCAGACACGAAGGGGAAACTCATTCTAACCTTTTCCTCGAATTTATTTTTGCAATAAGTATGAGAACTAGAAAAGCATGCGGTTAGGTTTTATATTTTCGCACAAAACATATGAATTAGATAACATGTGGTTAGGATCTTTTATGAATGACAAAACATGTGGGTAGATATCATGTCGGGTAGGATCTACTAAAGCATGATTGGGTAGCCAGCATCTGAGGGTAGGTTTTATGTGATGTTTACGGTATCCACTATCTTGTTGTTTATCTTATGTGTACTAACCCGTTTTCGTTCTATGTCTATTTTATTGTGATTTTATTGCATTTGCATCCTCATGTCATCGAGGGGTGTTAATTCACAAGTGATTGACTAACAAGAAGGCTGACCATATTGAGGTAAGAAATTCTCCACTATGTAGTCAAAACCAGGAGATCCAGAGATGTTCAAACGATCCATGAAGGACACCCGATGAATGAAGAGATCTGAAGCTGATTGAAGAAACTGTAAAGGCCAAGATGTTGAGTCAAGGGATAAATACAATCGTACCAAGGACGAGAAGAGCATTCATCAAGACGAGAAGGGCATTCATCAAGACGAGAAGACCATTCATCAAGACGAGAAGACCCTTCATAAAGACGAGAAGACATTCGTAAAGACGAGAAGACCACGTCGCATGGAAGATAAGAATGAAGATTTCAAGATTCAAGACATCCGACGTCATCAAATGTGATGGAATACGCCGACGATTTTGAAGGTGCAATACCAGATCCCATGAAGAGTACAACTCAAGGAAATGAAGAGATGAAGACTCACAGTTGTATTTCGACTACATGGTGTACTTATTGAATTCTTGTTGTCTAAGTGATCGGTTGTTCTATAAGTGGTCACTTTCGGGATTAGCACCTCGTGCATTTGCATTTGCACTGCATGTATTTGTTTAAGTATTTTACATGCATTAATTATGGAAACACGGAAATAACTTATGAAAGATTTTTGTTCAGTAATAACAAGATCATTCATTCATATTGTTCCTCATCATCGTGAGCAAACAAATGGAAGCAAGGGAGCATTCTAATGAGAAATCACAAGATCAGCTGCAAGAACAGTTACTCGGGTTACAACAAGATAAGAGGAATCAAACATCGGGTTATCTGCAAAGCGCATCAAATCAAATGATCCAGGTGCTGGCAACCAAGGCTGTTGGCAGAGAGAAAGTGGAGGATAAAGGAAATCAATCTCATCAGACTAATGCACCAAGAGTAATACTTCCCGGAGCATCTAACTCAAACCAAGGGAAGAGCCTCGTCAATTATGGGCAGTATGAGAACTAATTCAAGTGGTTGAATGAAGCCGTTAAAAATATGAAGGTTGATAATGCCACTCACAAGGAGTTAGAAGCCAGAGAACTCAGTTTGGTCCCTGACTTGGTCATCCCACATGAATTTAGGGTGCCTAATTTTGAGAAATATGATGGCACCAGTTGCCCCCTAATTCATCTGAGGATGTTTTGTAGAAAGATGGAAGGGTACTTAAATGATGATAATTTGTTGATTCATTTCTTCCATGACAGTCTTGATGGTCCAGCTGTAGTATGGTATAATTGTTTGAACAAAGAGCAGATCTAGACATGGGTCAACCTAGCTGATGCTTTGCTGGGGCAATATCAATATGTTAAAGGCTTAGCCCCAAACATCATCACCTTCAAAAGATAAGGATGAAAGCTACTGAGAGCTTTAAAGAGTATGCCCTAAGATGGAGGGGAGTGGCAGCACAAGTTCAACCTCCTTTGGTAAAAGAGGAAATATCACATATGTTTCACGATTCTCTTCCGGCTCCTTTCTTTGAGTTAATGTTGGGAAATTCGATGAATGGCTTCAAGGATCTTATGCTGGCTGGAGAGTCAATTGAGGATGCAATCAGTAAGGGAAACTTGAAAGTCACTTCCAAAAGCTCAAGAAATGAAGAGCGAAAGGCTGGTGAGGTGAACGAATGTCACATCCAAAGCTTTCACAACCGCAAAAGAAAAAGGGCGGTGGGTTGCTCGAGACGCCCAAAGAAGGTCCTACGATCAAAAGATACTCTGAAGGTGTTCCAAATTTCTATTTCAGATTTGTACCCACATTTGATTAAATATCAACATCTCAAACCGAAACCAATGAAATTACCACCAAACCCTTCTGGCCACAATTACGATCCAGATAGTGTCTGTAATTTCCACTTAGGGGCATTGGGGCATGCTACGGAGAATTGTAGGATGTTGTTCAAGGACATAGAGAGGCTCGTTGAAAATGGGACATTGACACAAGAATTGGTGGAACAATGGATGACGAGCTCGAGTGAGGCACCACAGCCCAATATGTAGCACCTGATCGAATCAAACACCACTGCATCAGAAGAATAATGGGGGCATCCTGACTGCACATAAATCATTTTGTTCATCGTGAAACTTTTTTTTCATTTGCAACATCTTGTTTGAACATGTTTTTGTCATTTTTCTCAATTTTTTTAAAAAGGATTTTTAAATGAACTTACGTCATTTTCCAAAGGTCATGGGCAATGAATCAAGTTTTAATCTTGTAATTCTTTGAATATCAAATGAGTTAAAGGTTGTTTTGCTACTTCATTAATTATATGCTTTTGAAAAGAGGCAAGATTAGACCTTTCATGTCCCATCCAAAGCCGAAAGAACCATTGGTGGACTCCTTACCCGAAATAACACAGAGACTAATCATTGACATCAATTCCCCAACCTCAATAAATCCTAGGGGCATGACGAGGACCTTTCCTGCAATAAAGACAAGATGGAGTGTAACAAATCAAGGGCATGCGACGACTACGTATAAGAAGAAGAAATAAAAGGAACCATTGAAATAATTCTATCATGCATTAATTATATTGCTTTTATGTAGATAAGGTTAATCCCGAAAATTCGTCCCCTTGGGGATACTTCTTTTATGAAGACTTCCATGTATGAGATGATGAACGGATTTGTTTCATTTATCCTTATATATATATATATCCCTTGTGGTCCCCTTTTGAGCCTATAGTTTTTTTTTATGATTCAACCCAAACCAAGGATCACCCTCCACACTGGAGGGCAAAGGTAAAGAACATCTGCTCGCACGAGTGAAGATTATCAATCCGGATTTCGTTACAGAAGCAAGTCATGACACTATGAGGCAGACCAAATACAATACGCTCTAAGATCAAATTGAGTTGTCATTATGAAGAGAAAGAAGAGAAATGTAGAAAGAGAAAAGGAAAAGAAAAGAAGAAAGAAAAGAAAAAAAAATTGAAAATGAGGAAAATAAAAAGAAAATGAAAGAAAATCGATCAAACACCTCAAGACAAGTGGTTCAAACATTTCAATTTTATTCACCCAAAGATCATGAAACATTGAAGGAAAAAAAGAAGAAGAGAAGATGCACGAGCAGTTTCAAATCAGGCAGAGCAAGGTTGAGGATAGCAGAACAAATTGATCCTTGGCTCGATAACCCTTAAACACTTGTTTGGGCCTATTCATCCTTTTCTTTCATAACCATGAGCCCTGGCCTACATTACGTGCCTGAAAAGTCTCTTCTAATCATACATGGATTTCTAAGTGGAGAGGCTATCTTCAGACTTCATTTCGCCCCTCAGGGTTAATTTTATTTGTAAATAGTTTTCTTAAAAATAAAATCTTTAATGCATGATAAAAAACAATAAAAGGAGGGTTCAAGACGTAAAATTTTAAATGACGTCTTGAAACCAAAGGAGAATTCGAGTTGAAAACCTGAAAAGGCTGCTCGAACATAAAGATCATCAACCACTGTACAGAAGGGTGATCCTATACATCTCTTAATAAAGTACCCCACAGTCCAAAGGCGCTCACGAAGATTGAGAACCAGTGAATATTCCCAAAAGAGAAGAAAAAATGTTTGCCTTATCATATCAATAAAACGCCAGAATAAAGGGTGTAAAAAGCTAACCAAATACATTTCCTTCCCAAGTTAGCCTAAGCCTTTTGTCAGCAATAATTTTTACTCTTTTCAAATGTATATAATTTTTGAAGGATTAAAAGAGAATTTGACTTATTTGATATTCATTGAACTCTTGTTTTACAATTTGTTTTGATTGTGAGTCTGAAGAAAATGACAACATTTTTGAAATTTATTCATAAAATTTTCACATTCCCTAAAAATAAGAGAATGGATAAAAACATTTTCAAACAAGACAAGTTTCAAACGAGAAAAGTCCTTGCAGTGGGTGAGGCTCATTATGCCTCTATTAGAAGAAAGAGAAGAATAATAGGTGTCAGAACATGAAGCATTCTGCGTTTTTGAAGCAGATGGTCTAAAGAGATAAGAATGAATGAAGAATAAGAGCTTTTAGCATTTCCAGATGACGTTGTCAGTAACCCACCAAGAAGAAGATGACCTCATTGTTCAGAAGGGGCACATATTATGACTTGTATAAAATGCAAGACATTTGGTTAAAAAATTGATCACTTCTTAAGTGTTTGTGGCAACATGGAAAAAAGCCCTTAAATTATTTGACAACACTACTGTGTAGTTACACCAGAATGAGAACATTCAAGTTGTGATATGTTGGGGCACGAATGAACCCACATCATGTTGAGATGGCAAGATTCAGACCAAGAAGGCATTAAGAATGAGCCTTACAATTTGAGGCGTTGGGGCATTTTGAAGGCCCGTACTAGTATAAGATTATTGGGGCACTAGTGAAGTCATGTTTCAGCTAGAGGTATTAATGTGGGGCATATTTGGAAGCCTATGACGACCTGTGGAAAGATCATTGAATTGAACAAATAGTTCTGATGGGACATGAATGTATGAAGAGTGAAAATAATGAAAGAGTGATATTAGGGTTTACTGTATATGATCATCTTGTCCATCATCGATTGCATTATTCTGGTAATTTCAAATGCATTAATATTGGTGAACCAGTATCTCACTTTAATTTCAACTGAGTTTAGGTATTCTTGTAATACCACGCGAAAACTCTGAGTGCAACGCAAAGAGCTTCCCTGGTTGAAAGGTTTAGGTAGAAGCCGTGAGAAAAGATGAATGTGTGGTCAAATGCTTGACGAACCAGTGAGTATTGTGATGAATCAGTGTTGTGATCATGGGTTGTTTCCATTACCCAAGATGAAGTTTGCCTTCTACAACGCCAAGGTTAAAAATGAGAAATGATGAAGATTTCTTTCCACGGAGGAGGCGATGGAATTTTAACAACAAGAAACTAATAGAACCAACTAAGGTTGAATGATGGGCTGTTGTTAAACCTCTCGACCTGATATGGTATAAAGGAGCCTTGTTTGATATTTGATTAAATGGGGTGACATGAAAAATTGGGATAAATCCTCCTTGTGATGCGTTTCAAGAGGAAAATCAGAATAGATGCGGACCTCCATGTGATATTTATGGAGTTTGGCGTAGTCATATACACAGTCTCCGAAAATGGGGCAACACAGTCATATTTTTACCGTAGTAAGAAGTTGAGAGAGAAAATGTTTTCTCCGAAATGAAGAAAGAAAACAAAGACGACAAAAAGATGGAAAAAGATCAGAGGGCTCATAAAAAAAAGTTGGAAACTATGAGTTGCTACACGAGTATAGAAAGCAGACCCTGGAAAGAATGATCAAGTAGAAGAAGACTGAGTTCGCCACTTTGAAGGCAAACAAAGATTGATTCAACATTTATGCATTCATGAGAACATTATCTGCATAAAAGAAAATGCATGACACGATACATTTAATTACATTCATGTTTTATGCATAAACACATGATTTTGACAAGTCTTCCATTGAAAAGAGAAGATGCAGAATGTTAAAATCCCGATGATTGAAAGGAAGATTTCAAATCTCAAATGCAAAGAGTTGCATTTAAAGAGGCATACCCTGAAGAATAGAGAGGTCTAATCCACAGAAGAAGCATTACTTTGAAGTGAAGACCATCATATGTAGAAGAAAAACAAGGATTTTCGTGTATGAAGAAAGAGGGAGCGAACCTGTTTGCAGAAGATTATTCGAGTTCTATACTTCCTGAAGAAAGAGCGAAGCGAACCCGTAAGAAGAAGATTCTCGAGTTCTATACTTCCTGAAGAAAGAGGGAGCGAACCCGTTTTCAGAAGATTGTTCGAGTTCTATACTCTCTAAAGAAAGAGGGAGCGAACCCGTTAGAAGATTTTCGAGTTCTATACTCATTGAAGAAAGAGGGAGAGAACCCGTTTAAAGAAGATGTTCGAGTTCCATACTCCCTAGAGAAAGAGGGAGCGAACCCGTTTGAAGAAGATGTTTGAGTTCCATACTCCCTAGAGAAAGAGGGAGCGAACCTGTTTGCAGAAGATTATTCGAGTTCTATACTTCCTGAAGAAAGAGCGAAGCGAACCCGTAAGAAGAAGATTCTCGAGTTCTATACTTCCTGAAGAAAGAGGGAGCGAACCCATTTTCAGAAGATTGTACGAGTTCTATACTCTCTAAAGAAAGAGGGAGCGAACCCGTTAGAAGATTTTCGAGTTCTATATTCATTGAAGAAAGAGGGAGAGAACCCGTTTGAAGAAGATCGAGTTCTATACTCCCTGAAGAAAGAGGGAGCGAACCCGTAAGAAGAAGATTATCGAGTTCTATACTTCCTGAAGAAAGAGGGAGCGAACCCGTTTTCAGAAGATTGTTCGAGTTCTATACTCCCTGAAGAAAGAGCGAAGTGAACCCGTTTGAAGAAGATGTTTGAGTTACATACTCCCTAGAGAAAGAGGGAGCGAACCCGTTTGAAGAAATTTCCAAGTTCTATACTCCCTGAAGAAAGAGGGAGCGAACCTGTTTGAAGAAGATGTCCAAGTTCTATACTCCCTAGAGAAAGAGGGAGAGAACTCGTTTGAAGAAAATGTCTGAGTTCTATACTCCCTGAAGAAAGAGGGAGCGAACCTGTTTACAGAAGATTATTAGGGTTCTATACTCCCTAAAGAAAGAGGGAGCGAACCCGATTATTGAAGATCGTTCGAGTCTTATACTCTTTGAAGAAATAGGGAACAAACACGATTGTTGAAGAATGTTCGAGTCTTATACTCTCTGAAGAAATAGGGAGCAGACACAAATGTTGAAAATTGTTCGAGTCTAATACTCTCTGAAGAAATAGGGAGCAGAAACGATTGTTGAAGATTGTTCGAGTCTTATACTCTCTGAAGCATAGAGAGCAGAGACGTTTGTTGAAGATTGTGCGAGTTTCATGCATCCTGAAAAATAGGAGCTAACCCGCTGATCTAAGATTGATCAAGTCCTATACCCATTGAAAGAATAGGGAGCAAACATGTTATCCAAAGATTTTTCAAGTCTCACTTACCCTGGAGATCGAGTGAAGCAGATCTCTTATCAAATTTTAAAGCAAGAAGATGGGACTGGACAAAAACGCCCAAGTACTATATAAGTCATCCGAGCCATTTTTAGCCTTTTCAGAAGAGTGTTGAAGCAAACCATCAGATCGTCAGATGTGGGAAGAAACCGAAGATTCTCGGATATGAAGAAGCAGAATAATCCATTAAAAGGGTTTGTGCAAGTGACGGAAGCGAAAGTCAAGAAGAAGACTGAAGAAAGAGAAATGACGTTGCAATCAAACAAAATTAGGTCATTATTTTTGTCTTTGCTACATTCTTGTGGTCACAACAACGAGCAAATAGGGGTAGTTGTAATACCCTAATTTTTTCCGGGCCATTTAAATTCACTTGATGATTAACGAGAATTGATTTGAAGGTGTTTATGATCGATGAGGAATTAATTCAAGTGATGAATCGTGGAAGCTTAAATTTGGGTTAATATGGAAATTAAGAGACTTTGGCTTTAATTGGATTGATATTGTATATGTTTCATTTTTGAAACCGATATATAAATTAAAAGTCAAACCAAAACTCAAATTAAGTGTTCAAGGTCCTTTTACAAACTCAAATTAATTATAGAGCCCAACATCAACATCAAAATCGGAGCCCAAGAACAGGCCCAAGTCCGACCCATTAGGAGCACCAACCCGACCCGAGCTCCCCCACGTGGAGCGCCCAATAATAGCTCATGAACCACGTCCTCCAAACACTACAACCGAGCAGACAAGGCTCGGCTCCCAGCTGTGACCGAGCAGCATCCCACGTGAAGCCTGCTTGCCCGAACATCACCCTGCCAGCACTCTGACCGAGCAGCTCGGTTCCCCATCACCCGTGCCCTGCTGCTCCTGCTCCACTACCCAGTCCATCTCATGCCCATACCATGCACAAATGAAGGAAGACAACAAAAACAATTAGCAGAAGAGATCACGGGGAACAAAAACTAGCGGAGGAATCAATGAGGGAGGAACCAGAAATAAAACACACACACACACGAGAGAGCGGGGGGAGAGAAGAATACGAACAGGGGAGTCTAGGGATGGCATGAGAAAGAAAAAAAGCTCAGGGGGCTCTCAGTTCAGCAATCAGAAACGAATAGTAAGGGGGATTACCACGCAAAAATTAGCTATAAAGAGCAGTGAACAACCAGAAAAATTCACCAACAGACAGCAAACAAAGGAGCCCTTCGAAACAGAAATCATCAACAATAGGGGAATCTTCTTTTACAAAATTCAAAACATAGAAACGATGTAAAGATGAGGGTTTTGCTCCCAATTTTTGATTCAAGCAGTGTAAGCCAAGGGTATTATTCCCTTCATTTTTGAAAAACGAAAAGCAAATCAATAGAAACAATTCAAATCAGAGGTATCTCAATTAATCTTTTGTCTTTTTTACATGCATGTTCTTAAGTCTAAAAAGAAAAAAAATAAAAACAGTAGGGGGGACGAGACATTTTACCTCGTTGTTGGTCCCTCGTCGGAGCCCAGGTTACCGTTGAATCATGAGTCAGAGCGTCTAGAGGGAGCAGTGTTGGTTTGATTCCGAGAGAGGCTGGCTTAAGGTTATCTTGTTAGTAAGTTTTAGCCTTGGTCGAATAGAGAAGGGTTTAGGCTCAGTTCAGGGTTGGTTTTAGTAGGTTCCTCCCCCACGGTCTAGGTGGTTATCGGGGTGAAGATGGCCACCAAGGCGTGGTGGCCAGCCGACGGTGTTGATTGATGAAGGCGATGTCTCGGTTGAACCATATGGAGAAGAGAGTAGATATGGGATGAGAGGAGCGACTCCTTGGTGAGGGAGAAGAGAAGAGAACGGCTGATGGGGTAAATGAGGGTTAGGTTTAGTCCAAAGTAGGTTTTATATTAGGCTTTTAGGATTAATTGCTTTAAGGTCACTACGATTTTGCCCATATTTTCGTTTTGGTCATGGAATCGAGTCTTGTTTGTTAGTAATTTGGACTTCATCTTTTATGCACATTTGATTTTAGTCCTGAATGCTAGTGTATGTGTTTTCTTTCGTTTGCACATTTGGTTTTCAAGTTTTCGCATGTTTAGTTTTAGTCCTTAATTCGAATGTTTCTGTGTTTTTAATTTAGTTTCTTTATGTTAAGTACGTTTAATTTTAGTCCCAAATGTTAGTGCATGTTAGTTTTTCGTATATTATTTATTAATTAGATAATTTTTAATATTGTATGTTAACCTCGTGTGCATGACCCGACGTCGTTACATAATCAGATTAAGGGTAATATTCTTTTAATTTAAAATTGTCGTAATGGCTTCTCTTAACTTACTAGAGAGTTGTTTTGGTAATTTTAAATTAAAATTGTATCCCATCAGTAACACCTAATTAAATTTGGATTAATCACTTTAAAATTTGGGAATGAAAGAAAAAGAAATATTCGATTATTTAAATTATTTGAGAAAAGATCGTTAGAACTCACCTAAAGATCTGGTCTCGATATTTTTAAATAATCGAATATCCTTTATCTTTTTAATGACTTGGAAATTTTAAATCAACATATTTTGTTGCTTTTCAATGTTACAAATTTGCATTTTTGTTGTTTAAAGGGATCATTAATCAAATTAAATTTGAACTTGTGAAATTCGTTGCAAAGACATTAATTAATCGACTAGGTACCGATTTAGGGCGTTGTAGGGGTGCTAATCCTTCACCACACGTAACCGACTCCCGAACTCGGATTTTGGTAACGTAGACCGTAAATTTGTCGTTTTAATTAAAATTAATTTTTATTTAAAATGACAACGTTTTTGGGTGCACAATCACACCCTAATCAAATATTGGTGGCGACTCCTCGAACCATATGTTTTTATCGTAAAAGGAATTCCAAATTTTCGAAACGAGAGGTTTTCTAAAATTGCATTGTTTTTAATTAAAATTTAATTGAAAAGAGAATAATTAAAGATGATGCGGTTTTCAAAAATCTCGCCCCGCACCGGTTTAAAAAACGTTTCGACACAGTTAACTCGTGGTGACCACTTCTTAATTAAATATAAACGAAAGTAAGCGCATATTACGTTTTTTTTAAATTAGAGAGGAAAAGTATACAAAACACAAACAAATAAATAATCTTGTAGTTAACCCAAAATGCATTAAAGTATAAGTATCTAATCATTAAAAATAAACAATTTATGTTTGATTTTTTATTTGTATAACTATTGAAAAATAAGTTGATTATTGACGTCAACCAAAAAGATAGCTTAAGAATGTTTACTAGTGATACAAAACAATATTATTTACTTTCGAAAATTGTTATTCTCTTTTCAGAGTCCTTTTTCTTTCGCATGGAATCGCGAAGTAGCGTTTGTAGTCCAAAGGTTAGGTAATTGCCTTCCAAGTAATAGACATGCGTTTGTTTTAAAAACGTTGCTATAGATCTCGATCTTTTGCATCGTTTTGTTATAAAAACATCACTATAGATCTTGACATATTGCGGCGTTTTTTTGTTCTCAAACGCCGCTAACGTTAACAGCCCTGGTATGGCGGTGCTTCTTGCGGTCTTTTTGTAATCGCCGCGAGTGCTTTTAGCGATGCTTAAAAACGTCACTATAGGACTCGAAAAACGCCTCTAAAACTCTGTTTTGCTGTAGTGAATTTGATTGAACTATCGCAATTAGATCCTCTGCAAAGCTATCAAAGAACAGCTCTTAGGTGAGCGACACATAGATCTTACACAGAACATAACAAATTGCATTTAAGTAATGTTATAGTGAGCTTCAACATAATATTTCTACTTGATTCCTCATCGAACCCTATTTAAATGCAAAAAATTGTTCTCAAGAAATGAGCATTCCCAGCTGCTAATGGTCCACCTGCAGAACATATTATCAATGTATCATTAGGGCAGGCTGTACGAACTAGATTGTGCGTCCACTGACCGGTCTTTCATCTCCATTTCTTGAGGAATTAGATGGAATACTCCTGGCATTTTCATCATACCTGGAACCACGTGCAACCTAGTCCTTCCTGGTTCATGTTCATCCCTTCTTGAAATCTAACTTATGTTGCTGAAACGGTCTTTAAGTGAGGAAAACACCAACATCCAAATCATGCAGCAATCGCAATATTCATTTGATTCAAACTTCTCCATGTCTTTATCTAAACAAAACACCATTGTTCAGCAAGGCCTAGGCAGTCATCCCAAAGGACAAACTTGGATTATCTTTTGCTGCTTGTAATCTGTATGTTTATCATGTGATTACAGGACTGTAGACACTGTTATAATGAAGAGCTATAGACTACTTCAGCTTTCTGATAATTTTACAGAGTAGAGATACTCGATTTCCTGCCAAAACAACAGACTGGGTTTCCCCATAAGGCTTTCAAAGAAATGTGATCCCACAATGGCTATAGCACTAGCACCAGGCAAAGGCCCTTCCTTGCGGTGTCACAATTCACAAACAATGAGAAAAAACACCATTAAGGAATGACTGAAATATGCTTCAACCATTTTTGTAATCTCTCTTATTTATTAAGATAAAAGTTCAGGGGAAAAAAAAGTAGATTAAAAAATGGTTCCATTACCGGGAATTGAACCCGGGTCTCCGGGGTAAAAGCCAGACATCCTAACCACTGGACGACAGTGGAATTTTGTTACATAACTTCAAGACTATATTAAAAACTAATTGATATAGTGTTGACTTAAGTAATTATAAATGTTAGAATATATCATAGGAATTTAATAACATCATTCATTAAAACTTGGTGTAGTTTCCGATTAACCATTAAATCACAATTCTTTACAGTAGGATTCAGGATTTAAACAAATTAACATATTCATATCCAATTTATGATGAGATGCCAAAATGAAACATGAACTGTAGTCATAACATTCTTTTGATTCCAACTTCATTTTCTCCCAAGATTAAGGTCTAGAAAATTATACAACTGCAAATCAACAAAGAAAACACAAGCCTGCATACTTTTCCAAAGATCTGCTTGAGGCCTGCCACTTCCAGTTTTGATCCGCTTTGAGAGGTCCAAATCAAAATATAGAATCTGGAGGCAAAAGATCACGACAAAGATTAAATAAGTAGTATTATTTAACCCCAAAAATCAAGGGCAAAAGATCATTGAAATTGTGCTGTAAAAGAATTGAAGGGCAAATCTCCTTTGGCAGAGAGTACACAAACCTTGTACTCTACAAGTACAATTGAAGTGTTTGAATGCCAATGGAGACTTTGCCCTGTAATGCAACTGCACACTTAAGCCAATTCCAATTCTCCTATATTTATGCTCTCCTTGAACAAAAGCATATTCAATGGAACAATGCCTAATGTTGCTTGAATGACTTGGTTTCCCAGCTGATTGTGCATACATATGTTGAAAGACTGCACCTTTTGTTCTGCATGTGGTGAGAGAGTATCCCTTTTGTAAGACCCTATTCAACCAGCCATGGACCCTCAAAAGTTTTGATTCAGAAATCCAAACCTGCATTTTTTAAGCTGTATTTTGTGCCAAAATCAAGCCCCACATATAATTGATATGGACTTTTGGCCCTTAAATGCTGTGTTCTAAAGGATAACTTGGATTGGTTGTAGTTTGTTTGTTTATCATGTGATTACAGGACTGTAGACACTGTTATAATGCAGAGCTATAGAAAGTACTTCAGCTTTTTGATAATTTTACAGAGTTGAGATTCTTTATTTTCCACCAAAACAACAGATCGAGTATCCACATCTATTGCATCATATATGAACATTGGTTAGGATAATTGCCTTCCAAGCAATAGATTGCTGCTTCTTTGATATGAACTTCACAGAAGAGCTATTAAAGAACATATTCCACTGCAAAGCTATCATCGAAGAGCTCTTAGGTAATCAACACAGAGATCTTACAGAACATAACAAATTGCATTTACGTAAATGTTATAGTGAACTTCAACAGAATATTTCTACTTAATCCCTGATCAAACCCTATTTAAGTGCAAAAAGAATTGTGCTCAAAAAATGAGCATTCCCAGCTGATAATGGTCCACCTGCAGAACATATTATCGATGTATGATTAGGGCTGGCTGTATGAACTAGATTGCGCGTCCACTGAGCGGTCTTGCATCTCCATTTCTTCGTACCAGGAACCACGTGCAACCTTCCTGGTTCATGTTCATCCCTTCTTGAACATGAGTTTGAACCTTGAAAAATCTTACTATCTACAAAAAGAAATTCATTTTCATCGAATACTACATGACGTTAAATATATACCTTCCCATTTGGTGCAAGGCATTGATATCCATCATGTTGTGGCCTGTGGGCTATAATCAAGGAATGTACACCATTATGACCTGAAATCTAACTTATGTTGCAGAAACGGTCTTTAAGTTAGGAGAACACCAACATCCAAATCATGCAGTCATCTCAAAACTCATTTGATTCAAACTTCTCCATGTCTTTCAGTCTAAACAAAATACCATTGTTCAACAAGCCCTAGGAAGTCATCCCAAAGGACAACTTGGATTATCTTCTGCTGCTTGTAATTTGAATGTTTATCATGTGATTACAGGACTGTAGACACTGTTATAATGCAGAGCTATAGACTACTTCAGCTTTCTGATGATTTTACAGAGTAGAGATTCTTGATTTCCTACCAAAACAACAGATCGGGTTTCCTCATAAAGCTATCACAGACGTGTGATCCACAATGGCTATAACAGTAGCACCAGGCAAAGGCCCTTCCTTGTGAGGTCACAATTCACAAACAATGAGAAAAAACACCATTAAGAAATGACTGAAATACGCTTCAACCATTTTTGTATTATCTCTTATTTATTAAGATAAAAGTTAAGGGAAAAAAGTAGTTCAAAAAACTTCCATTGCCGGGAATTGAACCCGGGTCTCCTGGGTGAAAGCCAGATATCCTAACCACTGGACGACAATGGATTGTTATTGTCTTAGTTCAAAAACGTATTTTAAAAACTTATGATTAATATAGTGTTGACTGAAAGCAATTATGAATGTATAGAATATATCAAAGGAATGTAAATAACATCATTCATTAGAACTTGGTGTAGTTTCCGAATAATCATTAAACCACAGTTCTGCATAGTAGGATTCAAACAAATTAACATATTCATATCCAATATATGTTCTCTTTCAAGAAAAAAAATATCCAATATATGTTAAGAGATAAGAAAATCAAGATCAGGATTCCTAGAAAATGAGAAGGTGAATCTTGAGAGGTTTGACTTGGCATATAACACTCATTTTAATGGCATATCCAAAATATTTTACTTCATTAATGTCATCTTCATTAAACCTTACAAATATTATTCTTGAATCTTTACAGCCATCAGCCAAGGAAATGTATCAGTGGAGTTGAGGAATTACAGTATAATTCTCCTCTGGAAAAAAAATACTTATTTCCTGCAGTGTTATGTTTTGCCAAAGGATATTTGCCTTGCCATTACATTTTCTCTTTGTAAATCTCATTTTCTCAAGTGTATGATTGAAGAATGGTAAATGCAAGGAATAGTGACAGGGAACATATTTTTAGCATATTCTCAAATGAACATGAATTTAACAACGTTGAATTATATATTCCAGACTCCTAGAAAATTTATTTGGACATCCCAACAAGCATATCGATATCTCTAATGTCAGATTTCAAGCAGACTTGTAGCAAAATATGTAGAATTTTGTTTTCCTTGTTAATTTGTTGCTGTGTTTTTGTATGGAATGAAGAGCTTTTAAATGGATTTTATGATAACTCCATGATATTTTACCAATTTACTCAAAGTTTATTGTTTTCTCATGGTTTAACAGAGAATGTTTAAATCTTAGGGATATCTTGCTGAATTGAATAAAAGTTGCAATGATAATGTTACCAACAACAAAGAATACCAATGGATGCTTTGGCATGGAAGATCCAAAAGGATGTTCTTTATGTTCTGCATTTGGTGAGGGTATCCCTTAAATGCTGTGTTCTTTCTTCTTGTTCAGGCTTGTTGCCTTTTTGAAGAGCTGTAGAGTACTTCAGCTTTCTGATGATTTTACGGAGTAGAGATTCTTCATTTCCTACCAAAACAACAGATTGGGTTTCCCCATAAGGCTTGCACATAGGGTATTTCAGCCCCTTGTTTTGGGTAAACAATTATTTTATTTCCAAACTAAAACTTAGAGTAGAGTGCTTGTCAATTGCAAACACCATAGTTTGCTCATATGACTCCTGATTCCCTGGCCGAAGAAGATAAAAGGGAAAACATCTTCAATTTCTAGACGAAAAAAAATTATGGGTAGAAACTGAGAGGGAAATGTCAAGCACAAATAGACAAAGAAACAGTTTTATGCTATCAAATATAAAGTCTTTGTCCATGTTCACTTACATTGGAATAATAATAATAATAGCTCATCAGTCTATGGTCATCACTAGTATTTCCTTGATTAGGGTTTAGGGTTCATAGTAAAATATGTATAATATATGTATAGGTTCTTAATGACCTGGGTTTAAGTAGTTGAAAACCCCAGAATAGGTAGACAACTTGGTTTAAAGATGGGACATGATGAAACCTCAGAAGCGATAAAAAAAAATAAAACACAAGTGAGGCATATTTAAACATTCTCTGTTAAACCATGAGAAGTGACGATTGTAGTTTCTGTCTGGCTCCTTAGAAAATAGCTCGGGATAGAAAGAAAAGGTTATATAGTTTTTGGTAATGGGTTTCATATTTATTTGAGAAAATAGAATGCAAAAGGCAGCTAACTAGGAGACCATGATTGGTATGTATTTACCATTGATACTAGCAATACTATAATATTTCAGTTGTTGAGGCTAATGAAGCTGATATTTCTAGTTGAATGATCAAGATCTGTACCATGGTATCGGATTCAGAATTCTATGTCTATCGGTTACAGGATGAAAATTTATCTGTTTTGAGCATCTTAATGTATTTTCCCTTTGAAAGCGATAGGGGTGAACTCTCTGAAATTTCTCAAATGTTATCTTCCTGATGTTTGTTGTATTTCGGTATGAATGATTGTTTGAGTCTTCGTTTTTATATGCTGTCGATGCAATTGCATCGACTTTGTTCTATGAAATTCTTCTCTCATTTATCTGGCTAGCACAACTTTTTCCTTGCAGTGTGGTCGAATTATTCCGGTCATATTTTAATATTTAATGATGATCAAGTGGGTTTATTGACCTCAACTAGTTGAGCTTTGGAATTTTCCATGGTTAGTGCATAAAATCCCTTTCAGGGTCACTTTTACATTTATTTTTCCTCCTTGTGACAAAGGAAAAATCTGCTTTGCTTGATGACCTCATATTTTGCCTGTTTGTAACCTTTCTATAGGAAACATTGATGTTGATGTTATTATCAATGACTTTGTATCTCAAAATGCTAGAAGAAACCGTTTCTTATGAGAATTTGTGTATGTTGTTTTGTAGGTGTAATATGAGTAAATTGAGTGAAAATTGTGATGTCTCTTTATATATTTGGTAAAATAATGTTGGTTAATGTAATAGAATCTACTCGTATAATTTTTAATGAATAAATTTGTTTGACGTTTATCGAAATTTATTCTTGAATTTTAAGTTATTTTTTTAAGGGCCCTTATTTCTTATTTTGCCTAGGTCCCTTAAAATGTCAGGATCGCCCTGTTCTTAAGATTATCATTTTGTCACAAGTTAATCACTTTTGGGATATCACGTGATAGCTTAAAATCATTCAAACTGGATAACCCAAACCTGTAAACAATGAACAAGCTTAATTCCATTTTCATATAAGACAAGCACATGGTATGTAGCTATTTGTGGATCCCAAGACATACCCTTTTCCCATCCTATAAAAGCTAGGCCATACCTCCAAAGAAATCATCATATAGTGAAGAGAGAGGCAGAGATGGCAAATAAGCTTCAAAGAAGAACAGTATCTCGCAGAAAGCTTCAACTATTGCGAACTCTCAACAATTCCAAATCAGTAACTAGAAAAACTAAGCTTGGTTTTGATTCAAAATGCTTTCCTGGTTCATGATGTTGGTTAACCTTACAATTGTTCATTTTGAAGGTTAAAAGGAGTTCCATCATGTTAAATGTTCTCCATTTTCACAAGGTTAAAGTCAAGTTGGAAGAAATAGAAAGAGAGTACCAAAGCCTTGTGGCCATCACACTATTGAATCATATGCAAACCCCAAAGGTAACCCCTATATATAATTCATATATATCATATTTTTGGTTTTTGGATTTATGTATACATCGATGGTGTCTGTTGTGGAAGCGTTTGAAGAACTGGGTCTTAATGTTGTTCAAGCAAGTGTTTATTGCAGCCTCTCGTTTGCCATGGAAGCCATTGTTGTGGATCATCACCGACAAACTACAGATATGGAAGATATTACTGAAGCTGTTCAAAAGGCCATCCTAAAACAAGGAGGGAGAGGGGATGCTTCTAACATGACAATTTTATTGATTAACGAAATGTAGCCTACTTTCTTGCTGGAAATGTTAATGTTTAGTCTAAGAACCTAGCTTTGCTAGAAAATGACAAGATTAGTATCGTTAATGAGATCTTCTTTTAAATTAAAGAAAAGTTCAAGAAAATAATCAAGAAATTCCATTGCAGGGAAAATAATTTGGCATTTTCTTTTATACAAATCAAAAGCAAAAGCACATGCCAAAATTAGACTTTTTCAAGGTCAATAAATGTTTTCTAAAACTAGAATCAAAGTCATCGGTTTTATATTATTTCTTATAGAAAGGTAGGGAAATGATTATCTTTCATCACTTACTAATTATTCAATCAATTTATATTAAATTAGTTTATGATTAACGTTGATAGTAATAATGGATATACATAAGATTTTATGTTAGATTAGCGGATTTATATAAAAAAAAAACTGATTTTTCCATATTGTATTCCTACATGGGTAGTTTCTAGCTATACGTTTGTAATGTGTTATGGGCTGTTCTGTGGTGTAGTTTTCGACTTTGTTTTAGATGTCATGGGACTCCTTATTGTTCTTTTATCCACCCAAGGTTCACTCTTTTTCCTCTATTTAAGTTTAGGGAGGTTTTTTTAATGAGGTCCTTGGGGGTGATGTACTTTGGTTGTCTAATATAAAGTACCCATTTTACAAAAAAAAAAAAACAAAGGGAAATAGGGTAAGAAACTGTGATTAGGCAACAGTATATCCTCTCGGGAAAGATACTCCCATGCAATCAGCCATTGGAGAAGAAAGTGCTTCAAACGGAGGAATCATAAATTACCTTCACGATAAACATGGTGGAACGTGAGAGACCAATTACGATCCTTCAAGCTGCATATGTCCTCAATAATAGTAACATAAATTCAGGAAGATGAAATGAAATATCGGAGTAATTGTTTTTTAATATAAAATGCCAACAACTTGATTGGTAGGTTGTTGAGATTCTACTTTGAAATATCAAAGTTTTGGGAATCAAGTACTGAGAATGACATTCCATCTACCAATTATACATGCATTACACCAAAAGAATCCAAAATGGTTCTCTCAAAATCATGCATTTCATTAATGCGTAGTTAGAATTTTTATGTCATTGTCTTTTACCACCTTATTTAAATACTATAAAATGAACCCATTTTCTATCTCAAATTCTGAATTATCTCTTTACTGAATATACATAATTCTGCACACACAAAAAATGAAGATGGATAGAAGCAATAATATGTTAGGAACCATGTTTAGATCAGGGGTGCTTGCAGTTTAACCATGTTAATGTTTACAGAATTAGCAGTCAAAGTTGAAGCACAATCAGAAAAGCTTGCCAGTGATGAAGGTGATCCCTAATTTACTTTGGCTTTTTGGAACTATTCCTTTTGTAAATGTCCTAAGCTTCGACTTAGCATTGAACACTTCAACTCTTTGAATACCAAGAAGTCTATATTCTCTTTCAATGAAACATGTGGATGTCTTTTAGAAATGGCGCGTTTCTTTCATGCTTTTGTTCTTTGATTGGTGGTCTCCACTCTCCAAAGTCCTAGTTGATCCTATTTATTTCAGTAAAATTTTATTATGAGCCCCTATATTGTATGTAAATTATGAATTTAGTTCCTATATTATAAGTTTTTTAACTTTAGTTATATATATTTAACCAAATGTAGCCTACTCTCTTGCTGGAAATGTTAATGTTTAGACTAAGAACCTAGCTTAGCTAGAAAATGACAAGATTAGAATCGTTAATGATTTTGGGTATGAATTTACCCAATACATTTTATGTGAATTTTATTACATGATATTTGAATGTTTTGAGTATGAATTGCCCAATAAAGATTTTACTTATGATATTTTGATATTTTCTATGCGAATAATTGTATATGAGAAATGGTAAATTTTATTACATGGTTTTGAATAAGTGTGAAATTGGCATATGATTTTGATAAAAGTTTAATGTATATGTATTGAGAGTTTTAGGTACAAATGACATGTCATGAGGTGGAGTGACTATATGATATATATTTATATGGCACTTATGTGCAATTCTACGAGGCACTTAAGAGTGCAAATATACCTACGAGACACTTTTAAGTGCATTATAACACACACACTCGACGAGACTCATGTACATGATATTCTCGATTAAAATGTATTTGACTATTGTTTAAATGATGAAAAGTACGAGTTTATATGGTTAAATATGAAAAGTACAATTTATACGAATTAGAAGCTAACAAAGGTATTATGAGATACTTAGCCGCATATACTAACTTAAGAATACTAAAACCCTAGCCGTTTTCCTCCTCCTCCTCTCTTCTCTTTCTTTTTTCTTTATAATTTGTGTCAATTTTATTGATCAATCTAACATTTTTTTCTTTAATTTTGTTTAACCGACGTCGACACCAGTTTTCATGTTGTTTATTGCCCGTCAGTTATTTTTTTAGTTTTTTTAATAAAAATAATTTTGTCTTTGTGATACGTTTTCTGTTTTTATGGCACGTTAATATTTATCTTTGTGGCACGTTTTTCTCTGCCTTTTGGTAGCTTACGTTTTTTTTGCCGTTATTTTCGTTTATTTTTTTCTCAGGGTTGGATTTGACATCGCCACGATTGCGATTGATAAAGATGACGCTTATTTGTTATCATGTTGATCTTCCCTACTTTGGACCCTTGGATTGATTTGGATACGTGTTTTGCATTCGTGGATAGTTTTCTGATGTCGCTTAACTCTGATTTGCAATTTATTGATGGTCTTCAGTAGCTTCATCACTTTTTGTGATTCATTTGCCGATACAGTCAGATTTGTTTGTATCTTTATTTTGTTCGAGCATCAGTTGGATTTTTTTAATCATTTTTGTGTCTTTGTGTAATCTAGGTGGCTAGTTTTTTGTCACATATTGTGACACCGCAAATCAAATCCGTAGCATAAAAAGTAATTATTTTTAAAAAACAATTACTCGTAACATCCGCATACTACAACCGAAGCCGTAATCGAAATATAGTACCATGAGAAAAATTCTTGCTTTCACAACGTAAGAAAAGGGACCACTAGGCTACACTATCAGTTTGCGATGCTTTTCCATTACTGTTTGTTTAATTTCACACATGGGGTTGTCTTGTCTTCTTTGTTGATTTTGAATGATACAGTCCCTACTCCATTAAATAGTAGAAAATGGAGTTTGTGCAGGGAAATTAGAAAAATAATATAAAATGGGAAATTATACCTATCATTTCCTAAGAATGTAGTATAGCTTATGCCAAATTTGATTTTTTCAATCAAGTTTGTATTATTGAAGTTTATCTTCTTTGTCAACGAGTGTTGGTATAAGTGTTTGTAATTCAGAAATTTAAGCTTTTAAGACCAAATTCAAATCCTACCACAGTCATTCTTGATGAGCAATATGTAAATTCATATGAAAATTTCTATTGAATCTTAGATATACTCTAACCGGACTGGAGAACCACCCTTGACCTAAACTTTTGAATACCAAGAAGTCTATATTCTCTTTCAATGTCACATGTGGATGTCTTTTAGAAATGGCGCGTTTCTTTCATACTTTTGTTCATTGATTGGTGGTCTCCACTCTCCAAAGTTCTAGTTGATCCTATTTATTTCAGTAAAATTTTATTATGAGCCCCTATATATCTCTTTCAATGTCACATGTGGATGTCTTTTAGAAATGGCGCGTTTCTTTCATACTTTTGTTCATTGATTGGTGGTCTCCACTCTCCAAAGTTCTAGTTGATCCTATTTATTTCAGTAAAATTTTATTATGAGCCCCTATATATTCTCTTTCAATGTCACATGTGGATGTCTTTTAGAAATGGCGCGTTTCTTTCATACTTTTGTTCATTGATTGGTGGTCTCCACTCTCCAAAGTTCTAGTTGATCCTATTTATTTCAGTAAAATTTTATTATGAGCCCCTATATTGTATGTGAATGTCACGTGCATTCTTTAACGTGTTGTAGGACTTTTTATGCCTTTGTCTTTCACCACCTTATTCATTCAAAAGACTATAAAATGAACTCATTTTCGATCTCAAATTCTGAATTATCTCTTTACTGAATATACATAATTCTGCAAAAAATGAAGATGGATAGAAGCAATAAAATGTTAGAAACCATGTCTAGATCAGGGATGCTTGCAGTTTTAACCATGTTAATGTTTACAGAATTAGCAGTCAAAGCTGAATCACAAACAAGAAAGCTTGCCAGTGATGAAGGTAATCACTAATTTACTTAGGCTCTTTGGAACTATTCTTTTTTGTAAATGTTCTGAGCTTTGCCTTAACATTGAGTACTGTAGCTTATTGTTTAGATAATTAGTTGAACTGAGGTGTGCTTTATATCTGCAGTGGATGCTCTTCGTGAAATTGCCAGAGAATTAGGGAAGAAAGACTGGGATTTCACTGTAGACCCTTGTAGTAATCACTCAAGCTGGAGAAATCCAGATATAGATCCGAGGAAATTGTACAACAGTACTCTCGTCTGTAACTGTTCCTTCCCCGGTGATGTCTGCCACGTCGTTAGCTTGTATGTTCTCTATAATCAAAGGACTTAGTCCTAGAATTCCAAACAGTTCCATGTTAGAACACCTAGTTTTACGTGCTTAAATATTGCAGATATCTTAAGGGACAAGATCTGCCTGGTGTACTTCCACCATCGTTGGCGAAGCTACCGCACATTAAGGTCATGTAAGAAGAGCCTGCGATTCTGAGTTTTAGTTAACACTGGATATGAAAAGATTACTCCAACTGATAGGCCTTTTTCTTTCCTTTATAGTGATTTTACCCGGAACTACCTTAATGGTACAATACCACCTGAGTGGACATCTACAAAGTTGGAAAACTTGTAAGCAACTTTTGAGATTCGCCGGGGCTTTTGATTTTACTAATTATGTTTTACATTCATTGGGGCTTTTGCTGGATATACATGTTCAGGTCTGTTACGGTTAATCGCTTATCGGGACCTATTCCAGACTACTTGGGGAGCATTACCACACTCCAATACCTGTATGTTCTAAGTTATAAATCAGTGTCATGTTCCCTCGATGAAAAGGTTTAATGAGATTCTATTAATTTTGTTAAACCTGCTCTAATACACTGCTGCATGATCAGGACCCTTGAGAGCAACATGTTTACTGGACCTATTCCTCCAACACTTGGGAAACTGGTTAACTTGGAGAATCTGTTGGTTCCTTTTTCTCTTTCTCTTAATGCCTGATTTTTCATTCATTAGCAACTATATCCAAATATGTGTCACTGATTTGGTTTATCCATTGATGACTACAGAGTTCTTAATGCTAACAATCTAACAGGAGAGTTTCCAAAGGCTCTCACCAATTTGACCAAGTTAACAGAATTGTAGGTTCTTATAAATATGCAGTGTTGTTGCCATGCATTATGTTTTGTAACAAGTTTAAGTTTTGAATGTAACTGGATTTCATTTTCTTGCTTGTCAATATGCAGTAGGATTGGCAGCAACAACTTCACTGGAAGGATACCTGATATTTTCCAAAATTGGACTCAACTTCAAAAGTTGTAAGCATCTTTTCGTCTTACCTCTTTCAGGAGGCTTATAGAACAAATATTTGTAGTTCATTTGTTCTTGGTTCACAGAGAGGTCCAAGCCAGTGGCTTTGAGGGTCCAATTCCTCCCAGCATCTCTTCCTTGACAAACTTAATCGAACTGTAAGTTCCCTGGCCATCTTAGGCCACAATCTCCATGAATTCCATAAGGACAAGATAAAAAATATACTCGTGATTTATAAAATAAGCTTTCTGATTTAATCTCAAGCAGAAGAATTAGCGACCTGAATGGAGGAGTTTCGCGGTTTCCATCTTTAAGAAACATGAAAAGCCTACAAAAATTGTGAGTTATTTCTACAACAACAAGGTTCTTGAAAATCAGAAGAATGTACACTTTGCTGCAATTGTTCTTAATTGAAATTAACTATGTTGCAGGATGTTGAGGGACTGCAACATATCTGGACAAATACCTGATTATTTATCAGAACTGCCACTAAGAATCATGTAAATCTGCTGCTCTTCTAGTTTAATTGCATGTCTGCCTTTTATATTATAACTAGCAATTATTAATAGTAATACTTTCATATGTTATATTGAATTCTAACAATTTTCTTAGTGTTTCAATTATAGCTGCAAATGCTTTAGCCCTAAAGTAATAACATGGTGCACTAAGAAGTCAAAAGTCTTACCAAATGATACCATTTTCACTGATCTTAAAATCTATTTGGAGCTTTAGGGACATGTTTATGAAGTTCATTTATGTTTCAAGTTTTAATATTCACAATAATTTAGATTTTCGTTGATCAAACAGATAATCAGCTATTGGTTGCCATGCTGCCCTTTCATGTCTACTAATGGAATACAACAAAATGAACAAACTGCTCTTTTCTGTTTAATTTTCTTGCAGTGATCTCAGTTTCAACAGATTAGTGGAAATTGGTAGAGGTTTTACGATTTCTCAACCGGAAAAAATGTAAGCATTAGTAAGATCAAAGTCTTGTTTATTATTCACCGAGGTTTTTCCCAGTATATTTTCCTCCATTTCAACTTCTAATTCTAGCTGAGAAAGTTTAAACTGCAACATGATTTATGATGCTAACTAAATAGGTATCTGACAAACAACTCGCTCAGTGGTCCGATTCCTGATTGGATCAAGAACTTAAATAGTCGCAGGTAATTCATAGATGCACATAAAGAATCCCATTATCAGCATCTAAAGCGTCAAGATCTCATAGATGCACTTTTCCTGTCAAAACAATGTAACATGCATTTACAATTAATGTCATTAAGCCAATATAGTTTTCTTTTTCAGTGCGATAGATCTTTCTTACAATAATTTTTCTGAGGACTCCGTGCAATCCAGTTGTCGGGAAACATTGTAAGAACAATTTTTTTCCTGATTCTTCCTTGAACTGTCAAGTATGCTATCCCTTCTTTTTAACTTCTCAAATATTGGAAAGTAAATATTTTGTTGTTCTATCAGAAACTTGTTCAAAAGCTCTACTGATGGAAAGAACTTGTAAGTTCCTACGTATCCAAATTTCAAAAGAAATATCCAGGCTACTTTGCATAAATTGATTTTTTTCACTGTTCGACCATGATGCAGACCACTCAATGAATGTCTGCAGAGTTATCCGTGTTCGAAAGGTACTTGCATTTCTTCCACCAAAATATACTAATATATGCTTCATTTGTATTTTCATTCATGCAATCATGCCCACTGCATTCACTCTGCTGATCAAAAGTGCTGTAAATTTTTACATTTCTTTTGTCAAATTTACTAATAAACTCTAGAATGCTATGTTTCTATGTAGATCATTATTCTTTATACATAAACTGTGGTGGGGAGAAAACTACTGTAGGAAATATTGATTATGAAGCCGATCCCAAACAAGGTGGTGAAGCAAAATATGTTCCGACTGAATCAAATTGGGAAGTCAGCAGCACAGGACATTTCTGGGATACGAGTATTAGCTATGGAGACTATATAGCACATAATGTATCTGTGCTCAGGATGTATGAATCTGCGTTATACACGACAGCACGCCTTTCTCCCCTTTCGCTCACGTATTACATTCGCTGCTTAGGAAATGGAAACTATACTGTTAAACTTCACTTTGCAGAAATAGTGATAAGAGACAATCGTTCTTTCCACAGTCTTGGAAGACGGATATTTGATGTTTATATACAGGTATTAAATCACATTGTACATTCTCTCCATGTCCTATATGCTGCTGCGATAATTTGATCGAATTAGGTGGTTGCAGGGGACACGCATGTTGAAGGATTTTAACATTATAAGTACAGTAAAAGCGGTCGATAAGGCATACATTCGTGAATTTAAGTCTGTTATTGTAATGGATAAGACCTTGGAGATTCGATTTCATTGGGCCGGGAAAGGGACAGCAGCTGCACCGAAGAGGGGAACATATGGCCCTCTGATATCAGCTATCTCAGTGAAATCAGGTAAGTTAAACACTCTTGATGGAGGCCTTTATCATCTTCATATCATAACATATCTCTCTTAGCTTCATATTTTTCAATATGTGCATACATATAAAGTAGATGCCTGCCAACATCTTTGAGTAAGAATGAATGAATCTTTGAGTAAGAATGAATGACTAGTGATTTCAGAAATTTAATCTTCAAGCAAGTCTAAAAATAGATTCATTATACATATTGCTTGGACCATAATCTTGAGCTTTTGGTTCACAATGTGACAACTTATTTTGTGAATTTGAAGTGTTGGGTTGCTTTAGCATGTGAAAGGCTAAATTGATCTTGTGTAGAGTTTAACAGGTTTGTTGAACTTGTGTAGAGTTTAAACCTCCAAATGATGGACAAAATAAGACATTCATCGTGGTAGGAGCTGTAGTTTCGCTTTTGATCCTAGTTCTCATGATCTTGGGTGTTCTTTGGTGGAAAGGCTGGTTGTGTGACACAATATCAAGGGAAGAAGGTAGTTTATATCATCTTTCTTTTAGATATCATAATTTTATACAGCTCAGTGTATTGACTATTGGCCTTGTACCTTGAACAGAACTAAGAGGATTAGATCTGAAAACCGGAGTATTCACCTTACGACAAATCAAAGCGGCCACAAACAACTTCGATGCAGCAAACAAAATTGGGGAAGGTGGTTTTGGATCTGTGTACAAGGTCACATACAAAACCACTAGGGCTTTATTTTTCAGTACTTTCCCCCTACCTTTCTAGTTTATCCCCAAAAAATACAGATAGGACTAAATTGATAAGATACAAATATGAAAACTTCAGTTCCTGTTTCATTGCAGGGAATACTATTGGATGGTACCATAATTGCAGTTAAGCAGCTCTCTTCAAGATCAAAGCAAGGAAATCGTGAATTTGTGAATGAAATAGGAATGATTTCAGGTATACAACACCCAAATGTTGTTAGACTATATGGATGTTGTGCTGAAGGAAATCAATTATTGCTGGTGTATGAATACATGGAAAACAATAGTCTTGCGCATGTTTTGTTCGGTAAGTTTGAATTTTTTTTTTTTACCGTTTGACATGTCCTTACCGCGAAACGAAAGGAATCAATTACTTGTTTTGTAATTTATGTTAACAACAGGTACAGATGAAGTCCAACTGAGACTGGATTGGGCAACAAGGCTGAGTATTTGTGTTGGTATTGCAAAAGGACTGGCCTTCCTGCACGAGGATTCTCCTCTGAGAATTGTTCACAGAGACATCAAAAGCTACGAATGTGTTACTTGATAGGGATATTAATCCTAAGATCTCTGACTTTGGTCTAGCCAAGCTTGATGAAGAGGAAAACACCCACATCAGCACCAGAGTTGCTGGAACTATGTGAGCTCTCTTCTTTTTTCCACTTTCAGTTCCATCTGAACAGTACTATAGTTCACAAATAACCTTAATTATGCAGAGGATACATGGCCCCGGAGTATGCATTATGGGGCTATTTGACCTATAAGGCAGATGTTTACAGCTTTGGAGTGGTTGCATTGGAAATTGTTGCTGGGAAGAACAACATGAAATACCGACCAAATGAAAATTTTGTATGCCTTCTGGATTGGGTGAGAACAATCTGCTTTAATTTCCTTGCACATGTAGGCTGTAGTTGTGTTTCACATTGAGCTGCAATAGTCGAATTGCATCCATTGAATATGTAGTATTTCAGGCCCTTGTTCTGCAACAAAAAGGAAACCTTTTGGAGCTAGTGGATCCAAAACTTAGTACAAAGTTTGACAAAGAAGAAGCCATGAGGATCATAAAGGTAGCTCTGTTATGCACTAATCCATCACCAGCACTTCGGCCTACAATGTCCGGAGTGGTGAGCATGCTCGAAGGCCGTACCGAGGTTCATGAAATTATCCTGGAATCAAGCTCTTATGGTGACGATATGAGATTTAAGTCATTAACAGGGTTCGATCAGGTTATCCTCCAGACAAGTGAAAACTCAGTCCTTCCTTCAATCGTCAGATTCTATATATATAGGATCATCTTCTGCATCTGCCCATGATCTATAAAAGAAACTTCATTGAAGTTAACACGTTGTAGCAGGCAACTTTCCTTGTACGTGCTAGCTAGTGTAAGGGACAAGACTGTCTGTGAATAAATCAATGGGAAGTAAATAGCATCAAAGTTGGATTCAGTTTTGGATTTGAATCTATTTATTATTTAAATCAAACCGTGTTGTAACTCGATTCGTGGGCAGTTAAAGTAAGAGTTTCAGTTGAAGAAATTGGTGCCAGGCAGGCCCAGCTCTACCTATACAATTTATCGTCCTCAACTTTAGATTAGATGCCGTAAACGCACGTCTATTACTAACAAATATTTAATTAGATGGGGTGTTGTTAATTAATATAACTTTTTTAGAAGCATAATAAGAAAATTAACTCTTCTTTTTGTTAATTTCATTTAACTTTTTTAATTTAAATTCAACTCCAAACCTTTTCTTTTATAGCTATATTATTATGAGCTTAATAGAAATGATGGTTAAGCTATTAAAGTTTTATTAGCCAAAAACAATGATAATGTTCACTGATGGAAGAAAATAATTAAAACTTGACCTGTACAAGCATCAAATTAGTCGTCTGAATTCATAAAATTAGATTAAATCAATCAAATATTCATGATGCAGTACTAAAATATGGAACTATTTACATTTCCAAGGCTGTCAGACTCTTGCAGGCAAAAGACCTGTAGGTCCAGGTAGCTCGCGGCGAGGAAAAACGTTCAACTAGCATGGTTGGGAAGGAGTGATAAATCTAGCATCTGGTACGATTTCCTTGGAGGATGTAGATGAAGGGTAGAAGGAATGGACAGTAGTTGAATTTTGGGTTTGGCTTCCACTCGAACTTTGATCTTCCTTCTGTTGACAGAGATCTCTCATGGCCTTGAACCTTAAATCTTCAGTATAGCTGCCCAGTTCTGGTAACAAGTCGGGAACATTCGTTCGCCCTTCAAGCATGTTTACCACCTCGGACATTGTCGGTCTAAGCGATGCAGATGCATTTGTACACAACAGAGCTACTTTAACCATGAGTTCCACTTCTTCGTTTTTGACTTCGGATCTTAACCTCTCATCGAGAAGTGCTGTCAAGTTTCCCGATTTTCCCACATGGCATGCCTGCAATACAGATTCATATATAGATACACCTTGTCATATATCAGTATAGGAGAAATTTGGAAACTTGTACAGGAAGTAGTCCACCAAAAGAAGAAAGAAGGCAAGTACCCAATCTAAGAGACAGACAAACTTTTCACTTGGCATAAAGTTATTGGTGTTCTTCCCGCTAACGAGTTCCATTGTTAGAACTCCGAAACTGTAAACATCTGCTTTATGTGTAAGATGGCCCCATAATGCATATTCTGGGGCCATATATCCTCTGCACATTCAAATGGTGATGTTTTAGGCAAAGCACGGTCTTTTTGCATGAACACAAGCAGGCAAAAAGAAATTGAATTTCGTTGGTTATTAAAAAGGTGAGGAATTCACATTGTTCCAGCAACTCGGGTGGTGATGTGGGTCTTCTCCTCTTCATCGAGCCTAGCCAATCCAAAGTCGGATATTTTAGGGTTCAATTCACTATCGAGAAGCACATTGGTAGCTTTAATGTCTCTGTGAACGATCTTGAGTCTTGATTCTTCATGCAGAAAAGCCAGACCTTTAGCTATGCCAATACAGATCTTAAGCCTTGTAGGCCAGTCTAGTTCAAGCTGATTGCATTCCGAACCTACATATTACGTCAAGGAAGTATGCATTACCGTATTAAATTTTATTCATGTGAAACATGATAATTGACATCAGTTAATCATGCATTCATCTTTGAACTTTACAAAGAGTGAACCAAAGGACGAGTGCATGATGCAGCAAGACTCACCAAACAATGCTCGAGCGAGGCTGTTGTTTTCCATGTACTCGTACACCAGTAGCAGTTGATCCCCTTCAACACAAAATCCATGAAGCTTGACAAGATTCGGGTGTTGTAAACAAGATATCATCCCTATCTCATTCAGAAATTCGCGATTCCCTTGCCGTGATTTAGAGGAGAGCTGCTTTACTGCAATCTTGGTACCGTCATATAGCTGACCCTGAACCCCGAACTGTATTAGATTCTCATATATCGAGTAAAATAAGAATTAATAACAACAGGATCTTCATATAGCATTTAGCTAGGAACCTTGTAAACAGGACCGAAACCACCTTCGCCAATCTTGTAAGCGGGATCAAAGTCGTTGGTGGCAACTTCAATCTGTTTCAAAGTGAAAGTCCCCAGTGGCATGTCTTCTTTGGTACCTGTCCAAAAAAGAGCCAAAAGTGAATGTGCTTGTTTCATGATTCCTTTAACTAGAAAACTAATCTTGTCCCGAATTCCAAGTAGGGTAACTAAACATGAGCATTGACTACAAACAGAACTTACATTATATTAAATAAATTAAAATTAAGCATTTCAAATTAAATTTTTCATTTTACAATAAAATTGATATGTTAATTTTAAAAAAGGTTTAATCATATTATACCGGTCTATTTGTTGTACTCATCGTTTATTTTCCACAGAATCTTAGAATATGTTTGTCATAGATAGAGCCATAATCATTGGTTTTTTAAGGAAACTGAATTAGCTCTCTATTTTCCTCAACAGAACATGAGCATTGTTCAAAGAGAGATCATTAAGACATTTGATTTAGATTCAAATTTTGAATATTTTCATTTTTTAAAAGAACTTAGCTCAATATTTTAGTGAAGATTATATACTTTTGTATTTTTGTTTATGAGGTTATAAATCAAAAGTTCCATATGGTTATCAACCTTTATTAGTGATATTGCTTGTATGCATCTTTTATACCAGTAATCATAAAAAATAGATAAATACTTTAGAAGAAATATAAATAAATAGTTTTCATCGGTCCCGTCAAATTAAATATCAAGATCCGCCACCGAGAAAAATGGCCGTAAATGCAATAACTTAATTTACATGTAACATATCACCAACAGAATTAGAGGATGTACCTTTTTTCTGCCAATACTTCCCAAGCAAATGGCCTTTCCACCAAATAAGTCCCCCTACGAGGAGGCCAAGGCATGATCCTAGAACCCCAAAAGCAATGACATATGCAAATCCTTTGTTTCTTCTATTCGAGCAAGGTTTCGAATCTGCCCAACACGGCAATGTTCATTAATAAAGCAGAATGAAAAAAAAGACTAGCAGAAATCATTTTAAAGAAAGTGTGTTCATTTATATGTTTAATCAGGTAAGACTATTCAAGTAGGCTTGTATACCAGAAATAACAGAAATCGCATTTACAAGTGGTCCATATTTGTTTCTTCTATTCGAGCAAGGTTTCGAATCTGCCCAACCGGCAATGTTCATTAATAAAGCAGAATGAAAAAAAGACTAGCAGAAATCATTTTAAAGAAAGTGTGTTCATTTATATGTTTAATCAGGTAAGACTATTCAAGTAGGCTTGTATACCAGAAATAACAGAAATCGCATTTACAAGTGGTCCATAGACACTTCTTCGAGGAATTCTCGTTGTTCCTTTGCCGGCCCAACTAAATCGAATCTCCAGGAAATTATTTGTCACATTTACATTTGAAACTTGTTTAACCAAAGGTTTTAGAGCACCCATTGCCTCGGATTCAATGTTGAAGTCTTTCCACAGTAACTTTTCCTGTACAAAGGAGATTCATGCATCCACAATATACAACTTAGGAAAAAAAAAGTATCTTCAAAAGCATGTTAAGTAATCACCTGAACGTAAACATCAAATATGCGTCTACCAAGGCTGCTATATGTTTCATCAGGAGTAAATTGTATCTCAGCAAAATTGAAAGTTACATTGTAAATTCCATTCACTAAGCAATAATGGAAATAAGTGAGCGATATTGGAGCTCGGCGGGCTGTTGTGTACAGTTCCGACATATTTGACGGTGGCCCTGGTACAGTGTAACGTGTATTTTGGAAATCATTGTCATCCATGAAGTCTCCAGTGCTACTAAATCCCCAATAACTATCTTCATTAATATAAAATTCTGCTGCACCACCTTTAACATCACCATCTCCTTCATACATTACATTTGCATTATTTTCCTTCATCCTTGTGTCCTTTCCACCACAGTTAACATGAAAACAATTTGAATCTGCTACAAAGCAAATGATTAGTATTTAAGAAAGAAATAAACTAAGTAATATATTTAAGTAATGTAACATGAAGTCAATTTCTTGTACAGCTATGGTACTGTTCCATGAAACTTTGAATCAAACTCAACACCACTGTAAATCTTTAATCCGATTGTTCCATAACTACAGTACTCCTTGATTAATGTGGACTTGGATTATCGATCTTTTATTAGTCTATTTTACCATGTTCTTCATGTATTACATTATTAAAAGTATTTCGAGATAAAGTTTACCAATAACTTCACAAAAAACCTTATTTAGAAAATCAGTAACCTCAAAGCGAATAAATATTTTTCAAATCCTATATCAATTTTTTCCAACACAATAAAAGTTAGTAGGTTGCATACAAGTACTGAAATAATTTTTGTGATTCTAGCTTCCATTGAAACAAGATAAGAGAAACGAAGAGGGATGAAACTAATCATTTTAGTACCGAGTCACTTCATATGAAAGAAATCTGGGCAGAAAGCTAAAATGAAAGCGATTGATCCAATAAAGTAAAAGGTTGAGCGGACTAAGAGTACTGGCAGTTCACATATTTTGACTCCTGAAGGAGACAACTTACATCGAGGACACGTGAAAGACTTCTTGCATGGAAGAGATCCCATCCTATTAAAGAATTGCAGAGCAGAAAACCGTTAGCACAATGTTTGATCAGTACAAACACAAGATTTTCCTTGAAGCCACCAAATATTTCAAGGAAAAAATAAGAGAAAGGCTCAAAGAAAACTCTTACAAGCGGTTCCTTGATGAAGAACTATGATACAAGTTTAAGTTCAGATTCCTAAGGGGGGGAAATGACGAAATATTTGTTAGGTTGACATCGTGCCAAAGAAGAAAGTAGAAATACAAGACTAAAACAAAGGTAGTCTGACATGTTCTCCTGACAAGCAGGTTTCTCAGGGCCTTGCAAATTGAAGTCATTGTATGAAAGATCACTGCATGCAAGTATTGAGAATCAGTATAAATTTCCAAAGCAAAGATGGGAATGAACTTTCACAAGGGAATAAATGGAAATGTGATAAGTAGTGTCACAGGCAGAAACATACATGCTAGATCCTTGCTTCAGTATAGAATCGGGCACATCTCCGCGTAGCAAGTTGCCACTTAAAAAGCTATTAAAAACCCACACCAGATGGTCAGTATGTCGTATCAATGTCAGTTTTTCAGTGACTCAAGACTGGACAAGTTCAACATTACATCTCAGTGAAGATTTGTTCTTATCCCTAAAACCATGGATGTGAGCTTTCTATCTGTGCACATGCACCTATATTTTCTAGCTTCTACAATAAAGAAGTCCAAGTGCTTATTCAGATTCTTAAAACAATCTGTTTTCAGCAATGGGTCCAAAAGAGAGCGAAATGCCGCCACACTCTCAAATTTATACTTACACAAATCTTAGACGATCTGCAGTTATTCTGGTCGGGATTTCCCCAAATAAATTGTTGAAACTGAGATCCCTGTTGCAATTGTGAGATAGTGTCCAAAATTTCAAACATGATTTTGCAAATTAGGATTCGATATGAGTTCATCACAGCAAATAACTTGGTGATAGAAAACCTATTCAAAAAGGTTCTTGAGGCAGATTTTAACTGAATAAATAATAAAGAAATGTGCTCTAGGGTATTAAGTCCATGGAAAGTAATGGGAAGTAAATCATGAACTTTGCTTTCACATGCATATCTATAGCAATCTTCCTCTGTTAAAAATATAAGCAAACTAGACAATAATTAAAACCAAAAAACAAAGAAACCAGACGTTATTTTTCACTTCAATTTTGTCTTCTAAGTGCTTATTATATTCTAAGCACCCTTTGGCATAGTGATTATTCCATAATTATAAGCCCGATGCTCCCAAATTTCTATTTAAGCATAAATAGCATGACTTTTTCAGCAGAAGAATCACAGTCCTGTGTAATAAGAATAATTTGTCTGCAGCTTAAGTTAGAACAGTGCTTTACAGCAAAATAGTATTGAGCAATGTAACTATGGTTTTCAACCAAAATTATTGAGACTACAATTTTAGTTTCTTAAAACCAGAATGATGCATGTGTCTATACAGAAACAAAGAACTGTTATAGTATCAAATATGTTCCCTCCGAAAATGAATAACCTGCGAAAGGGAAGTGAATGCAAACAGTGGAAGATAAGGAAACTTTATGCCCCAAAACCTCGCATATCCTGCAAAATATTCGATAATGTGAGCACTAAACATACAATGTAAGTAGGCCTTCCATATTTCTAAGCATGGGAAAACCCTGACTTGGCCCATTCATATCACTAATCCTCCTGCATAAAACATAAGTCCATCAGTGAAAAACAAAAAATGTAGTTGTGCAAAATTAAGTCAATGACCGCAAGTAACAGAGGCATTATATTTATACTCACAGCTCACGTAATTCCCTCAAACGAAATAGGTTTGCAGGTATTGGTCCCTGGAATCCACTTGCTTGCATTTCTCTACAGTAAGTCAGAATGAACAAGTAAATTGTAAGAAAATGAATAAATGCATATGTACATATATTAAAAATCTGAATTCTATTTTAACTGAACTTACAGTCTGCTGAGTTGTCTCCAGTTCTGTATGAAAGTAGGTATTTTACCATTGAAATTGTTATCATTTATCCTACTGCAGTAAACAACAAAATGATGTTGGTCCTATGAACATATCAAGGCATGTAGTTTAAAATACTGGAAAATTTGAAGAAACATACAAGTCAGTTAGATTTCTTAGTAAACTAAACGTCGCTGGCAAATTCCCAGTTAACTGATTGGAGGAGAGCAGCCTGAAATTACAATAAGCGTACGAAAGAAAACAAATCAATTAACATAAAGGCAAAAGAAATTAACATGAAATTAAAAGAAATGCAATATCAAATAAAGAAGAAGAAGAAGAAGATACCGAGTTTTCCCTTACAATGTTTTCAAGTTCACTAAATCCCCTAGTTCAGGTGGTAGGGGACCCACAAATCGGTTTGCTTCAAGATTCCTGATTAAAAAAAGCATCAAACATCTTTCATAAATTTCCTAGGAGTGAAAAAAGGAATACGAAAAAGTCTATAATTTCATAGGACCTACATATATACATCTACTAAATCACAGGGTTTGCTATTTTGATTTTGTGATGTGACTCCTTCCTAGGAAGACAATCATCATAACACTCTCAAAACATTAACTAAAAATATATAATTAACCAAGGCTCAGAACATACAGATATGTGAGAGTGATAATTTTTCCCAGATACTTCGGAATTTCCCCTGACAAGCGATTTGCTAGAAGCGAGCTGACAAAAACTTTAAGGTTAATATATTATAGGAGAAAAATCATATTTAAAAGTTTCAGAAACTTACATAGAAGTCAAGTTCATTGAAGCCCATTCACTTGGAATGGTACCATTCAGGTAGTTGTAAGCAAAATCACTGCAACAAAAAGCAAGGAAACTTAAACCAGTTCGACATTATTGCTCAAGGTTCCAATTAGCATGTAAAATATAAACATCATAGTAAATAATTTCAAAAGCTCTTACATTTCTTGAAGGTATGGAAGCTTAGCCAGTTGAGGAGGAAGTATTCCACGAAGGTTATAACGCTTGAGTACTCTAAAATACATAAACCAAGCTACCTTAGTATAACAACCAACAAAAGGAAACAGACCCTATAATTGATCCATGGTCATTGCTTTAAGGGGGTATGCAGATATGTATATGGAAATCATGCCTCAAAAGCAGAATCTATGCAAATATAAGCAACTTAGATTACAAAAGCCAAAACTACGCTTAAAAGCTGTCATTGACAACCCCCTTATATTCACTTTAGTTAGAAATAACCATGCATACAAATACAGCCATGTAGAATGTATTACACTAAATCAGATTAAGGAATTAAAGTAAATTAGCTAGTTACAAGATGAAGGAATAATACATCTTTACGACGTGACAAACAGTGCCATTTGCCTCATATTCACAAGAGATCTCATGAACAGAATTCTTCGGTGGCACTAGCGTTACCCCAACCCTTTCAATTTCACAGGAATCGCCATTAAATTTCCAGTATATGGAGCCCATTGCAGTAGCAATCTCTTGCAAAGCATCAACTAGAAGACATCCATAGTTCCGTAAGCATCACAGCAATAAATATGAACAAAAAACTGAATAGAATCATAGCCAGCTTTGTTCGTTAACATATGGATTAATTCAACGTCCACACCAGTAGTGCATAAAAAGAGTAAATAAGTTCAATTTAAAGAGTAATAGGGTTATACTTGAGGCAATGCCCGTGTATAGAATTCACAGACTGCCTATATCCAAAATCATCTTACTTAGACCAGCATTTAGATTTGTAAACGTGTAGATAAGATGATAAGTGCAGGAAAATATAAGGATTAATTGCTTAAACCAACACATTTCAATCACCCGGAACATTTCTTTTTTGCCACAAAGCATGCCAAAGATCACACTGTGTGGTCAAAATCAAATACACATTCATTCATACAATATCTATGATTCTTTGACTTCTTGACGGCTACAAACAAATCAATACTTGAGGCATAATTATAGCTTATTGATGAACATTTCAAGAAAAGAAGGGTATTTAAGCAACAAAACAATAGTTGGTACCATTTTAGATGCCTTTTTAATCAATCCAAGAAATCTAAAGCAGCAAAATCCAAACAGATCCCAGTTTACAGATAAGTTCCCGCAATTGGTTTCTAAATTTCATTCCACTTTCCCTTCATCTTTCTAGTCGAACTAAAAAAAGCCATTTTTCAACACTATCTCTTCAACCAAAACTACGACAAATAAAAGGCAAAGCTTGAACTCTGACTCACCTTCTTCTCTGGGCACCTTAGACTCAGCAAATCTAAGCAAGCTGAAGCAACCCATTGCAGTGATCCAGAAGACAAACGTTTTCTTGGTAACCATGACGACTACGAGAAGCGGCTGTACTCAATCCAAATGTCTATGCTTATAATCGTGCAAAGTTAGTGACTTTAATAATCCAAAAAACCCGAGATAAAGGAAATCGAAATACTGGGATTTGTGGCAAGTAAACAAGATAAGTACAGGAAGTATTGAAAGGACTGCCCCTTACTTTTGTTATATACTGAACTGTTTATACACGGTAAAGGAATCTTAGTCCGTAAATATTGGCAGCAGGGAAGTAGGATGTCTCGTCTTTCTTCATAAATATATATATTGAATATATATAGAGGGAAATATTCAATTTTTATTGCTGCAGTAAATTCAGGTTTTTGTTAATTTTCATAAGAAAGATGTGATGTTTTAAGGTAAGCACCAGTCATGGACGAGAGACTAAAGCACGAAGCCACCTTTTGGGTTGCTGAGCTTCCTGTTCTTTGGACTAAGTTTTGAATGTTTTGTACATTAAAATACTTTGAATCCTATGGATTATCAATACCAAACTCTTTCGTTACTTTAACATTAAGGGGCGTTTGGATCAAGAAAATTATCATTATTAAGAGAAATATTTTTTTCCAAAATCACATAAACTCTTGAATAATATAATTATTTTATAACAATCATTTCTTTTATATATAATTACACGCGTAAAAAATTTATCTTATTTTATTAATACTTATTATAAAATAATATGATACATATCTAGTCACTTTCTCCTTTTAACCTCTTTCTCCTTTTAACCTCTTTTTCTTTCTTTTACAATTTGTATTAGTTTTTATACATTGAATCAACTTTTTTTTTTCTTTGATTTTGTTTAGTCAGCGACGGCATTAGTTTTGATACTGATTATCAAATGTAGTTGTGTTTTTTCTTTGTTTTTTTAATTTTTTAATAAGAATAATTATGTTTTTGTCACACGTTAATATCTGTCTTTGTGACGTGTTTATCTCTGTCTTTTGGTAGTTTTCAATTTTTTTGTCGTTGTTTTCTTTTATTTTTTCCTCAAGGTTGGATTTGACATAGTCATGACTGATCAAGATGACGTTTATTTGTTATAATGTTGATATTCTCTGCTTTGGACCCTCGGATTGATTTTGATATGCGTTTTGCGTTCTTGGATAGTTTTATCACGTCTCTCGACTCTGATTTACGATTCGTCGATAGTCTTTCAGTAGTTTCATCCCCTTTTGTGGTTCGTTTGCCGATGCAGTCAGATTTGTTCGTATATTTATTTTGTTTGAGTTTTTTGTTAGTTTTTTTAATATTTTCCTTCTTTGGTCTTTATATGATCTACGTGGCTAGTTATTGTCTTAATGGTAATAATAAAATGTCATAATTATATTTTAGGTTTACGGTTATGATTGTAAATCTTCAATATAATCTTGAACATTTTTTATTTTTAATAAAACTAGTGTCTTTCTATAAAAAAATAATATGAAGTAGCATATCATTTTTTATTTCATTTTGATTATTTTTACGTATGTGTTTCATTCAAATCTTATTATATATTTTATTACATATATTATTTAGGATGAATTTAATAAAATTTTCCATATTATATTTTTTAATATTTTCTATTAATTTTGTCACATAATTTGATATGATATTTTTTTGTACAACTCATGCATATAGCATAAATAAAAAATATAACAATTAACACATACTTACATCGATGTAAGTATGTACATTCTCGAACTAAAATAAATACATATTTACATCGGTGTAATTATGTACGTCTCTCACTATTGTAATATCTAAAAATAAATACATAATTATATTGGTGTAAATATGTTTTAATATTTTTAAAGAAATAAATAATAAAAAATATTAAGTTATTTGTGTATAAATTTTATTTAAAATATTAAAATTATAAATAATAAAAAATTATATTTTCTATGAACTTTCATGTAAATATGTTGATTCTAATATTAAGAATTTTATTTGTTATAAAATAAAATATATCTAAAGAATAATTTGGTAAAACATATATTTTTCTTATCTTATATTATATTAACCAAACACTGTAATCTTATATTTCTGTCAAATAAATCAAATTATGTAATATAATATTTCTAATAATATGTTAAATAATATAACATTTTAATAATTTTATTTTTAAAGATTAATCTTATATTAAATAATAAGGTGATCCTTCCTGATAATTTCCATCTTGGACGAGAGGAGATAAGTCTATTGATGTCAGCTGATGGACTAATAGGCATTGATTTTGACAGTGGTATTTGGTCCGTAGACTTATAAAATGGAAGCAGTCTTCTCTACTTTCAAACTAGGTGTGCTGCTCATTGTTTTCACAAGCCTAATCCTTTGATTTTTCATGAAAGGTTATTTGTCAGCCTATGGAATTGGATTATTTTTCTTCATTTATTTTTTTGGGCAAAAAGGCATTTTAGATCCCTAAACTTTTGAAGGAAAAAAATCAAAGCAATCCTCAAATTATTTTTTTTTCACTCAATTTGACCTTATAACTCATAAAAAAAATCAATGTGATTCTTTGATCAATCTTTTTCATCGCTGATCATTATGGTACTGACGTGGCAGTTCACGGTACTAACATACAGGTTCACGGTGGTTGTTGACATGACAAATAGACTAAATTGTTTTTTTTTTTGTCTTATTCGAAGGTCAAATAGATTTTTTAAAAAGTTCAAAAAATTATTTTTTAAAGATAAAAATTATCTTAAATATCAAATATCAGTTATTTAAATATTCAAAAAATTAAATATCAAAATATCAAAAAAATTAAATAACTACAAAATTAAATATATATTCTAAAAATACTAAATATTCTATTAAACTTTTTTAAAAAATAAATATATATCATAAGATTAAATAATAAATTATTAAAAAATTAAAAATATTTTTAAATATATATATTATACATAATTTGAATATATATTATATATATTATGTATAATATATTTTAAAAAATAATTTTAATATTTTAATTTATAATTTATTGTTTTATAACTTATTATATATTTAATTTTTAAAAACAAATTGGTAGTATTTTTAGTATTTTTAAAATATATATTTAGTTTTTTTAAAATATTTGAATATTTAAAATTTAAAATTTAAAATAATTTTTTTAAATTACATAAGCCCCTAAAATTTAAAAAAAAACTAATTTTGCCCTTGAACAAGATAAAAAAAATCAATTTAGTCCATTTCTCATATCAGAACTATTGTGGATCGCCATGTCAGCACCGTGAACTGTCATGTCAGCATCGTAACGGTTAACGAAGGAAAATGTTGGTCGAATGACCACATTGAATTTATTTTATGAGTTAAAGGGTCACATTGGGTGAAAAATAATTAAATAGTCACATTATTTATTTTTCAAAAGTACAAGGACCTCAGGTGTCTTTTTACATTGTTTTTTATGAACGACATATTTAGTTAAACACTTGTAATTTCAGTTGCTTTATCTTTAATTATTTTTATTTTTAAAATCATATTAAATATTATATTTTATTTTATTTTATTTTTTATTTTAATTATATGCGGTTAAAATTTTAATAATAATAATATTGTCAAATAATATTGATATATGACAAGCGTTGTAATTGTCAAATAAATATTCCTTATTCTCAAATAAAATAAATAAATAAAAGTGTAGTAAAGAGAAAAAAGGTCGATCCACATGGACTAAGGAGCTTTCGATGTTGAATTGCTTTGTAATATCCTATACGGGGCTACTTAAGCTAACATGGATATTCTGAGTGCACATTAGATTCCGAAGCGAATTGGACAAACAAAACCTAATCATGTGAACTAAACGGAGAAAAATATGAGAAAACATCCAACACGTCGTGTATCATAACAAGATTCTACAAAATCAGGCTTTCAACAAACATACAATTAAACATCGCGAAGAAAACATAATCATATAACATAGGGGTAAATTAGTCATTTTACATACCACCGTTAAAACGATAATAAAATCAGAAATTAATTCCACCATTTTTCATAACTATCAGCCAATTGAACATATACAAATTTACATACCAATCGGACACCAAACATAGACCTAATTAAACATGCAAATCTAATGACCAAAACGTAAATAATGAAAAAGTTACATACGAGTAATAAATATGCAATTGGCATTTCCATTATGTAAGTATATTTAAGGGTGACAAGCCAAGTCTCATCAAATTTCGACCAAAGATAAAGTATTAATCAACAATTCGATTTTGGGACCATTTGAAACTTATAATAAACATCCTAGGGTTAAACTAAGGACCTTTAATGAATCAAATTTTATCATTTTTCATTAAGCATACAACTAAGGGATCGATCTTTTTTTACGGGGATCGATCATTTACAAAATAGTGAGTTTTGGATCGATCCTTTAGGCAAGGGATTGATCTTTTCAGTCAAGGGATCGATCCTTTTTTGGAAATATATAAAATTCATTTAAATATGATAGAACAAGCTAACAACCTTCCATGCAATCGATCTTATGACCTATGAACATGCTTGAACACACTTGAGCCAATTCAAACATATCAAAATACATGTCTAGAACATACTTCATAACATCGTTTAACACAACATATACGAATTTAGCATCAAAAGTCAAATATCGCATAAATAGCCAATTTTAACGCATGTCACCTAGTATCTTTATACTTTATTGATCATCTCATGCAACCTAAATACCTAACATGTCATGTTCACTTATAGTAACTTGTCTAAACACTTGGATCACTTATTTAAAATATATAGCAATCTTTGATCATTTAAGGCACACTTACACAATTGAACACTTAAGAACCACTAAATTATCAACACCTATTTCATGCTTTATTAAGAATCTAAGTAACCAAAAATGTCATCGTAGTCATTCAACAATTGAAAACAAGTGAAAATACATGTTATCATACATTCCCGACTAAGGATCCCATATTGCCTCAAATAAGACCGAAGTTAAAATATAACTTTACAACGCTTCCTTGCTTTGATCACCACCAAGTGCCTTGTCTCTCAACTCCTAAATCAACAAGTAACAATATGAAAATGGTTAAACAATAAGTGTTATCTATAAAGCCTAGTGAAGGACTAAACATTCAAGTATGATGTACATGTGAAGGCTAAAAGAAAGCATACCTAAATGCCATGCGAACCTCACATGTTTTTACCTCAATGAACATACCAATATGTCATGCCATGATGCAAACATCATACACTTTAAATTCACACAAATATCATATTACATTATGCTTTATATTATTATACACACTATGTTATCACACACATACATGCATTACATGTATGTCAGGTTGTACACACATTCACACAATAATTCATCTTATGAATCATTGGTCCTTGTTCAAAATACAATTTACTTGTTGGATAAATGAAGTCCATATAACTCTTGTTTTATTTGTCGACTCACTTAGGTCCAAACTTCTACACATTGGAACAAAGCTGTAACATCCCAAAATCAGGGCTAGTGACTAAAATGGAAGTTTTGAAACTTTAAGTTCTAATTTGAAAGATTGAAAAGTTTAAGGACTAAATTGGAAATATTTTGTGAATTATTGTTCAGTAAATATTTAATGAAGTAAGGGTATAATGGTCATTTTATAAGAAAGATTTTTATTTTTCCCTTTATAAAGAGATAACCACGTGGAGATGTGGGAAAAAGGAAAAGGAAAATCTGGAGAGCTTCAGCTAGCTTCTTCTTCTTCCCGTGAGCTCAATTAAAAGGTGAGTTTCTTGCAAGTTGATTATTCCTTAATTTTATGATGGGATTTGATTCTTTGAGGATTAAGAAAGCATAGAGAATGCTTAAGGTGACTTAAACCCAAAGATGAATAAGTTATGTAAGATTGAAGATAAAGAGATTTTAAGGGAATTATTAAGAAAGGGTTGATAAATAAGTTTTAAAGTGAAAATTGACTTGTCACCAGCTAAATTAAGAAATATGAAGTGTTAGAATTGAGATTAGAACATGTTGAAAAATTGGTAGGATTCTTGATTTCAATATATAGGATGGGATTTTGAAGATAAGGATGTGTTAGATGAATAGAAATTGGTTTGAGTATGTGTACTTGAGTTAAGAGTATGAAAGGGAATATAACATGAAGAAATTGAGCTGATATGGGTAAATTTTCAGGTTTAAAAAATGAATTCTGGGCTATGTGTATCGGTACTTCTTCATCAAGTACTTATACTTGAAGAGTAAAATAGTGATAATTGGTATAGGGGTATCGATACAGGTTGAACAATATCAATACTATAAGCTTGAATTTGACAAAGGCATTCATGGGGTATCGATACCTGGAGGGTAGTATCGATACCAAGAGTACCGATACCATAAGGTCAGTATCGATACCAATTTTTGAAACAATAATTTTAAATGCAAAATGGGTATTGATACCAGGCTTGGTATCGATACCACAGCTAGGGAAGTATCGATACCCTACGGGGGTACCGATACTACTCCAAGTAGAAAATGAAATTAAGCCTTTCTTTTGGTCTAAGAAATTAAGGATTGAATTATGATATTTGAAATGATAATATGTATATAATATGTATGATTGTGTAGTTATCGATCGAGAGCAAAGTCCGGACAAGTCGACAAGTAATAGTCATCGAGAAAAAGATAAGAGATCAGTATTGACTAGTGAGGCCAGGTGAGTGCATATTAGCTAGTATATGATGATGAATGGAAATAAGACTTGCGATAAGTCTATTTCCTATATTAAAATGCATGAATTTATGATTATAAACATGTGTTTGATACGAGTATATGTGATATATGCTATTGTAGATGTTACATGATTGTTGTGAATACATGTTATGTGAATATGATATAAACCATGTGATAATGAACTATGTGACTATATTGAAAAAGTATAAGCTAAGTGATTTTAAGGCATATGAATATATGTCTATAAGATAAGCCATGTGATAACGAGCTATATCAAAATAAGTGATGTGATTGCATGATCACAAGAGATATGCCATATGATGTGAATGATATGATAAGAAGCTACGTGATAAGAATCTATGAGCCTATGTGATATGAATATGTGAATATGTGAAATGATATAAAAGATAATGCCCATGTTATGTGTCATGAGAGCTAGAGGTATAGTTGGCATGTCATGAGTCGAGGGTTACATAGGTGCTTCGGGACATAGTAACATAGGTCCTTCGGGACATATGTATAGGTCCTTCGGGACATAGATTTCACATGCCACTCAGTGGATCCTTATACGAGCTGTGGTGACAGCATATGTGCACAACCTCTATGTACTCACATATCTTTAGTTCTCACATGTGTACATGGGCTAATAAAAAGATAATATAAATGAACTTGGTATAATTAAATGTTTGTTTCTTTGTGAAGTGATATATGTGATATGATGATGTGTATATGGGTTGGTAAGAATGTTAGATACAAGAGCATATGATTAAGAGATAAGAATGAAAATAAGGCCAATAATGATAAGAATAATAATAAGGATAATGGGATATTATGTATATGTATGTATTTATGTTTGATGCATAATGTGTTTTATAATTAATATGATTACATGAAGTGTGCATAGTAGGAATTAGTATTTAGATGTTATATTTAAGTTTATTTATTCCTCACTAAGTCATCAACTTAGCGTGTGAGTGTTTCACACGTAGGTTCCGAGAAGATTAAAGAGCAAAGAGGAGAAAGACATGTCAGTTTCTCCTTACAGAAAGTCAGATCAGAAAAGAAATGAATAATATGTATTTTTGTTTTAATGAATATATATTTGGCATGTAATTTAGAGATTGGAATTTTATTTGCTCTGATATGTTTTGTAAACCAATTTTTTTTAATTAATTTGAAAATCTTCATTCTTTTGTAAAAGTAAATGTTTTGAAAAGTCAATGTGACACCTCGGACTCGTATCCGGGTCGGGTACGGGTTAAGGGTGTTAAAAAAGCTTAACTCACCAACCTTACCACTTAATCTTATCGGAGCTAAGCTCAACGCACCAACCTTACCACTTGAATCCATATCACATACTTATTGAAAACATATAGTATTCTTTCCTAGGCATGTCTTTCATATCCAAAGGTCCTATTTAGAATAATTGTCAAATAATCCATATTTACCGAGAGTAGTTGACACAAGATGCATAGTTTTACGGAAACGTTTTTGATTCAGAAATTTAAACGTAAAACATATTAGTTGTCATGATCAACCCATATGAGACAACGAGATCACTTCACTTATCTTCTTGGATAGCGAGATAACTCCATTGATCTAAAACTAAACTTCACATCCTAAATGCATCATGATTCGTAAACATCTTGTCATATACACATATTCAAAACAACCACTTACCTCTAATGCTTGAATCATAAATTCACATCATCAACAAGTAAACCAATTCAAAACCTTAGATCTAGAGTTCACACAAACAAAACCTTCATTCAACATTGAACACATTCATTATAAGTGAATGGACAGCCACTCACCTCGATGATGAAATCACACTATTCGACCTCGAATGCTTGCTAACTTGTTACCGAACATCGACAAACTATTTTTACCTCAACATGCACTCATCAAGGACTGTTGATACAATCTAAGCCTCCTAACTAAATGTCACTACTTTTCGATGATTAAAGTTGATAAAAAACCGTTAAAATCAGCAACTACATAACCAAATCCTTTAAAAACAACAACAACCAATATAGCTCCAGGATTTTTGAAAAACACTGAAATCAAACATGTTTAAAAGAAAACGATATCCAAATCAATCACAATCAAAAAATATGTTTTAGTATAATAATAATCACCTCAAAAACACCATATTTAACTTAATAAAATCTTGAAAACCTTTCAAGAAAATAGGCATAATAATTAATTTCGAAAATCACTTTATTTGAAAAAACTCACAATTGAAGACCATGATCATTCAATATCATTTTATTAATGGATCTTTAATCATTAAAGTATAAAAAAGAACCAATATTAAGGAATTAACTTAATAGAAATTGAAAGAAAGAATGAAAGAAAGATTGATGAAATATCAACTCCACCAAAGGTGACAAAGAAAGTGGCGGCGAGATTGGTGTTAGAAGGAATGATGAATGAGATGAAAAATCAAAGGAAAATGATATAAAAAATTAGCAAAGATATGAGGGCAATGGTGAGGAAAAGAAATCGATAATGGAGGAAAAACAAAGAGAATTTTGGCAAGCTTTCAATGGTAATTTTGATGAAGAGAACAAATGAATGAATCAAGGGTTTAAGAAGTGAATTTAAGCAAAGGATTTATTAATGAATCAGGGTAGTTATATGGAAAAGAATAGGAAAAGTCACGATTAAGAATGGAGGGGAAAATAGTGAATATTCCAACTTGGTAAAATAACTTCATAGATTTTGATATTTCGATCCTTTACAATTTAGTCACTAAAATTGAACATTTCAATTTGTTCAATTTAGTCACCTTATTAAACCATTTATAAAATCCCAAAAGTAGAAATTAATAATTCAAAAACTATTTAAATCATTTTTAGAATATATTTATCAACTAAAAATTCCAAAATTAATATTTTTATCAAAAATTCATAAATCAATCTGATTACCGATACGAAACTACTGACCTGGATTTTGGGACGTTACATGATTTGATTATATTGAAACAAAAATAAAGAAAAGAAAAGAGGGTTGTGAAAAAGAAAAGAAACCAAGATTTGAAAGAAAAGTAAAACAAGGTAAATATTTTAAGAGAAATCAAATGAATGAAAATTGCCTCAAGCTTCGCTTTGCCTCAATTTTAATTGATCATCGAAAGAGATTTTACTTCGGATACATGTCGGTTACAGTCTACAACGGCTAACCCTTGTAACTTATCTCTCTTGTAGACTAATATCCCCAAGTTTATCTCCGGAATTCAATCCTTACTTAGACTAACCACGACTATCGTTGTTATCACCAATACAACTAAGCGCTAGAAAAGCCCGTGCTCGGTTTATGATGTCTCAACGAGAATCAAACCCAGCCTTTATTCACCTTAGTAGACCGTCACTAAGTTTGTTCCTAGGAAGTTGAATTACGAAATCGAATATTCCTCCCAAACTATAAACCCAAACAACATTCAAGCCAACATGCACTTTTTGAAATAAAAGTGTAAAGATTTTTAAAGATAAGGTTGATTGCCAAATCAAGATTTTAGAAAATCAAGAATGCTACCCGAAGATGTTAAGTACTTTTCAATTTTCACAAACAAAATTAAGGCATCGTTAAGCCTTTGGCTAATTAAAAGTTTTGCTAAGCATGATTGAAATCATGCTTACCATTTTTTAAAAGAACATAAAAAACTTAAAGTAAAAATAAAAGTTGAAATAAAACAAAACCTGATAGACTTTTTATAAAACCAAGAGAAAGAAGTAGAAGTTCAAGCTTTACCGTGATAGAGTATTTATAGCTTTTAAATTTCCTAAAGATAACATGAATATTCAAAATAAAAATATCCTAAACATAATCAAAAGATAAATCCCAAAATATTTTTAAATTCATACTTAAGTTCCTAAAACAATTCATCCGAAGATAATTCTGCCCGTCCACCTTCCAAAGAGTACTGATTAGACCTTCTAAAATTGTCACTGTTGTTGATTGGATCTTCTAGAAATTGTCACGTCAGACCGTGTCGTGCCTTAGGTCGTGTCCATGTCTCCATCCATAATTTTATAAATAAAAAAATTATAGAATTCGCCCTCTTTACTGCTGGTTCTGGAAAATCAGTCCTTGCACAAAAATAAGCAAACAGAACCAAATCAGTAGCATCAAATAAACAAAGAAGAATAATTTTCTAACGGCTTCCTCGCCCTTATAGGGTTGTGGGAAAAAATATTTTCCCATATAAGGCATCCACCATATTATTTCCTTAACTAGGGCTTCTTATTAGTCTGCAGACGCCTTGCACTCTTGAGGTCTTCTCAATTTTTCTGAAGACGCCATGCAGTCATGGAGTCTTCTTCATTTGCTTGAAGACGCTATGCAATCGTGGAATCTTCATATTTAGCTTGAAGACGTGTGGAGTACATGGCATCTTTAGTTTGGTAGTGTTCAATTCACCCTAGATGGGGAAATAATCCTCGATGTGGATTATATTGGGAATTAAAAATTCTCACTTACATTATCTCAACCATTTTGCCCAACATAATATGCCATTTTAGTTTATTATTATATATGTCGGCATTTCCTTGTGCCACTTGATAAGTATACTTGGTTTTGAGACAAGAAACTTTATGGTAATTAATTGTTGGGAGTAGGGGTGTAAAAAGTTGACCCGATCTGTAAAACTGATTGAAACTGACTCGAGTCAAAACTATTTTTGACCTAAGCTGTGGCGATCTAAAACCGACTCGAGTCGGAACTGTGTTGACCTGAACCCGAGTTAGACCTGGAAATTATGGATCTGAACCTGACCTGAGAATGACCTGAACCCCAATTGAATCAAAAATCCCCAACCTGCATCCGACTGATATGAACTCGAACCCGAGATTGACCTGGTAAATAACTGGTATTACCTGACCTGTTTTCAACATGACCTGTAAATGATCCAACTTGTTATTGACCTGATGTGATATTTACCTGACTTATATATTACCATTGATAAAATATAAGATTTTAATAAAATTGTGAGATTTTGAGTTTATAATAAATCATAATAATTAATATGATTAATTTTTAAATGTTATATAAAATATTAATTTGATAATTAAATTAATAAATAAAATTAATATATTAATTACGATAATTAATATACTTTATATTTAATACTTATATTATATAGTTTAATACTTTATATTATATACTTTAGTACTTATGTACTTATATACTTTATATTTAATACTTATATTTATATACTTTAATACTTATATCCAAACACTTTATTACTTTATATTATATACTTTATACTTTATATATATATATACAAACATACATATATACTTATACTTTATAGTTTATATATGTATATAAAGTATCAAATTGAACAAACATGAAATTGGAAATAAAAAATTGAATAAATTAAACAACACTTATTGATGAGGGATGAAATTGAATTAATTATAAAATGTGAAACTGATATTAATATAAAAATGGACTAAATTGCATACATTTAAAAAGTTGGTGAACATAATTTGAAAATAAATTTATTATGTGATTTACATTTTATAGGGTTTTAAGTAAACTACAAAAATATAAATAAGTATGGGTCAATTTCATATACAAATATAATTTGAAGGACTAAATTGAACAAATATGAAATTACAAATTAAAATTTAAATACAATAAACAACATAAAAATATCAAATCAAAAAAAAAATTGTAAAATGGACTGAATTACATTAATTTCAGAAGTTGGGGGAAAATTAAAACAATTATAATATATATATAATGAATGTTATGATAATATGATGCATGTATATATAATGTACATTATACTTTATATATATATATATATATATATATATATATATATATATATACTTATACTTTATAGTTTATATATGTATATAAAGTACCAAATTGAACAAACATGAAATTGGAAATAACAAATTGAATAAATTAAGCAACATGCATTGATGAGAGATGAAATTGAATTAATTATAAAATGTGAAGTTGATATTAATATAAAAAATGGACTAAATTGCATACATTTAAAAGTTGGTTAACATAATTTGAAAAGAAATTTATTATATGATTTACATTTTATAGGGTTTGTTTTAAGTACATTACAAAAATATAAATAAGTATGGGTCAATTTCAGATACAAATATAGTTTGAAGGACTAAATTGAACAAATATAAAATTACAAATTAAAATTTAAATACAATAAACAACATAAAAGGATCAAATCAAACAAAAATTGTAAAATGAACTGAATTGCATTAATTTCAAAAGTTGAGGAAACTTAAAATAATTATAATATATATATATATATATAATATGTAATATGCATAATGAATGTAATGATAATATGATGCATGTATATATAATGTACATTATACTTTATATATATACATATACTTTATACTTTATATATGTATATAAAGTACCAAATTGAACAAACATGAAATTGGAAATAAAAATTGAATAAATTAAGGACCACACATTGATGAGGGATGAAATTGAATTAATTATAAAATGTGAAGCTGATATTAATATAATATGTATAATGAATGTTATGATAATATGATGTATGTATATATAATGTACATCATACTTATGCATAGATTAATACATTAATACATTATACGTATATATATATATACACACACTTATTTAAATATACATATATAAAAAAAGTATAAGTATATATATAATGTGTAAACTATAAAGTATATATATATATAAACTATAAGGTATATATACTTTAAAGTATAAAGTATATATATATATATATAAACTATAAAGTATAAGTATATATATAAACTATAAAATATATATACTTATACATAAACTTTATATATTTATATTATACTATAAAGTATATATATATATAAACTATAAGGTATATATACTTTAAAGTATAAAGTATATATATATATATATAAACTATAAAGTATAAGTATATATATAAACTATAAAATATATATACTTTATACATAAACTTTATATATATTATATATTATATACTTACATATATATAAAGTATTAGTATAAAGTATATATACATATATAATAATATAAAGTATAAGTATACTATATATATATATAAAGTATAATTATATAAAGTATATAAGTATATAAAGTATATATATATATATATATATATATAAAGTTTTATTATAAAATGTATATAGGTATATAATATAAAGTATATAAGTATTAAATATAAAGTATAAGTATATTATATATATATAAACTACAATTATAAAGACTAAAGTATATAAGTATATAATATAAGGTATATAAGTATATAAAGTACAAGTATAAGTATATATATATATATATAAACTACAAAGTATAAGTATATATATATATAGTTTTAGTATAAAGTATACATACATATATAATAATATAAAGTATAAGTATAAGTATAAGTATATTATATATATATATATAAAAGTGTATATAAGTATATAAATATAAAATATATATACATATATAATAATATAAAGTATATAAACATTAAATATAAGTATTAAATATAAAATATATAAGTATATAAACTATTAAGTGTATATATATATAATTTTAGTATAAAGTGTATATACATATATAATAATATAAAATATAATTATATATATACACGTATATAATAATATAAAGTATATGTATATATATATATATATATAGATATATATAAAATATAAGTATATATATATACGTATATAATATAAAGTATATAAGTATATATATAAACTATAAAGTATATATATATACACATATATATACATATATAATATAAAGTATAAGTATATATATAGAGAGAGTATAATTATAAAGAATAAAGTATATAAGAATATAATATAAAGTATATATATATATATAATATATATATATATATATATATTATACTTTATAGTTTATGTTTATATATACGTATATACTTATATTAATACTTATATATTTATATTATATACTTATATACTTTATATTATATACTTATATACTTTATTCTTTATAATTATACTTTATATATATATATATATATATATAATATACTTATACTTTATATATATATATACTTTATATACTTTTGTACTTTATATATATATGTATATATTTATATTTAATACTTATTATTTATATTATATATTGTACTTTGTTATAGCTTATATACTTTAGTCTTTATAATTATACTTTTTATATATTTATATATATATATATATACTTATACTTTATATTATTATATATTACGCTTTTCCCTTTCATTTTGTTAGTTAATCTATATTTAGGTTTTATTTATTAAAATAAAATTGAAGCTTTTCTCTTTCAGATCTCTGTCAGTTTTGTTTTCTGGTAAATTTAATTTTCTTTGTTCGTAGCAGATCTAATTCTATTTTTGCTTCCTTATTCCTTTTATTTTCTATCCAGGGCACTCTTTTGACTAGATCTGAATGTTTCTGACTATAATTTTGAAAATATCTAGTTACATACCTCGTTGCGTTGTTTCTATATGCTTCTGTTTGTTAGTTTTTCTTCAATTTTTTTCAGATCTTATTAGAGTTCATTTTTGCTCCGTGGTTTTCGTTTGTAGATTTAGCTCTGTTGTTTGTAGTAGCAGCGGGAAATTAGTTTTCTTTTAGAGAGTCTTGACCGAATTGCTTTATGATCTGTTAATTTTGGAATTTATCAGTATTTTGGTTCTTGAAAATTATAGGATCTTGAGATGATGTGGTTTGCTTGGATTATTTATAGAAATTTTACTAAAAAAAGTTCATGTTTTGAGTAAGGCTTTAAGTTGATGACGTCTTAAACTTCCATAGAATTTGTTATTTATTTGAAAAGTAGTTTTTGCTTTGAGTAGGATCTACTGGATCTATATTTGTCTACTTTGCTTTGAGTAGGATTTACTGGATCTGTATTTTTTCATTGTCCTAGACTCCTAGTATCTTATATCATTATCGATATTTCAAATTGAGTATAATTGTTATAAAGATTTATAAATTTTGTTGTGGTTTTACCACTTGATTTCTAGCTGTTGGCCTAAAGTTTAGTAAGATAGTGTTAATTTGTCTTGAAATCCTATTAAGTCACCAACTAGGCTTCTTAGTACCCCTCAATTCTCTAGCATTTTATTGGTGCATCTTCTATCTTCTTTGGATTCCTTTTTCATAGTTCCTCATAGCTTCTGCTATAGATGATTACTTGAGGTCATGACCTTCTTTTAGATCCCATAGGGCGTATAGGGGGAGGGCTCGACAGAGTGATGTCAAGGAGACTAGACTTAGAGTTTGTTCGTTGAATGTAGGCACATTAAATGCTAGGCTGCTGGAGCTGACTGGCGTACTTAGTAATAGGAAAATAGATTTTGCATGTATTCAAGAGACTAGGTGGAAAGGGGCTCGCACCAGAGAGTGTAATGGGTACAAGTTGTGGTATTCAGGCGTAGATAACACTAGAAATGGGGTGGGTACTTGGTATCCTCTAGGCTCAAGGAAAATGTAGTTGAAGTTTGTAGATACCGGGATAGGATCATGATGATTAAGGTTATTATAGAAGCGGAAGTGGTGAATGTCCTTTCAGTGTACACCCAACACGTTGGCCTAGGGGATGGGGAGAAACGTCGCTTCTGGGATCAGTTAGATGATGTACTTAGGAGCGTTCCGGAGGACCAAAGAGTTTTCATAGGGGGAGACTTCAATGGCCATATAGGTAGTGTAACCGACGGGTATGACGGTTTTCATGGGGGTTTCAGTTTTGGTAGTAGGAACAAGGAGAGGCGTACGTTGCTTGAATTTGCTACTACACACGATATGTTGGTCACTAACTCCTTCTTTAATAAGAGAGATGTGAACTTGATTACGTTTCATAGCGGGGGACATTGTACCCAAATCGACTACATCTTGGTTCGAAATCGGGATCGATGGGCTTGCATTGACTGTAAGGTGTTCCCTGAAGAGGCATGTGCATCACAACACAGATTGTTGGTTTTGGTGTTCCGCGTAAGCCACGGGCGGAGCACTCATAGGAGGGCTAAACTTGGTAAACCTAGGATCCTTTGGAAGAACTTACATGGAGCGACAACTAATGACTTTAGGAGTAAGGTTTTGTCTAATACAAGTTTTGGAACTACAAACTCAAATAATGCAGATATGTTATGGAAAATTATGGAAAATTCCATCAGAGATGTGGGCAAAAACACCCTTGGGTTGTCGATAGGGAAGGACAAGGAACATAAAGAATCGTGGTGGTGGAATGATGAAGTCCAAACTAAGGTGAAGACAAAGCAAACTTGCTTCAAGGAGTTTCTACAATGCAATGACGACGAAGAAAGATCTAGAGCTAAACAAATATACAAGGAGACAAAGTGGGAAGCCAAGAAAACAATGGCTAAAGCAAAGGATAAGGCATACGAGCAAATGTACAAGAGATTAGACGCCAAAGAAGGACAAAACGACATCTTCAGGCTTGCAAAATCCAGGGAAAATAGGAAAAAAGATCTAAGTAGCATTAAGTTTATTAAGGACAACAATGGTGTTCTTTTAGTGAAAGATCATGATATTAAGAGGGTTTAGGGTAGTTACTTCTTTGGCTTATTTAATGATGGTGCCTCTCCCTGTACAGATAGTACCGTTGATGGGTCAGCCGACCATCATACTACGGCCAATGACTGCCGTACAAGTAGGATTGGGTTTGAGGAAGTCAAAATGGCTCTTAGAAAGATGGGGAGGGACAAAGTTTTCAGTCCAGATCAAATTCCTATCACTGTGTGGTTTGCCCTAGGAGAAGAGGGAGTTAAGTGGTTGACCAACATCTTTAATATTATTTTAGAGAATGCCAAGATGCCAGAGGAGTGGAGAGAGTCTACGGTGATACCAATCTATAAGAATAAATGAGATCCCCAACGTTGTGGCAACTACAGAGGTATTAAACTATTCAGCCATACCATAAAGCTATGGGAAAGGGTGATAGAGGCTAGGTTGAGACAGGTGACTAGGGTTTCAGAAAACCAATTTGGCTTTATGCCAGGTAGGTCTACTACGGAGGCGATTCATCTAATTCAACGGCTTATGGAGAAATATAGGGAAAAAATAGAGATCTTCATATGGCGTTCATTGACCTTGAGAAGACGTATGATAGCGTTCCCCGCGATACGATCTGGAAGACCTTGGAAACGAGACGGATCCCAACTGCTTATATTCGGCGATTTGTTATATGTATTGTAGATCTATTACTTACGTCAGGACTACAGTTCGCGACACCGAGGCATTCCCAATGGAAATCGGACTCCACCAGGGGCTGGCTCTTAGCCCTTACATCTTCGCCTTGATTATGGATGACATCTATTGTGCGACACCAGACGGTGTTCCATGGTGTATGCTTTTCACTGATGACATTATCCTAGTTGCTGAAACAAAAACTGAGCTGAATAGTAGACTGGCTGTATGGAAAACTGCTTTGGAAGAAAAAGGTCGAAGGATCGATATTGAAAAGACAGAGTATTTATGTTCAAACTTCAGTGGGAACAAAAATGATGAAGATGTAGAAGTATGCATAGAAGGTCACGTTATCCCCTCAAATGAATATTTCAAGTACCTAGGGTCTATGATACATAAATATGGGGGTGTAGATGATGATGTTATACATCGTATAAAGGCGGGATGACTAAAGTGGAGGGCTGCTACTGAAGTTTTATGTGACAAGAAGGTGCCTCTAAAACTTAAGGGAAAATTTTATAGAATGGCAATAAGACCAACGCTGTTGTATGGATCAGAATGTTGGGCAATCAAGAAGGATCACGTAAGGAGGATAGAGGCCGCAAAAATAAGAATGCTTCGATGGACATGTGGTAGGATTCTGTGGGATATGACACCAAACTATGCTATTAGGATGTCCTTGGGGGTGGTGCTTGTATCCGAAAAATTAAGGGAGGGAAAACTACGGTGGTTTGGGCATGTCCTTAGGCGACAATTGTCGGATGCGGTCAGCAGGGTAGAGTCGATTACAGTCGATGGTGCCAGGAGGAGAGGACGACCAAGGCAGAAGTGGGAAGACTGGTTGAGATCTGATTTGAAGGATTTAGTCATTACCGAGGACATGACCTCTGATAGGAAAGTATGGAGACTTAAGACCAGGGTAGCTGAGTAGTACGGGTCACAGTTATAGAGTGTAGCATATATGTCTTCTTTTTAATGCCTTCGTAATAATTTCCATGACTTATACTTTATATACGTTTCTGTCATTAGAATTTATGAATGCTTAGAACTAGGGTAGCGGAGTAGTGTTGCCTTAGTTTAGGTTTTCACCCATTTGACTTTATTCCTTCTTGTAGATTGCTATCGTTGACTATTGTGTATCATTCTCTTCAGGTTTTCTCTTTTTGAATTTAGTAAGGTCTTACATTTCTGTCTATATGCAGAGATTTTTACGCAAGGATTTTTTAGCAAGGATTAATTCCCATTACAGATGCGCATATGAAGACTGCATATGAAGACTGTTCAACTATGTATTTATTTATTTATACATGCATTGCATTTTATCTTTATTTTTAATTTTCTGACTGCCAGAGGTCTTCCACGGAAGCTGCTCTCAATCATGGCGTTGGGGGCAGCCTACTACCCTACCTCCTCTTACCCCATTGCATATGGGAATAGGGTTTTGTTGTTGTTGTTGTTATATTTTGCATTATTATTTATGTATATACACTTTATATATATATATAATTTATAGTTTATAGATATACTTATATACTTTATATATAAACTATATAATTTATACATAGTATATATATAATTTATAATTATACATAATATATAAATAAAAGTTGTATATATTTAAATATAATTAATATATAATTTATATATAAACTATATAATTTATATTAGTAAACTATATAGTTTATATATAGTTCAATAATTCATATATAGACTCTATAGTTTATACATAATATATATATAGTTTATATATAGTATATAATAATATAAATATAAACTATATAGTTTATATATATAGTTTATATACTTTATATATACACTTTATAGTTTATATATAGTTTATATTAATAAACTATATAGTTTATACATAATATATATAGTTTATATAGAGTATATAATAATATAAATATAAACTATGTAGTTTATATTCTTATATACTTTATATTATATACTTATATACTTTAGTCTTTATAATTATACTTTATATATATAATATACTTTATATTATTATATATGTATTATTTATAGTTTATATATATACTTTATATTTAAACTATATAAACTATATAATTTATACATAGTATATATAACTTATAATTATGCATAATATATAAATATAAGATGTATATATTCAAATATAATTCATATATAATTTATATATAAACTATATAATTTATATTAATAAACTATATAGTTTATACATAATATATATAGTTTATATATAGTATATAATATTATAAATATAAACTATGTAGTTTATATTCTTATATACTTTATATTATATACTTATATACTTTAGTCTTTATAATTATACTTTATATATATATAATATACTTTATATTATTATATATGTATAATTTATAGTTTATATATATCTCAGGTAGTAACATACAAAAATTTTCAGTTCAGAGAAATATTTCGGACGATTGAGTTTAGAAGATCAGAATAGGTTATCTAGTGTGTTCCCGTAAAACCGGTGAAAAGATACGGATCTTTTTAAAACATATTTTTTATTCAAAAATCATAATAATCCCTCTAACCGCTACACATCATAATGTGTAAGTTCCCAGAACCATACACCCAACCGCACAACCAGGAAGGCCCTGAGCACAAAGTCGAGGAGCCTGCAGATATACTTCCTCCAACATTACCCCCCAAAATAAAACATTTTTCCGTCAGTAAATGGAGATATCAGAAATCAAAACAAAATTCAGATCAGATATCAGAACAAAATCCATATAAGAAATCATAACAAAATTCAGGTCAGGTATCAGAACAGAATTCAAATCGAAAATCAAATAAAACATTCATGTGATTAGGGAACACACTAGTGTTTACAGATATTATTCAGAGGTACTGGATAATCTTATCAGATAGAGAAACACTGATCTATAGTATACCGATAAAATATCAGAAGTTAGAATCACTATTGGAAGAGTTCATTAGCTGACAGAATCGTCAATTATTCAGAATATGATTTATCATATTCATATCTTATTCAGACATTTTTCGGAAGCTTTTCGTAATCAGAAGGGTATTCAGAATGTGATTTAAGCTGATAAGGAAGAAACGAAGATTCAGAACATTTTCAATCTATGTCGATTGATCAGATTATTGAACAACTCGAGATGAACATCTCCCAGAACTGATGCTTGTCGACTGGTCAATTCATTTCCCTTCCAGGGTATTCACTCTTTAATACCAAAATGCATATCCATACATCATTTCCAGAATCATCGTTGAATAGATCTTCCAATGGTCTTTATTTCATTTCCACGTTTCAACGATATCAAGAAATGTTGACGTACTTGATTCGTGGTTCATTACCTATAAGGACAATACATTATGTAAGTTTATCAGTATTCCCAGACTAATCCGAATCACATATTTAATCCTAGTCATTGTAGTTACTTAGTTCATTTAGTAGTCAAGTTTATTCCGATTACTTCAGAGTTTTCCAAAGTAATTCGGGCGTTTTTGATTTCGGATACATATTGTACTTTCGTTCAGTTCAATTTTGTATTCGTGGTTGATTTGTCTAACGAATATCCACTTCTTAGTACCGAATGCGCTCTGGAGTTGAGCTAATATGAGTACTTCCAGAATTATCATCGATCCATACTTGAGGAGACGAACAATGATTCAAGTGGTATCTATGTCATTCAGGTATTGATATAGCACTAGTATTGATTGACCGGCTTAATCTGTGTTTCATAAATTTTAAGAGCAGTACAACATCCATGTTTATTTGAATTTCTTAATCCAAGACATTTACTTATTCTAGTCCATAAGGGTATTTTGGTCATTTTGGTGCTCAATGTTAATTTAGTCCTTTTAGAGCTTGAGGATATCAAATGATTCCTGAGCTTGGTGATATTCTTGATTCATTTCCATTCCAGGGGTATTTTGGTCATTTTACATATCCAATGTATTTCAATCATTTCCTTCCGTATGATCTTATTATTTAATTCAAACTTATCATCTATTCTAGTCTTTTCGAATAGTTCTGATAAAAGAGCACGCTCGATAAATTATTCTTCAAGTATTTACTCATAACTTGGAGATTTTCGGGTCAAGTGCCTTCTCAGATGTTACAAATAGGTTTTCAGGAATTTTCTGTACAAAGATAGATCTTAACAATTAAATCTGTAATTTATCGGTTTAGGTACGAATTCTCAGGGTACTTTCTCATTCTTAGTCAACTCGGACTATTTTTAGCTCTCAAGGGCATTTTCATAATTCCTTAACCAGGTAACTTCGGTATCAAAACTCTTAACAAAGATAAATATAATTTAGAGATCCTAGGATTAATTGTTTTTCAGAATAATCTCTAAACTTGAAATTATTCTTTATCAAACTTCTAATTTATTGTACAAGCCATCAGAATTTTATTCAGTTACCAAACTTTTTACCGCATTCGTATCGAGTGTAGGAATTATTTAACTACCCAGATGTGACCAAACAATTTCTTATTCATGCATTTACCAACACCAACATGTTCCATAAAGCATAAAAGGTAGTAATGTATTACCTCGATTTTCGTATCATACTGATCGACCATTTAAATTCCATTCGAATGCCCTCAATCTTTAATTCAACTTCCAATAATTCCTCAGAAACATATAAACACAAATTTCATTAAAAACGGAGCTTAATTATGAAAAACGGATCGAATCGGCTGATTAATTAGTGAAAGTCAGCTTACCGGGTTCGAATTTGGTGAAACGGACTCAGGACATCGAAAAACATAAAATATGACTTTTCAAAAAAATTTGACTTTTTGGTCAAAGTCAACTATCAAAGGTCAACGGTCAATAGTCAACGATCAACGGCGGTCAACAATCAACGGCTCAGTCCAGGCGGCTCAGCTCAATCGGCTCCCCTGGATGACAAACGACGCCCACTCTCAGAGGGAGGCGCGTGCGGCGGCTCTGGTCGTCGGTTCAGAGTAAAATTTTCCAGATTTGTAGATCGAGACCTCGATAGTCTCGTGTAAGTGTTATTTTTCACCAAAACATAACAAATTGTAGAATTTTAAAACGTACCAACTTATCCGACGGTGGCTGGTGAGTGACGATAATGGAGTAACAACGGCGAGACGATTTCGGTCGGGTTTTAAGCGCACTGTGATGATGAGTCCGATGGAGTAGGAGGTGTGATGAACGGGTGGCGGGATCGACTTGAATCGACGGAAAACCAACGACAATCAAGTTAAAACCGACGAAACCTACGGTTGATTTTTACAACGAACGACACCGATTCACGACGGGATAGAGGTCGGGTTTTGTTCTCCGTTCAATTGTGAGTCTATTGGTGGTTTTGGATCGATGAACGGTGGACGGACGGTGGAGAAATCGGAGTTACAAAAGAGGTTGACGGGGAAGGAAATTGGGGGAAAATCTGGGAAAACTGAGCACAGGGAGGAATTTTTCAACACATAAGAAAAATGGATAAATTCAGGACTGGGTTGCTGAATTTCTTGCACTTCCTAAATAGTCTGCTAACTTTGCGATTTTACACTTTAATCTTCAATTTCATCCAAAATACCACTTAAATTCAATACTTTATAATTTCTAAAATTTAGCCCATAAATTAGAGAGTGACACTAAAATTAACTCATACTTATTAATTATTTATATTTTTTAATTGGCCTATAACTTTTTAAAATGGGTATAATGTAGTACTTTTTATATTAATTTCAACCTCACATTTTAAAATTATTTCGATTTGGTCCCTCATCAATGCGTGTTCTTTAATTTATTTAAATTTTTACTTGTTATTTCATATTTGTTCAATTTAGTCCTTAATTTTATATTTTTCATAAAATAGTTCCATGATTGTTTATATTCTTATTAATTACTCTAAATCATATACAATTACAAATTACAATTCAACGTTCGCGAAAGATGAAAATAATTAATCCAAAAATAAAAATTGACCCAATTTGAACTCAATATGTATCTGATAAAGATCTGACCTTAATTTTATCAGCCAATGATGTCATTCGATATGAACGAGATCTGCCTGAAGTCCATCCGAACCTGAATTAGCCTGGTCTTTATCTGCTCCAGACTTGAACTGTTTTGACCTGAACTGACATCGATCCGAACTGAAAGTAACCCGACCTGAACTGTATCTGGTGTCAAATCAACCTGAAAATGACCTGACCTAATCCGAGTCGAAGCATCAAATTTACTTGACTTGACTTGTATCCGATTTTACCCGACCTGATAGGATCCGATTGAAACCTGAACGATTACCTAATTTTACATCCGTAGTTGGGAGATCCACTTATGGCCGATGGCAATAGTACTTGGCGTCGTACATATGTTATAGGCTATTCTTCATGGCTTAGATTCTGCATTTGCATATGCTATTCTTTTGGTAATTATTTCTTGTATAAGGTTGGGCCAAGAATATCGTTTATGTTAATTTTACATACTTTTACGTCTTCTTTCTTTCTATCGATCTTCTATATCTTCTCATAAATTATGATAATTATCTAAACATATTATATTTAGTCCAAATTTAATTATAACTTTTTAAGCAACCCTTAGCATATGCAAAACATCAACATTAAAAGAAAAAAAGGGTAAAAACATAAACTAATGGAAGGGCTATAGATTTCAGACAAAGATTTGACGCATACAAAAGCAGCAACCAATCTTTTATTCGATTTAACAACATATAATCGAACCGTACCAATCATGAATCAGCTGCAAAAATCCTCAGACAAAGGAATTGCAAGAGATCACGATTATATTATGACACGATAATCTTCTATTAAACAAGAAAGAGACATAAAAAGATACACATAATTGATGAGACGAGTCTCATCGGTCCTTGATTATTATCTGCTGCTATTATCTGTGGCTTCATCGTCGGCTAACAGTTGCATGGATCACAGGTGCAGCTTGACCCGCACTTGCATTCATGTCCTGATTCAGTGCTCATTTCTGATCCCTCGAAGTTCCTGTAATAAGTAAACCATTAAGAAACAACCGTAACCAAATGCTTGCAATAAAATTTTTGAATCTTTTAAGATTTAGTCTGAAACTAACATCTTCATCGGAGCAACTCCCGAGATGATGGTCTCAGCATTGGTTGTCTTCCCGGAGTATCCTAGGTTAAGGTTCCTGCTGCATCTGGAATTTAGAAAACAGGAACAGACATCTTTATCGTTCAAGTTTGATTCATTTACATTAACTTAAAATCATATATATATATATATAACGAAAAGCAAGAATCGTAAAGAAACTTCCGAGCAGTTGTCGCCGCATTTGCAGCCAGAACCACAACTGCATCCCGAAGACATTCCCCCCCCCCCCCCCCCCCCCGAAAGTGAAGGAAAGAGTAAGAAAATTTCTAAGAATTCTATAGACTAAGGCAAGCTCGAAAGATAAGAGGTGAGCTGTGATACGATAATTCGATCGGTATTTATAGTGAACTTCAAGTGAGGTAAGTTAAATATCCACCGTACACGTGGTATGATATTAGATTCTTGCGTCTTCAGAATGGTCCAAGTGAATCAGCCTCGCTATCCTCCTTAGAAATGATAATTAAAAGATGAAGTAATCACTAATAAATACAATATAAATTTATCCATGCACCAAAATGTACATAAATATGCAATACCGACTCTTGGAAATATCTAAACTTTGCGTTTGCATCATGATTAGAAAAATTATCAACAACCAGTTAGTCTAGTGGGAAGATGTACTAGGTCCTTTAAGTAAGGTAAGGAGTTCGAATTTTGGCGTTTGTAAATGAACCAAATTAGGTTGGGAGGGTCGCCCTCGTCTCTGCAGTACCCGATTTGGATTAGTCAGTCAATAAATCGGATATCAGTGATTAATTCAAAAAAAATTGATGAGACAAAAAAGAATGGTAAAATACATTATAGGTCAATAAATTATGTTCAGTCATTAAATTTTTTAAAATTGTAAAATAATTATTAAATTCATCAAATCATTATAAAATAATAACTTTGTAATAGTCTGAAAAATCTATGGTATACATTAGGATAAATTGACTAAATAAATAATGAGAAAGACATGGATCATGCAACTTTGGAAACATGCTTCCATTATTTATAATAGAGGCAACACATAAAAAATAATATTTTATTTTTATAGAGCTTTTGGATGAATATATGAATTTGCATCTTTTCTTGAAGATTATTGTTATTATTATTATTATTTGGTATGTTATATATATTTAGTGTGCATATACAATTTTTAAGGGTGGATTTGATATTCACAAACCAACTTATTTCAGTAGTTAAAGGAATTGTTGTTGTTCCTAGAAATTACGGATTCGAGCACCAACGACTGTAGCATGGTGATAGAATATTTGTAATCATCTTATCTTAATAAAAATTTTTTTTTAAAATTTTTGGTGGCATTTGTTTTATTTTCTAATTGACAAGTCAGTTTTTTGTTACTGTATTACCGAAAATTAACGATTGAATAACTTAAAAATCAAACGGACCGGTAACATAAATGATGGAAATTAATATTTTCTTAAAAGAATAATCAAATTACACAAATGTTCATTAATGTTTGAGTAAGTTTTTTTTTCTCTACTAAAGTTTTAAAATTAATAGATTAACCACTAATTTTATCAATTTATAACAAATCGGTCTCTTACGTTAACCGCAGTTACTCTAGATGACGAGAGCGCGTTAACCTCCAACTTGGTACCATTTGACCTGCAATTTGACCATCTTTCTTTTTCATCTCCACTCTCTCATCTCCCCACTTCTTTTTAACTCCTCAAAAGTCAAAGCCCATCATTTATCTTCAATCTTCATCCACTGCTCACCACCTCTACGTCATCCCACATCTCTCTAACATTTTTGCCTGCATATCTTGATATAAATAACTAAATAAGTTCAATTCTTCTTTTGTCACCTCATTGTTTCAGGTTGATAAGACTTCAGCAATGACGGCTCCGTCGGCTGCGGCGGGTACAAGAGGAAGGATGGGGACGTCGGGTGAGGAAAATCCGAGTAATGGTGTTGGGTCTTTTTTTGATAATTCTCCTGTTCCTTTTTCTTTCCATCTCGTTTAAGGAACCTTTTTCATTCTATTAGATTTCATCGCCTCTAGAACTGGAACGTATGTTGTTACCCTGATTTATTTTTCTTCGACGCCACCTTTATCAGTTTATTTTCTATGCTATGTGATAGGATCTGGGCAAAAAGGCATTCTGTTGCAAGGTCAAAGGAAAGAAAAATGCAATGTATAGCTGGCGCCGAGCTTGAGCGGAAAATACACACATTGCAAACAGAAGCAACGACACTCTCTGCTCATCTGACTCTAATATTACAGGTGGGCTTTGGGCCTTCTTTTCTTGTGTTTGTACTTCAACATCATGAGATGACTGCTGAAAATAGCAAGTTGAAACTGCGGTTGAAAACAATGGAACAACAGGTTTACTTGCAAGATTGTGAGCACCTCTTGATATACTTCATTAGAATACCAAAAGCTTATTGCCTTTTCTTATTATGTTTGTCTATTACCTCTTCATCATAATGGAAAATGGTTAGAAAGATTTTGCATGTGAGAATTTGTTTGGATGGCAATTAGAGAAGGAAAAATAGATTGAATCTGCAATATGATGGATATGTGTTCTTTGTATATACATACCTTCCGTGCATTGCTTATAAATATGCATTTTACACTTAACATCCTCCAACACCTCTTATGTCTGTAGGAAAAGATGTTATTACAAAGTAATTGAATGGTTCTTGAAGTAGATTTTTCAATTTTTGGCTTGCATATTACTTGAGAATATAATGCCGTTCGTTTTATCCCGAGCATCTCACTAAAGCTCGAGCTGCTTTTATTGTTGCCTGCATGGATGCATTAATGATGTTTTTCCTTTTTTTTTGTTATCTGATAGCAATAAATGGTTCGTTGAAACACTAAATTCAACATCTAAAGTTGTTGACTTCCCAATCCATGCTAAATGTTTGACCAAGGAAGAACTACGCATCTTGTATATACCGAAGTAGAGAGCTGTGGGATGACGAACGTAGTGGTCGTTCCTCAACTGGAGCGTAGCTTCCCCCCCCCCTCTTGGAGCAGTAAATTTAAAGAGTGGAAATGGGCGAGAAAGATGGTCAAAATGGCGGTCAAACGATGCCATGTATATACCGAAGTAGAGAGCTGTGGGATGATGTACGTAGTGGTCGGTCCTCAACTGGAGCGTAGCTTTATTTTATTCCCTCTTGGAGCAGTAAATTTAAAGAATGGAAATGGGAGAGAAAGATAGTCAAAATGGCGGTCAAACGATGCCACGTTGGAAGTTAACCTGCCATGTCAGTTTTTATCACCCACGCTACTAATGCGAAGCGATCTATTTATTATAAACAGATAACATTAATAATTAATTTATTATTTTTAAAACTTCAATGATAAAAAAAATTTATTTAAATATTAATGATAATTTATGTAGTTTATCCAAAATTTAATTTGATATAATTTGTCATCCGGTAAAGCAAAGGGACAAATATAGTGAGTGGTTCTCTGGTTAATCCATTTTGCAATGGAATCGGAAAACAGCGATGGAGCCAAGCAGGTCTTCGATACACACGATGACTCGCCCATCATTCCCATTGACCAATCACATCCTTCCACGGCTCACTTACCCTCTACTCTCCGCCGCCGAACCTTCTCTCCTGCTGGTGTCTCCTCCAAGGAACTCGGAGATTCCCTTCCTGAAATTTCCGCTGTCGACGACCCCTCGAAAATCGAATCTGGAGACCCAAGTTCTAATCTTTACCCCGATTTGGAACCGAATGAAGAGACGTCCGAGATAGCTGAGTCGATTCCTGATGAACTCAACTCTACCCACGTCGTAGTAGAGGAAAGCGATGACGAATTGACGTTCACCACCGCGGGAGACGGTGGATTGGTTGACCGCGACCCAAGCTCAGTTGAAGGCACCGATGAAGTGAACCAGCTCTTCGATACACTCGATGACTCCTCCATTGCAATGGACCAATCAGATCCTTCCACGGCTCAGCTACCCTCTACCCTCCGCCGTCGAACCTTCTCTCGTGGTGGTGTATCCTCCAAGAAACTCGGAGATTCCCTTCCTGAAACTTCTACCATCGACGACCCATCGAAAACCGGTTCTAGAGACCCAAGCTCTAACCCTTTTCACGATTTGGAACCAAATGAAGAAGCGTCCGAGATCACCGAGTTGATTCCGGATGGACTAAACTCTACCCACGTCATAGCTGAGAAAAGCGAAGACGAATCGACTCTCACCAGCGCGAGAAACGATGGATTGGTTGACCGAGACCCTAGCTCGGCTGACACGGGGACAGAACTAGGTGAGTCCCTACATTCTTCCTCGAGTTTGCTATTGTTTATAGCTGGTTTTGTGGCAAACGCAATTGAGTTTCAGTTAAGTTTGCTATTATGCTTCATTACGATACCACTATCAGTGTTGGGTTTCTGCGACATGTTTATCATTGATCCTTTTCAACCTCTGAGGGAAAGCAGAGCAAGGGTGTTAGATTTATGGAATTCTATTTGTGGGTACTTTAGTCCTACGAATGAGTGGTTAAACTTGAAGGATAGTGGATCTGTATGGAACCTTGCGTTTAGAATAGGGTGTGGACTATTAAGGGCGATATATGTAGGCTGTGTTTTATGTGGTTTATTGTTTACTTCACTTCTGATTAGTGGGGTTTTGATGAGGTATTTGGTGGAGGAACCATTGGAGATTAAGGAAATGTTGAACTTTGATTATACTAAGACTAGTCCGGTTGCGTTTGTTCCGATTGTTTCTTGTGACGCTGCTGGTTGTGGTGTGAAATGTACTGAGAAGATAGGTATTGGGAAGAATGTGGGTTCCCGAGTCATACGAGGTGGTCACAAATTGCAGCTCAGTGTTTCTTTGACATTGCCAGAGTCGAATTACAACAGAAAACTTGGGATGTTCCAGGTATTTGGCTGGTTGATTTATGTAATGCAGATATTGTCATTATTTTCGAGTATTTTACTTCTGTTCATTTGTGTTTTATGTTAGGTACCCGAAATCAGTTTCGGGTTTATGGATCTGTTTGTAGTTTTAGGTTGGTTTAGTTGTTTGCTGGAATTTTGCCTTTTAATATACTCTTTTATAACTTATTAGATGAAGTAATTTGAACTAGGAAGTTAGTAAGTTATCTTGTTGTTTGGTTTCGATTGTTCCTCAACTTTAATCATTAAGGTAATGAGTTGTTATTTTCATCGGTTACTAACCTCTTGATACCGGGAATTCGTAGTCAGAGTACTTGAATGAGTCAATAGCATTGCTAACCTCATGATTTGTGTTTTAGTCAACGAACCTGCATGAGGATCCGAGAATAAGTTGGATGAATATCGGGTGGTCCATCATTTGCATTTAAGCAGCATGAACATAGGGTCTCAAACACTAAGATTTTGATCTGTAAAACCCAGTTACATTTTTATGTATTCTATTCTCCTGACCATTTCTATCTGTGGTATTTTCCTAAATAACATAATATAGTCCTTGAGGTGGATAATATGTTGGTTTAAACCCGAGTCTACGAAACAGGCTATGAAAGTTTGTTAACATGGAAGATGTCCATTTTACTAAATGTATTTCTTCCTGAGAATAGGTGGTTCCAGTTTTTGTTTATCGGTTTTAGTTACCAAACTTGAATTGTGTGAGTGCTAGTGCAACTTCATTTTTGTAGGTCAGGGTAGATTTCCTGTCTGTTAATGGGACACCCTTGCCAGTTCAAGCCATCCATGCATGCTGAAATTCAGAAGCGAGCCTATCCGCCTTCTGCTGACATTCTTCAAGCTCGCTCCTCTAGTCACTGGCTATTCGTCGGAAACACAGACTCTGAATCTAAAGATCAGAGGCTTGAAAGTAGGAGTTGTGCCTACCGGTTGCTTAAGGGTAGTACTCGAACAACGAGCTGAGTACAGACCAGGTGCTGGCATTCCTGAAATATATGATGCATTTCTATCCCTCAAGTCCGAACTTCCTTTAGTCAAACAAGTGATACGGAGTTGGAAGAGAACGATATTCATATGGGCCAGCATGACATTGTTTACGACGGAGTTACTGTTTACTTTAGTTTGTTGCAGAGCTTTACTGGTTCCAAGAACAAGGACAAGAGATGGCTCTGGTAGCAGCCGGTCTATAGAGAATAGTCGGCGAACCCACGTTTGAAGCAACGCTACGTTGAGGATAATAATGTAATGAAGGTTCACCTTGTATTTGAACACCCTAATTCCATAGGGCACCTTAACCTTATTTTCCTACGAACTTCTTTAATTTTTGTACTAACGATCTTTATTGCATATTATATTCCTAAATTGACATTAAAAAGTAGTTTGATTATTCTATTAATGAACCAATATCGTGTATTTTATACAATCATTGACAATTTTCAATAGATTATTCACCACTTTTAGTACTATAATAAACCTTGGCCATTTATTTGATTCGTGCTTTAGTCTATAAATGAACCAAAATACTATTTTCAAAACAGAAAAAAACATACAACGCTCATGGAGTATTATTATACACAAAATCTCATATTTTGTATACAATTTTCAAATAGGTCACTATGAACAATTTAGATGAATAATCAAGATGGACGTAGGATTTTATGTTAGGGTATAAATTTATAAAATTTGACAATTTATCTTATACCCAAACTATATCGGTCACAAAGGACAATTAGGGGAGATTGAATTGTTTTTTTGGCCCACGAGGCGATGCGTTTTTAAAAAAAATTAGCTTATTAGGTCATCTCCAGATTTATTTTGAGATCTACCGCAAATGCTAGTACAGAGAAAACTCGTTATATCTACATGACGAGTTTGCCTAAATAATATTTTTTTTATTTAAACTTTTTACGTCGAATTGATGAGTTCTAATAAAATATAATTTTTATTAGAGTTTATGATGTTGGAATGACAAATTACAATAAAAAAATATTTATTAGGTATCATCATGTTCATGTGACTATTTTTTAAGTCACTGTAGCAAATACCGTAGTTTACAAAATAAAAAATATGGTGCCGTATTGATCATGACTCCTGGTTGCCCTGGCAAAGTGGCAATTACGGGAATATTGAGCATGGCATTCACCCTAAATGAAAGGGTTTCATGTATTGATGCCTCAACCCCTTCATGAAATGGCCTACAAGTAAATAGGACGGGTATTTGGTTAAGTCGAATTTATAAAAATTATTTTATAATTTAAATTTTATTTAAATTTTTTAGTTGAATTAAATTTATGAAATTTAATTTAAATTTAATCAAATATATTTCTTTCTAATTGTACTCTTTTTTTAATATGTTACGTACTGCTTTCTCATATCTGTTTAACATTGGATTTTCTGAAATTTAATTTCATGTCGAGTGCTTAATATGTGGTTTCAAAATCCCTTCTTTATTTATGATTAACAAAAACAGAAAGCACTTCAGATAAATGAAAGTTTTACATAAATAAGCCAAAAAGAAGGCCCCGGGCGTATAGATTTAACTGGAATTACGTGAAGCCTTGAGAAAAGAAGCACTCTTGGTGATCTCCCGCAAGGGCTTATCGGTGTACCTCACCAGGTTATAAGCCCAAGCACCCGACACTGCCCCAATAATTGGTGCTATAAGGTATATCCATAAGCCCCCGTAATGATGCCACACGATTGCTGGCCCCAAGCTCCTTGCCGGGTTCATTGATGCTCCCGTAATCGGCCTGTCGATCATTAAATAAGTTTAGTATCTGTTTATAATCTTTTTAATTATTAATAACTCACATATCTTACAGACATGACTGCTCCAAAATGAAATTTTTAGGGAGAACAAAACTCTCTTTCACTACTAACATCACTACTAAGATCATGAGTTCAGTTTTGGTAAGATTTTGAGTCTAAATAGGTAAAGGAAAAAAAAAATTAAATACCCAGCAAACAGCACATTAAGCAGCACAGTGGCCCCAACGGCAAGTCCAGCAAGTTCTCCAATCTGAATATATACATACATGTATATATATAACGTATTAGAGATAATGAACATGAGATTTGGAAAGACTGAATTCACTGTCATTGACCTTATCTAGAATTGTTTTTGAGAAACCAAATTGGTAGATATCAAAGGCAAGTGAGGTTGGCTACTTAAATTCACCAAACTCGTTGACTTACAGCTCTGTTATCAGTGGCAACGCCGGAGATAATGAACATGAGGTAGAAAGTGATGATGAACTCGATAACAAACGCCTGTAAATCTGATCCTTGCGGCGACGTTCCGGCGAAGACGTTGTCCGGACCGCTGAAGAGAAGACGAAGTGTTCCGGCTGCCATAGTCGATCCGAAAACTTGAGCTGTTATATAAGCTGGAACCTACATGAAAAGAACATCAATCAAATTACACCATTGAAAACTTGAACATTGAATAGGCTAAAAATCCTGGAAAATAATGGTAACCTGTTTGAGAGGAAATCTTTTGCAGGTAGCAAAAGCAATGGTGACTGCCGGATTAAAATAGGCACCGGAGATGTGCCCGACGGAATAAACCAAGACCATGACGGCCAATCCCCAAACTATGGAAATCCCAGGTAATGAAACCACTTTATCATTGTTTACATTCACCACCACCGACGCACAGCCGGCGAATATCAAGAAATATGTCCCCAACACCTCTGCCATCAGCTTCTGCATGAAAGGGACAGTGAAACCGACGTCGGATTCGGCTGCCAGATGCGGATTCCGATTGGCTTCGGCTTCGACATTCAAAACGACTCCATGGTTTCCATTATTCTCTGCCATGATAACAAAACTTCTTATACAAGAAGAAAATGAACCCAACAGTGAAAAGAGAGAGACAGATGATGAGATTGTGTTCCACAAACCCACCCAGACAAAGGGTATTTAAAGAGCAGCCTAGATTTTACGGAAAAACATGAGTGAAAAAGAGACAAGTTGGGTTTTCTTTTAGTCCAGTTAGAAAAACAAATTAATAACCAGAAATTGTCCAATGACAATGCATCGATTCGTTTTTCAAAATACATATATAACATTACATGTTTTATATTTGACCAAAATCCATGTATAATTTAAATATTGGTAAAGAATGCAAATGCTACCTCGACTATAGTGGATTATTTTATTAAGCCTCTCGACTATTAAATTTTATAAAATGGTCCTTCGACTTTAGAGTATTGCTTTGTTGAGTCATTTGACTATTAAAAGTTACAAAATGGTCACCCGACTATTCGCTATATTCCAGACTAGTCCCTTTCCGTTAAATATTGGAGGTTGTTTAAATTGAATTTTAACATGGTAACTAGGATATGATAGTCGTTTGAGATTTTGAGATTAAATTTTATCATATCACAGTCAACAAGTTAAAGTTCAACTCAGAATATAATCTATTTTTTAACGAAAAAGGATGAGTTTGAAATATTGTATTTGTGTGAGCTTAACTATTTGTAAACACCTACCTTTGAGAGGTTTATTTGTTTACTTCTTTTTATCCTTTTGTAAAGGGTTTTGGTTATATCTTAGCCAATTCAAAAGATAGGAAGTTGTAAAGGTTACTCTTGATCCTTGAAAAAGAAAGAATAAATTAGTGGATTTGTTAGAAAATCCTAAGTGAGGAGCTTAGGTAGTGGATGTAGACTTGGTTGAGAAGTCGAACCACTATAACTCTTTGTGTTCATTGTCTTATCTTTTACTCTCCTTACTCCCTAAACACATTTTTGTCAATTCACCCATTGCAACTCTTTCGGATTTCATTTTGAGCTTCCGTAAATTCCAACAATTTGTATCAGAGCTTGACTCATTAGAAGGTTTAACAACCTTGAGACGATCCTCGAAGAAGCTCTACCGATACCCGACGTAACCGACAAAGAGATGGCTTCAACCTCTGGTGACTACTACATTGAAGATTCACAATCGGTCAACAAGCCACTTTACTTCAATGGAGTAAATTATGCCTATTGGAATAATATGATGATGCTTGTAACATCCCAAACTATGGGTTAGTGACTAAATTTTAAAAATTCAGAATTTGGTGATTAAAGTAGAAAAGTTGAAAGTTCAATGATTTCTTTGAAAATATTTCCTGAAGGGTAGTAATTATTAAAGGAAAAAAATGGCAAAATGGTCATTTGACTTAGAAATGATAAGATAATGATATATAGGTATGGGGAGATAAGGATAAGGAGATATTTTCTCCACTTTTTCTTCTTCATCTTCTTTCTTCTTCTCCAACGTGAAGCACTCAAGCAAAGGTAAGTTTTCTAATTAGTTGATTTTTTGTTGATTTTAAGTATAAGTTTTGATCTTTAAGTGATACTTAAGCTTAAGAAAAGCTTAAGTTGTCTTAAAATCAAAAGATGAAGAAGTTATGAAAGATTAAAGAGAATGGGGTTTTAAGTGAATTTCTGGAAAAGATTTGATAAGTTAAATTTGAAACTAAATTTGACATGTCATCAACTTAATTAAGAGATATGAAGTGATAGAATTGGATTTAGAGCATCTTGAAAATTTGGTAGGATTATTGATTTTCATATGAAAGATGGAATGTTGAGGTTAAGGATGTATTGAATGAGTAGAAATTAGTTTAAGTATATGTACTTGAGTTATGAATAGAAAAGGAATGAAACATGAAGAACTTAAGGTGAAAATGATGAATTTTCGGGCTTAAAATACAATTATGGGCTAGTGTGCATTGGTACACATTCAACATGTACCGATGCATTAAAGATAAATTTCTAGAAATTATTCAGTGTGTATCGATGCACCCCTTAAAATGAAAACATCGAATGCCATGAGTGCATCAATACACTATAGTGTGTACCGATACACAACAAAGGAAAATAGAAATAGATCTTTATTTTAGTTTAAGAAATGAAAGATTAGAGTATGCCAAGTGGAATGCTGATATGTATACTATATGTGTGATTATGTAGATATAGAACGTAATTTCGTTCTGGAACGATCAAAGAATTAGGATCGAATCAAAGCAAGGCTAAGGTGAGTGCAATTTAATTTGTACTTATATTATCAAATCAACATTGTCTTGCGAAGAGCCAGTGATGGAGTTACTATGGTAAGAAGTGACTCCTAGAATGTTATGTGATTTGTGATTTTTATGTGTGCATGAATACATGAAAATGGGTATATGTTTCATATGTTATTATATGTGATACTGAACTATATGAATATATGAAAGTATGTACATGAATACATGTATAAGTTTATATGTTATTATATGTGATATGTGATGTATATGAACATATGTGAATAAGATATGACATATGTGTTTACATGAAAACATGAGAAATGATATAAGTTATATGATAGATGATATGTGAACATATTCAAATGACATATGTTATATGATATGAAACGGATGATCATATGCACATGTGATATGTGGTAGAAGAAATGATATGAGTACATGAATATATGAAGCATAAGAAAAATTCTCATGTTATATAATACGAGAGCTATAGGTATAGTTGGCATGCCAATAGTCAAAGGTCTACGTGGTCCTTTGGGACATATACAGAGGTCCTTCGGGACAAATACATAGGTCCTTTGGGACAAATTTCACATGCCCCTAGTGGGACCCTATACGAGCTGTGGTGACAGCATATGTGCACAACCTCTATGTACTCACATATCTTTAGTTCTCACAAGTGTACCATGGGCTAATAAAGAGACAATAATAAATACAATATATGTGATGTATATGCTTTTGGTGATATGAAATGTGTTACATGAATTATATGATATACAGAAATGATAAGTACTAGATCATATGGTAAATAGAGATATGATAATGATGGTATATGTGCATGTATGCATTTTCATATATGAAATGTTTTATGGTTTCTATTATATGTTTTTATATGCCTCACTAAGTCAACGACTTAGCGTGTGATTGTTTCACACGTAGGTTCCGAGAAGAGGAAGAATGATAAAAGTTAAGCAAGACATGTCAGTTCTCCTTTCCAAAGATCAGATCAGAAAAGAGTTTAATAATATGTAGTTTGTAATACTTATAGTGGTTGGCATGTAAATAAAGGTTTGAATCTGATATGTTCTAATTGGTTTTGTAAAATCATATGATTGAGTTTTGTAATGTTTTAAACGTATATATGTAAATGGTAATTTTATACTGGTGAAAGCTTAAACTTTTATGAGTTTTATACATGTTTTGCCGAAGTTACTATAACAGTACTGTAGCAGTGCATCGGTACACTCTAGTAGTGCATCGATACACAATTTATATTCGATGTTATTATGCATCGGTACACTGTAGCAGTGCATCGGTACACTGTAGCACTGTTCATGATACTATTCATTAATATTCATGGTACTGTTCATACAGTATAGTACTATTCATACATATAATACTATTTATGAAAACATATTTTTTTCAAATTTGTTATAATGAAATAAAATTCAATAATATATGATCGTATTTTCTTAATATAAGTCCAAATGTTCTATTATTTTGTAAGAATATTGTTTTAAAGAGTTAATGTGGCATCTCGGACTCGTATCCGGGTCGGGTACGGGTTGGGGTGTTACATTTAATGGTATCAGAACTATGATTTAGCCGATTCTAGGCTTAAAATGTAGTTAAAAGTGTTTTAAAAAGTATACATGCCAACACAAAGTGAAAAATATTCCGATCTGATAGTGTAAGGAGTGTACTGTCTTGTTAATAAAATTAAATTGTTATGTTATATTAGATGTATGATCATGGGAGCTTCCAAAGTGAAGTACAAGGTGATAGACTGACGGTAATAGCAATTCACCTGTCCTGGCCAGGCAGGGAGAAGAGCGAACACCTCAGGGAGTGCCTGTATAATATTAGAGAATGTTTTCATGATGTGGAATGATATTTTGATGTGTTTTTAATTTTCTACTTCTTTAACTCATAGAATGAATGTATCGAAATAGTTAAAAGAGTTAAGAGCACCCGAGTTCAAGGGTGAAATTGAGGAAGGTTCTGTTGTTACAGACATTTAGTTAAATGATATGAAGATAATGTTAGAAGGTTTCATTTCTATTAAGTGGAGAAGTTAAATTGAGTAATTTCCTTATTACGTGAGCAAGCTAGAGTATGGTGGACAAATGTCACCATAAAAATGTTAAAAGATTCAAGTGACATGGTTATTGTTTGTATAAGAGTTCAAGAATAAGTACATTGATGACCAGTTTATAAGAAAAATAAAGCTAGAATATACGAGCTTGAAGCAAGGGAATTACACGTACATGTGTATGAGTATAAGTTTAATAAGTTAAGTAGATTTATTGCTGAGTTGATTCTGATTAAGAAGGATAAGAAGGATACATGTGATTGGTTGTTTAGGGCTTATTCATTAAATTAAAAGAGTGTTACTGGTTTTGAATTTGTTCTTATTTCAAGAAATGGTTAATCGCGTTAAAGCTCTAGAGAGAGCTCAGAATGAAAGGATTAGAGAATAAAAATCTCATATGATTAAGAAAATTAGTGCTTCATAAAGTTAAGCACCATCAATGAAAGGTAGAGATTCTGGTATTCAACTTTAAACCAGATATGAATTAGTTGTATTCTCCTCCAGAGAATAAAGCCAATCAGTTCAGACGGATTAGAAATTATAGTATTAAAGGAACATTATCGTTCTGAAATATAATAGTTTCTTTACAGCATGGACAAGATAAAGTGGAGGAGATGGATGTTAATTAGAGAATATTAAAAGACTAAGGAATGGTTTAAGAATATGTATATCAGTGATCAGTTATAAAACAAAGGTAAATAGAATGACTGAATTCGAACCAAAGGAATTGTATTATGGATGAGTGAGAATGAAGGTTTGATAACTGAAGGAAATAGATGATGATTATTTTGACTGGAAAGAATATATATATGGATAATTTGATGAAGGTTTACGTTTTGATTGAAAGAAATAAGTTGAATAATAAAGTAGTGTGATAGTGAGTGTATTAAAGTTAAAGGATTTGTATGTTTGACGGAAACTAAGGATTGATAGAAAAGTTAAAAGGATAAAGAGGGATAAGTATAAATGATATGAAAGGAATGTAAAAGCATAAGGGAAAAAGGTAATGAAAGAATTAAAGTAATGAAGTGAAGTTTATGATAACACGAAAGATTTATTGAAGAGGTGATATGTGAAAAGGAATAGTAGACATGTAGATAGTATTGTGTATAAGCAAGAGTGTGGATATGATAAGGGGTTTACATTATAGATAGAAAGAGTTAGCGATGGCTAACAAAATAATGTGATGGAAATGTATTGGAATTATAAGATGTTGTTAGGTTATGATAACCAAATATGAAGTGGAACAGGATAAAGTTGTATATTTTGATCATAGTAATGTGATATAGTGAAGGAAGTGAGGATTTGTATGTTTGAGTAAAGCTAAGGATTGATAAGAAGAGTTTAAGAATGTATACATCAGTGATCAGTTTATAAGATGAAGAAAGTTAGAATGTTGAGCTTGAACAATGGGAATTACATGGTGTATGAGAATGAATGTGGGTTTGATAAGTTAAGTAAACTATTGTTGAGATGATTTTGATTGGAAATGAGTAAGATTTTTTGTTACTATTTATATGATAAATGACATTAAAGGTTAAAGAATAAGGTTCTGTATAAGTAAAGTGGATTATTAAAGTTACTAAGATGAGATGAAGATAGGTAATTAGAGATAAGTATACATAATATAAAAGAGTGTGGAGTATGAAGGACAAAATATAGTTTGTTTATGTATAAGAAGATCTTGATTATAAAAGAATAAATGGTTAAAGAAATGAAAAGGGTTGAGTTCAAAGGATCAAATATGAGAAAGGTTATATGGAAACGTATAATACTATCCATACGGTATAGTACTGTTAATTAAAACATATTTTTTCAAATTTGTTATAATGAAATATAATTCAACAATATATGATCGTATTTTCTTAATATAAGTCCAAATGTTATATTATTTTGTAAGAATATTGTTTTAAAGAGTTAATATGACATCTCAGACTTGTATCCGAGTCAGGTACGGGTTGGGGATGTTACAATACTCTTCATTCAAGCCAATGATCTAGGAGCTTGGAACTCTATCATGAAAGGCTACACCATTCCAACCGGCGAGGTGGACGATTGGAGTGATGGAGATAAGAAGAAGTTCTAACTCAATGCTAAGGCTATACATATTCTCTTTTGTGCATTAGGCCTGGATGAATATGGAAGAGTCTCCTCTTGTTTAAATGCCAAGGAGATATGAGATAAGCTCCAAGTCACTCATGAAGGAACCAATGAAGTGAGGGAAACCAAGATAAAACTTCTCAACCATAGCTAAGATAATTTCAAGATGAAACTCGTTAAAGACATCAAAGCTATGATGAATATATTTTCTGTAATTTTCAACAGTCTCAAGGGATTTGGAGAAGTAATCTTTAATGATAAGTTTGTGAGGAAGATGATCTACTCTCTTCCAAAGTCTTGGCAATCAAAGAAGACGGTTATTATCGAAGATAAAGACCTAAAGTCTCTCACTGTCGATGAGTTGATTGGTTCTCTTCTCATTCATGAGTTAATGGTAGAGGAAGAGGAAGAAGATGAAGAGAAGCAAAACAAGAAGAGAAGAAGGTAGGCATTGCCTTCAAGTCCACCAATGAGAGCTATTAAGATTCAAGTGAAGAGGTGGATGAAGACGATGATGAAGAAGAAGAGATGGCCAAACTCTTCAAAAAGTTAAAGAGATTCATGTCTTTCAAGGAAATGGAGCATGAATCAAGCAAGAAGAATGGGCATGTCAAGTATGAATGTCCTCTCTTAAAGAAGAAGGGATCAAGCAAGAAAAAAACATTTGTGGAAGCTTAGAGTGATGAAGATGACTCCAATGGTGAAGATAAAGTAGCCAACCTATGCCTCATGGCCATCGAAGGAGATTCAATGGTATATTCTTACTCAAATGATTTAAATTAGCATTATTTTGATGAGTTACAAGATGCTTATAATGAGTTGTATTTGGAATTTGAGACCATGGATTCCAAATAAAAGAAATTAATTTCAAAACTCAAAGTTGAAAATGATTTGTTTTTTTAAAGCAAATATTGATTTTGAAAATCAAAATGAAATTTTGAAAAATGATTTAGAGCTTTCAAAAGTCAAAATCAATGACTTAGAGAAATAAATTTTTTATTTGAAAGTGAAGTTTGAGAGCTTAATAAAAGAAAAAGAATTAATTTCTCAAAACAACTCATTATGTTTAAAAATGACAAAATGCTCACATTGTCATTTTTATAGTCGTTTGGAACATACTTGTCCCATAAAAAAATCTCTTAAAATTATACAAGTATGGGTTCCTAAAGGAACAAGGGGCATTGAAACTAACGTCCAAGGATCCAAAGCAATTTGGATACCAAAATTCAAATAAATGTCTCTTGTAGGTGTATGGGAGTAATGGTGATGAAAGTGAAGATATTCAAATGCTCTAACCACACTTGGAAAGGAATGGGTAACCTCTAAGCTTAATGATTTTGATTATTTGGTTGCTCATTTAGTTTTAAGAATGCATGAATTTTGATCTTAAATAGCTATGTTTTGTTTTTCATCTCATGTATGTTGAAAAAGTTTTATGATGAACATTTTAAATTTTTAATGATTTTTCATGCTTTTTAGTTCATCATAATGAATTTTGGTCAAAATTGGTTTTAAATGCAAATGATATCTCTCTAACAATTGACATCAAAATTTTCAAATGCTTTGCTTTTATAAATTTTAATTTTTGACCTAAATTGTAAATGATTATGCATGTAGTTTAAAATGCAAATGATATATCTCTAACAATTGATATCAAATTTTTTAAATGCATAACATTTTTGGAAATATTTATGCATATGCACTTAATTTCAATTTGGTATTGCATAAAGTATTTTAGACTTGAACATATTGAATTTCATGTGTTACTAATATGTTTGCTATTCTTTGTTGAAATTCAATTTTGTTTAAGTGTCAAGCTTTTAAAGTCAAATTTTTGTTTGGAATGCACTTTTTTAGGGGGAGCTTTGATTTTTCAAATGCTTTTAATGTCAAATTTATTACTTACTCTCCAAAGTTATTTTTTTGAAATTTAAAGTTGATTTATTTTTGATCTAACAAAAAGGGGGAGAAGTACGGTTTGAAAAATTCAATTTCTTAATGAAAAAGGGGGAGCTGAACATTTTCACATATTTTCTGTAGAAACAGTTGTAGGTAGTTATTATGTTTGTACAATTATAAAGTTAGTTAGTTTGATTTTGGTTAGTTTGTAAGTTAGTTAGACATCTAGCTATTGTATAAATACATTAGCATGTAACTTTATGCATATATGAGAATAATGCATTTTCTAGTATTTCTTGGTTTACTATTTTAAATGGTATCAGACGGTACATTTATGGGCTCTTGGGTTATTGGGCTTATTTTTCACTAGTCCATTTTCTTCATTCTCGTTTCTATTTCTTCTATTCTCACCGTGAAAAAGTTCCTAATTCTGGTTCTGTTTCTCTGCGATTTTTTTCTTGCTTTAGTTCCTCGCAATGCCTCCACAAGATGTTTCGGAGATTGATTTCACGCATCCCTTGTATTTGCATCCGTCCAATACACCAAGTGTTGTTCTTGTTTCTCACCAGCTTTCATTATTACATCATTTGGAGTAGCTCTATGCGTATTTCTCTCCATGTGAAGAATAAATTGGGGTTTATTGATGAGATTTATCGTCGGTTTGATTTTGTGGAGCAGATTCAACCACAATGGGATCGGTGCAACGCGATTGTGCTTTTTTGGTTGATTAATTCTGTTATCAATGATCTTTCAGTTGGTATTGTTTTCTCTTATAATGCTGCTCTTGTGTGGTCTGATTTGAAAGAGAGGTTTGATAAGGTTGATGGTTCTTGGGTTTATTTTCTACACCGAGAAATGGCAACTATTGTTCAAGGGGATTCTTCAATTTCATCATATATCACCAAATTGAAGCTTCTCTGGGATGAATATGGTGATTTGGTGCCTCTTTCTTCGTGTGATTGTGCCAATTCTCAGTAAAATACTGCTAATGCTCTTCAACAACATCTTTTTTTGAGTTCTTGATGGGTTTTAATGAATCGTACTCTGTTGTGCGTAGTCAAATTCTTCTGATGCAACCATTACCATCTGTTAATTAAGCTTACTCGATGTTGGTTCAAGGGGAGTATCAACGATCCCATTCCACTGGTATACCCTCAATCAATGATTCTACTATTTTTATTCTAATTCCTCTGCATCTCCTGGCAGTATAGGTCGGCATCGATTCAATGACACTTGTGACTATTGTAAGGTTAAAGGTCACAAAAAGGATTAATGTTATAGATTAAATGGTTTTCATGCTGACTTCAAATTTAATCGAAAGAAGGATGCTCCAGCTACTCTTACTGTTCAACTTGAAGATCCTCTTACTACTTCAGCTCCAGTTTTTCCTATTTCATCTCATGTATCTTCTGCCCCAGTTTTTACTCAAGAACAATACAATCAAATTCTGAATTTGTTGCACCAAGCTCCTGCCTCTGAGTCCTCTGTTAATCTTGTGGGAAGAGCTTCAGGTACTGTTTATTCTGTAAATTGGATCTTGGACACTGGTGGTACTGATCATATTACCTTTGAGTTCTCTTGTTTGACAAATCCTATTGCACGTGCTTCAAACAATTGGTTTGTTCATCTTCTTAATGGTAAAAAATCCTTCATCACTTATATTGGTTCTTACATTCTTAGTAATGATCACATAATTCATGATGTTTTATTTATCCTTGAATTCAAAAATAACCTTTTATCTATCACTAGACTGACCAATGAGCTTCAATGTGTTGTTTTGTTTTATATTGCATTTTGTATCCTGCATGACATCTCCAGTGGAAAGATCAAGGGGATTGGTAAGGAACGTGGAGGTCTTTACTTGCTCGTGTCTTCTTTTGCATCCTCGGGTTTGAATTCATCTCTTATTGATGCTTATTTTTTTTCAAATTCCTTTGTTTGTAAACCCGTTGATCATTATTCTCCTACTTTTACTGAACTTTGGCATGCTAGACTTGGGCATGCTGTCATTAATAAAATACACAATTTGCCTATTTTTTAGTCTGTTAAATTTAATCCTAGTGATGTGAAATACTATTCAATTTGTCCTATGGCTCTACAAACGTGTTTGTCATTTCCTTTAAGTACCTCTAGAACATACAATCATTTTCACTTAATTCATTTTGATTTTAGGGTCCCTATGGAGTTTCTACTCATAGTGGACATCGTTACTTTCTCACTGTTGTTGATGGTTTCAGTCGTATGACTTGGGTGCATTTGTTACGACTCAAAAGTGATATAGTTATTCATTTAAAAGCTTTTTTTTCTGATGATTCAAAATCAGTTATATACTTCTGTTAAGATAATTCGTAGTGACAATGGGACAAAATTCTTCAATTCAATATGTTCCATTTGTTTTCCTCTTTTGGCATAATTCACCGATCTAGTTGTGTTCGTACTCCTCAGTAAAATGGGGTAGTTGAACGTAAGCATAGGCATTTACTTGAGGTTGCTTGTGCCCTACGTTTTCATTCTAAAGTTCCCTTGAAATTTTGGGGTAAATGTGTTGCTGCATGTTATTTGATAAATAGGTTACATTCCTCTGTATTGTCTTGGCTTACTCCTTTTGAATTGTTATATAAAACGCCCCCTTCTTTGTCTCATATTCGTGTGTTTGAGTGTCTTGATTATGCAACTCAGACACATTTAACTGATAAATTTTCTTCAAGAGCTATTCCTTCTGTGTTTCTTGGCTATTCATCCACTAAAAAGGCTACCTTTTGTTTGATCTTGAGAAAAAGGTTTTTTTTTGTTAATCGTATGTTATTTTTTATGAATCTATTTTTCTTTTTAGTTTCCCTCAACAATCTGATTTTTTTCCCTGCTCAGTCTTATGAGGATGATTATGATTTCTTGGTCTTGTCTCAACCTCCTATATCTCATGGTAATTCTTTGTCACTAGCTTTGCCCGAATCACCAGGTTCTTCTGTTGTTCCTTTGCGTAAGTCTTCTTGAGCATCTAGACCTCCAACATGGCTACTAGATTGTGTGTGTTCCAATCAGTCTTCTTCTTCTTTTCCACTTGTAAGTACCCTCTTATTCATAACGTTTCTTATAATCATTTACCTGTTCATACTCAACATTTTCTTGCTACCACTTCATCTATTGTTGAACCACAATCTTATTTTGAGGCCATTTCAAACCCGGTTTGGATTAAAGACATGTAAGAGGAAATTCAAGCCTTATAAAACAATGGTACTTGGTTTGTAGTATGTTTACCTCAATGAGTGACTCCCATTGGTTGTAAATGGGTATTGCACATCAAATATAGAGCTGATGGTACAATTGAGCGTTTTAAAGCACGTCTTGTTGTCAAATGTTACAATCAAAATGAGGGTGTTGATTTTGTTGAAATATTATCTCATGTAGCAACATTAGTCACTGTCAGGACTGTTCTTGCTCTTGCTGCTATGCATGATTGGCCTCTTTTTCAAATGGACGTGCATAATTCTTTTCTTCAAGGTGGTCTCTTTGAGGAGATATACATAAAGTTTCCTGAAGGTTTTTGCAGCCAAGGGGAGAATATGGTATATTGGTTGTGAAAATATCTTTATGGTTTGAAACAAGCTTCACGACAGTGGAATTTGAAGCTTCCTGAAGCATTGATAGCTATAGGATATTAGCAGAGTAAGTTTGATTATTCGATGTTTACAAAAAATGAAGGTGAAAGATTAGTGGTGTATTTATATAGATGATCTCCTATTAACTGGTAATGATTTAGCTTTGATTAATGAGATGAAAGATATGCTAAATCGCAATTTTAAGATGAAAGATCTAGAAAACTTGAAATATTTATTGGGCCTTGAGGTTTTGAGGTCAGAGGAACGAATTGTGCTGAATCAGAGGAAATATACCTTATAATTGTTAAAGGTGACTGGTCTTGAAGGAGTTAAACCAACTTTGACTCCTTTAGAGCAGAATCTGAAACTTATATCCACAGAATATGATAAAAACTTGCAGCAAAAGGAATATGAAGTATTGGTTGAAGAAAAATCAACATTTCAAAGGTTAATTGGAAGATTGATATACCTAACACATACTCGGCCATATATTACATTTGCAGTTCATCATCTCAGTCAGTTTAAGCAACAACCAAAGAGAACACATTTAGAGGCAACATTAAGAATTGTCAAGTATTTGAAGAAGGAACTAGGACAGGGGATACTACTAAAGAAAGAAAACAAGAGCCAGTTGATAGCATATTGTGATTCAGACTGGGTTTCATGTCCTAATTCACGAAAATTAGTTATTGGGTTTTGCATAAAATTAGGTGATTATTTGATATCCTAGAAATCAAATAAGCATAATACAGTAGCAAGATCCTCAACAGAAGCTGAATATTGAAGCATGTAAGTTGTTGCAGCTGAAATAGTATGGTTAAATGGTATTTTACAGGTGTTACAAACTGATGTTTTGCGACCAACAAAGTTGTACAGTGATAGTAAACAACTTTGCAAATTTCAGTAAATCTAGTATTTCATGAAAGGACCAAACACATTGATATAAACTGCCATTTTGTTAGAGAAAAGATACAAGAAAGAATAATCAAGGCTGAGTATATATCTTCTGCAGAATAGCTTGTTGATATTTTAAACAAAGCACTTGGGATACAACAACACAATAATTTGGTGGGCAAGTTAGGGATGAAAAATGTTTTAATCCCTCAACGAGAGGGGGAGTTTAGAAACAGTTGTAGGTAGATATTCTGTTTGTACAGTTAGAAAGTTAGTTAGTTTGTTTTTGGTTAGTTTGTAAGTTAGTTAGACATCTAGCTATTGCTAGCTATTGTATAAATACATTAGTATGTAACTTTATGCATATATGAGAATAAGGCATTTTCCAGTATTTCTTGGGTTACTATTTTAACATTTTCCAACAATTGGTATCTGTTTCATTAAACATTTTATTAAGGGGAGTTTAGTCAAAAATAATTTTTCAAAATTTTTGTTATATCAAAAATGGGGAGATTTTTGAACTATATTTTGATATAACAATTTAGGCAAAATGTTTTTGGACTTGAATTGAATTTATTCAAAGTTTTCAAAAATAATTCAAAGTCCTTAAAAGTGGAATTGAGCACACAATGTTTTTTCTGGACAAGCAGTACCGATACTATTCTTACAATATCGATACCTAATGAACAATACCGATATTGTTCATATGGTACCGATACCAAAGGTAAAGGAAGTATCGATACTCACTAGGTAGTATCGATACCACCAGCTTTGCTCAAATTCCAGAATGCAAAAATTGTACTGATACCAAAAGGGGTACCGATATTACTCTGTATAGTAGTATCAATACCATAGGCATAGTGTTGAATAATCGGGTAAAGAAAACAGAAAGAACACAAGAATTTTAACGAGGTTCAGCAATGTGCTTAAGTCCTCGGTGCCCTAAGCGGTGCTAGAATTTTTATGTAATTCAATGTCTCTTAGGTTTAGGTTACATCTCTTTTTATAATAAATAAACCCTGTTACATATTTACAAAAATAACCCTGTACCATACCGCAGGGCCGCAGCTCTCGCACCCTAAACCCACATAATTATAACCCCCACTACGAGACTTTCTTTATTTATCGGTATATTTATGAGCAATGCCTAACAAATCTTCACCTTGGAAAATATCTTGCCCCTTAGGAAAATTCAATGTGGGTTGTGTTACCTTACTTCTTTAACAACTCGAAACATTTAACAAGTCCAAGCAATACATGAACTTGTCTGTCGTAACTGACTTGGTGAACATATCAGCGGCATTCTCATATGTATGTACCTTCTGAGACAAAATCTCTCCATATGCAACCAACTCTCTGATCTTGTGAAACCTTACATCAATATGCTTAGTTCTAGCACGATATACCTGATTCTTAGCCAAGTGAATAGTACTTTGATTGTCACAAAGCAACTGAACTCCACCTTGCTGAATATCCAACTCCTTCACTAAACCAGTAAGCCATATAGCTTCTTTTGCAGCTTCAGCCGCTACCATGTATTTAACTTCAATTGTAGATAATGCCACAAAAGATTGAACATTAGAATTCCAACAAAAAGGCCCTCCACCAAGTCACCTACATAGTCTGAATCCACATATCCTACAACCAAAGGATTATCCCACTGACTACCAAAAAAATTCCATGTCCCACAGTACCCTTTAAGTACCTAAAGATCCACTTGACTGCTTCCCAATGTTGTTTACCATGTTTAGACATGTACTTACAAACTTGACTAACAGTATGAGCTAAATCAGGACGAGTACATACCATTGCATACATCAAGCAGCCAACAACATTAGAATACTGAACCTTTACCATATCTTCAGCTTCCTTATCTACCTTAGGGCACTTTTCTGATGAGAGATTAAAGTGATTAACCAATGGAGTGCTCACAGGTTTTACGGTGCTCATCGCAAACCTTTCTAGAATTTTCTCAACATATCCCCGTTGAGATAACCACAGTTTCCTTGAGTCTCTGTCCCTGTAAATTTCCATTCCAAGAATTTTCTTTACAGCACCTAAATCTTTCATATCAAATTCCTGACTCAATAAAGTTTTCAAATCGATAACATCATCCATGTTCTTCGCAGCAATTAACATATCATCAATATACAATAACAGAAAAATAAAAGAACCATCATCAAGGCCCTTAACATAGACACAACAATCATACTTACATCGCTTGTAGCCAATCTTGATCATATAGGAGTCATACCATTTGTACCATTGTCTCGGAGACTGTTTCAACCCGTACAAAGATTTCTTCATTCTGCAAACTAAATGCTCGTTTCTAGATTGAGTGAAACCTTCAAGCTGCTGCATGTAGATCTGCTCCTCTAAATCACAATGCAAAAAGGTAGTTTTAACATCCATATGCTTTAAATGCAAATCCCAACTAGCCACCAATGCAAGTACTACTCGGATTGAAGTGTGCCTGACCACAGGAGAAAAAATTTCATCATAATCAACTCCTTTCTGCTGTGAAGAAACCCTTTTCTACCAAACGAGCCTTGAACTTCTCCCCTCTTTTTCTGTTACTGTGGTTTTTTCTTATACACCCATTTGCAACCAATAGGCTTCTTACCCTCAGGAAGGCGAACTAACTCCCATGTACGATTGTGATTCAAAGACTCCATCTCCTCAACCATGGCAGCCATCCACTTGTCATTTTCCTGACTATTAACAACATCATGAAAAGTAACTGGATCATCACTACTAACAGTAAGTGCAAAAGAGACCAAGTCTTCAAAACCCAATCTGTTTGGAGGCTTTATATTCGTCCTTCTCACCTTGTCTCTGGCGAGACTATAATCCTGCAAATCATCCTTAGCGAAACCACCAGAAGTCGGTTGAGAAGTTTATGTTTTCTCAACTGGAAACTGCTCAAAATCCACAACTGTCGTGTTTTTCTTCTGCTGCAGCATAGGCTATTCATAAAAAACAACATCTCTACTGATCACAATTTTCTTCTCAACTGGATCCCAGAACTTGAATCCTTTGACACCTTTCTTGTAACCCAGAAAAATACACTCCTTCAATTTTGCATCAAGTTTGGATCTCTCATCAGCAGGTACATGCACATAAGCAGGATAACCAAAAATCCGTAAGTGATCAAAAGTAACATCATGACCAGTCCATACCTCTTCTGCAACTTTTCCAGCCAATGATGCCCTTTCCAATCTATTGATAAGATAACACGCCATCTTAACAGCCTTAGCCCAAAAGTGTTTAGGAAGCCCCGCATTCAACCGCAAACATCTGGCTCTTTCATTCAACGAACTGTTCATCCGTTCCGTAATACCATTCTGTTGTGGTGTCTTGCGCACTGTAAAATGTCTCTTAATACCATGCTTCTTACAGAAGTTTAGAAACTGTGAATCTGTGTACTCCGTACCATTGTCAGACCGCAAACACTTGATTTTTCATCCTGTTTGGTTTTCTACCTCAACTTTCCACAACTTGACCTTCTAAAAACGTCATAATTATGTTTCAAAAAATACACCCAAACTTTACATGAAAAATCGTCAATAAAAGTAACATAATACCTAGATCCACCCAAAGACGATCTCGTGGAAGGCCCCCATAGATCAGAATGCACATAATCAAGAATCTCTTCAGTTGTGTGCTTCTCTGTCTTCAAACGAACTTTAGTTTGTTTACCAAGAACACAATACTTGCAAAAATCGAGCTTACAACTTTTAACACCATGCAACAAATTTCTTTTATGTAATTAAGCTATACCACGTTCACCAAGATGAGTAAGACACATATACCACAGTTTGGTAGTATCATCATATGACTCAACAGAATGAACTCCACCTACAACGGTACTCCCTAACAATATGTAAATATTCCCTGTAGTCACATTTCCTTTCATCACAATCAAAGCTCCTTTAACAATCTGAATGGTTTCCCTATCCTCATCAGCTTTACGGATAAAACCATTCTTGTGCAAAGTGCCCAAAGAAATCAAATTCTTCTTCAAATCTGGGATATGGCGAACACCACACAACGTCCGAACAGAACCATCATGCATCTTAATTTTGACATCACCAATACCAATAATATTGCAACATCGATCATCACCCAAATAAACAAAACCATAATTAACCGACCTGTATGTCGAAAACTATTCCCTATTTGGCGTGATGTGATAAGAACATCCAGAATCAAGAATCCAGACACCCGTCAGTTGATTCGTTGAAATAGAGAGCATATCACCCTCACTGCAATCAGAATTGTCATCCTTGACCACATTCACAGACTTGGATGAGTCATCACGCTTCTCATCAGTCTGTTTTTTTAACTTCGGATAATCTCGCTTCATATGTCCGGCCTCCTTGCACTTGTAACAGTGAATTGTCTTCTTATCCCTAGATTTGGATCTGAAATTCCGCTTCCCAGACCCTGCCTTCTGTCCATGGTCTCGATTACCCTTGACATATAAGCTATCAGCTTGAGAGTTTTCCCCTGCGTTCTGCTTCCGCTGGTTGTGAGCCAACAAGGCTGCAGTAATCTCCTCAACTTTGATAGTCTTTTTCCCATATGTAAGAGTAGTCACAATGTGTTCGTAAGAGGGAGGCAACGAACACAACAAAATCATCGCTTTGTCTTCATCCTTAATTTTCACATCAAGCCGAGCCAAATCAGAACGATTTGATTGAAGACATTCACGTGTTACGCCAAATCATGATCATCCTACATCTTCAGCCTATACAGCCGCTGCTTTAGATACAGTTTAGTCGTTAAGGATTTGGACAAAAACTGACTTTCCAACTTCTTTCAAATTTTATCTGGAGACGACAGATGTATGACGTGATATATAACCTCGTCTGTCAAACATAATCATATGGTTCCTGCTGCTTTCTGGTATAATTCTTCCCAATCTTCCTCCTCCATCGATGCCGTCTTTATAGGTCACAAAGTCTTCAGGATCTCTTGCTGCGCCAACAGATCCTTCACCCTTGTTTGCCATAATCCGAAGTTACCCTGACCATCGAATTTCGCAACTTTGAATTTGGCTCCTGACATCTGATACCAATTGTTGAATAATCGGGTAAAGAAAACGGAAAGAACATAAGAATTTTAACGAGTTTCAGCAATATGCTTACGTCCTCGGTGCCCTAGGCGGTGCTAGAATTTTTATTCAATTCAATGTCTCATAGGTTTAGGTTACATCTCCTTTTATAATAAATAAACCCTGTACATATTTACAAAAATAACCTTGTACCATACCGTGGGGCCGCATCCCCTGTACCCCTAACCCACATAATCATAACCCCCACTACAAGACTTTCTTTGTTTACCGGTATATTTATGAGTCATACCTAACACATAGTATCGATACCATCAAGCCCCAATGGCTAGTAAAGGCTAGTTGATTTAAAAATAACAAAGGTAGTGCCGATACTTCCTTTAGGAGTGCCGATACTTCCTTTAGGAGTGTCGATACCCTCTATTCTGGGCAGCTTTATTTTGCACAAAAATTGATCCCAACGGCTAGAAACGATCACAACAACATTCCAACATATAAATACAAGTTGAGGACACTTGAAGAAGGGTTAGAACACCTATCCAAGCATTCAAACACAAGAGAAGAGTTTTTCATTCTTATTTTCATTTATTGTGTTTGTGTGAGCTTAATTATTTGTAAACACCTACCTTTGAGAGGTTTATTTGTTTACTTCTTTTTATCCTTTTGTAAAGGGTTTTGGTTCTATCTTAGCCAATTCAAAAGATAAGGAGTTGTAAAGGTTACTCTTGATCCTTGAAAAAGAAAGAACAAATTAATGGATTTGTTAGAAAATCCTAAGTGATGAGCTTAGGTAGTGGGTGTAGACTTGGTTGAGAAGTCAAACCACTATAAATCTTTATGTTCCTTGTCTTATCTTTTACTCTCCTTGCTCCCTAAACACATTTTTATCAATTCACCCCCTTGCAACTCTTTCGGTTGTCATTTCGAGCTTCCGCAAATTCCAACACATGTTTATTTCTACCTTTATGACACATTTATCTCTGTTTTTATGACACGTTTTTCTCTACATTTTGGTAGTTTTCGATTGTTTTACTGTTGTTTTTTGTTTATCTTTTTTTCTCAGGGTTCGATTCGCTACGACTAATCAAGATGACGCTTATTTGTTATCATGCTGATCTTTCCTGCTTTGGACACTCAGATTGATTTTGATACGCGTTTTATGCTCATAGATAGTTTTCTCACGTCGCTTGACTCTGATTTACAATTTGTTGGTAGTCTTTCAGTAGTTTCATCTTCTTTTGTGGTTTGTTTGCAGATGAAGTCAGATTTGTTTGTTTCTTTATTTTGTTCGAGCATTGGTAGGTTTTTTAACCTTTTTATTTTTATGGTCCGTTTGTGATCTAGGTGTCTCATTTTTGTGTCAATGATTATATGATTTATGTCAATGATTATAGGAAAATGTCCTAATTATAATTTAGTTTACGTTTACAGTTATGCTCATAAATCTTCATTATAATTATCAATATTTTCTATTTTTTAATAAAACTAGCCGCTTTCTATCCAATGTTTTTAAACTCCTATTTTAATAAGTTTTTAATTTTTTATTTTTTTAAGTTCTTAAATGTTACTCTATATTTTTTAAATAATGTAAAAATTTTAAATTGTTTCAAACACAGAAATCAAATATTGTGCTCTAATTCAAAACCCACGTTATTAATACTACAACAGTTAACCATGTCAATTGAATCAAGTGCTTTTAATTTATATCTAAATTAACTCTTAATTTGTAACTTTTCACTTGAAAATAAGAACTTACTTCGATTCAAATTAATAAAATATACGAGTCTTCTATGTTCTACGAGCACTGCTGACGATTAATTTTATTTATAAAAATTTAAAATTTAAAAAAACTCAATACATAATTATAAATTAATTAAAAATTTCAAGGTAAATTATTTAAAAAAAATATTAATTACATTATTTTTCATAATTTTAACAATAAAAATTTTATATTTACCTTTGAAAAATTATTTAAAATTTTGTTAAAAATATGGAAAATAATGTAATTAATATTTTATTTTAAATAATTTATCTTTAAATTTTAAATAATTTTTAATTACTATTTTATTTTAAATAATTTACCTTGAAATTTTTAACTAATTTTAAATCTTTATAAATTAAATTAATGGTACTCAACAGTGTTCATGACTAATAGTATTTAGCAGTGTTTGTCGAACGTAGTAGAATTTTTCTAACAAAATACACGTTTATGTAGGTGATAAAAATATAAGATTTGTTTATAATCTGACGGAAAAATCTAAAATACATTGCATACATTGAAATGCACCATTAATTTTATGGGCTAAAATTTTTAAATGGTCATTAAACCATGTTAAAATAATATTTTTTAAATATTAAACTTTTAAAAATTACATAATAGACACTAAATTTTAAATTTTATTATAAAACATATGCCACATCTTTAACTACTAATAAAGGGATAACATGACATATTAAATTAATAAAAAAATATCTCATTTAACCCTTCATTTAAATATTATTTAACATTTTTAAGTAATAATTCTTAAAAATCAATTATATATATATATATATTCACAATTTATTTGTAAAATTATAAAAGTTTTTTTTTGGATTTTATAACTTTATTTATTTTTAAGTTATAAAATTAATTTTTATAATTAAATTAAATTTTATTTAATTGTAATTATATTCGTAAAATTTATAATTTATAATTTTTAAAATCCATTAATTTTAGATATCAAAAAATAAAATCAATTTTGTTTATCAAAAACTGTAATAATTATTTAACTTTATTTTGTTTATCAAACACTGTAATAATTATTTAACTTTATTTTGTTTATCAAACACATTAATAATTATTTAACTTTTATTTAATAGTTTTAAATATAATTTTAAAAATATATTTATAATTTTAAAAATGAAATTTAAAATTTTATATATTTAAAAATATTTTTTTAATTTTGGAATTATTACTTGAAATATTAAAAATATAAAAAAGTAAAATATTAATCACAATTGAGGGAGTAAATGAGATATGTTTTCATTATTTTAGTGTGTCATATTAACCTTTTAACGATTGTTAAATGTGATTGCTTTTTTAAGGAAATCCAGAGTTTAATGCTCAAATGATACTTTTTTTTAACTTTAATGACTAAAAAGATCATTTTAGCATAATTTAATGGCTATTTCTATATTTATAGTGGTGCACATTGGTGTGCAGTATTCGCTGTAGACTCATCCATACTATAATTACAGCACAATAATTTCTTTCTCAGGAGTCGCAATGTAAATATGTTTGATAAACACTTACATTTTTAGTTGCTTAATTGTGGCACACAACACCTTAAAATTGAAATTTGTTTTTGGCTCAACTTGGCATCTGCCTATGTGAGTGATATATAATTATATTGGCCAAGTAATCATGCTTTAAACTAGGGCTGTAAATGACGAGATAAATCGTGAGTTATTTGAGATCGATTCGGTCAAAGCTCAATAAATACCCGATTCGAATGGACTCGACTTGAGTTCGAGTTTGACTTGAGTTCGAGCTTGACTCGAGTTCTTAACGAGCCGAAATGAACTACTTGATACTTGACTTGAAAAACTTGTAAGCAACTTGAAAATATAATATATTAAGATTTTTTTAAATTATTAATAATATTATCATTTATGTATTGATTTTTTTAAAAATATGAAATATAAGGATTTCATGTGTTTAAGTTTATATTCGAGTTTGAGTTTGAGGCTTCAATCGAGTTAAGTTTAAATTTTTTTGTCATTTCAAGCTTTTAAGAGTTTCAACTCATGATTTAGAATTTGAATCGAACTTAAAAATTTTAGGCTCTCAAACTTTTAAATAGAGTCGAACTCAACAATACTTGAACTCAACTCGGGTGGTTTACAACCCCAATTTAAACCATCGACGCTATATCTTTTCCAATTAAAAAAAAGAATTTAAAATAGCAAATCTCATTTTATTCAAAGTTATACTCAATGTATTTCGATTAAATACTCGTTAAAAACAATAATGGATTTGTAATATAATCACTTGGCCTATCAATCATTCAATCTGTCATCATCATAAATGTGAAAGGAATTTCCATCTCTCTTAATAAAAAGTTCATACAATTATAACTGAAAATATTATTAATTACTATATAAGAATATAAATAAATAAATAAAAAGAAATTATAAATTAATTAAATACTTTAAAAATTAGAATTGTTTGTAAGTACAAGTATTTAATAAATTTATTAATCAACAATTTTAAGGGAAAAGTACATATATTGTTACTGACATTCAATCTATTGATTATTAAAAGTTATAAAATAGTCTTCAATTATAGGGTATTATTTTTTAAGTCATCTAACTATTAAAAATTATAAAATGATCACTGAACTATTCATATCCTCTAAACTCGTCATTTTCCGTTAGAATATTGATGACCATCTGAGTTGGACATTAACTTGCTGACTGTGATATGATAAAATCATATTTCAATGATGTCTACTGGTATTGTCGTTTTTTTCAAGCACTAGCTCGACGATATGATGTTTCAAGCACTAGCTCGATGACATAATGTAAACGGAGAGTTGATCCACAAAATACAACTCAAATGATTTTGGGATCAAATTTTATCACATCCCAATCAATAGGTTAATGTCCAACTCAGACGACCATCGAATTTTAGCAAAAAAGGACCAATTTAGAACATATGACTAGTTAAATGTGCATTATGTAACTTTTAATAGTCAGGGAACTTAACAAACAACACCTTATAGTTGAAGGACTACTTTGTAACTTTGAATTGCAAGTAACTTAACAAAGCAATGTCCTATAGTCAGTGACCATTTATGTACTTTATTCTTTTTTTTTAAATACTTATAAAAAAAAATTTATACAACAAAAAATTAATTAATCCAAAGTGAAGTATCTGTAATGTTTTGCATGGATTTTAAACTTGGAACCGAAGGAACTCTAGAAGTGTAAACATTAGTGAAAAGATTAAAGATGAAATGTAGAGCAAAAGAACAACATAAGGGTAATATGTATACTTTCATCAACAAATGTAGAATTTTTACAACTATTTCCATTCAATCGATTCCACTAAGTAGTTTTTTTTGGTTGAAGAAACTGAGACCTACCAACAAAACTCTGCTTTTGTTCAATGCGCATGCAAAGCTCTCAACTCCCCACTGACTACCAAATAGTCACCTTTTTAATTTGCCTTTCTTCTATTCACAATCATAGTCTCATGCACTTACTTGGGTTGTTAACTTGTTTTTGCCTTTAATTTTAATAAGTTAGCATCATTGACCACTATTTTTGGACTATGATGTGGATTCCTTGCAAATCATTCGTTTCACATTGGCTTTTTTAGAACATGGTTAGGATTGACCTAGTCAATCTGTTCCCAATTTTGACTCGAGAAGACCTCATCTACGGTCATCCCTGAGTTCACTTCCCCAGGCATCTCTCAATCTATGAGCAGCCCCAACATTGTCACAAAGTAGTTCAAATGGCAGTTCAATAACCCCAGTGACATGCACATAGTCTAGACTCGTAATTCAGATTCGATTTAGTTATAGAATAGACTAAACATATACTATGATACCAATAAATGTAACACCTTTTAATCGGATATGACCAGCAGATGATGTCACGAACTAACATCGAAACAGCCTTAAACTTTGATAGTCATTTAAAAGATTTCACTCTAGATCGTAATGACCAAATTACCAATGTTGTAAAGATACAAGGACCCTTAACTAATTCCGACTAATATACAAACAATACAACATCAAATAAACAAATTAAAGGCTGAAGTATCTGTACCTTTTCATTTGGTATCGATATTAGATGTTTGATATTAATATCCCATGCAGTTATAGATACCATTCGAGCATACTGAAAATTTAGAATTTTTTATTTGAAAACGTATTGATACCCTTGTCTAAGATATCGATACATGTAATTAATATGCCTTATTTGGAATAATTTAGCTAATTTAGGGAGCTTCAAAACATGTCCAAGTGACCTTTAAACTAATGAACTAGTTTCCAACTGTTAGGCCAAAATACTATCTGTTGTAACCTAATTTTGTCCGGACTAGATAAATTGAACCGATGATGATGGCATTTGTGAAAATGGTTCATGGAATTATGTAATTAATAGGAGCATTGAAGATGGATTTGGAGCCTTTGCTTAATTGAGTTCAAATCAGGTTTGAAACCATTATCCTTGAAACATCTCCGTGAAATTTGGATCTGAACGATCACCGGAGACGACGACTGACGGTGGCGCTCATCGCTGGACTCTGGGAAAGCTTAGAGAGAGTGGAAAGAGTTTGAAGGGAGGAGAAAGAGAGGAGAAATGAAAATGAGGAAAAAAAAAAGGAAAAAGGACTTTATAAATTAAGCTAAACGACACCGTTTTGCCCATATGCGCTTTTTGATAGTTGAAGAACTAACCCTCTCTTCGGCCCCCATGAGTTTCATATATTTCATTTTGGTCACCTGCTTCTTATTAATTATTTAATTAATTTGAATTTATGTACTTTTTATGTTATTTACCGTTTTTATATTTAAATAATAATATTTTGGTTTATTTTCTTTCAAGTCCTTATAGTTTAACCGCTCTTTTACACTTTTGTCACCGATTAAATTACAACATCTCATATTTAATTTTATTTCTATTTCAATTTAGTCACAATATTAATTTGTATGTTTTATTAGGTTTTAACCCCTAAAAATTCCTATAAATTCTAATTTGGTCCTCAATCTTAGTTGGTTTATTTAATTAGAATACAACCCTTGTTTTTATTTTATTTTATTTTATTTCAATTTAGTTCATGTCTTTGAATTATCTTACTAACTTTTCAATTTTATTTCTTTTTCAGGTTGTTCGAATCAAACTTCTGACATTATATTTGTTTTTATTTAATTCTTTAGTATTTTTATTTAGTTATTTTTTATTAGAATATTTAGCTATTGTTCTAATATTTCTTTATTTTCTTTTCAAGTACATTCCTTAAGGTAATTTTTCATGTTAATTTAATTTTAATTTATTTTATTTTATCTTAGCATGTCAATAATTGGATCTCAAGTTCAGCCTTTAGATTTAGACTTGTCACACTTTAGTCTTCTTAATTAGGGGAATTTTCAATTTGGTCCTTGCTTTCATGCCCAAGGATTAAAATTGACTTTCCGATTAAAATAATTAATCAGGCTAATAACTAGAGCTTTAGTTTAGACTTAGTCCCTTAGTGTTAGACTTTTCATTCTTTAGTCCCTAAACTTAAATTAGAATTCCGATTTGTCATGATTGATTAGGTTAACAATTCACCCTAGGTTTAATTTCACTTTAGTCCCTAACATTAGGGGATGATTTGATTTAGGCTTTCGCATGAAAGCCTGATTGCTCAAATTAATTATCCATTCAATAACTGGTTAAACTAAAATAGGATTAATATTAGAACCTCTATTTCTAGGTTTAGTCCCTTTGGTTCTTTAAATCACATAAATTGACACTTTAGGTTAGGGGAATCCTTAATTAACTCACCTAGCATAATTAGGTATAATAAAAAGTTGTTTGCTTGCATTTGGATTCAAAAAACAAGGCAATGTTCATTTACCAAGGAGTTAATGGTGTACCCTCCGTATTATGCTCAGGGGGTGACTGTTGGTAATTTCCGAAGCAGATGAACATCCTTTTCAAAACCCCTCATCATGTTTTTTTATCTCGAGGAAATGTCCAGATATTGGGCACAATAATTGATCTCTCACATTCATGCTATAGGGTGAATATTATTGTGTTTGATAAATGAACACACTCTTCAACTTCGCATCCATAATGATTTCTAAATTAAATAAAACTTCAAACTCCAAATTTCCAAATTTTAAAATAGGGTAATCAACTAGGTAACAATTTTTGGGCGCTGTGGGGGTGCTAACCCTTCCACACGCGTAACCGACTCCCAAACCTATTTTTTGGTTTTCACAGACCCCAAACTTGGTATTTTGATAAAATAAAATATTTTATTAAATTACTCAATTTTTATGGTGTTTCAATCACACCTTAAAATGGTTGGTGGCGACTCCCAACATTTCACAAAATCATTTCAAAAACACTTCAAACCCCCATCGTTGCAACTCGTCGACCTTTCCCCCCGATGGGCTGGTTGCTATAGCTTGGCGATTCTGCTAGGGATATTTTGTTTTCTAAAACAAATTGAGAGTCGAGCCACAAGTTGATTACCTTACATTTGGAATTTGGAAACTTTGAGTTTGAATTTATTTAATTTACATTTCATTATGTAATTTTAAAACTTGAAAAATATTTTCTCTCTAGTTAATGCTTACATTTATGTGAATATTTAGAACAATTGCATATCATAGCTCTGTACCCGAGCTTCGTCCCGTTTCAATTATGTAGGGGGAAACGTCACACCTCACGGGAGCATTGGGCTTCCTCATGTGGGTTTGAAAAATTACATCTAGAAAGCATTCTAAGTTGCCTGTCCGGGTTTCAGTTTCGAGATATGCATTTAATGGTGTGATCCCCTAAGCTGAATCCGAGTCACAAGTCTATAATGGTCCAGAATTGGAGTCTTTATTAACCTTAACAGTTTGTAAGGACAATTTGGGAACCTTTTCTAGAACCAAGCTGTCATATAGAGAATTTAGCAAGCCCACCTCTCTAGAGCCATGTGGGTAATCTAAGAGAACTAGAACGCATGTGGTCAGAACTTGAATTTTCTTCATGTGTTTTATTTTTCAGTCTCATATATGAGTTGTATCTAATTATTTTTGTTGGCTGACATTTTTTAATTATAATTCTACTAACCTGGTTACTTTTTGTCTTATTTTAGGTTTTTATTTTTGCATAGACATGATATATCATTCAAAGGTACTGATCCCTTAAATAACTGGTCATTTAGAAGATTCTTAAAAAATAACACCTACAATAATGGCTTTCGTTGGGTTAGATAGAATTTCAGAGATTCTTCCCGTAGACCAAGTAGTATAAAGAGACAGTCTACCTATTGAGAAGACAATCTGGACTCAAGAAGATTTAACATTGAAGATAGTAGTTGGAGGTCACAAATCGCCTTGACAAATTGTCATTATACGAGAAGAAGTAAAGGCTTTAAAGGCTCTTCAAGTGCCAGAATTTGACAAAAGACGATGCAATATTCAGGTACTCATATGAGGACCATTAGAAGATAGACCATATATTGTCAGTTCTTCAAGAATTATTCTAGGAGCAGTTATTTGTGGGATCAACCCCTTTGTTGCATTTGCATATTGCATTTTTGCACTCTCATTTTTACATTAGCATTCACATTTGCATATTTACATCTTTATACCATACATTGCATGATATTTTAACATCTCAACATGCATTGATCTTGGAGCCTGGAAGTACCTCATGGAGATTCCTATTTTAAAGATAAATTGAAGTCACCCCGTTCGTACCTAAAGAAGAATTGAGAGCCATGTATGTGATGTTAACGCCATATATGAAGTTTAGGACATACCATTGAGACTCGTGGGGCACCAAAGAGCAAAGACCAGAATTTGATTGACCTAGGGGCATTTACCTTTTACGCGTAATGAGTCATTCTAACGCGAATTAAGAAAAAGTTCTTACATCCACCGTGAAACCTTATTGCACTGGCATTGTCCTATTTGAACGTGTTTTCGTTCTTTCTTTGTTTTCTTAAATACTTTATAAATAGTTTGATGCTTGAACTTATGTCATTTTCTAAGGTTGTGCTCAATAAATCAAGTTTCAATCTTGTAGTTCTTTGAATATACAATGAATTAAAAGTTCTTTCACTTCTTCATAAATTATAGATTTTTGAAAAGTGACAAGATTAGACCTTCTGTATCCCGTCCAAAGCTGAATGTGCCATTACTTGATTTCTTACATGATATAATGTATGCTCGTTACCAAAAGATTGAACCTTGACATCACATCCATTTGGAACAATAAAGCCATACCCTTATCCTCTACGAGGCACTGAATCCATACTCTTACCTCCTTAAAGCCACACATTTCTCTTCCTAGACGTAGAAACAACATTTATTTCCAACCTTAATAAAACCTGGAGGTATTAAGTACAAGAAAACGAGATTGGGCATTTTGGACCAAATATTTGAAGAAGAGCTCGAATAATTGGGGCATACTTGTAGCAAGAAGAAGTATAAATAAAGGGAATAATTAAAATAATTATGTCATGCATTAATTATATTATTTTCATGTGAATAAAATTAATCATGAATACTCATCCCCCTGGGGATACCTCTTTTGCATTTGTTTCATTATTCCTCCCCGAAAAAGAGAAAATATATACCTTATTGTCCCCACTTGAGCCTAGAATATTTTCTTCTTATTTAACCCTAACCAAGGACCACCCTCTACACTGGGGGGGTAAGATGAAGAAAAGCTAATTGCAAGAGTAAAGGTCATCAATCCAGATTCTACCACAAGGACAAGTGGAATAAAGTAAAAATAATGAGGTATTGCAAAGTGGATCAAATAAAATGTTCAAAGATCAAATCAAGCTAAGAACATAAAGAAAAATATATTCAAGTACAAGAAATAAATGAAGTTCAAATAGAAATTTATAATTCTCTAAAGAAAGAGAACAAATAATGTATTCAAATCAAAGTGAAGTTCAAGATTTAACAATAAAGAGAACGAGAAGTACAAACAAAGAGTCCCTCAAATAAAATTATTCAATGATCCTCAGGATGATCAAGTAAAACTGGTTCAAAGGTCCAGATTCAACAAGAAGAACAAGAAATGCCAAAGGTATAGAAGAATGGAAAAAGAAAGTATAGAGGGATCCAGAAAAAGAAAGAAAATAAAAGAGTTGCAAGCAGATTCAAATTAGGCAAGTCAAGATTGAAGACGTCAATAAAAGTTAATCATTGGTTCTATCACCCTTAAACACATATTTGAGCTTATTTATCCATTTATTTTATAACCATGAGCCCTGACCTACGCTACGTGCCTGAAAAATCCCTCCTAATCATACATAGATTTCTAAGTGAGAGAGACTATCTTTAGATTTCATTTCTCCCCTTAGGATTAATTTTTTATTTTCAAAAAAATGTTTTTCTAAATTATTTAATGCATGATAGGGAAAAATAACAAAGGAGGTTCAAGATGTAATAACGTCTTGAAACCAAATGAGGATTCGAGTTAAAACCCTAAAAAGATGGCTTGAATATGAAGAGTGCACAGCTGTTGCATAATAAGAGATCTTATACGTCTCTTGATAAAGCACCGAACAACCTGAATATACTCATGAGTGTTGAGATTTAATGAACATTTTCAGAAGATAACCATAATGACTACTTCATCAGATCAATGAATACCAGAATCAAGGACGCAAGAACTTAACCAAATAACCCAACCTGAAACACTCTACCTCCCCAAATCAACCTGAAATACTCCACATTCCCAAGTTAACCTAAGCCTTAAATCAACATTAATCTTTACACTTGTCAAATGGATATACTTTTTGAAGGATTAAAAGAGAAGTTGACTTATTTTATATTCAATGAACTCTTGTTTCGTAATTTGTTTTGATTGTGAGCCTGAAAAAAATGACATCATTTTTAAAACTTAGTCATCAAACTTTTTCACATTTTAAAATTAAAAAAGGAAAAAAATATATTTTCAAATAGGACAATCTAAGTGAAAAAAAGGTCCGGTGACTCACCGGATTTCATCATCATTACGGTCGATCTTTGAGGCCTATATAAAGTCGAACCTACAATGAAAAGAGAGAGCACGCGACGAGAGACCAAGAGAAAAATATGAAAAGATGAGGCTACCATAGCAATCCACAAACAACATCATCCAGTTGAAAGCAAGAAAAAGAAAACAGAGGGGAACTTACCCAACCTTCGAAATCCAAATGGCATCGGAGACATTTTACCGAAGGTAAAAACCTAGATCTAGGCTGATTCAGAGATTTTTATAGAAAAATGAGGGTAGGTTAGGGTTAAGGGTGTTCGGATCTTCATTTTGGGGTAGTTTTGTATTTTTTAGCCACCGTGGGTGGTGGCCGGTGGCGGTGGCTGTCGCTGCGAATGACGGCCGACTGATGGTCGGCTTTCCCTCCGGTGAGGGAGTTTAGAGAGAAGAGAGAGCTTCTTTCTCCTTAGAGAGAGAAGCAAAAGAGAGAAATATGGGAAATGACCCTCTTTAGGCCGAATTTAGGTTTAAATACCCTTCCCCGTCATTTTGGGGGAGGGTGTCTTTTTAATTTTTTACACGGGTAAATTACACGTGAGGTCCTTCTAGTTTTGTAAGCTTCCAATTTGCTCACTAAAGTAGATTTTTACGTCTTTTAATTTAGTCTTCTAATTTTAATTAATTTATATTTTAGTCCTTGCCTATGTTTATATATATAGGGTAAAATTATATATTTAGTCCATATTTATTTTTTAATTTATATTTTAATATCGCATTATTATATATGGTTAAATTATATTACTAGTACCCAATTTTGAAAATATTTTGAATTAGTATTATTACTTTTGTTATTTTACAATTTAACCACTATATTTTGATATCTTTAATTTTTAATATTATTATCATTTTATTTACACTTTCAGTACCATGAATATGTAATATTTTCAGTATTAACCTAGTATTTTAATATTTTTACACATTATTTTATATATGTATTTAAGTTATATTATTTCATACAATAGATCATTAAATATCTTCTTAACTAATTAAGAATGTATTTTAAAATGATAATTGGTGTGAAATAATGTTCTTATTTTTATGGGTTTATAAATTAAAATTAAATACAAATTTGTTGATTTATTGCAAAGACAAATTAATTAATAAACACATGTACCAATTTTGGGCGTTATGGGTGTGCTAATCCTTCCCTACACGTAACCGACTCCCGAACTTATTTTTTCTGGTAAGCAGACCCTTTTTTTATTATTTTAATATTATTATCAGGAATTTTATTAGAATAATATAACATTTTGGTGACCAATCTCACCGCATTAAAAGATTGGTGGTGACTCTATAATTTAGTGTTTCATCTTATTCAACGAAGATAAAACTCACTTTTGCGAGACTAGTTACACTTAGGTGTATTATTTGCACTCTCCGTCGCCGGGCAGAGAAATGTCTCGACAGCTTGGTAACTCCGCTGGGAACATTCTAAAAAAGAGAGTCAAGCCACCAGTTTATTAATGATTGTCTTTGCAATAAAATTATATTTGTTTTAAATTTAGTTTTTTTCCTTAATAATTTTATTAATCATACTAACTTTTTTTTATGTGTACAAATTTAATTAAAGTCTTTAGAATTGAATAATAGGTTGTACATTGTTTTTCTTGTTATGCTTTTCCTCACCCACTGTGCACTGCGTTCATGACATGAGCTAAAACCCCGCTCTTATCCTATTTAGTTTGAATGAGAAACTACTCCCTCGTGTGGGTTTCACCTCCGTATAGGATAGGAGACCATTCTTTGAGCTCACACCTTATGTTCCTCGTGTGGTTTTCACCTTTGTATGGACATAAGGAAGTGTGTTCCTTCGAATTGAACTTGATCCAAAAGTCTGTAATGACCCAGGATTAAGGGCTTGACAGTCCAAGGGGCACCAACAAAGGAAAATTCGTTGACCCTGTTACCTTAGAGCCTAAACCCAACATATAGTAAACCTAGGACTTGAGTCTAGTTAGAGCTTAACCTCAAATGAATATCGTAAGGTTAGCACACAAGGAAAAGCATGTTGAGTCTTTTAATTTATTTAGTATTATTTTATTTTCTGAATAAATGCATGTGAAATAGAAATCATAAAGTTAGGTTATTTTTTCAAAACAAAGCATGGAACTAGAAATCATGATGTCATGATGTATATATAATAGATAGGATCTTTTCTTTCCATTAATTGGTACTAACCAGTTTTCTTATCATTTTCAATTCTAAAGTTACACATATTAATTTTTCTTCTTGCATTTTCATAATCATGGCATAATCAAGAGTGTTGATTCAAGAGTTATTATCAAAATCAAAGGTTTTCATTATGGACAAAGGGTTTTATGATCAAGTGAACTATAACGATGCCAAGGACTGGTATCTTGAAGAAACTCTAAAAAAAGTTAAAAGTTGTGTACCCAAAGATCCTGTTAGATTGGTACAAAAAGTATTTTAAGGAAAGAGCATCAATAGAATGAGTCAGAAAGGAGAGAGATTTTATGAAGCCTTGCTTAATGATTGTCGAAAAATCATTCAAGCAATTGAAAATGATGGTCTAGGAAATACCCCAGAAGAATGGGTAACAGAAATCATTAAACTAAAAAATGATGCTGAGTACTGGAAAAGGAACAAAGAGATACATGAGGATTTAGCAAAGAAATTCTCCTGTGATTTACAGATTGCTGAAGAAATGTACAATACAATTGTCATCAATTTGTGAAAATGTCGAGATGAAAATCAGATCTTCAAGAAGACTATAGTCAATATAGAAGCATCATATCAATTCTGTCAGTTTGAGATGGCTACTAAATTAAAAGCCAATAGAGCCAAGAATCACACATTGATGAGGATGGTAGATGATTATGGAGATCTTGTACAAGAAATTCTTGAACACAAGTGCTCTCTTATAAGGGAAAATGAGCAATATTGTCTACAACTTCAAGAGATGACAGGTAAGATTTAAGAGAAAGATAATGACATGAAGAAAGCTGCTGCTCAAGCAAGCAATGTAGCCCACAAGCTGGTGGACTTAGATGGTTTTACAAGGGAATTGAAGCAGAATGATGACTCGATTCTTGAGCATAAATGGAAATTAAATTGGCTCTTTAAGGAGATAGAGAAATTAGGAGGGAAAGATATCCCTTATATGTAATGATCTTTTGGCTGTACTGAAAACCTTTTGTGTTTAATGAAAGTTGTTTTAAGATTATCACTCTTGAGTTTCACATTTTTCATACATGCATATGCATTTTTATTTTTATTTTTGTATTTACATTCATGTTCTGCATAACATGATAACATGTGTCAATAATGAAAACATGGGAGTAATCAGTGAAGGATTTTGGAAGCAGGAGTTCTGAAAGTACATTCAAGAATCGGGACAGGTCTCTAAAGGAAATATTGAAAGCAATGAATAGAATATTAGCTCGAGTTGGAAAGATTGAGAGAATCCAAGAGAAGCTTGTAGAAATTCAACGAGAAATGTTTAAAGAAACAAGAATGTTCCAAGCTGAGTCTAGGGAATAAATGTCCAAGCTAATGAGTATGATGGTTACTATATTATATGGGGAGAAAATGTTAGAAGACCCTATTGAGCACGAAAAGATGAAAACCTTTGGAAAAAGTCTGAATCTTAATGATACAGGAAATGTTGGGATAATTTATGACCAAGAACCTGTTATTGAACTCAAAAATTCAACTCAGCTTCAAAGATCAAGAAATATGACAGAGGACATGGAAATTGAAGTTGGTTCAAAGAAAAGAAGCATGGAAGAAGACCAAGTCCCTTTAAAAAGGGCTAAAAAGAGCTAGAAGGAAAAGAGGATGACACATCTCATTCCAATTCCAATCTCGTATTCAGACTTGTTACCCTTTCTCTTTGAAAGTGGTCTTGTAACACAGATTCCTCCTAGTACTTATTTGCATCCAAATTGGCAAAATGTCAAGAATTCATGCAATTATCATTTTGGAGATTTCAACCACTCTACAGAAAATTGCATAATTTTGAAATTAAAAGTCCAAGACCTTATATTAGAAGGGTTGTTATGTTTCGAAGATGGAAACCTAAGCTCATCAGAAACTCAAAGCTGGTTGAAAAAGAGAAATCTTCAAATCATCGTCACTCTCACGATATTGGTCAAAAGTCAAAACATTCAAAGTAAATGTTTTGATTATCGTTATAAGGTCTTTAGGAAAATAATAGTAAAGAGACAGTGATGTTGAGAGAGTTTCTATCATGTTTTCCTTCAGTTTCATGCAGCAACTAGCAAGTTATATTCTGAGTTACACAAAGCCCAACTTATTGCCCCATGTCTGGCTAAACCTTTGATACCTCCTTACCCAAGATAGTATAATGAAAAAGTCTTTTGTGAGTATCATGCTAGAATCTAAGGACATTCCATTGAGAATTGGGGTAACTTCAAGTAAAGGGTACAAGATCTTTTGGTTCATGGAATCATAAAGGTTGATGCTAACAATCTGTCCATTTTGATCAAACATTTGAGAGTCAACCCTCATAACAAAGTTGATAGTGTCAAAATAGGTGAAGTTCATATAGCGGAAGGCATTAAAAGATGACAAGTCAAAGCCAAGGAAGATGAAATATGTATGGCAGATTTAACTCTTGATACTTCTCTGATGCTAAAGAATGAGAAAGAAATAAGAAATACAAAAGTGAAAGGAAAGATAATACGAGACTATTGGCCTACAGGTTTAAGAAGAAATAGAGCATATACAACCCTGAAAACACCTCAAACACCTATATCAAAATTTTTAAAATCAAGGGAAACATGGGGCAATTTAAAGAGTCTAGTGAATACTACTTCAATCACAGCTGCAAGGAGCATCCAGACCAGAACATAACTATCATCACCAAAGGAATTTGTTTTGAAACTAACTTTAAGGCCAATTTTCAGTCAGGGAAAGAAAAGATGATGATAGGATTTGACCAAGAAATTGTTCAGGAGAAAGCAAAAATTTGCATATCCAAAGGTTTATCCAAATAAGATACAAAAGAAATGATCAAGAAATGGGGAAAAATATAGACAAAGACCTTGGTCTGATTATACATCCAATATTCAATGAGTAATGAGACAGTTAGATAAATAACTGGAAATTATCTACCACTATTGTACCTTTCATTTTGTAGCAATATTGATTGAACATGTTTTTGTTTATTTTTCCGTCTTTTTGGTAATAAATAAATTTCTGTTGATTTTAAGGATATGAGCATTGAATCAATTTTGCAATCTTGCAGTTCTTTGAATATCACTAGATTAAAAGTTCTTTATGGTTAGAGTTATATATCTTTGACAAAGTATCAAGATTGAAAACCAGTATAAAAGGGACCTTGACCTTACCTTAGATGAAATATACCCAAACACTACCCTCTTACAAATATGAGAAAACCTTCTCCAGTGTAAGGAATTAGACCAAAAAGCTTGATATTTATATAAAGAATTGTACAACGTGGGGCATCGTTTGTGACATTGTGAAACTAACTAGATTATTTTTCTATTGATGATATTTTACGATGAAACTTTTACAAATTTAGTCTAATTTAGTTGCTTGGGAATTGAAATCTAGTAATGAGATTTTCTGACTTCCACCAAACACATAGACTATAACAGGTTCTCTTTAAAAAGTAATAGCCATATATGCAATAAAGTTATCCCTCTAGAGCAATTGGTTAATAGCCCCAGCTTTATGGATAAGTTTCAATTAGCCCAATGAAGGTTAATTTTAATAAAGCTGAATTAAGCTAGCCAAAATGGCAAAAGAAGAAGTTATGGTAAGGGAGTTAAATAATACTTGTTATAGTCTACTTCACACATATGCACACAGAAATTTCATTGTTAGACCGATGTTTTTACACTGTTTTGGGTAGAATTGAAGATTTCAGAGAATTAAAATAAAGGTATTCTAGAAGGTTTAGTAATTGGTTATACTAGTTGTGTTATTTTGTACGCATCCGGTTAAAAATACCAAGTCAAGAAAGTGAGGCATGTGACAATGTTCACAAAAGAGTGAGAGAGGAGTGACATCTTCAATAGATGTAACCATAAAAGATAGAGAAGCCAACCTGAAACTAACCTCTCAATCTTAATATTTGTCAAAAAACTATAACTTTGAAATAGTAAAAGTTATTGATTCTTTTGATATTCTTTGAACTCATGCTTATGATTTGATTCTATTGTGAACCTGTAAGGTGCAATATTTTACAAAACTTCTTTCATTCTTTGATAAAGAAAGGAGAAAAAACATTTTTTAATAGGACAGTCTCAGATGAGAAAATTCCTTGAATCAAGTTGATGCCTATTCTATCCCTATTGGAAAAAAGGAATAAATAAGGCCAGAATGAGAAAGCATTTCACATTCTTGAAATAAAGTGGCTCGAGAAACCAAAAATATTCCCTGTGTGATCAGTCAAGGAAAAGATGATTACTTCATTCAGAAGATGCACATATCTCAAACATTTATGTCAGAAGAATTGAACATTTCTTAAGTTTATGACAACAATAAGAGAATCCCTTAAGTTACTTGACAACATTGTTGTTTAGTAACACCAGAATGAGAGCATTCAAAGTAGGCAGATTTGGACATGAATATAGCCAAGAGTATCCACGATGGGGAATTATCAAAATTGGACCTTGTAAGGATCATGAGATTCAAATCAAATGGATATTGAGAGTGAACCTTACAACTTAGGATGTTGGAAATCTTGAAGGCTCACATCATCATGAAATAATGTTGGGGCATTTTAATGTTAGAGCATGCTGAAAACTCATATCAAACAGAAATAATCCATGTGGGGCATTTTGAGGCCCATTTCAGAAAAAAATGATCCAAGTAGGATATTTTGAACGATCACATTAATGTTGGAGCATTTTTGAAGGCTCATATCACAAGAAGCAATGTTGAACACATTTTGAAAACCCGCATCAACAAGAAGAAAATGAAAGGGGAATGCTGAGGGCCCATATCGTCCAAGAGTATAAGATCTTTGATTTGAATAAATATTTCCAAGGAAACATAAAGGAATAAAGAATGAAAATGGTGAAATAATGACACTAGAGTTGACCATACATAACTGTTTTGTCCACCATGCGATTACATTATCTCGGCAGAAGCCCCAAGAAAGGATAAATATGTTGTCAAATGTTCCCTGATATGATACTGACAAGTTAAATTATCCCACTTGTATTCTTATTGAAGTGTCATTATAATGTAATACAAAAGCTCTGAACAACATGCAAAGAATTCGCTGATTGAGAAATCTAGGCAGAAGTCACAGGAAAGGATGAATGTGTTGTCAAATATTTTACGAACCAATAATTATGGTGCTGAACCAATGTTACAATCATGTGGTTGACATAAGATGAAGTTTTTCTTCAACTCCAAGATTCATAAATGAGAAATGATGAAGATTTCTTTCCACGAATGAGCGTTAAAACTTTAACAACAAGAAACTAGTGGAGCCAACTAAGGTTGAACAATAGGTTGTTGTTAAACATCTCAACATGATATGATTTGAAAAAACTTATTCGATATCTGATTAGATGTGGAGACATGAAAGGAATTAGGATAGATTTTCCTTTTGATTATGTTTTAATAGTCAAATCAGAATAGACGTGGCTGATATCATGATTAATCTCTATTGAGTTTAGTATATTTACATCTACATTCTGCAACGGATGACATATTCTCTTTTCAAAGACGAAAGATTTATCAAATTTCTACACAAGTTCAGATTAAGACAACTAGTTTTATCAAGGACAAAATGGGGCAACAAGGTCATAATTCTGAATATGGTAAGAGTTTTATAAATGAAACAATTCTTCCGAAGGAAAAAAAGATACCAAGATACAAGTTGATCAGATGATTCTTTGGAAATACAAGTTTGATAGTATAAGTTATTGTATTGATGACTGAAGTGAACACTGGAAATGAATGATCAAATGGAAGAAGATCAAGCTTTGAAGTCAAAAGAAGATTGAATCAACATTTTGCATTCATAAGGACATCATTTGCATAAAAGATCATGCATTACATTGATACATCTGATTGCATTTGCATAAATACATTTCTCACATGAAGATCCAGGGATAAAATACCTTATGGAAGGTAAAATCCAAATCCCAAATGAAGGAATCACGTTAGGAGAGGCAAAATCTAAAGAATAGATTAACGCAATCTATACAGAAGAAGCATTATTTTTGGGGCATGCCCAACCAACAAGTTGTTTTGAAAATGTGAAAACGATTTTCAAAGTTTCTCATTTAATAATTTTCAAGAAGATGAAATTGTTGAAAAGTAAGAAGTTTCTTACCTAGTAAATTATTTTCCTTAAATTTGTAAAGCCTCCGAGTAATTTGTAAAGCCTCTGGGTAATTTGTAAAGCCTCCGGGTAATTTGTAAAGCCTCCAGGTAATTTGTAAAGCCACCAGGTAATTTGTAAAGCCTCCGGGTCATTTGTAAATCCTCCGAGTAATTTATAAAGCCTTCGGGTCATTTGTAAAGCCTCCGGGTCATTTGTAAAGCCTCCGGGTAATTTGTAAAGCCTCCAGGTCATTTGTAAAACCTTTGGGTAATTTGTGAATCTTTTGGGTCATCTGTCAGTCTTTCGAGCAAGATAGTTCTTTTCAAGTCAATTAAGCCTTCACAAAAGAGTAGTAAAGAAATGCAATCCAGGCTTCACAAAAAAGTAGTGAAGCAATGCAATCAAACCTCTACGGAAGAGTAGTGAAGTAAATCAAATTCAACCTTCATAGAAGAGTAGTGAAGTAATCCAACTTCGAATCTGATCTTCACGAAAGAGTAGTGAAACATATTTGTTGAAAACATTTTTGATGTTTCGATATAACAAATTAAGATAAATGAATTTTAAGATTTTACAAATGATTTTCTAAGTATATTCGATACAATTATTCGAATATGAAAATATTACTCCAAGTCTCTCAAAGATCAATTTCAATCCTTACTAAAGTGAAAATTTGTGTTTTAAACTTAAAGTATTTTTGAAACAAATTTCACAAAGTATTTCGAACAAAAAATGAGCCAAAAATCAATTTTATAAAAGGATGTATCGATGCACTCATTGATGCATCGATGCATACCCCATTTCGAATGAATTTTATGCACCGATGCACAGCCATGCATCGATGCACTCATGATTTTATTGAAACATCGAATGCATTTTATGCATCGATGCACAGACCATGCATCGATGCACTCTTGGCTTTTTAGAAACATTGAATGTAATTAATGCATCGATGCACCCCTAGTGTACCAATGCACCAAGTCTTATAACGGTCAAAATATTTGAACTTTATACATAGTGTACCGATGCACCTTGTGTATGCATCGATGCACACGCTCCCAACTGTTTTATTAATTGATAATTACACTATAACGGCTCTATTGACTTCACTAATGATCCGCAACGTTCAGAAGTGATCCAAGGTGTATTTAAACAAGCTTAGGAGCCATTGATCAACTACAAGAAACAACAATTGAGAGAGAGAGAGAATCAAAGAGAAAGCTTTAAAACATCAAGTTTGAGCTATTCAAGCCTATTTTTTCATTCAATATTCATTTTTCTTTCAAGAACACCATTTTTACTTAATTGTATTCATTCTCGAATGTTCTTTCTTTGTTCTAGAATTGTGCAAACAATTTACCTTGTGAGGTTTTTCTGTAATTTTACGAAATTTGTATCGTTCTCTTTGGGAGAGAGTGTTCTCAAGAATTTGGGGTATAATTCTTGAGGGATTTGTAAGGTTACTCTTTGTCCTCAAAAGAAAGATAAATTAGTGAATTTGTGGAAAATCCTTAGTGTGGATAGTTAGGGTAGTGGACGTAGACTTTGGTTGAGAAAGTCGAACCACTATAAATCGTTGTGCTATAATTTTCCATTTTCTACAAAAGCTTCCACCAAAAATTTTATTGCCAATTCACCCCCTCTTGGCCGATCCGTTGATCGATTAACTCAATAATTGGTATCAGAGTCTCACTCATTTGAAGGTTTAATCGCCTCTTGAGTTGATTCGGGAAGAGTTACATCGATATCCAAGTCATCAATGGCTGATACTTTAAACTTCGACATTGTTCTCGATTCAATGCTTGTCAACAAGCCTCCTTTCTTCAATGGAGCTAATTATTCTTATTGAAAGAATAGAATGATGTACTTCATTCAAGCAAGTGAGATTGGAGCATGGAATGTCATAGAAGATGGATACATCAAACCTTCCACTCATCCAAGATTGTGGAGTGAATGAGAGACAAGAATGTTCCAGCTCAACTCAAAGGCCATTCATATCATATTTTGTGCTCTTGGACCGGAAGAAACGGGAGAGTTTCATCTTGTACAACCGCCAAGGAAATATGGGATAAACTACAAGTCACTCATGAAGGCACAGACAAGGTAAAAGAATCTAAAATTAGTCTCCTAACTCATATCTATGAAAATTTCAGGATGAAACCGGATGAAGATATCAAAGCTATGACGGATAGATTTTCAACGATTGTCAATGGTCTCAAATCATATGGAGAGATATTCCGAACGAGAAGCTTGTGAGAAAGTTAGTTTACTCTCTTCCGAAAGCTTGACAATCAAAGAAAACGATAATCATCGAGGCCAAGAACTTAAAGTCTTTAACTCTCGAAGAGTTAATTGGTTCACTCCTCACTCATGAAATGATACTTCAAGATGAGGTAGACCTCGAGAAGATTAACGAGCCAAAGAATGACATGGAGAAAAAGAAGAACTCGGGAGTTGCACTCAAGTCCACAAGAGATGAGAGTGATTCGGATGAAGATGACGATGACGAGGAGATGGCATTATTTGCCAAACAATTCAGAAAATTAATGAAGCCCAATCGAGGAAGAAAATTCAAATGAAATGAAGGCTTTAAAAACAAACCGAAGGAGAAAGACCCTATTATTTGCTACAAATACAAAAAGTCGGGTCATGTCAAATAGATTTCCCACAATTAAAGAAAAATGGTCAATCCAAGAAGAAGCACAAGGCTCATGTGGCTACATGGAGCGATGATGAAGGCCCGATGAAGAGGAACAAGAAGTAGCAAACTTGTGCTTGATGGCCATCAGGGAAAACTCTCAGGTAACCTCTAACTCATCTAATTTTGAAGATTACTCTTTGATGAGTTAGTAGAAGATATATTAGGTTGGCTTCGGATTATGAGAAATTATTTTTAAAATACAAAAATGATATTTCAAAATTGAAAAACGAAAATAATCTCATATCCAATACCAACAATGATCTTGAAAGTAAAATTAAAGATTTGCAAATTAGACTAAATGAGTTTGAAAAGAAAATTTCTGATTTGCATAATTTACTTTCAAAGGTCAACAATGATCATCAAAACAAAATTGATGATCTTAAAAATTCTTTTGATAAAGTTAGAACAAAACGTTTTGAAAACTAAGAAAGTTTAAAATCCAACTTTGTTAGAAAAAGTTTTAAAACTACAATCATAGAGGTCCCCGAAGAACCTCTAATGGAAAAATCGTTATAAGTATATAGGTTCCTAAAGAACTCATTACTACTAAAGATAAGGACATCCTACAAATTGATACCTAAGGGGACTAGGATTTTGGAGACTAATGAATATGGACCCAAAAGAAATTGGGTACCAAAAATAAAAAATTAATCTATGTTTGTAGGAAAAGGAGCATTGCTACAAGGCACGAGAAAAAAATTCAAACTCATGGTACCTTGATAGTGGATGCTCAAGACACATGACCGGAGACAAGAGACAGTTTATAGAGCTTAACGCCAAAAATGGAGGAGATTGACTTTTGGTGATAATTCAAAAGGTCACATTGAATGAATAGGTACTATAGGTAATACCTCTTCTATACAAATTCAAAATGTTTTATATGTGAATGGGTTAAAGCATAATCTATTAACCATTAGTTAATTTGTGATAAAGGATACAATGTCTTATTTGTAACAAATGGTTGTAAAGTCATTGACATTGCATCTAATCAGATTATGCTTGTTGGTCATAGAATAGGAAACATTTACATGGTGCATTTAGATTCAATTAATATGACTAATTTATGCCTAGTTGCTAAGGATGAGCATGATAGTTGGTTATGGCATAGGAGACTAGGACATACAAGCATGAGTGTTTTACAATGAATAATTCAAGGAGATTTAGTAAGAAGGTTGCCAAAGCTAAAATTTGATAAAGATAAAATATGTGATGCATGTGCTAAAGGAAAACATCAAAGAGCTTCCTTTAAATCCATTAATGATGTATCAACTAGTAGAGTATTACAATTGATCTATATAGATCTTTTTGGGCCAATTAGAACTATTAGCTTGGGTGGAAAATAATATTGCTTGTATTGGTATATGACTATTCTAGATATACATGAGTTCTATTTTTAAGTACTAAAGATGAAGCATTAGAAAAGTTCATCACATTTTCAAAAGTAATCCAAAACGAAAAAGGTTACTCCATAACTAGCGTTAGGAGTGATCATGGTATTGAATTTGAAAATATTGGATTTACGGATTTTTGTAACTATAATGGAATTAGCCATAATTTTTCAGCTCCAAGAACCCCTCAACAAAATGGAGTTGTTGAGAGGAAAAATCAAACTTTGGAAGAAATGGTTAGAACCATGCTTTGTGAAAATAATTTGCCAAAATATTTTTGGGCGGAAGCCACAAATATCGCTTGTTATGTTATTAATCGAGTAATGATTAGGCCAATTTTGAAGAAAACTCCATATGAACTTTTAAAAAATAAAAAGCCTAACATTAGCTATTTTTATCCTTTTGGATGTAAATGTTTTGTTTTAAACAACGGTAAAGAAAATCTTGGCAAATTTGATGCTAAAAGTGATGAAGGAATTTTTCTGGGTTTTTTCTTAAATTCTAAAGCTTATCGAGTATTTAATAAAAGAATTTTTGTAGTAGAAGAGTCTATACATGTTGTTTTCGATGATAATCCCCTTCTGAGGAAGGATTCTTGTGTGAATGATGATGTAGGTATTGTAAACACAAATGACGTTAGACATGACGTTGGAGAACCATCATCAAAGGAAGAAACGAAAGATGAGGAAACTCATGATGTTCTCGAGAATCCAACCATTGAAGAAAGGGAAGTCTCTTACCCAAGAGAATATATCTATGTCAAGGATGGTGAAATCATAGGTGATCCATCCAAAGGGATAACAACTCGATCTTCTCTTAGAAATATATGTAATTATGTTGCATTTATCTTATGCATAGAACCTAAGAATATTAGAGAAGCATTAAATGATGAACATTGGATTATGGCTATGCAAGAAGAGTTAAATCAATTTGAGAGAAGTAGATTATGGACATTAGTTGAAAGGCCTAGTAATAAATCTACTGTAGATACTATATGGGTGTTTAGCAATAAGCTCGATGAAAGTGGTAATATAGTGAGGAACAAGGCTAGACTTGTTGCTCAAGGCTATACTCAAGAAGAGGGCATAGATTTTGATGAGACATACGCTCTCATAGCTAGGATGGAAGCAATTAGAATGTTATTAGCATTTGTATGTTTCAATGAATTTAAATTATATCAAATGGATGTTAAAGTGCATTTTTAAATGGTTTTATAAAAGAAGTGTATGTGGAACAACCTCCTCGCTTTGAAGATTCAAAATTTCCATATCATGTTTTTAAATTGACAAAAGCACTTTATGGTTTAAAAAACTCCAAGAGCTTGGTATGAAAGATTGTCAAATTTTCTAATCAAAAAGGTTTCTCAAAAGAGAAGGTTGACACTACATTATTTTTAAAAAGAAAAGGTAAATATTTATTAGTAGTTCAAATTTATGTTGATGATATAATATTTGGTTCTACTAATGATGTCTTTGCCAAGAATTTTCTAAGCTAATGCAGAGTGAATTTGAAATGAGCATGATGGGGGAGCTCTCATATTTCTTGGGACTCTAAATCAAGCAAATAAAAGATAGCATCTTCATTAATCAAGCTAAGTACGCCAAGGATATTTTGGACAGGAAAATGGGAAACCTCATGCCACTCCAATAAGTTCTTCTACAAAGCTTGACAAAGATGAATGAGGTAAATGTGTGGATGTTAAATTGTATAGGTCAATGATTGGCTCTTTAATTTATCTAATCGCAAGTAGATCGGACATTATGTTTAGTGTTTGCTTATGTGCTAGATTTCAATCATGCCCTAAGGAATCCCATTTACTAGCTGTTAAGAGAATCTTTAGATACCTTAAGGACACTCATAGTTTAGGATTTGGTATCCTAGAGACTCTAGATTTACCTTGCATGCCTTCTCTGATGCGGATTAGAGGATACAAAATAGATAGGAAAAGCACCTCCGTACTTGCCAATTCCTATGAAATATGCTAATTTCATGGTTTTCAAAGAAACAACATTGTGTTGCATTATCTACCACTGAAACAAAATACATTTCAGCTGGTAGTTGTTTTACACAAGTTTTATGGATGAAACAACAACTTTTAGATTATGAGATTGAAGTAGGTACCATACCTATCAAGTGTGACAATACTAGTGTTATTTGTCTCACTAAAAATCCCATCCAACACTATAGAACTAAGCATATTGAAATTAGACATCACTTCATTAGAGATCATGTCGCTAAGAAGATATAGTTCTAGAATATATTGATACTTTGAATCAATTAGCTGATATTTTTACAAAACCTTTAGATAAAGAAAGATTTTGGACACTTAGGAGAGAATTAGGTTTAACTGATCTAACTTCACTTAGTGTTTAAAATAATTTTAGCATTTTTAATTAGGATTGAAAAATGCTTATAAAAATAACTCTTTTGATTGTATTCTTTACTATTAGTTAGGAGGAGTTTATGATTCTTAGTGAGAATTAATTATATGTTCAAATGAAGTTTAAGGATTTGATTTGATTAATTGATCATAGTTAATTTTCAATATATGAGTTGCCAATACCACTAGAGCTAATTAATTTAGCATTTTGAATGCTTAAAACGGATTTTTGACATTTTTGTGCTTTATGCATCGATACACTAGACAGTGCATCGATGCATCCCTTGAATGTGCATCGATACATCATGAAGATGCAGGTTTTAGGTTTAAATTTCCTGAAATTTCATATTTTGTCAAAACCCTTAAAAACTCTCTTTGCCACCGTTCAAGCCTCTCTCAACCCCTACTCTCTAAATCACTCATAACCAACATTTTTAAGTCGAAATTCTATTGCATTTCAACTCCAAATCCTGCTACATTCATTAAATTCGTGCAATCAACAACAATCTCACTCAAATCCGAAAATCTTCAAGGTATTTTCTAAAACTACTTTTTTTTATCAATTTTAAACTTAGTACTAGTTTTGATTAATTCTAGGATAAACATTACATCGGGCATTGATTAAATGATGATTCTAAACTAGATTCTACAATAAATTTCGTCAAATACATAATTCTCAAAATTTTCTTTGAATTTTGAAATAAAATTTTTTCGAAACTTGTTATTTTGATTGAAGTTTTTGATTGTTTTACAAATTACATGTTATTGTTGGAACATTGTTTTCAAAAATAATTTTTCAAACATTGTTTTATAAATAGTTTTCAAAACTATGCCCATTAGGATTCGGTTTAGAGAACCTTGAATATTGCGAACTCTTTTGAGTTTTGGGATTGATTATATTTCATACATGTGTTCAAATTTACAGGTTACCTATTCCAATTTCTTAAACCATATCAAATCCTAAACGTCCTAGGTCGTCTTCGAGTCGCTCGAGTCAAAACCGACCTCTCATTCCTCCTCCACTACAAAATCCAAACCCAAACGAACCCGAATTAACCATTCTTATTTCTTGCTTCAACCAACCCGGTCGTGTCGAGATGAATTATGATAGTTCGTTAGAATCGAACGTATCCCTTCTATTCAAGCAATGGAGGATATTAACTTCAAATATCTTCTTATCCTTCGATCTTGGAAGTTTGATAAATTGTGTCAAATTAGAGCAATTGTTTATCAACAATTAGTCCGTATTTTCTACTCCAATGTGGTATGTGTCCAAAATGCGTCAACCCAAAACTATAGCAATTAGATCCTACCTTTTAGGTCAAACAATTTATATCAACTCGGACACAATCGCTAATGTATTTGTTTTAGATAATGATGGGATAGATAATGAAAGAGATATTGTGGCAACTCCCTATCAATATAAGGGTAGTGTTAATACCTTACAAACTCACCACGAGCGATTCCTTCGTTTAATGATCTCTTGGTGGTTTAGACCATCCGGAGGTAAGTACTCATCCCTTAGGGTCATAGATTTATGGTGGATACATTGTATACAACATAATAAGAAAATTAATTTGCCACAAATTATTTTGGTGAGCTTGTTGATACCGTAAATGTCATTCCTTCTAAAAATGTTGAAACTTTAGTTTACAGATATTCCTATCCCTATTCAGAACCATGAACTCCTCCTCCACCGGCATCGACAGTGGACGATGATCCGAAGCTTCAGCAACTAATAAAAGATATCGACGATATGAAGATGAAGCACCCAAGGACGCGCCGGCACAACAAGAGGATCAAACGCCTCCATTTTTGATAATTCTTAGAGACGTTTAATTTGAGGTTTGCATCCATGGAGTCCATCTCACAGCTATAGAGGCTAGACAACGGGAGATGAACGTATCGACGATATGAAGATAAGCACCCAAGGACGCGCCGGCACAACAAGAGGATCAAACGCCTCCATATTTTTGATATTCTTAGAGACGTTTAATTTGAGGTTTGCATCCATGGAGTCCCATCTCACAGCTATAGAGGCTAGACAACGGAGATGAACGTCGTTTAGATTTGCTCACACCGAGATGTGAGCACGATACCCTCCTCCACCCGATCCTCCTATGGATTAGACCTTGCCTTGCTCTGCTTTAGTTTGCTTGAATTGAACTTCAGATTAATATTTTGCATCATTTACATATTAGTTGCAATATGACCAATTTACCATTGTTTATGATATTGAATTATGAAACTAATGGCTAACATTCTCCTTTTGTGATTTTAGCAACTTAAACTATATTTATTAAAACCAATTGGCTAATTTATTCAAGACTTGTTTAAAACGTTTTTAGAGTCTTTTTGATTTAAAAAAAAGGGAGAATAGAGTAAGGGGAGTAATGGATTTAAAATTATTTTCAAAGAAAATCTTAAAATTACTCAAATGTTTTGTTATATCAAAAAGGGGAGATTGTTGAAAACATTTTTGATGTTTCGATATAACAAATTAAGATAAATGATTTAAGATTTTACAAATGATTTCTAAGTATATTTGTACAATTATTCAAATATCAAAATTTACTCCAAGTCTCTCAAGATCAATTTCAATCCTTACTAAAGTTTAAAATTGTGTTTTAAACTTAAAGTATTTTTGAAACAAATTTCACAAAGTATTTCAACCAAAAATGAGGCAAAAATCAATTTTATAAGGGATGTACCGATGCACTCATTGATGCATCGATGCATACCCCATTTTGAATGCATTTTATGCACCGATGTACATGCATCGATGCACTCAGGATTTTATTGAAACATCGAATGCATTTTATGCATCGATGCACAGACCATGCATCAATGCACTATTGGCTTGTGAAACATCGAATGTAATTAATGCATTGATGCACCCCTGTACCGATGCACTAAGTCTTATAATGGTCAAAATATTGAATTTTATATATAGTATACCGATGCACCTTGGTATGCATCGATGCACACATGCTCCACTGTTTTATTAATTGACAATTACACTATAACGGCTCTATTGACTTCACCAATGATCCCCAATGTTCACAAGATCCAAGGGGTATTTAAACAAGCTTAGGAGCCATTGATCAACTACAAGAAACAACAATTGAGAGAGAATCAAAGAGAAAGCTTTAAAACATCAAGTTTGAGCTATTCAAGCCTATTTTTCATTCAATATTCATTTTTTTCAAGAACACCATTTGTACTCAATTGAATTCATTCTTGAGTGTTTTTTCTTTGTTCTAGAATTGTGCAAACAATTTATCTTGTGAGGTTTTTCTAAGTTTGTGAAATTTTTATTGTTCTCTTTGGGAGAGAGTGTTCTCAATAATTTGGGGTATAATTCTTGAGGGATTTATAAGGTTACTCTTTGTCCTCAAAAGAAATACAAATTTGTGAATTTGTGGAAAATCCTTAGTGTGGATTGGTAACTAAGTAGTGGACATAGAATTTGGTTGAGAAAGTCGACCACTCTAAATCGCTGTGCATTATTTTTATTAACTCAACAATATTCTTTTAAGTTACCAGTCTTCACAAAAGATTGAAGAAAACAATCAAACATTCACGGAAGAGTAGTGAAGTAAATCAAACAACCTTCACAAAATAGTATGAAGTATTCCAACTTCGAGTTTGATCTTCATGAAAGTGTAGTGAAACAGATTCTTCTTATTCAAGATCAACTTCACGAACAGTAGTGAAGTAATCAAATTCAACCTTCACAGAAGATAGTGAAGTATCAACTTCGTGTCTGATCTTCACGAAATAGTGAAACGATTCTTCTCAAGTCAATCATTTTCAACCTTCACAGAAGAGTGAAGTAATCCAACTTCGAATATCTCATGGAAGAGTAGTGAAACAGATTCTTTTCAAGTCATTCAACCTTCACAAAAGAGTAGTGAAGCAGAAACAGATCAAAATTCGCTCTCCATAGATAGTAGTGGAACAAAAAAGCATGAGTTCACTCGACAAAATCTTTTTGTCTTTTTATCTTTGCTTTATTCTTGTTAACATAAAAATAAGCAAAGAGGGGCAGTTATCGACAGTAGTTTTCGTCCGAGTGTTATTATTATTATAAATATTATATAATATTATTATATTATTATTTACAAAGACCCGAAGGCCCAAATTACAAAGCAAATCCAGGCCCGGTTACAACCAAACCTGAGCTAGGTCTAGACTCAAGCCTAGAACCATCTAGGCCCAATAACCCAGTAGGCTCGAGAAAGCCCACACATGCTGCTAGGGTTTCCACACAGCTCCAGCGCCGCCAGCTGCTCACTACTGAACGATCAAAGGAGATCCAATGGTCCACAATCATCCAACAAAAGCCCTAGGGTTTCATTATACACTAGGGCCTATTCCGGCCGCCACCCCCAGCTGTTCCAACCAAGGGAAGCCACGCCTCCACCGCCTCTCCATAATCCAGTAGAGCTCTCCTGAAGGCTCCAGAAGAAACATCTCGACTATACAGCACATCGGTCTATGGTGAGTCACCACCATAGGTCCGGTGACTCATCGGATTTCATCATCATTACGGCTGATATTTGAGGCCTATATAAAGCCGAACCTACAATGAAAAGAGAGGGAACACGACGAGAGACCAAGAGAAAAATACGAAAAGCATAGGCTACCACAGCGATCCACAAACAGCAGCATCCAGTCGAAAGCAGAAAAAAAAAGCAGAGGGAACTTACCCAACCGTCGAAGTCCAAACGCCATCGGAGAAAACATTTTACCGAAGGTAAAAACTTGGATCTAGGCTGATTCGGGGATTTTTATAGAAAAAGGAGGGTATATTCGGGTTAAGGGTGTTCGAATCTTCATTTTGGGGTAGTTTAGTATTTTTCGGCCACCGTGGGTGGTGACTGTCGCCGGTGAACGACGGTCGACCAGTGGTCGACTCTCCCTCTGGTGAGGGAGTTTAGAGAAAGAGAGCTTCTATCTCCTTAGAGAGAGATCAAAGAGAGAAATGAAGGAAATGGCCCTCTTTGGGCCCTCTTTGGGTTTAAATACCCTCCCTGTACGGCGTCGTTTTAGGGGAGGGTATCTTTGTAATTTTTTGCATAGGTAAATTACACGTGAGGTCCTTCCAGTTTTGTAAGCTTTTAATTTAGTCACTAAAGTAGTTTTTACGTCCTTTAATTTTAATTAATTTATATTTTAGTCCTTGCCTATGTTTATATATATTATGGTAAAATTATATATTTAGTCCCTATTTATTTTTAATTTATATTTTAATACCACATTATTATATATGGTTAAATTATACTATTAGTACCCAATTTTATAATATTTTGAATTAGTATTATTACTTTTGTTATTTTACAATTTAACCACCATATTTTGATATCTTTAATTTTTAATATTATTATCATTTTATTTACACTTTCAGTACCATGAATATGTAATATTCTCAGTATTAACCTAGTATTTTAATATTTTTACATTTTAATCATTATTTTATATATATGCATTAAGTTATACTATTTCATACAATAATTAAATATCTTCTTAATCAATTAGGAAGGTATTTTAAAATGATAATTGGTGTGAAATAATGTTCTTATTTTATGGGATCATAAATTAAAATTAAATACAAATTTTTTGATTTATTGCAAAGACAGATTAACTAATAAACATCGGTATTAATTTTGGGCGTTGTGGGGGTGCTAATCATTCCCTACACGTAACCGACTCCCGAACTTATTTTTCTGGTAAGCACCCTTTGTTGTATTATTTTAATATTATTCTCAGGAATTTTATTAGAATAATATAATATTTTGGTGACCAATCTCACCACATTAAAAGATTGGTGGAACTCTACAATTTAATTTTTCATCTGATTCAAGGAAGATAAACACTGACTTTTTCGAGACTAGTTTACACTTAGGTGTACTATTTGCACTCTCCGTCGCCGGACAAGAAACGTCTCGACAATTTCAATTTAGTTCCTGTTTTTAAATTATCTTACTAAATTTTCAATTTTATTTCCTTTCAGGTTGTTCGAATAAAAAAAATTATGACATTATATTTGTTTATTTTAATTCAGTTATTTAATTCTTTTTGTTTTTATTTAGTTATTTTTTATTAGAATATTTAGCTAGTGTTCTAATTCTCTATATTTTCCTTTCAAGTATATTCCCTAAGGTAATTTTTCATGTTAATTTAATTTAATTTATTTATTTTATCTTAGCATGTTAATAATTAGATCTCAAGTTCAACCTCTAGATTTAGACTTCTCACACTTTAGTCTTCTTAATTAGGGGAACTTTCAATTTGGTCCTTGTTTTCATGCCCAAGGATTAAAATTGAATTTTCGATTAAAATAATTAACCAGGTTAAAACTAGTTCTTTAGTATACTTAGTCCCTTAGCTTTAAACTTTCACTTTTTAGTCCCTAACTTTAATTAGAATTCTAATTTGTCATGATTGATTAGGTTAACAATTAGAACCTTCACCCTAGGTTTAATTTCACTTTAGCCCCTAACAATAGGGGATGATTGATTTGGGATTTCATATGAAAATGACTAATTTCTCAATCAATTATACGTTCAATAACTAGTTAAAATTAAATATGTTATATTAAAACCTCTATTTCTAGGTTTAGTCCCTTAGGTTCTTTAATCACATGAATTGACACTTTAAGTTAGGGGAAGCCTTAATTAACTCACCTAGAATAGGTATAATACAAATTTGTTTGTTTTCATTTGGATTTAAAAAACAAGGCAATGTTCATTTACCAAGGAGTTAATGGTGTATCCGCATTATGCTCGGGGGTGATTGTTGCTAATTCCTGAAGTATGGGCATCTTTTTCAAAACCCATCATCATGTTTTTTTATATTGAGGCAATGTTCGGTTATTGGGCACAATAATTGATCTCCCATATTAATGTTAGGGGTGAATGTTATTGGCTTTGATAAATGAAACACCCTATTCAACTTCGCATCTATATTGATTTCTAAATTAAATAAACTTTAAAATCCAAATTTCCAAATTTTAAAATAGGGTAATCAACTAGATACCAATTTCTGGACATTGTGGGAGTGTTAACCCTTCCCCACGCGTAATCGACTTCCGAACCTATTTTCTGGTATTCGTAGACCCCCAAACTTGATATTTTGATTAAAAATAATATGTTTTATTAAATTGTCTAATTTTTATAGTGTTCCAATCGCACTTTAAAATGGTTGGTGGTGACTCCCAACATTTCACAAAATCATTTTTAAAACACTTCAAAACCCTTATTGTTACAACTCGTCGACCGTTCCCCCCCCCCGAGGGGTCTGTTGCGACACTATCTAAGGGTGCCAACCCCTTCTAAAATATAAACTAACATTATGAGCAAGTTTCAAATATGGTTTAAGGTCTCTATGAGCATTACATGACCCTCCGAGGCATATTTATGCAAATATCTATTTTTATCATGTAAGCACATACTTAGTACATGTTTTCATGCATTACATACCATAAGTTTTATATGAAGGCTCTTACAATACCACATTAGCATACCATTTACTATTTCACTTTTAAAAAAGGGTACTACACTTTATGACCAATGTGCATGCCACTCTAGATTGAAAGTTAATAAAATATATACTTTTGAAGTATCGTATGGAAACACTTGCACTATAAGAATAAATGTTTTTAGTGACAATGTAACACCATGAATCACGGGTCAGTAGTTCAGGTCAACCTGAGGCTCATAAGTTGTGACAATAGACCTTTTAAAAATAGTTTGAACCAATTTGAGTTGGGATTGGGTTTAAGTTGGGCCCAAGAGTTAAATATGTGAGATGTTTTAATAGGAGTCAAGGGAAGAGGGACCAAAATTGCAATTTACCCATTTTTAATTAAAGGATGAAAACCCCATATTTTAATTAATTTTCACGTGTTCTAACCCACCCAAATACTCTTCCATTTCTTTCTTATTTTCCATCTTCTTCTTCATTCCCAACAGTAAGCAAAATGTGGAAGCTTTTGGAATTTCAAGTTTAGTTTGAGTTAACCAATGTAAGAATATTAATTCCTACCTTCAAGCTTCAGTTTAAGCCCCTAATTGCAAGTTTTGGTCCTAGTTTCCAAAAATGGGTTTTAAGGAGTTTTAAGGGAATCAAGTGATTCTAGTCATCTTTTGTGGATTTGAGTTATATAGAGTGTATTTATTTTATATCCAGCACCTAGTTGAGTTAGTAATCAATTTTTTCACCTTGTTTAGTGAAAAAGGTATGAGAGAGTTCAAAAGCAAGGGGAAATAAAAGGTGACTCCTAGTTGATTTGGTAGAGGCTTTAGCAGTAAAGGAATGAAGGTAACACATTTACAAATCCTTTATACCAATTCTGGGTCAATAAAAATGCATTCTAGTTTAAGAGTTGAGATTGAAACATGTTAAGTAAATTTCCATGGCAGATTCTTTGTAATGGTGTTTTAGCATGTTTCAAAGCTTTATTTATGACCCTTTTTATTCACATAAGACTTAAAACAGTAATTGGGAACCTAAAGATAACAAATTTGGAGAGTTTGAGTGGCCAATTCGTGCCCAAATAGGGAATTTTGAGGGTGAGTATCGATACTGTAAGAACAATATCGATAATGTTCTTATTTAAAGAAAAAATAAAAAAGTTTCATGAGGGCAGTATCGATACTCCTTCAGTATCGATACCCCTTGAAGGAGTATCAATACTAGGGTCTTGATTTTGAGGAGTTGATATCGAGACCCATTTTCTAGTGTCCATTTTCGGTATCGGTACTCAATAGAGTATCAATACTCCTTATAGGAGTATTGGTACTACTTTTTTGCTTTAATAGAATTTAGCTGTAAATATCGATACCCTGAGGGGAGTATCGATACTTGAAAGGCATTATCAATACCGAGAGGCTTAGTATCGATACTCGAGTACATTTTGGGCATGAATGTTAAGGGACTTTAAAGAGATATGAGGTTACTCAAAAGCTTTAATTTCTCTCAAATAAGACTACAAGTGAGAACAAGAATATTGTTAACTACAATTAGAAACAATATAAATTAGGTCAACATAAAACTAGCCTTAATTGAATACTCGAGAAACGATCAAGACACCTGGGTTACTTTAGTAAGTGATACTAGTATCGATGTTTAGTATCAATCCAAATATCCACAGGTAGTGCGCGAGGCACTTTAAACTAACTAACTAAGGCCGAGGCCTGACACTCGTGAGGGGTGGGTTTGTCGAGGGTGTTGTGTCCGATGAACAGTTCCGGGATGCGTAAGCTCCGAGATGAAGAACTCTCAGTCTCACCATGATGTCTACCATAGATAGAGAGTGGGTATATGAGTATACTCACTGATGTATTTAGACTTGATAGCTTTAGCATTTATTGAACACTTCTAGTATGATTTAGTTGTTAGTGTGATAATGGGCTAGTGAGCTCAGCGTTTGGAATTTGTTTCCTTATGGAGATTAGGTGGAGAATTCGAGGAGCTTTTTGAGCAACTAAGTTTCCAGACCGAGTGCAGAGCAGGGTACGTCTCGAGTATTTCTTAGAGGGCATGTATATTTATAGACCCTGGTCGTATATTCAAGTCGTAACTTTATTTTGAAAAGTTGGTTTGTATATTTTGATGTATATATTTTTGGGAGCTCCCTGATATTAAAAACTTTACTTATATTTCATGGATGAATTTCTTTATGAAAATGGTCATTTTTAATTAAGAATTTAAGGAAAAAAATTGGGTTAGCCACTATGGTGGTTTCGTGTGGTATTCTAATCGGTCGATTGTGTGTTGTACTGGTTTAGGGTGTTAGAGACAAATTAGTAGTGACTATTAGTAATTTTGTCACAAATATTAGGCTCTTGTGACAAAATTTGTGTACGACACTAATACTAAAAATAATTGTGATGTATTTTTATTTCGTCACTATTATAGTAATAATTGGGACGATTAAATTTCTTCACTTATCACTATAATTATATAATAGTGATACAAATTTCACTTTCACTAAAACTTTGACACTATTAAAATATACAAATTGGCGTCAATTGTTTTCTTAACGAAAAATGATATGATAGTGACACCATATAAAATGGTTATTATCATTTGCTATTTGTTATGCCAATAAAGTTTCTTATCACTTAAAATTTTACTTTTTGTTATAATAAATTTTGACACAAATATTTTTATTTATTTTTATAATCATTATAATAATAGCAATTAAAAATTGTAGTTACCATAAACTAGGTTGCCAAAATAAAAATAATTTTTAGTCTCTATACTATGTGAAATTATGATTTTACTCATTATACTCTAACTTGATCTATTTTAGTCCATATACTTTTTAAAACTTTAAATTTTATTCATAATTCAAAAAGTACAATGACAATACGATGAGTTTACCATATTAGTATGACAAGTAATTATTATATAAAAAATCATTCTATTGTTAATTTGAATTTAATAAAATTAATTTATATAATTTTTTAAAATATAATAGTAAATATTTTAGGTTTAAATCTTAATATTTATATATTTATATTTTAAAATTAATTTAATTATCTTTTATATTTTTCCTATAAGCGTACTATTGCAAGAGAAATCATAAAATTACTTAAATAATAATAATATAATTTTGTAATAAATTTATTTAATTTTAATCACAATTTAACCTAAATTTTATTTTGTAAAAAAATAAAAATTTCTTACTTAGCCTAATGGTTAGGCAGTGCACTCTTCCATAAAGATCTCAAGTTTGATCCTTCTAGAAGTCATTCACTGTATTAATTTATAAAATAAATAAATTTTTTTAAGGAGTCAACAACCATCGTTAACGAATAAATATATGATGTAAGAGATTATAATGGCGTAACTTTTGAGCACCTACAACTATTAAAAAAAAGTGATCCCTAAATAATTAAGATTATTACAACTAAAAATCTAAAATTATTATGATTTATTTTATATTTAATGTAAATATATAATTTTCATAAAATATTTGTAATTAATATAATAGTGACAGATATATTAATGACATCTTCAAAATAATTACTGTAAATTTTATTGATTAAATTTGATACTTTTAGTGACTACTTTTAACGTCACTAAAAGTGCATCTTCTTATAGTGTGTTGAGCTAAATAAGTCATAACATCATACAGGGACGAAACTACCCTTTGTACCGTGGTCCACTGCCCCCATGTTTCTATTACTAAAATATGTGTAAAAATATTAGATTAGGACTCTAAATTTTAGTTTAGTTCAATTCTGTTCTCATTTTCTGTGGTTAATTATATTTTATCCCCTTATTATTTATGATTAATTATACTTTACCCTCATTGAGTTGGAATCCTGACTCCGTACCTGACATCGTATCATCATGAACATACAGGTAACATAGATCATGCCTCAAGCAATTAAATACATTATAAAATTATAGTATACCATAATATGATATGAGGCCCAAAAAAAGAGAAATCAAATCATTGTACAAGATCATTGAATGATATATTTAAATCCATGAGTTCATTGTGCAACACGTTTTCTTATATCCATTCAAGCATCCCTATAAATCTTCTTATATAACATGAACACTCGAAGGTGCATGTGGCAATAGTATAGCCCCTGAAATAGTCCATTAAGGGCTCCAAATTCCATTATTTATTTATCCATTTTGCTATATACTAGCAAATTGGTTGATCACCATTCACCAACTTTCATGTTGGTGAAATAGTCTTATTGTAAAAGATTATGAGTTTTTTCTTCATTGGTTGATCACCAACATTCATTGAAGGGGGTTAATTAACTTAAAATTTAAAACTTTAATTAATATATCAAGAAAAGGACAAATGTAATATTTATCTACTTTTAAAACTTTTAAAAATGTTTTAAGGAGCACAAACCAACTTACTTCGGTTGATAAAGAAATTGTTGTTGTTCTTAAAGATCACGAGTTCGAGCACCAACGGTTGTAGCAGAGTAATTGAGCGTTCACTATCAAATAGTTGAGAGTGTTTAGAATATACTACTTTATAATCACCTTAGTTTAAACATGCTAGGAATTGTGAAATTCTTATTGCACAAAAGTAGGAAGTATGAAATTATTTATTTAAACAAACTAAAAATTTATATACATAAACATTTACCTGTTTTGTTAAGGCATAGAAAACTAATCCTTTGCTGCCATGCATTATTATTCAACTCCTGCACTATTGTTTCCAGTATGGTGACAACCTTAACAAATAGAACTGCCTTGTGTTCAGGACGTTAGTATTATTATTAGTATTATGGTTGATTTTTTTTACTCTAAAAATGGAATATTTAAAGAATGTGGTGTAAGAAAATAAATTTAAATATTAAATAATTGCCTAAATTCGTTGGAAATCCAGCCTTTAACCTACGACGCAACTCGGATCACTGTTGTACCGAACATTGCTTCAAAAGCTTCGTCTCTCGTTCCCCTCGAATCTCAACTCATACATTCTAAAATCATGGATTGTTTTTTTGTGTGTTTGTGTTTTTGTATTTAATACCGAGAGCAGGAGATGACACTGAAGATGTTAAAAAAGGTGCAACCAAAGTCCGTCGTGATCGGCGGCAAGTACGACCACCGTATTCATTATCGTAAGAGTTCATCTATATTAAAAGCCAAATATTTCTCCGTCATTTCCTCCATGAGGAAGTACATCCAAAAATGCCACCGTCGCCTGGTCGAGTTTTTCTCCAAAATCGAAGGAGCAAGTCGCCGTGGCCAAGGCTTCTTAATCCTTCAAGCGGAAGAAGCCGGCGGTTTCGGCTTCAAGAGCAGTAACAGTCCTAGACTGCAACTCGAATTCGAGGCCGATTCCGATTTGACGTCACTTCTTGTATTGAGAAAATACAACAGGAACCGGTTGCCTCCATTAGCTCCCGACAAATTGAAGACCATCGTTCTCGATTTGGACGAGACCCTGGTTCATTCAAGACCAGACCCGCCACCAAAAACGTATGATTTTGTGATTAAACCAAGCATTTACGGTCTAGAAATGAGCTTCTACGTTTCGAAAAGACCCGGTGTCAATGAATTCCTGGAAGCAATCAGTAAGAAATACGAGGTGGTGGTGTTCACCGCCGGGCTCGAGCCATACGCGTCATCGTTGCTCGATGTTTTAGACCCCAAGGGCCTGCTATCTCACCATTTATACAGAGATTCATGCAAGCAGATATGCAAAGGAAGATACGTTAAGGACTTGTCAACGCTAGGCATAGACCTTGAAAAAGTAGTGATTGTTGACGATAACCCTAAATCATATTCTTTGCAACCCGCAAATGGCATCCCCATAAAACGATTTGAAGGTGACATGGAAGACAGGGAATTGGAGAAGCTGAGGATGTTTTTCGAAACACATTGCGATGGTTTTAAGGACATGAGAGATGCAGTTATGCAGTATTGTGGTGGTCATACAATGTTGACGCAAACTCAGAGATCATCAATAACCTTACAATAAAGCATATATATATATATATATATATGAGCTTTTTTTTGTTTTTGTTTTCCAAGCTTTGCAGAAAAAAATTGCAGATTGTTTTTTCCTCTGCAATAGTCAAAAACTGTGAAGAATAACTCCATGTGCACAATTTCCCCCTATTTTTAATGATGAAATGACATGGATTCTTTTTGTTTCTATTAAAAAGTTTTTTTTATTACTATGAGATGAATATAAGATAATATTCGCTTTAAAACTCTCAACTATTTGACATGAAATGTTTAAACGTATATATATATATATATACACACACGATGTTTGAATTTAAAATATAAAATAATAATAATAATTAGTTAAGCATGATTCTGAAAAGCCAACGGGCTCAATCCCTATACTTGGACCAAAGATGAGGAGTTCAAGAACATAAATGCGCGTGTTGGAGGTCACTGCTCTGGTACTGGTGTGTCACAGCCAATATCACGGTGGTGGTAATAGTTGAATTAGAGGTGAGAAGTTCTCAAAATTTTGTTTCTTCTTATAACAGTTTGCCTTTGTTTCGATTAATGACCTCTTGATAGGTTGAAAAGAAAATTCAATTGTCTTCTCCGATTTTCTCTTCAAAGAAAGTTTTCCCCTCCTATTTTCTTAGTTATTTTCAATTAATAAAATTGTATTTCTTCCGGTAACCTTTTACCTTTATTTTAATTAATGGCCTTTTGATAGGTTGATTTTACTTGGATTAAAAACCTTTTGATTTAGGTTGCTTTTATTTTTCTGAAAAATTATATGTAAAATATACATAAATATGATGATGAATGTAACACCCTAATCCGATCAGACCCGAAAGCCGACGGACCATGATGTCACACGAAACCACCCAAGTGGTCAACCTTTTTTAAATATTTCATCAAAAGCATAATAAAATATATATGTGTCAATCCCAAGTATCACATGCCGACAAAATAATAGTAGTTTAAATATGGGGAGCTCCCGACATAAATCTCCATAATTCGATAATGACAAAACACAGAGTTTACGAATCAAATACATATAAGGGTCTATGACAGTACATGCCCTCTAAAACACTCGAGACATACTCTGATAGTGATCAAGTCTAGAAAGCTTTGAAATCGACGACGTGCTCCTCGAACCGGCACCTAAGGACCTGCACACAAAAAACATATTCCTACGCTGAGCTCACAAGCTCAGTGTCACATAAATAACCCTACTATACTACATGCATCCAACATATAAACATGATACAATATAGTAATGAATAATTGCAAACACTCAAGTAGACAAGCAAGTATTATGGTGTAGTTCGTGGTCATTTAGTATCACGGAACTCACACCTTTCTTTACTTACTATCACACTTAAGGAAGACTTGGGTCATATAGCATCAATGTCTCCTTAAAATCGGGTTAAGTCCGGGTCACAAAGCGTCGGGACTTGCCTGGCTAGTCTACTCCTCTAGAGTACTCGGGACGTGGTCACATAACATCGACACAACATCCAACTAGCAATTAGAGTGCCTAAGCATTAATTTGGAATTATTCGGATAATCTTTACACATTCATACTAACATTATTAAGTAATTTGGGTGTCCTCATCATTTTCCCGAGCATCAAACAAAGCCATGAGTCTTATGGAATTTTACCTCATTAAGATTTTATGTTATCACACATTTGATTATGGTTTTCTCTTGAAATCTTATACAAGAATGACACTTAGCTTCCATTGGGTTTCCCAAGTCAATTTCCATAAATTTTAGTCCTACCCACCTCAAATTTGCTCGTTGATATCGATACTGATGCTTTAATATCGATACCCATGACCCGGTCTCGAAATCAAAAATGACTACTGAAATCTTGGTCTCGATACCAAGCTAGTTTGTCTCGAGACCGTGGCCCTGATATTGATACCCCTAAATGGGTATCGATTTCGTTCTCAAGAAAACATGAATTTATGCCTAGAATGAAGAACAATCTTGATACTGCTCTTTCAGTATCGAGACCGAACCTGCCGAAGCCACTATTTTATCACGAAAAAGCCTAACTTTCCATCCCAAAACACCTAGAAGGGTCCTCAATTGATGATTAATGATTATTCAATCCATAAGGGGCATAAAAAGACTTCCACTCTACACAAGAACTTAACAAACAATCCATTTTCATGCTTTGAATCTTCACCCAAGTTTACACAAAGGTTCTTACACACAATACACATCAAAACTTCACATTTGAATTACAAACATTAAAGGAAGGTTAGAGAAGTGTTACCTTTCACCTAACAGTTGAAAAAAATGACCTCAAGCTCAACTAAGGGTCTCATTTCATTTGCCTTGGTCCTTAGAGTTTTCTCCCACTTTTCTCCCTCCTCAAATTCGGACTAGGATTGAACACTAACAAATTCCCACCTTTAGGATTTTACTAACCAAAAGAGAAGAATAAGACAAGAGAATGGCGAGGAAAGAGAGATGGAGAGCTTCTTTCCTATTCTTATGCTTCCTCTCTCTGCCATGAATTCATCCTCAATTAAGGAAAATCAACCTTTGAATCATTTTAAGGGAAATTGCACTCCTAGTCCTCCTCATTTAATGCACACTTTAAAAATGCCCTTTTTATGCCTTCTTGAACTCAAGCCCAAACCAAAATAACTAGGCATTAACCAAAACTCTTAAATAGTTTCCTTAACTTATTTAAAACCATTCGGGTTCCACCCGAAATTACTAACCTGAGAATTAGAGTGTTACAATGAAACCATAAATTATTCCGAATAGAAAACCTAATGAAATGCATATTATTTTAAAAATTTGATTACAAAACATAATGAATCGTGCAAGCTTGGGATCTTTTACTAGAATGATTTGTGCAGCTTGGTGTCTTGATGGTTTGACCATATAGGGAGGAACAAATTTGTTGCTTATTTTTCCTCGTTTATCTTTGAGTTGATATAAGTTAGTAGATGTGTCTTGGTATTGAATTTCTTTGGATTTTTAGTTAAAATATATGTAGAAATTCATCTAAAAAACAATAAATTGTTCAGAACTATAGATTTTTTTATGATTAATTCATTTTATTTATTTATTTTATTTATTTAGATGCATACTGAACTGCAGGAGAGGATATTAGCAAGATGAACACAGGGTAAATTTCTTGTTTTCTTTTTCAAATATATTTAAAAAGATTATGTGGTTAAGGAACTAACTGAATATCATTTCCATCGACCATCTTTTACTTTAGTCCTAGAAATGTGTAAATCTCCTTTTGAATTTAGCTAAAGAATATGATGTCAACTTTTTTGTCTACCTTTACAAAGTATATGTCATTATGTTAAGCAACTTTTGACTTTGATAATTTTTTGTGTACATGAGATAGTCAACATGTATAGCTTTACATATATTTATACCGTTATAAGTATGTATATCTAATATCTTGATACATAAACATAAACACACAATTATATTAGTGTAAGTATGTTTCTGTACTTTTTAAGAAGACTAATAATGAAATTAGTTGTTTAAATATTAATGAACATATTTAGAATTAATATGTAGTATAAATGATTAATTCTTCTACAAACAAGTGAATAAATTTGAAATTTATTAAAATATGAATAAACTCATAACACTATTAATTTTATTCATCCAATTAAATCGGCAACTTAGTCAATACACTTCAAGATGATGGTAAATGCTCTAGAAAACCAGCCTAATGTGTTTCATAAAAGGTAACTAATTGTTTACACTATAGTAGATGATTTCATCGAGTTTATTTCAATATAGATCATCTGAACAAGGACTATAAACTCATTAAAATGTTTTAATAAACTCATCCTATCTATTTTAGGGAACGATGAATTAACCAAGTTGTTTATAAAAGAATCAACTAACTTTTACTATGTGAATTCACTGAGGGTAATAGTTCAATCAAATTCTTTTCGGTAGGACTACCCAAAAGTTATGTTGATCTTTGTTGTAGAATTGGTACGTGGATGGTAAATGAGGAATAGTAGGACGGTTGTTTCGTTTACATTAAGGGTTTAATGATGACCAACATATAAATTACAAACCCAGAACATGGGTGATGATGAAAAACTAGCACATAATTCAAAGTTGGTGTAGCAATGGGGTCATAATCAGTGGCGGATGCACTCATGGCTGAGAGTGGACATGTGTCCGCTCTGAAATTCTGATTTTCTTCAATTAGTCACTTGTTTTATTAATGATATCTACCTGAAATCTGAATTTTCTTCTATTACTGACCAATTTTATTGATGATTTTCACCATAAAATTTTATATTGTTAATATATATATATTTATCCTAAAATATATTTCTGGATTCACCAATAGTAATTATGATATTACCCCATGAACCCAAGAAAAGGTTTATGACAATGGTGTCGTTGACGTGGACAAAAAGCCTAAAAGGTCAACGCCAATGATTTACAACTATGCACCAAAGTCAACCTTGTTTTGTCAACAAAACCGGAGCCCCCACACTAATTGTCGCCGATGGTTAAGATGACAGATGATCAAAAGCATAATTTATGTATGAAAATCTTGCAGATCCCATACAATATTATCCAAAAACATCAGATCTCTTTAATTCTAGAGATTTTCTCACCCAAGCAGGCACGCACCCAAGCATTAAATACGGTAAATCCATACATATCTCCATGTCTTTGTCTAGACCTCCTCCCCTAATAAAATAAAGTATATCAATTAGAAAATGTAGAACCATTTATATTACTATTTTTTTATAATATGATACGATATTTGTATTATTCAAATATATTTTTACTTATAAATCAAAAGACAATGAAGTACGAACTAAGCTAGCTCAATGATTAAAGGAATAATTGTTATTCTTAAAGATTTTAGGTTGGAATATAAGAGATTACAATGTATTTGAGTCTTATTGTCAAATGCTTCAGAGTTTTTAGAACATATACTACAGCTTGAAAACACCCTAAGTTAATGAAAAAGATAACGGATAAACATTATTCAATCTCACATTCTTTTATATATTGAGCTAACAATAAAGTTAATTGAATTAAATTCAATTGACCTACTTATTTTTAATAATTTTAAATATATGTTAACTTCTTTTATTAGCATGAGGTGATTAGGGACGGGCATGAAACCCAAACTCGACGGGTTCCGACTCGACCCGATCTGATCGGATAGGTTTTTTTTTAAATTAGGGTCGGATCGAGTTTTTTTAAAGGTGATGTTTGGGTCAGTTGGATTCGAGTTTAGGGTGAAAAACCCGACCCAACCCGACCCGAAAAAATATAATTTTATCTTATATATTTAGAAATAATTACAATTATACTCTCTATATATTAATATTTTTTATTTCGGGTTGGGTCGGTTCGGGTTTGGATTTTATCTCAAAAATCGAATCGGTGGAGGGTATATATTTTTTGAGTCAAGTCGGGTCGGGTTGACCGAAACCCGACCCATGCCCATCCCTAGAGGTGATGAATGTAGTATTTTTCTTTTAAAATATTTTTAGTCATTGAAAATGCATAAATCTTACAAATGTAATTAAAACTCAAGATCTTTAGAGAAAAACACTTCCTTTAATTATTGAAATTATTTGATGGATTCTGAATATACGATAACTTACGAAACTTTGGCAACGCTTTTAATAAAGTCTTGTATGTTAATTGTTTCTTTTTACTTTTAATAAGTTATTCTTAACGTTATATGTTATGAAATTATATTTTGTGAAATGTTTTATATTTATTTAGATTCATTTTGAGTTTGATTTTAGATAATAAAACGAGAAAAAGAATGCACAAAAAATCATTAATGAATATAATTTAAGTGTTAAAAAAGTATAACTCAAACAATATCAGTGGTAAAAGAATTATTGTTATTTTTTAATGTTTCAAGTTCGAACATCTTGAATATTAAGGGTATTAAAATTCAATGTCGAATGATAAAAAAATTATCTTTAAATATATATTATCATATACTTACCTTAGAAAAATCTTTTAACAGTGAGTGTTAAACTATATTGAACATTCATATTTAAAACAATAGGAATGAAACTCATACAAACCATACACTTATTGTAACCGTTACAAGTTGTTTAGATATATGATTCAAGCTGATAATTAAAACAGTCTACATACCATGCATTTTGGATCAACGACATTTAAAATATGATATATTTAATAAATATAAACATAAATAAATACGAGTAGTACATCTAATATATTAAATATTGGCTAAAAGAATTCCAATACATTTCAAATATTATTTTATTTTATTTATACTTATACAAATAATAAAAAATACATCATCGTCATATTTTTTTTAATCCAGTATATCATCATCACCTACCTCTAAGTAGAGATGGTAAACGAGTATAATTTCGTGAATTTCACACTATACTCCTGTTAATTGGGACGAGGAAAAGTATAAGTTTAGTGGGTAGTAGGCGGGTGTGAATATAAAAAGTCATACCCGTCGTGAGTAATGGGTAGGTGATGAGTTTGAGACCTTACCCATCCTGTATCCGCTTGCCCCATATCCGCCTTCCCACTAACTACCCACCATATAAATTTTGGACCATTATGGACTTACGTATAATTTAAAAATTATTATATAAATCTTAAGATTTTATTGGATATGACTTATAATTTAACAAAATGTTATGATATAAATATTTTTAGAACTGATGTGGTAAATACTAAAGTAACTAATGTGATAGATATTGCCTGAAATATTGTGTCAATGAACAAATATAGTATGTGTTTGTCATTTATATTTCTAGACTTTAATTATGCTTTTTATTATTTTATTTTGTGTATTAAGACTTTGATTTATTTTAAAATCTATGTTAGTCTTTTTTATTATGTTTTTTATTGGACGTGTTTATTTTATGTCTTGTTGTTTATTTAATCTATAAGGTTGTTGTCATGCGGGTACAAATGAGCGCGAGACGAGTGATATGTATCCAGTTTGGTAGTGTGTGTGGGGTGAATTTGAGGATGTACTCACGTAGATGACATTGGTTTAAATATTTTACTCATCGTAGATAGTGGGTAGGTGATAGATATAAAAATATTAGGTGAGTACGATGATGAAATAAAGGTATTCGCAGCCCCCTCCCCGCTAGGACAATCCCAATAAATATGTGGATATATTGCTACTTTTTAAAATGAGTCCCTTAAAATATTTTATAATAAGATGAAATTATAAAATATCAAAATTTAAGAAGATTTAAACTGGATGGGCATGAATAAAAAAAATTTGTCCATTAAACACCATAAATTCAATGATTATTTTAAAAAGAACTAATTAAAATTGAATTCATGAGATAACAAAGAAGAAAATTAGAAGATTTTTGTTAAATTTTACCTAAAAGAAATAATTATTTCTAAGTTAACAAATTATTTTTCAAAGTACGAAACTCAAATTTTAGAACATTGTAACATGCTACACTTACAAATAGACAAGTTTAGGCCCCCCGGCAGTCATCCCCACCCTCAAGTCAATGCCCATTTTTAAATTTCAACAATAATAATACACATACTAATAATAATAATAATAAATACTGTAAAAAATTATTTAAAAAACAAATGCAAAATAGTATGGTATATAAGGATGACGAACCGGTATAATTTCGTAGATTTTATATTGTACCCACTTTAATTAGAGCGGGAATGAGTATAACTTTAGTTGGTAGTGGGCGGGTATGGATTTAGAAAGTGATGCCCGTCGCGGGTAGTGGGCAAGTGATGAGTTTGAGATCTTACCCGTCCCGCATACACCCGTCCCACATCCGCCTGTCTATTAAATACCTATTAAATTTTGGACCATTATGAATTTAGATATAATCTTTGAGACTAATTTATAAATTTTAATATTGTATAAAATATATGTTGTCAGACGGATCTAGTCGAATACGTCTCCATTGGACAGTGAGTACGAGGATGAATTTAAAAATATACTCATATAAATAGATGTAGATTTAAAAAAATTTACTCATATACGGATGATAAATTTAAAAATATTAAATGAATATAGAAATAAGGTCTGCACCAAACTAGCCCGTCCGGCCTCCCTAATAATGGTATCATGGTGAAAGTTGTACCCAAAAAAAAAAAAAAAAGCATCGTGGTCAAAGTCAGCTTTTCTACTCTGCGCAATCCCCAATTATTCTCGAAGTAGAAGAATAAAGCCCTCGAATTTCTGGAATAACCCGTTACTAAATTTCGAATTTTGGGTGGTTTTTATCATCGTTATCGTCTTCGTCATCGTCTTCTTGTCTGCAACTTCGCCTTTTTTTTTCCTTATATACTGGGGCTCTGGTAATAGCAACTCAATTAATTCTCGTGAATCATTCACCATTTTTTTTAATTATTTTTTCCTTGCTGCTTTTGCTTCAAGTTGTTTATTTCTTTTTCTTTTTTTTCTTCTTTATCTCATCTTTTGTATGATAATGAAAGGAAAAAAAATAATGTAATTATGATTCTTCAACTTAATGACTTTCAAATGGTTGATAGTTTCAAACTAGTAACAGAATTATAATAATTTCTTATATTAATTTTGGCTTTGGTTTGAATACAGGGGCTTTATGATAGCGGTTTCGGGTTCAGAAACTTGTTGGGTTTTGGCTTCTCAATTCTCTGGAAAAACTTGAATGATATTGTAGTTTGTGATTGGAGGAGAAAGGATTTTGGTTTCATTGTATTTTGTGATTGGAGGAGGAAGGGTTTTGGTTTCATTGTATTTTGGATAAGAATTTAGGGATTTGAATAGGGTTTTAGGGAATTTTTGTTGGCTAGATTGAAACAGCATACATCTTGCTCTCCATTACTAAAGGGTTCTTGATCTGGGTTTTGAGAATTTAGAGTGAAAGGTTTAATTTCTTAAGTGGTGAATAGATCTGTTGCTTTTCATTATTAAGGTTCTTCTCTTCATTGAAATTTGTAGACTTGTGAAGTTGAGAGTCATCTCGAAGCTTAGGGGTTCTGTTTGATAAGGGATACTAATCTTTGGTTGCATATAACAGAGAGGTTGTCAAATTTTTATATTTTGATTGAGCGTGATGTTTGGAATGATGATGTTGGTTTGTAACGAGTGAGAGACCGGTATATGTGAAAATTGTTGGTGTTGGTTGATATTCGGCCATTGGAACGGACATTAAGGGGTTTGTGATTACATATACTGGAATTTTTGGTATGGATGATGCTCAGGGAAGCTCGAGTTCGCTCCCTCCTTTCCTTACGAAGACATACGAGATGGTGGATGATCCTTCTAGCGATTCTATTGTGTCATGGAGTGCAAGTAATAAGAGTTTCATTGTATGGAATCCGCCAGAGTTTGCAAAAGAATTACTTCCAAGATTCTTCAAGCACAACAACTTTTCTAGCTTTATCAGACAGCTTAATACATATGTGAGCCACTTGTTTTTGTGTTTTGTCTTATTTCTGATTAGTTACTTTGAAAAAAAAAAAACAAATTTCTTATTGTTACCTTAATTGAACAAGTTCCATATTTTTGCAGGGTTTCAGGAAAATTGATCCAGAACAGTGGGAATTCGCAAATGAGGATTTTATAAGAGGTCAGCCTCTTCTTTTGAAAAACATACACAGACGCAAACCAGTTCATAGTCATTCCATGCAGAATCTCCTAGGTCAAGGAGCTTCTCCGTTAACAGAATCAGAGAGGCAGAAATTTAGGGATGAGATTGAGGGACTTGAGAATGAAAAGGAGTCGCTTCTTTTAGAGTTAAAGAGGTATGAACAGGACCGGAAAGGATTTGAGATTCAAATGCGGCTTTTGAGGGAGCGTTTGCTAAATATGGAACGGCACCAGCGAAAAATGTTGTCTTCCGTGGCTCAAGTCCTGCAAAAACCAGGTGTTGCCATAGAGCTGACACCACAATTTGAGGCCAATGACAGAAAGAGAAGATTGCCTAGAATTGCTTACTTATATGAAGAATTTGGGATTGAAGATAATCAGACAGACGGTTCCCTAACTTCTAGAGAAAATGCAGATAGCGCGTCATTGTCCAACACAGAGCCATATGAACAATTAGAGTCATCCATGGTGTTTTGGGAGAATGTTGTACACAGTTTCGGTCAAACTAGCATTCAACTTAATTCAAACCTAGAATTGGATGCATTGACAAGTTGTGCACAGAGTCCTGCAATATCTTGCATACAGCTTAACGTTGATTCTTGGCCTAAATCCCCAAGGATTGACATGAACTCTGAGCCTACCACTGTTCTTACTTCCGAGCCGGTTGCAAGAAAGGAACAAGCTGTGGGTACCACTGTACCTGCGGCAGCTGGTGTTAATGATGTATTCTGGGAACAATTTTTGACTGAAAATCCTGGTTCCACTGATACTCAGGAAGTCCAGTTGGATAGAAAAGACTCCGATAACAGAAAGAACGAGAGCAAACTTGGTGATCATAACCGATTTTGGTTGAATATGAAGAATGTGAATAACCTTCCAGAACAGATGGGGCATCTTACACCTGCGGAGAGAACTTGATATTTATTGATTTTTTCTTCTTCTTGCTTTCGATGCCTCCAATAATTCAGATGTAACATATTTAGGTATGATTGGTTTGATATAGGAATTAATAGATAATTTATGCTCGACTTCATCTCGCTCATATGCTCACCTCCCTTGTTCAGTAGTCTTTAGTTGCTATGTAGCTATTCTGATTGACATGGCATTTTTGTTTATTGTTTTACATATTCTTCAGAAATAAACGCCAGTTTCAGTGTATCTGTTAGAATCAAACCGTATCAATCGTGCAGAAGGCTTGCTTGTTTAGGAATCTTTTATGATAGTGAAAAATAAATCTGAGGAATCTTTATTTCTAAATAGAATTTTATCTTTTTATTTAAACTACTGTATTCTACCAAATTCAGTATCATCTTCCTTTTTATATTACCTCTTGTATTCTTTTCCTCTACATCGATTTATTTCTTTAGATTATAACATAGTATCAACTTAGGATTTGGTCTTGATTATGAATTTTTTCACTCATTAAACATGACAGTAAATTCTACTGGTTCAGTCGAGATAACCAACCCTCGTACATAAATCCGCCATTGGCAATGTTATTATTACAACAATCTCATTTGGTTTGATCATGATTATGAGTCTTGTAACACATCTCTCTGATGTTTAGAGTGTTGCTGTTATAGTAGATGATTTGTAGAACATTAATCTGACCTGTCGTAATTCTACCGTAGCAAGAAAGAAGTGTTAAAAACTTCATGACAAGTCAACTGACAGACATTTCTGGTAAGTCGTCTTTCAGCTTGCTAAGAAAATATATCTTTTCCCAAGTCTAATATTGAAGAAATTGAGAAATTAAAAAGCTTACGGAATTCTCTTGAAAAATCATCTTCGACGGGTACTTCATCATTGACTTGTTCAAATATTTCATCTTCCTCTTATCCTATTGTCTTTGAAAGAGCATCTCTCTCACATGGATAATAGATTCCAGCGTCATTAGTTATATGACTTGTTCCTCAAAACATTTCTTTAACTACATCCCCATTAGTAGCCATATAATTCCTCTTGGTTTTGAATAATCTCTTAAATTCAATAATTATATTTCTCTGAATCATTATCTCTTCTATTATTTTCCTTCTGTTTATTTTCCTTAGATTATAAGGGTATCCGTGAATTTTGCTTTATAATGATGGTGCAAAATGAAGTAGCATTATAACATGAGGAAAGTAAAGGAAAATTTGTCCAATAACTTTATATGTATGTAAGTAAAGGTCATAAACTATGGATTTAAAACTAAAACTGTGAATTGATGGAAATTAAAAACATCTTTTGCAGGTATAACATTAGAAACTAGGAAGACATTTACAATTTTGGTCATCATCACTTGAGAAAGTTGTTGATCAAAATGAACTTTGTTCATTCTGCAAGTCTATTTCAGAACTGGCCAGACCCATGTCAAACCATACCTGCTGAAATACTTTGATGATGAGATTATGGTATGCATCAGAATTCAGTGTCAGATAACAAGCCAAAAGTTCCTCTAGTTCTTCTGGTTGACTGATCCTGTTCTCCCTGACCATCTCCATCATCGAGTCTCGAAAATCTTTCTCCGGATCGAACGAGCATTTCACCATGGCAAAGCTCTCCAAGTCTGTTCTTTGGCTAATTCTGTTCTGTTTTTCTGCCTTCATCTTCAATTTGGCCTTCTTCGTGTCTTCAAGAGCTTTTATTTTGGAAGCTATTCTTGGAGAGAAAACCCTTACCTTGTTGTTATGCTTCATCCTCCTCCTTGGTAATTCTCTGCTCATGTAAACAGATTTCGTCTGTTTCAGCTTTTCAATTTTCTCTTCTGGAGAAAATACATCAGTCTCCACCAATTTCTGAGCTTTAAAGGTGTAGTCTTCATTGATTGTTGTTAACTTAGAGGCTCTTAGATTCATTGTACAAGGATATTGATGTTTTCTCTGATACTCGCCCTTTTCCAAGGTGTTATTTTCCACTGATCTTGCTGATCTATGCTGTGCTTCACCTGATTTGTATTGCCCATTCAACCTTTTCTCTTCCATGGTTCTTACTCTTCCATTTGTCTTCTCCAAATTCGAGTCTTTCTCCATTGTATTCCTTCTCCTCGGTGTCTTCAGTACTGTCGAATTCTCTCGTCTGTATATCTTGATATCATCAGGTAAAATCTGCATATTCCTACGAAACTCTTTCACTTTCATTGCATTGCAAGCCATGTTGTTGAATGTCTTAGCTTCCTCTTTTTCCTTTTTCCTTGTAGCATTCGATCCACAGGTTCGACAATTCGGGGGTGCAAAATCGAGATCATCGTCTGAATCACACCAAGCCGATCGCGACACCATCTTACTAGTCTTGCCATCAGCACTATCTTCTCCAAATGAAAACCTCCAAAAGGCCTCAGCATCACCACCAGAAGCAAACTTTGACGAGCTCACTGACATAGAATTCTTCATCTCTTTCTGCTTCTCCTTTGCATGTTTTGCTTGGGAATCGATGCTCATCCGCTTGAATGATGAAAGCCACGCGGTGGGGAGCACACGAGAAAGCGAAGGAAAACGAGATGAGGAGGATGAGGATGAAGAAGGTTTGCTTTTTCTCCACTTCATGTTAAAAAACCCCAAGAAGATTCCTGGAACCTGTGCCTTTGAACAACAACTATTTGATTCTCTGAAGGTTTAAGAGGCAGAAAGAAGGCGAAACTGATGAGAAAACTGAAATTCCATTGATAATGGAAGGTTCAAGCAGTTAGTGGACAGTTAGACTGTTAAATAGGAACGTGGGTTTCATACTGGTTTTAGTGCCAGTTTTTGTGGGGTTCTCTTTTCAGAAGAAAGGCCCGCCCTTACCCTAAATCATGTGACCACTTTGCTAACCTTTTTTTTCCACTTTATGATGCTTATGCTTTATACTTGATGAGAAATTTATTTTCAGTATGGAACCCTATGGAAACCCTCTTGAGGGGTCCCCTACCTGTGGGAACAAATCAAGTTCATTTATGAGAAAACAACCCACCATCAACTTGAGGTTACATAATTAGTACCTACAATTGCATACAGCTTCTTAGAGACCTTTGTTGGGCTGCAGACAAGTTTTTGTGATCTGGGTAATTCTTTTTTGCTTTGTAATAATCTGATATTTGACATACTGCTATGATCTTTGGTGAATTTTGGACTTATCTCTTTAGTCCTTTTTCCTCACTTTAGTAAGCAAAATGCTGTTGGCTGTTCCCCTCTCTTTAGCTTTTGTAGGCTTTAGTTTTTGCTTCCCCCAACTTTGATGGTCTAACTTTGTACAATGCTTTCAAATGGTCTGGCCGTCCCCCTCGGTCCATCCCTGAACACGACATGCTTATGCTATACAAACACGACAAGAACAAACTAATGTCCTAGTTAGCTCCGTTGCACAAAAAAATTGATTCATTTGACAGAAAAAGAAAATATGGGAAATTAAAAGGAGCTGCTTGGGTTTCCTTATTTGTAACAAAGGAAAATAAGAACCATGCATCCTTTGCCAATGCATTGAATATATATATATATATATATATATATATACTTCATCAACTGCAGCCTCCTTTTGTCATTGAATTTCCTGAATCGAATCCTCTAGCTACAAAGTCTTTGAGTTTACCATAAATAAGACAGCATATGGCAGCTGTTTTCTTTCTCCTTTCCCTCTCTTTAACCATCATTGTCCCCTTATAACATCAATCAATTATTGCAAGGAGGAATGCATTCAAAATTTTTCCTTGCTTTTCCCCAAAACTGAGACCAATTTGTTAAAAATGTTACTCGGATTAAACAAAACCAGTTTTCTTAATCGATTAAGTCAATGCTTTTAATGGCTTTCGTTCATCCAGCACCGACCCCCATGTGATTTTCTTACAAGGACCTGTTGGCAATTATATTTGTAACAACCCGAATATTTACAAAATAATATTTAATTGAAATTGGAGGTTAATTGTGAAAATTGGTGAAAATTGGGGACTAAATTGAAAGATTTTAAAATTTAGAGCTTCTTTTAGAGTTAAAGGAATTCAGGGACTAAGCCCTGAATTTACCCAATAAAATTAGGTAAGTTTAGTTTTAGATGATATATACGTGGGGTGGTTTTCTGTTTCAAAACAGAAAACCACTCCCCAAATCCCCTTCCCCTACGTCGGTTTCCGATTTAGATCCCGACGCCGTCCGAATTCCGATCATCGTTTTGAAATTATCATCGTGTTCGTTATTGAGTCAGGAACAATCCCCTTAAATTAATTGAAGTGAAACGCTGCCAAACGTCGGGAATTTCAAGTCAAAGCATCGACGTTTTTTTTAGCTCTATCGCCGGGAAAATCTCAAATTCACCGTCGATCGTTGCTCCGTTTACGACACCTCCTGCACCATCGTGTTCCTTGTGTCGTTTCGAGTCCGCCGGTGTCAACCTTGTTCGCCGTCGACGGCGGCGCATGAGGAGGTGGAGCAGTCATAGATTCGACCGAGTTAAAATCGAGCTCTCCACCGTTCAAAATTTGAACCGATTGTTGTAAGTATCTCGAAATCGCTCAAAATAATTTTTAGAAATTTTTCCGTAATTTTTAGGGCCCCGGAGGACGTCCCACGCGCCGTCGCAGGGAGAGTGGAGGGCTAGAAAACCGGTCTGACCGGTTTTCAACCGGTTTTGACTGGTTTGACCGGTTTTGACCGGTCTGAACCGGTCTGACCCGACCCGACCCGACCCAACCGCTGACCCGACCCGACCGTTGACCGTTGACCGTTGACTTTTTTTGACCAAAACTTAAAATGGCATTGACCGACCCTTAAACGACCGTAAATATTTTCCGAGTATACCTATCCTGATAGTTTTCGTCGTGCCGAATCCATTTCCGCAGTCCGTTTTGCCAAATTCGAATCCAAAGGCCTCCAAATTGATGGTCAAAGTGGTTGACTTTGACTTTGACCAAGAATCTGAATTTTCAAAAATTCATACTATATGTTTTTCGACGTCCTGATTCCGATTCCGCAATCCGTTTGGCCAAATTCAGACTCGAAATACCCCAAAATGATAGTCAAACCCGAAAAATGCTTATATACTTGAGAATTTTAGCTTTGAACAATTAAGTAAGATTTGGGGCTGATTAATTATTATTATTTGAAGGTTCAAGAGACTCTCCGGATCATTCGACAGCTCGACCCAGCTCTTCTAGATCAGTTAAACCACGTATACCAGTATTCACCCGTTCGAAAACTGTAGCAGAGCGTGGTGAAACCAGCAATCAGTAGATCTACTATCTGAACCCATTATCGAGGTGTGTTCCTGTTTACTACATAATGGTTTTATATGTTTTGAAATATGGTACATTGAAATCTATGGATTATTATTGTTGGTACACCGATTTATTGTTGATGATTTATGGACTTTGATGACTGATATATGGATATTGATTTTGGGATGGATTGAACTACAATTGTATAGCTCTGATCAAGCAAATAAACGGGCCTAATGTGACTCTTGAGGGCCCCAAGATGTTTCATTAGGTCGGCTTTCCTTTGCTGTGTGCTTAGGGTAAGCTATATGGACTTATTGACTTGGGCTTAAGGATACAAGCTTCATAGCCTATCCTTAAGTCGCCTTTCTTTTTGCTATGTGCATAAAGTAAGCTATATGGAAAAAAATTTTGGAACTACTGATGGTGTACCAGAAAAGGGTTTAAACTATGATTTTCAAAAGTTAAACTCTTTTACGAATTTGTGAGATTTACTGGACTATGATTGTTTAATTTACATATTGTGATTTTATGGTAATGTTGGGCCACACTGAGCCTAGCTCACCTTTCGAAAATGTTTTTCCCCTTTCAAATATTGTTGGTTAGATACCTCGGTTCGAGCACTTGGAGGATCAACATATCTCTTGAAGTATATCTGATTGTAATATTTTAAACTTGCAAGTTGACTTTATTCTGGTGACATGGACCTATTTTAAAGTATTGGATTTTATAATGATGATACTTTTGCTATTACTATTCAGTTTATCGTGGTTTTGATTTTTAAGATATGTTTTAAATTAATTTATTACTGATTAGTTTTATATTTAAGAGTTGAGTTTTAATAGTATAATTTATTATAATTTCATGTCATGAATAATGTGGTTTTACATTGATTGGATAACGGTTTTGGAAAATGTCTTTGTGATCCACTAGACTTAGTCGAAACGCATAGGCCGGGTCTAGGGGATACAATATTGATAATCGCTTATTGAAGCAAGCTTGATGTTTAGGTTGGCTAAAATGTTGTTTATTGTTTCCATTCTTGGGGGTTCCACCGACAGATGAAAGCTGTGGTATTTTTACTTCTGTCTTACTTTCAGACAAACTAAACCAAGATACCTAGTTTTGGTTTTGTAATGAAAAAACAAAAGTTGCATAACTTTGGTATTTATGAAGGTTGTTATCACTGCTATGCACATGTAAGAACTGGATTTCTTCCATGTGAAGGTGTCATTCATGTATTTCAAGCTTAGAACAGATTAGTTTTGAAAATGTCCTAACGTAGATTAAATAGGGTTCGAATTATGGAGTTTGAAAACGGGTTGGGAGAGTCGTCCTCGCCTCTACAATATCGTATCTGAATTAGTCGATCAATAAATTAGATACAAGTGATTAATTAAAAAAAAAGATTAGTATATAAAACGACTGCTCCATTTGTAACACGGACAATTTTGCTGTCAAGTGCCCAAAAATGGTCATAAAACAACAGCATTTAGTCCTCGTCAAAACCGGTGTGAACATGTATACTTGAGTTCATAAACACTATATGCTATAGTTTTGTTATATTTTGTAGTATCATATTCAATTATACACAGGATGAAATTGAAATTAATTACTAATTTTACAATACAATTTTAAATGCAATAGTTTTTAAGCATTTGTTTTATAAACGATTAATTCAATACACTAATAAGAAATTTATTAATTTTTACCGATATGTTTGTTAGTTTTTAGTAAGTTTATAATTTTTATTAAAAATGCTGCTATTTTTACGGATGATTTTTACCCCACTATGAACAAAACCTTATTTGGTGTGGGTTTTTATGGATGATTAAGTGTTTGTTTTAATGAATGATTTGAGCTTTTATGTTCATCTATTTGTTTTACTTATTGTGTTTAATTACTTAGGATTGTAAGAGCTATGAGAGTAGCCATTTCTTAGGTAAAATGCTTAGTGTTTGAAAGAAATTAAGTGAAAGATTATTAGTGTTCGAGACAAACTAAGGGAGGATCAACGTGAGCAATGGGTTTTAGTTAATAACTAGAGCCTAATCCAACATTAATGTTTGAGAGAAACTAAGGTAGGATTTCAACGACTAATAGAAGTTGAGCTTATTTGACAGGTTAGATGTTGCTGCTCAGGTCGAGATGATTTGTCGTGGCATTATTGTCTGTCAGGTCCCATGACTAGAGATAGCGTAGAGACACTTTTGGTAAACTCTGTCGAGCAAATAGGTCATAGAAGCTTGAACCATTCTAATAGACAAGGCTTAGGATTCATTAGTGACCCCACCAATCATTCCCATTGTAGCTTGTTTGTGTGAGGATTGTCAAGTTATCTTACTTATCCCTGAATCCTCAATATATTTTGCTTTAACATTTTTAATTGGTTACACTTTAAACATCTAGATTTGCCGTAACATTTCCATCTGCCACCCATCCACTCTACCATTGAAATTCCACCTGCATACATTTCATTTTGTCACAACATTTCCATTTGCTACCTTTCCATATTGCCATTGCATCTTCATCCGTGTACAGTTCATTTTGCCCCAGCATTTTCATCTCACTTGTTCATACCATATTAACTATACTTAGTTGATTCAACCAGAGTCCGGGAAGGATTTTACAGTGTATAGTGATGCGTCACACTCAGGACTCGGCTGTGTTCTAATGCAGGAAGGTAAGGTAGTGGCTTATGTATCCCGTCAGCTGCGACCGCATGAGGGTAATTATCCTACTCATGATTTGGAGTTAGTAGCAGTGATTTTTGCCTTGAAGATTTGGAGACACTATCTTTATGGAGAGAAGTGTTACATTTTCACGGATCATAAGAGTTTAAAGTATCTTCTGACCCAGAAGGAGCTTAATTTGAGACAGCGACGCTGGCTAGAGCTTCTAAAGGATTATGATTGCGTGATTGATTATCACCCTGGTAAAGCTAATATTGTAGCGGATGCTTTGAGTCGAAAGACGGTAACAGAGTTGAGATCTTTAATGGCCAGGATGAATTTATATGACGATGGCACTCTGTTAGCAGAATTACAAGTTAAGCCGACCTTTGTTGATGAGATCAAAGCTAAGCAGCCCTTGATAGCTCCTTGCTTTCCATCTTTGAGCAAGTAGAGCAAGGGACAAGCTCAGATTACGCCCTTGATCAGGATGAAGTTTTATGCTTCAAAGGTCGGTATTGTGTGCCGGATGATGCTGAGTTGAGGCAGACTATCCTTACGGAGGCTCATAGTAGTCAATGTGCTATGCACCCCGGTGGAGATAAGATGTATCGGAATTTGAGAGAGAGGTATCATTGGGTCGGCATGAAGAAGGACATCTCAAATTTTGTGGCGAGGTGTTTGACTTGTCAGCAAGTTAAGGCAGAACATCAACATCCATCAGGTTTGTTACAACCTATCAAGATTCCTGAATGGAAATGGGAGCGTATTACTATGGATTTTGTTACTGGTTTACCTATGACTCCTTCGAAAAAGGACTCAATTTGGGTGATTGTTGACAGACTTACAAAGTCAGCTCACTTCATTCATGTACGGGTAAATTATACGTTGGACAAGTTGGCGAGGTTGTATATTTCAGAGATTGTTAGATTGCATGGTGTTCCGTTATCTATCATTTCAGATCGAGATCCGAGATTTACTTCGAGATTTTGGAAGGCGCTACATACGGCTTTGGGTACGAGATTGGATTATAGTACCTCATTCCACCCACAAACTGATGGTCAATCTGAGAGAGTAATTCAGATTCTGGAGGATATGTTACGGGGTTGTGTAATTGATTTTCATGGTAGCTGGGAGAACTTTTTGCCTTTGGCTGAATTCGCTTATAATAACAGTTACCAGACCAGCATTCGTATGGCACCCTATGAAGCACTCTATGGGCGTAGGTGTCGCACCCCGATTTGTTGGACTGAGTTGCGTGATAGGAAGACTTTGGGACCTGAGTTAGTGCGGGAGACAGAGGACATAGTCAGATTGATCCGTGACCGTCTGAAAGAGGCATTTGATAGGCAGAAATCTTATGCAGATCAAAGGAGGAAGGATATACAGTTTGACGTTCAAGATCAGGTTTTTCTCAAGGTATCTCCATGGAAGAAAGTATTGAGATTTGGACGTAAGGGTAAACTGAGTCCGCGATTTATTGGGCCGTATCGTATTCTGAAGAAAGTTGGACCTGTTGCTTATCAGCTTGAGTTGCCTTCCCATCTTAGTCGTATTCATGATGTTTTTCATGTGTCTATTTTAAGGCGATACCGTCCAGATCCAGATCACATCATTCAAGTTGATGAGGTAGAGCTGAGACCTGATTTTTGATATGAGGATGAGCACATCCAGATCTTAGAAAGAGATGAGCGAGTTCTTCGGAATAGGCATATTCCAATGGTCAAAGTTCAATGGAGTAATCGAGGCCCCTCAGAAGCTACTTGGGAGACATTGGAGTCAATGGAGGCTCAGTTTCCTCAACTATTCTCATAAGGTAAATTTCGAATACGCAATTTCTTGTAGAGGGAGAGAATTGTAACAACCCGAATATTTACAAAATAATATTTAATTGAAATTGGAGGTTAATTGTTAAAATTGGTGAAAATTGGGGACTAAATTGAAAGATTTTAAAATTTGGAGCTTGTTTTAGAGTTAAAGGAAATTCAGGGACTAAGCCCTGAATTTACCCAATAAAATTAGGTAAGTTTAGTTTTAGATGATATATACATGGGGTGGTTTTCTGTTTCAAAATAGAAAACCACTCCCCAAATCCCCTTCCCCCTACGTCGGTTTCCGACTTAGATCTCGACGCCGTCCGAATTCTGATCGTCGTTTTGAAATCACCATCGTGTTCGTTATTGAGTCAGGAACAATCCCCTTAAATTAATTGAAGTAAAACGCTGCCAAACGTCGAGAATTTCAAGTCAAAGCATCGACGTTTTTTTTAGCTCTATTGCCGGGAAAATCTCAAATTCACCACCGATCGTTGCTCCGTTTACGACACCTCCTGCACCATCGTGTTCCTTGTGCCGTTTCGAGTCCGCCGGTGTCAACCTTGTTCGCCGTCGACGGCGGTGCGTGAGGAGGTGGAGCAGTCATAGATTCGGCCGAGTTAAAATCGAGCTCTCCACCGTTCAAAAATTTGAACCGATTGTTGTAAGTATCTCGAAATCGCTCAAAATAATTTTTAGAAATTTTTTCGTAATTTTTAGGGCCCCGGAGGACGCCCCACGCGCCGCCGCAGGGAGAGTGGAGGGCTAGAAAACCGGCCTAATCGGTTTTCAACCAGTTTTGACCGGTTTGACCGATTTTGACCGGTTCAAACCGGTTTGACCGATCTGACCCGACCCGACCCGACCCAACCGTTGATCGTGACCGTTGACCGTTGACTTTCTTTGACCAAAACTTAAAATGGCATTGACCGACCCTTAAACGACCGTTAATATTTTCCGAGTATACCTATCCTGATAGTTTTCGACGTGCCGAATCCATTTCCGCAGTCCGTTTCGCCAAATTCGAACCTGAAGGCTTCCAAATTGACGGTCAAAGTGGTTGACTTTGACTTTGACCAAGAATCTGAATTTTCAAAAATTCATACTTTATGTTTTTCGACGTCCTGATTCCGATTCCGCAATCCGTTTGGCCAAATTCAGACTCGAAATACCCCAAAATGATAGTCAAACCCGAAAAATGCTTATATACTTGAGAATTTTAGCTTTGAACAATTAAGTAAGATTTGGGGCTGATTAATTATTATTATTTGAAGGTTCAAGAGACTCTCCGGATCATTCGACAGCTCGACCCAGCTCTTCTAGATCAGTTAAACCACGTATACCAGTATTCACCCGTTCGAAAACTGTAGCAGAGCGTGGTGAAACCAGCAATCAGTAGATCTACTATCTGAACCCATTATCGAGGTGTGTTCCTGTTTACTACATAATGGTTTTATATGTTTTGAAATATGGTACATTGAAATCTATGGATTATTATTGTTGGTATACCGATTTATTGTTGATGATTTATGGACTTTGATGACTGGTATATGGATATTGATTTTGGGATAGATTGAACTACAATTGTATAACTCTGATCAACCTAATAAACGGGCCTAATGTGACTCTTGAGGGCCCCAAGATGTTTCATTAGGTCGACTTTCCTTTGCTGTGTGCTTAGGGTAAGCTATATGGACTTATTGACTTGGGCTTAAGGATACAAGCTTCATAGCCTATCCTTAAGTCGCCTTTCTTTTTGCTATGTGCATAAAGTAAGCTATATGGAAAAAAAAATTTGGAACTACTGATGGTGTACCAGAAAAGGGTTTAAACTATGATTTTCAAAAGTTAAACTCTTTTACGAATTTGTGAGATTTACTGGACTATGATTGTTTAATTTACCTATTGTGATTTTATGGTAATGTTGGGCCACACTGAGCCTAGCTCACCTTTCGAAAATGTTTTTCCCCTTTCAGATATTGTTGGTTAGATACCTCGGTTCGAGCACTTGGAGGATCAACATATCTCTTGAAGTATATCTGATTGTAATATTTTAAACTTGCAAGTTGACTTTATTCTGGTGACATGGACCTATTTTAAAGTATTGGATTTTATAATGATGATACTTTTGCTATTACTATTCAGTTTATCGTGGTTTTGATTTTTAAGATATGTTTTAAATTAATTTATTACTGATTAGTTTTATATTTAAGAGTTGAGTTTTAATAGTATAATTTATTATAATTTCATGTCATGAATAATGTGGTTTTACATTGATTGGATAACGGTTTTGGAAAATATCTTTGTGATCCACTAGACTTAGTCAAAACGCATAGGCCGGGTCTAGGGGGTTACAATATTGATAATCGCTTGTTGAAGCAAGCTTGATGTTTAGGTTGGCTAAAATGTTGTTTATTGTTTCCATTCTTGGGGGTTCCATGTGAAGGTGTCATTCATGTATTTCAAGCTTAGAACAGATTAGTTTTGAAAATGTCCTAACGTAGATTAAATAGGGTTCGAATTATGGAGTTTGAAAACGGGTTGGGAGAGTCGTCCTCGCCTCTACAATATCAGATCTGAATTAGTCGATCAATAAATTAGATACAAGTGATTAATTAAAAAAAAAGATTAGTATATAAAACGACTGCTCCATTTGTAACACGGACAATTTTGCTGTCAAGTGCCCAAAAATGGTCATAAAACAACAGCATTTAGTCCTCGTCAAAACCGGTGTGAACATGTATACTTGAGTTCATAAACACTATATGCTATAGTTTTGTTATATTTTGTAGTATCATATTCAATTATAAACAGGATGAAATTGAAATTAATTACTAATTTTACAATACAATTTTAAATGCAATAGGTTTTAAGCATTTGTTTTATAAACGATTAATTCAATACACTAATAAGAAATTTATTAATTTTTACCGATATGTTTGTTAGTTTTTAGTAAGTTTATAATTTTTATTAAAAATGCTGCTATTTTTACGGATGATTTTTACCCCACTATGAACAAAACCTTATTTGGTGTGGGTTTTTATGGATGATTAAGTGTTTGTTTTAATGAATGATTTGAGCTTTTATGTTCATCTATTTGTTTTACTTATTGTGTTTAACTACTTAGGATTGTAAGAGCTATGAGAGTAGCCATTTCTTAGGTAAAATGCTTAGTGTTTGAAAGAAATTAAGTGAAAGATTATTAGTGTTCGAGACAAACTAAGGGAGGATCAACGTGAGCAATGGGTTTTAGTTAATAACTAGAGCCTAATCCAACATTAATGTTTGAGAGAAACTAAGGTAGGATTTCAACGACTAATAGGAGTTGAGTTTATTTGACAGGTTAGATGTTGCTGCTCAGGTCGAGATGATTTGCCGTGGCATTATTGTCTGTCAGGTCCCATGACTAGAGATAGCGTAGAGACACTTTTGGTAAACTCTGTCAAGCAAATAGGTCATAGAAGCTTGAACCATTCTAATAGACAAGGCTTAGGATTCATTAGTGACCCCACCAATCATTCCCATTGTAGCTTGTTTGTGTGAGGATTGTCAAGTTATCTTACTTATCCCCGAATCCTCAATATATTTTGCTTTAACATTTTTAATTGGTTACACTTTAAACATCTAGATTTGCCGTAACATTTCCATCTGCCACCCATCCACTCTACCATTGAAATTCCACCTGCATACATTTCATTTTGTCACAACATTTCCATTTGCTACCTTTCCATATTGCCATTGCATCTTCATCCGTGTACAGTTCATTTTGCCCCAGCATTTCCATCTCACTTGTTCATACCACATTAACTATACTTAGTTATTTTAGAATAGAGCATAAACTTTACTCAAGATCCCTCCAATCCATATGGAGATGTTACTCACACACTACCATATTACTTGTTCGATTGTATATAGTTATACATATTTTTGCGTAATACGACCTCATAAAGATATCAGGGGCCCGTGTGCACTCAAACCACCAGTCCCAACTGATCCAGTTAGATCAAGCACATGAATCAACACTTGAGCAGGAACCGTGGGAGCTGTCGTGAACAAAGTCTGCCGATCATCACTCTTACTCCCATCATAGCGAGTTTCTTGAGGAATGCCCCTGAAACGTATGATCAAAGCAATAGTAACACTTCTGAACCAGATGCCCATATTTTCCACACAACTGACACTGTGGTCGATTATTAAATTGTCCGCGGCCGCGACTATGGCCACCACCACGACGATTGCCTTGAGACGTGTCCGATGTTCCAGAGGAAAGATGAAATCCAGACGAATTCTTCCCAGCATAAGCACCATTCTCATTATACGAGGCAGCAGATGCCCATATTTTCCACACAACTGACACTGTGGTCGATTATTAAACTGTCCACGGTTACCACCACGGCCACCACCACCACGATTGCCTTGAGACGTGTCTAACGTTTCAGAGGAAAAATGAAATCCAGACGAATTCTTCCCAACATAAGCACCATTCTCATTATGCGAGGCAACATTTGCCTGAATCAACGCACTATTATTAAAGAACTCCTTATTCCTTGTTTCACAATCGAGAAGCATGTCCGTCATAGTGGACAAGGTCACTGTCTCCTTCGAAGTAATAGCAATCACAGACTCAAAATCAACAGAAAGTCCCGCAAGAATGACACATACATATTTATGATCTGCGACAACGAATAACTTGTCACGCTTATTTTGAGAGTGGAGAATGCCTTAAGGAAGTGATCTTGGCACTCAAGTAAGCTCTAAACAGCCTAGAGACTGCCTTCCAAATATCACCAGTAGTCTTGAGGCAAATCAGATGCGGAAGAACCTCTGATGAAACAGTCAAAATTAGCCATGTGTCTAATAGCTTGTCCTGCTGTTGCTGAACAAGAAACTGAGGGCTTTCAACCAACAACCCTTCATCCGTGTTGATAAACTCCTCAAGAGACTGCAAATCATCGGAAACATATTTCAATAACCCAAAACCTTCAATGATCAACAAGACTTGGCTTCCGGAGTATGAAATTATTTTCTGAAAGTTTCACAGTATCCAACTTAGGTAACTGTTGGACCACCATTGAGGAAGAAGATGAATCAGCCATGAAAGCAAACGAAGAAAAACACACCTAATCAGAGATACAAAGCGAGAATCCCAAAAGAATCAAAGGCGAAAGTTACCATGCTAGAGATAGGGAAAGAGAGGCAACACTCATTGATTTTATTGATGAAAACATGTAATATTCTTAAGGAGAACCGAGCTAACATATACAAGAGGAAAAGCAGTCATGGATCAATTAACAATGATCTAACAACCCTAACAGCTCTAACAAATCCATAACCACATAACAAAATACTAGTGTAGCACAAGCAAAGCCTAACCACTTAGCTACACTGAGTAGAACACTATTCATTACACTTATTGTTGTCTACTTACTTCAAAACACTGCTTACACCTAAGCTCTTTGCAAAAACTTATCCTTGAACTTTTGTTTTATTACAAGAACATATTCATTGGTCCACATCATCAGGGCCCCACTGTCTGCCCAAAGATCATAAATACAACACATTTTTCAATCTTTGACAGGTACTTCCATAGCTGCATGGGACTTGGTGAAAGTTCACTGCTTGAAGGAGAACAGTAAAAGTACACAATTTGAAACCCTCAAAGCTCTTTCCTTTTGAATTTTCTCGATGCCCCTTTTCCAATTTTTTACCTTTCTTGTTACCAAATGTAGGATTGAAGAGGGCAGATCTTGTTTCTGCAAAAGAAATGAAAATGTCTGTTTTCTTGCAATGCAAAAACAAAAGAGGGGACCAGCCTGGCTTTTTGGGAGCAAAAACAAGATATTTCCTTGGCTGTCCTATCAAATTTTATGTTCTCTTTGTAAATTGCATGCAGATGTTTACAATTAATAGGACCCCACCTAAGCTTTTCTTGTCTTAAATGGTTGGGGATAGCTTACCTATCAAAAGCTGCTGAAGCATATGAGTAGCATGTGATTCCAAATGAGCATCTTTTTTATCTTGTTTCCATTAATCTTAAAGTTCATGCAAATAAAAATAATGTAAAAGAAACTGCAGAATGATACTCAACTGCGAGAATTAGGTGTTTTTGGACATCGGTTCAACAATCAGAAGCTGTTGTTCAGATTGCAATGGTGGGTTTGTTTTTGCTATTTTCCTAGAAAACAAACACTCCCAAGAAAATTACCAGATGAATTGCTTCCTTTTCTCCAAGAAAATTAGTATAACATTTACATAAAGGAATCACTTCCTTTCTCTGTTTGTTGGCCTTTTGTTGTTAAAATGAACTTACACGGTAACCCATGAAAAGTTCCAATGGTTGCGTCAAGAACAGCAAAATGCCTGCAAAAACAACAAGAACAAGCTCAACAGAACTCGAATCGAATCCGAGTTTAATCGAATCCCATTTGTTGTTGAAAACGAATGAAAGAGTCGTCATACGTTGAAACAGACATTGAATTTTCTACTACTACTCCCACGGCGTCTGCCCATTACAACTTTGAGCCTTTGGAGCATCTCTTGTTCATTGAATATCCTTCCAGGGGAGCTTAGAAAGGCACTTCTTTTGACAGGGGGAGACCAAATTCCACTCTTGGAGTAATCAAAGTTGAATTCAGACACATCGAAGAACTTGTCGAGAAGGCGGTCGGATACCGATTTCGAAACCACTTGAACCTTAACAGGACACGACTTGGCGGCCGAATCAGAAGATGGAGATGTGGACTCTTCAAACTCAGAGTTTGACATTGAGAACAACAAGATAAGGGTGGTGATGAATGTTGTTAGAGGGAGACAATGGTGTTATAGTGGGAACCTTACCGAAAAAGACACGTATGGTAGTATGCAATCATGGAGAGGAGGCATAACTAAAAGGCTTGAAATTTAGAGGAAACCTGCATTTGGTTAACCAATGATTTGTGCAATGGAAAGCTTATTTTGTGAACTGCAACTTTTAATTTTCTTTTTCATAATCCAAATAATTGCACGAACAAAGCGACCTTAGTACTAAAGGAATTGTTGTTACCCCTTGATGTCTTTGATTCGAGCATTAGGAATGTAAGGGGTGTGAGCGTTTAATGTCAAATGATTGAGAGTTTTCTTTAAACATATACTATCTTGTACTTATCACAGATTAATAAAAAAATTAGTCATTAATAACGTATATTCTTTCCTTTTTTTTTTTTACTTTCGATATCGTTTGTTGATTCTCAAATTTCGATTTGGTATGGGCTCACGGGGTTATATTCCTTCTTCTTGTGGACCCTCTCATCTTGTTTTGTTGCCAATTCTCATGGTTGGTAAGTGGTAACCAAGATCGATCCTTCAGAAAAACATGCTTTTAATTTTGGGTACTGTTCATGATAGAATGGAGATCCATGTAAACCATGGAACCTAAGAAGCACAGTTTAGCAACATTTACTGTGTAAGCGGTTGCAAATGTTAAGATTTAAATTTCGGACATGTGGAGTTCCGTTGGACAGCAGCTTTGAGACAAATAATATTGATCATTCTGGCATGGCCCACATGGGAAGATTCTGTTGTTGCAGATGAAAAACTAGTGGTTTCTGTTTATGATTTCCATTTGGTTCTCCTTCAGAATTACAGAGATTAACTCCAAAATTCACCTGAAGCACTGTAATCTTTGGTGGGGGAAGCCTTTTGATGGGTTTTTTTTCAGTGGATAAAATACCCTCCAAGTCACTCTATTATTGGTTTGGTTACAAATATGTTATTTTTTTCTAAAAGTTATAATTTAGTTGTTCAATTAAAATATTATTACAAACGAGTCAATAAATAGTTAAACATTTGACGAAATAATAATGTGATCTAGTACAATAAGAGTTTGTCTCTAGAATTTATACATTCTATTAATTTTGTACCAATTCAATGAATTCAATAAATATAATCTTTCATATTTAAAAATTTCATCAATTTAGTCGGTGTTCTTCTTTCAAATTGTTCGTCCTTTCTCCCACAAACGTTATATTGCATTCTTGTTGTTTAGAATTATTCTCAATATCTTATATAGAGCTCTTTATTTATTATTTTGTGTGATACGGGTTGACGTAAATTTTCTTATGGAACTCCTTTTTGTTGTACACTTAGAGATAATCTCTTACATGTTTTAATATAATGTAATTATCCGGCTATTGTCCTGATGTAATGGATTTGTTTGGTTTTCCAATATCACAAAAAAAAAAAAACTAAATCGATAACATTTTTAAGTATAAAAAAAAATTATTAAATTATTTTGAATTAGGACAAAATTACTATAATATTTCACTCTCCTATTAGTTTACTCTTTAAAATATTATAAATTCATCCCCTAATATAAAATCATGTGTTCATCTGTATATATTACATGGAATAAACATTCATGGAGAATAAGTTTAAGGTTTTCATCAAAATTAGCTCATCTGATATTTGGTTTCTCTTTTTTTTATAACTACGGATAAATCTAGATTGGGTACTGTAAAGATGAGCGTGACTTTCCCAACTCATTTTGTTCCATTCACAAACGTCAAGATTTAATCCTCTGACCTTAGTTAAGAGATCCAATGTCTCATCTCATAGGCCAACTGATAAACACAAGCATTTTCGAAGTATTTGAAGCACTAGAGGGTTTTCTTTACTAAATGTAACGCCCCAGAACCCTGGTTAGTAGTTTCAATCAACCCGAAACCCGTCAATAGAGCCCATCAGACCTCATAAGATAGTTTGGACCATTTAGAGAGGGTATTCGGCTTAAGGTTGGCCCAAAACTCAAGGAAAGTGATGCTTTTAATTTAAGTTATAAAGGAAAAGGACTAAAAGTGTAGTATACCCATAGCTTGTTTTTAAAGGTTAAAAACCCTCATCTCCCATAGTATCTCACTTGAGTCATTCTCCAAAAATATCTCTTCATTTTCTTCTTCTCTAGATTATTCTTCTTCCTTCATTCTCCCTAGTAAGGACCAAGCTCTAAGGAAACCTAAGCCTAGATTGAAATAATCAAGGTAAGAAATTATATTCTTCATCTTCTAAGTTTCCATTAGATCCCTTAATTTCAAGGTTTGGCTTATTTTTTCAAAAATGAGTTTTTATAGGTTTTTAGAAATCAAGTGTTTTAAGTCATTTTAGAAACGTTTTTGAGTTGTAGGGATTGTATCTAAGCTTTATACAACACCTAGTTAAGTAAGTAATTTATTTTTATACCTTGATTAGTTAAAGAGGTTGAAAAGAGAGTTCAAGCCAAGGGAAAAGGAAAAGTGGATCCCTAGTTGATTCTAGAAGTGTTCTCGAATCCAAATAATCCAACTAACACACTATTAGCTTTTCCATAGCAATTGTAAAATCATTATAAAGGAGTTTTTACTAGAAAGTGGAGATAAAGCATGTTTAGTATCTTTCCATGGTAGATTTTATGTTTAATGTTTTCAACATGTTTCTAAGCCTTATTTATGCATCCTTTATATCACATAAGACCTTAAGAATGTTTGGGGACCTCACTAGGGTCTTTGGGATTCAAAAATAGAGTTTTTGTGTTTGTTTTATGACTTATGCTGGTAGAGTATCGATACTATAAGGTTAGTATCGATACTTGTTCTTTGTTTATGAGTAAAATCGTGTTTTCTAGCCAAGAGTATCGAAACTCTTTCAAGAGTATCAAAACCTTGGGTCATAATTTCAAAATTCTCAGAAAATACCGAAACTAGGCATAACATAATGTTTAAAAGTATCGGTACTTATATAAAGTATCAGAATTTTTGCAGGAGTATCGATACTCTTGGCTAGTATCGATATTTTCAGTTTATTTTGGATAGAAAGGTCAGTTTTTGAGGGATTAGACATTATGTACCCCAACACTTCATTATATCATCAAATAATACTACAAGTGATAACATAATTGATGTTTAATTCAAATGTAGAAACCAAATAATTAGGGACAAATAAGACTAGCCTTGTTTAATGCTCGGGGAACGATTCAAACACCCGAGTTCCTTTAGAAAAGCTAGTGGAGTCAAAAGTATAGATGCAGTCTGGATATATCCTTAGGTGCGACGCAAGGCCCTTAAATTTGACTAACTAAGGTCGAGGCCTGACACTCACAAGGGGTGGGTTAGTAAGGGGTATGATGTAGAATTTCGGGGGCCATATCTCAGTAAACTAGAGTGGTGCATGAGCTTTGAGATGCAGTAATCCCTCAGAATCCCCATGATGTCTACAACATCATAGAGATTGAATATCTCAAGGATATTCACTAAGCATATCATATCAGTAGACTTGATAGCTAGCATTTTAATGATATGCACTTAGTATGTTTTAGCTATTAGTGTGTCGCTGAGCTAGTTAGCTCAATCTTCGGATTGTTTCTGTGGACAGGTCAATAGATATAGCAGGTGAGGATCAGTAGATATACCAAAAACCAGCTCAGACCAGTACAGATTCAGAGAACGTCTCAGTATTTTTTTTGAAAGGGCATATATATTTGTAAACTTTATTGTCCAGTTGAGTCGTAGTTTCAGTAGAGCAGTCTGTATCATTTTTGTAAAGTGTAAATATTTTAATTTGGAGCTCCTTAGTTTAAAGATTTTATTTATTCTTCAGTTTATTTTACAGTTGTTTTATATTTAAAGAAAATAAGAAAAGGTTGGTCAACTACTTTGGTGGTTCCGTGTAACACCTTAAATCGGTCGAATATGTGTCGTAATAGTGTAGGGGGTTATATTTAGTGGTATCAAAGCATCAGGATTGACGTTCCTAGGACCCACGAGTTACTGATGGTCAGTGTCAATCAGAGTCAGTCAATGTTAGTAAAGAGTTTATAACTATACATGCTCTAAAAGAGTTAAGTCGTACTTATGTATCTGCAATAGTGATAGTAATTCTTTGTTTCCTCTTAATTTTAGAATTGGACAAAGTCCCATATCATAGTAGAGAGGGTAGAGACGAGAGTAGATATTCTTTAGTCAGTGATTCAAGATATGAGTTTGTCCCAGACTCCGAGCATGGATAGCCTGGAGACGCTGAAGTTGGTAAGGCTACCTTGTTTAGTAATCCAACCTCTATCTTAGAGTGGATTGTTTGAGTATTCCTCAGATACCTGCTACCCCATCTTTCTAGCTAGTCCAACTTGTTCCTATAGTTGTAGCACCTTAGGAAGCCCTAGTAGAAAGGCTTTGAAGGTATCAGACCACTGGATTCTTTGGGTTAAGGGATGATGATCCAATCATAATCGACCAGTGGTTAAGAGAAACCCTTAAAACCCTTCATTGGTTGTATCTTACTCTCGAGGGAATATTGGAGTATGTTATTTCGCTACTGAAAGGTGACGCGATTGATTGGTAAGAGACAGTGGAGATGTCATTAGAGCTCGAACGACCCACCTGAGACCAGTTTTTAGAGGAATTTTTCCAAAAACAATACATAGGAGAAACTCACATGGATGCAATGAGAGATAGATTTACTCAGTTAACCCAAGGGAATATATTAACATTAGAGTATGAGGTGGAGTTCCTTAGGCTGAGTAAATATGCCCCAGAGTTGGTTTCGTCTGAGTATCACCACTGCAGAAAATTCAGAGAGGGTCTTCATCTAGATATCTTAACTCACCTAGCTTCTAATCCACCACAAGCCTTTATCGAGCTAGTTCTCTAAGAAAAAGTAGTAGAGAGAGTTATGGTAAAGAGAGCAACAAAATAAGGTGCAACTTCAGGTCAGGGCAGAGAAATGACAGAGTCAGTAGAACCAGTCCAACCATCCAAGAGGTTGAGAGAATCTCATGAGCATGAGAAAGCCATGATAGGTCAGTCTAACCGATCAATGTAGAGTACTAGCGGAGGAGGAAGTATGATCAGTTAGTGCAATAGACCATTGTTTATTGCAATAGTAGCTAGTATTGAAGGATTCGTCAAGAGTGTCTTCTCATCCTACCTATTCACGTTGTGGTAAGAAGTACCTAGGAGTTTACAGGGTTTTGGCCCAATATTGTTACTGCTGTGGGTCTTTAGATTATTTTCTCTGAGATTTCCCAGAAGCTCAGAATGTAATTCCAGCTTCGACTCAGCAATCAGCTCTGACAGTCCAGAGGGGCAGAAGATTTCAGAGAGGAGGAAGTTCATCGGTTCAGGTTGGTAGAGGTGTAATTTAGTCAGGAGTTAGTGGGGAGCCTAGAGTTACAGCCCATCAATATGCGATTAGAGCTCAAGCGGAGGAGAAGAAGGGTGCATTTGATGAGAACTAAAGTAACCTTACTCTATTTTCTATTCCAATAACAACCACAGTTGACTTAGTGACCAACCCTTAGAGTTAGATGCACTAAAAGTTAAAATTAGTAGTAGATGTCTATCGAAATTTCCTATTAATAGGGGAGAGTTGTAATGCCCCAGAACCCGGGTCCATAGTTTCGGCCAACCCAAATCTCGTGAGTAGAGCCCATTAGACCTCCTAAGATAGTTTGGACCATTTAGAGATGGTATTGGGCTTAAGGTTGGCCTAAAAGTCAAGGAAAATTATATTTTTAATTTAAGTTATAAAGGAAAAGAACTGAAAGTGTAGTTTACCCATAACTTGTTTTTAAAAATTAAAACCCCCATCTCCTATAGTATCTCACATGAGTCATTCTATAAAAATATCTCTTTATTTTCTTCTTCTCTAGATTGTCTTATTCCTTCATTCTCCCTAGTAAAGATCAAGCTCTTAGAAAACCTAAGCTTAGATTGAAGTAATCAAGGTAAGAAATATATTATTCATATTTTAAGCTTCCATTAGAGCTCTTAATTTCAAGGTTTGGCTTAGTTTTTCAAAAATGAGTTTTTATGGGTTTTTAGAAATCAAATGTTTTAAGTCATTTTAGGAGAGTGTTTGAGTTGTAGGGAGTTTATCTAAACTTAATTATATAATCAAATAAGACTACAAGTGAGAACATAATTGATGTTTAAATCAAACATAGAAACCAAATAATTAGGGATAAATAAGATTAGCCTTGTTTGATGCTCGGGGAACGATTCAGACACCCGAGTTCCTTTAGAAAAACTAGTGGAGTCGAAAGTATAGACGTACTCCGGATATATCCTAAGGTAGGGCGCAACTTAAAACCGACTAACTAAGGCAAAGGCCTGACACTCACAATAAGTGGGTTAGTCAGGGGTATGGTGTCCGATGCAGAATTTTGGGGACCATATCTCAGTAGGCTAGAGGGGTGCATGAGCTCTGAGATGCAATAATCCCTTAGCCTCACCATGATGTTTGTAGTAGCGTAGAGAGTGAATATCGCAAGGATATTCACTAAGCAGATCAAATCGGTAGACTTGATAGCTAGCATTTCAGTGATATGCACTTAGTATGTTTAAACTATTAATATGTCGCCGAGCTAGTTAGCTCAACCTTCGGATTGTTTTCGTGGATAGGTCAGTAGATCCAACAGGTGAGGAGCAGTGGATATACCAAAAACCATTTCAGACCAGTGCAGATTCAGAGTATGTCTCAACATTTTTTGAAAGGGCATGTATATTTGTAAACTTTATTTTCAAGTTGAGTCGTAGTTTTAGTAGAGAAGTCTGTATCATTTTTGTAAAGTGTAAATATTTTAATTTTGAGCTCCTTAGTGTAAATATTTTATTTATTCTTTAGTTTATTTTACAATTGTTTTATATTTAAATAAATAAAAAAATTGGTCAACCACTTTGGTTGTTCCGTGTAGCACCTTAAATCGATTGACTGTGTGTCGTACTGGACAAGGATGTTACACGAAACTTTTGAACATTGACACTGTAAGCAGTGATTCATTCGACACATTCAAACCTTACAGCCGCAACGCAATGTAACAGTCACATCGTAAACGTTTTTAAAGGTCATTGCGACACTGCAAATCGTAACTATAACATAAAACATAGTTATTTTTTAGAAGAAAAAAATCACACTATAACGTTCGCAACACCTTTAACCGCGACGCGATAGCTACAACCACGACGATAGTCATAACCGCAATTTAACACTATGATTCAAATCGAAGGAACCTTTTGTTAAGAAACAAAAGAGGGGACAAAAACACAACAAATAATATCTTTTAATTACCCATAAACCCCTATTTTTTTAACAGTAAATATCACGTGCGACAACTTAATATAAGACCAAAGAAAGACGCTATCGGAAATGTTATTATTTTTTTAACATTTTCGGTAAAAAAATTACCTAAAACATTATTATTTCTACCGAAAATATTATTATTGGACGCTTTATCGGGTTTGTTAATATATCCGATAAATGGCTACCTAAAATATTATTTTTTTTATCGAAAATGTTAATATTAAATATTTTACCGAAAATATTAAAAAATATTAATATTTTAAATAAATTTTTACTAAAAATATTAAAATAATAATAATATTTTCAATAAAATATTTTTTTAAACGTATATTAAGATTCCGTACAACAAAATCTCTCAATCTAGCACACAATCAGTCTTTTACATTTCCATCTCCAAAATAAAGAAAAATTAGATTCCCCCCCTCCCCCACACACACCTTGTTTATCTTTAAAAGAAGAGGCTTTAATATACGTGAAGAAACAGGCCATCCATCTTTTATTACTGGACGCAAATAAAGAGGGTAAAGCTCTGTAACAGCTGTGGTTGTGTGAGAGAGTGAAAGATGGCTGGTTACAGAGCAGAGGATGACTATGACTACCTTTTCAAGGTGGTTTTGATCGGTGATTCAGGTGTGGGAAAGTCGAATCTGCTCTCCAGGTTCACCAGGAACGAGTTTAGCCTCGAGTCCAAGTCCACTATTGGCGTTGAGTTCGCTACTCGTAGCTTGAATGTCGACGGAAAGGTTATCAAGGCCCAGATTTGGGACACGGCTGGCCAAGAAAGGTCTTGCCTTTTTTTCACCACTTCCTTGTCTTCCTTTCCTGTTTTTCATCTTGGTATTTTTAGTTCTCTTCTGATTTTGCGTACAAAGGTCTTGCTTTGATCTAAAATGGGATTTGATAAATCCTTTTTTACCTGCATATTAGAAAAAAAGGGGGTCTTGCTTATCTAGATCTGTGAGCAACATTCGAGTAAATGGTGTTATGATTGTTTCTTACAAATCTGTTGTTTAGATTTGCTTTCTTTTCCTAATAGACTTGTGTTGCAAACATGTCCAACATAGATTTGAAAGCGAGATTTAGTAGATCTTTATGTTTCTTCATCTTGTGATCTTTGTTATATGTGCCGTGTGCGTTCTTCTGCAGTTAAGTGACTTGACAATGAGTAACAAATGTTCATGCTTTGCCTTAAAATGTATGCTTCCTTATGGATATTACTATTGTGGGTGTAAACCCTAAAGCTAGGGACCATTTGAGTCATTGTGGGGTAACTGATGTATTTCTTCTATGGCTGAGATGCTTAAAGCCACGGCTAATTAAGCATTGATGCTACTGCTCGATTTTAAGCTCTTTCCGATCTGTGTAAAGTCGTCTTACATAGCTAACGTCGATGTAGCTGTTAGTGGCTGTTCGTGTTATGGCCTCGATATGGTTCTTTTTTCCTGATCGAATATGATGTAAGGCTACAAAGTTCTCATATGTCTTCTAAGGTGATTCTTGGATTTGAAAGATGGAATATAAAGCTATATCCTATCATTCTTGGATTGAATGAAAGAAAGGGGAAGGAAGAAGTGAGGCTAGGCCCATAAGAATGATGAAAACCTCCTATTTTGCAAATCTTTTAGCTGAAATGTACCATCTGTTTGGAGTTTGCATTAGATAAAGATTGTACTATTGCTTTGTTCAATGCCCTTATCATTGTTATCTGAACTGCTCCTTTTGCACTGATAGGTATCGTGCCATCACAAGTGCCTATTACCGAGGAGCCGTTGGTGCACTTCTCGTGTATGATGTTACACGACACTCCACATTCGAAAACGTCGATAGGTGGCTAAGAGAATTGCGGGATCACACAGACCCCAACATTGTAGTCATGCTCATCGGTAATAAATCAGATCTCCGTCACCTTGTGGCCGTCTCGACCGAGGACGGGAAATCCCTTGCCGAGAAAGAATCCCTCTACTTCATGGAAACTTCTGCCCTGGAAGCTACCAATGTCGAAAACGCATTCGCTGAAGTTCTTACACAGATCTACCATGTAGTGAGCAAGAAAGCTATGGAGACAGGCGAAGAAGGCAATGCTTCAGCCGTTCCCTCCAAGGGAGAGAAAATCGATGTCGGTAAAGATGTGTCGGCTATGAAGAAGGGAGGTTGCTGCTCAAGCTAGGATTATGGTGACCACCAATCGGAAGTCTGATAAAGGATGTGGGCAGGGTGTGTATTCAGCTGCATCAAGTTCCTCATAAACCTTTGGTTATGTACAATTTTCTTACAAGGTTGCCTAAAGTAGATCAGCAGAGATTGATTTAATTTTTCATTCAAATTTTTTTAGTAAGACAAGAGGCACGTGAAGAAGAACAGGGTCTTACACTATGCATTTCAATAGGTGCTTAGAGTATCTGTTTTCTGAACTAATTATGCCCAAATACTATATTTAGTTGTTTCTTTCCTTCTCAGGCGGATCCCAAGTGAATGAATGATTTTAATGGTGATTTTATTACTAAATGATTGAAGCAATGTGGGTAAAATTCTTGATAAAACACACCAATATGAGACTCAAAAGAGAATAAAAGAGCAGTGAGATTAGGAAACGGAAGAGGATTAAATTTGTATAATATTTAAATTTGAGTTTAATTTTTAAAATTAGGATCTAATTAAACAAAACTTAAAAGTTGAGGGCTAAATTTAATTTTTAAAGGCTTATGTAACAAATAAGTACCTAAAGTATACCATCATTTTCATTTTAGTACCTAAAGTATTTTTTTGATCAAAATAAGTACCTAAAGTTATCTTTTGATCAAAATAGATACATAAAGTATTCAATTTTTTCATCCAAGTACCTAAAGTATTCTTTAATTAATGTCACATGTCAACTTTTTTAGAAATTAGATGAAAAAGTTTGAATAGTTTAGATACATACTTTGACATAAAATACTTTAAGTACTTTTTTTGACTAAAAAAAAGATAACTTTAGGTATTTATTTTAACAAAAAATACTTTAGATACTTAATCAAAAAATAAAGTATACTTTAAGTACTTATTTGTGATATAAGTCATTTTTAAAAGAAAAATACCAACTTTATATTTTTTAAGTCAAATAACCAATTTGAATTTTTTTAGTTAAAAGACTCGATAAAAATACATCTTATAATCAAGTGATTATTTACGTATTTTACTTTTATATATATATAATAAAAGTATAACATTTTCTTAAGGGTAAAGTATAGTAATGGTCACTGAACTTTTCTAAAGCTTTCATTTAGGTCCCCAAACTTTTAAAACTTACAATACAATCCTCCAACATTTAGTCCGTTTACAATATGGTCCCCGACCGTTACACTACCATTAGAAGCTTGCAATATGGTCACTGAACTTTTCAAGATCCCCCAACTTTTAAAACTTGCAATACAATCCTTAATTTTATTCTAAACCCCAAATTCCTTTTCGATCTTGAATTTCCGTTTTTTGCTTTTCTCTTCTCATTTCCAGCGTAACTTTTCAACTGGGGATGCATGGGAAATTCTAATCTAACTTTGAATTATGTGGAGGTGTTGACTTGATAATGATCCATTGAGAGAAGACTCGACCAAGGGACTATCGGGACCATCAACGATTCAAGGTTTAATATTAGATACAGGTCATCTCAAGTGCAACATAGATGTTCGATGAAATGCTTGTGAGAAAAAATGGGGTTAGAAATGCAGAGTTGACAAATACTACTAAGATGAACTATGTATCATTGTTGAAAGTCTCCCACAAAGCTGGAATTATTTTGTATAAATAGAATATAATAATTTCTTCATTTAATCCTTGTGGTTAAAGATTTTCCAACATACGATCAAATATAATGAAATCACAAACAACGCATTCACCTCTCAGTCTCTTTCGCTCACATGCACTCTTGTTTGGTTTTTGTTCTTCAATTTTCCGCCATGTAAAATTGTAAACCCAAGCAGTGCTATGTCTTTCAGCTTTTTATTTACAAAGAAAAAATAGAGGAAGAATTGATGGAACGCAACACCGATTGTGTTTATTTCTTAGCCTCTCGCATCACTTGCAAGAAGGTATTTATTTTCTCTTTTGGGCTATCTGGAAGTAAGTGTTGAAAACATTTTTGTGTTTCGATATAACAAATTAAGTTTAAATGAATTTTAAGATTTTACAAAAGATTTTCTAAGTATATTCGATTTAATTAATCGAATATCAAATTATTACTCCAAGTCTTTCAAGTTCAAATTCAAACCTTACTAAATGTGTAAAGTTGTGTTTTATACTTAAACTATTTTTGAAACAATTTTCATAAAGTATTTTGAACCAAAATCAAGCCTAAAATCAATTTATCAAAGTGATGCACCGATGCACCAATCCATGCATCGATGCACCATGAATTAAATTGAACATTGAATGCATTTCATGCATCGATGCACATACCATGCACCGATGCACTAAGGATTTTATGAAAACATCGAATGCATTTAATGCATCGATGCACCAGCCATGCATTAATGCACTCTGGCTATTTTGAAACATCGAATGCACTTGATGCATCGATGCACTCTTAGTGCACCGATGCACTAAGGGTCCAACGGTCAAAATATTTGAATTTTACACTGATGCACCGATGCACCATGGGTATGCATCGATGCACTGACGCTCCTAACTGAATTTATTAATTGTTTTCACACTTAAACAGATCTATTGACTCCACTAAGCATCCTCAACGTTCAGAATCATTTGAAGGTGTATTTAAACAAGCTTAGAAGCCATTGATAAAAAATAAGAAACAACAATCAATAAGAATCAAGAGAGAATCAAAGAGAAAGCATCAAACCTCAAGTTTGAGCATTTCAAGCCTATTTTTTCATTCAATATTCATTTTGCTTTCAAGAACACTACTTGTAATCAATTGTATTCATTTTTGAGTGTTATTTTCTTTGTTCTAGAATTTTGCAAACAATCTACCTTGTGAGGATTTTCTGGTAAGTTTGCAAATTTGTAATATTCTCTTTAAGAAAGAGTGTTCTCGATAATTAGGGTATATTCTTGAGGGAGTTGTAAGGCTATCTCTTTGGCCTCAAAAGAAAGAACAAATTAGCGAATTTGTTGGAAAATCCTTAGTGTGGATAGCTAAGGTAATGGACGTAGACTTTGATTGAGAAAGTTGAACCACTCTATATCGCTGTGCAATTACTTTCAATTATCTGCAAAAGCTGCCACAAAAAATTTAATTGCCAATTCACCCCCTCTTGGCCGATTCCGTCGATCGATTAACTCAACAATTAATATCAGAGCCTCACTCATTTGAAGGTTTAATCACCTCTTGAGTCGATTCGGGAAGAGTTATATCGATTGTCAAGTCATCAATGGCCTCTAATTCAAATGTGGACTCCGGTCTCGATTCAATGCCCGTCAACAAGCCTCCTTTATTCAATGGATCTAACTATGCCTATTGGAAGAATAAGATGATGTATTTCATTCAAGCAAGTGACATGGAAGCATGGAATGTTGTAGAAGATGGATATATCAAGCCTCTCACTCATCCAAGATTGTAGAGTGAAGGAGAGACAATAATGTTCCAACTCAACTCCAAAGCAATCCATATCATATTTTGTGCTCTTGGACCATATGAATATGGAAGAGTTTCATCTTGTACAACCGCCAAAGAAATATGGGATAAACTACAAGTCACTCATGAAGGCACCGACGAGGTAAAAGAATCTAAAATTAGTCTTCTAACACATAGCTATGAAAATTTCAAGATGAAACCAAATGAAGATATCAAAGCTATGACGAATAGATTCTCAATGATTGTCATTGGTCCCAAATCATATGGAGAGATCATTCCAAACGAAAAGCTTGTGAGGAAGTTGGTTTACTCACTTCCAAAATCATGGCAATCCAAGAAGACTGTAATCATCGAGGCTAAGAACCTAAAGTCCTTAACTCTTGAAGAGCTAATCGGTTCCCTCTTCACTCATGAAATGATGCTTGAAGATGAGGTGGACCTCGATAAGATTGACGAGACACTAAAAGAGAAGGAGAAGAAGAAAAACATTGGAGTTGCTCTAAAATCCACAAAAGATGAGAGTGATTCGGATGAAGATGACGATGACGAGAAAATGACATTGTTTGCCAAACAGTTCAGAAAAATGATGAGACCTTACCGAGGAAGAAAATTCAAACGAAATAAAGGCTTAAAAAATGAACCAAAAGAGAAGGACCCTATCATTTGCTATAAATGCAAAAAGTCGGGGTATGTCAAATATGATTGTCCACAACTGAAAAGAAATAGTCAATAAAAAATTAAGCACAAGGCTCATGTGGCTACATGGAGCGATGATGTAACACCCCAACCCGTACCCGACCCGGATACAAGTCCGAGGTGTCACATTGACTTTTCAAACTTTGACTCATGACAAAAACTCGAGAAAATTTAAAACTTTCATTAAAGCCACAGCGGTTTGTTTAACTCAATCAATTAGTACATGCCAACTATATTCAATATACATAATACATCTAATTCAAGACATCTTTTCTGATATGATCTTCGGTAGGAAGTAACTGACCGGTCTTGCTCCTCTTCACTTTTCTTCTAGCTTTCCGAAACCTAAGTGTGAAACACTCACACGCTAAGTCGATGACTTAGTGAGGCATAAAAACAAATAACCATTACTAATGCATTCATAATCTATACTTATTATATCATACAAAATCATACATTCTGTCATGTAACCACTATCCACTTGTACACACACATCATTCACATATTCTTATAACAGGTTTCATAGCACAAAACATGTAAATCATATGTAAGGTATTTATTATTATCTCTTTATTAGTCTTATTTTTATTCTTTATCTTTTTTTCATATGTTCTTGAATCAATTCCTCTTAACCAAGCTATATACACATCATCATATCACATATATCACTTCACACCATAAAGATTACAAACCAATCACATACTATCATGCAAGGTTCTTTTATATTATTTCCTTTATTAGCCCATGTACACATGTGAGAACCATAGACATGTGAGTCTATAGAGGTTGTGCACTAATGCTGTCACCACAGCTCGTATAATTGCACCGAAGTGCCACGTAGAATTGCACCGGAGTGCAGCGTAGAATTACACCGTAGTGCCATATAATAATGTCCATAAGGACCACATATCATTCCTTAAGAATCATATACATATACTAGGGATCAAGTATGTGTCTCACAATACTTCACACATGTTCCAAAGAATATATATATCCCGAAGGACCGCGTAGACCCTCGACTCTTGGCATGCCAACTATACCCCTAGCTCTCAAGACACATAACATGGGCATTTTCTTTTATACTTATCATTTCACATAACACATAGTTCACTTTCACATATCACGTAGCTTATATAACTTTTCGTGTCATTTTACATTTCTTGACACATTGCTTACATTCTATTATTATGACTTTTCATAATTACATATACACATAATCTTATAGTTCATTCACATGGCTCATAATAAATTTTCATAAGATCACACACATTCTAGTTTTCCTCCATTCTCCATAAATCTTATAACTCTAATGCACAATTTCCCATAATTGATCATATCATTACTTACTTGTCTCATTTATATTTCTATTATTTATATAACCTTTACACATGTTTACCTAATTCAGTTTCACATACTTATCGCATATGCAAGTCTTCTAATAAATTATCATCAAAAGCTCCTATAACATCTTCCTATAGCTTCATAGATCTTTACCATATAATTGGTCTTACATATCCCTATAACCAGTTCTATCAATATCTCCTAATATATATATATCTATTAATCTCATATTGTTCTATAGGTCAATGTTATTTAACTTATCTCACATTTTATTTAATCCCTTAAGTTGATTCCACCAATTCCCTTATATCTAAATCAGGTAATTTATATCTTGTTCTATATTTTATGTCACTTTCTCTTGTTAACACATAAGTCGTGGTTACCTTACATAATTTGTGATCCTATAACTTATATCACATGTTCATATAACAATTTTCCTATAATACATAAATCATTGTCATATAACTCATATCATATAAATTCATACCACATAACATATAATACGAACAAAACATATTCACACAATATCAAACATAATCATACTTCCACTCCTACAATCATATTGGAAACATACTTGTCGCAAGTCCAATTTCTATATTCAATACGTATATTATAATATGCACTCACCTGGCCTCACTAGTTAATACTGATCTCTTATATTTTCCTTGATCGATCTTACTTGCCAAATATTCCAGAATTGCTTTACACTTAGAATCTACATAAATGTATATTTTAAGGCAATTATTAGATACCTACACCTTGTAATTGGAGACTAGCAACTTACACGAACCTATTAAACCAATATTCACAACTTTCCTTTAGGGGGAATCGGTTCCCTCCTGTGGGGCTATCGGTTCCCCCATGACATTCTGTAAATTCTGGTTCGTTTGAGGGGGTATCGGTTCCCCTTGAATGGATACCGATTCCCCTAGCCCAGAAATCACATTTTGAGCTCGAAAATCACTTTATTTTCAGTTCCACACTTCCTATTTCACTTCCTTTAATATTCTTAACTCAAATATACATACTTAAACTAATAAATTTTCATTCAATATCTCTTTAACTTAAAAATCCACTCCTCCACATAACATTCAAGAATCATACCAATTTTTCCATGTTACCCAAACTTAATTCTAACACTTCTAGCTTCTTATTCTCATATATGAAAAGTCAAATTCAACTTCCAATTTGAGTAATGAACTCTATTCCAAAATTTCATTAAAAAACTCTTAATCTTTAATCTCTCCTAATTCCACCATCCTTTGTTTTTAAGATGATTTAAGCTTTCCTTAAGCTTAATTATCATCCAATAATCATAACCAAATCCTAAATTCAGCTAAATATCAACTAACAAGAGATCTTACCTTTGCTTATGGCTTCACGGTGGAAAAGAAGAGAATGAAGAAGAGAAATCTGGAACTCTCTCATATTTCCCACGTTTTATAATACTCAAAAAGGGAAGATAAAAATCTTTCCCATGAAAAGACCATTTTGCTCCTTTAGTTCATCCATCTTTTCTATTTAATCCAATATTAAAATTCTTTACTTAACTCCCGAGACTTTTAATTTATTTCTAAATTGAGCACAAAACTTTTAAAATTTGCAATTTAGTCACTAACCCTGATTTGGGATATTACAGATGAAGAGGGTTCCGATGAAGAAGAACAAGAAGTAGCAAACTTGTGCTTGATGGCATTCGGGGAAGATTATAAGGTAACCTCTAACTCATCTGAATTTGATGATTTATCTTATGATGAGCTATTAGAGGAATGTAATGGGTTGACTTTGGATTATGAGAAATTATTTTTAAAATATAAAAATGATGTTTCAAAATTGAAAAATGAAAATAAACTCATATCCAAAACCAACAACGATCTTGAAAGTAAAATCAAAGATTTGCAAATCAAACTAGAAGAGTTTGAAAAGAAAATTTTGGATTTTCAAAATTTACGTTCAAAGGTCAATGATGATCATCAAAAGAAAATTGATGATCTTAAAACTTCTTTTGATAAAGATGGAACAAAACGTTTTGACAATGGAGAAAATTCAAAATCCAAGTTTGTTAGAAAAAGTTTTAAAAACTACAATCATAGAGGTCCCCGAAGAACCTCTAATAGAAAAATCATTAGAAGTATATGGGTTCCTAAAGGACTCATTACTACTAAAGATAAAGATATCCTACACAAATGGATACCTAAGGGGACTAGGATTTTGGAAACTAATGAATATAGACCCAAAAGAATTTGGGTACCAAAAATTAGAAATTAATCTATGTTTGTAGGAAAAGGAGCATTGCTACAAGGCACGGGAAACAAATTCAAACTTATGGTACCTTGATAGTGGATGCTCAAGACACATGACCGAAGATAAAAACCGGTTCATGGAACTTAACACCAAAAATAGAGGATAAGTGACTTTTGGTGATAATTCAAAAGGTCACATCGAAGGTATATGTGCTATAGGTAATAACTCTTCAATACAAATTAAAAATGTTTTATATGTGAATGGATTAAAGCATAATCTCTTAAGTATTAGTCAATTATGTGATAAAGGATTCAATGACATGTTTGAAACTAATGGTTGTAAAGTTATTAACATTGCATCTAATCGAATTATGCTTGTTGGTCATAGAATAGGAAACATATACATGGTGCATTTAGACTCTATTGATATGACTAATTTATGCCTAGTTGCTAAGGATGAGCATGGTAGTTGGTTATGGCATAGGAGACTAGGACATGTTAGTATGAGTGTTTTGCAACGGCTAATTCAAGGAAATTTAGTTCGAGGGTTGCCTAAGCTTAAATTTGATAAGGATAAAATCTGTGATGCTTGTGCTAAAGGAAAACAAAAGCGAATTTCTTTTAAATCCATTAATGATGTATCAACTAGTAGAGTATTACAATTGATCCATATAGATCTTTTTGAGCCAACTAGGACTACTAGCTTGGGTGGAAAACAATATGCATTTGTCTTGGTAGATGACTATTCTAGATATAATTGGGTTCTATTCTTAATTACTAAAGATGAAGCATTAGAAAAATTCATCACGTTTTCAAAAATAATCCAAAACGAAAAGGTTACTCTATAACTAGTGTTAGGAGTGATCATGGAACTTAATTTGAAAATCTTGGATTTACTAATTTTTGTAATTCTAATGGTATTAGCCATAATTTTTCAGCACCTACAACCCCTCAAAAAAATGGAGTTGTTGAGAGGAAAAATCAAACTTTAGAAGAAATGGCTAGAACCATGCTTTGTGAAAACAATTTGCCAAAATATTTTTGGGCGGAAGCCACAAATACTGCGTGTTATGTTGAAAATCGAGTAATGATTAGGCCAATCTTAAAGAAAACTCCATATGAAATTTTCAAAAATAAAAAGCCTAACATTAGCTATTTTCATCCTTTTGGATGTAAATGTTTTGTTTTAAACAACGGTAAAGACAATCATGGTAAATTTGATGCTAAAAGTGATGAATGAATTTTTCTGGGTTATTCCTTAAATTCTAAAGCTTATCGAGTATTTAATAAAAGAACTTTAGTTGTAGAAGAGTGTATACATGTTGTTTTCGATGATAATCCCCTTTCGAGGAAGGATTCTTGTTTGAATAATGATGTAGGTATTATAAACATAAATGACGTTGAACATGACATTGGAGAACCATCATCAAAGGAAGAAACGAAAGATGAGGAAACTCAAGATCCTCTCGATAATCCAACCATTGAAGAAAGGGAAGTATCTTACCCAAGAGAGTACAACTATGTCAAGGATGGTGAGATTATAGGTGATCCATCAAAAGGGGTAACAACTAAATCTTCTCTTAGAAATATTTGTAATTATGTTGCATTTATCTCATGCATAGAGCCTAAGAATATTAAAGAATCATTAAAAGATGAACATTGGATTATGGTTATGCAAGAAGAGTTAAATCAATTTGAGAGAAGTAAAGTATGGACATTAGTTGAAAGGCCTAGTAATAAATCTATTATAGGTACTAGATGGGTGTTTAGGAATAAGCTTGATGAAAGTGGTAATATAGTGAGAAACAAGGCTAGACTTGTTGCTCAAGTCTATACTCAAGAAGAGGGCATAGATTATGATGAAACATACACTCCCATAGCTAGGATAGAAGCAATTAGAATGTTATTAGCATTTGCATGTTTTCATGAATATAAATTATATCAAATGGATGTTAAAAGTGCATTTTAAATGGTTTTATAAAGGAAGAAGTGTATGTGGAACAACCTCCAGGTTTTGAAGATTTAAAATTTCCAAATCATGTTCTTAAATTGACAAAAACACTTTATGGTTTAAAACAAGCTCCATGTCAAACTTTTTAATTGAAAAAGGTTTTTCAAAAGGGAAGGTTGACACTACATTGTTTTTAAAGCATAAAGGTAAAGATTTATTAGTAGTTCAAATTTATGTTGATTATATAATATTTGGTTCTACTAATGATGTTCTTTGAAAAGAATTTTCTAAGCTAATGCAAAGTGAATTCGAGATGAGCATGATGGGGGAGCTCTCATTCTTCTTGGGACTCCAAATCAAGCAAAGAAAAGATGACATCTTCATCAATCAAGCTAAGTACGTCAAAGATATGCTCAAGAAGTTTGGACTGGAAAATAGGAAGCCACATAACACTCCAATGAGCTCAACGACAAAGCTTGACATAGATGAAGGAGGTAAATGTGTGGATGTTAAATTATATAGGTCAATGATTGGTTCTTTGCTTTATCTAACTGCACGTAGACCAGACATTATGTTTAGTGTTTTCTTATGTGGTAGATTTCAATCATGTCCTAAGGAATCACATTTACTAGCTGTTAAGAGGATCTTTAGATACCTTAAGGACACTCCTAGTTTAGGACTTTGGTATCCTAGAGACTCTAGCTTTAGCTTGCATGCCTTCTCTGATGCGGATTATGGAGGATGCAAATTAGATAGGAAAAGCACCTCTGGTACTTTCCAATTCCTTGGAAATATGTTGATTTCTTGGTTTTCAAAGAAACAAAATTGTGTTGCATTATCTACCACTGAAGCGGAATACATTTCAGCCAGTAGTTGTTGTGCACAAGTTTTATGGATGAAACAACAACTTTTTGATTATGGAATTGAATTAAGTACCATTCCTATCAAGTGTGACAATACTAGTGCTATTTGTCTCACTAAAAATCACATCCAACACTCTAGAACTAAGCATATTGAAATTAGACATCACTTCATTAGAGACCATGTCGTTAAGGAAGATATAGTTCTAGAATTTATTAATACTTTGCACCAATTAGCGGATATCTTTACAAAACCTTTAGGCAAAGAAATATTTTGGACACTTAGGAGAGAATTAGGTTGAACTGACCTATCTTCACTTCGTTTTTAAAATAATTTTAGCACTTTTAAGTATAAATGAAAAATGCTTATAATAATAATTTTTGATTGTATTCTTTGCTATTAGTTAGGGGGAGTTTATGTTGCTAGATGAAAATTAATTTTATGTTCAAAATTAGTTTAAAGGATTAATTTGATTGATTGAACATGATTAATTTTCAATAAATGAGTTACCAATACCACTAGAGCCAATTAATTTCGCTTTTTGAGTGTTTAAAACAAATTTTTTGACATTTTTGTGCTTCATGCATCGATGCACTTAAAAGTGCATCGATGCATCCCTTTGAATGTGCATCAATTCATCATGTTGATGCACCGTTGCACGCCTTGAATGTGCATCGATGCGCAGGGCCATGCATCGATGCATCCGTCTGGTTTTGGATTTAAAAGACTTATTTTTCTCATTTGGTTCAAACCCTAAAAACTAAACCTCTCTAGCCGCTCATCCCTCTCACTCTCTAAATTCTCTTCTTGCTCAAAATCAACGAAATTTTGTCAGAATCTTCGAGCTCTTCAACTCCTAATCATGCTTTTATCATCAAATCGTGCAAAACAACATCAAATTCCCTCAAATTCAAAAATTTTCAAGGTAATATTTAAAAAATTCTATTTTATTGATTTTTGATCTTAGGACTAGTTTAGATTAGTTCTAGGATGAACATTATATCGAGCATTGATTGTTTGATGATTATAAACTAGGTTTTACAACCAATTTTATCAAAAACTCGCAAATTTTCAATAATTTTTTGAATTTTCGAAATTAAAAAAATCGAAAATCTGATTTTAGTTTTTAAATTTGATGTTTTTGATTTAATTATGTTGTGTTCATGAAAAACTATACATATTATAATTTTCAAACGTTGTTTTCTAAATAGTTTTTCAAAAACTATGCCCATTAGAATTTGGTTTAGAGAACCTTGAATTATTACGGACTCATTTGAGTTTTGGGATTGATTAAATTGAATACATGTGTTTCAATATGCAGGTTATATTCCTTTTTCTGATTCCTAAACTATGTCTAATCCCAAACGCCCTAGAACTTCATCGAGTCGTTGTTCAAACCAACCTCCTAATCGCGTTCCTCCTCCACCTTCATCTCTATTAGGATCTTGTTTTAACATGCCTGAGCGTCGTAGAGACGAATTATACTCTAGGTACAGAAATTCTTTTCAAACTTATAGAATCCAGGAAGAGCGTATTCATTCTCTTCAAGCTATGATAGATATTGACTTTGAATACCTTCCGATTCTTAAAGCTTGGAAGTTTGATAAAATGTTTCAGCTCAAACCTATCGTTTATCAACAGTTAGTCCGCATTTTCTATTCCAATGTGGTATGTATTCAAAATGAAAATCAATGTGGGACTATAGCCATTAGATCATATCTTTTAGGCCAATATATTAATATTGACCCCGCAATTATAGCTTCACGTTTTGGATTAGATGATGATGGGTTATATAATGAGACTGAAACTATAGATTATCCCTATGTTCCAAATGCTAGTGTTAGTACTCTACGATTTCATCACGATCGTTTTCTTCATCTGATGATCTCTTGGTGGTTTAGACCATCCGGAGGTAGGTACTCCACTATTCGTATTAGGGATTTGTGGTGGATGCACTATCTCAAGAATAAGATCAAAATCAATCTACCCCACATTATCTTCAGTCAACTAGTTGATGTCATAAACATTGTTCCTTCAAAACATATCGAAACATTAGTTTATGGATGTCTTCTTAGTAACCTCTTTATCAAACTTGGTCTAGATGTCTCTCTCGACAATCCTATCCCACTCCAAAACCAAATCAATCTTACTTCCTTGAAGAAAGCGGATTGGAAACAAGACGAGGAAACCGGTCTTTGGGTATTTCGACCCGGTAAGCAAACCCCGGGAGCTAGCTCTTCACGAGCTGCTCTTAGCTCTTTTCGTGCTCCTCCTCCTCCTCCAGCACCGACTACTGACGATGATCCTGAGTTTCAATAACTTATGCAAGATATCGACGATCACGTTCCAGACGATGAGCCTGCACCGGAACCGGCACGGCAAGAAGATCAAATGCCACCATATTTTCGATCCTTCTTGGAGTCGTTTGATCTGAGGTTTGCCTCCATGGAGTCTCAGATTACTTAGTTTCAGTGGGAGATGTGTGAACGTATGGACGCTCTCACTCTTGAAGTTCAAGCTCATTATCCTCCTCCTCCCGATCCTCCTATGGAGTGAATTTGTTTCCTTGTTATGTTTTCTTGGATTTTCAAACTTGGATTAATTTTTTATATTTCTGGATTGTTTGTTTTGGATTGATAAATGTTTGAATTTGTTAGGAGTTGGATGCTTTATGGATTTTGAACTTATTATATATATATATTTGGTTTGATTTTATCTTTATTATTTTGATCTTAATGATTATTAATTTTTGCATCATATTAGTTCATTTTGACCAATTATGCTATTTCACATTTAATTATGAATATTGTTTATGAAACTAATGGCTAATCTCTCTTTTGATTGTGATATTAGCAGCTTAAGTTATATATATATATATTTAATCAATTGGCTATGTTTTTTTCAAAACCTTGTTTAAATCGGTTATTAAATCTTTTTGATTTAACAAAAATGGGGAGAAATATTAAGTGTTAAAAGGGAGAAGTGTTATAGTAAGGGGGAGTAATTTTTCAAAATTGATTTCAAATTTTTAGAAAATCTTAAAATAACAAAAATGTTTTGTTATATCAAAAAGGGGGAGATTGTTGAAAACATTTTTGTGTTTCGATATAACAAATTAAGTTTAAATAAATTTTAAGAATTTACAAAAGATTTTCTAAGTATATTCGATTTAATTAATCGAATATCAAATTATTACTCCAAGTCTTTCAAGTTCAAATTCAAACCTTACTAAATGTGTAAAATTGTGTTTTATACTTAAACTATTTTTGAAACAATTTTCATAAAGTATTTTGAACCAAAATCAAGCCTAAAATCAATTTATCAAAGTGATGCACCGATGCACCAATCCATGCATAGATGCACCATGAATTAAATTGAACATCAAATGCATTTCATGCATCAGTGCATGGTATCGATGCATATACCATGCACCGATGCACTGAGGATTTTATGAAAACATCGAATGCATTTGACGCATCGATGCACTCTGGCTATTTTGAAACATCGAATGTACTTGATGCATCGATGCACTCTTAGTGCACCGATGCACTAAGGGTCCAACGGTCAAAATATTTGAATTTTACACTGATGCACCGATGCACCATGGGTATGCATCGATGCACTGATGCTCCCAACTGAATTTATTAATTATTTTCACACTTAAACGACTCTATTGACTCCACTAAGCATCCCCAACGTTCAGAATCATTTGAAGGTGTATTTAAACAAGCTTAGAAGCCATTGATCAAAAACAAGAAACAACAATCAACAATAATCAAGAGAGAATCAAAGAGAAAGCATCAAACCTCAAGTTTAAGCATTTCAAGCCTATTTTTCATTTAATATTCATTTTTTTTTTCAAGAACACTACTTGTACTCAATTGTATTCATTTTTGAGTGTTCTTTTATTTGTTCTAGAATTGTGTAAACAATCTACCTTGTGAGGATTTCCTTGTAAGTTTACAAATTTGTAATATTCTCTTTGAGAAAGAGTGTTCTCAAGAATTGTGGTATATTCTTGAGAGAGTTGTAAGGTTATCTCTTTGGCCTCAAAAGAAAGAACAAATTAGTGAATTTGTTGGAAAATCCTTAGTGTGGATAGCTAAGGTAGTGGACGTAGACTTTGATTGAGAAAGTCGAACCACTCTAAATCGTTGTGCAATTACTTTCAATTGTCTGCAAAAGCTTCCACCAAAATTTTAATTACCAATTCACCCCCTCTTAGCCGATTCCGTCGATCGATTAACTCAACAATAAGCTTTTCCTCTTTCGCACTTTCCCATTTTCAGCTCGCATTGTGTGTTTTTGTTGTTGAAATTTTTATGTTTATGGAACTGCATGTCAAGGATCTAGATATTTAGTCTTAGTTTTGAACCAAACCATCTAATTTTCTTTCATTCTTCTTGCTTAAAACTTTTAGTACTCCTTATGAAAGACATTCAGTCCATCATAATAGAAGTGAAAGAGGTCTTAGGCTATATTTTTTTGATCTTCTTGTTTGGTTTTTCTTTAAATCAGAGAATTGGTTGTGAGTATCGACATAGTGAAATCGCTAGGCTCAATCCGAGAGACTGCTGGTACTAGTTTACTGGGAATTGTATTGATCCGACCTGTGATTTTTTACGTCCTCTGAGCTCGTATTCTTTTTAATAAGTTCATGTTGATTATGGGACGGATATGTCGTGAACGAATTGGATGTTCATGTTTGGCTATTGAGGAACATTAAATATGGAGCATTAGAAGTAATTATATGTTAAAAGGGTAGTCCATTCAACTGGTAATGTTGTATTTGGCATCTAATGTCTATCTTAAACAACTCATTTGATGCCTTAGCTTTTGGAGTTACTATGACTGAATATATTTCCCTTTATTTATTAAGTCATCCTTTTGAATGAATTATTAATTGATATTCTTGGTTTATTTTAGTTATTGTTTGGTTGTATGTTGTAGTCCTATGAACTAAAACTCTTTACTATTTTCACAGTTGTTGGATGTGCATGCTCAAGTTCCATCCAAACCTATTAGATTGTCATACCAAAGCGTTGCAGCTACGAACAAGACAAATTGGCCTTGTTACTTTTACTTCAACGGTTTATGCAATAAACGTGATAGTTGCACTTTTCATGTTCAAAGTGCAGCAACTGCTAGATGTGCATGTAACAAACCTGAAATTTATATTGAACTAAACACTGTTAAATAGAAAATTCATGTTCAAAATTCCAAAACACTTCAATTACATTCTAAACCCCAAATTCCAAAATACTTTAATTATATTCTAAACCCTAAATTAAAGTATTTTAAAATTTAGGGTTTAAAATATAATTGAATTATTTTGAAATTTGGGTTTAGAATGAAATTGAGGATTGTGTTACAAGTTTTAAAAGTTGGGGGACCTAAATGCAAGTGCCAGAAAAGTTCAGTGACAATATTGCAAATGTACTAACGGCAGTGTAACGGTCGTGGACCATATTGCAAACGGACTAAATGTTAGAGGACTGTATTGCAAGTTTTAAAAGTTGAAGGACCTAAATGAAAGCTTTAGAAAAGTTTAGTGACCATTACTATACTTTACCCTTTTCTTAATTCAAAAAATGTAATATATTTAACTAATTTTTATTTTTAAAATGATAAAAAATAAGGTTTATGTATGAAATATTGACGACATACAAATTAGGAGCAGGTCTAACGACATATCTCCAACAATACCACAGGTTTCTGTCATGGGGCTACAGTGGAGTCTATCTCGTATATCTTTCAAGAATGTATGGTCGCCTATTCTACATGGATGGCGGTGTCAAGCCAGAGCGTTTGAATGAATTCCTCACTATAGACCTCTGTAGTTGGGTGAGGACCAATATGCAAAATCCTAGTTATTTCCTTAAAAATGAGTTGGACTGAGAAATTTTGTTCGGTACACTTATCTGGAACTTGTGGACTCGTCAGAATAGCTTTATTTTCGATTCCAAATTTATGGGGGTTGATAGTGTACTTAAGCAGAGATGAAGAACGCTTCGCGAAGTAGTACAAGTGGTTGCAGTTCGTAGTATGACTCAATCTGCTCTGACATTACGGAGCTAACAATTTTGTCTATGGCAACCCTGCCAACTGGCTGAGAATAGGCGATCGGAGACAGGATTAACTACTTGTGACAGTGTAGTTCGTGATAGTGATAATGGTTGGTTGATGAATTTTAGTAAAGCACTGGGGTGTTGCTCGGTGGTTCATGTATATCTCTAAAGAGATTATATGGGATTTTGTGTTTTTTGGGATTTGAAGATACAAAATCTTGTGTTTGAAATTATAACCCCCGATTTTTTAGTCAGTAGTTTTGGATAAACCCGAGTGAGTTTAAAGTAGGCCAAGAGACCTTATAGATGTGTTGAGCTAAGGTTGATTTGTTCTAGTTGGGCTTGCACCTATTAAGGCTTTAAAAAAGATATATTTGATTTGAGCATGAAAGTAGAAGGACTAGGAGGGCAACTAACCCTTTTATTGTTTTAAAGGCTCAAATCCTTTTATTAAAATGAGGTCATACATGCAGAGGACTCTCATTCCTTTTTTTCCTTCATCATTGTCTTCTTCCTCACAACATTCAAACTTTATCTCCCTTTCTTGGCATTTCAAGAGAAGAAAATGTGAGAACTTAGTGAGTTTCATCTATTGTCTAAGAAATCTAAGGTAAGAAATGGAATCCTGCTCCTCCAAGCTTTCATCCAAATGTTCTTTTTCAAGCTTTAGCCATGAAAACCATAAATGAGGGTTTAAGATGAGTTTTGGGTTTTAGAGTTTTTAGTGCCCTAAGTTCTTTTTAGAGGGTAGAAGTCATGTTTCTAATCTTCTTTAGTCCTTAGATGAGTTAGTAACTCATTTCATTGCTTGTGATTAGTGAAAGAGGTGGGGGAAAGCTCCAAGGACAAGGGCAAGGAGAAACTTGTTCTTGGATGAGCTCAAGGTGTTCTTTGGAAGCCTAGGAGTGAGGTAACCTATAACTCTTCTATGCCATGTGTAGGTCATTTTTTGTGTTTGTTTGCTTGTATAAGTTTAATGAGCATGATATGTAAATTTCGTTTGATGTTGACTTTATACTTTTTTAGGTAAATAAAACATGCTAAATGACCTATTATGATCCTCTAAAAGTCCTATGAACTCCACATAACATTTAATAATCTTTAAGTGATGAATGGTTGAGTTAGGGGTTATATTTTCGTGGGAAACAAGGTGTTTCTAGGCTCGAGTATCGCTATTGTATGAACAATACCGATACCTCCCTTCAATTAGCCTAAAATAAAAGGAGATTTAAGTAGGGAGTATCAATACCCGTTTATGTGGTATCGATGCTCCGCTATGGGTATCAATACCCTAGGCTTGGTATCGATACTAGTACAATAACTCAAATTTCAGTAGCCATTTTTGGTATCGATACCCATGGGAGTATCGATACTAGGAATGGAGTATCGATACTCCCATGAAGAGTATCGATATTGAGGTATTTTCTAAAACATCGAAACCATTTTTGGTATCGATACTCGAGGTAGTATCGATACCCATATGTTAGAGTATCGATACTCTAGGTAAGAGTATCGATATCAAGGGATTTTTCAGAACATCAAAGTCATTTTTGGTATAGGTACTCAGGGTAGTACTCATACCCTCTAAGGTCAGTATCAACACTGGAAGGTCATCATCGATACCCTCGTCTTTAGGTTGGGTAAGAAACTTGGTTGAAGGTTAAGTGTTTGGGCTCGGGGATTTAGAGGCATTGAAACTCTTCTCCAATAAGACTAAAAGTGAGAACAACTAGTAATATTTGAGAATGACATAATTAAGATGGCATAAAACTAGCCCTTGTGTGACGTTCAAGAAACGGTGAGGACACCTGAACTTCTTTAGATTTATGATGACCGTCTTGTGTGGTTAGACATACGGATATATTAAGTCAGTGCATGTGCACTTTAACGCTAGTTGGACGTAGGCTCTGATGCTAAGTGACCTCAGAGGTATCCCAATTACTCTGAGGAGTAGACTAACAATATATAGGCTTTGATGCTATGTGATCTCGGATTCATCCTAGGTGGTAGGAAATGAGGGCCCTTCTAGATGAAGATTCTGATGCTGTGTGACCCGAGTCTTATCTAGGGTACCTTAAGTAGGTTAAAGGGGTGTAAGTACTGAGATGCAATGTGACCCTCCGACTACACTATGACGCCTACTTTTGTGTGTTGGATTGATTACATGTTCATGCTTATACATGTTTGCATGATCATTTGATGAATACATATAGTATGTTATATTTATTTGTATAACACTGAGCTTGTGAGCTCAGAGTTCGGAATGTGTTTTCGTCCGTAGGTTCTTTAGGGGAAATCAGATCAATGAGTTATCTCTAGTTGTGACCCTCAACTTGGATCTTTCGGATCAGAGTACGTCTTAGATATTATTAGTTGGCACGTACTACATAGAGAACATTCTTGTATTTGAGTCGTAACTCTTCTTATTTGACCCAAATTTGATGTGGCATCCAAACTCAAAAAAAAATCTACACTTCAACGAATAAGTTCTCCACCTCTTCCACAACACCCCTCTAAGGGGTAATCTTCAATAATGAACATCGACCGAATCCAAGCTTTTTCTAAGCTTGGATTTAGTCTTAACATAGGCATGGTTATCATAAGTGCCAACTTTGCTCACAAATGTATTACTATGAGCAATATCATGCATAGCATGATCCTGATCATTAATGATAATTCTATCTTCAAATTAATTATGCCCACGAAATTAAACTTTTTCTGCTTCACATAATCGTTCTGCCCACAGTTATCTTATTCAACAACAAAAATTTCGTTTTCTTAATTTAGTCATTACATTTTTACCAGTAACGACGTTATTTTACATGGAGGAGGAACAATCAGATACATTATCTAAAACCGTTGAACCCTGTATAACATGAAATTTTATAGTCTTTTTCTTCCCTTTCATTACAACAAGAGAGCCCTTGCAAATTTTTATAGTCCTACCTTCAATGGAGAATTTGTACCCCTTTGAATCTAGGGTACCTAACAAAATTAGATTTCTGCTCAAATATGGAACATATCTAACATTACCCAGTATTCCAACAATCCCATTGAACATCTTAATATTGATTGTGTCAATATCTGTGACTTTAAAAGGGATATTATTTCCTAAAAAATACATCACTTGTAGATACAACTTTATCTGTCACAAATCAGTCATGATTGGGACTCATATGAAAACGGCTACCAGAGTCTAAGTATCCTCTCATCACTTGTTATAGTGTTTTCGTCATCCGCAACTAGGAATTCTTTGTCATCACACTCCTCCGCTACACCGACATCACTAGATTTTTTTAGAGTTTTTCTCTTCATCTTTTCTTTTAATTATATTATGTAACATGTAACACTTCGATTTAACATGACCTTTATTTTTACAAAAGAGAAAAGTTTTACCTCGGTTGGAATATTTTGATATGTCCCTTCCTATATTACTAGAAGAATGCTCGCATTTGCTTTCATGGTTTGAGGTAGTCGATCCATGCACAACGAGACCCTCTGTTAGGGACTCAGAACCAGAAACAAGATGCTTCATCTTATTAAACGAGTGTAGGCCATTGTACACTTCTTCAAGAGTGAATGTTTCGTGACTATACAAGATTGTCTTTAAAAGATGAGTAGGAAGGATGCAACGAACATAAGCAGATCAATCCTAAGTCTTCTTGGCCATATTTCACTTCTAAAGTCTCTAGATTAAAGGCAGTTTCCTAGAATGCGACTAGGTGCTCTTCAAGAGACGAATCTTCGACCAACTCGAGCGATCGATTTCTACATGCATAGTTGCTCTAATTTCGTCCACAAAGAAGCAATCGTTTTTTCTTTCAACACATCCTGCAAAATTTGATTTGATAAGTGGAAACAAATCTAAGAAAGGACTTTATGATCTTTACATTTTTCCTCATTTGTCTATTGTGTTGCCAACTTCTCATCAAATATTTCTATTGCATCGTCGAGATCTACCTATGCAAGAACATCCCGAATCTTCACCTGCCATAGCGAGAACCTGGTGTTTCGATCTAACAACGGAATATAAAATTTCATTGTTGTCATAATATTGAACCCAAAACTCTAATACCAATTTGTTATAATATCAAAATGATTATTAGGAAACAAATTATAAACATGACCGACAAAGAAAAACAAAGAACACAAAGATTTACATGGAAAACCGAAAAGGGAAATATCTTCAAAACCGCTAACGAAATCCGCAACAAGTTCCTTTCAAATTCTACAGCCCGAACCATAGCTCGGATACTATTTTGTTATAGTATCAGAACGATTATTTGCAAACAAATAAATACGATCGAAAACAAAGAACACCAAGATTATGTGGAAAACAAAAAGGGAAACACATGAATAGAGGAAAATAATTTCACTAATATAAAGGAAGAAATATACAAGAGGATATTCGAGAAAGAAAAACATGATATCTAACCCTTTACGCTTAGTATTTATTTATATGTATAAATACTTGATTACAAAGGAAAACTAAATAAAATATAAATTTATTTTTATAAATTTTTCTACTTTTTATCAAATTAGGATTCTTATTTTCCCAAATTCAAATATTAATTAATTTGTGTTACTTTGAATTCGAATCAAACTCTAACACACTAAGGGCAGGAGACACAAGGCATGAAGGAATGCACTAAAAGTCTTCATCTTCAACAATATAAATGCAGTTATTAAGGCGAAAATTGCTTGCCCAACTAATCGAATCATAATATCGTCATATTTTTGCGTCATATATTTTAGATAGCTTGACCAAGTAACAATCAATCTAACGCAGCTAAAATAACGACAATATACTAATTCCTCTATAAACATAGAAGAAGACATGAACAAATGGGAAGAAATTGGAATGTACAAAAATATTAGCATCCAATGTCTATGACACTTATAAGAAAACCTCATCCCAGACAAGCAGTAGGACTTTCTTATAGAAAAGAGCCTATTTCGATACATTTTGTTTATTTGAAACCTCAATTTGTAATATCTAATGAAAAAATATATAAATCATAACTTTCCTACAATCATCTTACTCACTAAAGCCCTTTATAAAGCAACAATGATTCTTATATTCGCTGCTCTCAATCTACATACACCAATGTGCGATAAAAAAAATGGCATCACCATAAACTTCATACGTCCAGCCTTGTAATGAAAATCATTACGCTCACAACATGCAAAGTAATATGGTCACCACTTATTCAACTTAAAAAGGAAGTCACCGCGGCCTTGCGTCGTTTTCACAATCATCTTGGGTCACACGTTAGGAGTCTCCATAGGTTTGGTAGAAAATGAACACTGTGAGGAAACGCGGTGTTGCTCAGTGGGTCGTATTTAAAAACTACAAACCATATTTCAAGAACAAGTATATGAAGCTAAATTTATAGCACTCCTCTTGGAAGAGAGAAAAAAAATCCATGTTTAATGAACTCACCTAAAGTATCATCGAAGTATAATGGTCTGTTTTGGAATGCTCATTCGGTGTACTTGGAGTCGAAGTGTCAATTTCTAATCCATCAACATTGATGATGTTGGGTCCTTCAGTTTGGTTAGGGGATGATAAGGACCCTAGTCCCAGTTAGTGTGGTTAAACCCAGAGCCGTGGTCCTTGTTAGCCATGCTCATTCCCCACAAGCTTTCTACCATTATCGTCAGCACTAGTCTTGTAGAACCTGTAAACCCCATACTTTGAAACTGATGAAAAAAATTTAAACTTGAATGCTTTCTGGAATTGAATCGATGAGTGGACATTTTTATATAAAGATGGAAATCATGGTACTGTTAATTTGCCAAATTAGTTGACCCATTACATGTTTTACCAGTCATTCGAAAAAGACTTACATGGCCGTAAACAGATAGCAACAATCTGCTGACTTACATGGCAGCAAGCAAATGGCAGCAAGCATGGATTGATAACGTAAAGGAAAAAACAAACTTAATTTTTTAATCGGTAATCAAAGTCGGTTAGACCGAAAACAAAGGAGACTATTCGTATAATTTATCATTTTTCTCATCTTTGTTGGCCGACAATGACATTAACATTAGTGCTAGTCACCAACCATCGTATTTATTATTTTCTTCTCTATCTTTTATGGAGTGTCATATCTTTTTTATTTTTTCTTATTTTAAATTTTTAATAACTTTATCTTTATGACATGTTTTCCTTTATCTTTATGGTAAGTTTTCTCTATTTTTTTAGCATGATTTCAATCTTCTTTATTAGTTGGTTCGGCCGTTATCTTTGTTTTATTTCTCATGGTTAGATTTGACATTGTCTCGATTAATCAAGATGATACTCATTTGTTATCAGGCTAATATTCTCTGTTTTGGATTATCAAATTAACATTGGATACGTGGTTTGCATTCGGAGATAGTTTTCTCACTATGCTCAATTCTAATTTGTAATTATCGGTGATCTTTCAGTAGTTTGATATTCGTGGTGGCTCGTTTGCTATGCAATCAGATATGCTCATATCTATATTTTATTCGAGTTTTTTTGTATATTATTTTAACATTTTCATTGTATGATCCATGTATAATCATAAGTGACTAATTCCTTATGTCAATGTTTATAGAAAATATTCTAATTATGTATTTAGTTTACGTTACATTGTATACTTTCATTATAATTTTAAATAGGGTTAACTATATGATTGATCACTTATGTTTGTGTTTTGTCTACTTTTTCTCATTGATTTCAACTTTTATTTTTATTTAATTAATATATGCTCACTTTCATTTTTATGTTGTTAACAGTTAACATATTAACTGACGTGGTATTTTGGTATAATCACACATTTGGTCAGTGTTATTTACACATTCTCTCAATTTAATCTTACTTTTAATACATTAAAATAAATTTAATCCTTCAATCGAATGACACCACATGTCACCATTTGGTTGGAGGACTAATTTTATTTTAATTTAATATATTTAATTTATTAAAATAAAGTTAACCCTATATTAAAATAAAATTTATTAAAATAGAGTTAGTCCTTCAACTGAATAGTGCACGTGACACGACATATGGTACCAATGACACGTGTCATAATTCGATTGGAGGATTAAATTTATTTTAATTTATTAAATGTATGATTAAATTGAGAGAATATATAAATAATAAGGACTAAATGTATTAGTATACTAAAATATTTAATAGCAGTTAACTTTTGGTGACCATATCTTAGTTTAATAAACACGAAATCAACTATATATTTTGGTTTTCTGAAATCAACAGAGAAAAATGAACCAAAGATAAATATAAGTGATCAATCATGTAGTTAACCCTTTTATATATTTTCTCAATTTCAATAAAAACAACTTATATTTGTATGAAAAATTATATTATATATTCATAAAATAGTTTCTTAACTATACTAATTTTTATACTGAACATTACAAAAAGAAGTTAAAACTTTTATCGCTTAATAACAGCTTGGGTCCCTCAATTCCTATCCTCTTCCTCAACTACTAATCATATTATACATGTTTCGTTTACTTTATACAACTACAAGGGATTATAATATTGCAATTCTTTGATGGACTGGCTGATTAGCTGGGAGAGAACCTTAAGATACAAAGATTAGGTAGCGATATTTTATTTTAAGCTTAATTACATGTTTGGCCTCTGAACTTATATCTTTCTCCCATGTTGGTCCATGAATTTTTCCCACATTAATCTTCGAACTTATGTATTGCCAGTCCAGCTCAGTTGGTAGAGCGCAAGGCTCTTAACCTTATGGTCGTGGGATCGAGTCCCACGGTAGGCAATTCATAATTCTGACTGCCAGAGGTCTTCCACGGAAGCTGCTCTCAACCTGGCGTTAGGGGCAGCCTACTACCTTACCTCCCCCTCACCCCATTACATATGGGAATAGGGTCAGCTAAAAAAAAATATTCGAACTTATATTTAATTATATCTTTAGGCCTGTTTTAAAATGGTATCAAGAGAATGATAATGAGTAGGGGTGTTCATAATTCGGTTACAACCGAATTACGTGGTTGAATCAAACTATTTTCGATTAATCGGTTGGTTAATATTAGGTTCGATCGTTAACGGTTAATGAATTTTTTAAATTTTGGTTATCGGTTAATTCAATTTAAAAACGGCTAATTAACTGAAAGTATTAAATATTTAATATATTATATATATATATATATATTATTTAGTTTTAGGGGCGTTTAAACTTTAATTTTAACCGAATTAACTGACCGAATAAATCAAAAATATTAAACATATAATATATAATATATAGGGGGTATGATCCAATTACATTGTGTAAAATTCTTTTAGTTTTACATCTTTGTAGTACCATTGATGAGAGAAATTAAAGGCTGTAATTAACAATAGAAAATAAAAAGGTATTCACTGGGAAGAAACAATGAGTTAATCTCAGCCTTTGATTTACTTCAATCCAAAGGTTCTAAAAGATATAAAACTAAAAGAGTTTTACACAGTATAAATAGATCCTAACCTATGATTTATATATTATTTATAAATTTTGATTAATTCGGTTAACAGACGAAATTAATCGAACTTAGTTCAATTTAATTAAAATATTTTTAAAAATATTTAATTCGATTAACAATTAAAATTTTTAATTAATTCGATTAATAATTATTTAATTCAATTGATGACTGAATTAACTGGATGAACACACCTAATAGTGTGACACTCTAATATCATATTATATCATCACTAAATTTTGATGCTCAAGTGTTTGAGGCGATGAGGATAAATAATTAAAAAATATAATTTAATTTAATTCGAATAATCATGATTTTCTTGTAAACAATAAATCATCCGAGCATTATATTTTAGTTTATTTTTTTAATTTCTCGACTTTTTAACTCAATTCTATTTGATAAAATTTAAACGAAAATAAAATCCTATAAATTATATTTACACTCAATAAAATTATATCTGAAAATATAAAGAATTTTCACATTTTCTTATTTAACCATTGAATTTAATTTATTGATGGACTGTTTATGATCAGATTTTTTTATAAAAATTTATTGTATGGACAACCTTTTTAACCTAATTATTCTAAAAATCTAATTATTTATTATTAATTCAGGGTGATTACAGGTGGTAGTATCCGTTCTAGAGACTCTCAACCATTTGACAATGAACGCTCAAATACCTTACGATTGTTGGTACTTGAACCTTAGACTTCTAAATATAACAACCATTCCTTTAACTATATAGATAACTTGGTTCGTGCTAAACCATCTAATTATCGATAAAACTTTCAACAATTTAACCGTATACAGAACACGACAATTTGCAAAAAGAATTTTATGTATGCATTCAATTTATGTGCCAGTGAGATCGAAGTTTAACATAATCTAGAAGCATACAACATCGACTATTAATCGTACAAAAAGTTTACTTTCTACTTATTTCACAACGTATGAAAGTGGAACATGTGCTGTGATGAAGAAAAGTACATGAAAAAAAAGGCAACTATTATCCTATTTTCAACATTGCCAAAATTAACAATTGAGTCAAGTTAAAATCGATTCTATTCAATTAAGTCCCTTAAAGCCGACGGAAAATGTTGATAGGCGGCAGCTCACAACAGCATACACGTTAAAAAGAAATAAAAATTTCGTTTTCCTTTTGTTGTTTTCCCGTTTCGTAGTAACTTGTGCCACACGGTAACGGCACGGCGTTCAAACTAACGAGAACTCCGCCGGTCTTTTAACTTCCTAATTCGGCCACGTGTCAGCAGATCCCAACTTGTGGTCCCATATTCCGTTGCTGTCTGAACACAAACGAGCACTCGGGCAACTCGCCCAGATCGGCGAATAGCGACTCGTCCTCTTCCCTCATCGGCAAAACCATCGCCACGTCACCCTTCCCGGTGTCTCTTTCCGCGAACATCGGGCTCTCAAAAACCCTCAACGACGTCGTTTCCATCCCCCCGAACCAAGCGAATTCATACCCCGTCAGATCAGCGAACCTCTCTTCGCTCCCTGATTCCGTTCCCGTATCGGGCTGCAAAGTAGACGGCTCGTGCTTCACAACTTTCGTGGCCGTGGTTGGCGTCTCCTCTTCCTCTTCCCCCGCAGCCGCAGCTTGTTTCGCGACGGCACTGTTGTTTCTAGAAGTTGGCCATGGGTGATTGTGTTCGTAGGAATACGTGATCACTAACATCGTAGGATCCGCTCGGTTCCTCTCGACTTGTTTTCTTGCAGGACATCCCTTGGAGCTGCTGCACCGGTAGTAACCTCTGCTCGCCGGCCGCCGCGAGATCAAAACAGAAGCCTTAATCAACGGCTCAACATCATAAAAATCCCAAACTTAAAACTTACGCCTCGACGCAGACAAACCTGGGATAAGGAGAGCCTTTGATAGGTTTTTGGCCGTACTTTCGCCAAGCCCAAGAATCAGACGGTGGAGCACGCTTCCCCTTTAGTCGCGAACCATCAACATCCTTGATAGGCACTGACACCACTCTTTTCTGTATGGATTTTCTACTGTGACAAAACCCCATTACGTAAAAAAAAAAACATATGCAAACAACGAACTTAATAGAAATTTCAGTTAAAAATACCCTTTTTTAGGAGAAGCCAGTTTCATGTCGTTGAAAGTGGTAGAAGAAGGAGATTCAGCTCCGGCCTCCAATGAAACGTTGTCGTTTCTATCTTCTTGTTGATCAGAGAAAAAAGAGTTGCCGGCTTTGTTGAAACTACTACCAGCGGCGACCATGATTGGTGATCGGAAGAGAAACTGATGAAGCAGACGATGTTTGGTCGAAGAAGAAGAAGAAGAAGAAGAAGAAACAGAGAGGCTGTCCTCTAAAAAATAGGAGGGGAGGAGCGGCTCGTTTATAGATTGGGTTTTGAGTATTTTTTTCCCCTTTCTTACAAAGGACGTGCAGGCAAATGTGATATAATAAATTCTAAATTTTATTGAAAATGCAGCTTCAAATTACATGACCATCCATCTTTTTAATTATTTTTATTTTAACTTATTTGATCTTCTTTAATTATATGCATTAAAGCGATATATATTTGTATTTTATAATCGGAAGTTAAGAGGTTATCATATACAATATTTATTAAAATATTTATAAGATGTGAAAATCTCATTGACAAGGATGGAATGATTTGCCTTCCTTTTTATTGTTATATTCTTTTTTTCTCATGAGGAGAAAAAAAGGATAAAATATGTTAATCAATTGGTTAAGATTTTAAATAAGGAGGTGGTAATGAATTTTAACCATTTGGTTCATAATTTTTTATATTTCTTATTTTCATTCTTCATATCAAATAAAGATTAAAAGAAAAAAATAATTAGTGTTTGTTGTCTAATCCATTTTTAGATTTGAAAATATTTTTGTTTAAATTATTTTTTGTGTTTTGAAATATGAAATTATCATCAATCGTTTTAGGTGAAGAATTATCGAATACGCATAAAATTATCATTTACAAAAGATTTCTAAATATCTATTTAAAAAAACGATTTTGGAGAGACAAATTTAGAGATTTGTATTTAAATCTAAAATCTAAATTAGATTCGGGAGTCTATTAGTCTCAAGACGCCCAAAAAATGACACTACATCTATCCCACTAAACATATTCCTTATCGGTTTTTCAAAAGTCAAAATTTTTAAACTTTGACTATGATTATTTTAAATATTCAAAAAATTAAATTTTATTAAATATATATTTCAAAACTATTTGATTAAATGTTTTTAAAATATTTTTTATATTTTTATCAATAATAAATTTTAAATAATGAGTCAAAGTTTTTAAAAATTGACCAAAAAAAGCAAATAAAAGATAATTTAAATGAGAACGAAGAAGTATCTTATTTAAATATTCACATTATCTAAGATCTTAATAAATAAGAGATTATTTTTTTCTATAATTTATAGTGTAATTTTGTTATATTGAGTTACTCTTAGTTTAATTGACATTGTTATTGTGGATCATTCAGAGTTCGTTGTTTGATTAGTATGATGATGAGGTTAGGATGTGAATTTTTATGCTTGATCCATGTGTTACATCTTTGATTCATTTTCTTCTTTAAGTGCAGTGGTTCTTTCTACCTTCTTGTTGGTAGTAATTTTATATAATTATTTGTAGGTAGATTTTATTTATTTATTCTTTGTACTTACAATTATATTTGTTCTTCCTAACAAATGTTTCTTTCTAAATATTATAGTTTGATCTGAATTCAATCTAATTCAAATTGATTGGGAGAAGTATGAAATCTAGTCTAATTGAAGAAAAGAAAATTACTTTTCTTTGTTGATTACTAGTAGAAAACCTACTTTGAGTATTTATTTATTTTATAACCAAGTAACTATCTTTATAAAAATAGATAATAGGGATTATGATTAGAAGCTAAGTATATTTTGTAAATTCTCTTGTATTCTTCAATTTTTTATATTACTAAAAATTTTCTTTTTCTAAACGTGGTTTCTCCAGAAATGACTTTTCATGAAAAATCTTGATGTCTATTTTATTGTTATCATTATGGTTGTTATCTTTAAACAAACTAGTATCAGAGCGTCCAAATTATTTATCTTGATCAAAATAATAACATATTTGAAATATAAATTCTTTTGTTGGATCACACCTCTAGATTTAAGTTGTGGTAGATTTGAGAAGTCTAATTTTGTTTAGTCATTTGGGTTCAAAACGGTACAAATGTTATAGTAAAGGTGGAGCTATGAAAATTAGTAAGATCCTCTCGTTGTGATAAAAATATAGAAAAAAGATTGTCAAGTTTTATGTTCTACGTGTTTCAACAATTTTAGACAAATGCATTTGTTATTTCCTTATTTGCGTCATATTACAATGTTATTGGTGAAAATGTCTTAACTGAATCAAGCAAATAAAAATTTTGTGTTGAACAAAACAATTGCGTGTATAATAATTTTGGGAAGTAGGACATAATTCAATTTCGTGAGCATAAAAAATTGAAAATAAAAAGAGAGTCCAATTGATCGCATGACTTAGGTGGTGTTTGTTTTCACTGTGCAAGCTCTTCAAACTACTTATGTCTGCGTCGCGCAGACCACGCGCAGACATTAGGCTTCGCAGACTGTTTGTTTTTTAGAAGACAGAAGCTCTTCAAACGTATGCGCGAGCTCTTCTTGGTTCAGACATGGTTTTATGTCTTCAAAGATCTTCAAACCTCTTCAAGAACAATTATAAAATATAGTTATTTATTAAAATAATTTTAAATAATTTAATAAGGTTATTTATTTTAAAATATTTTATTATAAAATATTTTATTATAAAATAATTTATCATAAAATAATTTATTTTAAAATAATTTATTATAAAATAATTTATTTTAAAATAAATTATTATAAAATATGGATTGATTTATTTTAAAATAAATTATTTTAAATAATTTATTAGTATGGATTGATTTATTTTAAAATATGGATTGATTTATTTTAAATAATTTATTAGTATGGATTGATTTATTTTAAAATATGGATTGATTTATTATTGTAGTTGTATAGATTGATTTATTTTAAATAATTTATTAGTATGGATTGAATTATTTTAAAATATGGTTTGATTTATTTTAAATAATTTATTAGTATGGATTGATTTATTTTAAAATATGGATTGATTTATTATTGTAGTTGTATGAATTGATTTATTTTAAATAATTTATTAGTATGAATTGATTTATTTTAAAATATGGATTGATTTATTTTAAATAATTTATTAGTATGAATTGATTTATTTTAAAATATGGATTGATTTATTTTAAATAATTTGTTAGTATTGATTTATTTATTTTAAAATATGGATTGATTTATTATTGTAGTTGTATGGATTGATTTATTTTAAATAATTTATTAGTATGAATTATTTTAAAATATGGATTGATTTATTTTAAATAATTTATTATTGTAGTTGTATGGATTATTTAAATTTCAGTATTGTAAAACTAATGTTATTTAAATCTCAGTATTGCAAAACTCTTTTAAGTTTAAAAAATCAGTTTATTTATATTTCAGTTCATTTTAGCAGTTTGCAGACGTCTTCTTGCAGACTGCAGACTTTTGGTCCACATCTTCTGCTGCAGATGCCTGCAGACGTGGTCCGCAGACTGCAGACCTTTTACCTCTGCAAAAACAAACACCACCTTAATATAAAAAAGATAGTCATTGATGATTAGGATCATGTTGTGCATGATATTGTTCATATGATACAATTGTGAGCAAAGTTGACACTTATGATGACCAAATCGATGTGAACACTAAATTTAAGTTCGGGCATAGTTTGGATTCCATTGGCAATCATTATTGAAGAATGTCTCTTTAAGGGGTTTCGTGGAAGAAGTGAATAATATGTTCTCAAGGTGAAGAACTTATTTATCGAGTTGAAGAATTAACTTTTTGTTGAGTTTTGGAGTTTCATCGAATTTATGATTTTATATCAAACTCCTTGTATTTTTAGAATTTGTGTCAATATAGAGATTATTAGAAGCTAATTTGAGTAGAAACTTATTTTCTTTTATGTTGATTAATAATAGAAAACCTACTTTGAGTAGATTTTCTCTAAACAATTTTACTTTGTAACCAAGTAATTATCTCTATAAATAGATACCGAAGACTTTGATTAGAAGCTAAGTCAATTTTTAGAAATCCTCTTGCATTTCATCTATTTTCGACATAAGTAAAAATTCTCTTCTTCCGCCCGTGATTTTTCTTGAAAAAGTTTTCACGTAAAATATTGATGTCTAATTTATTGTACGATCACTATGATTGATGCTATCTTTTAATACTAAAGATATAGAGTTAATTTCATAAGATGTCACCAAATTATTATTAGTATTTTAAATTAATCTCAAAATTTTAAAATATTCTATATAGTCCTCGAATCATGTCCCTCATTCTAATTGTTCCTTAAAATTTAAAACATTTCATATAAGTCATCAAACTAACAATACCATTTCATTTTGGTCCTTTCGTTAACATATCGTTAACTCTTCTGGCTAAAAAAAATAATTTGTTTTTTTAAGTCTTGAGAATTAAACTAGTGACCTGAAAAAAATTAATTTATTTTTGAAGGTTCTGAATTTTTAAAAAGGCTCGGGTTCAGTTCTTGAGACCTCCAAAAACAAATTAATTGTTTAACCGTTAGAGTTAATGACTCATTAAACAAAGATCAAAATGGAATGCTACTGATAGTATGAGGATTGATATAATTTCATTAAAGTTTAGGAACCAATTTAAATGGGACTCATAATTTTGGGATCGATATAAAATATTTTAAAATTGACGGACCGATTAAAATGAAAGTCATAGTTTAGATAGCTCTTGTGCAATTATGTTAAAAATATGATAGGGCAAACAAATAGAACAATTAAATGTCCACTTTATAATGGAGGGTCAAGCTATGATTATAAAGATAGTATTAGTCAATGAAAAAAAAAAGAACTCATTAATGGTGATTTCATCAACTATGGCTTTTCTGCAATATTCTTGACATTCTAGTCCTAAACCAACTCTCACCCTTGTATTCTTCTCATTCTCTTTGATTTTGATTTTCTCCTTAATTATTAAGAATAATTAGAAGATAAGATTGATTAAGCTCCTCATTAAAACCGCTGCTGATTAAGTTATTTAATTAAGCAAAACGAATAATCCTACTGCTTGATAATTATATAAATATTCTGGAGGATAATGTATTCATAGTCATGAAAATGAACTAATTCTTTATGTGACATAAATCCATTTAATCTGGCTGTATTATATTATATAAATTATGTGCCTCCACCCTACATTTTTAATTAACTACAAATATAATTAAATGAATAATTGTGATGATTAAGTCAGATTAAATAAATAATTTCTATCACTGTGATACATACATATACATACATACATACATACATATATATATAAATATATATATATATTAGAAGTTATTATATGAATTAATTGAACTAAATGAGAAATAGGTGTAAATCTTAAAAAAAAACTTAATCCTTCTAGAGTTTATTGATGCGTGAAGCAATGTATAATCTTAAACTACAAATTTATTTATTGGCATCTCTCCCATGCGACCACTCTAGACGTCAAACGAATAAAAAATTAGCAACGAATGAGATAATATATATTAATTTAATTAAGAAACATAACTTATTCGAACTAAACGATCTTAATAGTTAATTTTTTTTTTTTGTTATTTCTTGAAGTTTCACGTTTTACCACTATATATATAGAGGTACAAATATTCATTATCAAATGATTAAGAATCTTTAAATAGATACTACTTTATTCGCCCTATATTATTTATTAAAAAAAATATGACTTATTAGAATCCCTTCTAACCAGGAACTATATACATTTTTTTACACACTTAAGAAAATTCTCTCATTTTTTATTTCCAAATCTTTAAATTTTTATTTTCATGGGAAGATGTAGAAGATGATCCTATATATATAGAATTTGACGATTGAAGGAAGGACTGAGTTTCACTTGTCTGGAGGATAACCTGATCGAGCCCTGTTAATGACTTAAATCTCATGTCATCACCATAATTAAGAGCTTGATTCCAGGATAATTTAATGAACCTCAGTACGGCCTTCGAGCATGCTCACCACTCCGGACATTGTAGGCCGAAATGCTGATGATGGATTAGTGCATAACAGAGCTACTTTTATGATCCTCAAACTTTGTACCAAGTTTTGGATCCACTAGCTCCAAAAGGTTTCCTTTTTGTTGCAGAACAAGGGCCTAAAATACAACATATTAAATGGATGCAATTCGACTATTGCAGCTCAATGTGAAACACAACTACAGTCTACAGGTGCAAGGAAATTAAAGGAGATTGTTCTCACGCAATCCAGAAGGCATACAAAATTTTCATTTGGTCGGTATTTCATGTTGTTCTTCCCAGCAGCAATTTCCAATGCAACCACTCCAAAGCTGTAAACATCTGCCTGATAGGTCAAATAGCCCCATAATGCAAACTCCGGGGCCATGTATCCTCTGCATAATTAAGGTTATTTGTGAACTATAGTACTGTTCAGATGGAACTGAAAGTGGAAAAAAGAAGAGAGCTCACATAGTTCCAGCAACTCTGGTGCTGATGTGGGTGTTTTCCTCTTCATCAAGCTTGGCTAGACCAAAGTCAGAGATCTTAGGATTAAAATCCCTATCAAGTAACACATTCGCAGCTTTGATGTCTCTGTGAACAATTCTCAGAGGAGAATCCTCGTGCAGGAAGGCCAGTCCTTTTGCAATACCAACACAAATCCTCAACCTTGTTGCCCAATCCAGTCTCAGTTGGACTTCATCTGTACCTTTTGTTAACATAAATTACAAAACAAGTAATTGATTCCTTTCGTTTCGCGGTAAGGACATGTCAAACGGAAAAAAAAAAGCATTTTCAAGCTTACCGAACAAAACATGCGCAAGACTATTGTTTTCCATGTATTCATACACCAGCAATAATTGATTTCCTTCAGCACAACATCCATATAGTCTAACAACATTTGGGTGTTGTATACCTGAAATCATTCCTATTTCATTCACAAATTCACGATTTCCTTGCTTTGATCTTGAAGAGAGCTGCTTAACTGCAATTATGGTACCATCCAATAGTATTCCCTGCAATGAAACAGGAACTGAAGTTTTCATATTTGTATGTTATCAATTTAGTCCTATCTGTATTTTTTGGGGATAAACTAGAAAGGTAGGGGGAAAGTACTGAAAAATAAAGCCCTAGTGGTTTTGTATGTGACCTTGTACACAGATCCAAAACCACCTTCCCTAATTTTGTTGCTGCATCGAAGTTGTTTGTGGCCGCTTTGATTTGTCGTAAGGTGAATACTCTAGTTTTCATATCTAATCCTCTTAGTTCTGTTCAAGGTACAAGGCCAATAGTCAATACGCTGAGCTGTAAAAATTATGATACCTAAAAGAAAGATGATATAAACTACCTTCTTCCCTTGATATTGTGTCACACAACCAGCCTTTCCACCAAAGAACACCCAAGATCATGAGAACTAGGATCAAAAGCGAAACTACAGCTCCTACCACGATGAATGTCTTATTTTGTCCATCATTTGGAGGTTTAAACTCTACACAAGTTCAACAAACCTGTTAAACTCTACACAAGATCAATTTAACCTTTCACATGCTAAAGCAACCCAACACTTCAAATTCACAAAATAAGTTGTCACAATGTGAACCAAAAGCTCTAGATTATGGTCCAAGCAATATGCATAATGAAACTATTTTTAGACTTGCGTGAAGATTAAATTTCTGAAATCACTCGTCATTCATTCTTACTCAAAGATGTTGGCAGGCATCTACTTTATATGTATGCAAATATTGAAAAATATGAAGCTAAGAGAGATATGTTATGATATGAAGATGATAAAGGCCTCCATCAAGAGTGTTTAACTTACCTGATTTCACTGAGTTAGCTGATATCAGAGGGCCATATGTTCCCCTCTTCGGTGCAGCTGCTGTCCCTTTCCCGGCCCAATGAAATTGAATCTCCAAGGTCTTATCCATTACAATAACAGACTTAAATTCACGAATGTATGCCTTATATAATGTTAAAATCCTTCAACATGCGTGTCCCCTGCAACCAACTAATTCGATCAAATTATCACAGCAGCATATGGGACATGGAGAGAATGTACAATGTGATTTAATACCTGTATATAAACATCAAATATCCGTATTCCAAGACTGTGGAAAGAACGATTGTCTCTTATCACTATTTCTGCAAAGTGAAGTTTAACAGTATAGTTTCCATTTCCTAAGCAGCGAATGTAATGAGCGAAAGGGGAGAAAGGCGTGCTGTCGTGTATAACGCTGATTCATTTATCCTGAGCACAGATACATTATGTGCTATATAGTCTCTATAGCTAATATTCGTATCCCAGAAATGTCCTGTGCTGCTGACTTCCCAATTTGATCCAGTCGGAACATATTTTGCTTCACCACCTTGGTCGAGATCGGCTTCATAATCAATATTTCCTACAGTAGTTTTCTCCCCACCACAGTTTATGTATAAAGAATAATGATCTATATAGAAACATAGCATACTAGAGTTTATTAGTAAATTTGACAAAATAAATGTAAAAATTTACAGCACTTTTGATCAGCCGAGTGAATGCAGTGGGCATGAATGAAAATACAAATGAAGCATATATTAGTATATTTTGGTGGAAGAAATGCAAGTACCTTTCGAACACGGATAACTCTGCAGACATTCATTGAGTGGTCTGCATCATGGTCGAACAGTGAAAAAATCAATTTATGCAAAGTAGCCTGGATATTTCTTTTGAAATTTGGATACGTAGGAACTTACAAGTTCTTTCCATCAGTAGAGCTTTTGAACAAGTTTCTGATAGAACAACAAAATAATTACTTTCCAATATTTGAGAAGTTAAAAAGAAGGGATAGCATACTTGAAAGTTAAAGGAAGAATCGGGAAAAAATTGTTCTTACAATGTTTCCCGACAACTGGATTGCACGTAGTCCTCAGAAAAATTATTGTAAGAAAGATCTATCGCACTGAAAAAGAAAACTATATTGGCTTAATGACATTAATTGTAAATGCATGTTACATTGTTTTGAAAGGAAAAGTGCATCTATGAGATCTTGACCCTTTAGATGATGATAATGGGATTCTATATGTGCATCTATGAATTACCTGCAACTATTTAAGTTCTTGATCTAATCGGGAATCGGACCACTGAGCGAGTTGTTTGTCAGATACCTATTTAGTTAGCATCATAAATCATGTTGCAGTTTAAACTTTCTCAGCTAGAATTAAAGTTAGAAATGGAGGAAAATATACTGGGAAAAACCTTGGTGAATAATAAAAAGACTTTGATCTTACTAATGCTTACATTTTTTCCGGTTGAGAAATCGTAAAACCTCTACCAATTTCCACTAATCTGTTGAAACTGAGATCACTGCAAGAAAATTAAACAGAAAAGAGCAGTTTGTTCACTTTGTTGTATTCCATTAGTAGACATGAAAGGGCAGCATGGCAACCAATAGCTGATTATCTGTTTGATCAACGAAAATCTAAATTATTGTGAATATTAAAACTTGAAATATAAATGAACTTCATAAACATGTCCCTAAAGCTCCAAATAGATTTTAAGATCAGTGAAAATGGTATCATTTGATAAGACTTTTGACTTCTTAGTGCACCATGTTATTACTTTAGGGCTAAAGCATATGCAGCTCTAATTGAAACACTAAGATAAAATTGTTAGAATTGAATATAACATAAGAAAGTATTACTATTAATAATTGTAAGTAGTGTTTAAGTTAAACTTTGAATCCTAACTTATCTCTAAAACTATCTCCTAATTTGTAGAAAAGATGACTCCTATCTTATCTAGGTCTCTAATTCACGTATATAAAAATCTCATATATCCTCTTGTGTATGCAATTGTTCTTTGAATAAAAATAATTTCAGAATAAAAACCATGTTTACCAGAACCGGAAAACTATGTTTACCAGAGCCGAAAAACTCTGTTTCTTCATGGTATCAGTCGCCAGTGTCGATCCCAGCCTTGCTTCTGCCGTCGTTCATCATCCTTTCGATCAGCAGTGTGCCTTATGTGCACATCTTCCTTCCAATTGTGAAATTCTTTGCAACACCATCCTCTTCGCAGCACCACCCCTTCGCAGCGTCGTTTTCTTTGTTGTGCAACCACAACAGTGCCGCTTCTGTCGCAGTGTTGGTCTCCTCTTCGTACTGCTCTTGTCGCGTTGCCGGTCCAGCGCTGCCCTCATCACAGAGACAACCCTTCCTATTCCGTTGTTTGGTACCTGTTCTGCTGCTTTTTGGTACCTGTTCTACCGCTATTGGTAACTGTCCGGCCAAAACTGTCTCCTCGTTGCATAGCTCATTTGATACTCATCCTAGTGTCAATCTTCTCAAATATCTGATTGTCACTTATAGCAGTGTTCCCTGCTAGTTCGCAACATATCCCAAGCTCTCAATTCCTCGACAGTCATGGCATATCATTCTTCGTCCAAGTCTGTATGCACTGTTAGTGAATGTAGTTCTCCTTTTACCTTATTATCCCCTTCACCAGGGTGTGTCTCTTGTATTGTTGATTCCAGATCAAGTGATTATATGACGGGCAACTTCAATTTATTTTCCACATTTCACAAAAATGGTATCTCATGTAGTGTTCATACTGCTGATGGCTCCCTATCACCGGTTAAGGGCAGTGACTCAATTCGCATTAATAGTCACATTACTCTATCTAATGTTCTATTTGTTCCAAGTTTGACTTGCAATCTTCTTTCGATTAACAAATTATCTACTGATTTGGGTTGTACTTCTCATTTTACTCGTGATTATTGTGAATTTTAGGATTTGACCTCGGGGATGGTGATTGGTAATGTTAGGCGTCATGGTGGACTCTACATCCTTGACGCTCCTCCTTATACTTTCGTTCCCAACCACTCACATGCACCATTTATCTATTCTTTTGCTTCAGTTTCTCCCACAGATGCGGCTGCCGACATTGTGTTATGGCATTTTAGGTTAGGTCACCCAAGTTTTTCTTATCTTTCAAAATTATTTTCCAAATTATTTATGAATAAAAATCCCACATCATTTTCTTGTGACATTTGTTCTCTTGCAAAACACATTCCAAGTTGTTATCCTCCTTCTCCCTCTCGTTCGCCTAAACCTTTTTCCTTAATTCATAGCTATATTTGGGGATCTTCACGGGTTACGGGTTTACATGGAATTTTTTGGTTTACTATTTTATTGACGACCACTCTCGTAGTACTTAGAGCTTTGTTATGAAGGACAAATATGAGTCTTGTACCATCTTCAAACGATTCCACAAAATGGTTGAAACACAATTCCAAAGTTCCATGGCATCCTTAAATCTGATAATAGTAGGGAATACCTCTCTCAGTCGTTGGGATCCTTCTTCCAGGAAAATGGAATAGTCCATCTCACTTCATGTGTTGACACTCCACAACTAAATGGGATCGCCAAACGTAAAAGTCGTCATCTTCTTGAGGTAACCTGAGTGATAGGGAAGCGGCGGCGGATTGTTGAACGTTGCTCTTGTTGAAGAATCAAACCTAGAAAGCTCTAGACTCGATGAAGAACAAAGGTGATGAATATGGGAAGGTGGCGGCAGTCGCTAGGATTGTTTAGGGTTTCTTTTATGTGCTAGAATCAAGACAACACGATTAGAATAAAATAAACAAAAGATAAATAAATGAAAGATGAAATAAGATAATAAAGAAATCAAAAGATCTCCCTTATGAAGGTGAACGGTAAAGATGATTGATGGTGCGGATGGATTTGTGGAAAAATAGATGGATAAGTGTCCTATCGAGCCCTCCTAGTCGCAATGAAAAGGCAAACACGATAAATGGCTCTAACCAACCCTCCTAGTCGCGATGAAAAGGCAAATTGGAGTGTGAAGATTAATATCCCTCACAAGAACTTGAAAGAACTCCAGGAGAAGAAGCTTCGAAGGCACAAGGCAATCAACACTTGCAAAAACAAACTCTCGTTGTATTATTGATCAAAGAAATCTTATTTACAAAGTATAATGAAGCCTCCTTTATATAGGGGCTGAGTTCTAAAGGTCCTAAATAACTAATGAATAAAATAATAATAAACTAAACATGTCTTAACTCTAATTCCTAATAAAATAATAATAACTAAAGATAATATTTTAACCCAACCTTAATTCCTAATAAAATAATAAATCTAATCCTAAAAGATAATGCATCATCCTATAGTAAGTTATATTACAAATAATCAATATAAATATTGAAAATTCGTAATATTTACAAAATAACGTATTAATCCCGTATAGGATTTCATGCATGCACCGTCTTCAGTAAAATGACCATATCTTGAGTTTCCGATATCGGATTGATGCGATTAAAGAACTGTTGGAAAGATAAGAGACAGAAGGTTGTATCTCCAGAAGACATGTCGACTAAATAAGATCAGGATCCCATTCAAAAAGTCGTCGCAAGTCTGCTGCTGTTCTGATCTTCTTTTCCAAAGCTTGGACGAGTGGATCATTTGGAAGAGTTATTACTTCTTCCTTTGATGTGAACCTTGTGATGCATGTATCATCCTCCCTTTCTTCAAAAAGATTCGACCTCGAATCTGAAACATTAAAGGGAGCAACATTAGAATAGTTTAATAATTCATTCACATTATGCTTACCGAATAGATATGCTTTGAATCTTCGAGACTTTGTTCTTCTAATAGGTTCGAGTAGAAACATTAGTCCAAAGAAGCATGTATTATGGAATCTGGTGCATGTATCATTCCCCCACTCCTCAAAAGGATTCGTCCTCGAATCTGAAAATCCAAAAGAAAGAGAATTAGATGTGTTGAAATAAAAACTTGTGAAACATTTACCAGGATCAATGTGATGTGTCTTTATGCGTTTTAGTCGAGGTTTCTTCTTTGTAGGAACTGATTTCTTGTAGTCTTGAAATCCTCTTTTACATACAAGTCTTGTAATCTAATGTTTTGGTTGAATTTCAACATGGCGCCGGTCACTGTTGGCTTTCTGTATGATTATTTCAGATAATTTCTCCATGGTTTCATTCGTGTATGGCGAGAATGAGTGTTTAAAAACCATGTCAACTTGTTTGTTAATGTAATCCCTTAAGTCTCCTAAGTTTGGTTCATGAATTAATGATTCACAGGAGGAGATTTGTGGACTGTATAACCTGTTTAGTTGGCAAGGAAACTCATATACAAGATAAAGCTCATTAAAAGCACTTTTAAATGCATGGGTAGAAATATCAGAAATATCCGAGTTATCGTGATATACATCTTTGATATGTTCAATTCTCGGAATAGTAGTATGAGTTTGATAGGTAAGAGTATACCTTCGTGGTAGTGTATCGTCTACTGTGTTTTGCTTACCTCGGTATGTTACACACTTAAAGGAGTTGTGTTTAGTATGGATGACAACTTCACGAGCCTTACCTTGTAAGAAGGAGAAGAAGTACGTTACAATGTCATTAAAATGAGTAATAAAATATTTACCTTTGGACTCTCGTAAATCGTGACTCTTCATTGGTATGGCATAGTGATTAGGGCTTTCAGGTGGTAACCCGTCAGGAGGGTCACCTAGCACTATTCGACAACTCTTGGCGATGGAAGATGGTGTGGGCCAGTCTCGTGTTGCTTTTACTTTCTCATCATTTACATGGATTCCCTGTGCACGAACTATAAAGCATGTGGAGTTGTTCAAGTCATGTTTCGTCATTAAGATGACGTTACGACTAAGGCTTTCATGGATGTAGCCTTTTTGTAACAAATCTAACTCTTTGGTTTCTTCGAGATTGTATGTTTGACGAGGTATGATAGAACCTTGAATTAGATTGGTTTGGTGTTGTTTTCCTTTTTCCAGTGGTAATCCGTCAGGTGGATCACCTAACACTTCTCGAAAATCCTGTAACAAAGATGAAAACACACTAGGCAAATCCTTGTTAATGTTAGAAATCGAAACAATTGATTCTCTAAAGCGAACAAGGATGAAAGGATGTTTGTAAAGAAGGTTCTCTCTCAATTCTTTTGTGCTCACACGTAGATTTTGAGTCACTCTTTTCTTCTCACAATTAGGTTCACTCACCTCCCATGGGTCATTATGCTTTTGGCTTTTGTAACTAGTGACCTCTTTTTCTTTTGCCTCTTTCTCAACTTTTTCTTTTTTTGATTTCACTACCTCCTCACAAATTTGATCTTTAGGGGCTGGAAGTGTGTCATTCTTTGCTGGTCGTTCTTTCTCATTGTCAGGTTTGTCATCTCTTGGCTTTTTCAGAGAAGATGGAGTAGAAGATGAGGAAGGATTTGAAGGATTACCTTGGTAAGAGGATGAAGTACCTTGGTAATGTTCACTGATTCGAGATCTCCTTTGGATTTGTGCTTCGATTGTCATTGCTTTCTTTAGTGTATCTTCAAGGTTTTCGTACCCTTGTAGATCAAGAAGATAAGTGATGCTTGAGTTTAAGCCGACGACGAATCTTGACACGGTGACTTCTTCTTTTTCGGTTATGTTAGCCCTATTGAGTAAGGACTGCATATCCTTGTAGTAATCTTCAACTGAACTTCTACCTTGTCGAAGTCGGTGTAGTCGTTGTTTAAATTCTCGTGTATAATGTGTCGGTAGGAATCGGTTCCTCATGGTTTGTTTGAGGTCGGTCCAAGAAGTGATTGTTGGAATTTGGAAGTTCTGGATTTTTTTCCTTGTTTGCATCCACCAAGTTCGAGCATATCCTTCAAATTGTATGGTGATGAGGTGAACTTGTTTAGCTTGAGGGCAGTCATGGTATGTGAACATGAGATCAACTTTTCCTTCCCATTCAATGTACCTGTCTGGATCGTTGTCTCCTTTGAAAGACGGGATCGTGAACTTTGGTTTTGTAAAGAGTTTGGGTGCTTGGAAACGTGGTTGTTCTTCCTCGGGTACCAAAAGTTCAGCATTGTTTGGTCTTGGATTCTGGTTTGGTAGATCCAGTTGTGGTTCTTGTCGTTCTATCACGATTTCATCAAATCTTTCAACTTGAGTCGTGAGTCGGGCACGTGTGGCTAAGATAGCCGTAAGTGTCTTGTTGTTAGTGTCGCCCATTCTGAAATCATAACACTCAAAAGAAAATTTTAAAGTAAAATAAAAATAAAATAAATTCAACAAAGCAAGAAACCTCACAAGTCACTCCAAGAAAGTAACACAACGAGAGGCAAGTAAGCCGATCTTTTACTCTTTAAAACTCACTTTACCAAGTAGTCTTTCACAGTTCGTATCGGAGTTTGATTACTAGCAAAGGCGATAAGAAAAACCTAAAAGCTCTAAGAGGCCAAACAAAGGTTAGACTCCAAGAGAACGAGAATGCAAAGAAGGAAGAAGTATGCAAACTCTTTAGTCCTACTAACACAAAGAAGATAATGTGTTAGATAATGCAAAAGAACAATAACAAGGAAAAACAAAAGAACCTAAAGCACTAAGAGTCAAAGAAAAAGGGACCAAACCAGAAAACCTAGAAAACGCTGGATCAACTTGAGCAACGTTTTTGAGGGGGGTTACCGGTGTCCAAAAATTCTGAAAAATTTCTTGAATGTCTTTCGATGCGTCAAGAAACCACCTGTAAAATTTCAGAACCAAATACCTTCAGTAGTATCCAGTAGACTCTGTTGAACGGTGAGTCCTCAAACAATCTGTTTTTCTTGATCACTTTTTTCGAAGTTGTTCTTGATCTCCAAAAATTCTGATATTTTGTGTGAATGATCTCCATCCAATATATGAAGTTTCAATCTGGAAATTTTCACCACGAAATTCCTCCTGTAAAATTTTCAAGAAATTCGACAAGATTCTAAACCGAATCTGCCGATGAAACTTGAATGATGTATTTGAAGGCTCCAATGAACTCCGATTGGGGTGAAATTTGGACTGGGGATTACTCTTAGAATGAATATAATATATGGATAAAATCAGCCCTAAATACCTTCGTTTGCAGTTTTTTGAAATTTTGGCTTTTTTGGCTTTTTTTTTTTTGTTTTTTTGCCCTTTTTTTTCCTTTTTTTTTGAAAAAAATAGCAAACTAACAAGAATGATTTAAATCTAAATTAAAATTAAATAAAAAGAACCTGAAACGCTGAATCGTTTGTGAACTAGCTCCGTTGGGGTACCTTGACGGTTTTGTGTGCAAGAACAAGCAAGATTGCTTGTTTCTCTCCAAGAATCGGCCCAAATCTAATACCAATTGATAGGGAAGCGGTGGCGGATTGTTGAACGTTGCTCTTGTTAAAGAATCAAACCTAGAAAGCTCTAGACTCGATGAAGAACAAAGGTGATGAATATGGGAAGGTGGCGGCAGTCGTTATGATTGTTTAGGGTTTCTTTTTATGTGTTGGAATCAAGACAATACGATTAGAATAAAATAAACAAAAGATAAATAAATGAAAGATGAAATAAGATAATAAAGAAATCAAAAGATCTCCCTTATGAAGGTGAACGGTAAAGATGATTGATGGTGCGGATGGATTTGTGGAAAAATAGATGGATAAGTGTCCTATTGAGCCCTCCTAGTCGCAATGAAAAGGCAAACACGATAAATGGCTCTAACCAACCCTCCTAGTCGCGATGAAAAGGCAAATTGGAGTGTGAAGATTAATCTCCCTCACAAGAACTTGAAAGAACTCCAGGAGAAGAAGCTTCGAAGGCACAAGGCAATCAGCACTTGCAAAAACAAACTCTCGTTGTATTATTGATCAAAGAAATCTTATTTACAAAGTAGAATGAAGCCTCCTTTATATAGGGGCTGAGTTCTAAAGGTCCTAAATAATTAATGAATAAAATAATAATAAACTAAACATGTCTTAACTCTAATTCCTAATAAAATAATAATAACTAAAGATAATATTTTAACCCAACCTTAATTCCTAATAAAATAATAAATCTAATCCTAAAAGATAATGCATCATCCTATATTAAGTTATATTACAAATAATCAATATAAATATTGAAAATTCGTAATATTTACAAAATAACGTATTAATCCCGTATAGGATTTCATGCATGCACCGTCTTCAGTAAAATGACCATATCTTGAGTTTCCGATATCGGATTGATGCGATTAAAGAACCGTTGGAAAGATAAGAGACAGAAGGTTGTATCTCCAGAAGACATGTCGACCAAATAAGATCAGGATCCCATTCAAAAAGTCGTCGCAAGTCTGCTTCTGTTCTGATCTTCTTTTCCAAAGCTTGGACGAGTGGATCATTTGGAAGAGTTATTACTTCTTCCTTTGATGTGAACCTTGTGATGCATGTATCACTGAGCATTATTCTAATGTTCTGAAATACCTTTGGGGTGAGGCTCTCTTAATAGATACTTTTCTAATCAATCGTTTGCCTAGTAAGATTATTTCCGTTAAATGTCCACGTGATATCCTTTCCACTAAATTCCCTCACTTCAAACCTTTTACCTCTTCTGTTCCTCTTCGTGTCTTTGGTTGTGCTGCCTTTGTCCATGACCACAATCCTCATAAATCTAAACTTGATTCTTAGGTAATTAGGTGTGTCTTTGTTGGTTATTCATCCTATCAGAAAGGTTATCGTTGATACTCTCCTTCTACAAAAAGGTTCTTCACATCTATGGATGTCACTTTTCAAGAACATAAATCGTTCTTTTCAAAAACCAAAATCTAGGGGGAGAGTGAGTCTGAATTTCAATTTTTACCGATTATTACTGAGTTACCCATCTGTCCATCTTCTACTGAAAAAACTACCACTCCACAACCTCTAACACCACCACATCTGATAATGAAAACTAATCCATTAATCCCATCAACTCTTATGAAACACCTACACCATCTACATATATTCTCATCTACAAAACACGACCCAAACAAGCCCTACCTTCCACACTAGAGCCAATGCATTGTCAAGAACCAGAACCATGTTTAAATCCATCGACAGACAAAGGAGATAGTGACCAAAGTAAGTTGGATGTGGTAATTGATACTAGTGAGTTACCAATTGCTCAAAGAAAGAGAGTTAAACGATGTACAACTCATCCTATTAGTAAATTTGTTTCTTATGGGAAACTAATGTCTAGTTTTAATACTTTCATAGCTCATGTTGATTATATTTACATTCCACAGACCATAGAGGAGGCATTAAAAAGTCCTGAGTGGAAGAAGGAAGTTGAAGAAGAAATTTCAACTCTAGAAAACAACAAAACCTAGGTCATTGTTGATCTACCTAAAGATAAGAAACCAGTCGACTGCAAATGGGTCTTTACTGTGAAATTCAAGGCAGATGGAAAATTGAGATATATAAGGCTAGACTTGTGGCAAAAGGGTTCACTCAGATTTATAGAGTTGAGTATCAGGAGGCCTTTGCTCCAATAGCAAAACTCAACATTGTTTGAGTTCTATTATCCTTGGCAGTGAACAAGGATTGGATACTTTACTAACTAGACGTAAAAAATGCATTTCTCAATGGCAATTTGAAGAAGAAGTCTATATGCAACTTCCACCAGGAATTCATTCTGGAAACAACCGGGTATGTAAATTACTAAAATCCTTATATGGTCTAAACAATCACCTCGAGCTTGGTTTGATAGATTCACGAAGGTAATGTTACAAGATAACTACAAACAGTGTCAATTCGATCACACTTTGTTTGTAAAAACTGCTCCTGATAAGAAGAAGTCAATCTTGATGTCTACGTTGATGATATCATTATCATGGGTGATGACTTGGTAGAAATCGAGAAGCTGAAGACATTACTAGCAAAAGAGTTTGAAACCAAAGATTTAGGAACTCTGAGATATTGCCTAGGCATGGAGTTAGCGAGATCACGAGAAGGAACTGTCATAAATCAAAGAAAGTATATCCTAGACTTACTTTCTGAAACTGGAATGACTAATTGTAAGCCCTCAGAAACTCCTATGGAAGTTAACTTGAAATTGAGTAAAGATGGAAACCCGGTAAATAAGAAACATTATCAGAGACTAGTTGGTGAACTTACTTATCTATCTCTAACTAGATCTGACATTGCTTTTATTGTTAACATTGTTAGTCAATACATGAATGATCCAAGAGAAGAACATTTAGAGGCGGTTAATCGAATCTTAAGATATCTAAAGATGACACCAGGACATGGGTTGATTTTCAGAAAACATGAAGACAGAACAGTTAAAATCTTCTCATATTCAAGCTGGGCTGGAGAATTAACTGATAGAAGGTCAGCCACGGGGTACTACTCATTTGTGTGGGGAAACCTAGTGACATGAGGAAGCAAGAAACAATCAGTAGTATCCAGAAGCAGTGCAGAAACAGAATATAGGGCGATAAAACTCAGAATGTGTGAAGGAATTTAGCTACAAAGACTCTTAACTGAACTAGAGATATGTGACAACAACAATTTTGAACTTCAGAATGACAACAAATATGTGATAAGCATTGAAAAGAATCCGGTGCACCACGACAGAACAAAACATGTGGAGATCGACAGACATTTTATTGTAGAAAAAGTAAATGTCAGAACTGTGAAATTAAAATATGTCCCTTCATAAAACCAACTAGCAGATATATTGACCAAGGCACTTCCAAGGATTACCTTTGACGAAATTACATCCAACCTGGGTCTTCACAATATTTACTCCCCAGCTTGAGGGGGAGTGTAAGTAGTGTTTAAGTTAAACTCTGAATCCTAACTTATCTCTAAAACTATCTCCTAATTTGTAGAAAAGATGACTCATATCTTATCTAGGTCTCTAATTAATGTATATAAAAATCTCATGTATCCTCTTGTGTAATATGCAATTGTTCTTTGAATAAAAATAATTTCAGAATAAAAAACCCTGTGATAAGTGCTTAATTTAGTTAATATTTTGCTTTTAAATTGCTCCTTAATCATTGGTTTTTGTGGCTTAATTGTTCATTTTGATTCATTTTCTGTACAGGACGTCAGATTCTAGAAATTGCACAAAAATGACAGAATTCTGCAGTTTTTTTTTTTATTTTTGGAATCAAAGCTGGATTAGTGAGCATGAATTCAGACATGAAACATCCGACAAGGCGATGACATCAACACCTTCTAGAAGATCCAGTCAGCGTTTCTAGAAGCACGAATGGATTGGCCGCACGTTTCTGGAATTCAGATTTGGATTAAACTCAAGTTTTAGGATAGTATTTTAAACATTATATTTTATCTTTGTTTTAGGTATTTTAGTTTAAATAGGTTTTAGTATTTTAATTAAGTTTTAGGATATTATTTTATATTTTATCTTTGTTTTAGATATTTTAGTTTAAGTAGGTTTTAGTATTTTAATTAGGAGTTAGAATATTATTTTAAATATTATTATTGTTTTAAGTATTTTAGTTTAAATAGTTTTAAGTGTTTTAATTAGAATTTAAGATGTTTTAGCTTGTTTTTAGGAATTTGAAGGCTATAAATACCCTCTCAGGGTAAGCCTAGAAACATATCTCTCTCATCTGAGAATAAAATCTTCTTTTCCTCTTTAGCTTTCTCTCTATTTTTTGCATACCCCTTTATTTTTCTTTAAATTTCATTTTCAACAATTACTAAGTATGACTTTGATCATGCTTAGCTAATTTTCTTTCAAGCCGAAAACTGAAGCGAAGATTCAATTCCAAACGTAAGAATTGTAAGGTACTTAAATTGCTTCAGATTTTTCTCTTTGTTTTCTGAGCTTACTTTTCAAATCAAAACGATTTTGACATTGGTCCGGATATTGTTATGGTTAACATTTGAAGAAGTATTTGTTTATTGAAGCATATTCGACTTCTCGAGAACACACTTAGCAAAATTGTTTGCTAAAAGGAAACTGAAATCGGAATCAGTTATTGTTGAAACGACATAATCTGAGTTGGCAGCAAAGAATTGTCCTTGTAAGGCGACATTAATCTTGAAGTAAAAATCTATTTCGATGATCCGAGGAATTTGAGGCAAACTGAACTCTGAGGCTGCTTTCACAATAAGTTTTCTTTATCCCAATTTAGTTATTTATTTATTTGTTTATTTAATTTTTATTTCATTATACTTCTTTAAATAATTCAAAACCCCTTTTATTTATTACTATTAATATTTATTATTTTATTTTTCCTTTTTTAAATTATAATTATTTATTTATTATATCTTTTCAACTTCATCCGGAACTCTATTTTCTTTTAAAATCAAGAAACAATTTTACTAAATCAGAAACACCACAGTCCATGTGGATCGACCCGGCTTCTCTATACTACCTTTTCCTTTCTATTTAAGAAGCCGAAATTATTTTGATAGAAACACGAAAATTATCAAATTGGCGTCGTTGTCGGGGACTAACGGCAAGTACTGATTTATTTTTCTAGTTTTTTATTTATGATCAGAATAAACTCAGGTGAATTAGTAGATCTAGATCCAGAGATCGAAGCAGGAGCACGAAGAATCCACGCACAAACGCTTCGAGAAAAGAGAAAAAGACAAGAAAAACAAGAGCAGAGTTCAAAAGCAGAATCAATTCCGGAGACAAACTCTGAAACAGACGCATACAATATCTCAATGGCAGAAGAAGAACAAACGATCTGAGAGCTAGCCACAGTTCCTGTCACTCAGACGCCATTATACATTAATTTTCGTAGTGGCGGGACTCATTCATCTTCTTCTCGCTTTCCATGGTTTTCCCACTAAAGATCCATACAAACACTTGTTGGAATTCCACATGGTTTGCACTAGCATAAAACCATAGGGAGTTACCGAAGATCAAATTAAATTGAGAGCTTTCCCTTTCTCTTTAGCCGACTTGGCTAAAGATTGGTTATTTTATTTACCTCCAAATTCAGTTAATTCATGGGCTAACATGAATCAAATTTTTCTTGACAAGTTCTTTCCAGCGGCTAAAGCAAGTGAGTTACGGAGGAGCATCCTTTCCATTCAACAAAAGACCGAAGAAAGTCTTTATGATTATTGGGAGCGATTTAAAAAGCTTTACGCACGTTGTTCGCAACAATGATTAAGTGAGCAAATATTAATTCAATACTTTTATGAAGGTCATTTACCAATAGAGATGAAGATGGTAGATGCCGCCAGTGGAGGAATATTAGTAAACATGACCACAACAACAACAATGTAATTGATTTCAACCATGACAGCCAATTCTCAACAGTTTTCAAGTGAACCCAGCCGACGGGTTCACGAGATAAGTATTTTTTCCCTAAAAATAAGTTAGACAAATTAACTGAAGTAGTTAATTCACTTGTTGCAGGAAAATCTGGAGCAACAAGAGCATGTGGAATATGCACAAAGTTAGACCATCTGATAGATTGCTGCCCGCTGATACAAGAAGGAGGCAAAGTAGAAATCAATGCCATATGGAGCTTTCCAGGTCTTCCACAAAGACAATACAACCCATACAACAATACTTATAATTCAGGATGGCGAGACCACCCAAACTTCATCTATACGACAAATCAAAGACCAACTTATCAACCAAGACCTTCTCCTCAACAACAAACACAAAAATCACCATTGCAAGAACTCATAGGAAAATTAGCAATTTTACAAAAAAAAGTTCATTGCATCCCAAGAAAAATTTCAAAGGGAACCGAAACACATCTTCAAGAGCTAGATAACCAAGTGAGCCAACTAGCTCAAACTATGGGAAAATTAGAATCACAAGGAAGACTACCTTCTCAAATGAAGTTAAATCTGGGAGAGACTGCTAGTTTCATCACACTCCGAAGTGGAAAAATTATCTCACCCGAAGTTCTAGTAGAAAAAGCCACACATCAGAAAGAACAAGAGAACACATCACCTTCAGAAATATAAGGTACGTCTAACACCCATCCTTCTCTTTCTTCTCATGAAATCACACCACCACCCTTCCCATCAAGACTGATGAAGCGTGATAAAAGAGCTGAAGAAAAGGAGATCTTAGAGGTGTTCCAAAAAGTTCAAGTCAACATACCTCTTGTTGAAGTAACTCAACAAGTACCAAGGTATGCTCGATTTTTAAAAGAACTTTGCACTACAAAGAGGAAATTAATGGGGCACGAAAATGTAAATTTGGGAGAACATGTCTCTGTAATTTTTCAATGAAAGCTCCCACCAAAAATGAAGGATCGATGTATGTTCACCATACCTTGCAAAATAGGTGATTTTAAAATTAAACGTGCAATGTGTGACTTTGGAGCTTCAATCAATGTTATGCCATTTTCTATTTATAAAATGATTACTAATGAGCCTTTGAAGAAAACAGGAATAACAATACAGTTGGCTGATCGATTTGTGATCTATCAAGTAGGAGTAATGGAAAATGTATTGGTAAAGGTCGATGTATTATTTTTTCCTGCAGATTTCTATGTCATTGACATGGACAGGTTGGATACTTATTCCGAGGTACTTTTAGGCCGACCCTTCCTAAGCACCACACATACAAAGATCGATGTTAGGAGTGGTATATTGATAATGGAATTTGATGGTGATATCATTGAATTTGATGTTTACAAAGCAATGAAATGCTCGGATCATGTTGAAAGAATTAATTAGGATGATGTTGTAGATCCTTTAATTGATGAATTTATTGAATCTAATTTTTCTTATAATATTTTCAAGGATCTTGAACTTTGCCACGAAGAAGAAAAAAGGGAGTTTGAAAATATTAATTTAATCAATTCTAATTATCTTTATCTTCCTATAAAACTAAAATTTTACCTTGTTTTACAGGCACCTGAGGTAGAATTGAAGCAATTACTGGAGCATTTGAAATATACCTTTTTGGGCGAAAATGAAACTTTGCCAGTGATCATCTCAAGTAAATTATCCGAAGGAGAAGAGAAAGCTTTTGTAGCACTGTTGCACTCGCACAAAGAAGCCATAGGATGGACCATTGCCGACATTAAAGGATTAAGTCCCTCGACTTGCATGCACAAGATCAAAGTCGAAGAAGGAGCAAAGCCATCACGAGAAGGACAACGCCGATTAAATCCACCGATGATGGAAGTAGTAAAGAAAGAAATTTAGAAACTCCTTGATGCTGACGTAATCTATCCGATATCGGATAGTAATTAGGTAAGTCCGATTCATGTGGTTCCCAAGAAAACAGGAGTCATAGTGGTTGAAAATCAAGAAAGGGAGTTAGTGCCAACAAGAGTTCAAAATGGATGACGAGTTTGTATTGATTACAGGAAGTTGAACTCTCTTACTCGAAAAATCATTTTCCTCTTCCTTTTATAGATCAAATGATTGAAAGATTAGCTGGGAAAACTCATTATTGTTGCCTTGATGGTTTTTTAGGTTTTTTCCCAAATCCCAGTGGCGCCTGAGGATCAAGAAAAAACGACTTTTACTTGTCCCTTCAGTACATTTGTATATAGACGAATGCCCTTTGGTCTTTGTAACGCATCGGCCACCTTCCAAAGATGCATGTTAAGTATATTTTCTGACTATGTGGAGAAGGGCATCGAAGTCTTTATGGATGACTTCACAGTTTATGGTAATTCTTTTAATAAATGTCTTGATAATTTAACTAATGTGCTTAAAAGATGCTTAGAATATAACCTTGTTTTAAACTATGAAGAATGTCATTTTATGGTTCATAAATGGTTAATTTTAGGTCATATTGTTTCCTCAAAAGGGATTATGGTTGATAAAGCTAAACAGATGTTATATGCTCACTTCCTTACCCCACAACTGTGAGGGAAATTCTTTCTTTTCTTGGCCATGTAGGATTTTACCACATGTTTATTAAAGACTTTTCGAAGATAGCACAACCTTTATGTAATCTACTTCAAAAGGATCAAGACTTTGACTTTAATTCAAAATGTAAGGAGTCTTTCGATTCATTAAAGGAAAAACTTATTTCAGCTCCAATTATTCAGCCGCCATATTGGAATTACCCCTTTGAACTTATGTGTGACACATCAGATACTAGCGTTGGAGTCATTCTAAGCCAAAAAATAGGGAAAGAGCCACATGTCATAGCCTATCCATCTCGAACTTTAGACTCAACTCAGAAAAATTATTCAACTACGGAAAAAGAACTTTTTTCTATAATTTTTACTTTAGGAAAATTTAGATCCTATTTGCTTGGCGCTAAAATTACTGTTTTTTCTAATCATGCAGCTATAAGGTATTTACTGAGCAAAAAGGAAGCAAAACCGAGGCTTATATGATGGATCATGCTCTTACAGGAATTTAACTTGGAAATCAAAGACAGAAAGGGATACAAAAATCTGATTGCGAATCACTTGAGTCAAAATCCCCTTTCCAAATTTGAACCACCACTTAGAGAAGAATTTCCTGAAGAAAATTTGATGGTGGCGCAATGCAAAATTCCATGGTTTGCGGGCATGGTTAATTATTTGGCCAAATGTAAGTTATCATTAGATTTACCAAGAGCTAAAATCAATCGAATTAAGCGGGAATCCTGATACTTTATTTGAGATGATCCTTATTTATGGAAGCACTGCTCGGATCAGGTAATTCGACGATGTATTGTCGAAAGTGAGTTAAATTCAATTTTACATTTTTTTCATTCTTACTCTTGCGGTGGTCATTTTGGGTCAAAACGTACATCCCATAAAATTCTTGAATGCAGTTTCTTTTAGCCTAACATCTTTCGGTACTCTTATCTATTTTGTAAAACTTGTGAAAAATGTCAACGTACAGGTAATTTAAGCCGTAGAAATGAAATGTCGCTTAATTCTATACAAGTTTGTGAAATTTTTGATGTTTGGGGAATCGATTATAGGTCCTTTTACTTCGTCATTTGGAAATACTTATATTATTTTAGCTATAGATTATGTTTCTAAATGGGTGGAAGCTAAGACCACTCGGAATAATGATGCTAAAACTACAATTATTTTTTGAAAAATATTTTCCATGTTCGGCATGTCACGGGCTATAATAAGCGACAGATGAACACATTTATAAACCGAGTGATCAAATTATTGATGAAGAAATTTGGAGTAACTCAAAGAATTGCTACCACTTACCATCCACAAACAAATAGATAGACAGAAGTATCAAAGCGGGAAATTAAAACAATTCTTGGGAAAATTGTCAAACCAGACCGAAATGATTGGAGTTAAAATTAACTGATGCACTTTGGGCATATCGAACTGCTTATAAAGGTCCCATTAGGATGTCACCATACCGGCTTGTTTTGGTAAACATGTTATTTACTAGTTGAGTTAGAACATCAGGCTTACTGGGCCATTAAAAAGTGTAACATGGAAATGGATGCAATTTGTGAAGCTCGAAAATTACACATTCAAGAACTTGAAGAAATCCGAAGAAATGCTTATCACATTGCTCGGATATTTAAAGAAAAAACAAAAGAATTTCACGATAATATAATTTCTTTTAAAACTTTTTCTGTCGGTCAAAAGGTTTTATTATTTAAATCCAAATTTAAACTTTTTGTAGGAAAACTCAAATCAAAATTGCTCTAACCGTTCACAGTTACTCAAGTATTTCCTCACGGTGCTGTTGAAATTGAAGATAACTCAGGAGTACGATTTAAAGTTAATGGTCAAAGATTGAAGCCATATTATGAAAATACTCTGGTTGATCTAATCGAAGAAATCAATTTAGAGGAACCCACAATTTGAAAAATTAGGTCGTCGAGCTAACGACGTTAAACAAAAGCATTTGATGGGAGGCAACCCATTTCATTATATTTTTGTTTTATTTCATTTTATTTTCAGCGAACTTTATTTCATTCTATTTATTTTATTTGAGTTATTTTATTTTATTTTATTTGAACAAATCTAAATTCCGATCGAATATTGAATGAAAAACAGTGCAGAAAATTGACTTGGTTCCAACTGTACAGAAAAAACTGATTTGGTTCGAACAGTGTAGAAATATACACAGTAGATTCGAACAATGCAGAAAAAACAGTGCATAAAAAACATATTTGGTTCGAACTGTGTAGAGAAGTTCGAACAAAACAGTGCAGTATCGGACATTCTACTCTATAACAGCTCGTCTCGACGTGGCCGCGGTCACCACTAGATTGGGGAGTATTCTTTTTCCCCTCTTTGTTTTTAAATTTGATATGTTTTGGGACAAAACGGAGTAAGTGAGAGGGAAGGAAAAACATGTAGTCAAAATTTTCCTTGATTTTTTTTTATTATTTGAAATTGAGTTATTCTGATGTTGATATGTTGGGATCGTTGGTTGCTAGTCTTGAATTTCGTTTTATACTCTTGCTTCCTTTTGGATTATGACCATGTTTTTGATCGAATTTAATTTACATGATTGGTTATTGATATAGCTAGTGAATTTTTGTTGAGTATTGATATTTCATGCTTTTGTCAATAGAGATGAACTTGACTCAATGCATATAAACTTTTCTTGTGAGATTTGGGCCTAACAAGCATACATTTTCTTTCTTGCTCATTATTTGACTTGTGTGTACTGAACTAATTAGGATATTCTAGAACTTGTAATCACAATGCATATCGAGACTACATTTGAACGTAATGTTTTAATGTGATAGGGGCACTTAGGATAAACTCACTTTTCCCAAAAAAACCTACCCATTTATATATCCACTAGTGAACCAAATTTAAGCATATTTTCCTTTCTTTGTTTTACATTTCATAATTAAACCCGAAGCCTTTTTTTTATTTTTCCTCTCTTTAAACACTCTCACAGATACTTGATATCTTGTATCATTCTTGTTCCACGAATAAAGAAAAAATGAAAAAAATTCACTGTTTCAAAAAATCAGAAAAAACAACAACTTGTTCACTGTTTCGAACAACAAAAAAAACACCCTTGTTCGGAAAAAAAGGGAAGGAAAAATCGATCGTTTCAATTGTCTTTCATTTAGTCTTTTTTCCTTGTTTTGTTCTTCATTGCGCTTCATGTTAATTCGTGGATTGTTCTTAATTATTTTGATATCTTGTTTCGGTATTTAAACCTTTCTTTTCGGCCTTTTCCCTACCCTAACCTAAACCCAGTTACACCTTGTTTAAAGACCCATTGATTATTGCATTATGTTCATTTTTCGTAGTGGAGACTTGATTGGATTCCAAGCCTATGATAATATTTTGGTTAGTTTCAGTTTGAGCGATTTCATTTACCCCAAACACTTTGAGCGGATATGTGTGAATCTTTGTGAGGTATTGAGTCATGTTTCATTGAAGTTGGCAATTAATTGTTATATCTTGCTTACTTTAAATTTTATTGGTTGTACCTTTGCTTGATTGTAACTTGAATTCAACAAATATCATGGATTTAGTTCGATTGGAAGTTTGAGAAATAAGTTGAAATTGAAGATGGCAACTTATGATTTTGATATGTTAATTGATGAATGCTTGAGGACAAGCATTGAATAAGTGAGGGAGAATTAATAAGTGCTTAATTTAGTTAATATTTTGCTTTAAATTACTCCTTAATCATTGGATTTTGTGGCTTAATTGTTCGTTTTGATTCATTTTCTATGCAGGACGTCAGATTTTGGAAATTGCACAAAAAGGACATAATTCTACAGTTTTTTTTAATTTTCGGAATCAAAGTTGGATTAGTGGGCATGAATTCAGACATGAAACTTCCGACGAGGCGATGATGTCAACACCTTCTAGAATATCCAGTCAACGTTTCTAGAAGCACGAATGGATTGGTCGCACGTTTCAGGAATTCGGATTTGGATTAAACTCAAGTTTTAAGGTAGTATTTTAAACATTATATTTTATCTTTGTTTTAGGTATTTTAGTTTAAATAGGTTTTAATATTTTAATTAAGTTTTAGGATATTGTTTTTATATTTTATCTTTGTTTTAGGTATTTTATTTTAAATAGGTTTTAGTATTTTAATTAGGATTTAGAATATTATTTTAAATATTATTTTTGTTTTAAATATTTTAGTTTAAATAGTTTTAAGTGTTTTAATTAGGATTTAAGATGTTTAGCTTGTTTTTAGGAATTTGAAGTATACAAATACCCTCTCATGGTAAGCTTAGAAACATATATCTCTCATCTGAGAATAAAATCTTATTTTCGCATACCCCTTTATTTTTCTTTAAATTTCATTTTCAACAATTGCTAAGTATGAATTTGGTCATGCTTAGCTAATTTTCTTTCAAGGTGAAGTCTGAAGCGAAGACTCAATTCCAAACGTGAGAATTGTAAGGTACTTAAATCGCTTCGGATTTTTCTCTATGTTTTCTGAGCTTACTTTTCAAAACAAAACGATTTCGACATTGGTCCGGATATTGTTATGGTTAACGTTTGAAGATGGATTTGCTTATTGAAGCATATTCAACTTTCCGATACACACTTAGTAAAATTTTTTGCTAAGAGGAAACTGAGATCGGAATCAGTTATTGTTGAAACGACATAATCCGAGTTGACAACAAAGAATTGTCCTTGTAAGCCGACGTGAATCTTGAAGTAAAAATATGTTTCGATGATCCGAGTAATTTGAGGCAAAGCTGAAGTCTGAGGTTGCTTTCACAATAAGTTTTTTTATTCCAATTTAGTTATTTTATTTTTTGTTTATTTAATTTTATTTCATTATACTTCCTCTAAATAATTCAAAACCCCATTTTTATTTATTACTATTATATTATTATTTTATTATTTTCCTTTTTTAACTTATAATTATTTATTTTATTATATCTTTTCAATTGATCTGGAATTCTATTTTCTTTTAAAATCAAGAAACAATTTTAGTAAATCAGAAGCACCACAGTCCCTGTGGATCGACTCTGCTTCTTTATACTACTTTTTCCTATCTCTTTAAGAAGCCAGAATTATTTGATAGCAAAACGTCGGTTATCACCCTGTTTAACAGAACCGGAAAACTCTGTTTCTACAATAATTGCTAGTTATAATCTAAAAGGCAGACATGCAATTAAACTAGAAGAGCAGCAGATTTACATGATTCTTAGTGGCAGTTCTGATAATAATCAGGTATTTGTCCAGATATGTTGCAGTCCCTCAACATCCTGCAACATAGTTAATTTCAATTAAGAACAATGCAGCAAAGTGTACATTTCTTCTGATTTTCAAGAACCTTGTTGTTGTAGAAATAACTCACAATTTTTGTAGGCTTTTCATGTTTCTTAAAGATGGAAACCGCGAAACTCCTCCATTCAGGTCGCTAATTCTTCTGCTTGAGATTAAATCAGAAAGCTTATTTTATAAATCACGAGTATATTTTTTATCTTCTCCTTATGGAATTCATGGAGATTGTGGCCTAAGATGGCCAGGGAACTTACAGTTCGATTAAGTTTGTCAAGGAAGAGATGCTGGGAGGAATTGGACCCTCAAAGCCACTGGCTTGGACCTCTCTGTGAACCAAGAACAAATGAACTACAAATATTTGTTCTATAAGCCTCCTGAAAGAGGTAAGACGAAAAGATGCTTACAACTTTTGAAGTTGCGTCCAATTTTGGAAAATATCAGGTATCCTTCCAGTGAAGTTGTTGCTGCCAATCCTACTGCATATTGACAAGCAAGAAAATGAAATCCAGTTACATTCAAAACTTAAACTTGTTTACAAAACAAATGCATGGCAACAACACTGCATTTATAAGAACCTACAATTCTGTAACTTGGTCAAATTGGTGAGAGCCTTTGGTAACTCTCCTGTTAGATTGTTAGCATTAAGAACTCTGTAGTCATCAATGGATAAACCAAATCAGTGACACATATTTGGATATAGTTGCTAATGAATGAAAAATCAGGCATTAAGAGAAAGAGAAAAAGGAACCAACAGATTCTCCAAGTTAACCAGTTCCCAAGTGTTGGAGGAATAGGTCAGTAAACATGTTGCTCTCAAGGGTCCTGATCATTCAGCAGTGTATTAGAGCAGGTTTAACAAAATTAATAGAATCTCATTAAACCTTTTCATCGAGGGAACATGACACTGATTTATAACTTAGAACATACAGGTATTGGAGTGTGGTATGCTCCCCAAGTAGTCTGGAATAGGTCCCGATAAGCGATTAACCGTAACAGACCTGAACTGTATATCCAGCAAAAGCCCCAATGAATGTAAACATAATTAGTAAAATCAAAAGCCCCGGCGAATCTCAAAAGTTGCTTACAAGTTTTCCAACTTTGTAGATGTCCACTCAGGTGGTATTGTACATTAAGGTAGTTCCGGGTAAAATCACTATAAAGGAAAGAAAAGGCCTATCAGTTGGAGTAATCTTTTCATATCAGTGTTAAATAAAACTCAGAATCGCAGGCTCTTCTAATGACCTTAATGTGCGGTAGCTTCGCAACGATGGTGGAAGTACACCAGGCAGATCTTGTCCCTTAAGATATCTGCAATATTGAAGCACGTAAAACCAGGTGTTCTAACATGGAACTGTTTGGAATTCTAGGACTAAGTCCTTAGATATAGAGAACATACAAGCTAACGACGTGGCAGACATCACCGGGGAAGGAACAGTTACAGACGAGAGTATTGTTGTACAATTTCCTCGGATCTATATCTGGATTTCTCCAGCTTGAGTGATTACTACAAGGGTCTACAGTGAAATCCCAGTCTTTCTTCCCTAATTCTCTGGCAATTTCACGAAGAGCATCCAGAGATAAAGCACACCTCAGTTCAACTAATTATCTAAACAATAAGCTACATACTCAATGTTAAGGCAAAGCTCAGAACATTTACAAAAAAGAATAGTTCCAAAGAGCCTAAGTAAATTAGTGATTACCTTCATCACTGGCAAGCTTTCTTGTTTGTGATTCAGCTTGACTGCTAAGTCTGTAAACATTAACATGGTTAAAACTGCAAGCATCCTGATCTAAACATGGTTTCTAACATTTTATTGCTTCTATCCATCTTCATTTTTTGCAGAATTATGTATATTCAGTAAAGAGATAATTCAGAATTTGAGATAGAAAATGAGTTCATTTTATAGTCTTTTGAATGAATAAGGTGGTGAAAGACAAAGGCATAAAAAGTCCTACAACCGTTAAAGAATGCACGTGACATTCACATACAATATAGGGGCTCATAATAAATTTTACTGAAATAAATAGGATCAACTAGAACTTTGGAGAGTGGAGACCACCAATCAATGAACAAATAGGGGCTCATAATAAAATTTTACTGAAATAATAGGATCAACTAGAACTTTGGAGAGTGGAGACCACCAATCATGAACAAAAGTATGAAAGAAACGCGCCATTTCTAAAGACATCCACATGTGACATTGAAGAGTATATAGACTTCTTGGTATTCAAAAGTTTAGGTCAAGGGTGGTTCTCCAGTCCGGTTAGTATATCTAAGACTCAATTGAAATTTTCATATGAATTACATATTGCTCATCAAGAATGACTATGGTAGGATTTGAACTTGGTCTAAAAGCTTAAATTCCTGAATCATAAACACTTATACCAACACTCGTTTACAAAGAAGATAACTTCAATAATACAACTTGATTGAAAAAAAAATTTGGCATAAGCTATACTACATTCTTAGGAAATGATAGGTATAATTCCCATTTTATATTATTTTTCTAATTTCCCTGCACAAACTCCATTTTCTACTATTTAATGGAGTAGGGACTGTATCATTCAAAATCAACAAGAAGACAAGACAACCCCATGTGTGAAATTAAACAAACAGTAATGGAAAAGCATCGCAAACTGATAGTGTAGCCTAGTGGTCCCTTTTCTTACGTTGTGAAAGCAAGAATTTTTCTCATAGTACTATTTTCGATTACGGCTTCGGTTGTAGTATGCGGATGTTACGAGTAATTGTTTTTTAAAAATAATTACTTTTTATGTTACGGATTTGATTTGCGGTGTCACATGACCTTGAAAATATTATTATGTGACAAAAAACTAGCCACCTAGATTACTAAAAAAAACAAAAAATGATTAAAAAAATCCAACTGATGCTCGAACAAAATAAAGATACAAACAAATCTGACTACATCGGTAAATGAATCACAAAAAGTGATGAAGCTACTGAAGACCATCAATAAATTGCAAATCAGAGTTAAGCGACATAAGAAAACTATCCACGAATGCAAAACACATATCCAAATCAATCCAAGGGTCCAAAGCAGGGAAGATTAACATGATAACAAATAAGCGTTATCTTTATCAATCGTGGCGATGTCAAATCCAACTCTGAGAAAAAAAAACGAAAATAACGGCAAAAAAAACGTAAGCTACCAAAAGGCAGAGAAAAACGTGCCACAAAGATAAATATTAACGTGCCATAAAAGCAGAAAACGTATCATAAAGATAAAATTATTCTTATTAAAAAAACTAAAAAAATAATTGACGGGCAATAAACAACATGAAAACTGGCGCCGCCGTCGATTAAACAAAATTAAAGAAGAAAATGTTAGATTGATCAATAAAATTGACACAAATTATAAAGAAAAAAGAAAGGGAAGAGAGGAGGAGGAGGAAAACTGCTAGGGTTTTAGTATTCTTAAGTTAGTATATGCGGCTAAGTATCTCATAATACCTTTGTTAGCTTCTAATTCGTATAAATTGTACTTTTCATATTAACCATATAAACTCGTACTTTCATCATTAAACAATAGTCAATACATTTTAATCGAGAAATCATGTACATGAGTCTCGTCGAGTGTACGTGTTATAATGCATTTAAAAGTGTCTCGTAGGTATATTTGCAGTCGAAAGTGCCTCGTAGAATTACACATAAGTGTCATATAAATATATATCATATAGTCACTCCACCTCATGACATGTCATTTGTACCTAAAACTCTCAATACATATATATTAGACTTTTATCAAAATCATATGCCAATTTCACACTTATTCAAAACCATGTAATAAAATTTACCATTTCTCATATACAATTATTCGCATAGAAAATATCAAAATATCATAAGTAAAATCTTTATTGGGCAGTTCATACTCAAAACATTCAAATATCATGTAATAAAATTCACATAAAATGTATTGGGTAAATTCATACCCAAAATCATTAACGATTCTAATTTTGTCATTTTCTAGCTAAGCTAGGTTCTTAGTCTAAACATTAACATTTCCAGCAAGAGAGTGGGCTACATTTGGTTAAATATATATAACTAAAGTTAAAAAACTTATAATATAGGAACTAAATTCATAATTTACATACAATATAGGGGCTCATAAAATTTTACTGAAATAAATAGGATCAACTAGGACTTTGGAGATGGAGACCACCAATCAAAGAACAAAAGCATGAAAGAAACGCGCCATTTCTAAAGACATCCACATGTTTCATTGAAAGAGAATATAGACTTCTTGGTATTCAAAGAGTTGAAGTGTTCAATGCTAAGTCGAAGCTTAGGACATTTACAAAAGGAATAGTTCCAAAAAGCCAAAGTAAATTAGGGATCACCTTCATCACTGGCAAGCTTTTCTGATTGTGCTTCAACTTTTACTGCTAATTCTGTAAACATTAACATGGTTAAACTGCAAGCACCCCTGATCTAAACATGGTTCCTAACATATTATTGCTTCTATCCATCTTCATTTTTGTGTGTGCAGAATTATGTATATTCAGTAAAGAGATAATTCAGAATTGAGATAGAAAATGGGTTCATTTTATAGTATTTAAATAGGTGGTAAAAGACAATGACATAAAAATTCTAACTACGCATTAATGAAATGCATGATTTGAGAGAACCATTTTGGATTCTTTTGGTGTAATGCATGTATAATTGGTAGATGGAATGTCATTCTCACTACTTGATTCCCAAAACTTTGATATTTCAAAGTAGAATCTCAACAACCTACCAATCAAGTTGTTGGCATTTTATATTAAAAAACAATTACTATATTTCATTTCATCTTCCTTAATTTATGTTACTATTATTGCGGGCATACGCAGCTTGAAGGATCGTAATTGGTCTCTCACGTTCCACCATGTGTATCGTGAAGGTAATTTATGATTCTCCTCCGTTTAAAGCGCTTTTCTTCCAATGGCTGATCGCATGGGAGTATCTTTCCCGAGAGGATATACTGCTACCTAATCACAGTTTCTTACTCTATTCCCTTTGTAACCATTTTTTTATAAATCCGCTGATCTAACATAAAATCTTTTGTATATCCATTATTACTATCAACGTTAATCATAACTAATTTAATATAAATTGATTGAATAATTAGTAATTGATGAAGATAATCATTTCCTACCTTTCTATAAGAAATAATAAAAACCGATGACTTTGATTCTAGTTTTAGAAAATTTATTGACCTTGCTTGAAAAAGTCTAATTTTGGCATGTGCTTTTGCTTTTAATTTGTATAAAGAAAATGCCAAATTATTTTTTAGTTCATGCATTATGCAGAAATTTGTAGGTTTCATCCTTGTACTTAAATTTGGTTAATTTTAGTTTATGTATTTTTCTAATTTAAAAATTTTAGCCTGCAATGGAATTTCTTGATTATTTTCTTAAACTTTCTTTAATTGAAAATATCTCATTAACGATTCTAATTTTTTCATTTTCTAGCTAAGCTTCCTCATTGCTGCTGTGTTGGTTTGAATTATGTTTTTGTTGTCCTTTCTAATCTATTTCATTATGCTGCTTGTGTTGGATCATAAACTTGATCCATTATGGGAGCCTAACCCAAACCCAAACTAAATTGTCATTGCTTACATCATTTAAGTAAAGATGTCATTGCTTACATCATTTAAGTAATGATGTCATTGCTTACATCAATTTAGTTAGATGAGAGTTAGGTATTTGTAGACTTTAATGGTTTAAATTAGTTTTTATTTGTGTGGTGTAGGATTGTTCTTGAGTAGTATAAATACTCATTCCCATTTTAGTTTTAAGCATCAATTAAAATTAAGATAATGATGTCATTGCTTACATCAATTTAGTTAGATGAGATTTAGGTATTTGTGACTTTAATGGTTTAAATTAGTTTTTATTTGTGTGGTGTAGGATTGTTCTTGAGTAGTATACTCATTCCCATTTAGTTTTAAGCATCAATTAAAATTAAGAGCTCTAAGTGATGAAGAAGCAAAGTCTTATAAGAGTGAGTTGTAGTTCTTGTTTTTGAGTGAGAGTGATCTTGTAATATTTTGTTTGAGTTTCATAAAAGTTGTTTGTGTGAGTGTTTTATTTCCATCAAGTGGCATCAGAGCGAGTTGGAAAGATCGAATGTCTCGACGAAAGGAATCCGACGCCGCCAGAATTTTCTCAATCTGAGTTCTGACGCACCGCCGAAGACTGCTGCCAAAATCGAGTTGACTCACCGAGTTGAGCCGAGTCAGCCGAGTTGGATCCCCTTGACCGAGTTGTCCAAGTCCCTCCCAAGGTTTTTTGGCGTTCCGGATTCATCCGTGCCAATCGGATTTTACAAAATCTCATTATATTGAGAGATATGGCAAATGGTATGGCACCATTCAAGTTCCGACACTCACAACAACAACTACGACAATTGGAGTATCAAAATGAAGGCACTTCTTGGATCACAAGATGTGGGGATATCATATAGAAAGACTATAACGAGATTGTGGATGATGTTTTTTTTGCTACTCTTACACCATCAAAAGAGAACTTGAAGGATTCAGAAAGAGAGACAAGAAGGCTCTCTACCTCATCTACCAGCATTAGATGATGATGGTTTTGAAAAGATTTCAGTGCAAGCTCTAGCAAGGAAGCATGGAGAATTTGCAAACCTCTTACAAAGGATCCGAGCAAGTGAAGAAGATTCGTCTCCAAACATTAGAGGTGAATTTGAATCCTTACACATGAAAGCATCTGAGTCTTTCAGATTATTTCTCAATAGTAGTAGTTGTTTCTAATCAATTAAAAAGAAATGGTGAAAAGTTAGAAGATGTGAGGATAATAGAGAAGATACTCCGTTCGTTGGATCCCAAATTTGAGCACATCGTCGTGACGATTGAAGAAACTAAAGACTTGGAAGAAATGAAGATCGAGCAGCTCTAAGGATCATTGCAAGCATACGAATAGAAGCATAAGAAGAAGCATGAGTTTACTGAGCAACTCCTCAAGCTGCAACTTAAGGATATGCATGAGAGCCAACGCAATGATAGAAACCAACGTGGCCAAGGCAGAGGTAGAGGTCATAGACGATGGAAGTCGAGGTCGTGGATGAGGCTAGAATTACACAACAATTCCAACAACAACTATGAGAAGGAGAAAGCTCAACACGAGGCCGTGGAAGAATCAATCTGACTCAAGGCATGACAAATCTCAAGTTCGATGTTATAATTGTCAGAGTTTGGGCATTATGCTTAAGAATGTAGAGCTCCCAACGATAAAATTGAGGAGAAGGCCAATTACGTGGAGGAAAAGACAGATGGCAAAGAAACTCTTCTTTTAGCACGAAAGGAAACTGATGGTGGCCAAGCAAATTCCTGGTATCTTGGCAGTGGTGCAAGCAATCACATGTGTGGAAGGAAAGACATGTTCGTGGTGCTAGACGAGTCAGTAAGCGGAAATGTTTCGTTTGGAGATGATTCCACAATAGCTGAAAGGGAGAGGTAACATTCTATTCGTTTGAAAGATGGAAGACATCATTTATTTCAAATTTCTACTATGTGCCCAATATGAAAGTAACATCTTAAGTTTAGGGCAACTGGTAGAGAAAGGTTATGATATTCATATGAATAATTATAATCTTTCTATAAAAGATGATAAGAATAACTTCATTGCTAAAGTACCGATGTCAAAGAATAGAATGTTCTTGATCAACATAAAAAATGATGTTGCAAAGTGCCTGAAATCTTGCTATAAAGATGCATCATGGCTTTGGCATCTTCGATTTGGGCATCTCAATTTTGGAGGTCTAGAGCTGTTATCTAAGAAGAGAATGGTGAAAGGACTATCTCGCATCAACCATCCTAACCAGCTCTGTGAAGGGTGTCTAGTCGGGAAATAATTCAAGAAAAGCTTTCCAAAGGAGTCAGAGACAAGAGCCAAGAAGCCACTCGAGCTCATCCATACCGATGTGTGTGGATCGATCAAGCCGAGCTCTCTCGGTAACAGTAACTATTTATTCTCTTCATTGATGATTTTTCAAGAAAAACCTGGGTATATTTCTTGAAACAGAAGTCATAAGTTTTTGAAGTCTTTAAGAAGTTCAAAGCAGCAGTGGAGAGAGAAAGTGGTAGAAAGATCAAGCCATGAGATCCGATCGAGTGGAGAATTTACTTCCAGGGAGTTTCAAGTTGTGAAACAAATGGAATTTATCGACCAATGACAGTTCCTAGATCCCCCCCAGAAAAATGGTGTGGCAGAAAGAAAGAACAGAACAATCCTCGACATGGCACGAAGCATGCTCAAAAGCAAGAAACTACCCAAGGAATTTGGGCGGAGGCAGTAGCGTGTGCTCTACTTGACAACCGATCTCCAACAAGAAGTGTATGGGGAAAGACACCGCAAGAAGCATGGAGTGGAAGAAAGCCTGGCATTTCTCACTTGAGAACCTTTAGAAAGTATAGCCCTGTTCATGTACCAGACGAGAAGAACGAAGCTTGATGATAAAAGCGAGAGTTTTATCTTCATCGGCTATGCTAATTCGAAGGGCTACAAGTTGTACAATCCAAACAATAAGAAGTTGTGATTAGTCGAGATGTGGTCTTCAACGAAGAAGGAGAATGGGATTTTAACTCTCATACTGATGACTTTAATTTCTTTCCTCAGTTGAAGAAGATGCAGACAATGAGGAACAACTAGATGAATCTCAACAAGAGCTTGCAACTCCACCCACTTCACCAACATCAACCACTCAAGGAGACTCATCACCTTCATCATCGTCAAGTGGGAGTCAAAGTGAAGAGTTGCAACGCACAAGAAGCCTTAGAGATCTCTATGAGTAACTGAACGAAGATAATCTTACATTATTTTGTCTGTTTGCCGATTGTGAACCAATGAGATCTCAAGAAGCGGTACAAGAAAGAAATGGATAGATACATGGATGAGAAATCAAGGCCATCGAGAAGAATGACATATGGGAACTTACCTCACTTCCCAAGGGACTAAGGCGATAGGTGTCAAATGGGTGTACAAAACAAAGCAAAACGCCAAAGGAGAGATTGAAAGGCACAAGGCGAGGCTAGTTGTTAAGGCTATAGTCAAAAGGCTGGAATTGACTATGATGAGGTATTTGCTCCTGTTGCTCGATTGGACTATCATACTAATCATTTCTTTGGCAGCTCAAAACAAGTGGAAGATACAACAGATGGATGTAAAGTCCGCCTTCCTAAATGGAGTTCTTGAAGAGGAAGTTTACATTCAGCAACCATCAGGCTATGAATCAAAGGGCATGAAGACAAGGTGTTGAAGTTGAAGAAGGCTCTTACGGGCTAAAACAAGCACCAAGGGCATGGAATAGCCGAATCGACAAGTACTTCCCAAGAGAATGGCTTTAACAAATGTCCCTACGAACATGCTCTATATCAAGATCAAAGAAGATACTTTGATCGTATGTCTCTACGTGGACGATTTGATCTTCACCGGAAGTAACCCAAGAATGTTTAATGAATTCAAGGATATGATGATGAAAGAATTCGAGATGACAAAAATGGGGCTCATGGCGTACTACCTTGGCATTGAAGTTAAGCAACAAAAGGATGGAATTTTCATTTCACATGAAAGTTATGCAAAGGAGATACTGAAGAAGTTCAAGATGGAGAACTGTAAGCCAATAAGCACACCGACAGAATACGGGATCAAGATGACCAAACATGAAGAAGGCGAAAGTGTAGATCCAACATTCTTCAAAAGTTTGGTAGGAAGTCTACGCTATCTATCTTGCACGAGACCTGATATTCTTCACGCAGTTGGATTGGTTAGTCGCTACATGGAATCTTCAACAACCACCCATTTTAAAGCCGCTAAGAGAATTCTTCGCTATCTGAAAGGTACAATTGACTTTGGCTTGTTCTATCAGTTTCTAATGATTGAGATATTGCGTTCACATGGATGTCAAGAAACAACCGATTGTCACATTGTCCACTTGTGAAGCAGAATATGTGCTGCTACCTCATGTTTGTCATGCAATTTGGCTTAGAAATCTATTGAATGAGATAGGTTTGATACAAGAAGAGCCTACCAAGGTTTGTGTCGATAACAAATCAGCCATTCCCTTATCAAAGAATCCAGTATTCCATGATCGAAGCAAGCACATCGACATTCGCTACCACTATATAAGGGAGTGTGTTGCAAGAAACGATGTGGAAGTTGAATACGTGAAGTCGCAAGATCAAGTTGTCGATATTTTTTGCCAAGCCACTGAAAAGTGAAGACTTCATAAGATTAAGGAACCTACTAGGGTCACGAGATCAAGTTTAAGGGGGGTGTTGGATCATAAATTGATCCATTATGGGAGGATAACCCAAACCCAAACTAAATTGATGTCATTGCTTACATCATTTAAGTAAAGATGTCATTGCTTACATCATTTAAGTAATGATATTGCTTACATCAATTTAGTTAGATGAGAGTTAGGTATTTGTAGACTTTAATGGTTTAAATTAGTTTATTTGTGTGGTGTAGGATTGTTCTTGAGTAGTATAAATACCCATCCCTATTTAGGTTTTAAGCATCAAGAAAAATTAAGAGCTTCTAAGTGAGTGAGAAGCAAAGTCTTATAAGAGTGAGTTGTAGTTCTTGTTTTTGAGTGAGAGTGATGTTGTAATATTTGTTTGAGTTTCATAAAAGTTGTTTTGTGAGTGTTTTATTTTCAACAGCTTGGTATGTATGGGTTGTTTGTGTGAGTTTTGTTGTGGTTAGGGTAAGCATTGTATGTTGCCCTGAGGTATCCTTGTATCAGTTATTTGCCACCTCTTAGTTCACTATTTTTCCTCTATTTAGACTTAGAGATTTTTAACGAGTCCTTGAGGTGGTGTACTTTGCATTCGTTTATAATACAAAGTACCCTCTTTCAAAAAAAACATTAACATTTCTAGCAAGAAAGTAGGCTACATTTCGTTAATCAATAAAATTGTCATGTTAGAAGCATCCCCTCTCCTCCTTGTTTTTAGGATGGCCTTTTTGATAGTCAGTAATATCTTCTATCTGTAGTTTGTCGGTGATGATCCACAACAATGACTTCCATGGCAAACAAGAAGCTGCAAAAACACTTGCTTGAACAACATTAATACCCAGTTCTTCAAACGCCTCCACAACAGACACCATCGATGTATACATAAATCCAAAACCAAAAATATAATATATGAATTATATATAGGGGTTACCTTTGGGGTTTGTATATGATTCAATAGTGTGATGGCCACAAGGCTTTGGTACTCTCTTTCTATTTCTATCTATTTCATATTGAGCAAACTATGGTGTTTGCAATTTGACAAGCACTCTACTCTAAGTTTTAGTTTGGAAATAAATAATTGTTTACCCAAAACAAGGGGCTGAAATACCCTATGTGCAAGCCTTATGGGGAAACCCAATATGTTGTTTTGGTAGGAAATAAAGAATCTCTACTCTGTAAAATTATCAGAAAGCTGAAGTATTCTACAGCTCTGCAAAGATAACAAGCCTGAACAAGAAGAAAGAACACAACATTTAAGGGATACCCTCACCAAATGCAGAACATAAAGAACATCCTTTTGGATCTTCCATGCCAAAGCATTCATTGGTATTCTTTGTTGTTGGTAACATTATCATTGCAAAGTCTATATTGTGCTACAAGTCTGCCTGAAATCTGACATTAGAGATATCGATATGCTTGGTGAGATGTCCAAATAGATTTTCTAGGAGTCTGGAATCAATAATTCATCGTTAAATTCATGTTCATTTGAGAATATGCTGAAAAATGTTCCCTGTCACTATTCCTTGCATTTACCATTCTTCAGTCATATACTTGAGAAAATGAGATTTACAAAGAGAAAATGTAATGGCAAGGCAAATCTCCTTTGGCAAAACATAACACTGCCGGAAATAAGCATTTTTTTCCAGAGGAGAATTATACTGTAATTCCTCAACTCCACTGATACATTTCCTTGGCTGATGGCTGTAAAGATTCAAGAGTAATATTGTAAGGTTTAATGAAGATGACATTAATGAAGTAAAAATATTTTGGATATGCCATTAAAATGAGTGGTATATGCCAAATCAACCTATCAAGATTCACCTTCTCATTTTCTAGGAATCCTGATCTTGATTTTCTTATCTCTCAACATATATTGGATATTTTTTTCTTGAAAGAGAACATATATTGGATATGAATATGTCAATTGTTTAATTCCTGAATCCTACTATAAAGAACTGTGGTTTAATGATTATTCGGAAACTACAAAAAGTTCTAATGAATGATGTTATTTACATTCCTTTGATATATTCTATACATTTATAATTGCTTTCAGTCACTATATCAGTAATACGTTCTAATATATACTTTTGAACTATTGCAACAACAATCCATTGTCGTCCAGTGGTTAGGATATCTGGCTTTCACCCAGGAGACCCGGGTTCATTCCCGGCAATGGAATTTTTTTAACTACTTTTTCTCTGAACTTTTTATCTTAATAAATAAGAGATAATACAAAAATGGTTGAAGCATATTTCAGTCATTCCTTAATGGTGTTTTTTCTCATTGTTTGTGAATTGTGACCTCGCAAGGAAGGGCCTTTGCCTGGTGCTATAGCCATTGTGGGATCACATTTCTGTGAAATCCTTATGAGGAAACCAGATCTGTTGTTTTGGTAGGAAATCAAGAATCTCTACTCTGTAAATCATCAGAAAGCTGAAGTAGTCGATAGCTCTGCATTAACAGTGCCTACAGTCCTGTAATCACATGATAAACATTCAAATTACAAGCAGCGAAAGATAATCCAAGTTGTCCTTTGGGATGACTGCCTAGGGCTTGTTGAACAATGGTATTTTGTTTAGACTGAAAGACATGGAGAAGTTTGAATCAAATGAGTTTTGAGATGACTGCATGATTTGGATGTTGGTGTTCTCCTAACTTAAAGACCGTTTCTGCAACATAAATTAGATTTCAGGTCATAATGGTGTACATTCCTTGATTACAGCCCACAGACCACAACACGAAGGATATCAATGCCTTGCACCAAATGGGAAGGTGTATATTTAACGTCATGTAGTATTCGATGAAAATGAATTTCTTTTTGTAGATAGTAAGATTTTTCAAGGTTCAAACATGTTCAAGAAGGGATGAACATGAACCAGGAAGGTTGCACATGGTTCCTGGTACGAAAAATTGGAGATGCAAGACTGCTCAGGGATGCGCAATCTAGTTCATACAGCCAGCCCTAATCATACATCGATAATATGTTCTGCAGGTGGACCATTAGCAGCTGGGAATGCTCATTTCTTGAGCACAATTCTTTGCATTTAAATAGGGTTTGATCAGAGATTAAGTAGAAATATTATGTTGAAGTTCACTGTAACATTACGTAAATGCAATGTTATGTTCTGTAAGATCTATGTGTTGATTACCTAAGAGCTCTTCGTTGATAGCTTTGCAGTGGAATATGTTCTTTAATAGCTCTTCTGTGAAGTTCATATCAAAGAAGCAGCAATCTATTGCTTGGAAGGCAATTATCGTAACCAATGTTCATATATGATGCAATAGATGTGGATACTTGATCTGTTGTTTTGGTGGAAAATGAAGAATCTCAACTCTGTAAAATTATCAAAAAGCTGAAATACTTTCTATAGCTCTCCATTATAACAGTGTCTACAGTCCTGTAATCACATGATAAACAAACAAACTACAACCAATCCAAGTTATCCTTTAGAACACACAGCATTTAAGGGCCAAAAGTCCATATCAATTATATGTGGGCCTTGATTTTGGCACAAAATACAGCTTAAAAAATGCAGGTTTGGATTTCTGAATCAAAACTTTTGAGGGTCCATGGCTGGTTGAATAGGGTCTTACAAAAGGGATACTCTCTCACCACATGCAGAACAAAAGGTGTAGTCTTTCAACAATTGCACAATCAGCTGGGATACCATGTCATTCAAGCAACATTAGGAATTGTTCCATTGAATATGCTTTTGTTCAAGGAGAGCATAAATATAGGAGAATTGGAACTGGCTTATGTGTGCAGTTGCATTACAGGGCAAAAGTCTCCATTGGCATTCAAACACTTCAATTGTACTTGTAGAGCACAAGGTTTGTGTACTCTCTGCCAAGGAGATTTGCCCTTCAATTCTTTTACACCACAATTTCAATGATCTTTTGCCCTTGATTTTTCGGGTTAAATAATACTACTTATTTCATCTTTGTCGTGATCTTTTCCCTCCAGATTCTATATTTTGATTTGGACCTCTCAAAGCGGATCAAAACTGGGACCTCTCAAAGCGGATCAAAACTGGAAGTGGCAGGTCTCAAGCAGATCTTTGGAACAGTAAGCAGGCTTGTGTTTTCTTTGTTGCTTTTCTGTTGTATAATTTTCTAGACCTTAATCTTGGGAGAAAATGAAGTCGGAATCAAAAGAATGTTATGACTACAATTTATGATTCATTTTGGTATCTCATCATTAAAAATTTAACGTTGATGTTGACGTGTTATTATTAAGGTAATGTCACGTAATCATTAGAAAAAAATTAAAATGTCACGTCAACGGTTTTGTTGATTTTTTTAATGGCGGGTACCAAATTAAAATCTAAACGTGATGTGTTGTCCTTTGGTTTTCATTTTAACCCTTGAATGTTGATTTGATTAAACCCTAATTAGATCCTAGTAAAAGGAATCATGGATGAAAATCCAAAGGGAAATTGAAGGATCACTTTTCTACAGATATCTAAACAATTGGATGTGCCTTAAATATACTGTGCTTGTATGGAAAATACGAGAAACTCTCTTTTTGAGATGAAATTCCCAGTATAATTCCTCATCAACAGTATATAGGCCCTATTTTGGAATGCATGGATTGGTGAAGCTAAGGACGTTGGAACCAGCATGCATGGATGCATCCTGGGCAAATCTCTTTTGGAAATCAGCTAAACTTGTCATCGAGGCATGTGATGTGACAGATACACTAAGTTCACTGCCAAAGGAGATTTTCTCAGCAATTCTGCCATGCAACTACATGATTCCTTAACACCAATCTCTTTTGTACAGCCACACATGATTTTCTCGGAAATTAAAGCATGGGAAAGAAGAAACCTTTAGCAAAGGTTTATTTTATTTCTTTAAAAATAAGAAACCTTTAGCAAAAAGCTATGTCAACTCGTGGAATGAATAGCGTGTGAAACTTCATGGAAATTGGTGAACCACGCGTTGCTGGTCAGCGCTTCGCCTCATGGATTTAAATTACGATCATATTTCGGTTACGTTATGTTATTGTCATTGCGGTAATAGTGAATGTTATTGTAGTCATATTAGGTATCAAGATCGTACAATAATGATTTCAAACAATATATTTATCACTATATAACGGTCGTTATTATAATAATAGATCACTATTTAAATCTATGCTTCAACTACTCCGCTTCAACCTGATTATTGAATCGAACACCTAGCTTTACCTTTTTTTAAAAAAAAACACAGCATTACCATTGTTGCTTTTAAATGAGAAATTATAACTAATATAATAATAGCTTTTAATATATATATATATATATATATATATATATATATATGAATAGATGGTTCTTAAATTTTAAGATATAACTTATTTATTTACCATTTTAAATAGTTTTTAGATGTTATATGATTTTTCTAAAGAAGCAACTGATTTTATTTAAAATAGGAAATATCGAAATTACAATTAAGATTTACAATCACAATCGTAAATTAAGCATATAATTAAAAAAAATTCTATAATCATTTAAACAAAACAAGCAACTTAAGATCATATAATGACCATATAAAAAAAACTTAAAAATCTAACCAAGAAATTCGAACAAAGATAGAATTCAAACATATCTGATCGCATCGGAAAACAAACTACAAATTGGAATTAAGCTATTGAAATACCACCGAAAAATCGCAAACCATACTCTAGCAATGTGAAAAGTTATCCACGAATGTAAATCGGGAATCCAAATCCAATCCAATGATCCAAATCAAGGAAGATCAACAAGATATCAAATAAGCGTCATTTTGATCCGTCTTGACCATACCAAATCAGTCCTTAGAAAAAAGATAAATGAAAAAATGTCAAACAACCAAAAAACATATCAAAAAACATAAGAAAACATGAAATAAAGGCATATGAAAACTCACCATACAGATAGACTTATTGAAAATAAAAAAAAAAAAGAAAATAGAGATATTATATATAAAAGAAAAAGTTAATAAAGAATATCGGCGATCGACAATTAATATTAGAGTTAGTGTTAATGTCGATCAACAAAAACGAAAAAGAAATGAGATAAGCGACACACAACGAGAGAAAACTAGATTTTTTCAATAATAAAAATTTAAATTAAAGATGAGCCGAATCTTATATGATTAAGCTAATTGATTTTTTTTTTTTTACTGTGAATGTTGATCATATTATAAATGAAAAGTTGTCCAGTAAATAAAACATAAACGGGAAAGGGTTTAATCGGTAACTGAACAGGCCAAAAACAAAACAATGAACAAAGAGTGAAAGCAGAAAGAAAGACAGCTTCCAGACACTTCCACAAACTGATGGGGAAGAGAAGATCAACACATTTTCATCTGGGCTTGAGCTCTGAGGATGAACTGGAGAAGATAGACTTACGTATGCAGATCAAACCAGGGGACAACGGAGCAAGATGAAGGAACTCCAAATCCAAGATTGAAGACGAACCACCAATCAATCCGGTGGGTCGACCCACCAACGATCATGGGTTGCGGCGGCTTCTACTTCAGCCGGTGCTTCCTCAACCCAAAACATGTTCGAGGGGAAGTTTCTGCCCATTTTCGCAAGGAGATGGGCTGGGATATTTTGATTTCTTCTCACGTGGTTGAAGGAAATAAGCTCAAAGTGACGTTTGAGGGAGTGCACATTTTGGATGAGGGTGCGAATTTAGAAAAAATCAGTCGTGGAGCTTGCCATTTTGTTGATTAGATTCATTGAGCCACCTTCAAAAATGGCTTTTTGAAACCCAAATTCGTGGGTATTTAGGACTGTTTGAACATGCTTTGGCTCCAGTTGCTTCTGGATTTGGAACAAAGGAGGGTGAGTACTCGCACCCATAATCAAACCGTTTGAATCCCTGATGCTGATACCTACAACTGATGTCTTAGTTAAATCATCAAAACTTGCATCAAAATTGGTCTTCAACATACCCGAAGGAGGGGAGCTCCATTTGGGTGGTGAAGGAGAAGCATGACCATATGGCTACACTATAACACCCAAATCCGAATAAAACGAAGTCGGAAGGGTTTGGACATTACACGGAACCACAGAAGTAGTTACCTCATTTTTTTCTTAAAACATTCACTTTTCCAAAATATAGTTCATCACATTTAAAACAAAATAAGACAATAGTAGTTAAGTTTACAAGTCCATGAGCTCCCAAAATAATTATCATATATAATAATCCAAGAGTTATGACTCGAATACAAAAAAGGTTTATGATAATACATGCTCATTATAATAGTTAAGACATACTCTACTGCTGCTGATATATGGAATCCGATAGTCTGACGATACGCTCCCGAGTCTGGCACCTATTGACCTGCGAACGAAAACAATTCCGAACACTGAGCTACAAACTTAGTGTCACATACTCCTCTATACTACATGCATCCATTAACTACAAATGCTTAGCAAGTTAAGTCATGATGCAACATAATGCAATAAGCATATATCATAACATAAGGATACGTATCATAGTAACATAAGGATCATAATATGGTTATCATCATATAACGAAAGTGTCATAGCACTAATACTAGAGTGCCACAGAACTGATACTAAAGTGCATTCACACTGATACAAAAGTGCCATAGCATTGGGGAAGAGAATCGGAATATCTCTGTTCACATATTCGAATAGTATATACATACACTCAAGTAACCCGAGTGTCCTTGTTGTTTCCCGAGCGTCAAACAAAGGCTAGTTTTATGACATGTAATTTAATGATGTTGTTCATAAGGGTTTCAAATGTTATTATCACTTGTAGTCTTATTTAAGAACCCTCGATGCCCCCATAAACCCCTTCTTAAGCTTCCGAAGTTAGCCAAGGTTTTCTGTCCAAAACAGTCCGTCAGTATCGATACTAAGCTTGTAAGTATCGATACTGGCCTTAGGGTATCGATACTGACCCTAGTATCGATATCAATTTTAGCTTCAATGTTTCATTTTAATTTCCAATATCGATACTCCGATGGAGAGTATTGATACTCCCTCTATGGTATCGATACCTCCATGAGTACCAAAATAGCATTATGGAAACCTCAAAGTATCCCCGATCTCGATACTACTCCTTCGATATCGATACCAGACCCTGAGTATCGATACTCCTTGAAGGGCTATCGATACTCACCCTCAAAATTACCTTATTTTCATCCTATAATAAGAACAATATCAGTATTATTCTTACAGTACCGATACCGATAGTTCTGGGTGCTTTATTTAAGCAAGAAAATGGCTTCCCCAAGCTCTCATAAGCCCCCCTTAAGGCTACCAAAGGTTTGTTAAGATTTATGGAGCTATTTAACATCACAACTAATCATTTTTAACATAAAAAAATCATCAATTAAGCATGCTACCATTAATACCCACTTTGCACCTAAGGACCCACAAGCAAGCAAACATAGACTCATGGCTTACATATGATAGGGGGAGTTACTTATGTGTTACCTCATTAAAGGATGATGAAAGGCTTCAAGGGTCACCAAGAACCAACTTCTCTTTGCTCTTAGTTTGTGAACACTCACCACGTTCTTTCACTAACCAAAGCAAACAAAGGATCAAAAATCTCGTTTTAAGTCTCTAAATGTTTAGAAACACGTTTCAAATCATTTAGGAACAACTCAGAATCATTTCTAAGTCCTTGAACTAAAACCCTTCAAAAACCCAAGTTTACCACCATAGCCAAAACTTATGATTTTGAGCTAGAAAAGAAGCTTTAAGGGTGTACATTACCTTCCTTATCTTTAGATTTTCTGATACCTTTGCTACCAAATAAAGTATTACCTTTAACAAATTTGAGAATGAAGAATAGAGGAGAGGAGAGGAGAGAGGAAGATGACAAAGGTGGGGGAAAAAGAGAGAAGATATGCTACTGATTTTCAACCAGTTTACATCACCTTCTTTAATTACTATTAAACCTTATTTTCAAACCAAAAAATGTCATTTTTTACCAACTTGTGGGTTTTCCTACAAGCCCAATCACATTCTTGTCCTAAATATTTAAGTTGAAGTTATTTTAACATTTTAAGCCCAATGGTAAAACCCGAATCTATTAACCTGGTATTTAGGGTGTTATATGCACTCTACTTGCTGTCACCTCGGCTAAATAGCTGCGGATGAAGCAGACAAGTTCACGAGGCTGTTGAGATAATTTACTTGAGTGGATTTTGCAGATTTTCGAAGAGGTTCGCTGGCCAGAGAAGCCATTGTTTTTCTGTAACGGATGGAGGAATAACCACATTGAGCTCCGAAAAAACTGGTTGGTGAAAGAGCATTCACAAAAGAAGTGGTAAGTTGACTCTGCTCCTTTGTTACAAAGATTGCAAGTTGGGTTTACATTTAACTTTCGCTTGATCAAATTAGTTGCTGTAGGGAAATAGTTCTTGATAAAACGCCAAGCTGTGGTCTTTACCTTAGAAGGTAAATCCAGAGACCATATTGACCCATATAGATGAGCCATACTTTGTTGTTACTGAGATGAAGCACTGTTAGGATAGATTTCAGCCTCTAACAGAGTTTTGTAACCACTACGATCATGCCTCCAGATAATCGAGTCTGCTTGATTGGAAAAGGGTAGAGGAATTCTAAGAACTTGCGCAGCTTGGTCACAATTAAAGGGAGAGTGAATAACTTATTCATTCCATTCTTTAGTATTGTGATTAATAAGGTTTGAAACATAAGTAAACTGAGTATTAATCGAATTGACTAATACCTTACCATTCCCAGAACCAGGTAACCGAGAATCCGACCAAATGTTGATTGAGGAGCCAGTCCCAATTCGCCATCCAATACCCTGCTGAAGTAAGCCTCGACAGCACCAAATGCTCTTCCATGTGTAAGAAGGGTGAGAGCCCAAGTCCGCTTCCATGAAAGATTTCTTTGGAAAATATTTGCCCTCTAGAACACAAGCCAATAGAGAATTTGGTTAGATAAAATATTTCAGCCTTGTTTAGCCAGAATTGCAATATTGAATTTTCTCAAATCTCTAAAGCCCATTCACCCACCGATTTAGGATGACATAAATCTTTCCATCAAGACCAATGGATGCCTTTTCGTAATTGCCATTCCTCCACCAGAATTTACAGAGAATAGCTTCCAGGTCATGGCATAAAGTTAAGGGAAGAAGAAATCATTGCATTGCATTGCATAGACCGGAATAGCCTGAAGGACACTTTTGATAAAGACTTCTTTTCCCCCATAGATAATAACCGCACGTTCCAACTGTCAACCCTTTTGTTGGTTTTATCTATCACGTAAGCTAGCGAAGGACGCTCTTTTATCTCTCCCAACCATTGTAGGTAATCACAAATAAGACTCTGGATGATTGGTGTTGCTGCTAAAGTAAATTAATGATTTCTCAAAGTTCATTGACCAGAAGCAGACTCATAAATGGTAATGAGTTCTTTTTTTTGAAGCACCAAATTAGAGGCCTCCCCAAAGAATATGGATCAAGGGAATACTTCTACCAACTTTAACACCATGAATAATAATAGACTCTCGAGCTTGAGGATAATAGAAGACAGACCTTCTGCACAGAACAAAAATAAGTATGGGATTAGGGGGTCACCTTGTCTAAGACCTCAAAAAGGCTTGAAAGATTCCCCAGGCATTCCATTAAGAAAATCGTGTAAGAAACAGAGCACACAACTTCATCACAAGATCGATCCATTTCCTATCAAAGCCGATGGATTTCATCATATTACGAACAAAGTCCCACTCCACTCTACCGATCCATTTATAAATCGTTATATAATATTTAAGAGAAACACAGATTTGACTGTTTAAAATTCTTTGATTATATAAATGAGGAAATACTGGAAAATGAAAAAAACATCATATTTATAAAAATTTATAAATAATTAAAGTTTTTAATAATTAATTTACACGTAACATCATATAAATAAATATAAAGTGAGGAAAAGGAACAATAATAAACTTTATAGAGAAACAAATAAATAATAGTAGGGTAGGGTTTTTAACCTTTTAAAGTGAGGTGCTCTTTGGATCTTGATTGTTCGAGACGTTCACTTGTGTTTATTGACATCGTTATTTAACGAAGACGTTTTGCTTTGTTTCCTTCTTCTCGTTCCGTGATAAGTTCACCAAAATTTTAATGTGTGCCCTTTTAGGCCACTTCTCATAGAAGTAACTTTCTCCTGTCATCTTCTTTATAACTTTTTTCGATCTAAATACGAAGCTGGTTATTTAACTTTGACTACTGGATCGACTCTTTTGATCGAGAAATGTGGTCTAAGATCATTGCACCAAAATGCTAATGTCCAATATTGATGAAAAAGGATTTTAGTCGTGTGTGAAGATCCGTCCTTTTTAATTTGAGTAAAGAACCGATGATCTCAATTGTTGGAGATAAGAGTGATGATTATAACGAGGAATGATGAGAAAAGAATATCAAAGTATTATGAGAGGACTTCCTTTTTAGGAGAGATAAAAAAACTTCTTATATACTTGATGTTCTTATGATCACATGGAGTCTGTAGATTGAGAAATGGTCATAAACAGGATATATGGATAGGTCAACTTGAAATTTATTATGTCAATTCATAATGTACGTCTTATGCAGTCAATAAAAATGACTCAACATATTAAGATGTCTTATTTGAGTAAAGGGAGGTTCACTTAGGGTGTAACACTCTAAATTAAGGGCTAGTAGATTCGGGTTTACCCGAGAGATAAGTAGACCACGTGAATTTTATAACCTTAGGTCGTTAGGCCAAGTTGAGTTTAATTGGGCCTATTCGGAGCCTAATTATCCAAAAAGGGATTTTTAAAATGCTGGAAAATTTAAGAAGGACCAAAGCTGCAATTAGCCTATTTTCAAATGTTGAACCTATTTATTTCTTTCACATTCTCTTCCCTTCATTTCTTAATTTCTTCATATTTTCTTCTTTCTCCTCTTCAAAGGTCAAAGCCAAAGTAAGAGTTTAAGCCTTTTTCATCATTCATTTCCATTCATAATTCCTCCAGCAACGTCATTTTAGTGATTAAAGCTTTGGGTTTTTATAGTTAAAGAGAAAAGTGGGAGTTTTCACCAAAATCACCAAGGAAATGATTTTGGCTAAGCAAGGGGTTTCATTTCGGGTTTTAAAACCAATGTAGTGTATTTTTAATCCTTTGGAGTGTTAAGATTATCATAAGTATGAAGTTCTGCTATGATTTGAGTATTTAAGTATTTTAGGGTTTATATTTGATATCATGATCAAATCATATTTTGGTTTAAAAACATTTTTATGCTACTTTAAGACCCTAGTTAACTCCCTAAAGCTTTAGCACTTGATTAGAAACCAAAATATCGATATTGGGATGAACAATATCGATATTGTATGAACTGGGGTAAAAACTAGAGATTTCAAACTGGGAGTATTGACATTGTCAAGGGGAGTATCGATATTGGCCCTACATTATTGATACTCATGGGGCAGTATCGATACTAGACCTCAATTTCAAAAATAGAATGCATTTTTGGTATCCATACTCATAGGGATATTGATACTTGTCCCTAAGGTACCGATACTTATAAGGACGATCCGTAATAGTAAGATTAAGTCCGTGAGGGACATGAATGCCTAAACATATACCTAGAAACACTCGTGGATGCGGGTTACAACAGATGTAATATTTCTAACTGGTATACGTCGAGGTATCTTCAATCGAACAAGTAATTTGGATAGTGGAACAAGGATCGTTACAGGGGATGTATCGACTAGCGGCACAATGAGCAAGTCAGATTTAGAAATAGTGAGAGGATGGCCTCACTTTGGTGAGTCCAGTTGCGCTATGGTATTCCCAGGTTACCTTAGTTGCATTGTAAGTGCGTGGGCCACTTCAGGAGCTAGTGAGAGCGCGAGGCCCGAACACTCACGAGGAGTCAGTTAGCAATGTCAATGTTGTGTGGCCTCTAGGCCTTAGATATACATTTATACTCACATTAGTCTGGTTCAGGCAATGACAATCGTCTAATGGTATAGGATATCAAAGAACACCTAAAGCAAGTGTGTGAGGCATTTTTACGACTGACTATGTGTCGATTCCTTAACACTCGCGAGGGGTGCGTTGGCATGTGTGATGTCCTTACCCTGATACACCACAGTAAGCGTGCGAGGCACTCGTACTTCGATGACTAATTTGGGCGTGAGGCCTAACACTCGTGAAGGGTGGGTTAGATAGACGTGATATCCGCAATTTCTAGTGTCTGATGGCTTTGTGAGACCAGATACTGGTAAGCATTACATATACATAGTACACTGTCGAGTTAGAGTTGCATTTAGATAATGCAAAGCGGTTGCAATCAGTCTAAGTATAGACCTGATAAAGTTATACTAATGGTGAGGCCCTTGTATAAGGACTAAGGGAAGCGTGAGTTTCCTACTTCAGTGATAAATCAATAAAGCCTTAAGTAGGTAACACTTGATCAAGATCATGTATGTGCCTAGTACTTAGTACCCATCTTTAGCTTATGTTTATGAAACTCGTAATGATGCTCTATATTAGCAGTTATACTGTTTGGCTTTGTAAGCTCAACCTCAAATGTTTTTTGTTGGCAGGTCAGTAGCTTGGGCAGTTCGTTGAGTATCGTCGTAGCAAGACTTCCATCATCTTCAGAGTATTGTACTGTAACTTTAGTGGGCATATGTATTCATAGAACCTTACTTATATATTTGTGTTATAAGTCTAAAGATGTATTTTTTTAAAATTATGTGTCATGGAACTCTGGTTTGCAAAATGTTTTAGTAATTGTTTTGTATGTTATATGATACCATTGAGTATGTTTTACAAGAGAACGAACAGGTTTTGAAATTCAGGGGTTGCCTTGGTAGCCTAATGCGACTCTTTAGGCCCAATAAGATCTAGGGTGTTACATGGAATTAGAGCTCTAGAACTAAAAGGTAAAAATTATTAGGTGTCATGAGACTATTATGTTAGCAAAATATTTCATTAAACCAGTTCAGACTGTTTAGTTGTACATTAGTGAGTTGATATAACGCTAATAGAAAAATATAATTAAAAAGATTAAATGTCTCCTTTTTTTCGTATTTCCTTTTACTATTTTATTGAATAATTTTATTTTCAAAATTATATTTAAATTCTAAATATAAATAATCTATATATTAAATAGAAAAGGTTTCCTAAAATAATTCTACGATAATGTTTCACCACCCTCAATAATTCAAAGTTTATTGACTTTTCTTCTTTCTTGTTTTTAAGAGAAAACCACTGTGATCAGTGGAAGTTGCTTCTTCTTTAAGCCATGTAAAGTCCGACAATTTAATAGTTATACCAAATATTAATTAAAAAATGGATGTTCTTGTTCCCATATATAATGGGGGTGAGGGAGAGGTAAGATAGTAGGCTGGTTGAGAGCAGCTTTCGTAGGAGACATCCAAATTATGAAATACCCTTCATGAGACTCGATCCTCAAGGTTAAAAACCTTGTGTTCTACCAATTGAGCTGGATGGTTATTTCCAAATATTAATTAATGCAACGTTAAATACTATTTTTATTGTATTACCATATACCCGTCCTATAGTTGAGTTTTTCCTCATTTAAGTACGTGTTCAAGGGCATTATGGTCACAATTCTGATCTATATTTAGGGTCACAGTCTGAATGAAACCATAAGCTTATAATTTCAGCGAGACTTTTTTTATTTCTTGAGCTGACTTTAATGGAGATAGATGAGATTATGAATCTCTTCGATTCATGGTGGTTCGAGATGGAAATCTTCAAGAACCGATCATCTCAATCAACATCCACGAGCTTCGAACCAAACCCACATCGCCAAACCGAAGAAAACTCATCGAAACCAGTTTTTTCTCAGCATTCAAGATCAATAAGCAATCAGTTGAGCTTAATTAGAACAAGCTTCATTATAAGTTCTTGTGGTTCTTTCTCACCTGACTCGGTTCTCCACTCACCGAATCTCCATAAAACCATGTCGGGCAAAGGAATAGCAAAGAAGATTCGCAAGGAAGTTGTAGTTATATGAAGATTATTACGAGAAAGAAGAAGGGCAAAAGTAAGAGCTTGTCGGACTTGGAATTTGAAGAGCTAAAAGGGTTTATGGATCTTGGCTTTGTTTTCTCAGAGGAAGATAATAAGGATCCGAGGTTGGTCGAGATAATTCCAGGGCTGCAAAGATTAAGAAAGAAAGAGCCCGAAGAAGAAGAAGATACTCATGAAAGTGACGATGATAAAGTTGCAAGGCCTTATCTTTCAGAAGCGTGGAAAGTTTCAGAAAGAAGAAAACCAAATAATCCCTTGATGAATTGGAGAGTTCCAGACTTAGGTAATGAGATTGACATGAAAGACAGCCTTAGATGGTGGGCTCATACTGTTGCCTCTACAGTCAGATGACGAGCAGAGGAAGAAGAAGATCTTTGAATTCATAGTTCCAAGTTTTGTGTTTCGTTTTTCATGTGAACTTTACATGATTTTTGCCACCTATCTATTTTCTTAGTTTTAGATAAACTGTAAACTATCTGTTTGGGAAACGACCAATGATTTACCCAGCCTTTAGTCTCTACGTTTATGGTATCTTTGATTTCGAATATTCTGAAGAATCGAATTATTTAAAATCGTAAAACGACATATAAAGGAGTCGTGGTTCATAAAATAATAAAAAAATAAACTATATTTAATTAATTAATATTTTTAATAATCAATTAATTAAGAGTAAGTTATAAATTTTATCTTTCAATTTTTTACCCCTATTTTAAATTTATTGACATATTTAGCCACATTATGATTAGACCTTTTTCTTTTAAAAATTAAAAACAATGAAAAAATCCTTAATTTCAAATTCTTTTAGATATTTTTTTTATAATGAAACAGCTTCTTCTAAATTTTAATGATGATGAAGGTTAACGAATATAATCAAGGAGGAAATGAAATCTCTCTGGGCGCACGTTAGCTGGCCTAATGGCTCTCCAGATTTTCTTCTTCGCTTCTGATCTTCCTCTTCGATTTTCTATTCTCAGTTTTCTAGTTTTGTTCTTTGTTCTTTTTCATGGGTTCAAAGTCGCGGAGTTTAGATTGGCGGAAACTGTTTGTGGGTTTAAAAGAGCAGGCTCTCGAGTTTTTTCCCCCTAATCTTCAGGATGGCGTTGCTACCGTCAAGCCCCCTTCTAACGTGATAGAGGAAGGCATAGCTGATTGGAATCTCGCTTTAGTGGGACAGTTCATTGATTTGGCCCCCAATTTCAGTTCGCTACAACGAATCATCGAATCGATTTGGGGAAATTCTTTGCAGGTTAAGGTTAGTTTAGCTGGCCCTAATCTTTATGTTTTTTCTTTCTTGAATCTTGATCTGAGGGACTGGGTCTTGGATAACGGCCCTTGGCATATTCAGAACAAACCCCTAATTTTAAGGAAATGGGAGCCAGGTCTTCAGAATCTTAGTTTTGATTTGTCCTGTATGCCGGTTTGGGTTCAGCTTCAAAATGTTCCTCTGGAGCTTTATACTCGCAAGGGCCTCAGTTACATAGCTAGTGCGATAGGCACTCCCCTGTATATGGATTCCATAACTGCTTCTAGGACGAGACTGGAATATGCCAAGGTGTGTGTTGAGCTTGAAGTTGGTGAGATTATTCCTGAATTGATTCATGTGCTTTTGAATGGGTCTTCTGTTAGAATCAGAGTTCATGTTCCTTGGTTACCTAAGAGTTGTGTTAAATGCAAAGTGTTTGGCCACCATGTCAGTTCATGTATGGAGGTTGGACACTCTCTGAAGCCTAGAGATGTTAAAGTTTGGAGGAAAAAGGACTTTTCTAATTCTTCTGCAGATTATGTATCTAACTTAGCTGCTCCTGTTTCTGACCCAAATATGCCTGTGCCTGATCCTAGCTGCATGGCTGTTCTTGGCAGTTCAAGTGGTGAGGCTACTCTTAAGAGTAACTGTAATTCCAAGATTAAAATAGGGCTGAGTGTGGGGAATTCCATTGAGACCTCTGTGCAATCTTTGTAGGAGGTTAATGTTGATAGAATAACTTCTTCCGCTATGATTAATGGTTTTCCTGGTTTGAATAAATCTGCTGCTTTGACTGCTTCTACTGGTGTGCAGGAGCAGGTGGTCTTTAGCCAGTGTGGTACTAGTCTTTCAACTGAGGATGTTGGGTTTACTGCCTCCCAGGTTGGTGATTTCCCTCCTCTTCAAGATTCAATTAAAAAGAAGGTTAGGGGTAAGAAAAATGAAGCTGTTGGCTCTTATGATAAGGTTGATAACTTGTCAGAGGGTTCTAAGAAGGTTCGTGTAGCTTCTTTGGGGGTGGATGTTCTACTCAATGAGATAAAATCGAAGAAAAATGAAAATTTTGACAAAGTCAAAGGTACTGGGGTGAGCTTTGGCTCTGTTAGTGGTGCTCCTTCTACTCTTCCCTGTTGATTGTTGGATTTTGGAATGTTAGGGGGATTAATAACCCCCTAAAGCAAATAAAGGTTTTGAAGAGACTGATTTCTTTTGATGTTGATGTTATATGCTTTATGGAATCTCGGATCAGGAGAGATAGCTCTGCCAAGTTTATCTCCTCCTTGTCTAGTGATTGGTATTTGGCTGAGAATTATGATTATGTTGAAGGAGGCAGACTTTGGGTCTTATGGAGGAGGAATCTTTCACTTTCTGTGTTGAGGAAATGTGACCAGGCCATTACTATTTTTGGCACTGTCGATGGTCATAGAATTGGTATTATTGCCATCTATGGTAGCAATAATGGGGTTGTTAGGAGAGGTCTTTGGGACCATCTGAAGTCTGTAGAGAATGTTTTGGGTCCTTTATCTTGGGTGATTGGGGGCGACTTCAACATTACTGCTAGCCCAGAGGAAAGTTCTGACTTTGAAATTATAGGAGTGCACTATACTCCTGATATGAGGGAATTTCAGGAATGCTTGGATGATCTTGAACTCATGGATCATCCTTTTCTAGGTCCTTTGTTTACTTGGTCTAACAGATAAGAAGACTCTTTCTTGGCTAGAAAGCTTGATAGGATACTGGTCAACCCTCATTGGATGCTGGATTTCCCTGAGTCCTTTGTTAAATTTAAGGCTCAAGGCGTGTCTGATCACTGTCTGGGTCTGCTTTGGTCACATAAAGGGGTCATGGTTAAGAAGCCTAGGCCTTTCAAGTTTTTTAATTGTTGGACTGGCCATGAGCAGTTTCTGAGCACTGTTGTGAATTCCTGGCTGGGCTATTGTGATGGGAACCCTATGCAGTGTTTGTTAAGGAAATTAAAGAGGCTTAAATCATGTTTTAAGGATTTTAACAAGGAATTCTTCTCTGACATATCTGGTAGAGTTAAGTCCAAGAGATCCGATCTTGAGCAGTTACAGCTTTTTAACCTGTCCCATGTTGGTCAGAGGAGGATGAATGATGAAAGAATTCTCAAAGCTGAGTTGGTTGACCTGGAAATTGCTGAGTCAGAGTTCTACAGGCACTGGTTAAAGGAGGGTGATTTAAATACCAGGTTTTTTCATCAGAAGGTTGAGTCCAATAAAAAGAATAACACTATCAGAGTTATTATGAGTGAAGAGGGTCAGTGCTATGAGTCATTTGATGAGATGGTTGCAGAGTTAGTTAGGTTCTTCACTTATCTTGTTGGATCTGCTGATCCCATGGTTAGTGGTTGTTCTGTGGAGAGCCTTAAGGATCTATTACCTTACTCCTTGCCTAATGATGCTGCAGTGTCTCTCACTAAGGAGGTGGATGGTTTGGAGATTAAAAAGGTCTTGTTCAAGCAAGGTAAGGACAAAAGTCTAGGCCCAGATGGATACACTTCTGGTTTCTTCAAAGCTGTCTGGGACATTGTTAGGGCAGATTTTATTTCTACTGTGAGGTACTTCTTTCAATCTTCTATTATGTTGCCAGCTTTCAACACTACTGCCTTAGTTTTGGTCCCTAAAACCCCTAATCCTTGTTTAGCTAGAGATTTTAGGCCAATATCTTGTTGTTCTGTGGTGTACAAGACTATTACTAGAATTCTGGTGGATAGATTAATGCCTTTCTTCCCTGCCATGATTTCTCAGAGTCAGTCTGCCTATGTTAGGGGTAGGAACATAGTTGATAACACCTTGTTAGCTCAGGAAATTGTTAAGGGCTATTCAAGGAAAAGTCTTTCCCCTATGTGTGCCATAAAAATTGATTTACAAAAAGCTTTTGACTCTGTTAATTGGGGATTTTTATTTTCTGTTCTTGAGGCTTTGGGGCTCCCTCCTATCTTTTGTAATTGGGTCAAAGGATGTATTACCACTCTTATGTTCTCTGTTTCTCTAAATAGGAGCCTAGTGGGGTTTTTCAAGGGTGCTAGGGGAATTAGGAAAGGAGACCCCCTATCTCCTTACCTTTTTATCATTTCTATTAATGTGTTGTCTTCCCATTTGGACGTTGCTACTAAGCAGAGAATTTTTAAGTTCACCCTAAATGTAAAAGAGTTCCTCTCACTCATCTTTGTTTCTCGGATGATTTGCTTGTATTTTGCCATGGTTCCCTAGATTCTGTTTTGGGAGTATTGAGCACCTTAGAGAAGTTTTATGAGTTATCTGGCCTCAAGTTGAATGCCCAGAAAATAGAATTCTTTGCTTGTGGTTTGAGTTCTCATGTTCTGGATCAGATTTGTACTGCTTCTGGTTTTAGACTAGGGCATCTTCCTGTTAGGTACCTTGGTGTACCTCTTGTGACTAGAAAGCTCACAGGTAAGGACTGTGCAGCTCTGTTGGCCAGGCTCAAGCACAAGCTCAACCAATGGTCTAATAGAAACCTTAGCTTTGGGGGCAGACTGCAGTTAATCAAAACTGTCTTGTTTGGTATCTTCAACTACTGGAGCAAACAGCTCATCCTTCCTAAAGGGATTATCAGGGATGTTGAAAGGCTTTGTATGCGCTTCTTTTGAAAGGGCAGTGACACCCCAACTAGGGGCGCCCGTGTTGGCTGGAACCAGGTTTGTTCCTTAAAATCGGAGGGTGGTCTGGGGCTTAAAAACCTTGTGGTTTGGAGTAGAGCTTGCTGCCCGCTGCTTGTCAGAAACATTTTGGCTGGGGAGGGCTCGCTTTGGATTGCATGGATCAAGGAATATTGCTTTAAATCTTTGAGTTTCTGGGAGGTTGAGTGCAAATCTCACTTTAGCTGGATCTTAACTAAACTGTTGAAGTTGAGGGGTGAGGCTAGGGGGTTGTTCTTCCCCTATGCTAATTGGAGTTTAATCAATGGTAAGTGGATTTGGGATAACATCCGTGGCAGTAGAGATAAAGTTAGCTGGCACAGGTTAATCTGGTTTCCTGGCCATATTCCCAAATTCTCTTTAATCTCTTGGATGGTCATTCTCGATAGGCTGCCTACCAAGGATAGGCTTGCTCGGTTCGGCTTGCTTGTTGACAATGTTTGTGGCTTGTGTGGTGCTGGAATGGAGTCCCGTGACCACCTTTTTGCTGACTGTTCTTTTGCTAGGGGCGTTTGGGGAGCTGTGTTGAACGCTCATGGTCTCTCATTTATGGCTCGCGCCTGGGACGAGCAGCTTCACTGGTTACTGTCAAACCTCAGGGGAAAAACCCTTCGAGTTCGTGCCCTTAAGTTGTTGTGGACTGGCTTTCTCTATCTTATCTGGGAGGAGCGTAACCATCGATATCATAGGAATTTGATTCGTTCAATTGATGTCATTGTAAATAGGATTTTGGAGGAGGTAAATATCAAGTTGTATAGGCATGGTTATATTGATTTGAGGTTGTAATTTGTTGCTTGTTCATAATTGTTTGTAACGTTTTGTAGCAGCTTTGGCTGTTTCTTTTTGGATGGAAATATAACTTACTTATCCAAAAAAAAAATTAATGATGGGTGGTAGATAAAGAAGAAGTGAATTGACTATCTTAATTCCACGTTGATCATATGGTGAACATATAGATCATAATGGTTTGCAATTTTATGAGTTTTGCGGATATAATTGAGTTTTAAAGTGATCTAGGTAAAATCTAAATTGATAGTGGTACGGGTAATGAGGTGAAGTCGTCGATGATTGCAGTGGCGACATATCACTTGGATGAAACTATAGAACTTTCATCTTTAAAAAAAGAAAATAAAGTTAAAAAAATGTTGTGGATGATACATGGATTTCATGTCGATAAAAATAATCCACATCGGCAAGCGTAACTTTCGTACCATTTTTCCATTTATGATTTAACATTTGAGGGACTAAAATAGGAAAATAAAAAGTTTTAAAATTTTAGAGACCATAATAGGAAATAGAAGAAAATTGAGTCAAAAAATTTGTAATTAACCCATTAGTTAATATTAAATGCAGTGATATCTAGGCAACGCTGATGTTATCGCCCACCAAAGTGGAAATTTGACATCTATCTTATTTAAAAAAACAGAAAGCAAGAGAAAAAAAGATTAACCACAGCAAACGAGAGATCCACGAAACAAAGAAAACATTCAGAACCAGAGAGTGAAAGCTGAAAATAGAAAACGAACCCGTACCTTTATTCGTCTGAAGAAACTCACTCACATCGCTTAGGGCCAAAACCACCACCAGTCGTTCAGGTAACCTCTTTTGACCTTAGATCTATGTTGATTTTAGGTATTTAGGAGGGTCCTCGATGAGGTTTAGGTTTGGCTTGCGAGTCTAGGTCCTGAGCGAGGGGAGATGATCGGTTTGGGTTTTCTTGGCGAAGCCTTGAGGAAGAAAGGATGAGAGAATGGCGAGGGTCGGTTAAGGATGAGAGATAATGAACCAAGTAAAAATTTTACCCTAAGTATCTATCATCCAGTAACCAAAACGGCGTCGTTTAGAACTGAGCCAAAACGGCAGCGTTTTGAGTCCGGGAGTGATGCGACGTCGTTTGGAATGGGACGAGACGGTGACGTTTTGAGAGTTATATCATCATCCGTGTTTAGGACGTTAGGGAGTAATCAGGTGCGAAGTCCAGTATCTTTTAATTAATTATATTTTAGTCCTTGAGTCAGTCTTTCTGTTTTCTTAATTCGGTTCTACTAGTTCACGCGCATTTGTTTGGTCACCAGCTTATGTTTTTTCATTTTCGTTTATTTTTGCATTTAACTGTGAGTTTTGATGTTTGACAATTTAGTCCTATGGCAGACTTGGTGATGTACTAATCAATTCGTATTTGGTTAATAATTTGATGTTTAGCTTTTCATCCTTTATGGTAATATTAAATTCAAGATTGGGTTATTCACAGTAGGTTTTTATTTTATTTTAATGAATGCGTTAATGTATGTATTCATATATCGTATATTTATTTAGCATGAAAGCCCTTGTAACATATTAATAGGAGTATGATAGGTTTAATAATCTTAGAATATAAGAATTTAAGATTTCCTTTGTAAAATAGATAACCATAAATGCATGTGAATATTTTATAGACTAGAAATTTGTTTGAATGCATGACATTTTAGTTCGTATATGATATCCTCATGAGCATAACCCGACATTATTACATAATTGATTAAGGGTATATCCTTTAATTTAAAATTGTCTTAAGTGGATTGTCTTAACTGAGATATCTGCTTTTAACTATTTAAATTAAAAGTATATCCATTAGTAACACATAAAAATTGAATGATCACTTTTAAATTTAGAAAGAAAAAAAATGTTTATTTAAGTTTATCGAGAAAAGGTTGTTATAACTGTTTAAGATCTGGTCTCGATTTTTAAATAATCGAATATTCTTTATCTTTCTAATGGTTGGGTAATTTAACTTAATCAATTGGTGCTTTGAGTATGATAAAATTCGCATGTGTTTTGTGTTGGGATTATAAATCAAATTAAACTCGAATTTGTAAATTTTCATTGCAAAGACGTTAATTAATCGACTAGGTACCGATTTAGGGCGTTGTGGGGGTGCTAATCCTTCCCTACACGTAACCGACCCGAACTTGGATTTTGGTAACGCAGGCCTCAATTTGTTGTTTTAATTAAAATTAATTTTTATTTAAAATGACATCATTTTTGGGTGCCCAATCACACCCTAATCAAAGATGGTGGCGACTCTTTGAATTGTATTTTCGATCGTAAAGGAAATCTAAAATTTTCGAAATGAGAGGTCTTTTAAATCGCATTTGTTTTAAATTAAAAAGAGATAATTAAGAATTAATGTGGTTTTTAAAATCTCACCGTTGTTTCACCATTAAGAAAAAATCGTTTCGACAACAGTGTGACAAGAGCAATGGGGAGGATCGCAACAGAAGTAAAGGAACATATTAGAGCAAAAGAAATTAGTAACGGAAACAACAGAACAACAACAATGAAATCGAAATCGACAGGATCTACAAACTCTGGAGTAGCAATAATTGTTGGTTTTTGGCAAAATCCCACATTAGTTGTGTATAAGGAGGAGGAAAAATTCTTTTGTTATAAAATAGCCTCCTCCTCCTTAGTTTTGTATCCACAAATATAAGCATTCTTCTATATTAAAGGTTATTGTATTTTTTCTCTCTCTTGTAATATTTCCTCTATTAGTGAAATATTATTTAGTAGTGTTCGAGGACGTATGCATAATTTTGGTCTAACCTCGTTAAATTTTGGTGTTCTTTATGTCTATTTAATAACTATTGTCGGGTATAGTTGTTGTTAATTATTGTCCTATTAAAATACTTGTCTTGGTAGTTCTGTCTAAGGAAAGTGAGTTTTAAGAGGGACCATTGTGACCCCTCCTCTTTCCTGGGAATCTATCTTGAGGTGATTTTTAGTACAATCGTTTTCACACTAGTCACCTAGATAATAGTTTTCAAGATGAATTTGTTATTATTGGTGGAAATTAACCTGAATTCCACAACAATTGGTATCAGAGCTCTTGGTTTATTTTAGTATGCTGTGGTTGCGGTTTAGGCTGATCTTCCACATCAGAAAAAAATTTCCTTGGGCTAATTGACATTCCGCATTGACATTTATTAAATAGAATTTGTAGCAGAAATGGCAGACGACATAAAAAACATCCACATCGTCGTCAACAACTTCTTCATCTTCAATTTGGCAGTGGAGATTTTTTATGGCAACAGTCATTTCGGCATGTGGCAAAGTAAGGTTCTAGATGCCCTATTTCAGCAGGGTCTAGACATTGCTATTAAAGGAGAGAAACCTAATGATGTTGAGGAGAAAGAATGGAAGAGGATCAATAGATTGACATGTGGTACTATTCGATCGTGTCTTTCTAGAGAGTAGAAGTATGCATTTTCTAAGGAACTTTTACAAGTAAATTGTGGAAGGCACTAGAGGAGAAATTTTTGAAGAAAAGAGGTCAGAACAGCTCTACATGAAAAAAGATTGTTCCGCTTCAAATAGTTACCAGGTACCACTATGAATGATCACATTACTAGTTTTAATCAGCTGGTGACTGATGTGATGAATATGGACGTGACTTTTGAAGACGAAGATTGGATCTGATGTTGATGGGATCACTTCCTGATGAGTTTGAGTATCTTGAAACTACTCTACTTCATGGAAGGTTGATGTGTCTCAGTGAAGTAACAGATGCCTTGTATAGTTATGAATTGAAAAAGAAAGACAAACAAGAAAACACAAGTGTCGAAGCAGAAGCTCTTGTTGTTAGAGGTCGTTCGAAGAGTCAAAATAAAAGAATGAGAGGCAGATCGAAGTCAAAGTCCACATTGAGCAAAGATGAATGTGCCTTTTGTCGAGAAAAAGGGCACTGGAAGAAAGAATGTCCCATGCTAAAGAATAAAGGCAAACCTGAAAGAGGAAAGGTTGTCTTAGAATCAAATGTGGTTGTATGATGATGCATATCAGATTTCGCATTCGCTGCTACTCCATCAACCAGTGTTCCAGTTCATGGCTGTTAGATTCAGCTTGTAGCCACCATATGACCCACAATAGAGAATGGTTCTTTGATTTTAAAGAACTAAAAGGTGGAATTGTCTACACAGCAAATAATTCCCCTCTTGACACACTTGGGATTGGTTCAATTCGATTGAGGAATCAAGATGGATCAATCAGAACCTTAACAGGTGTCCATTATGTACCAGATTTAATGAGAAATCTCATCTCTGTGGGAACCTTAGAGTCAAAAGGTTTAGAAGTGAGGGAAAAAGATGGGATTTTGAGGATTATCTATGGTGCACTAGTGATAATGAAAGGAATCCGAAAAAGAAACAATGTGTATTACTTTCTGGGTAGTACAATTATTGGGACAGCATCAGTGGCAGCTTCTACTGATGAACAAGAGTTAGAAGCAACCAGGTTATGGCATATGCGCTTGGGGCATGTTGGTGAAAAATCCTTGAAATTACTGATAGATCAAGGATTATTGAAGGGTGCTCGAGCTTGCAAATTAGATTTTTGTGAGCATTGCATCAAAGGGAAGAAGACGAGGGTGAAATTTGGAATAGCAATCCATCATACTAAAGGTATTTTGGATTATGTTCATTCATATGTATGGGGGCCTTCCAAGACAACTTCATTGGGAGGAACACACTATTATGTTACCTTTGTTGATGATTTTTCCCGGAGAGTTTGGGTGTATACAATGAATACAAAGGATGAGGTGCTAGAATTTTTCCTTAAATGGAAAAAGATGGTGGAGACTCAAACAGGCAGAAAAATCAAACGTCTCTGTACAGATAATGGTGGAGAGTACAAAAATGATCCATTTCTGAAAATCTGTGAAAAAGAAGGTATTGTCAGGCATTTCACTGCAGATCTACACCACAACACAATGGGGTGGCAGAGCGTATGAACAAGACATTAGTGAAGAAGGTTCGATGTATGTTGTCTAATGCTGGGTTAGGCAAAGAATTTTGGGCTGAGGCTTTGGTTTATGCTTGTCACCTTGTCAACTGCTTACCATCGACTGTTATTGGTGGTAAAACACCATTAGAGAAATGGTTTGGAGAACCTGCTACAGATTATGATTCCTTACACGTGTTTGGCTCCACTGCATACTACCATGTTAAGGAGTCAAAGCTGGATCCAAAAGCAAAGAAGGAAATCTTTATGGGTATCACCTATGGTGTGAAAGGCAATCGTCTTTGGTGTCCAGAAACAAAAAAAATAATCTTCAGCAGGGATGTTACCTTTAATGAATCTACCATGGTGAGAAAAGTGACTTTAGAAAAATTGGAGCAGACAGATGGAACTCCCAAACAGGTGGAGTTTGAAGGAAGCAGAATTGTCCCAGCCAGTAAAGAAACTGATGTTGACTCTCCTATGGTAGAAGAAGAGTCAGATGAAGAAGAGGTTCAGACCCAAGAACCTCCACAGCAACATGAATCAATTGCACTCAGAAAGGGAAAGATGACCATTAGACAACCTGTTCATTATGCTGATATGGTCTCTTTTGCATCACCAATTGCAATTGATGGTGTTCCTGCCACTTTTAATGAAGCAGTCCAAAGTTCATAACATAAAAGGTGAAGGATCGCCATGAATGAAGAAATGGAATCCCTTCAAAAGAATCAGACGTGAAAACTAGCTAGTCTTCCGAAGGGAAAGAAAGTAATTGGATGCAAGTGGGTATATGCAAAGAAATATCGATTTCCTGACAAGAATAACATCCGCTACAAAGCAAGATTGGTGGATAAAGGCTACGCTCAAACGGAGGGAGTTGATTATAATGAAGTATTTTCTCCAGTTGTAAAACATTCCTCCATCAGAATTTTGTTGGCTTTGGTAGCGCAGTTGGATTTGGAACTAGTTCAGATGGATGTAAAAACTGCATTTTTACATGGAGACTTGGATGAGGAAATCTACATGACTCAGCCAGATGGATTCAAAGTTGCTGAAAAAGAAAAGATGTTGTGTAAATTAGAAAACTCGATGTACGGTTTAAAGTAATCTCCAAGGCAGTGGTACAAGCGATTTGACAAGTTTATGATAGGGCAGAAGTACACAAGAAGTAAATATGATCATTGTGTGTATTTACGCAAGCTACAAGACGGATCCTATATATATCTTCTTCTTTATGTTGATGATATGCTGATAGCTTCCAGGAGTTAGACAGAAATTGCGAAACTAAAGACTTAATTGAACAGGGAGTTTGAGATGAAGGATCTTGGTGAAGCGAATAAGATTCTAGGCATGGAGATATCAAGGGATAATAAATTGGGGAGGCTTTGTTTGTCTCAGAAATAATATCTGAGGAAGGTACTAAAACGTTTTGTCATGAATGAGAAGTCAAAACCAGTTAGTACACCTCTTGCTCCTCATTTCAAGCTCGGTGCATCCATGTCACCTAAGGATGATGCAGAATGGGAATACATGTCAAAGGTTCCGTATGCAAGTGATGTTTGTAGCTTGATGTATGCAATGGTATGTACGAGACCCGATATTTCACATGCAGTTAGGGTTGTGAGCAGGTATATGCATGATCCTGGAAAGGAGCATTGGCAAGCTGTGGATTATGCGGTATATTCTGACCACCGTAGATGTTGGTTTAGTCTTTCAGCAGGACAAACAAGATGGTCAGTGTGTAGTTGGGTATTGTGATTCAGACTATGCAGGTGATTTGGACAAGCGTCAATCAACTATTGGTTATGTGTTTACATTTGTAAAGGCACCAGTCAGTTGGAAGTCCACCTTACAGTTAACAGTGGCTTTGTCTACTACAGAGCAGAGTATGGCAGTTACAGAGGCTGTGAAGGAGGCAATTTGGCTTCAAGGGTTGCTTGGTGAATTGGGAATGGAACAGAAGCACATCAAAGTGCATTGTGATAGTCAGAGTGTTATTCATTTAGCAAAGAACCAGGTTTACCATGCAAGGACGAAGCACATCGATGTTCGATATCACTTTGTACGAGAGATTCTAGAAGAATGTGGAGTCATAATCCAAAAGATTCGGACCACTGAGAATCCTGCTGATATATTGACAAAAGTGGTAACTACAGTCAAGTTTAAACATTGTTTAGACTTGGTCAATATTGTTACAAACTGAAAGATGAATTTGCAGACACTACTGAAGATTGGATTTTTAAGATATGTGTGTGGAATTTGCCAAGGTGGAGATTTGTTGGTTTTTGGCAAAATCCCACATTGGTTGTGTATAAGGAGGAGGGGAAATTCTTTTGTTATAAATAGAGCTCTCCTCCTCCTTAGTTTTGTATCCCACAAATATAATACTTCTTCTATATTAAAGGTTATTTGTATTATTTCTCTCTCTTTGTAATATTTCCTCTATTAGTGAAATATTATTTTAGCAGTGTTCGATGACGTAGGCATAATTTTGGCCTAACCTCGTTAAATTTTGGTGTTCTCTTTATGTCTATTTAATAGCTATTATCGGGTATAGTTGTTGTTAATTATTGTCCTATTAAAATTACTTGTCTTGGTAGTTTTGTCTAAGGAAAGTGGGTTTAAGAGGGACCATTGTGACCCCTCCTCTTTCATGGGAATCTACCTTGGGGTGATTTTTAGAACAATCGTTTTCACACTAGTCACCTAGATAATAGTTTTCAAGGTGAATTTTTTATTATTGGTGGAAATTAACCCGAATTCCACAACAACAATGACGGGGGAATAACAATCTCGTTGTGACAGTAAAGGCACGAGAGAAAGGAACTCAATCGTCAATCAACAGTGAAGCAGTGGAAGAAAAAACGGCGTCAGGATCTTTTAACAAACGATACCATATGAGAAAACAGCCATTGGTAACAAGAAATGAAGAACGACCGGTGACCGGAGCGTATGAAGAACTGATAAATGACGGTATTGATTTGGGGATGTAACAAACAAGCTAATGTACAAAAACAATACATCTCATCCGTAATCTTATTTTCCTGAAATCCTCTTACATGAAACATTACATTTCTCCAACGAAACACGCCATAAATTAATCTTTTCAACACGCTTCACAATGTACAATTTAGAAAACTCCATTTAAACACAAACTTAGGAATAGGAATCATCTCCTGCTTGGTGAAATGTGATCTGATAATCTCCTCACAGGCTTTAAGAAGCAATCGTGGATGATATAACTAGTGAACAGATGGTGGAGAGTAAGGGATGGGAATGAGATGCAGATTTGTTTTTCTTCTAAAGGAGACACCAAAGGACTCGGACATGTCAAGATCCTCATTTTTGATCCCATTAGGGAGTTCCCAATCAAAATGAAACAACTGTGCAAGGCAGAGCTCAACAATAACCATACCGTATGACATGCCAGGACAAATTCTTCTTCCAGCACCAAAGGGAATATACTCGAAGTTGGTCCCTTTATAGTCCACTAAACTGTTGATGAATCTCTCTGGATTGAACCTCTCAGCTTCATCCCAATACTTGGGATCTCTTGCAATTTTCCATGCATTAACGATCACTTTTGTCTTGGCTGGTATTTCATACCCATTGATCTCACATTTCTCATTGTTTTCTCTTGGAAGTAGCAAAGGTCCAGGAGGATGTAATCTTAGAGTCTCCTTAACCACTAGTTTAAAATACTTCAATTCGTCAAGCTTCGATTCATCCACATTCCCTGCTCTATCATACACTTGTCTTACCTCGGTTTGTGCTTTCTTCAAGATTGTAGGGTTTTTAATTATTTCCGACATGGCCCATTCTATTATAACCGAAGATGACTCGGTTCCATCCAGGAGAAGTTCCTGAAAACAAGTTCTAATACGTTAAAGTACATAATTAACACATCTTATGAACAAGAAAGAGAAGAGATATCAAACTACTGACCAAGATAACAGCTTTGATGTTGTCCTTTGTTAAGGGAGCTTCGATGCCTCCATGATCCTGCAGATTCAAGAGAACATCAACTAGATCATCTATTTCATCGTCAGTCTTCTTCGATCTCGCGTTATAAGCTCTGTGTTCTTCGATGATGCTTTCGAGCATCGCGTCTAGATCGTGGTGCAACCTCTCGAGTTTAGCTCTCATCCCTGTGATCACATGAAGTAATTTGACGGAAGGAAACATATCGACGATACTAAAACCGGATCCGAGTTGCGTAACTTTCTGCAGAATCGAAAGGAACGCTTCGTATTGCTTGCATCACCCTGTGAAAGTAGTCATCAGAGTGATGTTATACGATAAGTCGAACAACATTTCCCCAAGGTTGATTTCTAATCCTTTATTAGACAAGATGGAACTAACCAAATTCGATACCTCCTTTTCTCTGATCGGTCGGAATGATTGCACACGTTGCTTACTCAACAGCTCCAATGTGCAAAACTTTCGAAGCTGCCTCCAAGAAGCTCCGTAGGGAGCAAAAGCGATATCCGAACCATCATACAGTATGATTTCTGCAGCAAGGAGATAAGGCCTGTTGGCAAACTTTATATCATGCGTGTTCAACACTTCTTTAGCTGCCTCTGCCGAAGAAACAACAACGTGCGACAATTCACCGAGCTTAAGTTCTTCATCCTCAATTTTACTTTTATTTTATATCTTCATCAATTGAGTTAGACCACAGGTTAGATCAAATAAATTTGTGTTATAACCTTTAAAAAGCTCCACATTAACACAAATTCTTAACGAATAAGTTCTTCGCTTCTTTCAAAAAAAATCCTTTTAAGGGTGTTCTTTGAAAATAAACACGGACAACTCAGCTGCAACTTGAATATTCATTAATTTATTAATTTCACAAGCCCTAATTATTCATTAATTTAAAATGTAGTCATAGAATGGTAGTCACCAAAACTTAAAGCTTAAAAATCATCAAAAAGTGAGTGCTTTCCCAACTTCACTCCACTAATTTATTCTTGCCTCTAACCTTGGAAAAATTCTCTCAGATTTCTCCTTTAAAAGCTTCAAATAACACGTGTAACATATATTGCTAGAAATTATCATTTAAGTTTCCAATATCATTTAAACAAATGTGAATCATGCTTGAATGACATTAAAATCTTATATATTTTTTTATTTATGAATTGGCCTAACGATTTTATTAACAAGGGATGCGATTAGTATATACGTATAGTTTGGGATGAAATTGAAATTTTAAAAAAGTTTGGGGAGTAATTTAGAATGAAGATCATAGTTTGGAGATGAAATTGAAATGTTCAAAAGTTTGAAGAGTAATTTAGAAAGAAAGTCATAGTCTAAAGATAAAATTGAAATAATTAAAAGTTTAAGAACTTATTTAAAATGGAGATCATAATTTGAGTAGTGTGATGCAATTAACTCTTCAAATTATAAAGAACTATTTTTATTTTATACAGAATCCTTAAAATAACGTGTATTAACCTTCAAGTCATAAATGACAAAAGGATAAATTCTGTAAAAGGTCCCCTAACTATAGGTTGTTACTTTATCGAATCTCTCAACTATTAAAAGTTACAAAATAATCCTTCACTATAAGAAATTATTTTGTTAAGTCCCTCGACTATTAAAAGTTACCAAATGATCAATCGACTATTCATATGTTTAAAAATTGACAGTCATCTGAGTTGTACGTTAACCAGCTGACTAAGATATGATAAAATCATATTTTAATGATGTCTACTAGCATTGTTGTTGCTTTCAATCATTAGCTCGGCGATACAATGTTTCAAGCACTAACTCAACGACATAATGTAAATAGAGTGTCGATCCACAAAATACAACTCAAATAGTTATGATATCAAATTTTATCATATCTTAGTCAATATGTTAACATCAAGTTCATATGATCATCAAATTTTTAATAGAGAACGATGAGTTTATAATATATATAAATAGTCGAGTGACTATTTTATAACCTTTAATAGTTGTAAGATTCAACAAAATAATATCATATTATAAGGGGCTAAACTCACGATATAATGCTTTGGAAATAAATAATTCACGAAATAACGTTCTCCCAAGATTAATTGATGAAGTAGGGTGAATTGCACAGTTGGCCGTAGGTCGCCATGCCTTCCGGGCGACCTACGACGTGGCTTCCGACGAGGATCGTGTCGTGCATGGGACATGCACAACCCAACCATAGGTCGCCAAGCACTCCAAGCGACCTACAAGGTCGCCATGCACTCCCAGCGACCTTGTAGGTCGCCAAGCAATCCCGGCGACCAAGATGGTAGGTCGCCATGTACGCCCAGCGACCTTATAGGTCGCCATGCATGCCGGCGTCCAACGTTGGGCCATGCAGGATAGGTAGCCATACAATCCTCTCTTCGCATCTGATTCCACTTGCAGCTGCTCAGGAGAACCTATTCCTCCTGCTCCTCGCGTGATTCCTCTTACATCTGCTCAGGAGACCTCATGCATGCAGCTGTAATAGCTGTATTATTGCAGCATGATTTGAGCTGCAAAGTGTGATAGCTTCGTGCCCTAGCTTCGAGCCATAGCTGCTCCCTCATGCCATAGCTTCGAGACTGTCCACTCTTGTTATCATAGCTGTATTGGTGCAGCATAAAATCAGCTGTTGCATGCAGTAATTAGTGTTGTATTATTGCAGCGTTCAATGGTTGAAAAATTTACAGCCTTCAACGTGAATTATACAGCTCAAATTGATTGCAGCTTACCAACCGTTGAAAGATCATTATATATTGGATATGAGGGGTTTAGGGTAGAATCATAAGAAAGAAAGAAAATTTGGCGAGAGAAAGGAAATAAAAGGAAAATAAGAAGAAGATGAAATGGAGATAAAGGCTCAAACATGTTCGTGAGGTAATTTTTAATTGTTTAATTTAGTTTATTAATATGAAATTATGAAATAATTAGTTTGTTAGTTTAGGGTTTAGGATAAAACAGAAATTTAGTTAATTAGTTTGTTAGTATAAATGATTAGTTTGTTAGTTTAAGTTATATTATATTAATTTGTTAGTTTAAGTTATATATTAGATTATATAAAAAATTAGTTAATTAGTTTCTTAGTTTAAGTTATTAAATGTAAAAAATATTTAATTAATTTATTAGTGTGTTTAAACGTATATTAGGTTGTTTGTTGAAGTTTAAGTTAAAATATTAAAAAAGTTAATTAGTGCTTAATTAGTTTGTTAGTTTGTTATTTTAACTAAATTATATTATAATAAAGAAATAGTTTATTAGTTTAAGTTATATTATAATATATTAGATTATATAAATTTAATTTTTTTAATTTATTGTTGTTTAAAGAAATTATTTTTTTACACGTACAGAGCATTATTCCACAACATTTTTCCACGTACATATTGATTCGAAGAAAGAAACAATAAAGGAAAGGAAAGGAAAGGAAATGAGCAACAACTTTTTCACGATTGTCCATTATAATGGATAGATTATAGAAAATGAGATCGGAGTAGTTTTTCAGTCATGCATGCTGCCATGCACAGCCATGCAGAGACTCCAACCTCGCCCAGACCCATGCCACGTTGACATGCAGAGACTCCAACCTTGCCCAGACCCATGCCACGTTGTCATTCCGCCATGCACAGCCATGCAGAGACTCCATTCAATCCATGCTTGGCAAATGCTTCAATTGCGAGGACGAATTTGTAATGAGACATGGGATCATTTGCACACTCAGGGTAGAAGGAAAGGGCCATGTCTAAACCACCAACATTGTTCAGGCCAAGCATGGACTGCATGGCGACCTTTGGCGACCTACGTAGGTCGCTGGGTGTGCATGGCGACCTACCCCCGGGACTGTAGAGGGCACTATCTGAGCAATTAATCTGTCGATGGCACTATCTCGTGAAAAAAAAAAATTCAACGCATTATCTCGTTGATTTTGCGAGTATAATGTTTAGACATTATAGAAATATTTTTATTTAAAGGAAAGTCGATAACCTGAACATTGATCATAAGTCGTAATCAGCAAGGTCTTCACGAACCGTCAAACCCCACCCTTCCTCCCTCCTTAACTCCTCTCTTCTATATGTATTGTCTTCTCCCTTTGCTTCCACTCTCTCACACACTCTTTCTCCCACATGAAAACACCGTCGTCATTCTTCCTCCTCCACCTCCTCTTTCTTCTTTCCATCACCACCACCTCCTCCTCCGCTTCCACCGCAAATGCAACCAAACCAGCCACCCCCACGTTCTCCCCTACTCCACCCACCACCAAAACTCCCTCCTCTAGACCCCAAACAAATACGGGCTCTCGAATCCCTCAACATCCCCACCGCAAGAGACCCTTGCGTTCAACCTTCCCCTCACAACGCCACCGTCTGTGACACCTCCAAGCCTTTCCGCCACCTCATCTTCCTCCACCTCTCCAACTGCTCCTCCAACCTTTCCCTCACCTCCACAGCTCTCAAGTCACTCTCTTCCCTCTCTTCTCTCCCTTCACCAGCTGTCACGCATCCCCTGTCTGCTTTCCTTCCGATCTCTCTCTTTCCTTGACTTCCTTCTCTTGCATTCACTCCCTCCACCGCCTCACCGGCGTCTGGCTCTCGCGTTTCGTTAACCTCGCTGATCTCACAGTTTCCTACACTCCGATCAACACTCGGGGACTTAATGTAATCCTCGGGAACATGCATAAGCTGAAGACTCTCACCATTTCTCCCGCAAATCTTTCCGGTTCCCTTCCGAGGCACCAGCTTCTGAATCTTACTCATGTTGATTTATCCAACAACAAGCTCAAAGGAAAGATACCAACTTCCCTTACGTTTCTGGAAGACCTTGAAGTCTTGAATCTTTCTTCAAATAAGCTACATGGGGTGATTCCCACCGAGTTTGGCGACTTGACATCGTTGAAGATTGTGCCTTTGGCTTCCAATTCATTTCTGGGTCAATCCCAGATTCCATGTCAGCTATTCCAGGCTTGGTTCATGTTGATATGAGTAACAACCAGCTAAACGGGACAGTTCCAAAGTTTTTCTCAGAGTTGAAAGGGCTGAAAGTGTTGAACCTTGAGAATAACGAGCTTCATGGGGTGTTGCCTTTCAATGCTAGTTTCATAAAGAGATTGGATGTTGTCAAGCTTGGTGGGAATGGAAATCTGTGTTACAATCACTCTGTTTTTTCATCAAAAATGAACCTTGGGATTGTTCCTTGTGATAAGCATGGTTTGCCGGTATCACCGTCGCCTTTCAAGGAGTCTTCCAGAGACAATGAGAGTGAGTCTTCGGATTATGACGACGACGACAGTGGTAGTGCTGACATACAAGTTAGAAAAAGGAACATCATCACGGGCCAAACAAGATTGTTCTTGGTGTAGCAATTGGACTGTCCTCGATTGTCTTCCTCATTGTTCTCTTGGTTCTTCTCTCAAAATGGTGTGGTTGAAAGAGGGGGAAAAGTACTTTTGATTATTGGTTAGGTTCTTCGTAGAATAGAGGTAATTGGTGATTAGCATTTCCATATTATTCGTCATCGATATCCGATACACTTGGTGGAACTTCGAGGAGGGGGAGGGCGAATCAGCTTGAACAGGTGTGATACTTTTTACTGCTTTCTTCTTGGTCATTGAATGGTTGTATGAAGTGAGGGCAATGCAAAGTAATTACTGTATTTTGTTCTTCTTCTTCTTGATCTTCACACATTTGTAGTTTTCACACCATTTTCACAGTTTTATCCGTTCTGGTAATTCATTGTGCTTTACTTCTTAGGTTATCCTTCATAGGGTGCTGACTGAAAAGGTAATATACCATTGTCTTTGGTAACGTAGGTACGCCGGTTAGTCAATTATGTTTTGACTCTATAGCCTTCAAAGTATTCTTTAAATATATAAAAATTTTCAAAAGACCTGATTATACCATATATATTTATTTTCTATACTTGCACTCAAATCTAAGTAATAGAAGTGTTGATGGAAGAGATGTGATTGTGTCATACTTAGAGTGACGGTGATTATTTGTAGGTCGGTAAGGTAAGTAGATAACTATCATATAATGGATTTAGTTGTGATGGAATTAAACAACGGTTAACTAAAGTACTCTAACTATCAAGAATATATGGTACTCGGTAGATTTCTAGAAATTCCGGAGACCATGTGAGAGGTGGATAATGGCTGCATAAACACGGTTAGCGGAAGCAATCCAGAGGTGGTACAACAAGAAGTAACATAGTTGGATAATTTATTTGCTATTGTGAAAGACATAATGAGTACAAGCGGGGATTTAAATGGTGGTTGCGGTCATGTTTTCAGTCGCGTTGTGTTTATCGTTGTTGCGGATATAATTGGAATCATTACGGGTATTGCGGTCATGAATTTTTTCCAAATGATTTGATTTTTTTATTAAAAAAACTGGTTTTTTAAAAATAAAATAGCGAAAAAATAGTTGAATAGCGGTCCGCTATTACCGCGATTGTCCGCTATCCGTTAAATTGCGACCCGTGATTATTGATGTGATTCCTCTTCACACCGCTATTTTCCGCGATAGCGATCTAGGATGCCACCGCGACCACGATATAGCACTGTTATAACACTATCTGGCCGCTATTTGAATCCCTGACTCAGATCAACACTACAAGCCAAGTTGGTGATGGTGGATGAACTTATAGGTGTTAAATTATTATTAGGGTAACAATGACAACTCATTAGGAAAGGATTAAACTGTTCGATGGATCCTGCAATAGTTTATGGCTTGATGAAGCCTTAAATTTTGAGGTTCCATGGATCTATCATACCAAATCTTCCCTTTTGTACTTTGGTCTAGCAATGGCCCCTCTACCAAAGCTAGCAGCTTTCCATTCCTATACATGGCAAGCTTTTCTTTTTATATCATCTTTCTTGAGATTTTGGAGAAATGCAAATCAAGAAAGCTCTTGAAGGAAGGCATGTGATGAAACCCTGTTGATCGAGAAACCAAGTGATACTAATCATTATAGTCATTATTTATTCAACCTCCATCAAAAATAGATCGAGTGGAAACAATACTTTTACAGTATACTGCCATTGTTATGAGCCTTTGTGTTGTTTTTCTCTCCATCACCAAAAACCAAAGAGCAAAGGGTATGGTAAAGTACAAATGTGAAGCCCATACCATTAAAAAAACACCCTGCCTGCCGGTGCTGCCTTGTTCCAATGAATCAATGGGTTCTTACCCCTCTATTCCATTGTTGTGTATATGAACTTTTTAGACAAAAAGTAACGTTAAGGTACTTTTTGAGGGTTAGCCCCAAATGCCAAAGTTGTATGACCCTATATATCTGCAGTCTTATTCCCAATAAAATGCCCTTTTCCAGATATCCACAAGTCCCTAGTTCCTACGAAGGAATGGAATATTCAAACCCCTTTGTGTATTGAATTATACAAAATCTTGTTTATTCATTCTCAGTTACTTAATTGACTGTCTTGGATATTCATTGTTTACCTTGGTCTAAAGATCCACAAGGTGCCTAAAAAGATAGAACCTTTGAGCCCTCATATTCTTGAGACACGCAAAGCAAATCCCATGGTCATTGTGAAGATTACCCATTTGACAGAATTGACTGTTTTTGACATTGTAATCTGTAACCTGGTAGTCAATGGTTTTTGTTGGTGGAGTACAGCAAGAACTCAAGAATGGAGACAGAAAGTGTTACTTTTTTGAAGAATGGTCATGGATAAAGAAACCATTGTTGGATTTGAATTTTCTCTTAAAAGGTGTTTCGATTTAGAGGCAAAAGAGACAAGTTTAGTGCCGTTTCAGCCACGGTCCTAGGAAAATTTCAACCATAGAAGCCAACAGTTAGATAATCCGTTTGGTATGTGATGTGCACGCTCCTGAAAAAGTGTGGACTAGCAACTTTAGGGAAAAAAACAGAATGATTTGCAGTATATAGTTTGTGATACAATTGCATTTGGAATCCGGAAGGCTTTGCAAACGAAACATGGCTGCTGCTACTGCTGCTCTTTAGTTTCAATCTCCATCTCATTAAGCTTATTCTTTCCCTTTCAACAGACAATTACTCAAGCTGGGAAACCCTGTTCTCTCTCTCACAGGTAATCATCTTCGGCCATGGCTTTTCAACATTTCATATTCCTCTTAAAACACATCTCCCCATTACATTCGAAGATTCTGCTATATGACAATAAACATTTGAAGTCAGCCATAGGAAGAGATGGATATTTTGTGCTTGAAAGCAATAACCTTGCCATGTTGGTTCGCATACTGTTTCATTACTTTGTTAGTTTATTGAAGGAAGTGGCGTTATGTTCTTCATATATGAGCACATGAATCTGAGGGATGATCTCTTGATGCAGCATATTAATTTGGCAGAGAATGCAGATAATCCATGCCCTTTAACTCGCATAAGCCAAGTATTTCAAGCATAGAATCTGATGGTAACACAAAAGGAAGCCGTTGTAGGAAAGGTTTTACCTATGCCTTAGGAAGAAAGAATGATGAAAGCGAAGAATCGAGTAATGGCATTAAACCACCCGACTCATCCAGTCGGGAAGAGATAGTTGCTTTGTTTAGAAAGATACAATCTTCAATTGCCCGAGACTCAGAGGGCTAAAATAAAAGTTTCAACTCATCAAATGGCAAGTCCCAACCGAATCAGTTATGGATGTTCTTCACAAATCAGGAAATAACCTACAAGGTAACACTGTTAGGTTGTGCAATTCCATAGAGTTTTAAAAGTATTAATACTACCAACAAACATGTCAACATGTTAACGGCCAAAACTGACGAATTTTACAGATTTTGCAGACACTGGAACCAAGGCATTGAGATGGAGAAGTGGCAACCCTAAGAAAAGGCAAGCTAAGGAGAAGGCTCCTGCTGAAATGGACGAATTCAATTTATCAAGGTCCCCTTCTAATTTTATGAAGAAATCGCCAATTCCGCACCCAACAGCCCCTAGAACAGACTCCTGAGTGGAAAATTGAATCAGTGGCAGCCAATTCCACAACCAAAACTCCTGAGTGGAACATTGGATCAATGGCGACTGACAGGGATCAGAGTTGGTAAACATAGAGAAACTAAATAAGGATTTCAATTTATCAAGGCCACCATCTAATTTTATGAAAAAGTCACCAATTCTACACCCAACAGCCCCAAGAACAAGGACTCCTGAGAACTTTGAAGCGGTACCTACAACCGAGGGGTCGGCATCAGCAAACATTGAGAAACTGAAGCTTTCAAAGTTGAAAGAACTAGCAAAAGCCAGAGGAATCAAGGGTTACTCCAAATTGAGTAAGTGTGAACTTCTTCAATTATTGATTCCATTAGAGAAAAGCAACTAGGTTTTACCCCTTTTCCAGTAGACAAATAGTGCTGATCCTTCATTTTTATTTTCAGCAGTTCCAATTCAAAAAACTGGTAAAGACAGTCATTCTCCAATTGGATATATATTAATTGAGTTATTAAACCAACAGAGAAGGTACTTTGGATTTTCAAATCAACCACATCTCTTCCGAAAACAAAAACACTGATACAGAAAATAATTCAAAATCAAATAACAAAAACTCAAAACAACTCAACCGTAACTGTTATTCCTAAGCTCCAATATTTTGAGACTTGTTAAGGATGACACCTTCATATTTGACCTGGAACCACTTCATGGCATCCTCCTTGGTAACTCGGTGTTGGATTCCAACACGAGACTTGCACCTGCGACGACGACCAACACGGTATCCAGCACGTTCGAGGACAACATAGAAGTCCATACCATAGATACCAGTCGAAGGGTCATACCTAGAAAGACGACAAGAGTTGTAAACTTGTAATTTATTCCTTCATGGAATATATAGCATCAATATTGAATGCAAGTTGCAACATAATGAATTTATCAGTGAGAATATAAGCACAGATATCCACAAGTTCCCAGTCATCCCAACCAGGTTCAAGTAATTCTAAGACTAACTAAATTGGGGTTAAGCTAGTTTTCAAACCACGATACAACAAACCTTTAAACAACTAAACCCAGCTAAAAGTTGCATTGCTATTTCATATACCACCATTCTTACATCCTAACTAGCAGCAAGTATTCGATCGAGTTCAAACAAAAAAATTCAAGTTATTCGAGTACTCTTTTATAACTCAACTCAAATTTAAAATTTTTTTAGTCAAGTTGAGTTTTAATCAACCCTACTCCTAACCCAAGCCCAACCTATAAATCATTGCAAGATAAAAGCAAATGCTTTGCCATTTAAGTTCAAATAACAACAAAAGATCCAAACCTATGAAAAAACTCAGAACACTGTCCTGTTATATTCCTTCAATTTCAATCATAGAGTTTCAAACACGAGTCTCCAAAAAGCGTTACAAACGTAGAAACTCCAATTGGAACACAAAATTTGATAAAGAGACACAATAAGAACATACTTGATACCGAGATCAATGTGCTCCTGGATACCGAATCCAAAGCATCCAGTATCACTGAAGTTTCTCCTCAAAAGTTCATACTCCTTAACCTTCAAGCCGCTCTCAAGAAGCTGCATAGCCTTCTCTCCTCTAACAGTAACATAGCACGCAATCTTTTCATTACGCCTGATTCCAAATGATCTAACAGTGTACCTAGCTGCTCACATCCAACCCACATTTCGAGTTTCATCAACAACACAATCCAACCAGAAAAGGAAACTAAAACGGAATCATTTCGTTGAAAAATGTTACCCTTGGAAAAGACAGGGGTTTGACCGCTAAGTTGTTCCAAAACCTAAACAAGAGCAAGATGGATCAAACTAATATTAATTAAACCATTCAAAAAAGAAGGAAAAAGGTTTCACTTTTCGGGTTTGGGTTGATTACCTTGGCGGCACGTGTGAGACGATCCCCGCTTTCACCGACAGAGATGTTGAGGACAAGCTTTTGGACTTTAATCTCCCTCATTGGGTTCGATAGCTTCTTCTCTGATGCCTTTCATAGTCATAAAAAGAATTAACATTAGAAAAAGTCAATTAGACATAGAGGAAAAGATGAGTGAACCAAGAAATGAGGTTGAGAGAAAGAGAGGTACCATGGTGAAGTACACTAGTTTGGGAGCAGCGGCGTACAGACAAAGAAGACACCTGCTTGTAGAGATTGGAGTTTAAAAACGAATGGGGTGAGAGTTTAGGGCTAGGGTTTTATTTCTGTTACATGTGCACTTTCATTTTTGGGCCCAAAATAGTTACTCGAAGTTTGAATCAGAACCAATTTAAAGGCAAAGGTCTTGTCTAATCGACTGAAGAACATATATTGTTATTGACAACCCGCAAAGTGGGTGTTTATGCTGATTTAGACAAAAAGAAAACAATTGATTAAATTCATAATTTGAGGTTTTATGTCTTTTTGACGTGATTATAAAAATAGTATATGTTCTAAATATTCTCATCCATTTGATAATGAACCTTAATCATTCTGTTGTAATCACTGAAGATCGAACACATAATACTTAAGAATAATAACGATTCATTTAACTACCGAGGTAAATTGAGTCGTGCTCTTTTGTGTCCCTTGACATCTTAAGTAATTCTAAGAGAGTCCCTTAATATGACTCTGGACCTTACAATTCCCCAGTGACAGTAGGGCCAAAAGAATAATGTATAAATACGAGCTCTCGGGTGCAACGACCGGTTACAGACAGATGGGAATGGGGCATATTGTACTTCCGATCACTGAGGTCCGGAAAGCTCCATTGCTTCAATGATGAAGGGAGACTCTTCATGAATGTCGCTATAATTCCTGGAGAACCTCCACTCCCTAGTCTCAGAAAGGTTTGACCCACCTTGTGATTCCTCGGTTCCCGACTGCACAAGACCTTCAAGGACCTTTAAAACTTCAGACATCTTTGGACGAAGGTGGGGTTGCGACAGAGTACACTGAATAGCCAGTTCTGCTTTTTTTTCCAACTCTATTGGATCAAAACATCCCCTCAAATCCCTTTCCACTAGCACTTCAAATCTCTTCTCCTCATGCAATGTTCTAACCTGCATCAATCATAGGATATCTTCAAAATTAAACACGGACAAATAGATGCAGGAGAAAAATAGCATCACAGCCCGAAAGACACGAGTTATTGCCGGCTGTTGTTATAACAAGGACAACATCCATTGTGTCAACGATCACACGAATTACTTTAAAACCTGAAGTATGATTTACAATGTTTTCTGCAAGCGTAAGGAATCTATCGCTTCCTCTAAGAAATGAATGCACTTGAACAGGCAGCGACAAAGATGCATGCTTCGACAGCCTCGATAATTACTTACCCAGTCAAGAATCATTCCCTTTTGAACCTGTCCATTCCCAGCATCTAATGTCTTTTGTCCTGTGATGAATTCCAAGAGTAGCATGCCAAATCCAAATACATCTGTTTTTTCTGAAGACTGCCCAGTTGAAAGATACTCTGGGACAATGTGTCCTACGGTACCCCGCACAGCAGTGGTGACATGCGATTCCCTTTTATCTAAGAGCTTAGCAAGATCAAAATCCCTACCACAGCTTCGAAACTTTCGTCAAGCAAAATATTTGCAGCTTTCACATTCCTGTGAATAATTTTCAGATTACACTGCTCATGTAAATACAGAAGTCCACGGGCAGCTCCAAGGGCAATACATTGAGATTCGGCAGTACCATATGATGTTCCCAAAATACGAGATCGGTGCCAATGCACCCAACCAACAAGCAGAACCAAAGAAACCACAAACCCGGAACTGATTGCTATGGCAACAGACAACCCCCAACGGTGGTATCCACAGGTTCTAGAAGATGAAACTGAGCCTGCCATTAGATGATCAAACATGTTATATTGGTACCAGTGAAGCGAATCATGGCAAAATGAGATCAGTTCAATAGATTCATCAGCATACCATTTAATGGTTTTAAAACGCCAGTGCAACTTTGTTCATACGAAGAAGTGCAAAGAAAGTCATTCCCTGAAATACTAATTTTAATTAAAAAGACAAACTTGCAAACAAAACTGTTTATTGGTTAAGCAAATTAAGAGTCAAAATGCAAACAAAATTAGATCAAAAACCAAATTAGAACGAACTTGCAATTTTATTTGTAAAAATAATTTATTAATCGACTAATGATCTGACTCTCTAAAAAAAGGTCTTCAGTGGAGTCGTCAAGCTGTCGAAACGGTCTCTGACCCGATGGGGAAAGAGGTGGTCCCGCTTCGAAAATGATTTTAGTGATAAATTTGTGATAAGAACGTGGTTCGCGGAGTCGCCATCAATATTTGATTAGGGTGTGATTGGGCACCCAAAAATAAATTTATTATTTTAATAAAATATTAATTTTAATTAAAAAGATAAACTTGGGGTCTGCGTTACCAAATTTGAGTTCGGGAGTCGATTACGTGTGGGGAAGGATTAGCACCCCACAACGCCCTAAATCGGTACATAGTCGATTAATTAATTGTCTTTGCAATAAAATGTACAAGTTCGAGTTTAACTTAATTTAAGATCCCCTAGAATAATGTTCTTTGAAATTTTGGATGAAAGATAAAAATATTTAATTATTTCCTATCGAGAAGAATCGATCTATCATACCTTGAAGCAATCGATTCTTACTTAAATAAAGAAAAATTGGAATTACATTCTAAATTTCAAAATAATAATATCTAAAATAATGTTAAGATTGAAAACAATAATATTTAATTATTTCAGATCGAACATTACTATTTTTAAAAAACCTTTGAAAACACATGCCAAAGTTAAATAAATAAATAAATAAATAAACATATCAAACAATTGATTAATTATTTATTTTACCAACATTTAATGAGAAAATGGATATTCAACTAATTAAATATCGCAAGACGAGACCATAGATTCGATCTAACAGTCTTTTCTTGATGAATTTAATTAAAAGAATACGATCTTTTTCTCAATCCCTTAATTTTAAAAATGAATTCAATTTAATAGGTGTCACTTAACAGGATAGACTTTCGTTTTAAAATTATCGAAAATAACTTTCTTATACGTTAAGACAGTTACTTTACGACAATATTAAAATGATCGAATATTATTCTTAATCAAATTATTTTGATTCGAGTTTAATGTTTATGTCAAAATCTATTTATGAATAAATGCTTCAAATATATATACATGAAGGAACAAATAACATGCATATAAAACAAATTAAAAATTTTAATTCTAAGCAATAAATACAAACGTATATACAGTATAAACACATATATATACAATGCAATTAATGCTATATGAAGTAAATGTGAAGAAATTTTAATGGTTATATATTAAAAAACTAAATAAATATTATTCTTTAATTAAATTATAAAATTAATTAAATTAATTAGCATAAGATATTATGATTATTTTTTAAAAAAAGTTAAGAAATAAAATAAATATTTAAAAAAACCAAAATTAAAATTATTATAATTAATAAAAAACGTGGAATTTAAATATAAAAAAAACTAGTGAACATTAGTATATATTATAATATACATATGTGATAGTACTATGGGTTTTTATTATTATTTTAATTATGATGCTTCTATCTTTTTATTAATAATGATAGCACTATTAGTTTTTATTATTATTTTAATTATAATGCTTCTACCTTTTCATTAATAATAATAGCACTATGGGTTTTTATTATTATTTTAATTAGTCATTATTTTTAGTGAACATTAGTATATGTTAAACATTTATATATATTATTAGGATATATATATGTAATAAAAATAATAAATAAATATTAGATTTAAAATATTTAAACATAAAAGGTAATAATAAAAATAAAGTAAAGTTGCAATTAAATAATAACCAAAATAATAATATAGGATTAAATTAAAAAATATATAAATTATTGGTTATAATTCGAAATATTATAAAAATATATATATTAAAAGTGTAAATAATCCTAAAATATTATTTATATATATGTATATATACGGGTAGTGACTAAAATAAAAATAACTAAAATACGAAAACAAAATTAAAAGATATAGAAACCTGAATTTGGTGACTATAATGAAAAATTACATAACATGGGGATCATGGACGTGATTTATCAATCTTAAAATTACACACACATTCCCTCTCCAAACGACGTACTTGGGTATAAATAAGCCAAATTTAGCTCAAAATAGCCAATTCTACTCATTTTCTCAATTTTGCTTCTCTTATAATCAGTCAGAGGGAACTCCGAACCGATCAGTCACTATTCCGGTCAATATTTCGGCCACCGCCCGTTACTATTCACGACGGCGGTCACTATTTCGATCACTATTCACGATCAAAAAAAATCAAAATAGCTCAAAACGTAGATCGAAACACCCGAAACCACCTTCCTTTTTTCTAAAAAACTTTAAAACAACCTAGATCTAAGATTTTACCTTCGGTAAAACAACTTTTCCGACGACGTTTAGGTTTCGATGAAGGTAAGATCTCCTTTTTTTCTCCTCCTTTTGGTTCGTTTATTGCTCGTTGGTGTTGTTTGCTCTCCTCCCGTTCTTGCCATTCATCCCCTTCCCTTTTTTATAGGGAAATCAAGGCTTTTTATAGCCCTCGAAAGATCTTGGACCATTGTTCATTTTGGTGAGTCACCGAATCTACAATGGTGACTCACCATAGGGCGAGGTGTGCGGTTCTCCTTGTTTCTTTTGGATCCTTCTGTTGGAGGCGGCGGCGTCGTGGCAGTCACCAGTTGGGGCACCTGGAGACAGCGGCCAAAATATCCCCTAGGGTTAGTGAAACCCTAGGGTTTCTGTTGTACGAATCTAGGCCATTGGATCTCTCCAGATCTAATAGTTGTAGATGATGGTGGTTGAGATGAGATGTGAAAACCCTAATCGGGTTTGGGCCATCTGGGCTTAAACCAGGTCTGGGCCTAGACCAGGTTGATCTTGTAAAATGGGCTCCAAGTTTGTTGTATTATTTGGGCCACCAAAATTGATGTAACTGGGCCTTCATTTTTATTGTTTATTTGTAATAATAATAATATAATAATAATAATAGTATTAATAATAAATATAATTAGTAACGAGAACGGGATAAAAACTAGTGTCGACAGCTGCCCCTCTTTGCTCATTCTTGTGTCAACAAGAATAGGGCAAAGATAAAAAGACAATAATTTTTTGTCCACTCTTTCTTAGGAAATCAATAAAGAGTAAAAACATCCTGCCTGAAGGTCTTACAGATGGCCCTAAGGACTTATTCATTTTGCTTGAAAGACTAATAAATGACCCTAAGGATTTAAACATTTGGCTCGAAAGATTGACAAATGACCCGAAGGATTTACAAATTTGTGGGAAATAATTTACTAGGTAAGAAACTTTTTACTTTTCAAAAATTTCATTTTCTAAAACATTAAATGAGAAATTTTGAAAATTGCTTTCTCATTTTCATGCGAAAATCATATGTAAACATCCTACCCAAAGGTTTGACGGATGACCCTAAGGACTTGTCATCTGGCTCGAAAGGCTTATAGATGACCCGAAGGATTTAAGCATCATGCTCGAAAGACTGACAGATGACCCGAAGGATTTACAAATTTTTTGGAGATAATTTACTAGGTAAGAAACTTCTTACTTTTCAAAAATTGCATTTTATAGAACATTAAATGAGAAATTTCAAAAATCGCTTTCTCATTTTCATGTGAAAATCACATGTAAACATCCTACCCAAAGGTTTGACGTATGGCCCTAAGGACTTATCATCTTGCTTGAAAGACTAACAGATGACTCGAAGGATTTAGACATCATGCTCTAAAGACTTACAGATGACCCGAAGAATTTACAAATTTGTGGGAAATAATTTACTGGGTAAGAAACTTCTTACTTTTCAAAAATTTCATTTTTTAGAACATTAAATGAGAAACTTAAAAAATCGCTTTCTCATTTTCATGCGAAAATCATATGTAAACATCCTACCCAAAGGTTTGACGGATGCCCTAAGGACTTATCATCTTGCTCGAAAGACTAACAGATGACCCGAATGATTTAGACATCATGCTCTAAAGACTTACAGATGACCCGAAGGATTTACAAATTTTTGGGAAATAATTTACTGGGTAAGAAGCTTCTTACTTTCAAAAATTTCATTTTTAGAAAAGATTAAATGAGAAACTTTGGAAAAAAATTCTCATTTTCCAAAACAACTTGTTGATTGGGTAACATGCCCAAAAAAATAATGTTTTCTCTGTGGATTGCCTCTATCTATTCTTTAGATGTTTACTTCTCCTAACGTGATTCATGCATTTGGGATTTGAATTCTACCTTCCATTTGTAAGGTATTTGTCATCATGAATCTTCTTTTTTCATACGAAGACCTGTAAAAACCTTGTGTTTGAATGCAATCAAATGTATCAATGTAATGCCTTTCTATTATGCAAATGATGTTCTTATGAATGTATGAATATTGATTCAATATTCGTTTGACTCTAAAGTGGTGAATTCAATCTTCTTCCACTTGATCATTCATTTCCAGGGTTTACCTCAGATATCAGTGTAGCAACTTATGCTATCAAGCTTTCATTTCTGAAGAAGCATCTGATCAACTTATATCTTTGTGTCTTTTTTGCCTCCATTTGCATTAAAAGTCTCAGAAGAGATGATTCATTTATGGAACTTCTGCTGCAGTAAGAATTATGACCTTAGTGTCCCCATTTTGTCCTTAATAAAACCAGCTTTCTTCTCATGAACTTTTGTAGAAATCCAATAAAGCTTTTATCTTTGAAATGAGAATCTATCTTTGGAGAATGTAGATGTAACTATGTCAAACTTGACAGAGATTAATTATGATAATAACATATGTTCTAATTTGAATCTTGAAACACATCACAATGAGAATTTATCCTAATTCCTTTCATGTCTCCATATCTAATTGGATCTCGAATAAGACTATTTGTACCACATCATGTTGAGACATTTAAGCAACAGTCCATCGTTCAATCTTATTTGGCTCCACTAGTTTCTTGAAAATTTCAATGCCCTTCTTTCTGTGAAAAGCAATATTCATCATTTCTCATTTTTACCCCATGGAGTTGTAGCGGATAACCTTCATCTTGGGTCAACAAATGGGAATACCATATGATTGTAACATTGGTTTAGCACCATAATTACTGGTTCATAGAACATTTGACAACACATTCCTTATTTCTTGTGACTTCTGCCCAAATTTCTCAGTGAAGCTCTTTGCATAGCATTCAGAGCTTTTGTATGACATCACTTAAAAACAAAGCTCATTGGGAATACAAGTGGGATGCCTTAACTTGTCAACATCAATGTAGGTGAAATTACCAATATAATGCAACTGTATGATGAATAAAATGATCATATATGGTCATCTTCATTATCACTATTTCACTATTTTCATTCTTCATACCTTTCTGTATTATTGGAAATATTTGTTCGTTTGGTGTTGCTTGACACAGGATGATATGGGCCTTCATCATATCCCAATATTTGTTGATACGAACATTCAAAATGGGTCAACATTCCTATTTCTGATTGAAATGGGCTTTCAGTATGCCCCAACATTTGCTTCTTGTTGATATGAGCTTTCAAAATGCCCCACATAAAAATGGTCCTTCAAAATGTCCCAACATTCTATTTTTAGTTAAAATGGACTTTTAAAATATCCCAACCTTTTCATGTTGGTGTGAGCCTTCAAGATGCCCTAGATGGATAATATGGACCTTGAAAAATACATCCAACCTTCAAGTCTAACGGTTCATTCTCAATGTCCATTGAATTTGAATATCATGATTCCCACGAGGTACAACTTTGATAATGCCCCATTTCTGGATCATTGTGGCTCTCTTCGTGCCCAAATATCTTAATCTTGAACGCTCTCATTCCATTGTTACTAAACAACAATGTTGTTAAGTAACTTGAGGGATTCTCTTCATGTTGTCGCCACAAACATTTAAGAAGTAATCAATCCTTCTGATAGAAATGTCCAAGATATGTGTCTCTTCTGAATGAGGTGATTATCTCCTTCTTGATTTGGTCGTATTCTTGCCCTTTTTGCTATGTACTGAGATATATGCCCTTTTTAAATAGGGTAATCCTTCTTGATGAATTGTTGATAATGTCACAAAAGAGTGTTTACAAGTGCAATTCTCCAGACTTTCAGGTCTTTCAGACCACTTGTTTTCAAAAAATATAAAATGCTTCATCATTCTGGAATTGTTCATTCTTTTTCTATAATAGAGGTAGAATAGTCATCAACTTGCTTCAAGATTGTTTCATTTGAGACCATCCTATTTGAAAATGTTTTTCCTCTTTTCTTTACCAAATAATTGAAGAATTTTATAAAAAAAATTGCCCATTATAGGTTCACAATTGAATCAAATCATAAAACATGAGTTTAATGAATATCAAATAAATCAACTATACTTTTAAATAAAAAAATCATAGTCCTATGGCAAGTGTCAAAATTATTGACTAATTTAAGGTGTAAGTTGATTCTGGAAAGGTAAGTTCTTTCAGATTGATCTAGTATATATGTCTCTTTGAGCGTCCACTAACTTGAAGAAATGGTTGTTGTATTCATCTCATAGAGATACTTTTTGATTCCATAATTTCAGGAACGTCTTTGGGATGTGCGGTGCTTCATCAAAAGCTTAAGATCTTCTCTTATGTAATTGTTGCACCATTCAATATTTAACTTCAAGATTTCAACTCAAACCCTCCTTTGGTTTCAAGATATTATTTAGAAATTTTATATCTTGAACCCCTCTTTTATCATTTTTCATATCATGCATTAAAGATTGTAAAAGCCAATTTTTGCAAATAAAAATTCAATTCTGAGAGGCGGAATGAAATATGAAGATAGTATCTTTCACATAGAAATCCATGTATAATTAGAATGGACTTTTCAGGTACGTAACGTAGGCCAGGGCTTATGGTTACAAAAGAAATGGATAAAAAGGCCCAAACAAGTATTTAAGGGTAATTGAACCAAGGATCAATTCATTCTGATGCCTTCAATATTGCCTTGCTTGACTTGGATCTGCTTTGCTACTTGTATTTCATCATTTTTTTCTGGATCCCTCTAGACTGCCAATTTTTGGGTTCGTTTTCATTTTCTTATATCTCTAGCATTTCTTGTGCTTCTTATTAAATATGGATCTTTGAACTAATTGCACTTGATCAACCTTGTAGCTTGAGGCTCAATGAGTCACCCATCTTGATTCAATTTTTTTTCTTCTTTTCTTTTCTTTTTTTCTTTTTCTTTTTCTTTCTTTTCTTATTTTTTTATTTTTTTGATGGATGAGTATAAGACTTCAATTGCTTTGAGTACCTCATTTTTCTCTTGCATTTGTTATTCTTGGCTGGATTAATCTTCAAGCACTTTGTATTTGACCTACCTTGTAGTTCAAAATTCTCTTTACTTATGGACATTTGTCTTCGTAATAAAACTAGATTGAAAATCTTTATTCCTGTGAGTAGATATTCTTCACCTTGCCCCCCAGTGTGGAGGGTGATCCTTGGTTAGGGTTGAATCAGAAGAAAAATCATTCAGGCTCAAATGGGGATAACAATGGATATATTTTTCTCCTTTTGCGAAGAATAAATGAAAGAATCTTGTTCTTCATTTCATACACAGAAGTCTTTGTGAAAAGAGATATCCAAAGGGGATGAATATTCAGAATTAACTTTTATTTACATGAAAATAATGTAATTAATGCATGATATATTTATTTAAATCAATCCCTTTTTCCTTTTTTCTTTTTCTTGCTTCGAGCATGCCCCAATTACTCGAAATTCTTTTCGACAAGTTAGTCCATGATGCCCTATCTCGTTTCTTCTTGTAGAAAGATTCACAGATAATTGAAAGTTTGGTTTTTTTGAGGTCTTTTGGTTTCATTAGTATGACGGTTTTGTACTTGGAAGGAAAAAGGTGTGACTTTTGAAGTCGTGTATATGGTGGAAAACCAATCAACTTTACCCGAGACAGTAAACATATGGATTTGGTGTCTCAAAAATAGGTAGAGACATTACTTCAGAGTCTCAGATAAATGTAATGTCAGGATTTTGTTTCGGTAAAGACAAAAATAGATCAAGTATTTGTATTTCTGCCATTGTATGAGATTTGAAAGGTCTAATTTTACCACTTGCCACAGATCCATGACTCTTGAAAAAATTAAAATAATATTTAATTTACTTGATACTAAAAAATATCAAGATTAAAATTTGATTCTTTGCTCATAACCTTAAAAGTAACACAAATTTATTTATATAACCAAAAAGGTTTAGAAAAGACAAAAAAAACAAGTTCAAACAAGATGCTGAAAACAGGAAGTAGAACAGTGGTAGATAACAACTTCCACTTATTTATTTAACATGCCGTATTACTCTTAGAATATGGGATGTATAATTGGGCCAGAGTCTTTGTTCTCATTTGCCCCCCACTTCTTGATCATTTCTCTTGTCAAGACTTCTTTGTCAATGACCATTTCTATTTCTTTTAACAGTGGTCTACAATTCCCTATAGAATGCCCAACTGCCCCCAAGTGGAAATCACAAACACTATATTCATCATAGTTATGAGTAGAAGAGTTTGGTGGAACTTTTGTTGGCCTCAGTGCGATGTAATGACTTTTAATCAAATGAGGATACATCTCTGAGATAGAAGTTTGGAACACCTTCAAAGTATTTTTCGATCTTAGGACTTTCTTTGGTCGATTCGAATGACTAATTACTCCTTTTCTTTTGCAGTTACATGGATTCTGGATGTGACATTCATTTACATCATCAGCTTTCTCTTTTTGATCAGGTGGACTTTTGGATGTGACTTTTAAGTTTCCTTCTCTGATTGTATTTTCAATCAATTCTCCACTTGTCACAAGATACTTAAATCCATCCCTCGAACTTGCCAGCATTAACTCATAGAAAGGAGATGGAAAAGAATCATGAAACATATATGATATCTCTTCTTCTATCATAGGAGGTTGAACTTGTGCTGCCACTCCTCTCCATCTTAAGGCATATTCTTGAAATCTTTCATTGGCTTTCATCCTTATCATTTGAAGATCTTTAAGTTTGGGAGCTAAACTTTTAACATATCGATATTGCCCCAAAAAAGTATCAGCTAGGTTGACCCATGTCTTGATCTGCTATATGTTCAAATGATTATACCATACTACAGCTGGACCGGCAAGACTATCATGGAAGAAATGAATTAGCAAATTATCATCATTTAAGTACCCTTCCATCTTTCTACAAAACATTTTCAATGAATTAGGGGGCAACTGGTGCCATCATATTTCTCAAAATTAGCACCCTAAATTCATATGGGATGACTAAATAAGGGACCAAACTGAGTTCTCTAGCTTCTAACTCCTTATGAGAGGCATTGACAACCTTCATATCCTTAATGGCTTCATTCAACCACTTGAACTCGTCTTCAAATTGCTCAAAATTTACGAGGCTTATCCCTATGTCTAAGTTAGATGCTCTAGGGTAAATTATCACTCTTGATGTATCAGTTTGATGAGATTGATTTCCTTTTCCTTCTATTTTCTCTTTACCAGCAGCTTGTGGTGCCAACACCTAGATCATTTGATTTGATACGGCTTGTAGAGAACTTGATGCCAGATTTCTCGTATCTTGTTGTAACCCGACCAACTACTCTTGCAATTGATCTTGTGATTTCTCATTAGATTGCTCCATTGCTTCCAGTTGTTTGTTCATGATGATGAGGAAGTAGTATGAATAAATGATCTTTATATTACTGTCACATAACCTTTCATAAATTATTTTCATGTTTTCATAACTAGTGCATGTAAAATGCTTAAATAAACAAATGTGATGCAAATGCATGTATGCAAAAGGTGTCATTCCAGAGTGATCATCTTAAAACAACTTTCATTGAACATAAAGGTTTTGATACATCAAACAACTTTACACATGAGGAATAGCTTTAACTCCTAACTTCTCTATCTCTCTCAAAAGCCAAGTTAACTTCCACTCATGTTCGAGTGTTGAGTTGTCCATCTGCCCCAATTCTCTTGCAAAGCTAGCTAGATCAATCAACTTGTGAGCCAAATGGCTTGATTGGATCATATCTTCTTTCATGAAGTTATCTTTTTTCTCCTTCTTATGTGTCAATTCTTGGAGCTGTAAACGAAGTTATTCATTTTTCCTCATAAGAAAATCTTTGTTGTTATGAAATCTTTGGGCAATATTTTCAAAAGTATCTACCATCCTCATCAATTGATTGTTCCTGACTCTAGTGACTTCTAGCTCAGCATCAACCTCATGCTTATGGTGTTGATATGAAGCCTCCATGTTAGCTATGGACAAATTCAAAATCTGATTTTTGGCTTGACATCTTCCCAAATCATTAACAGCTATATCATGTATTTTTTCTGTAATATGCAAATCATTAGAGAATTTCTTGGCTCGTCCTCATGCACCTTGCAATTCTTTTTCTAGTGTTCAACATCTTTCTTCAGTTTAGTGACTCCTATTGTCCACTCTTCTGGGGTATTTCCTAAACTAGCCTTTTGAAAGGTTTGACTAATCTTTTGGAAATCCTTACGTATGGTATCCATTTCTGTACTCAATTTATCATTTTTAATTTTCAAATGATGAAATTGAGCCTCATATTTCTATAGATCTTCTTTCTTTTGGATTCTCTCACTAATACTCTTACCTTTGAATACATTTGATATCAACCTGGTAGGATAATCAGTAACCAAACTAGGTCGTTTCTTTACCTTGAACTCTAAAATTCCATAATCCAAAAGATTTTGAACTCGATGCTTGAAAGAGGTGTAATTCTCAATGGAATGTCCTTGAATTCCGGCATGATATTCACAATGAACATTGACATCATACCAATTCGGATATAGAGGTTGCCACGGTTTCACATAGTGTGGAGCTACCTCTCGCGCTTCTAGTAGCTTCTTGTACAACTCCTTATATGATATAGGGATATCATTAAAATGAGAATCACCTTTCGTCTTGGATCGATCTTGAGTTTCCAGTGCTGGGAAAAGACTCTTAAATACCTATGATTTCTGATTGCATAACTTCTTTTCATCTCTCTGGACTTCTATAGTTGTCACCATTTCCTTGGGGTCTCCAGACAACTTGTTGATACGAATGATGATTGTGCTTGATTTCTCAAATTGGCTAGAATCAGAAGTTCCTTGTATATCTGAGATTGCAGGATTAGGTTCATTGAGCTCTCTCTCTTTGTGCATGAGTCTCTTTTCCTTTGGCCAAAACATATATTCTATCCATCATCTTGGTCATTTGCTCTCTTATCTCTTGTATATCCTTTTACTCCTCAAAGGAAATACGATCTTTGGGCACATAACTCTCTTCTATCCTCGGAGTTTTCTTAGGATGTCATTCCCTAGCTGTGTTATAGTTTACTTGATCATGAAACCCTTTATCCATAATGAAAATCTTTTATTTTGACGATCACTCTTAAATTAACACCTTCTAATCGTGTCATGATCATGCCATGCAAACAAAAGAAATCAATATAAATAAGTTAGAGTAAAACAAAATATATCTAAAATAGATAAATATAATAAAAATAAAATGGTTAGTACCAATTAATGGAAAGAAAATATCCTATATATAATGGTATCTATATAAAAATCCTAACTTCATGCTTTATAGTTCCATGCTTTGTTTGGAAAAATAAACCTAACCGCATGATTTCTAGTTCGCGTACATTTGTTCGAAAAATAAAGTAATATCAAGTAAATTAAAAGACGCAACATGCTTTTCCTTGTGTGCTAACCTTACGAGACTTATTTGGGTGAGGCTCTGACTAGACTCAAGTTCTAGCTTTATTATATGCTGGGTTTGGATCTAAAGGTAAAAAATGGTCAACGAATTGTCCTTTGTTGGTGCCCCCTTGGACTACAAAGCCCTCAATCCTGGCCCATCACAGACTTTCGAATCGAGTTCAATTCGAAGGGACACACTTCCTTATGTCATTGCGGAGGTGAAAACCTCACGAAAATCATAAGGCGTGAGCCCAAAGAGAGTTTCACTATCCCGCACGGAGGTGAAAACCACACGAAGGAGTAGTTACTTACTCTAACTTAGATAGGACGGAGTGAGGTTTTAGCTCATGTTATGCAAATGCAGTTGTGCAGTGTGTGAGGAAAAACTAAAACAAAGCACACAACACTGAACAGAAAACTCAATACCTTGAACAATTATTTAATCTGAAAAATTAGCAAATAGATTAGTACAACTATTTAGTGGTTAAGAAAATTAAGAGTTAAAATGCAAATAAAACTGGATCAAAAACCAAATTAGAACGAACTTGCAATTTTATTTGCAAAGACAATTTATTAATCGACTAGTGGCCTGACTCTCTAAAAACAGGTCTCAGTGGAGTCGCTAAGCTGTCGAAACGGCCTCTGACCCGATGGGGAAAGAGGTGATCCCGCTTCAAAAATGATTTTAGTGATAAATTTGTGATGAAAACGTGGTTTGCGGAGTCACCACTAATCTTTGATTAGGGTGTGATTGGACACCCAAAAATAAATTTGTCATTTTAATAAAATATTAATTTTAATTAAAAAGACAAACTTGGGGTATGCGTTACCAAATTTTGAGTTCGGGAGTCGATTACTTGTGGGGAAGGATTTTCACCCTCACAACGCCCTAAATCGGTACCTAGTCGATTAATTAATTGTCTTTGCAATAAAATGTACAAGTTTGAGTTTAACTTAATTTAAGATCCCCTAGAATAATGTTCTTTGAAATTTTGGATGAAAGATAAAAATATTTAATTATTTCCTATCGAGAAGAATCGATCTATCATACCTTAAAGCAATCGATTCTTACTTCAATCGAAATAAAGAAATATTGGAATTCCATTCTAAATTTCAAAATAATAATATAAAATAAAGTTAAGATTGAAAACAATAATATTTAATTATTTCAGATCGAACATTACTATTATAAAATATATATATATTAAAAGTGTAAATAATCCTAAAATATTATTTATATATATATAATATACGGGTAATGACTAAAATAAAAATAACTAAAATACGAAAACAAAATTAAAAGATATAGAAACCTAATTTTGGTGACTATAATGAAAAATTACAGAACATAGGGATCATGGACGTGATTTATCAATCTTAAACGTACACACAAACTCTCTCTCCCAAACGACGTAGTTTTGATTTGGGTATAAATAAGTCAAATTTAGCTCAAAATAGCCAATTCTTCTCATTTTCTCAATTTTGCTTCTCTCTAAAGAGAGAGAAACTCTCACTTCTCTCTAAATTCTCTCACCGGAGGGAACTCTGATCACCGGCCGATCACTATTTTGGTTAATATTTCGGCCACCATCAATTACTATTCATGCCGGCGGTCACTATTCCGATCACTATTCATGGTCGGAAAAAATCAAAATAGCTCAAAACGTAGATCAAAACACCTTAAACCTGAAACCACCCTCATTTTTTTCTAAAAAAATTCAAAACGACCTAGATCTAAGATTTTACCTTCGGTAAAACAACTTTTCTGACGACGTTTAGGCTTCGATGAAGGTAAGATTTCCTTTCTTTTCTTCTCCTTTTGGTTTGTTTATTGCTCGTTGGTATTGTTTGCTCTCTTCCCGTTCTTGCCATTCACCCCCTTCCCTTTTTTATAGGGAAATCAAGGCTTTTTATAGCCCTCGAAAGATCTTGGACGATCGTTCATTTTGGTGAGTCACCGGATCTACAATGGTGACTCACCATAGGGTGAGGTGTGCGGTTCTCCTTGTTTCTTCTGGATCCTTCTATTAGAGGCGGCGGCGTCGTGGTAGTCACCAGTTGGGGCACCTGGAGGCGGCGGCTGAAATATCCACTAGGGTTAGTGAAACCCTAGGGTTTCTATTGTACGAATCTGGACCGTTGGATCTCTCCAGATCTAACGGTTTTAGATGATGGCGGCTGAGATGAGATGTGAAAACCCTAATCGAGTTTGGGTCATCTGAGCTTAAACCGGGTCTGGGCCTAGACCGGGTTGATCTTGTAAAATGGGCTCCAAGTTTGTTGTATTATTTGGGCCACCGAAATTGATGTAACTGGACCTTCATTTTTATTGTATTATTTGTAATAATAATAATAATATAATAATAATATATATATTAATAATAAATATAATTAGTATCGAGAACGGGACAAAAATTAGTGTCAACAACTACATAATGAAAAAGTACATGGAGCTTGACGTGAACAAAAATGATTTATCAGAAAGATCATTCTAAATAGGAAAGAGAGCATTCGAGATTAGGCTTGTTGATATGGAATAAAATTGCTTCTTTCTGCAAGGAAGCTTACCTATAACCTTTTGCTAGGATTTTTGGAGTAGGACCGCTGAGGTTATTAAAGGATACATCCCTACAACAATATCATAGAAGTTAATAATATCATCACTTCACAGCAGTCTGAACTAGAAATCCAGTGACACGAGGAATACGTACAAGAACGAAAGACCAGTGAGATTCGCAATGGTTCCAGGAATAGGTCCAGTTAAATTGCTGTTGCTAAGCCGCCTGAAAAAAGGATGGATAAGATTTTTGAATGCATATATTAAGGAAACACACATACACAACAAAAAGCTATAAGATTGCACCAACATAAATTTCGAATCAACTCACAAGTAAGTTAGATGAGTTAGAGAGCCCAAAATCTTGGAATTACTCCGACGAACTGGTTACCAGAAAGATCAAGTGTTTGAAGCTCTGGGAGCTTCCCTATCTCATCAGGAATGGGACCTGACAACTTATTGTTTTGCAACAGCCTATAAAATACAGAAACAGAAAACATATAAATGAGTCTGAAAAAGATCCTCAAGAATTTACATATTCGATAATCGATACAATGACTTTCTCTCAATATCACAACAAGTTGGAGACAAATAATAACTTAGTGAATATTGATTTGAATTCAAGAGAACAAAACAAAAACAAGGATCTGAGAACCAGTTCTGGCACATAGTTCAGCAAAGAAATATCCCCCATTGCACAAATTGCACAAGCAAATACTTCCAAGTTCTGAGGCACTATTCACTAACAAAACATTAATTTCCCACAAAATACTGATGGGTTAGTCTAAATATACAAAATCTTTTACTAAACCTACCATTTTTTTATCATTATATTTTTTTCATTTTTTTTAAAGATTTTTATCATTATGTCCAAATCTTTTATTAAAGCTACCATTTTTTTATCATTCTATTTTTTCTATTTTTTATTAAAGTTTTGTATCATTATGAAATAATGATGTCTTTTTATTTTTTATTAAAGTTTTCTATTAAGGTCTTTTTTATTATTAAAGTTTTTTATTAAAGTATTTTTCATTTATTTCTTCAACATGGTAATAATTATTTATTGGATTAGTCTAAATATATCAAATCTTTTACTAAACCTATTATTTTTTATCATTATGTTTTTCTATTTGTTTATTAAAGTTTTTTATCATTATGTCCAAATCTTTTACTAAACTTACCATTTTTTTATCATTATTTTTTTATTTTTTTATTAAAGCTGTTTAATAATGATGTCTTTTTATTTTTTTTATTAAAGTTTTCTATTAAGGTCTTTTTCATTATTAAAGTTTTTTAATAAAGTATTTTTCATTTATTTCTTCAACATGATAATAATTATTTGTTTTTTAAAATTTTTGTTATCTTTTTTACTGATTTAATTATACATACATGTATAAAAAAGTATGTTGAAAATATTTTGATGTTTCGATATAACAAACTAAGTATAAATGAATTTTAAGATTTTACAAATGATTTTCTAAGTATATTCGATTTAATTACTCGAATATCAAATTATTACTCCAAGTCTTTCAAGATCAATTTTAAACCTTACTAAATGTGTAAATTTGTGTTTCATACTTAAACTATTTTTGAAACAATTTTCACAAAGTATTTTGAACCAAAATCAAGCCTAAAATCAAATTTTCAAAGTAATGCGCCGATGCACCATGGAATTAATTGAACATCGAATGCATTTTATGCATCGATGCACATATCATGCATCGATGCACTTAGTGCATTTGATGCATCGATGCACAAGACCATGCATCGATGCATTTAGTGCATTTGATGCATCGATGCACAAGACCATGCATCGATGCACTCAGGCTTTTTCAAAACATCGAATGCATTTTATGCATCGGTGCACTCTTAGTGCACCGATGCACTGAGAGTCCAACGGTCAAAATATTTGAATTTTACACTTGATGCACTGATGCACCTAGGGTATGCATCGATGCATGAGACGCTCCCAACCACTAATATTAATTGTTTTCACACTTAAACGGCTCTATTGACTCCACTAATCATCCCCAACGCTCAGAATCATTTGAAGGTGTATTTAAATAAGCTTAGAAGCCATTGATCAAAAACAAGAAACAACAAGCAACTAGAATCAAAGAGAAAGCATCAAACCTCAAGTTTGAGCATTTCAAGCCTATTTTTCATTCAATATTCATTTTGCTTTCAAGAACACTACTTGTACTCAATTGTATTCATTCTTGAGTGTTCTTTTATTTGTTCTAGAATTGTGCAAGCAATTTACCTTGTGAGGATTTCCTTGTAAGTTTGCAAATTTGTAATCTTCTCTTTGGGAAAGAGTGTTCTCAAGAATTGGGGTATATTCTTGAGGGTGTTGTAAGGTTATATCTTTGGCCTCAAAAGAAAGAACAAATTAGTGAATTTGTTAGAAAATCCTTAGTGTGGATAGCTAAGGTAGTAGATATAGACTTTAGTTGGAAAGTCGAACCACTCTAAATCGCTGTGTAAATCTTTTCAATTTTCTATAAAAGCTTCCACCAATTTTTTAATTGCCAATTCACCCTCCTATTGGCCGATTCCGTCGATCGATTAACTCAATAATTGGTATCAGAGCCTCACTCATTTGAAGGTTTAATCACCTCTTGAGTCGATTCGGGATGAGTTACATCGATAATCAAAGTCGTCAATGGCCTCCACTTCAAACACCAACTCCGGTCTCGATTCGATGCCGTCAACAAGCCTCATTTCTTCAATGGAGCTAACTATGCCTATTGGAATAATAGGATGATGTATTTCATTCAAGCTAGTGACATGGGAGCATGGAATGTTGTAGAAGATGGATATATCAAGCCTCTCACTCATCCAAGATTATGGAGTGAAGGAGAGAAAAGAATGTTCCAGCTCAACTCCAAAGTCATCCACATCATATTTTGTGCTATTGGACCAGATGAATATGAAAGAGTTTCATCTTGTACAACCGCCAAAGAAATATGAGATAAACTACAAGTCACTCATGAACGCACCGACGAGGTAAAAGAATCTAAAATTAGTCTTCTAACACATAGCTATGAAAATTTCAGGATGAAACCAAATGAAGATATTAAAGCTATGGCGGATAGATTCTCAACGATTGTCAATGGTCTCAAATCATATGGAGAGATAATTTCAAACGAGAAGCTTGTGAGGAAGTTAGTTTACTCACTTCCAAAATCATAGCAATCCAAGAAGACAACAATCATCGAGCTAAGAATCTAAAGTCATTAACTCTTGAAGAGCTAATCGATTCTCTTCTAACTCATGAAATGATGCTTGAAGATGAGGTGGATCTCGATAAGATTGAAGAGACTCCAAAGGAGAAGGAGAAGAAGAAAAACATTGGAGTTGCTCTCAAATCCACAAAAGATGAGAGTGATTCGGATGAAGATGACGATGATGAGGAAATGACAATGTTTGCCAAACGGTTTAGAAAAATGATGAGACCTTACTGAGGAATAAAATTCAAACGAAATGAAGGCCTCAAAAATGAACCAAAAGAGAAGGACTCGATCATTTGCTATGAATGCAAAAAGCCGGGGCATGTCAAATATAATTGCCCACAATTGAAGAGAAAGGGTCAATCAAAGAATAAGCCCAAGGCTCATGTGGCTACATGGAGCGTTGAAGAAGGTTCCGATGAAGAGGAACAAGAAGTAGCAAACTTTGTGCTTGATGGCATTCAGGGAAGATTCTAAGGTAACCTCTAACTCATCTGATTTTGATGATTTATCTTATGATGAGCTATTAGAGGAATATAATGGGTTGGCTTCAGATTATGAGAAATTATTTTTAAAATATAAAAATGATATTTCAAAATTGAAAAATGAAAATAAACTCATATCCAAAACCAACAATGATCTTGAAAGTAAAATCAAATATTTGCAAATCAAACTAGAAGAGTTTGAAAAGAAAATTTTAAATTTGTAAAATTTACTTTCAAAGGTTAATGATGATCATTAAAAGAAAATTTATGATCTTAAAGCTTCTTTTGATAAAGTTGGAACAAAACATTTTGAAAAATGAGAAAATTCAAAATCCAACTTTGTTAGAAAAAGTTTTAAAAACTACAATCATAGAGGTCCCCAAAGAACCTCTAATGGAAAAATCATTAGAAGTATATGGGTTCATAAAGAACTCATTACTACTAAAGATAAGGATATCATACACAAATGGATACCTAAGGGGACTAGGATTTTGGAAACTAATGAATATGGACCCAAAAGAATTTGGGTACCAAAAATAAAAAGTTAATATATGTTTGTAGGAAAAGGAGTATTGCTACAAGGCACGGGAAACAAATTCAAACTCATGGTACCTTGATAGTGGATGCTCGAGACACATGACCGGGGACAAAAGTCGGTTCATTGAGCTTAACGCCAAAAATAGAGGAGAAGTGACTTTTGGTGATGATTCAAAAGGTCACATTAAAGGTATAGGTACTATAGGTAATACCTCTTCCATACAAATTAAAAATGTTTTATATGTGAATGGATTAAAGCATAATCTCTTGAGTATTAGTCAATTTTGTGATAAGGGATTCAATGTCGTGTTTGAAACTAATGGTTGTAAAGTTATTGACATCGCATCTAATCGGATCATGCTTGTTAGTCATAGAATAGGAAACATTTACATGGTGCATTTAGACTCTATTGTTATGACTAATTTATTCCTAGTTGCTAAGGATGAGCATGATAGTTGATTATGGCATAGGAGACTAGGACATACTAGTATGAGTGTTTTGCAACGGCTAATTCAAGATGATTTAGTTCGAGGGTTGCCTAAACTAAAATTTGATAATGATAAAATATGTGATGCTTGTGCTAAAGAAAAACAAAAGCGAGTTTCTTTTAAATCCATTAATGATGTATCAACTAGTAGAGTATTACAATTGATCCATATAGATCTTTTTGGGCCAATTGGGACTACTAGCTTGGGTGGAAAACAATATGCATTTGTCTTGGTATGTGACTATTCTAGATATTCTTGGGTTCTATTTTTAAGTACTAAAGATGAAGCATTAGAAAAATTCATCACGTTTTCAAAAGTAACCCAAAATAAAAAGGTTACTCTATAACTAGTGTTAGGAGTGATCATGGAACTGAATTTAAAAATCTTGGATTTACTGAGTTTTGTGATTCTAACCGTATTAGCCATAACTTTTCAGCACCCAGAACCCCTCAACAAAATGGAGTTGTTGAGAGGAAAAATCAAACTTTAGAAGAAATGGCTAGAACCATGCTTTGTGAAAACAATTTGCCAAAATATTTTTGGGCGGAAGCCACAAATACCGCTTGTTATGTTATTAATCGAGTAATGATTAGGCATATTTTAAAGAAAACTCCATATGAACTTTTCAAAATTAAAAAGCCTAACATTAGCTATTTTCATCATTTTGGATGTAAATGTTTTGTTTTAAACAACGGTAAAGACAATCTTGGCAAATTTGATGCTAAAAGTGATGAAGGAATTTTTCTAAGTTATTCTTTAAATTCTAAAGCTTATCGAGTATTTAATAAAAGAACGTTAGTTTTCGAAGAGTCTATACATGTTGTTTTCGATGATAATCCCCTTTCGAGGAAGGATTGTTGTGTGAATGATGATGTAGGCATTATAAATGACGTTGGACATAACGTTGGAAAACCATCATCAATGGAAGAAACAAAAGATGAGGTAACTCATGATCCTCTCGAGAATCCAACCATTGAAGAAAGGGAAGTATCTTATCCAAGAGAGTATAACTATACCAAGGATGGTGAAATCATAGGTTATCCATCCAAAGGGGTAACAACTCGATCTTCTCTTAGAAATATTTGTAATTATGTTGTATTTATCTCATGCATAGAGCCTAAGAATTTTAAAGAAGCATTAAATGATGAACATTGGATTATGGCTATGCAAGAAGAGTTAAATCAATTTGAGAGAAGTAAAGTTTGGACATTAGTTGAAAGGCCTAGTAATAAATCTACTGTAGGTACTAGATGAGTATTTAGGAATAAGCTTGATGAGAGTGGTAATATAGTGAGAAAAAGGCTAAACTTGTTGCTCAAGGGTATAGTCAAGAAGAGGGCATATACTATGATGAAACATACGCTCTCGTAGCTAGGATGGAAGCAATTAGAATGTTATTAGCATTTGCATGTTTTCATGAATTTAAATTGTATAAAATGGATGTTAAAAGTGCATTTTTAAATGGTTTTATAAAATAAGAAGTGTATGTGGAACAACCTCCAGGTTTTGAAGATTCAAAATTTCCAAATCATGTTCTTAAATTGACAAAAACATTTTATGGTTTAAAACAAGCTCCAAGAGCTTGGTATGAAAGATTGTCAAACTTTTTAATTGAAAAGGTTTTTCAAAAGGGAAGGTTGACACTACATTGTTTTTAAAGCATAGAGGTAAAGATTTATTAGTAGTTCAAATTTATATTGATGATATAATATTTGGTTCTACTAATGATATTCTTTGCCAAGAATTTTCTAAGCTAATGCAAAGTGAATTCAAAATGAGCATGATGGGGGAGCTCTCATTTTTCTTGGGACTCCAAATCAAGCAAAGAAAAGATGGCATCTTCATCAATCAATCTAAGTACGTCAAAGATATGCTCAAGAAGTTTGGACTGGAAAATGGCAAACCTCATGACACTCCAATGAGCTCTTCAACAAAGCTTGACTTAGATGAAAGAGGTAAATGTGTAGATGTTAAATTATATAGGTCAATGAATGGATCTTTACTTTATCTAACTGCAAGTAGACCGGACATTATGTTTAGTGTTTGCTTATGTGCTAGATTTCAATCATGCCCTAAGGAATAACATTTTCTAGCTGTTAAGAGAATCTTTAGATACCTTAAGGACACTCCTAGTTTAGGACTTTGGTATCTAGAGATTCTAGCTTTAGCTTGCATGCATTTTCTAATGTGGATATGGAGGATGCAAATTAGATAGGAAAAGCACCTCCGGTACTTGCCAATTCCTTGGAAATATGTTGATTTCTTGGTTTTCAAAGAAACAAAATTATGTCGCATTATCTACCACTGAAGCGGAATACATTTCAGTCGGTAGTTGTTGTGCACAAGTTTTATGGATGAAACAACAACTTTTTGATTATGGAATTGAAGTAGGTACTATTCCTATCAAGTGTGACAATACTAGTGTTATTTTTCTCACTAAAAATCCCATCCAACACTCTAGAACTAAGCATATTGAAATAAGACATCACTTCATTAGAGACCATGTCGCTAAGGAAGATGTAGTTCTAGAATTTGTTGATACTTTGCACCAATTAGTGGATACTTTTACAAAGCCTTTAGACAAGGAAAGATTTTGGACACTTAGGAGAGAATTAGGTTTAACCAACCTATCTTCACTTAGTGTTTAAAATAATTTTAGCTCTTTTAAGAATAAATGAAAAATGCTTATAATAATAATTTTTTATTGAATTCTATGTTATTAGTTAGGGGGATTTTATGTTATTTGGTGAAAATTAATTTTATGTTCAAATGTAGTTTAAGGAGTGATTTGATTGATTGAACATAATTAATTTTCAATATATGAGTTACCAATACCACTAGAGCTAATTAATTTAGCATTTTGAGTGTTTAAAACGGATTTTTGACATTTTTGTGCTTAATGCATCGATTCACTTAACAGTGCATCGATGCATCCCTTTGAATGTGCATCGATTCATCTTGCTTATGCACCGATGCACGCCTTGAATGTGCATCGATGCACTGGGTCATGCATCGATGCATCAGTCGGGTTTTAGGTTAAAAGGCTTATTTTCTCATTTATTTCAAAACCTAAAACTAAACTCTCTTAGTCGTTCGCCTCCTCTCTCTTTCCTACTCTCAAAATTGCTCCAAATCCTTGTTTTTGATCGGAATCTTCGAGCTTTTCAACTCCTAATCCTTCTTCAATCATTAATTCGTGCAAAACATCAATACATCCCTCTCAATCCGAAATTTCAAGGTAAACTTTTCTAAAAACTCTATTTTATCAATTTTTTATCTTAGGACTAGTTTTGATTAGTTCTAGGATGAACATTATATCGGGCATTGGTTATATGATGATTCTAAACTAGATTTTACAACAAATTTCATCAAAAACACATAATTTTTCAAAATTTTCTTTGAAATTCGAAATTAAAAAAATCAAAAATCATTGATGTTTTTGACTTCATTATATTGTTTTTATGAAAACTATATGTATTGTAATATTTCCAATGATATTTTCCAATAGTTTTCAAAACTTTGCCCATTAGGATTGTTTTAGAGAACCTTGATTATTGTGGACTCAATTGAGTTTTGGGATTGATTATTGTGCATACATGTTTTTCAATTTGCATGTTATTTATTTCTTTCCTTTTTCCGATTCCTAAACCATGTCTAATCCCAAACGCCCTAGAACTTCATCGAGTCGTTCTCATTCAAACCAACCTCCAAATCCCGTTCCTCCTTCTCCTAATAGTCTTATAGGACTTTGTTTCAACATGCCTAAACGTCGTAGAGATGACTTGTACCATAGGTATATGGAGTCTTTCCAATCCTATAGAATTCGGGAAGAGCGTATTCCTTCTCTTCAAGCCATGATTGACATTGATTTTGAATACCTCCCAATTCTTAAAACTTGGAAGTTTGATAAATTGTTTCATCTCAAACCTGTCGTCTTTCATCAATTAGTCAGCATTTTCTATTCTAGTGCGGTCTGTATTCAAAACGAAACTCAATGTGGAACTATAGTAATTAGATCCTACCTTTTAGGACAATATATTCTTATTGATTCTGCAACTATAGCTTCAAAATTTGGGTTAGATGACAATAGTGTATATGACGAAAAAGAAACTGTGGAATATCCATATCTCCCAAACGTTAGTTTTAGTACCCTTCGATCTCATCATGATCGTTTTCTTCATTTAATGATCTCGTGGTGGTTTCGACCATCCGCGGGTAGGTACTCCACTCTTCGTGCTAGGGATTTATGGTCGATGTATTGTATTAAGAATAAGATCAAAATAAATCTTCCACAGATTATCGTTAGTGTGCTAGTCGATACCGTAAACATTATCCCGTCCAAACATGTTGAAACATTAGTTTATGGTTGTCTTCTTAGCAATCTCTTTATCAAACTCGGTCTAGATGTCTCTCTTGACAATCTTATTTCTCTCCAAAACCCAATCAATCTCACATCCTTGAAGAAAGCGGATTGGAAACAAGACGAGGTAACCAGTCAATGGGTTTTTAGACCTGGCAAGCAAACTCTGGGAGCTAGTTCATCACGAGCTGCTCCTAGCTCCTCTCGTGCTCCTCCTCCTTCTCCGACTCCGACTACTGACGATGATCCTGAATTTCAACAGCTTATGCGAGACATAGATTATCACGTACCCGATGATGAGCCTACACCAGAACCAGCTCCACAAGAGGATCAAATGCCTCCTTATTTTCGTTTGTTTTTGGAGACATTTGATCTACGGTATGCTTCCATCGAATCCCACTTGACTGCTACTCACGAAGCAGTGAATCAACGCTTAGGCACTTTGGAAGCTCGACAAATAGAGTTTCAAAGGGAGATGCTTGCACGCATGGATGCTCTCTCTCTCGAGATACAAGCTCGATTTCCTCCTCTGTCTCCCGATCCCTCTATGGACGAGTAGACCTTTTTTATTTTGGATCTTCGTTGAACTTTTCTCGTTAAAACATTTTGAATATTTGGGGATTATTGTTTTCTTTGGATTGTTTGACTTTGTTTGGAGATATGATTTGGATGTTTTATAGATTTTAAACTTAATATATATTGGTTTGAATTTTCACTTTGAGCTTCATGTTTATTAATTTTTGTATCATTTACCAATTAGTTGCATTATGACCAATTATGCCATTTTACATTTTATTATGAATATTGATTATGAACACTAATGGCTAATCCCTCTTTTAAATGTGATCTTAGCATCTTAAGCTATATATATATATATATATAATCAATTGGCTATATTTCTCAAAACCTCGTTTAAATCAATTTTCGAGTCTTTTTGATTTAACAAAAAGGGGGAGAAATGTCAGTGTAAAAATGTTTTTAAAAGGGGAGAATTATTATAGTAAGTGGGAGTAATTTCAAAACTTATTTTCAAAGAAAATCTTAAAATTACTCAAGTGTTTTGTTATATCAAAAAGGGGGAGATTGTTGAAAACATTTTGATGTTTCGATATAACAAACTAAGTATACATGAATTTTAATATTTTACAAATGATTTTCTAAGTATATTTTATTTAATTACTAAAATATCAAATTATTACTCCAAGTCTCTCAAGATCAATTTTAAACCTTACTAAATGTGTAAATTTGTGTTCCATACTTAAATTATTTTTGAAACAATTTTCACAAAGTATTTTGAACCAAAATCAAGCCTAAAATCAAATTTTCAAAGTGATGCACCGATGCACCAATCCATGCATCGATGCACCATGGAATTAATTGAACATCGAATGCATTTTATGCATCGATGCACATACCATGCATCGATGCACTTAGTGCATTTGATGCATCAATGCACTCAGGCTTTTTCAAAACATCGAATGCATTTTATGCATCAATGCACTCTTAGTGCACCGATGCACTGAGAGTTCAACGATCAAAATATTTGAATTTTACACTTGATGCACCGATGCACCTACGGTATGCATCGATGTATGAGACGCTCTCAACCAATAATATTAATTATTTTTACACTTAAACGGCTCTATTGACTCCACTAATCATCCCCAACGTTCAGAATCATTTGAAGGTGTATTTAAACAAGCTTAAAAGCCATTGATCAAAAACAAGAAACAACAAGCAACTAGAATCAAGAGAGAATAAAAAAGAAAGCATCAAACCTCAAGTTTGAGCATTTCAAGCCTATTTTTCATTCAATATTCATTTTGCTTTCAAGCTTGTACTCAATTGTATTCATTCTTGAGTGTTCTTTTCTTTTTTTTAGAATTGTGCAAACAATTTACCTTGTGAGGATTTCCTTGTAAGTTTGCAAATTTGTAATCTTCTCTTTGGGAAAGAGTGTTATCAAGGATTGGGGTATATTCTTGAGGGTGTTGTAAGGATATCTCTTTGGCCTCAAAAGAAAGAACAAATTTGTGAATTTGTTGGAAAATCCTTAGTGTGGATTGCTAAGGTAGTGGACGTATACTTTGGTTGAGAAAGTCGAACCACTCTTAATCGTTGTGCAAATCTTTTCAATTTTCTGCAAAAGCCTCCACCAATTTTTTAATTGCCAATTCACCCTCTTCTTGGCTGATTCTGTCGATCGATTAACTCAACAAAGTAAATATTAAAACATTCATTGATAAATAAACTAGAATTACAATATATTGAACGTTACATAATTACTTCGATAGGTCAAAAGTTTCAGGAAGACGAAAATAATATTCACGAAACTCTTCCTGAAGGTTAACATATGGGTCTTCCCATGTAGATGCAATGTCACTTTTATATGTGACCCAAAGTGGATGAGTTTTCGGCAAAGGACAACCTTCGCGTAATCTCACTTTAATATAATGGTTATCATTTACATGTCCAATGACGATTGTCCCATGTGGCTCTGATTGTGGTGGACTGGACCAAAGCGAGAAAATCGTAGTACAACCTTTGAAGTTTCCTCCATTAGCTAGACTTATAACAACTCGATTGTATGCAGAAGCAATAAGAAATCCCGTGTTTGGCATTTTCATCCATTTTCCAGCTAATTGTACGGTTTTATAGATTTTTTATAACCTGTTGTTCGAAATATATACTTATACTTTTGTTGGTTAAAATCTAACTCCCGCACCAAGTTGATCGAATTCGAGGCCATTGATCCTCAGATATACTAAGAGCGATAGCGACTTATCAAAATCTGCAATTTCCGTCACCTATTACATCTTGTAAACCTGTAAGATAAGGACGGAAAATTTGTGGAAGTTGTTTCAAAAATCTTTTCGAACCAGGTCTAGCAAACGACTGGCTTACATATGAATTGTGTCTCACGGGTTCTTCGTTTAAATCTGGGAACAAGTCTCGTACGCTTGTTACATATGAACTACGTCTCACTGTTTCAATATTTTTTGGTTCCAAATTCAAGTCTATATCAAAAAATATGGTGGAATAACTAATTTTACCAGGATCTTGATTTTTTTGATCAACACACTTCTTTTTTTTGTTTCTTCAAGCTTGGCTGCCTGCGAGTATTTTTTTTAACTACGGGTTCTCTAATAAGATTTGTGCTTGGATTGAATATATCACCTAGCTTTCTTAAGAAACTCTTCTTTCCAGCGTTGGAATGCCTTTTGAATTCTTCTTTGAAAATGTGCAGTTCATCGTCGCATTGAATATCTTCATTTTCCAAGGGTGTTGACCATGAAACATCTAGTGTCCTCCAAAAAATATCAATTAAATCCAAAGGAATATCCTCACCTGAAAAAACAAGTTTTAGTTTCTAAAAAACTAAGGCCTCCAAATAATCAAATGATTTTAGTTAAATAAATTGACCGGAATTTAAGTACGCTAAAAGTACGCAAGTACAAGGTAGTCCACAACTCTTACGAAGTTGACAACCACATGTTGAGTAGTTAAACTCAAGATCATTCAATCGATTGTTGGCCTGTAATTTTTCAAAATATTTTGGCTAATGTGCCATCTACAAAGTAATCGAGTAGCATTCAGAAAAACTTTTTCGCATGCTTTCATGAGAGCCAACTCTCTGTCGGTAATTATAACACGTGGTAGCATGCACTCATCTAGTGTCAACTTTAAACACTCTAACACCCACTTATAGTTGTCCATCTTTTCTTCACTTATAAAGGCAAAAGCTATGCAAAATGACTTTTTTTATAGAAGTTACACCAACAATCTCAACAAAAGGCATATTATACTTGTTCGTCTTGTACGTAGCATCTATCATCAACACATGTGGTAATGCACGCCATATCTTAAAAGATGTTGGATGAACTAAAAATAAAGCTTCCAGCTCGTTCGTAACATCATTTATAGAAAAGTCGTGAACATAACCATCGGAGTGTAAAAGAGACATAAGAACCTACATTCAAATTTTCATAATTAAATTACACTTTGATTATTTGAAAATAAAAAGTCAAAATATAAAGGAAACATAAAAAGATGTGTAATGTTTTACCTGCATCGTACTTTTCCCAACTTGTAAGGACTTGCGAATTTTATATTGTGCATTATATATGTCTTTAAGTGTTGACACGTTATTTTCATTTTGCGACTTTAATATCGATCGAATGTCACGTGGTGGCATATTCTTCTTTGCCATATCTTCAACTAATCGATATTCATCTTTAGACAATCGTCTCGCATATGGATGCCCCTCCATATGTTGCGCATGAAGATGATTATGTTCATCACATATTACACTTATCAACCAACCATTATATATACTTGAATACTTTCCTACCAATTGGAATGGACAATTAATTTTTCGAGTAGCAAAAAACTTACTTGTTTCCTTCGGTTTATATTCACCACCAAGATCACACATAAATGTGACTTCATACAAAAAACCACTTGTATTTGTGTATGATCTTTGAGTTATTATGACGTAACCAATAGAGCGCCCCTTGCTTTGCGCCCAATTTTTTAAACACCTAAAATTCAATTTATTTTCATTTATGAAAATATTCTCTTGCAAAATATATATAGTAGTAAATAAAATTAAAAAAAATTATAATATGTGATTGTTTTACCTGATTAGAGAAAAAAGGTGACGTCGATGTAGAAAATTCAGCACCATTTGAGTTGTTCATCAACCCTCTCTTAGCTCAGATATGCTCTCATCTTTTCTTTTCCTTTTGTTGATAGTGGTTCCTTCAATATATGCTCCTCTATTGATGGTGAATAGGGCTGGCAATTATCCATGGGTGAGTGGATTATCCACCCACCCGCCCCGAATAAATAGATGAAAACCCGCTGTGAAACGGATGATTGGTGAGTGATGGATGGATCGGGTGATGGGTCGGGTCGGATATGGATGAAATTTTTTTGACCCATCACCTGTAGCATCCATCCACCCATTAATATATCCATCCATCCATATATATACATGGCCTTTACTTTAATATACATGGCCTTTACTTTATTATGTAGAATATACTTTATTATGCAGAATAGTCTGTTAATATGATTATTTAGAATCATACATAGGAATTTTAATATTCTAATTTTGAATTTTCGGATGTCTTGTTTGATATATGATTTAGAAGCTTCTAAGAATGCACATGCTTGTGCTACTATCTTGGAGGATTTTGATGTGGAAGCCGAGGGAAGTTCATCAAGTGTAGTGCTTGATAGTTGATGCAGATGCTAAATCAGTAAATATTCTTATTCTCTTAATTCTGTCTTTTATCCTATTGAAAATATATATAATTTTTTAATATTGGTTTATCCCTATTGATATTAGGATGGAGAGGGAAATGACCATCCAGCTCAGTTGGTAGAGCACAAGGTTCTTAACCTTGAGGTCGTGGGATCGAGTCCCACGGAGGGCATTTTATAATTCGGAAGTCTCCTATGGAAGCTGCTCTCAACCTGGTGTTGGGGGCAGTCTACTATCTTACCTCCACCTTACCCCATACATATGGGAAAAAAGGGACAGAAAAAAAAATATTAGGATGGATAGGACTTTTGAGAAGTGATAGTTTGTTGATGAAGATTTGACGATTATATTTGGTGTACAAGACTATACATGATGCATCTATTCACTTAAAAAATGTATAACAAACATAGTGCATAAGACTATATAAATTGTGTTCCATTTTGTTTTTCTTTGAATTTGATGAAAATTTATTGTTCATGTTTTGGTTTCTATGAATGTTTGAGTATCAATTTTTGGTTTCTATGAATGTTAGAAGAATTTGAGCTTAGAAGTAAAAATAGGTTTTGTTCATAGTATCATCCATTTTTCATCCGCTCCACCCATAGATGATGGATGGAGCGGATATGGATGAAATTTTTGGTGGGTGATGGATGGTGTGGATGGAGATTTGGACCGCAGGTGATGGGGAATGAAGCTCCACCCGACCCATCTCCGATCCATTGTTAGCCCTAATGGTGAATTTTTGTAGGGTATGGGAGTGGTGAGTAGAACAGGGTGTGGTGAGTAAGTGGGAGTATGGGTGGAGTTTGCTTAGTTGTGGTGCTAGCGTGGGAGACATGGGTGGTACTCCCACTTTTTGCAAAAAGCAACTCTATAAATAATGATTTGACCTGGTAAGTTTAGTAAATGGTGCCAAAACCTGGTTTGACCTGGTACATTTAGTAGTGTCCGACATTTATCATGTAATGGATGATTGTTAATAGATAGTGTATTTTTTTGTGGGGAATTTATTTAATGGGTAGTGGAGGAAATGATTGTTTAATGGTAGGTTTAATAAATCTTGGTAGCTTTAGTTGTACCTAATATAAAAACCTCATATGCAAAGAAGGAGAATCAATCATGGGACCTCTTGTAAGAGGTAACCATGTCCATGCCCAACCACTGAGCCACATCATCCATCGCGTTAGACTATAATTAGTCATTTGACGGATCTCAATGACCGAGGAAACGTTTTGTTATTTTTCATAACATTAATGATTATTTTGTTGCTTTTAAAACATTAGTGAGAAAAATATAAACTTATTAATATTGCAATGACTATTTATGTAGTTTATCCTTGTGATAGGGAAGATAATTCAAATGAAGATGATGGCACTATTGAATTGGACAACATACTGTGATTATATATTGGAAACAATGAATTAAATAAATTATATGTTAGTGTCAATGGAGAAAATGAGGAAATGGAGAAAAAAGGAACAAAAGCAACTTCATAGAGGGCCCATACCATGTCTTCTCAGTTAGACGCCAGAGGTGTGATTTTCATCTTTCTCACCACTGCACTATTCTCTCCTTTTTCCTTCATCATTTATTAGCAAAAATACCCAAAGAGTTGATTTGGAAACAAAGATCGGTTCTGGTTAATCATGTCAGGTGATATAGCCAAAGATTCCGGTAAAGGGTCGTCGCGATCCACCTGAAACAACCAATTCCACCACCATCAACAGCAGCTCGATAAGCCGGTTGCTCCTTTGAGCAGGTACGAGTCGCAGAAACGCCGAGACTTGAACAATTTCGGGCAGTATTTGAAGAACCAGAGACCACCAGTTGCGATATCGCAGTGCAACTGCAACCACGTTCTCGATTTTCTTCGATATATCGATCAGTTCGGGAAGACTAAGGTTCACTTACATGGATGTGCCTTTTTCGGACAACCTGACCCGCCTGCTCCTTGTACTTGTCCACTAAGGCAAGCTTGGGGCAGCCTCGATGCACTCATCGGACGACTAAGAGCTGCTTACGAAGAACACGGCGGGTCACAGGAGAATAACCCGTTCGGAAACGGAGCGATTCGGGTTTTCTTGCGTGAAGTGAAGGAGTGTCAAGCTAAGGCCAGAGGGATTCTATACAAGAAGAAGAAGAAGAAGATTCAAATTAAACCCAACGTGAAGGACGAGGCTAATTCATCATCGAAGCAGCAGCCTGTCCTACTTAGCTCTAACTAAGAGCTTTTTACGGTAATTCTTTTTTACTTCGATATATACATGCAAACTCCTCCATTGCCATGATGATGATGATGGTTTAAGAACAAAACTGTTAGATATCTTGAATAATTACTGAAAAAGGTAAACAAAATTGAAATTGATTGGGACAATAAACCCTAAAGCCATTTCTGAGAAAGCCCTAATTTTAACCCTTACCGTTGGTCTCTTTAGAAGGGTTAGTGCTGTAAGCAGTAATGGATGAAGCGTCTCTAAAATTTTTAAATTCTCATTTATTTTAGATATTTTTTAATTTTCTAATGATAATATATTTTTATTTCCTTGAGTTTTATAATTGTATCTTACATAAAATATTATAAATTCTTCTTCTAATATAAAATATCACATCCGTCTCTTCTAGAAAGTAGTTGTACCTCAATAATTTTTTTCACCTTCTCTTACTATTACGACCCATGAAGGAGAAAGATTACCCCTCAAAATACATTTTTTTCTCACTTCTTTACCTTTTCCCTGTTTTTGGGCTCTTTTTTATTCTGTTGGATTTTAAGCCCCCATGTATGAATGCCCTATGCTGTCATCTTTTCTTTTTTCTATTTTTTATTTTTTTTTGTTGATAGTGGTTTCTTTAATATATATTCCTCTATTGATGGTAAATTTTTATAGGGTATGGGTGTGGTAAGTAAGTGGGAGTATGAGTGGAGTTTGTTTGGTTGTGATGCTAGCGTGAGAGACATAGGAGGTGCTCCCACTTTTTACAAAAAAAAACTCTATAAATAATGGTTTGACCTGGTAAGTTTAGTAAATGGTGTCTAAAGTTGGTTTGACCTAGTACATTTAGTAGTGTCAGACATTTATCATGTAATGGATGATTGTTAATAGATAGTGGATTTTTTGTGAGGAATTTATTTAATGGGTAGTGGAGAAAATGATTGTTTAATGGTAATGTGTAGTGGAGGAAATGATTATTTAATAGTAAGTTTAGTAAATCATGGTAGCTTTAGTAGTATCCAATAATGATTGCTATAAAACAACCAATTGGATTTCAACACTGAAAGAAATTAGCAATGGAATTAACAGGGTACTACTAAAGCTACCAAGATTTACTAAACCTACCATTAAACTATCATTTCATCCACTACCCATTACCATTAAACAATCATTTTCTCCACTAACTATTAAATAAATTCCCCACAAAAAATCCACTATCTATTAACAATCATCCATTACATGATAAATGTCAAGTACTACTAAATGTATCATGTCAAACCAGCTTTTGGCACCATTTACTAAACTTACCAGGTCAAACAATTATTTATAGAGTTGCTTTTTGCAAAAAGTTGGCGCACCACCCATGTCTCCCACGCTAGCACCACAACCAAGCAAACTCCACTCATACTCCCACTTACTCACCACTCCCTGTTCCACTCACCACACCCATACCCTGCAAAAATTCACCATCAATAGAGGAGCATATATTGAAGGAACCACTATCAACAAAAAAAAAGACGAGAGCATATATGAACCAAGGGAGGGTCGATGAACAACTCAAATGGTGCTGAATTTTCTACATCGACGTCGCCTTTTTTCTCTAATCAGGTAAAACAATCACATATTATAACTTTTTTTATTTTATTTACTACTATATATATTTTGCAAGAAAATGTCGTCATAAATGAAAATAAATTGAATTTTAGGTGTTTTACTCTCACGAAGATTTAAAAAATTGGGCGTAAAGCAAGGGACGCTCTCTTGGTTACGTCATAATAACTCAAAGATCATACACGAATACAAGTGGTTTTTTGTATGAAGTCACGCTTATGTGTGATCTTGGTTGTGAATATAAACCGAAGGAAAAAAGTAAGTTTTCTGCTACCCGAAAAATTAATTGTTCATTCCAATTGATAGGAAAGTATTCAAGTATATATAATGGTTGGTTGATAAGTATAATATGTGATGAACATAATCATCTTCCTGCACAACATATGGAGGGGCATCCATATATGAGACGATTGCTAAAGATGAATATCGATTGGTTGAAGATATGACAAAGAAGAAAGTGCCACCACGTGACATTCGATCGATATTAAAGTCGCAAAATGAAAATAATGTGTCAACACTTAAAGACATATATAATGCACAATATAAAATTCGCAAGTCCTTATAAGTTGGGAAAAGTACGATGCAAGTAAAACATTACAGATCTTTTATGTTTCCTTTATATTTTGACTTTTTATTTTCAAATAATCAAAGTGGAATTTAATTATGAAAATTTGAATGCAGGTTCTTATGTCTCTTTTACACTCCAATGGTTATGTTCATGACTTTTCTACAAATAATGTTATGAACGAGCTGGAAGCTTTATTTTTTGTTCATCTGACATCTTTTAAGATATGGCGTGCATTCCCACATGTGTTGATGATAGATGCTACGTACAAGACGAACAAGTATAATATGCCTTTTGTTGAGATTGTTGGCGTAACTTTTACAAGAATGTCATTTTGCATAGCTTTTGCCTTTATAAGTGAAGAAAAGATGGACAATATAAGTGGGTGTTAGAGTGTTTAAAGTTGACACTAGATGAGTGCATGCTACCACGTGTTATAATTACCAACAGAGAGTTGGCTCTCATGAAAGCATGCAAAAAAGTTTTTCCGAATGCTACTCGATTACTTTGTAGATGGCACATTAGCCAAAATATTTTGAAGAATTGCAGGCCAACAATCAAGACGTAACGTGATTGGGACTCTTTTCCTTTCGATGTGGAAGTTACTAGAAGATTCTCCGATGTAGATATCGTACATGGAGAACTACAAGCAACTTCAATTAGTATTGAGGAAATATCCATGTAATTTTTTATATTTGACATATTTTAATTTTTAATATTATTTTTTAATAGTTCATATCAAATAATTATATTTTAATTTTATTTAACTTTTCAGGTGTTTTAAGTTATTTGGATGAACAATGGCTGAATAATTATAAAGAAAGCTTTGTGTCTGCATGGAGTGACCAGTCTCTCAACTTTGGCAATAGGGCTAGCAATAGATCGGAGATGGGTCAAGTGGAGCTTCATTCGCCCCATCACCCACGGTCCAAATCTCCATCCATACCATCTATCACCCACAAAAAATTTCATCCATATCGCTCCATCCATCATCCGCGGGTGGAGCGGATGAGAAATGGATGATTGTTGAGTTAATCGAACGACGGAATCAGCCAAGAGGGGGTGAATTGACAATTAAAATTTTGGTGGAAGCTTTTGCAGAAAATTGAAAAGATTTGCACAACGATTTAGAGTGGTTCGACTTTCTTAAACAAAGTCTAGTCCACTACCTTAGTTATCCACACTAAGGATTTTCCAACAAATTCACTAATTTGTTCTTTCTTTTGAGGCTAAAGAGATAACCTTTCAACATTCTCAAGAATATACCCCAATTCTTGAGAACACTCTTTCTCAAAGAGAAGATTACAAATTTACAAACTTACAAGGAAATCCTCACAAGGTAAATTGTTTGCACAATTCTAGAACAGATAAAAGAACACTAAAAAATGAATACAATTGAGTACAAGTAGTGTTCTTGAAAGCAAAATGAATATTGAAAGGAAAATTGGCTTGAATTACACAAACTTGGTGTTTGATGCTTTCTCTCTTGTTTCTTTATGATTTCTTCTTGATTGTTGTTGATCAATGACTTCTAAACTTGTTTAAATACACCTTTAAATGATTTTGAATGTTGGGGATGATTAGTGGAGTCAATGGAGCGTTTGAGTGTGAAAACAATTAATAAAACAGCTTGGAGCGTGGGGGTATCGGTACCCCTTCATAGGTATCGGTACCTGTAGTGTAAAATTCAAATATTTCGACTGTTATATGCCTTAGGGTATCGGTACCATCATAGGGGTATCGATACCATTACATAGGGGTATCGATACCATTGTGAGGGTATCGATACCATTCAAGCATTCGGTTATTCTCGGAACCAAAATGTTCACAGGGGTATCGGTACCCTATAGGGGGTATCGGTACCCTGTAGGGGGTATCGATACCATACTTAATTATTTTCATTTTTGGCTCGAATATGGCTCGAAATACTTTGTAAAAATTGTTTCAAAAATATTTTAAGATTGAAACTTAATTTTACACTTGAGTAAGGATTGAAATAGACTTTTGAAAACTTGGAGTAATAATTTTCATATTCGAATCGAATATATAGTAAAATCTTAAAATTAATTAACATTTAATTTGTTATATCGAAACATCAAAATGTTTTCAACAATGATACTATGAACAAAACATATTTTTACATCCTAAGCTCAAACTCTTCTAACATTCATAGAAACCAAACATTGATACTCAATTATTCATAGAAACCAAAACATGAACAATAAATTTTCATCAAATTCAAACAAAAACAAAATGGAACACAGTTTATATAGTCTTGTGCACTATGTTTGTGATACATTTTTCAAGTGAATAGATGCATCATGTATAGTCTTGTATACCAAATATAATCTTCAAATCTTCATCAACAAACTATCACTTCTCAAAAGTCCTCTCCATCCTTGTATCAATAGGGATAAACCAATATTAAAAAACATATTTTCAATGGGATAAAAGTCAGAATTAAGAGAATAAGAATATTTACCGAGTTAGCATCTGCATCAAGCACTACACTTGATGAACTTCTCTCGTTTTCCACATCAAAATCCTCCAAGATAGTAGCACATGCATGTGCATTCTCAATAGAATCTTCTGAAATCATATATCAAACAAGACATCCGAAAATTCAAAATTACAATATTAAAATTCCTATATATGATTCTAAATAATCACATTAACATACTATTCTACATAATAAAGTAAAGGCCGTGTATATAATAAAATAAAGTATATTTACTTGCATAATGTCCATGGATCATATTTTGAATACACATAAGTGCCTCCACTGTGTCAGCATGAAGGCTCGAACGATGGGGACTCACTACCCTTCCACATACTAAAAGTGCTCTCAGAGGCCACTGTTGATGCATGATTGCCTAAAATATCCTTAGCTGTTTTTCTCAAAGTTGGATATTTCAAATCAATTTTCCAATAATGAAGCATGTTAAATGCACTACTCTCTGGTAATGCATCATCCTCAAGATAGTGGTCTAACTCACATCTCACATTAACCTTTTTTTCTTATTCTTATTAATTTGGGTCCATGTATCATCTTCATAACCGAAAAAACACTTCAAAGGAAAAAAGTTAAAAAAAACTCGCGGCAAAGCTTGAAAGCTTGAAGAAACAAAAAAAGAAGAAGTGTGTTGATCCGAAAAATCAAGATCCTGGTAAAAGTAGTTATTCCACCAGATTTTTTGATATAGATTTGAATTTGGAACCGACAAATATTGAAACGGCGAGACACAGTTCATATGTAACAAGCGCACGCGACTTGTTCCAGGATTTAAACGAAGAACCCGTGAGACACAGTTAATATGTAATCCAGTCGTTTGCCAGACCTGGTTCGGAAAGATTTTTTAAACAACTTCCAAAAATTTTGCGTCCTTATCTTACAGGTTTACAAGATGTAATAGGTGACGGAAATTGCGAATTTTGATCAGTCGCTGTCGCTCTTGGTCTATCTGAGGATCAATGGCCTCGAATTCGGTCAGACTTGGTGCGAGAGTTAGATGTTAACCAGCAAAAGTATAAGTATATATTTGGAACGACATGTTATAAAAAAATCTATAAAACCGTACAATTAGCTGGAAAATAGATGGAAATGCCAAACACAAGATTGATTATTGCTTTTGCATACAATAGAGTTGTTATAAGTCTAGCTAATAGAGGAAACGTCGGAGGTTGTACTACGATTTTCCCGCTTTGGTCCAGTCCACCACAATCAGAGTCACATGGGACAATCTTCATTGCACATGTGAATGATAACCATTATATTAAAGCGGCATTACGCGAAGGTTGTCCTTTGCCGATGACTCATCCACTTTGGATCACATATAAAAGTAACATTGCATCTGCATAGGAAGACCCATATGTTAGTCGTCAGGAAGAGTTTCGTGAATATTATTTTTATATTCCTGAAACTTTTGACCTATCAAAGTAATTATGTAATGTTTAATTTATTGTAATTCTAGTTTATTTATTAATGAATGTTTTAATATTTGCTTTTTATACATGTATGTATAATTAAATCAGTAAAAAAGATAACAAAAATTAAAAAATAAATAATTATTATCATGTTGAAGAAATAAATGAAAAATATTTTAATAAAAAACTTTAATAATGAAGATCTTAATAAAAAAATTTAATAAAAATTAAAAAACATCATTATTATATAATGATAAAAAAGTTTTAATAAAAAATAAAAAAACATAATGATAAAAAAATAATAAGTTTTATAAAATATTTAAACATAATGATAAAACCTTTAATAAAAAAGAAAAAAATATAATGATAAAAAAATGATAAATTTTGTAAAAGATTTTATATATTTAAACTAGAGAAAATCGCCTCAGTGACCAAAAATGCCTTATAATATACGATTTTAACCAACTTTTTCCGGATTTGCCAAAATGACCAACAAAATCACAATGCGATCGCTAATTCGCAACGCGATCTCCATTATCGCAAATTCGCGTTGCATTTCGTGTTGCGATAGTTGGAAATCGCGTTGCGATGGTCTACAGTGTCGTTGCGATTTTCCCAATTCGCAATGCGAATAAGTAAATCGCAACGCGAATTGGGAAAATCGCAATGCGATACTGACTATCGCAATGCGATAATACAAAATTGCAATGCGATACTGACTTTCGCAATGCGATTCTGACTTTCGCAAAGAGATAATACAGAATCGCAATGCGATTTTCAAAGTTCGCAATAGGTTTTAGTTTCGCAACACAAATTTTTTGGGTATATATCTACGCAGCAGCAACAACTCATAACCTAAATCCCTAAATCGCAACTCATTCCATCTCCATCTTTCACTCTCTCTGGTGACATCCGTTCCTACATCCTTCCCCATCCGGCAACAGGTCTTAGTTTCGCAGCTCGTTTGTTTAGTAAATTAATTTACAACCATGAAATCATCTAATGTTGATCATGTTTAGATAGATTTGTGTTTTGGAGGTTCATAGGAGAATGTTCATGGTGTTTTACAATATATGCCTTTACCCATGAATCTTCAACTAAAACTGTCATTAAAAAAGTTAACTTATGAAACTCTAATGTTACGTGTTTCAAAGAAATTGAATTTAGAGCCCCTAAGTGGGTTTAGGCTATCTTATCAGAGAAATGGTAAAGTTTATTTGTTAACCGACAATGAAGATGTTGAACGATTCATTGCTTACATTAGTGTTTCAAGTGATGATGTTACATTGTATGTTGTTGAACCTAGAAGTAGTATTGTTGGGTCAATAGCGGTAGTAATCAACTAAGTTTTTCCTCAAAACCCACAACCTTTCTCTAATCCAATCCCAATAAACTTTCAGCACCAAATTCCGGTTTTCGTATTGACCAATTAGACGATGATGAGCCAACAGAAAAAATTGTGAGTACTAGTCAGTATTCGAAATTTGATCTTGGTCAATACCCGGACTTTGATATTGGTCAATACTCGAATTTTGATGATGTTTCAGAAGAAGAAACAGACTCTGCGTGTAATGATTTTGATATTGGTCAATTCCCGAATTTTGATGATGAAACAGCTGTTGCCGAGGAAGATGTTGTTGATGATAATGAGGAGGAAGTTACGACTGTGAATGAACATGTTGAACATCCATTCTGTAATTCATATAATCCTGAAGAAGAAAAAGAAGAAGAAAAAGTCCCCGAAGAAAAGAAAATGCCACGGGAGTATAACTGGAATATGCCAGAATTACTTCAGATACCGGAAGAAGAGTTGATAAAGAAAGCAGTTGATTGTTACACAAAAGTTATTCGTATCAAGAAAGATGATTGTTTTGATACAAAGGAAGACTTGAAGATAACTTTGTATACGAAATGTGTGGAAGATAGCTATCAACTAAAAGTTAACAAATCAAGCAAAGATCGTTTCGAAACAAGGTGTATGATTGACAAAAACTGTACGTGGCGTATGATTGCAAAGAGGATAAAGATGCGAAATGTTTCAAGTTAGGACTTTTATTGATAAACATACATGTTCAAGAACCCAAGTTTTCCTCACCATAGACAGGCAAACAAAAAGGTGTTGGGTGGTTTTCTGGCTGAGTTAATGTTTTTGAATGGCAGGGTATATCGGGGACATGAAATTATGACTGACATGAATGCTCGGTTCAAGATTAGTATCATATTCTCAAGCTTGGAGAGCCAAATGTTATGCCTTGGAATTGTTGGGGTCGCCAGAAGCATCGTTTGCCCAACTGCCGGCTTATTGTCACAATTTAAAGCTGAAAAATCCTGGGTCGGTAACTCATATCAAAATGGATAGAGATGGACGCTTTGAGTTGCTGTTTATCGCCATTGGTGTTGCGGTTAGTAAATCAATATAATTATGTTGACTCATTTTTGTTAGTTACATGCATTTCACATTTAAATGATTATATTCTTGTGTATATTATTTTATAGATTCGTCGTTTATTACTTGCATGCGCCCAGTTATTATAGTTGACGGAGCACATTTGAAAGGTCGATACCTTGGAGTAAACTTATTAGCAGTAGCCATGGATGCTAATAATGGGATATTGCCAATAGCTTACGGGGTTGGCAAATCTGAAACCTCTGGTTCATGGACATGATTTATGGGGCATCTTAGGGATTGCATAGGTCCTATTAGCAATCTGACAATCATATCCGATAGGGCAAACTCAATTGACAACGCTGTTAGAAGGTGTTTCCCAGATGCTTTTCATGGACTTTGTGGTGTTCATTTGTATAGAAATCTAAAATCAAGGTCTGCTGGTATAAAAAAACACAAATGGACATACTGGAAGGCTGTAAAAGCTTATCGGGAAGTGGATTTCAATAAGCATATAAACTGTTTAAGACGTGTTTTGCCTCAGTGTGCTCAAACACTAGAAGATGTCGGGTTTGAAAGATGGTCAAGAGTACATCAACTTGGAGCAAGATATGGTTTCATGACGTCTAATAGTGCAGAATCAATCAACGCTCTAAGTCGTCATTCCCGGAAATTACCCATTACTATGTTAATGGAGTTTTTTCGAGCCTCTATTCAACAGTGATACTACAAGAAAAGAAACCATGCAGGTATTATTTCTTTGAATTCGTAACTTATCATATATTTTACTAAGTTTTATTTATTTAAATTTACAGGAACATTGGAACATCGTGTTACACCATGGACTGAAAAAAGATAACGAAACGTGTTGTGAAGTCAACGTCATGGAGAGTTGAACCATGTTCAAACACTTTGTTTGAAGTACTGGATAATACTTAAATGGGCTTGTCGATCTAAATGCAAGGATGTGTAGTTGTATGAAATGGCAAACATCTGGTTATCCGTGTGGCCATGTTATAAAAAGTTGCTCTTCATCTAAACCAAGATGATTCAAGCACATACGCTATGGATTGCTACACTACAGAAGTATATCGATAGACTTATGCCGAGATTGTCTACCCTATTCCACATCCTTCTGAGTGGGACATACCAGATGACTTACAAACAGTTTTGCCACCAGCCATGGACAGAAGGCTACCTGGCCGACCAAAAAGTCACGATCGTATACCGTCTAAGGGTGAAGAGAAGAAGAGATTGACATGTAGTCGGTGCAAGGAAAATGGTCATACAAGGTTGACATGTGGATCACCAGTGCCATCACAATCATCTTTTCCTCTACCAAAATATGGATCATCATCAAAATCCAAAGCTCATATGGTGTCAAGAAAAAGGCAATCAAAATCGCAATCATCTTTAAAATCCCAATCACAACTGGCTTCACCTTTTGGGACTGTTAACTTAGGTGATTTTTAAAAGCAAACGTTGTATTATGTAGATTTTATGTGTGTGAACTTTTAACATTTTCAGTTAGACATGTATTAGTAACTTGAGTTTGAAAATTGCTATGATATGTTCAGTTGTTATCACTTAATAGGCAATCATCTTAATGTCTATCGCAACGCGGAAATTACTATCGCAATGCGAAATGAAAATCGCAATGAGAGAATCGCAATGCGAAATGAAAATCGCAACGCGAATTTCATAATGCAAAATGAAAATCGTAACGAGGGAATCGCGTTGCGATTTTCATTTCGCGTTGCGATTCTCTCGTTGCGATTTTCATTTCGCATTGTGATAGTACTTTTTGCCTTCAACATAATGCAGATTGAAATCAACAAAATCAACCATTACATTTCAATCAATTAAACAAGCACAAATAAGAATTATGTTAACATCAATTAAACAAATCAACTTTTACAAATCACCTTTTACAAATCAATTAAACAATCAAAAAATAAGCAATAATTCTTATTTCCTCATCTACTATTGAATCAACTTTTGCAGCCATACATCATTTTCATGTAGCTCACTTCTGAGATTAACCTGCATAAACCAAACATTTGCTCAAACAACACTTTCTACACATCTAAAACCTACAAACAGTAAATTATTGAATTCTAGGTACTTAACCAAACATTTTCAAACCACAAGCCTATAAACATACCAATTGTTTATGGACATTTTTATAACGCGGATGCAGGTAGGCAGCGTCTCGTATATATCGATCTAGCCATATAATGCCAAAACCACAAGCCTACTGCAGCTCTATCTCTATCGGTGGGAGGTAGATACTTTATACTTCCTGTGATCAAACGGTCCAACGCCAAGCATACGAGAGGACCACAATCCCCTCTGGTCCTTTCGTTTGTTGTGGTGCGGTCTCGTCTCTGCTAACTGTAATATTGAGCTTCTTTGGCTTCTTGTTCCCAGAACGAGTCCAATAATTTATCGCATTCAATAATTTAGCCAAATAAGAGCTCCATCCCTTAATAATATCTCTTAAATCAGCCAATGATATGTAATTTATCATGCTGTCATATACTATTGCCTTAAGGGATGGGATCTGAAGCTCGACGAGAAGCCAATGTTTACGTTCCAAAACAGGGATAAACACCTGCAATCATAAGTAATAATTCATTCATTTGCGCACTTATTTATGAATACCTTTAAACTCAATCTAAAATAAACACTAACCTTATCGACCTCCCACCATGCAGGATAAAGTTTAGCTTGTCCATTGCCCAACGCAAATGATTCATCTCGTTGATTCTTCAAGTGAGCAGCGTTAAAAGACGTCGGCATAATTGTATATCGTGTATTTCTTTTATTTTCCTTAAGTTTCCTAATTATTAGAAGACGTGACACCCACGCATCGATATGCTGTTTTAGAAAAAAAGACATATATTAGTAACTTACATAAATTTTAAAAAAATAATCAAATTAAAATATAAGAAAAATATAAGACTTACCCCTCCATCGAAATAGCCATTGTCTTCGACCCCTAATAATACGCCCCACCAAGATCGATCAAGCAACAAATAGATATCATCGTTGAGCTTGCATATGTCAGTGAAACACCCCTGGCTCCGCTCATGTAGATAAAAATCAATTGCGGTCTTAGCCCAAAGGGTGTTATCCAGAATTGTGTCCGGTAGTTATTTCCTCTCCACTTCAGATACCGGTATGGTACTGGCCGGTAACTCATACGAGAGCCAACTTGAATCCATCATGTCCGGCACGTCAGAGGGTTTCTCAAGAATCCTACATATGACGCCATGTGAATCGGGCTCTTGAATGGTGGGAGGGACCTCTTCAACGATGACAGTGGCCTCTTGAACGGTGGGAGGGGACTCTCGAGGAATGATAGGGGCCTCTTCAACGATAGGAGTGGACTCTTGAGGGATGACAGGCGAGTCGGGCTTCTTCTTGCAGTGTCTTCGCACTATTGGGGTATACGGAGACTTAATAGCACGTGCACGCCGTCTGATGCGTGAACTCTGTCTTGCAAGAAAAACCCGACGTAAAGCATCCACCTTATCGGTCCGCTAAATAATTAAATACAAATATCAGTAAATAAACAGACATGATATTTAAACAGTGAAAACAAAGACAAATATATTTCAAACTTTCAACCAAAAGACAAAACAAAGACAAATACTAACTTCACAGTGTTAAAGAATACACAGTTTAGCAGAATTGGCAGCAACCGAATAAATTTACTTCAACCAAAAGACAAAACAAAAAGACAAATACTAACTTCACAGTGTTAATAAACAGTTTAGCAGTATTGGCAGCAACCGAATAAATTTACTAAGCAATCTAAGTGAAATGGTTAATTTCAGTGAAATTACGAGTAAATTTATCATCAAGTTAAATATGGAAAATCTTAAACTTACCTCGTTGCGTAGAGTATGTGAACCTCATTATGCAACGATACTACCATCTCATGTAGAGCGGCAACCTCACCACGTAAAGTAGACACCTCCACACGCCATGCACCATCGTTATCGCGTAGAGTACCGATCTCCTCACACAAGGCATTTACCTTATCACGTAACTCCCTTGACTCATCCCCGTGGAGGTGGAGAACAGGGAGATAGAAGTCGTGGTATCTTTGTCGGTCGCCTATCATGAGGTGATGGTGGAGAAGAGGCTCGATGATGTGACGGGATAGGTGATGGCTCTCGTTGTAGAGGTGTATAGTCGGGTCGATCAGGTGATGGCTCTGGGTGAGGTGATGGCTCTCGAAGTGGAGGAAGTGGAGGCTGCTCATCATTCGTGCCATCAAGAAAACGCTGACTAGCTTGCCACCAATCAGTGGCAAGCTCAGCCTCCGTGGGTGTCAGTCTCATTAATGGAATGTTGGCCTCCTAAAAATATAAAAACTCAAACAAAGTTAAACGTCTACTATTAATAACTTTTTTATATATGATAGTATTTTTGTTAACTTACATTATTTATTGTCGCATATGGTATTAAGTCTTCCCAATCCAACAGACGTTTCCTCTTCCAGGAAATAGCCCTGTGAATATCATTTGAAGTTTTTATTGCATATGTCTTCATGGCGGGAAAGGCCTCGAATATCCAAATCTACAAACATATATAACAAACATTAGTAATTGTTAAATAATTAATTATAATTTTGAAAAAATTATATAGAAATTCTTACCTTAAAGGCCCAAACAAAGCCTGACAAAGTGTATTTCGACCCATCGCCCCGCAAATTTTTGCGGTCATCAAAGGCAGACGACAACTTAGTCCAGGTAGCTTTCCATATATACGAACCTCACGGAAACAGATTCCATGCATTTAGGTCCTCTACCAATAATATTAGCTCCTGAGGAATAGGTTGTCTGGCCTCTCTGCCTAAAAAGCCGGCATACAAAAGTAGTAGAAGGCATACTCGGACAACATCGACGTCATTCATCCGAGTAAAACCATCTTTCTTATTAAACAATTTCTTCATGTCGTCGACGTGTAAGTTCGGCTTCTCTATTGACTCATCAGGAAAAACCCTGGATAACCATGATGGGCGGGTGATATGACGAGTGTACCGGCCTACATCATCGTGTCCGAATCGTAGACCAGTGATTAAGCAGAACTCCTTCCGCCCAAAACAAGTATGCGCCGGTGGAAAATGAAACCATATCTCTTCCTCACCACGTTGTATACTGTCGGGTAGATCGCTAGTCATGGTCTGAAGCCACAAATGGGTCAAATTAGCATCTCCACCCGGATGCTGTACTCTCAGCCATGGCCCGAAGTAGGTTTCCTCAAACAATTTTCTTTGTGCAGGTGAAAGCTTCGAAGCAATTGTAGTGGCTAGGCTAACTTTATTCCTTAATGTCAATGAAGCCGAAAAAAATTTCTACAAAAACAATAAACATACCAAGTTAGATATACCAAAAACTACACTGTCAAGATATACCAAAAACAATAAATATAAATAGTAGTTTATTCTTGAAACTAAAATTTGCAACACTGTTTTGTCTTTTGGTTGAAATGAAAATCGCAACGAGATAATGAGAATCGTAACGCGGAAATGACTATCGCAACGAGAGAATCACAACGCGAAATGACTATCGCGACGAGAGAATCGCAATGCGATTTTGGTTTCGCGTTGCGATTCTCTCGTTGCGATAGTTATTTCCGCGTTGCGATTTTCATTCTCGAAACTATTCTTCTTCTGCATTACTTCAACCAAAAGACAAAACAAAGACAAATACTAACTTCACAGGCTAAACAGTTTAGCAGTATTGGCAGCAATCGAATGAATTTAATAAGAAATCTAAGTGAAATGGTTAATCTATTATTAAAATTACCAGTAAACTTATCATCAATCTCAATATGAAAAACCTAAAATAATGCAAAAATTTCAAAATAAAAATAAAATAAACTAACCCTCTGAGGTTGATTTTCCATTTCTGAATGATTGTGAGGGATTTTTGACTGTGAATGGTTGTGAGAGATTTCGCCGGCGATGGGGACGGAAATCTTCGGAGATGGGGACGGATTTCGCCGTAGAGAGTGAGAGATGGAGATGGGACTGAGTGTTGTGATTTTGGGTTTGAGGTTATGAGTTGCGATTACTGTGGACGGTTCAGTTTCCGATTTATTAAGAAAAAATTCGTGTTTGGAATTTGAAAAAAAAATACGCGTTAATACGAATGGCGCTATGTAAATCGCGTTGCGAAAGTCAGTATCTCGTTGCGATTTTGTATTATCGCATTGCGATAGTAAGTATCGCATTGCGATAGTCAGTATCGCATTGCGATTTTTCCAATTCGCGTTGCGATTTACTTATTCGAATTGCAAATTGGGAAAATCGCAACGACACTGTAGATCATCGCAACGCGATTTCTAACTATCGCAATGCGAATTTGTGATAATGGAGATCGCGTTGCGAATTAGCGATCGCATTACAATTTTGTTGATCATTTTGATAAATCCAAAAAAAATTAATTAAAATCGTATATTATAATATATTTTTGTCACTGAGACGATTTTCTCAACTAACCCAACATAAAAAGCGTAAGAAAAGACAGTGGACCTCACATTGTTTTAGGTGACTCAGATTCCCAATGCTCAGTGAAAGCACTCCTGATAGCCCTTTACTGGCCATTTCCCTATCAACAACAGTATTATATAATAATAAAAGAAGAAAACAAGTAATATCCTTACAGTGAGATAACGTAACCCTCAGCAGAACAAGCAACCATATTGCACGGATTGTCTCATGTAAGGCAGAGTAATATATGGTTAATATATAATATTATAAGATATTAAAAGATATTTGATAAATTTAATTTAGTCTATGAAATATCGAGTAATAATAATGTAATAGGTGAAATCATAAAGAAATATTAAAAAATTTGGTAACCGGCAAACTTAGCTTGTCGGTTTGTGTCGATACTTTATAAAAATATATTAATCTATAATAATATAACAGTTAAAAAAATGACAAAACCGGTATATAAATGACAAAACAGGTAAAGCGTTACCGGATATATTGAAAGTGTCGATACTTTATAAAAATGTATTAATTCATAACAATATAATAGGTAAAAAAATGACAAAACGGTCTATAAATGACAAAACAGGTAAAGCGCTACCAGATATATTGAAAGTGTCGATACTTTATAAAAATGTATCGATCCATAACAATATAACAGTTAAAAAAATGACAAAACCGGTCTATAAATGACAAAACAGGTAAAGCGCTACCGGATATGTTGATAGTGTCGATACTTTATAAAAATATATCGATCTATAACAATAAAACATGTAAAAAAATGACAAAACCGGTCTATAAATGACAAAACAGGTAAAACGTTATCGGATTTGTTGATAGTGTCGATACTTTATTATAAGTATCGACACTTTTAAAATTTAAAAGAAAAGAAGTTATAGCGCTAATAAAGTGTATATACTTTATAAAAATGTATCAATCCATAACAATATAACAGGTAAAAATATGACAAAATCGGTTTCGAAATGATAAAACCAGTAAAGAGCTATCGAATATGTTGATAATGTCGATACTTTTTGAATTTAAAAGAGAATAAGTTATAGTGCTAATAAAGTGTCGATACTTTAAAAAAATGTATCGATCCATAACAATATAACATGTAAAAATATGACAAAATCGGTCGAAATGACAAAACCGGTAAAGAGGTACCGAATATGTTGAAAATGTCGATACTTTATTATAAGTATCGACACTTTTGAAATTTAAAAGAAAATAAATTATAACGTCAATAAAGTGTCGATACTTTATAAAAATGTATCGATCCATAACAATATAACAGGTAAAAATATGACAAAATCGATCTCGAAATGACAAAACTAGTAGTAAAAAAGTGTGCTTGTGTGGTCATTTTTATTTCAGAATTTTTATTTTTTAATACAAAAAGTTGAATATTTTAAGTAAAACCCAGTAAGAAAAGAATAAAAACTTTACAGTAACAAAAGAATAACATTGGGAAAACCACCATGTTATCGATTTCTCAAAAAACAAAAACTCAGAAACAGACATCTCTCAACGCAAACTTATAATATATTCTTATTATCTTCATAGGATAAAGTTAGGTTAGTTTTAGTTTCTTAAAGCATAAACTTATGGTTAAAGAATTCAAACTGGTGCACGCATAAGTATCGATGCATTTATGAAAAGTATCGATCCTAAGAACATCAAAATCGATAATTATTATGTAACAGGTAAATTTATAATATAACTGATAAAAATATACTGGTTAATTAGCAAATAGATTTACATTATGTATCGATACTCTTTAAATATGTGTCGATACTTTTTTCCCAAAATAAAAGCACAACGAGGTGCACGTATAAAGTGTCGATACATTTAAAATTGTATCAATCCCAAAAACATCAAAACCGATAATTATAATGTAATAGGTAAATTTATAATATTACCGGTTTAAATATATATGTTTAGTTAGAAAATATGTCAATATAAACGCTACCTAATATATTATTGTACTTAATAATATTTTCGGTTAAATGATATAACATAATTGATCTAAATTTTAATCGATCACTTATTTAACAGTCACACAATTTTTTAACCGCACAACATAAGTTCCCATATTCCAAGTACAAGGATCAACCGAGTTAATATCCGAGCCGTCCATAACGTGCCTATCATCTTTCATCTCTCTTTTGACCAACATCAAAGCAGTCACTGTAATTTCAAGACCACCCGAAACAAAAACTTAAACATTCTTAATCAATGGTGTATGGCTCAGAAACTAAGGACCCGAACCAAAAAACCACCTTCATAGTTAACTCCTTTTGGGGAGAGGAGACTGTCACCAGCTGGTAGAGAATGGACCCAACGAAAAAGCAACAAAACAATCCACAATAAGTGCAGCGCCATTGAAAGTTAAACAAAAAGCAGCGACAAAAGGGAGAGGGAGCCAAAGCCCAGACTTTAAAAAGGGTAGCTTTTTCAGTAGGTTTTGACTTTAAGAAAGCAAGGCCAAAATCTTCGTCTGACAAAGGGAAAGACTGGGTTTCGGTGTTGAACTCCCAATCTTTTTTTTTCCCCTTCTTTGGACTCTCCATTTTTTGCTTTTGGGTATTGAATAAATAAAGATTGAATTTTTAATCGTAAAGTGCAGGAGACTGGCTTTTGAAATGGGGTAAGCCCTCGAGATGTGTGCAAATGACAGGATTGTCGCTTTGTCTTGACTTGATGAGCTTATCTCGTGTTTCGGTTTGTAGGAATTTAGGCCGTTCAGATTATCGGAAATAAATTATTTCAACGGTTGATAATTAACTTGTAACACTGGCGCCAATTTCCATGTCGCCGTGATTTTTTTTTTTATTTCTTTCCCACCACACCAAACGGCATCGTCTCACCGATATTTTCCAAATAATTATTAGAGTAAATTACACTAATCATAACTTACTCTCTATCCTATTTTACTCACTATACTTTAAATTTATTTTCTCACTAAACTTAACATAATTAACATTTTTTATCACCCAGTCGTGTTCTCATTAAACGACATTATAAATGAATTGTTATGTATTGCAAAACAACATCGTTTTGATGAAAATTTTGTTTTTTACGACGTTTTAATATCGTTAAATATTTTACGGTCCAGTGACCAAAAATGCTAATTATGTTAAGTTCGATGAGTAAATTAAACGGATTTAAAATACAATGAATAAAATAAGAGATAAGTAAAGTTCAATTATGATTGATGTAATTTACCCTAATAATTATTGTCTATTTAAGAGTGAACAATTGCCACTAATTATGAACTTCATCCATCACAAATTGGAAAATTAATTTATCATAAAGTTCGGAATTTTGGTCCAGTTGGTTGTTAAATACAATAACTTAAAATATTGATTTTTGTTAATTTATGGTATAAAAATCTTTAAATTAAAATAATTATTTATTATATAATTTATTAAATTGTTAATTTTTATTTATTGATTTAATTATCTTATCAAATTAGATTTATTTCTCAAGTAAATATTATTATTAATTTAAAGGGAAAAAACCAATTCTCTAAAATTAAAATAAATAATAACCTGAATAATTTCATAATTATGCCTTAATCATCTTATATTCATGGTATTGGATTCTTTAATTAGAAAGAGGGGGCTTAGGAGCGAAAAGAAGACGTAACTATTAACGCATGGGATGGGGAACTAAGGGCATCTTCAATAGACAAAAACCATCATTATTTGACAACCCTTTCTCTTCTGTGGGGACTGCAATTATATTCCATCAACGGCTAAACCACCAGTTTTCCCAGTATTACCTGCCTGAGATTCAAAAACTTCAACTTGTACGATCAAACTAAACATGAAAGAGTAATAACATTACTTGGCACAAACAGTACGAATAATCGTCTGCGATTTATAACCACCCGAACCCGAAAAACCTCCAGCCACATCTCAGGGACCTTTCTTCACTAGTAGCTTTCTGGTATTGTCCACCTTAAAAAGTCTTCTCATCTTTTACTATCAAACATGTTACATGTACACGACCAAAAAAGGTCATTTTCACAAAATGTGAACTCAGATTAAGCAGGAGAGGCAGAATTTAAGTAGAAATATGAAGAGAGAGAGAGACGGCCACCCGGCTGCCAGAGACTGTAAGCGTCTTGGTAGAGTACAAAATGGTGCTGGACAGGCCTCGGTCAACAGTGGTTATTCATAGATTTTGCTTCGTCTTCGTCATACATCAACCATGAGATATATCGATTCTTACACTGCTTTCGAGGTTTTATGTCCCAGCCGGATGCATGAAATGTTGCGACCCCATTTGCCATTTCACGTGTTCTGGAATCAACTTATTAACAAGCTCCGGTGAGGCCCCGGATAACTGTTGCCAAAAGCGCAGATGACTGGCTAACAATGCACCATCTTGAACGATAAACAAAATTCAAGGTACAGAATAATAGCATACAAAACATTTAATGAGATTCGAAAACATACTTCCTGTTTAAAGTTGAAGAGTGGTGGCAAGGGTTGCCCATTTGGTAGGCGAGTGTTAGATTCTCGAAGCTCGTCAAAGAAGGGATGTGCACATGCTTCGAGCTGTCGCAATAGAGAACGTTCATCACTAAAACAAAAATATTGGAAGAGCTAAAGCAATAATTGAAGGATTGCACGTAGTTTCCAAGTCTAAAATGGAAAAATTACAACGAAAAGATGGATAAACTTTTAACTCACCGCTGTACAGCGAAGACTTGGTGAGTATTGCAGCAGTCGTGAAGCAAGATCAATTGCTTCGGGAGGCATCCTTTTGTGAAAAACCTAGATACATATGAGACACGTTAAAGCAATCAAAAGTACATTTATAACAATAATGCAATTCGTTACACGGAATCAATCAAAATATTTCTGCCCTTAGAAATCTTGGTGGAGAAACACCCAAATCTTCTATAGTTACCAAGTACAAGAGAAAAATAGTATATATTTGATGAGCAAAATAGTCAGAAAGCAATACAAACATGACATTTGCCAATCATTTCAATGACAAAGTTATAAAAGGACAATAAGAGGCAAACCTTATGCCATGGATGTGCTTTAATCTGTGGAAACCTGAAGTCGGTGTAATTGGGATTCATGCAACGAATTTCTTCCCTGGTGGGCGTACCAAGGACCTGTAGGAGGAGTTGTAAGAAGCAGATTCATTATATAATGAAATAAATAACTTCAACCATCACTAGTAAAATCATACCTTGATAATCTCTACAAGTTGATCCACAGCATTCTCTCCTGGAAACAATGGCTAAACAAGAAAAATCGGCATGACTGAGCAGAGAAACTTAACAACTGCTATATATTTTGAGAAAGATATAATATATTTTAGAAAAAAATAAAGCAAACAGACCTGGCCCAGCAAAAGCTCAGCAAGGACACAACCAGCTGACCAGATATCAATTGAGGTTGTGTACTCAGAGGCACCAAAGATAAGTTCTGGGGCCCGATAGAAACGTGAACATATGTACGAAATATTAGGTTCACCTTTGACCTGATCACAAAGTAAAAGTAAGTACAAAGCATTTACAAAAAAAAAAAACAAAAAACAAAAACATGGATCATAAAAGTGTTATACTAGTCTTAGATCTAATCCAATCCTTTTTCTCCTACCCTCAGCCCCTCATCCTACAAAGAAGCCACGAAAAACAACTAAATAAAAGTGGTGTCACTAACTAGTTAAAGAACCAAGCTGGATAAGATTCAAGGTCAGTTAAAATTCCAAATTTATATATCTATAATAAATAAAAGAGGGGCACAAGGTTAAACAAGTTTTAGCAGTTATCACGTTATCAAAAAATTATAATGCTGAAGAGCAGCACACTAGAGAAAAAGCAGACGGAAACAGTGAAGTAAACGGTTGTAGAAGTCACAATAAGAACTAAACAATCAAATGACAGTAACAGCATTTAACTCGAGGCAAAACTATTCGTCAACTTACAAGCACTTTTGCACTTCCAAAATCACAAATCTTAACCTGGTGAGTCAAAGGATCAACCTGCAGAAAGCCAACAATCACATGAGAAACAATGTCAAGAAATTCCCCAAAATAGAACAGTAAGAAAAGCATACCAAAAGATTTTGAGGCTTCAAATCTCTATGGCAAACTCCAACAACACTATGGAGGTAAGCAAGCCCCTGAATATCTGTAAAACGACCTCTAATTAGCATAAAGAAGAAAAATACACAAGAAATCAAACAGGGAAAAGACTCAGATGCACACCTGGTACATGTAAAGTTTCACATAGATAAGCAGCATTCTTTGATTTGAGCTGCTGTAATGTTTCAAGACTCTATGCATACTCTCCGGAACATATTCCATAACCAAGTTAAGGAAAAGCTCATCTTTTGTTGTCGTGGAAAAGAAGCAATGCTTCAACGAAATCACATTAGGATGACCAAGAACACGCATCAACTGAAGTTCACGATTCTTATATCTTCTGTCTTGCAAAACCTTCTTTATAGCACGGTCTCCCCTGTTTCCAAGCATTTTGCCTAAAAAAAGATGTATAAGCAAGTGAAATGACAAGTGAACATTGAGTGCAATTTGACCATGTCTCAATACCTGGAAAACTATCCCAAAGGATCCTGTACCCACAACACGCTCTGCCATATAACTGATGGTCTGCAATAATGAAAAAAAGAAATAAAATTGCAAAGAAAATAAACTCGTGATCATTCCTAGTTAACATATTAACAGAACAGTAATTGATTGATAAAGTAGAATTTGAACATATAAATAATCTGGGTATCCCAAGAAAACACATACCTGTTTAGGTTCTCCATTTTTGCCTCCGATTGTTGTCGAAATGATGTGACCGGTGACTGGATCGTTCCCATCCACGACAGGGGCAGACATTTCCTTATAAATAAGAAACCATTGCAACAAAATACAAAAACAAAGTGAGACTTTGAAGAAGTACAAAAAACGGAGATCTTATAGAACCGGTCCTTCCCACTAAGAAAATTATAGATAGAAAACCAAAAAAAAAGAAATTTATAACCAAACCCCTAAAACAATATGAAAAATACTCGGTTCAGTCTTATCCGAAGAAAAATTCATCTAAGCTAAGGAGCACACAAACCAAGTAATAAAAGTAGATAAAAACGTAAAAGTACATAAATGTAGAGATGATTTCACAAACAAAAAAATCGAAACAAATACAGAACAAAACTTAATCAACTAGGGCTCCAAGATTAACTCAACCAACAAAATCGCCGCAGAAAAGATAATAAAGAAAGAAATGGAAAAAAAAAACACATATCAACCAAAAAACCATTTCATAACCATGGGAAAACAGAAAAAAAAAAAACAAAAAATCCAAAAATCTCAAAAATTTCTGCCGACACCGAAATATAACAGTGTGATAAACAACGAAAATGTTTTTTTTTAAATACTCATGAACGAAATTTTCAAACAGAAGAAAAAGAAAATCAATTATTCACTTCCGAATTCCCATATCAGAAAAAAAAATAGGCAAAGAACATCAAGTTTACCTGGTTGTTATCCATGATGAGCAACCCAGAACTCAAAAAAGAAGAGAGAAAAACCAAAGATTAATTGCAGAAAGAGTAAAGGTAGATTACTTGGCGGTCATTGAAGGGGAAAAATGAAGAAGAAAGAGGAGAAGATGCTGGTGATGATGTCAAGCAGAAGATGAAGAATAAATAGAAGTTAGAAGAAAATAGGAGGAAGGAGGACCCAGAGGAGAGACACCAAACCAATGCCCATGTGATTCCTTTTTCACCCTCTCCTCTGGCCCCTCTGTTTCCTTTTTTTTATTTTCTTTTTTCTTTTATTTCTTCTTCCTCTCTTCTCCCCCATTTCTTTCCTTTTTGTTCTAATATGTTTACTTTGCGTTCTCTTCGCTCCTGTTTTGGTTTTTACACTTCCAAAACTACCCTTTCGATTCTTATCCAAACTGGATTTTGAATTTTTCCCTGTCAATTTTCAATCAAGTTATTGAGTAATTTTTTAATAGTTAAATAAAAGTTTATTTAGAACTTTTTAAATGATTCATGATAAAAGAAATGACCATCCAACTCAGTTGGTAGAGCATAAGGTTCTTAACTTGAGGTCGTGAGATCGAATCTCATGGAGGGTATTTCATAATTTAGAGGTCTCCTACGGAAGTTACTCTCAACCTAATGTTAGGAGCAACCTACTATCTTACCTCCCCTTACCCCATTACATATGAGAACAAGGGACAACCATTAAATGATTCCATGATAAAGAGAGTATTATTTTTTAGAGTTCGAATTTAGAGTTAGTTAGTTTTTAAAAAATAGATTCCGAAAAATAAATTTCGTAAAATAAATTATTTAATTTTAAATTTATTTTTTAAAATTTATTTTACGGTATTTAAATGATATTGTGTAATTTATTTTTTAATGATTGATATTTTTAAAAAAATTTATTATAAAAATCAAATATAATAGATAATATTATTTATCAACAAAAGAATAATAATATTTTTAAATTATTAGAGAATTTATTTAATATTATTTATGTCTATATTATTATTAAAATATTATATATATAATTTTATAAATAAAAATATTAAGACTATTATATTTTTATTAAAATAAATTTATTATAAATTATACTAATTATTTATTAAAATAATAATATAATTAAAATATTAAAAATTATAATATTAAAATAAGAATATTATATTATATTTTAAGAAGTATATTTTAAATATTCAATAATATTATTTTATGAAATTAATAAATAATATTAATTTTATTAATAATTATTACATATTATTAAAACAAAAGTATTATATTATATATTATAACAATATAAATATTACTTTAAAATATAATATTATATTATTAAAATTATCAATAAATATAATTTAATGATTAATATTTTATTAAAATGATGTTGAAAATTAGAGTGTTTTATGATATGAAGGGAAAAGTTCGTAAAATTAATTACGAAAAATCATACCGTAAGTTAATTTTTAGAAAATGTAAAGAAATTCAGTAAACTAGGAAATGAATTACATTCACCATTTATTTTCCGCAAATAAAATACTAGAAAATAAGGAAAACGTTTTCCGAAAAATCAATTACATGAAACAAACAAACCTTTAAATAATTATGTTTCTAAGCGTATCTTAGCAATAATTAATTTTTTTAATATATAATATATAATATTTATTTTATATTATTAAAATAAATATTTAAATTATTTTTTTATTTAAATGTCTAAAAGTCGAAGTAAATATTCAAATGTTTCACTATTAATATTGTAAGATTGAATTGTTATTGCCCATATCAAAGTTATTGACACATGATATTTTCCTATAATCATTGACACAAAAACTAGCCACTTAGATTATACAAAGACTAAATAAGAAAAAAGTTAAAAAATTTAACCAAAAAGCTCGAACAAAATAAAAATATAATTAAATCTGACTGCATCGGCAAATGAACCACAAAAGGTGATGAAACTACTAAAAGTCACTGACAAATAGCAAATCAGAGTCAAGCGACGTGAAAATCTATCCACGAATGCAAAAAGTGTATCCAAATCAATCCGATGGTCTAAAACATATAAGATCATTATGATAACAAACAAGCGCCCATCTTGATCAGTCGTGACAATATTAAATCCAACCATGAGGAAAAAGATAAACGAAAACAACGGCAAAAAATTGTAAGTTACCAAAAGGCAGAGAAAAACGTGACACAAGGACAGAGATAAACATGTCATAAAGGCAGAGAAATATGTCACAACGATATAATTATTCTTATTAAAAACTAAAAAATAAAAAGATAACTTATAGATAACAACCAGCATCAAAATCGGTGTCGTCATCGGTTAAATAAAATTAAAGAAGAAAAAAATTAGATTGATAAATAAAACTAATAAAAGTTGTAAAGAAGAATAAAAAAGAAGATAGAACTTTTTTTTATTTTCATTGTATTAAATATTTTTATCAATTATATTGTTTACTGAAATTTTACTACAATTAAAATTATAACAGTGATAAATACATTTTTTTTAAATATGAATCACTTAACATAATTTTAACTCTGTTAGAAAACAAACAAAATTCTATTGATTCTTATATTAATATATTATAATATAATATATGATTTCTACGGCTAATCGACTAGGACTAGTGAATGAATAAAAAGGATTAACTACACATATGATCATTTATGTTTATGTTTTGCTTATTTAAAACATAAATTATGATCACTTTTGTTTTTATTTAGTTAAGATGTAGTCACCTGAACTTTCATTAATAGCAATTAAATATTTTGATATAATTACACATTTAGTCCATGTTATTTATATATTATCTCAATTTAGTCATACTTTTAATAAATTAAATAAATTTAATCATTCAATCGAATGATGTCTTGTGTCGTCATTATGTTGGAGGACTAACTCTATTTTAATTTAATATGTTAATTTCCACCAATCAAAGAGTGGCATGTGTCACCATTTGGTTGAAAGAAAACAAATGAAAGCAAATTGGGGCAAAAAAGATTCAAACATTGGTCACTTAGGAAACTAAACATGTATCAAACTATTAAACCAAGATCATTGATTGATCTAAAGTAGATAACATGATGTATATATTTTGTATCTTAGTGTATAAATACTTATGTAGTAACCGGTTTTCGCCCGGGCACGAAATTTTACTTAGCGGGAAAACTAAAATGAATAAATAAATGCTTTTTATTAAAAAAAATATTTTGGGAGTCGCCATTGACCTTTTTGGTTAGGTAGGTCAAATACCTAAAAACAATCTTTTAAAATAATTTTGAATAAAACATAATTTAAAAGATAAAACTGATCTGCGTATAACCAAAAATTTTAGTAAAAAAAGATTTGTGGTCGATTACGTTTAGGGAATGATTAGCACCCCTATTCATCTTTGGGTGATATGCCACTGAGTTTGCATGTTTGATCTTAAACTGTGCACAAAGTTCAGTCATCATTTTGTTGTTCAAATTCAGAGCATTATCTGTGATGATTCTCTCTGGTAGCCCATACCGACAAATTATTTCTTTTTTTATAAATTTGTAAAATGTAGACCTCTTAATATTGGCATATGAAGCAGTTTCAACCCACTTGGTAAAATAGTCAATTCCCACTAGGATGAAACAATTCCATTTGATGCTTTCGGTGTGATTGCCCTAATGACGTCTATTCCCCACATAGAAAATGGCCAAGGTGCAGTCATTACATATAAAGGCGATGGAGGTACATGAATCTTATCTGCATATACCTGGCATTTATGACATCTTCTTGCATAATCAATGCAATCTGTGTGCATGGTAGCCCAATAATATCCATATCTCGTTATTTTTCTAGCCATGGAAAGACCATTTGCATGTGTACCACATATCCCACTGTGTACTTCCTCAATGATGCTTCTGGCTTCGCTAATATTTAACATCTCAATACCATTTGATCATTGCTTCTTCTATACAAAGTATCACCATCAAGAAAGTATCTAACAACCATTCTTCTCAATGTTCTTTTATCAATCTCAGATGCATTTTGTGGATAGCTTTGATATTTGATATATTGCAAGATATCATAATACCATGACTTGACATCTACCTCTTCTTCTACACTGTAACAATGTGCAGGAATTTCATATACTTGCATTTTGATCGGCATCATATCAACTTTTTTAGTTGCTTGAAACATAGCAACTAATGTAGCCAAAGCATCTGCCATTTGATTTTCCTCTCGAGGGAGATAATTGAAGGTGACTTTATCAAATTCTTTCACTAATTCAAGAATAAAATCTCGGTATTCCAACAATTTGGGATCTTTCGTTTCCATTCTCCTTGTAATTGATACATCACTAACGATGAATCTCGTATATCTTGAGACATTTAATTTTTCTTTCTATGGTTGCCTTCAATCCCATGAAACAAGCTTTATATTCCGCCATGTTATTGGTGCAAAAGAACTCCAGTCTGCTTGTGAAAGGATAATAGATATTTTCTGGAGAAATTAACACTGCCCCAATTCCTCTTCCCAAGGCGTTAGATGCTCCATCAAAATAAAGCTTCCAGGATTCATCATTTGTTTTGACTTCTTCATTCATGGATATGCATAACAAATCTTCATCTGAAAAATTAAAACTCAGAGACTAATAATCCTCGGATACACGACTGGCCAGAAAATCAGCTATGACACTTCCTTTTATTGCTTTTTGGTTGACATATACAATATCAAACTCGGATAATAACATCTGCCATCTAGCCATTTTGCCTGTCAAAGTTGGTGATTACATTAAAACTTTAAAGGATCAAGTCTAGATATCAACCAAGTGGTATGATATAACATGTATTGTCTGAGTCTTCGAGTAACCCACACCAAGGCACAACATAATTTTTGTATCGGTGGGTATCGAATTTCATAATCAGTAAATTTCTTACTCAGATAATAAATGGCTTTCTCTTTTCTTCCAGATTCATTATGTTGTCCCAGTACACATCCCATCGAATTTTGAAAGACTGTCAAATAGAGAATTAACGGTCTATCGGGCATTGGTGATACTAAAATAGGGGCATTGGATAAATATTTATTAATAATATCCAAAGTTTCTTGATATGCATCATTCCAGATTTTAGGGTTGTTCTTTCGAAGTAACTTGAACACTGATCATATTTGTTAGTTAATTGAGAAATGAATCGAGATATATAATTTAATCTTCCCAAAAAGCCTCGAACTTCTTTCTTTGTATTGGGTGGTGGAAGATCTTGAATTGTGTTTACTTTATCTGGATCAATCTCGATTCCTTTTTGGCTGACTACAAATCCCAAAAGCTTTCCTGATGTCACCCCAAAAGTGCATTTAGCGGGGTTGAGCTTTAATTGATACTTTCTCAATCTTTGGAAAAGCTTTCTCAAAATTTGAATATGTTCTTCTTCGGTTCGGGATTTGGCAATCATGTCATCCACATATACTCTATCTCTTTGTGCATCATGTCATGAAACAGAGTTATCATTGCTCTCTGATACGTTGCCCCTGCATTTTTCAATCCAAACGGCATTACTCTGTAACAGAATGTGCCCCACATGGTTACAAATGTTGTTTTTTTCCATGTCATCAGGGTTCATTTTTATCTGATTATACCCTGAAAAGCCATCCATGAATGAAAACCATGGATATCTTGCAGTATTATCCACCAATGTGTCTATGTGAGGTAATGGAAAGCTATCTTTCGGACTAGCTTTATTAAGATCTCTGTAATCCACACACATTCAAACTTTTCCATTTTATTCAGTACTGGACAATGTTTGCTACCCATTCTGGGTATTTTGCTGCCTGTAGGAAGTATGCATTAATCTGCTTCATTACTTCTTCTTTGATTTGTAACAACATTTCTGGCCTCATTCGTCTTAGCTTTTGTTGAATAGGTTTATATGCTGGACTGATTGAAAGTTTGTGCACCACTATATCTGTACTCAAACCAGGCATATCTTGATAAGACCAGGCGAAGATATCTTTGAACTCTTGAAGGAGATCTATTAATTCTCTTTTTATCTGGGCTGACAAAGTAGTACCATTTTTCACTTCTTTCATTTCTTAATCGGTTCCCAGACTTACAGTCTCAATTTCTTCTTTATGAGGTAAAATTTGTTTGTCTTTTTTTTCTACTAATCTTAACAATTCAGTAGGAACATCACATTCTACTTCATCCTCACACTGATTGATTTCTTCCAGACATATGTCATAATCATGCTATTAACATTGTGACACCTGCAAATTTAAGTCGGACATATTTCCGAAAGGATATAGTAAATTTATGAAATAAATATAAAGAATGAGAAATAATAAATGTAAAAATGTAAATTATAAAAAATGATTGCCATTTGAGAATTTAAGAAAACTTCTTATATTTTATATTAAGTGAACTTAACAACTTCCCTTACAAGGTAACAAAAACTTTTTATATTCTTGGCCTAAAACATAAAGATTAGTTCTGAGTATTACTCTGTGTTAATACTAAAAACTACAGGGAGATCTTCAGCAGTCCAATTGTTGAGTGTTTCTCGAGGGAGACAAGGGTGAATCCCAGCCAAGTATTTTCCAGTCTTGTTGTCATTTGTGATAATGTTGATAAATAATCCTCCCATGGCTTCTTCAACCATGTTTTGATCTTTTGTAACCTTTTCTTCTTTAAGAGCATCAACAAGCTGTTGTTCTACATTAAACATTCATTCTGATTTGAACGTGATCTTCAAATGAGGGAAAAACATGTGTTCCCATGGAATTTCTTCTCCTTTCAATCTGGCCCTTCTATCATCACCTCTTCTCTTCATCTCTTTGTTCCTTTGTTTAAAGTTGAGCTTAAATCCAAGCCCAAAACGATCTTTCTTCATCTTCATATTTACTGGACTTGAACTTTCTTGAAGATTCTTTCCCAAACCTTTCCCAGTTTTAGTTCCAATGCCTAAAGTCTGTCGTACAGTCATTTTGGTGCAATCGGACAATTTGGGATATGGAATTTTGCTTCCCTCAGTAATAAAAGTTGCATTGACAAATTCCAAAGCTCGGAAAGAGCATTCGAGAGCATCATCATTGGTTTTGATATACGAAGCATCACTCGTTACAGAGGCAATGATTTCTTCCTCAGCTCCTACGCATATCAGTTGACCATCAACAATGAATTTCAGTTTTTGATATAACGACAAGGAACAACTCCTGCAGAATGAATCCACGGCTTTCCTAATAAACAATTATATGTAGGGTGGATATCCATTACTACAAAGTCAATATTGTATACGACTGGTCCGATCAGCAGTGGTATTTCCATTTTTCCAAGCACCTCTTTTTGAGTGCCATCAAAAGCTCGCACTATGTTATGATAACTCTTCATGTACGATTTATCTACTGGCATCCTTTGCAATGTAACCAAAGGCATTAAGTTAAGAGCAGATCCATTATCAATTAGTACTCCTGGTAGCACATAGTCATGACAATGTGTGGTAATATTCAGAGCTTTCACTGATCCCATTCCGCCTTCAGGTACTTCATCATCTGTGAACGTTATGTAATTATCAGTGGCTATGTGCCCTACAATCCTATCAAGCTTGTTGAAAGATATATCTTCAGGGATAAATGTTTGTTTAAGAACTTTTATCAAACTGTGTACTTCTGAATTCATCAACATATCAAGAATTGAAATTCACGCTTGTTGTTTATGTAGTTGTTCAACCACACTATATTCTCTATGTTTCAGAAATTTCAAGAATTCTTGTACTTGCTTTTCTGTTACGGGTCTCTTGATAAATACCTTTTGAGGTATCACTGTAGCTTTTTCTTTTGCCTTTGCCTGTTCTGATGCATTCGATACCTCGGGAGAATAACATCTCCCACTTCTTGTAAAGAATCCGACTTCACTTACTGCTTCAGATGTTGAATCTATACTCTGTACATTCTCTTTTACTTTTCCAGAAACACAGATCCTCCTACCATTGAAATATTGGTAGTATAATTTCAAGGTACAGTGCGGGTATCCTTATATGGAAATGGTAAAGGAGTTGTGATGACCACTTTTGACTTTAATGGTGTAGGATTTACTGCAGATGATTTCATAGTGATGATCACAGATCATTTGTTCTCTGTTTAGGTCTAGAATCTTCTGATGCGCAAATGTCATCTTCTCTTTTCTTGGTTCTTCTTCAAAGAACTCTATCTCTTTGTCATTCATCAGTTTTTGCACCAAATCCCTGAATTCAGTGCATAATTGAATTCCATGTCCCTTTTCTTGATGATATTCACAATAATTCTCGTATTCATTATGCTTTGGCTTGAATTGTTGCTGAATCATACCAGATAGGGAGAGTTGTTGAAATATCCAATCAAATGGAGATTTAATCTTAGAAACATCAGTTTTTTCTTTCCTTCTATTCTCTTCCTGGATTGCGTTCACGTTTTTATCTCCATGATTTGGCAACGGATGATTTGATGTAGCTGGTGAATTGAATTTCAATTTTTCAGTATTAATCAAATTTTGGACCACCCTTTTGAATGCCAAACAGTTTTCAACAGAGTGACCTGTAATTCCGTCATGATAAACACAGTGTGCTTTCACGTCATACCATGGAGGGAATAGTGGCTGCATGGGAATCAAAGGATAGGGCCTTATGACATCTGCCTTTAACAATGAATTATAGATCTCTGCATAGGGTACTGGTAATGGTGTAAAAGAAGGCCTCTCATTTTCCCTGTGAGATCCTCTGGATTCCGTTTGATTAGTGTTTGATTCCTCCTTCTTAACCCTTGGCTGGGTTATCATAACATTTTTCGAGGTATCTTGTTGTAAGCGTTCGTATTGTTAATTTCATTCTATTTTCTAGTACAAGGGTCTTTTGGAATTAGACCCCTCACTTGATTCAATTTTTCCACTTTTCATGACATTTTCAATGAGTTCTCTAGAAATGACCAGATCCGCAAAATTTCTGGTTACGTTCCCCATTAAATGGCTTAAATAGGGAGCCTTTAAAGTGTGGACGAATATCACTGTGGCTTCTTTTTCTGATAGAGGTGGCTGAACTTGGGCCGCTGTGTCACGCCGTCTATGGGAATACTGTCCGAATGTTTCATTGTTCTTTTTTTCCAGATTTTGGAGAGTCCATCTATCAGGGACCATATCTATAACATGGCGGTACTGCTCTAGGAATGCTTTTGCCAGATCCTTCCATGATCTAATGTTGGCTTTGGTCAATTGAGTATACCATTTTAAGGCTGGTCCTATCAAGCTATCTTGAAAACAATGAATTAATAATTTCTCGTCTTTCACATGACCTGCTATTCTGCGGCAAAACATGGTAATATGGGACGAAGGCATGTAGTACCGTCATATCTATCAAATTCCGGAATTTTGAACTTGATGGGGAGGATTAGGTCCGGAACCAAACTCAATTCGCTGGCGTCAAACCCATAGAATGATTCAGTTACTTCCACGAATTTTATTCGTTCCTCTAAGCTCTTCATTTGTCTGGTCAATTCTTCATTGGCTTTTTCTTTCTCATTCAGCTCATTCAAATCTGGAATCAGATGCTCAGCATTAAATTCCCTTATCTTCACATCTGATATAAACGGATTTTTTCTTGAAGACACAGATCCACTTGTTGATTTTCCTGTGGTTTAGTCTCTTAAAGTGCCGATGTGCGAGCATGGATTTGTATAGGTGTGATGCCAGAATGATAAACCGGTTCCGGTGTGAAACCTAAAGGATACATAGGTTCCTGGTCGAAAGGTACAGGATTTTCATGAATTTTTCCAATGGTAGATTACTTCCTGAGCATATCCTCTATTTTCTGCATCATATTGTCTTGTGAATTTGCAATGCTAGATTCAATTTTCTCTAACTTCATTCTCATTTCTACATGTTCTTTATTATGTTGTTCCTCGAGACGTTGTATTTTATCCTCCATGATTTTCTTAGTAGCTTGTCTAGTACCGTAGTGATGTTGAATTTCTCGTTTGGCCAGAATAACTACGATTGAAAATCCTTTTAATATTATTTTATTGAATTTTATTTAATGAATGTTTATCTTAATGTAAAAAACTATAAAGAAAATAATGCAATGAATAATGAATGTATGCAAAAGGTATTGATCCCAAAAAGTTAACTGTCATAGAACAACTTCCATCGGCATACAAAAGTTTCTTTATAATAGTTCATGACTACATATAGGGCATAGCTTTCCTATTAAGCTCTATGATTTCTTTCATCAGCCAGGTCATATTCTTTCCATACTTAGAAACTGGATCAACGTGATGCTCAATAATCTTTGCTTCAACAGCTAACTCCCCAACGTATCTGGAAACTTCGCTCATTTGTACCATGGCCTCGAATACCATACTGCCTTTTTATTCACTTATTTCTTTAAAGAAATCATTAGATTTTTGCCATTGTTCATTAGTTCCTTCGAGAGTCTGCTCTAACTCAGTGATTCTGACTTGACAACTGTGCAGAGTTTTTTCAAGATCTTGGATTCGTCTTCGTAGTGAAGCTTTCTCCTCATAACTCTCTTTAAGATCACTAGGTCCTAGACGAACCTTCTCTTGGAATAAGGATTCTTCAAGTTACAAAATGTAAGCATTAAACTCTGAGTTTTTGTTTCTAGACTTATCCAAATCCTCTTCAAGTTTTGTTCGTGCTTCTTGTGTTCTTTGACTGGTTTTCTGGATTTGCACATTCTTGTTTCATCGTTGTATCTAAGTACTGGCTATTTCTTGCTCTACTTCAAGTCTGGTGTTGAAATTCTTCCTCTCCAACTCCCATTTTTCCTTTTCAACATCGAACTCTTCAATTCTTTGGCCACTGATTTCAAGTTCGGCAATCAGATTGTTCATTTTTGATTCAAATCCCTTGAACATGGTGTTTTTCTCATCCTCAAATCCCTCAAGCATTTCATTCTTCATATCTTCTAATTCTTTGGCTCGATCCCTTTCTTTTTGCATTTCATTCATAATCTCATGACTTTCAGCTTTGTGTTTCATAATTCACTCCCTTTTATCAACCTCAAGATCCTCCACTTTCTTCTTTCCTTTCTCAAGGCTTTTGAGCAAACAACTATTCTTTCTTTCAAATCTTCAACTCGACATTTCTCGATATTCAACTCTTTGGTTATCTGTACTGTGGCTCTGTTCAATCCTGATGCTTTCTGGGATTTGTATAGCTCATGGTAATTCTTCTTTAACGTTATGAACTCACCATCAACTTTTTCTTTGTTTTCCCTCAGCATTGCACATTGTGCTGAATAAAAGTCAACGTCGACGTCCAGCATAGCTTTGTCTCGTCTCATTTATTCTAACTCTTTCGACCAACCTTCTCTTTCTCTTTAAACTCAGCTTTTAGGATTTCTATCTTTGATGGAACTACCCGAATGCGATCTTCCATAGAGATATCCTCATTTTGATCTAGTAGAGGAATATTTTCATTTTTCCTAACAGACTTTCATTCCTCATAATCAGTAGTTAACATTACCTTCGCTACTTTGGCTCGAATACATAAAGTTATTTTCCAAGCTGTAACGACATCGATGATGTTTCTTTTGTAATTTTTTCTATGAAAAGCGAACTCAGACGAATGTAATCCAGTAGTAACAGGAACAAATTAACGACCCTCGTACTGCTTTATAACCAGAAGTGGTGCATATCCAATTCTCCCCATAAACCGAGTAGCATCACCCAGTTGTAATCACCATATTTGTAAAAGAATTCCCTTTGAATTTTCCACAGGGCACGCCAAACGATATCGTCACTTTGTAGATTTTGAAGGGCATTGATCAACATATCTTTCGTGACTTCTTTCGGCCATTCTTGCTCTAGAAACTCTTTCAACGGTGAGTAGTCCGTACTAAAGTGATGGTATGAAACCTTTTCTGTCCTCCAAAAATGGCTACGGATCCATACATATAATAATGGTGCACATCCCAAAAATCGTCCACCTCCTAGCCTTTTGCCAGCGCTTAACGATCGAAAAGTCTCTACTAGAATTGCAGAAGCAGGATTGACCCTATTTGGTAGCTGGTCGAACAAATCTACTACTTCGGCCTCAATGTATCCAATGCTTTTGGGAAGATGACCATATCATATATACCCAGAGCAAAAATATCAAATCTTACTTTATCATCTGGATGACTCTGAATAATTTCTTTGATGTTGGTCCAAGAAATGCCTTCGCCCTCGCCCTTTTGTTTCGTGCGGGCTACTACCCATTCCTCTCGTACTCCTGCAATCTTTGCTAATTTAACTCGGAAAGGTTGAGTTTTAATTGACCTTGAATAAATTCGATTTTCCAAAGCCCCTTCTATATATAGCAAAGTTGTGTACTCTTCTATAGTAGGAACCAAATCCTCTTTATTGAAAGTGAAGCAATTATAACCGGGATTCCAGAATTGAATTAGGGCTTGAAGCAAGTCATCATCAACTTCAACATAGAGCAAATATGAGATGTCCCCGTAAGACTGGTAGAATTGCAGCTTTCAATTTTAATCCCAACTCTCCCAAATGCCTCACAATTCTTGCATATCATTTCTTTTTAGCAAAACCGGGGCATAACTTGCCAATTTGGGTACATAATCATCCTGCAGACTGTCTCCCCCTTGTCTCTGTAAGTTCTCAGCCCACTGTCTTACTTCTGAGTTTGGAACTATTTGATTTGAACACTTTTTATCCATAGATGAAGGTTTTCCAATGAGACGATTAACTCGAAGATCAATACCTTTAATCCTTCATGATGATATGCAAACAAAAATAAAGAAAACATAAAAAAATGAATTAGTTCACATAATAAAGGAAAATTTTAATTTAATAATAATGTCTACCCAAATATTTCTATTTATCATGCTTTTTACATAGCATAATTTAAATAATATAAATTCATATACAATTTATTTAACAGAAAAATAAATAAATAAATAAATAAAAAGGAAAAAGTTATTCATTTCTCCTTTGTGTACACCTATTTTGGACAAAATTTCAACATGGCTTCAGATCGGAAGAGTTTCTAGGGTTTACTATATGTAGAGTTTCAGTTCTAAGAGTAAAGGTACCCGAATTGTCCTTGTTAGTGCCCCATGGGTTGCTAATCCTCAATCTTAGTCCATCACAGACTAAAATGGACCGAGTTCAATTCGAGGGGATACACTTCTCTATGCCTGACACAGAGAATAAATTCTCACGAAGATATAGAGCATATGAACCCCGAAAGCTACTTGCTAGATCTGACACGGAGAATAAATTCTCACAAAGACGTCGCTTTCACTCCCACTTAAAAGGGACAAACTTGATTATAAAGCTTATGTTATGCAATGCAAGTGATGTATGTGAGGAGAAATGTTCAAACCTTTGACAAACAAATAAATAATGAAATTTAATACTTTGAAAATAAAACTAAAAACATTGATAAAAAATAATATATATAAATATATGAAAATAATAAGTATATATAATTTTTTAAAAAGAATTATAATTTAAATATATGAATTTTTAATTTATAATTAATAGAGACGATTTATCATTAATTTTAAAGCTTGACCAGATCCCCAGTAGAGTCGCCAAGCTGTCGTAACCGGTTTTCGCCCGGGCACGAAATTTTACTTGGCGGGAAAACTAAAATGAATAAATAAATGCTTTTTATTAAAAACAATATTTTGGGAGTCGCCATTGACCTTTTTGGGTTAGGTGGGTCAAATACCTAAAAACAATCTTTTAAAATAGTTTTGAATAAAACATAATTTAAAAGATAAAATTGATCTGTGTATAACCAAAAATTTTAGTAAAAAAAAAGATTCGTGGTCGATTACGTTTAGGGAAGGATTAGCACCCTATAACGCCCAAAATTGGTACTCATTAATTATAAATTGTCTCTATTATTAGAAATTTAAAAATTCAAAGATATATTTAATTTATAATCCTATCATTTCAAACTTATTAATATAATTTTAAGAAAATCTATTAATTTATATATAAATAAGATATTTATTTATTTAGAAATATCAGAAAATGACTTATGGGTGCTTTAAGATAGCTATTTTATTAATATTAAAAAATAAATAAATATTAAAACATTTATCTAAAATAGATATAATTTATAAAAGTAATATATTTATTTATTTTAAAATATTCGAAAATGGACATCAAATTGTTTTAAGACTGTCATTTATTAATATTGAAAAATAAATATTAAAATATAATTAAAATGATTTAAAAGTAATTTGTTAAATTTATAAATAGGATTTTAATAAAATAAATAGATAAATATTATTTATGATGAATATATTTACATGACTTAATAATAATAATAATAATAATAATAATAATAATAATTAAATATATGAACATATAAAATTTAAAATATAAATAATCAATAACTAAAATTAACATTAAATATAAAAAATAATAAGACTTATAATTAAATAAAAGTATTAAAATTAGTGGCTAAATTATAACATTTTAAAATTAGATATCCTAATTATTTATTTAATTATTTAAAATTACAGGAACTAAACATGTTATTTTACCAAATTATTACTTGAAGGACTAAAATAAAATTATATAAAATTCGAACATCAAATTAAAACAAATTAAAACATGTTGTTCAATTAAAATAATAATTATTAAAATCATAATGGCTAATTCGATTATTTTACCTATAATTAAATCAGTGACCAAATTATAAAGGAATTAAAATTCATATACCGAATTAAAAAGATCTAAAATTTGATTCAGTGACTAAAATATAAAGTTATAAAATTGATGGACTACGGACGGGGTTTAACATTTAGTAAATTACACACAGGCCCCTCCCCAAAATGACGTCGTTCGGGGAGGGGTATTTAAACCCATTTAACCGGTCATTTTAGGCCGGTTTTCTCATTTTTCCTTTTCCATTCTCTCTCTAAAACTGAGAGAAGCAATTCTCTCTGGCTTCTCTCTAGAAACCTCTCACCGGAGGTTAGTCGGCCACCAGCCGGCAGCCGTGCTCCGTCGTAAATCTCTACCGCCGACTACCGTTCATGGTGGTTGGAATTTGTGAAAATAACCCCGAATCACCATTTTCTTATCCTAAGGCCGGATATGGCCTCTATTTCCCCTAAAAATCCCTCGATAACTCTAGATCTACAATAAACCAAGGGTTTTACCTTCGGTTTCCTACGATTTCCGTCGTCGTTTGAGATCTCCGATGGTAAGCTCATTCTCTTTTCTATTTTATTTATGGTTGTGGGTTGTTGTTGGTCTATGGTTGCTCGTATCTCTTCCTTTTTTTTTCTTGTTCTCTCTGTCTTGCTTCTGTTTTTCTTTTCTTTGTAGGTGTGGTCATATAGCCTCAATGAGGCTCTCGTCGGACCAGTCCTAAGAGGGTTTTTCAGTGAGTCACCAAACTATGTGGTGACTCACCTTGCAGCTGTGACGTGGGGGGCAAATGGCTCTACTGGAGGCTTCAGTGGTGAGGCGGCGTGTCGACTGTAGGCGTTGGACCACCTGGCAGCAGTTGGTTGAAGCAGTGGTGTCGACAGCAGCGTTAGCCATGATTTCTAGAAACAGCGGCGGTCGCGTGGTTGCCCTAGGGTATCATACCCTAGGGTTTTCATCTGGTGCATCTGGGACCGTTGGATCTCATTAGATCCAACGGCTGATGATTGAGGTCGGCTAGAGAAATTGATATAAACCCTAAATGGGTTTAGGGTTTATAGTTGGGCCAATTTGGGTTGGTCTTTTGTAACTGGGCCGGTCCAGTTTTGGGTCTGTAAATAATAATAATAATATTAATAAATAATTATAATATAATTATAAAATAATAATAGTAATAAATAAAATAATAATAATAACAAATGGATGAAAAATTAGTATCTTCAACTTAAATTCGTAATATTATATATATTAGCTTAAAAAATATTAGCTTATTAAATATATTTTAATTAAATATTATATATATATATATTATGTTAAAATTTATTTAAAAGTTGACTAAATTGAGAGAATATGTAAATAACAAGGACCAAATGTGTGGATTATACCAACTATAACATCACATATTCTGTTAATTGTTAACAACAATTAACCCGTGATGATCACATATTAATTAAATAAAAATAAAAATAAACATATCTTATGTTTTTGAAATCAATGACAAAAAACAGATAAAACATAAACATAAGTGATCACCAGTGTAGTTAACCCAAAAAAGAGTTGTGGTGAAGTGCAGCTTGTGTGGTCAAGAAGGCATAACGGCGGCCAGCTACAGACGCCAACTTGACTCCAATTAAGAAGAATGATTCAGCTCTCTCTCATTCTATTCAAATTAGGGGTGTGCAAAAATATTCAATCCGAATGATTTGATCCGTTTATCAGGTGATTCAATCCGAATTTTTGGATATCCGATCCATTTTTTTTATAATTTGGATTAGATAATCTGATCGGATACGGATAAAAAAATCAAATTTCGGATTATCCGAATATCCGAAAAAATTAATGTCCCTTTAGGCCCTTAGGCGCCTTTCCTCCACAGCCTTTCAAAATGGGCCTTCATGCATGCTTATCTGTGAAATTTTATGCATGCTTATCAATCACGAATATAATCACGAATATAACCATCAAATTGAAAAGAAAATTCAAATTTAGTCCAACTTTTACTTTATGATTTAATCGATAATCAACGAACCTAACACATAATTATTGAAAGTTGCAATTCAATCTTCATTTTAAAAATTTGGATAAATTATACTTTTCTTTTTAAAAATAAAAGGAGACAATATATGAACAATATCAATTTTATCTTAAAAATCCAAAATTAATAAAAAAAATATATATATAATTTTATAAATTTCTGATTTTTTAATTTTTTTATTAAAATTATATGATTAAACTATCAAATCAATTAATTTCTAATTCAATTAATTGATTAGATCTACATATTAGTTTAATGAAATTACTTTTATTAAATGATTTTTTCTCGAATATATTATCGAAACTCATTACTTAAAAAGGGATGAATTCTAAATAAAATAAGGGATATAATCGGATTGGATATTCGGATATCCGATCCGAAAATTTGGGTATCCGATTTTCTCGGATCGGATTCGGATCTCCATTTTAACTATCCGAAATTTTTGATATCTAAATTTTCGAATCAAATCCGATATATGAATTTGCACACCCTAATTCAAACCACCTAAATTTGGGTACCATTTTTTTTTGCATGAATATAATTTTACAACACATTCATCTTTTAATTGTGCACTTTTTTTTTAATTTATTATGAAGTTATAAATTACAAATATACGCTACAAATTATAGGGTAAACTATTTTATAATAATTTTAAAAAAAATATATTAATAGAATATATATTGTTCACACATACGTATGTGTCTCAAATATTAGTATTTATTCAGGAATTTAATGGTTTAATTGGCTAAAATATTAAAAACTTGTTCGAGTGACCAAAACGTTAGTGCCTAAAAGTTGGATGACTAAATTTAAACAATGTTTTTAGGTGACCAAAATATTAGTGCTCTAAAATTTGAGTATCTATTTAGATAATTTTATATTTTTAATAAAATATTTAGACCATTCGGATCATATTCCACTTATAAATAAAAAATAATGCGTACTTAAATGTATTTAGACCTATGATATCCTTTTTAAAGGTAAATAAAGCCTCATTAAAATCCTTTTCAAACCTAGTATAATAATTTGGGTGAACTACATGAATGGTCAATGAAATAAGAGTAAGTTTCTTGTTTCGTCACTGAAGTTTTGAAAAACAAAGGAATAGTCATTATTATTATTATAACAAAACAATCACTCGACCTTTAAAAGTCGTCATTCCAATAACATGTGACTAATGTGACATGTTAGACTAACTTACTTAGTATCGCCTGATCCCACGGGATGAGAGTTAACCGACCTTTGATCCAACTTCCATCCAGGTCTCAAATCTTGGGACATGGTGCCATCACCCCCATCAACCATTGCTTTATTGTCGGTGTTTGTGCTATGGTGAAGTGCTTGAATGTTGGCTTGGCAACGATGATGGTGCTGATTCGGGAGTTGTGCATCTTGGCAGGGGTGGCAGAGGCTTTTTGACCCATATCCGTATCTTCATTATCACTTTTTCGTTGATTGAAGTCTTTCAAAAAACTTCTTCGGTAATCAAAATATTTATAGTTTCACTTCCTCCGGCCAATTATAATATCTTGATATGACCACTAAAAATTCCACGTGATTTGTTATTTGACAATGATCATATCTATTTATCATGTCAGTTTAGGTATGATCTTTAAGTTTAACATTAATATTAAAGGCGAATGTATAAATCACCATGCCTGGTTGGATAAGATCAGATCTTAAACTCTCATTCTCTGTTCCAATCTCTCTCTATACCGCTTATCATCTTCTTGAGTTCGTTCGAATTATTAACTATGATTATCTATTTAAATAAGAGAATAAACTATCAAAATCCGTCATAACCACCATTTTGTGTTATCATTATCGGGATGAGTCCACTCATTAAATATGTCAGATTTAACAAAAAAAAAACTAACATTAATTATTCGAAGACTTCAGCGTTTTACCCAAAAATTATCCTAACAACTAAATATTAAATGTCAGACATTATTTTTTCATATATTACTGAATTAGCACCCTTTCTGATAAAGCGCAAATCATGAAGCACGCTTTTGCGGGGTTCCATCCGAGCTGGTGCCACAGTAGAAAGGCACGGATCATGAGGCGCGCCTTCGTTGGGTTCTGTCCGTGCTGGCGCCACATTGGAAGGCGCAATTCATGAAGTGTGCCTCCCGCGGAGAAATCTCATACGTATAGGAAGACGCGTATCATGAGGCGCGCCTTCCATTATTCACCTTGAATTATTGTGCATAGGGCTGTAAATGAGACGAGACAGATCGCGAGTTATTCGAGATCGACTCGATCAAGGCTCGATAAATACTCGTATCGAATGGACTCGACTCGATCTCGAGCTCGACTCGATCTCGAGCTCGACTCGATCTCGAGCTCGACTCGAGTTCTTAACGAGCTAAAACGAGCTACTCGATATTCGACTCGAAAAGCTCGTGAGCAGCTCGAAAATATAATATATTAAGATTTTATTTAAAAAAATAAATTAATAATAATATTAATATTTATGTATTGATTTTTTTAAAAAAATATAGTAAAATTTCATGTATTTAAGGTTCATGTTCGAGTTCGAGTTTGAGGCTTTAATCGAGTTAAGTTTAAGAATTTTTTTTTTCATTTCGAGCCTTTTCGAGCTGCTCACGAGCTTCACTTCAGGATTTCGAGTTCGAGCCGAGTTTGAAAATTTTACACCCCTAATTGTGCACTCCATTATTACTCGAGCCTTAAATCTCGACTATTCACCCATCTCCCTCCCCTATAAATACCCCCAAAGGTAATTAGAAAGACTCAGATGGGGTTCAGAATTAACTTTCGATTGTACATGATCTGTCCTTATTAAGGGAAGCATGTCGTCCAAAATCCACAGAATTCATTGTGATATAGATATTCGAGAGACATCCAAAGAAAACAAAAAGATGTGGACATTGTAGAAATCTAGGTCACAATAAGAAAAAATGTTCATCTCTTTTATCATCACGTAACCGTTGATGTCGTGACGATGTAATGGTTGTTTATGAATCTCAATCTGTGTTATTTCATTTTCGTTTACTTTTAATTAATGTTCTACTCAAGTGTTGTGTTACTCAAGTGAAAATTAAATAAAAACATTACAAACTAAATAAAAAAATAAAAAAAATTAAATACAAAAGTTACAATTCAAACAATTAAATAATAAAATAAATAAAAAGTCAATAATTAAATAAAATATTAAGAAACAAAATAAATAAAAAATCCATAATTAAATAAAAATATTAAGAAACAAAATAAATAAAAATAAGTCTATCGATGTCTGCGTCTTGAATGTATTTCACAGGGCGGTGACTGTCTATTTCGATGAGGATTTCTTCATATAAGTTGCTCTTCCTCCTTCCTCTCATCATCATCACCAACAGCAGCAGTAATAACTACATTTTGTTGATGAGGGATGAATGACGATGTAACATCTCTATAGAATAAGAACCATGAAGATGTATGACTAACCATCCCACCTCCACAAGACTCGATATCTCTAACTTAATGTTACGAATAAATGAATCTAATATGCGATCATTCACCTAATTAAATAAATAAATATGATATAAATTAAAATATAAATTAATACTAAAAAATTAACTAAATAAAACATTTATAATAAATAAAATAATAAAATTTAAAATTATGATTGTATCAATAAAATAACTCGAGATATGATTCTCATATAAACGTTGCAACCCACATGCCGTGGACGAACGTTTGGACGGTATTTATAACAGACGTTTGAATTTAAATAAAAGTTTGCGCCTTTTACCAGCTCGGATAAAATATCGAGTCCTTTTTAACGTGACACCAATTTGGATTGAACTCCGCGAAAGCACACTTCACTGTTAATAATTTGACCAGTAGTTCAGAGTCAAGTCCATGCCTTGATTCTGAAGCTTGTAAACTGATAAAACTGGTTGCGTGTTTGGATTTCTTTGGTTGACTTCCACAGTTTTGAGACTAAATTATTAAAATGATATCTTTTCATTTCTTTTATTAAAATAGTACTAAAAGATATTATTTTTGGGTAAACAACATATTTAGTACCTAAAGTTTTATTTTTAATTCATTTTAATATCTAAACTTTTAAATTTATAAACTCATATCTAACGTTTTGATTTTTTTCTGTTTTAATACCCACCGTTAAATATTTAAGGATATAGTACTTTTTATTTTTTAATTTTTTTATATTATTTATATTATCTTTTAATTATTTTATTCCACTAATAGGATGGTGACGACAAAACTAGCCAGAAACTCCCCCAAGAGAGTGCGCTCACCAGAGCCCGAACCAATGTCTCCCGTGGAGATAGATAGCCACTCAACCATCTGAGCTGACCATGCAAATAGTGACAAATGCCAAAGTATATATTTAAGTTATATTAATCTATAACTATAACATGAAAGAAATTTTAATTTAAAATAAAAAATAGTTAAATAATTATTTATATATTTTGTAAAATCAATATTAGTTTTATTTTAAAATTATATGTATTGTATCATAATTAGTTTAAAATTTAAATATAAACTTCTAATTTATAATTATTTATGAAAATAAATAATATTTAAAATTACTTAAATAACTTTCAGGATAGAATATCAATTTTAATTTAATATTATTAATTAATTATTCAATTAAATAAATAATTATAAATAATAATTTAATTGATAAATTATTTAAATTTAATTTAATATTTTTATATGTTAAATAATAATTTTGGTATGTATTAAATGAATTTTTAATCTTATTTAGTGATTACATGCTTGAATATTTTGTGAGATATTCTAAGTTGGAATAGAAGATCTAACAAATTTCTTTTATTTTATAGTTGATAGAAGTTAAATATATACATTACCATTTTAAACTAATTCCATGGGCTAGCTCAGATGGTAGAGCACTCTTCTAGCCCAAGTTCAAATCCTAGTGACTGCTCTTCTTGTTTTTAATAAAATGGTGACAAATTTATCAGCGTTGAATAAAATAATTAAAAGATAGTATAAATAATATAAAAAAAAAAAAAAAAAAATACCATAGGTACTAAATGAATAGTTTACCTTTTATTTTTTTAGAATAACACTTATTTCTATCACATTTTACCTTTTATTTTTTTAGAATAACACTTATTTCTGTCACATAAGATGAATGTGTGTTTACTTGACAACGCTTTTTGAAAATTTCTTTTTGAAAAAATGATTTAACATACGTGACTGATCACAGGAGTTATTTTTTCAAATGTAAACGTTATTCTAAATCTGTTACATAAGCAAAGACACTTTATTAAAGAATAACGTTTCAAAAAACGTTACCACGTGGGCATGCTTTTTATTCTATGTGATAAAAGATAGGTTTTAATTTTTAGAATTAAAAATTTTTAACTACTAATTTAATAAAAAAAATTAAGTACTATTTTGAAGTTAACCTAAAACAACATTTTATGTAGGCATGATAATGTCCTTAACATATGCATGTCATGTTATTTATGTAGGCTTTTCGCTGTTGATTCAAGTGGCAAGCAGTTTGATATTTTTAAGTAAAATCTCAAATTAAATCATTGTGTACGTAGAAAATCCCGTTGGGAGACTTAATCACCAAAGCCAGGTGTGCAACCTAGATCGGTCCATATTAATCAAGGCGAAGTCTTGGAACTATAGGACAAAAAAATAATTAGTTACATACACGAAGACAAGAAAAGAAATACAAAATGAACTAGCCTTGAGGAAACAGAAGGTAACAACATCTATCTATAAGTTCTTAATCGGGTCGGGTCGGGTTTTTTTAAAGGTGATGTTCGGGTCGGGTTTGGGTTTAGAGTAAAAATACCAGACCAACCCAAAAAATTAATTTTATCTTATATATTTAGGGATTATTATAATAATATACCATATATATTTTTAAAATCAAACCCCTATTTTTATTGAATAAAAATAATATTTTTTAATTATTTTGGGTCTGGTCAAGTTCGGTTTGGGTGAAGAGTGTATATTTTTTGGGTCAGGTCAGGTGGAAAGTGTAAAGTTTTTGAGTCGGGTTGGCTGAAACCCGACCCGTGCACATTCCTAGTTATAGTTGTTACTTTAATTAGATGATGTGGTTTGCTTGAGAATCGACATAAGGATCTAGCATAGCATGGGCGTTGTGAGTTTTGGTTTAGGGTTGTCGATCACTTTTGTTCAGGGGAGTTGTTGATGGAAATGTATATTTCAAAATTCACACGTTAACACTGACAGGATAAATAAATAATAATGAACAATCAAATGAACTAAAACTGTGTCGTGGTTGGAACAATTTCCTTAGAAACAAATTCGCCCCAATGTGTGTAATTGCCTCTTCAGGAGGATTGTCCCCCGAGATTAACACGGTCGCTCTAAAATTTTGTACACCCAAAATCAGAGTGGACTGCTGGTGGTACTGCTCTTCTGAATCACCGGAGGCACTCTGAAAGCTCAAGAAGCTTTGAATGTACTGAGAGAGATGTGAGAGTTGAGAGTGAGTTGAAAATCATGCAAAGCTTCTGTAATTATAGGCTGTACGTTAGGTGTAAAATTGTTGAGTTAATCGATTGACGAATATGACCAAGAGGGGGTGAATTGACAATTAAAATTTTGGTGGAAGCTTTTGCAGAAAATTGAAAGAAATTTGCACAGCGATTTAGAGTGGTTCGACTTTCTCAACCAAAGTCTACGTCCACTACCTTAGCTATCCACACTAAGGATTTTCCACAAATTCACTAATTTGTCTTTCTTTTGAGGACAAAGAGTAACCTTACAAACCCTCAAGAATTATACCCCAAATTCTTGAGAACACTCTCTCCCAAATAGAACAATACAAATTTGCAAACTTACAAGGAAATCCTCACAAGGTAGATTGTATGCACAATTTTAGAACAAAGAAAAGAACACTCAAGAATGAATACAATTGAGCACAATAAGTGTTCTTGAAAGCAAAATGAATATTGAATGAAAGATAGGCTTGAAATGCTCAAACTTGAGGTTTGATGCTTTCTCTTTAATTCTCTCTTGATTCTAGTTGCTTGATGTTTCTTGTTATTGATCAATGGCTTCTAAGCTTGCTTAAATACACCTTGAATCACTTCTAAACGTTGGGATCGTTAATGAAGTTTTTGGAGCCGTTTAAGTGTGAAAACAATTAATATTTCTGCTTGGAGCGTTGGGGAAATCGGTACTCCCTTGGGGGGGAATCGGTTCCCTCTGAGCAATCTGGAATTTTTGGCTTTGAAATGGTTTAAAATATTTTGTAAAATCGTTTTGAAATTATTTTAAGATTAAAACTTAATTTTACACTTGAGTAAGGATTTAAAATAAACTTTGAAATACTTTGAGTAATATTTTGATATTCGATTTAATATATCGAATATGCTTAGAAAAATCATTTTCAAAATTAAAATTCTTTTAATTTAATTTGTTATATCGAAACATCAAAATGTTTTCAACAATCTCCCCCTTTTTGATATAACAAAACATTTTAAGATTTTCTAATTTCAAAATGAATTTTGATTTTGAAAAATACTACTCCCCCTTACTTTAACACTACTCCTCTTCAAAAACTCTTCAAAAAGATTTTAATAACATTTCTCCCCCTTTTTGTTAAATCAAAAAGACCCGTAAAAGATTTTAAACAAGGTTTTGAAATCATTTAGCCAATTGATTATATATATAGTTTAAGTTGCTAAGATCACAATCAAGAGAAACGTTAGCAATTAGTTTCATAATCAATATTCATAAACAATGTGACATGGCAAAATTGGTCATATATCTAACATGATGTAAATGATGCATGAATGAAGAAATTTAACCACACCAAATATATAAGTTCAAACATCCATAATCCATCAAATAAGTTCAAATATCCAATAACAAAAGGAAAACTATCCAAAAACATTCAAAATGTTTAAACAATAAGCTTTAAGTTCAAAGTACTAAAGCAAAACACAGAATCAAGCATCCGCAGGAGGATCGGGAGGAGGAAAACGAGCTCGCATAGCGGCCATCTCATGAGTGAGTTCATTAATACGAGTGTTGGTTGCTTCATTGTTTGCACGCATCTCCTGAAGAATTTCCAATTGTTGAGCTCCCATTGTGGATAAATGAGACTCTATAGAAGTAAAGCCGAATCTATGGTAGCATATCGGAAATCGAATGTCTCCATAAAAGATTGAAAATATGGAGGCATTTGATTCGTTTGTTGTGCTTGCTCCTCGGGTTGCTCAGGCTCATCTTCGGCTTCATCGATGTCTCGCATTAATTGTTCAAGCTCGGGATCGTCGTCAGCTTCTGGTGGAGCTCGTGAAGAACTAGCTCCCGAAGTATTTTCAGAAGATCAAACCCATTCACCGGTTTCCTTATCCTTTATCCATCCCGCTCTCGTTAAGGAAAGAAGATTAATTTGTTTCTTTAAAGGAAAGACGGCATCTAGACCTACTCTAAGACCGGCTTTAGAAAATAGATTACTTAGAATGCAACAATAAACTAGAGAGGAACAAAGTTTCTTATTTGGCACTAAGTTTACGGTTTCAACGATTTCAGCAAAAATAATCTCAGGAAGATTTATTTTAATACTGTTTTGGAAACAATGTAACCACCAAAGATCTAAAGCACGAAGAGTAGAGTAACGACATCCGGATGGTCGAAACCACCAAGAAATCATTAGATGAAGAAAACGATCATGAAGGTCTAAGACACTCGCACTATCCCTTCTTTTATAACGAGAACCTAAAACCTATTTTTCATTTGATATACCATCATTATCTAATCCTAATGCTTTGGCTATGTAAGCCGAGACAATATGTAAGAATTGTCCTAGAAGGTAGGAACGAACTCCTATGGTTTCAGTTTGAGCTCGATTTTTGACACAAATAGCATTAGAATAAAAGATGCGAACAAGTTGATGGTAAACTATAGGTTCAAGGTCACAAAGTTTATCAAATTTCCACTCTTGTAAAAGAGGAAGATATTTAAAATCGATATCTATCATAGCTTGACAAGAAGGGATAGTCAAAATATTGATAATACCAAAAACGATGATTTCTAGGACCAGGATGATTGAAGCACGAGTTTTGGATAGTCATATTAGGATCAATAGGATTAAGATTAGGAATTGGAATTTCAGGAATAGGATGAGGATTTGGAGGTGGGTTGGATTGTCGGTTTGAGCAACTAGATGATGAACTAGCACGTTTAGGATTGGACATGGTCTAGGAAATCAGAATAGAATGGATAACCTTTAATTTAGAAAACACATGTATGCAATTCAATTAATCCCAAAACTCAATTGAGTCCTCAATATTTCAAGGTTCTCTAAACCAATCCTAATGGGCAAAGTTTTTGAAAACTATTGAAAAATAAGGTTTTGAAAAACAATATATGTATAGTTTTCATAACAACAACATAATTCAATTAAAACACAATAATTTGAAAAACAATTTTTTTATTTTGAAAATTTCAAAATTTTTGGAAAATTCTTGTGTTTTTGATGAAATTAGTTGTAATATCTAGTTACTAATCACTAAACAATCAATGCCCGATCACTAATTAAAACTAGTCATGTGTTCAAAATCAATGAAATAGAGAGTTTAGAAAAAATTACCTTGAAAGATGAGATTGAGTGGATTTTGATGTTGTTTGCACGATTTTAATGATGCTAGCAAGTTTAGAAGATGATATTTGAAGAGAATTCCGATTAAAAACATTGTTTTGAGGTAAAGTGGAGATATGGAGAGAGTAGAAGAGGAGAAATGCGACAATGAGAGAAGAAGAGGGTTTGAGATTTTTAGGAGTTCTGCCCGTGTTAAAATCCAGAACCCCAGGGGGGTATCGATTCCCCTAGGGGGAATCGGTTCCCTCATGAGGGTATCGATTCCCTCTGCACAAAAATGCTAAAATCCGATTTTAAACACACAAAATGCTAAATTAATTTTCTCTAGTGGTATTGGCAACTCATATATTGAAAATTAATCATGTTCAAACAATCAGATTAATCTTTAAACTATACTTGAACATAAAATTAATTTTCATCAAGAATCATAAACTACCCTTAACTAATAGCAATGAATGCAATCAAAAATTACCATTCTAAGCATTTTTTCATTTAGTCTTAAAAGTGCTAAAATTATTTTAAACACTAAGTGAAGATAGGTTGGTCAAACCTAATTCTCTCCTAAGTGTCCAAAATCTTTCCTTGTCTAAAAGTTTTGTAAAGATATCCGCTAATTGGTGCAAAGTATCAAGAAATTATAGAACTACATCTTCCTTAGTGACATGGTCTTTAATAAAGTGATGTCTTATTTCAATGTGCTTAGTTCTAGAGTGTTGGATGGGATTTTTAGTGAGACAAATAGCACTAGTATTGTCACACTTGATAGGAATGGTACCAACTTCAATTCCATAATCAAAAAGTTGTTGTTTCATCCATATAACTTGTGCACAACAACTACCAGTTAAAATGTATTCGGCTTCAGTGGTAGATAATGCAACACAATTTTGTTTCTTTGAAAACCAAGAAATCAGCATATTTCCAAGGAATTGACAAGTACCGAAGGTGCTTTTCCTATCTAATTTGCATCCTCCATAATCCGCATCAGAAAAGGCATGCAAGCTAAAGCTAGAGTCTCTAGGATACCAAAGTCCTAAACTAGGAGTGTCCTTAAGGTATCTAAAGATTCTCTTAACAGCTAGTAAATGTGATTCTTTTGGACATGATTGAAATCTAGCACATAAGCAAACACTAAACATAATGTCCGGTTACTTGCAGTTAGATAAAGCAAAGAGCCAATCATTGACCTATATAATTTAACATCTACACATTTACCTCATTCATCTAAGTCAAGCTTTGTTGAAGAGCTCATTGGAGTGTCGTGAGGTTTGCCATTTTCCAGTCCAAACTTTTTGGGCATATCTTTGACGTACTTAGCTTGATTGATGAAGATGTTATCTTTTCTTTGCTTGATTTGGAGTCCCAATAAAAATGAGAGCTCCCCCATCATGGTCATCTCAAACTCACATTGCATTAACTTAGAAAATTCTTGGCAAAGAACATCATTAGTAGAACCAAATATTATATCATCAACATAAATTTGAACTGCTAATAAATCTTTACCTTTATGCTTTAAAAATAATGTAGTGTCAACCTTCCCTTTTGAAAATCCTTTTTCAATTAAAAAGTTTGACAATCTTTCATACCAAGCTCTAGGAGCTTGTTTCAAACCATAAAGCGTTTTTGTCAATTTAAGAACATGATTTGGAAATTTCGAATCTTCAAAACCTGGAGGTTGTTCCACATACACTTCTTCCTTTATAAAACCATTTAAAAATGCACTTTTAACATCCATTTGATATAATTTAAATTCATGAAAACATGCAAATGCTAATAACATTCTAATTGCTTCCATCCTAGCAACGGGAGCGCATGTTTCATCATAGTCTATGCCCTGTTCTTGAGTATACCCTTGAGCAACAAGTCTAGCCTTGTTTCTCACTATATTACCACTCTCATCAAGCTTATTCCTAAATAACCATCTAGTACCTACACTAGATTTATTACTAGGCTTTCAACTAATGTTCATACTTTACTTCTCTCAAATTTATTTAATTCTTCTTGCATAGCCATAATCCAATGTTCATCTTTTAATGCTTCTTTAATATTCTTAGGCTCTATGCATGAAATAAATGCAACATAATTACAAATATTTCTAAGAGAAGATCGAGTTGTTACCCCTTTGGATGGATCACCTATAATCTCACCATCCTTGACATAGTTGTACTCTCTTGGATAAGATACTTCCCTTTCTTCAATGGTTGGATTCTCAAGAGGATCATGAGTTACCTCATCTTTTGTTTCTTCCTTTGATGATGGTTCTTCAACGTCATGTCTAACTTCATTTGTATTTATAATACCTACATCATCATTCACACAAGAATCCTTCCTCGGAAGGGGATTATCATCGAAAACAACATGTATAGACTCTTCTACAACTAAAGTTCTTTTATTAAATACTCGATAAGCTTTAGAATTTAAGGAATAACCCAGAAACATTCCTTCATCACTTTTAGCATCAAATTTGCCAAGGTTTTCTTTACCGTTGTTCAAAACAAACATTTACATCCAAAAGGATGAAAATAGCTAATGTTAGGCTTTTTATTTTTGAAAATTTCATATGGAGTTTTCTTTAAAATTGGCCTAATCATTACTCGATTTACAACATAACAAGCGGTATTTGTGGCTTCCGCCCAAAAATATTTTGGCAAATTATTTTCACAAAGCATGGTTCTAGCCATTTCTTCTAAAATTCAATTTTTCCTCTCAACAACTCCATTTTGTTGAGGGGTTCTAGGTGTTGAAAAATTATGGCTAATACCATTAGAATTACAAAACTCAATAAATCCAAGATTTTCAAATTCAATTCCATGATCACTCCTAACACTAGTTATAGAGTAACCTTTTTAATTTTGGATTATTTTTGAAAATGTGATGGAATGTTATAATGCTTCATCTTTAGTGCTTAAAAATAAAACCCAAGTATATCTAGAATAGTCATCTACCAAGACAAATGCATATTATTTTCCACCCAAGCTAGTAGTCCTAGTTGGCCCAAAAAGATCTATATGGATCAATTGTAATACTCTACTAGTTGATACGTCATTAATGGATTTAAAAGAAACTCGCTTTTGTTTTCCTTTAGCACAAGCATCACAAATTTTATCATTATCAAATTTTAGTTTAGGTAGCCCTCGAACCAATTCTCCTTGAACTAACCGTTGCAAAACACTCATGCTAGCATGTCCTAGTCTCCTATGACATAACCAACTATCATGCTCATCCTTTGCAACTAGGCATAAAATAATCATTTCTATAGAGTCTAAATGCACCATGTATATGTTTCCTATTCTATGACCAACAAGCATAATCCTATTAGATGCAATGTCAATGACTTTACAACCATTAGTTTCAAATATGACATTGAATCCCTTATCACATAATTGACTAATACTCAAGAGATTATGCTTTAATCCATTCATATATAAAACATTCTTAATTTGTATGGAAGAGGTATTACCAATAGTACCAATATCTTCAATGTGACCTTTTGAATCATCACCAAAAGTCACTTCTCCTCCATTTTTGGCGTTAAGCTCAATGAACCGGCTTTTGTCTCCGGTCACGTGTCTTGAGCATCCACTATCAATGTACCATGAATTTGGATTTGTTTCCCATGACTTGTAGCAATGCTCCTTTTCCTACAAACATAGATTAATTTCTAATTTTTGGTAGCCAAATTCTTTTGGGTCCATATCCATTAGTTTCCAAAATCCCAGTCCCCTTAGGTATCCATTTGTGTATGATATCCTTATGTTTAGTAGTAATGAGCTCTTTAGGAAACCATATACTTCTAATGATTTTTCCATTAGAGGTTCTTTGGGGACCTCTATGATTGTAGTTTTTAAAACTTTTTCTAACAAAGTTGGATTTTGAATTTTCTCCATTTTCAAAACTTTTTGTTCAAACTTTATCAAAAGAAGTTTTAAGATCATCAATTTTCTTTTGATGATCATCATTGACATTTGAAAGTAAATTTTGCAAATCCAAATTTTTCTTTTCAAACTCTTCTAGTTTGATTTGCAAATCTTTGATTTTACTTTCAAGATCGTTATTGGTTTTGGATATGAGTTATTTTTTTTCAATTTTGAAACATCATTTTTATATTTTAAAAACAATTTCTCATAATCCTAAGCCAACCCATTATATTCCTCTAATAGCTCATCATAGGATATATCATCAAAATCAGATGAGTTAGAGGTTACCTTAGAATCTTCCCTGAATACCATCAAGCACAAGTTTGCTACTTCTTGTTCTTCTTCATCGGAACCTTCTTCATCGCTCCATGTAGCCACATGAGCCTTGTGCTTATTCTTTGATTGACCATTTCTCTTCAATTATGGGCAATCATATTTTACATGGCCCGACTTTTTGCATTCATAGCAAATGATCGAGTCATTCTCTTTTGGTTCATTTTTGAGGCCTTCATTTCGTTTGAATTTTCTCCCTCGGTAAGGTCTCATTATTTTTCTGAACCGTTTGGCAAACAATGCCATTTCCTCATCATCGTCATCTTCATCCGAATCACTCTCATCTTTTATGGATTTGAGAGCAACTCCAATGTTTTTCTTCTTCTCTTTCTCCTTTGGTGTCTCTTCAATCTTATCAAGGTCTAACTCATCTTCAAGCATCATTTCATAAGTGAGGAGTGAACCGATTAGCTCTTCAAGAGTTAAGGACGTTAGGTCCTTAGACTCGATGATTGCCGTCTTCTTTGATTGGCACGATTTTGGAATGGAGTAGACTAACTTCCTCACAAGCTTTTCATTTGAAATGATCTCTACATATGATTTGAGACCATTGACAATCGTTGAAAATCTATCCGTCATAGCTTTGATATCTTCATTTGGTTTCATCCTGAAATTTTCATAGCTATGCGTTAGAATACTAATTTTAGATTTCTTTACCTCATCGGTACCTTCATGAGTGACTTGAAGTTTGTCCCATATTTCTTTGGCGGTTATACAAGATGAAACTCTTTCGTATTCATCTGGTCCAAGAGCACAAAATATGATATGGATGGCTTTGGAGTTGAGCTGGAACATTTTTGTCTCTCATTCGCTCCACAATCGTGGATGAGTGAGAGGCTTGATGTATCCTTCTTCTACGACATTCCATGCTCCCATGTCACTTGCTTGAATGAACTACATCATCCTATTTTTCCAATAGGCATAATTAACCCCATTGAAGAAAGGAGGCTTGTTGACGGGCATCGAATCGAGACCGGAGTCGAAGTTTAAAGTAGAGGCCATTGATGACTTTGATTATCGATGTAACTCTTCCCGAATCGACTCAAGAGGAGATTAAACCTTCAAATGAGTTAGGCTTTGATTCCAATTGTTGAGTTAATCGATTGATGAATATGTCCAAGAGGGGGGTGAATTGGCAATTAAAATATTGGTGGAAGCTTTTGCAGAAAATTGAAAGAAATTTGCACAGCGATTTAGAGTGGTTCGACTTTCTCAACCAAAGTCTACGTCCACTACCTTAGCTATCCACACTAAGGATTTTCCACAAATTCACTATTTTGTCTTTCTTTTGAGGACAAAGAGTAACCTTACAAACCCTCAAGAATTATACCCCAAATTCTTGAGAACACTCTCTCCCAAAGAGAACAATACAAATTTGCAAACTTACAAGGAAATCCTCACAAGGTAGATTGTTTGCACAATTCTAGAACAAAGAAAAGAACACTCAAGAATGAATACAATTGATCACAATAAGTGTTCTTGAAAGCAAAATGAATATTGAATGAAAGATAGGCTTGAAATGCTCAAACTTGAGGTTTGATACTTTCTCTTTGATTCTCTCTTGATTCTAGTTGCTTGATGTTTCTTGTTATTGATCAATGGCTTCTAAGCTTGCTTAAATACACCTTGAATCACTTCTGAACGTTGGGGGATCATTAATGAAGTTTTTGGAGCCGTTTAAGTGTGAAAACAATTAATATTTCTGATTGGAGCGTGGGGGGAATCGATTCCCTCTGAGCAATCTGGAATTTTTGGCTTTGAAATGGTTCAAAATATTTTGTAAAATTGTTTTGAAATTATTTTAAGATTAAAACTTAATTTTACACTTGAGTAAGGATTTAAAATGAACTTTGAAATACTTTGAGTAATATTTTGATATTCGATTTAATATATCGAATATGCTTAGAAAAATCATTTTCAAAATTAAAAATCTTTTAATTTAATTTGTTATATCGAAACATCAAAATTCTTTCAACAAAAATGGTCTAACTAAAATCAGATATAATTTTGATTTAGTCTCTGCATTAAAATTCTATCTGAAACTATTGCAATCCATAGATGAATCTGGCCTAAAATCTGTCCAGGTTCGTGCATTAACCCTCTGTCGTTGCACTGTTCGAATTTTAATTTCAAAAACTGACCGATTTATTTTTTTTAGAAATCAAAACGTTAGTTAATTAATCAACTATTATCCTCTGAAAATTTAAATCGTACAAACTATTTCAGCCTATAAATATCAGAACAACAATTCTTTCAAAATCTTTTATGCTTGAGAAAAATCCTTACGAATTTTCTCCAAAAAGATAGAATCTGCACGGACGTGTCAAATACACGTATTGCCACGAGTCACAAGCTCGATCTCGGCCTCGACCACATGTACAAGCTAAGCCGAATCGAGACAGATGGACGGCAGCAGTGGCGGCACACGAGAATACCCCTTATTCTCTATCACTCAACAAGGGAGGAAAATTTGCACACTATAAATACCCAAGCTACTGGTATTCCCACTCAATGTGGGATAGTGTATTTCGCATTACCAACATTCTCCCACTAATGCGAAAAAATTCTTATGAAACTCAAAATATAATCTTCTGAGAAGAGTAATAGCGGAGCTAGTTTCTTAAGCACTAATGAACGTATTTTGAACTAGTTTCTTCTATTAGATAAGTGAAACTAGTCTTGAACTTTCTAAGATAAGGGTAAGCTCATAACAGACAACTAACCCCTTCATCCATCGAAGTCATCGATGTGTAAGATATATATACACAAGTGTATATTTGGCCATCTTACCTCAGGATTTTAGTATGTGTACTAGAAAAATGGCCCAACGTTTTTCCATAGAAGGTGGCTAATCATTTTCACTTACGTAGGTTATTTCATCAAGTTTATCTCAACATAAACCACCCTTAAATCATACTATGGAATAATTAAGAGTTTTTACAATAGCTCAACCTCACAATAGGTTATGGTGATTTTCTTCAAGTTCATTATAAAATGAACCACCCAAACTCTAGGATAAGAAATCATTAAGAATAAATATTCAACCTTATTAATTTGGTGAATTTGATATGTCATTCTCACTAGGATCTTCTAAACTTTTGGATTTGAATTCATTAAGAGTTTATCTAAAACTCAACCTTTTTAGCGGTAAGTTCATTTTGTCATTCTCAATTAGGACTATACACTCAACTCTGGGTTATGAACTTATAAAAAATAAATATTCAGCCAAAGTTAGTATATTCAACCTAGGCATGTACATTGCTCGTCATAGGGATAGGTAGGTAAATGTACACTATGAGTATTTCCATGGTTTCATTTAACCACATTGAACTTAGATAACTAATTTGGGTATTCACCATGAATTCCTCAACCAATGAGATTTAAACCCATCCCCCTCGACAAATCTAGGATCAGTTTCCGGTTTAACCTTTTGGTAAGTGGATCTGCTAGGTTCCTTTCTGACTTCAAATACTCTCAAGAGAGTACTTCATTCCTTATCAAGTGTCTAACAAATTCATGTCTTATATGAATATGCCTCTTCTTACCATTGTAAGCTTGGTTCATAGCCATACTAATCCCAGCTTGTGAATCACATAGTAAGAAAACTAGATGAGTCGATCTTCCCCACAATAGAATTTCAGCTAATAAATTTCTGAGCCACTCGACTTTTTACCCAGCTAAGTCAGAGCTATAAACTCTGACTCCATAGTGGAACGAGCTATACAAGTTTGCTTTATAGATTTCCATGAAATTGTTGCTCCACCTAAAGTAAAAACATACCCACTCGTCGAGCTTACCTCGTCATTATCATAAACACAGTTGGCTCACAATATTCTTCTAACACCGCAGAATAGCCAACAAACTCAAGTCTCCAATCCATCGTACCCTTAAGGTACTTAAGTATGTGACGAAGAGCGATCCAATGTTCACTACTTGGGTTGTGAGTATATTACTAAGTCTGCTCATAGCGTAGGCAATATCAGGCAGAGTATAGTTCATTAAAAACACCAGTCTCCCAATTATTTTAGCATATTTTGTTTGGGAAACGTTACTTCCTTTATTTTTAAAGAGATGTATGCTAGGGTCATAAGGAGTTCGAACAGGGACGACATCAAAACTGTCAAAATTCTTTAACACTTTCTCAATATAGTGTGTTTGATTTAATGAAAACCCTTTTTCAGTTCTGATGACTTTGACTCCTAAGATTACATCGACTTCTTTTAGATCGATTATCTCAAATTTAGTAGATAAGAAATCTTTTATTTTGTTAATAGACTCAATGATAGTATTGAAAATCAACATGTCATCAACATATAAGCTTATGATGATACAATCAACACCAACAACCTCGAATACATGCATGCATTCGAACCATTTACAACAAAACAAAAACTAAGGATAGTATTGTAAAATTTCTCGTACCACTGTTTAGGATCTTGATTGAGGCCGTAAAGAGACGTTTTGAGTCTACATACTTTGCCTTCTCTACCAAGATCTCCTCATCTAGATCTCTATTCAGAAATGTAATATTTACAATCATTTTATGTATGTGCAACTTCTGAATGGAGTTTAGTGCAAACAATGCACGGATCATTGATATTTTTGTTACGGGATAGTAGGTATGGAATAAATCTAGACCAAATTTTTGAGTAAACCCTTTGACGACTAGCCTTGCCTTGTACCTTTGGATAGAACCATTTGGTCTGAGTTTCTTCCGGAAGACCCATTTGTTACTGATAGTTCTAAACCCTCTAGGTAAGTAAACCAATTCTTAAGTATGATTAAACATTATTGATTCTAGTTCATCATTGATAATGTTTTTCCAGAAACTAGCATCAATCGATCTTATAGCTTCTTCATATGTCTTAGGATCCTCATCTAACAGAAAAACTTGACCTATAGGATTAGAAATAGAGTCTAAATTATTTATCTCAGAAATAAATAAAGTTATGAAATCTGGTCCAAACGATGTTTTAGTTCTTTGTCTTTTACTTCTTCTAGGTTCAAATTCAACTTCTTGAGAAGACCTAGTAGGTACACTAGAAAAAGTGGATAATAATTTTTTTATTTGTGTTCCTCATTTAATCTAGGCTTCTTTAATGGAAAAGAATCTTCAAATAAAATGACATCCCTAGATTCACAAATAGAGTAGTCTTGTAAACACATGAACCTGTATGTGACACTATTTGTAGCATACCCTATAAACATTGCATCAATGGTTTTAGGTATGATGGTGGACTTCTTAAAGTCCAGCAAGCCCACTTTAGTTAGACTCCCCCACACTTTCAAATATTGCAGATTTGGAGAATATCCCTTTCACAACTCAAATGGGGTAGAATCTAATTTCTTGTGAGGTATTTGATTCAAAATATGATTTACCGATAGAATAGCTTCCCCCCACATGTTGTCAGACAACCCAAAACTTATCGACAATGAGTTTATCATCACTTTTCAAGTTCTATTTTTCCTCTCGGCTATACTGTTCTGTTAAGGAAAATAGGGAGTGAAAGTTTTGTGAATTATGCCATTTTTCTCACACATTTTTTTAAGAAATATGATACGTATTCACACCTATATTGGATTTAACCCGTTTAATTCTCCTATCTAACTGATTCTGAACTTCTGCCTTATAAATAAGAAAGAAGTTTTCAGCTTCGTCTTTAGTTATAAGGAGATATGCTTCTGTGTATCTCGAGCAATCATCCACAAAAGTGATGTAATAATGTTTACCTCAACTACTTTCAGTGTTTTTAAAGTCTGCTAGACCAGTATGTATAAGTTCTAACAATTCGATTTTCCTCTTAGAAATAGTCTTAAAGTGAGGTTTAACATGATTATCTTCTACACAAATTTCACATTTGTTAAAGCTAGTTATTTCTAGTTTAGACAAAATATTCATCTTTATCAGTTTATTTAAAGAGTGAATATTCACATGTCCTAATCTAGCATGCTATATATCAACAGATTAAATAGTGTAAAAAGAAGTGGTAGCTTTATTCTCATTAAGTTAAGTTTCTAAAAATAAACCCCCGTTTAAAAAACCTTTCCCAACATAATCACCGTTTTTGGAAAGTACAAGTTTATCTGTCTAAAACACTAACTTAAACCCCGTCTTATTTAAAAGTATGTCACTTATTAAATTTCTATGCAGGGCAGGTACATACATGACATTATTCAGGGCTAAAATTTTACCAGAAGTCAGCTCAAGTAAAACATTGCCTTTGCCCATCACTTCATAGCTATTGGAGTTCCCCATTACATATGTTCACCTTTGTTCCCATCCTCGAATTTGGTGAAAAACTCCCTTGTTGCACAGAAATATCTGGAAGCGACGGTGTCAATGACCCACTCAACATTGTTCTCCATATTCATCTCTGAAACCACCAGTACGATGACACCAACATTAGTCTTTGCAACATACAGCTGTGGTTTGTTCTCATTCTGGCAGTCAGAATGGTGTTGGCATTGGTAAGCTTTGTGGCCGACTTGACATCATACATAACATTTGATTGATTTTTCTTCAGCTTTGGGCTTCTCTGGCTTCTTGAAGTTGGTGCCCTTTTGCGGCTTGGTCTTCTTGTTCTGACTCTCCTTTTTCTCGATCCTTTTATACTTAGACCCTAAGGCAACACCAGATTCAACCAAGTTAGCTTTAAAGGATAAATTACCAATAGAGTTAGTAACCTTATCCTTTAACTGATTAGCCTCCTCTATTTTTTTGTTTTAGACCAATACCTCAAGTGAAATGTCCCTCTTTTAGGTAATCAAACCATGACTTGGGTAGCTTCTCGATCAGAACGTTGGCTTGCAACACTTCACACATATGCGTTCTTTCAGCAATGATGTCAGAGAACAGATTCTCGTAATCATGGACTTGGTCCATAATCGGCTTATCATCAGTCATCTGGAATCGCAACCACTCATCAATGACGTACTTTTTGATAACTACATCGTCATCGCCGTATTTTTGTCTAGCATGCCCCATATGGCATTGGATTTTTTTCCTTGAGAAACATGTTGAAGAGCTTGTTCTACATGTGACTTAGGATATGGCCTCACACCGTTTTATTATCTTTCTCATACTTCTCGACAGTAGTAGCAAAAGTATCAGGTGGAGGTCATCACCAACAGTAGCAATTGTAGTTGGAGTAGTCCTCGGAGTATATGGTGGCGGTTTGAGTAGCACGTAATCGAGATCAAGCTGCTCGAAGAAAATCAGAATTCGCTAGGACCACCTTCGATAATTGAAGCCATTGAGTGCATCGACAAATCAGGAATCAACTTGCCTAGTGGTGTCGATATTTTGCAGTAATGAATTTGTTTCTAAATTGTTGGAAATGTATACTGCAAAATTCACACATTAGCATTGACAGGATAAATAAATAATAATGAACAATCAGATCAACTGAAACTGTGTCGTGGTGGAAACCACTACCTTAGAAACAAATTAGCCCTTATGTGTGTAATCGCTACTTCAGTAGGATTGTCCCCCGAGGTTAACACGGTCACTCCGAAATTTTGTACACCCGAAATCGGAGTGGACTGCTGGTGATACTACTCTTCTGAATCATCAGAGGAACTTTGAAAGCTTAGGATGTTTTGAGTGTGTTGAGAGAGATGAGAGTTGAGAAACATGCAAAGCTTCTCTATTTATAGGTTGTACGCCAGGGGTAAAATGGTCCAATGAAAATCAGATATAATTCTGATTTAATTTTTGCATTAAAATTATGTATGAAATTGTTGGAATCATGGATGAATTTTGCCTCAAATTTGTCCAGGTTCGTGCATTAACCCTCAGTCTTTTGTAACTCCATGTAATTAACTCTGTAACTCTTGTAATTAACTCTGTAACTGGCACAATAAACAACTTGATCAGAGTTGAAATCTCATCTAAGTTCATCCAATGTTGCACTGTTCGAATTTTAATTTCAGAAACTGATAGATTTAATTTTTCAAAAATCAAAGCAACTGATTAATCAGTTGTTATCATCTGAAAATTTAAATCGTACAAACTATTTTAGCCTATAAATATCATAACAACTATTGTAAATCTAGGGGTAATGCGGATCTTCAAATACTTCTCGCTCCAGTTGGTTATTTTAATTGCATTTAGTTTTCTTTGCTCTCTTTGTGCTTCTCTGATCTGGGTTGCATCTTCTCTAGTGTGGTTTGGTGTTCATGTGAAAGTTGAGGATTTATCTTGTCATCTTGTTTTTTTATGTGCTTCGTTATGGCGTAAGTTCTCTTTGATCTTATTGGTGTTCTTCTTTGCTTCAATTTCGAAAGCAAGAGATTGCGTTTTTGGATGTCTAAGTCGTTTTTGGGATCTTCTTTTCTGATGGGTTTTGTTTGAAGGATTTGGTTTCTTGTGTCCCCCCAGTTGCTCGTGAATGTTGTCTTCTGTCCGAGGAGCCATTGGATTGGTTTTCCCTTTAGTTAAGACAGGCGTTTAGTTTAACATATTTCCAGAAAGAGCAAGCTTCTCAATGCTTTCAGATTATTACTACTGTGCATTATGTCTCCCGAATTAGCCTTGGCCCGAGCTGGAGTCTTTGTCAGATCTGGAACTAGTATCAAGGGTAGGTTTCTGTTTTTTTGTCGCATAAGAGGTGATGGGGTTGATGATGTTTCAAGGTTAAATGACTACTCACTAGTTTCTTTCCATGGGATTTTGGTTCTGCAGTGAGAGCAGTTGAGGGTCTGTGAACAAGTTATCAAAAGGGTTAGCTGTAGTTTTGCTGGTTTGGCATATGTCCATACCTAGGTGTTTTGTTGAGGACTGGTGTCTATCTTCTTTCTTGGTGTTGGATAGAGAGAATTTGTTTTTGTTGTTGATCGTTTTGTCTGAAGGAGGGATTTTTCTTCCGATTCAGATCCAAGCCCGATAAAGTGCTTTCGTTTTCTTATTGTACTGTTGATCGTCTTCTAATATTGAAGATCTTGAAGGAGGAAGCTGGTTTATTCTTACGGATACAATATTCACATTTCTTGTTCTGGAAATTTAAGATAAACTGAAATTCATGGTAAATGCTCCCTTTCTGCAGCACCTTCCTGGTTTTAAGCTCGGGCAAGTGAAATTTTTTGGTATTGAGAATTATCAAGTATATGATCTTGTGGGCATGTCCAGTCATTGTGTTGGTGTCGATCTTTCTTTGCTTGAGCAACATTCTCCATGTCCATTTGCGTTTGTTGCCAGAAGCTGGTGTGAACTTTGGTGTTTGCTGGGGGTTTGTTGTTTCATCGTTGAGTCACTTATCTTGAAAGGTGATTTGGTAAATTTGAAAGGTGGTAATGGTCTTCTTTAAGCACTTGTGGGGTGTGTAGTTGCGATATGTTGGAAGTTTACCCATTTGATCAACATTCGTTTTCGAAAGTGTTTGTATGTATATTGAACTGTTTAGTTGTCGTATTTTTTTTCTAGTTGTGTTGTATTATTTTCCTCCGAATAAAGAGCTTTTTAATGAGACATACGACTTAAGTTTCGGGTTTTTAACTTTAAATCTCTAAAAAATAAAATTTGCCGAGCAAAAAATTAGATGCTGTAATTTTCTTGAAACCTGCTAGACAAGAACTTTGGTAACCTAAAATTAATCATTGCATAATTCTAATATTTTATAGTAACAAAAATGATTTGTTTGAGTACAAATAAAAAGAAGTTAAAATTTTATATAATAGTAACAAAAAATATATATAAATTAATCGAACTAAATAATAATAAAATTATTTTTTGTTATTTCAACTAACTACAATTATCGTTATACAACTATGCAAAGGTCAAATAAGATTCATAAATAGAAGATGATCAGCAAACTAAAAAGGTCAGAAAGACAAGAAAGGGACTATAAAAGCAAATCTCCTTTTAATATTCTCTCAGCAACCATAAGTTCCTCATTCCCTCTTTGGAGCAATCCAGTACCATAATTTCTCTCTTTTTCATCTTTCGTCCTCTCTCATTTGATATTTTTTTTATATTGATAGAGAAGGAGAGAGAGTCGAAACCTTTACAAACAATTACTGGAATGGGGAAATACAAAGAGTTGTTGGATGCAGGGGTGAGAGTAGCTGCGAGGTTTCATTCTCACTGCCCTCAAACTGGTCGCTTGTACTACCATCCTCCTCCTAACTCGGAAGGCCGCCACCACTATGACCACAGCTCCACCGGTGGCTCCGCCAGCCTTAATCGGAAGAATGAGATTCAAGATCCTCATGAAAACCCCAAGGCAACTTCTAGTGCCAAGGCTACCATGTCGCTTGACCCCGCTCACTTCATTTTTTATTCTGTTTCATGAAGAGATTGGTACCATAAACAAATTTTGACCACAAAGTTCAACACGATTATGATTAAAACCTTTTCTTTTGTACTATTCAAAATCTAAAATATTATTAAATTTTCACTTATGATTTCCCTTTTATTTGTCATTCTCTCTTTTCGTCTATTTATAGTAGATTTTGCTTATCATATTTTATGATTGCTTAATTCATTTGAATACAGCTTTGTCAATTAATTAATCCCTATTACCTAGTGAGATAGAATTAAAGCTTTGCAGTCAACAACAACACAAGCATTGATAAGACAACTTCGGTTTTTGACCAACTTCATTTGAAGTTGAAGGATAAGACAAATAACTAATATCATAATTTGCATGTACCTTGAATGTCCATTTGGGTTTCACTACAATAAAATAGGTCTATAGCGACGTTTTTAGTGGCGATTATCACAAAAATACCATTAACATTTTACATATCACAGTGTTTATACGAACAATGCCACTAAATGTCACAATTAGCGGTGTTTGTGGGAAAGCGTTTCAATAGCTATATACTTTTAGAGGTTTTTTTTCTTCTGAAAACGTCACTATAGAATGATCAACAGTGGTATTTTTTAGGAAATGCCGCAACATACATATATTTTAGTGGCGTTTGTTATACAAACGCCGTAATAGACGCATATCTTAGTGGCGTTTGTTACAAAAACGCCGCCATAGGATGCATATATCTCTAACCCTTCTCCTGGCAATCCCGAATTTAGATAAGTTTCTTTTTAACCTAAGTCTTCCTCCATCCTCAGCAGTAGAGCATCTTCACCAAATCAACGTGTTAGCCACCACTGTTGACTAAACTTAAATGTGATTCTTAATGTTTTTCTTTAAATTTAGAAGTTAATGAGAAAATAAAAGGTCTATGAATTTTAGTAGGTGAAAGGCCAAAGATATAAGAGTTAATGTCTTTTATGAGTTTTAATAGAATTTATTTTTTGTTTTTGGTATAGTAGTACCTAGTGTCTATATAAAGGACCTTGTTGATTTCATTTGAATACAACTCAAAGAAATACAAAATCACTTGGAAATAGTATTGTAGTTGTGGGTTAATTTGTTTTCTATTTTACAAATTGGTATCAAAGCCAATGGCAAATGTGACGGGTCAAATGCCGCTACCACGACTAACGAAGGCGAACTACGAGAACTGGAGCATTCAAATGAAAGCTCTTCTCGGATCTCAAGATGCATAGGAGGTGGTCGAAGAACCAACAACAACCGCGAGATATACGGCGGCTCAAACCAAGGCGTTGAAAGAGGCGCGATCGAAGGATAAGGCGACACTATACATGTTATTCAGAGTCGTTGACGAGTCGGGGCTTTGAGAAGATTGCTAGTGCAGCTACTTTAAAAGAAGCGTGGGACATTTTAGGAAAAGTGTTGAAAGGAGCCGACCGAGTCAAGCAAGTACGTCTCCAAACTCTTCGTGGCGAGTTGGAAAGCATGAAGATGAAGGAGTCAGAAAATGTATCCGACTTCATCACACGTGTACAAACCGTGGTGAACCAACTCATTCGTAATGGCGAAGCGTTAACCGATGCACGAGTTGTGGAGAAGATTTTGAGATCATTAATCGACAATTTTAAGAATGTTATGTGCACAATAGAAGAATCAAAAGACCTTGCAACGCTCATAGTCAACGAGCTTGCCGGTTCACTCGAGGCACACGAACAACGTAAAAAGAAAAAAAAGAAGGAGACACTTGAGCAAGAACTTCAAACCAAGGCATCAATCAAAGATGAAAAGGTACACTATTCTCAAAAGTTTCGAGGTAAAGGTCGTGGCCGTGGAGGTCGTGGCCGTGGAGGTCGTGGATATGGTCGCGGTGGTCAAGGCGACAATCATGAAGGGTACTATAAGGAGAAGGGACAGTAAAGCCAACCAAATTGGCGTGGAAGAGGACGCGGTCGAGGAAGAGGCAACAGATCAAACTATTCCAACATCGAGTGCTACAAGTGTTACAAGTATGGCCACTACGCAAAAGATTGCAACTCTAACTGTGGTAAAGTGGGGCATTTTGCAAAAGATTGTTGAGCCGATAAAAAGGTGGAAGAAACAACCAACCTAGCCTTGGAAGACGAAGCGAACGAAGGCTTTCTCTTGATGGCTCAAAATGAATTCAACATCAACAATGACACTCTGTGGTACCTTGACTCGGGTGCAAGCAACCATATGTGTGGTCACAAGTACCTATTCAAAGAGATGCAAAATATTGAAGATGGGCATGTGTCTTTTGTAGATGCATCAAAAGTGGAGGTCAAAGGCCGAGGTAAGATTTGTTACTTACAAAAGGATGGCTTGATAGGGTCAATCCAAGATGTTTATTATGTACCTGATCTCAAGACAAACATTTTGAGTATGGGGCAACTCACGGAGAAAGGTTACTCGGCACTTTTGAAAGACCGGATACTACACTTGAAGGACAAGCAAGGGCGTCTGGTTGCTCAAGTCGAGATAGGCAAAAATCGGATGTACAAACTAAATTTGAGAAGCGTGTAAGAAACTTTTCGCGCATCGACGTAGAAGACAAGGCATCGCTGTGGCATCTCCGCTTTGGTCACTTATATTATGGTGGTCTAAAAGAGTTAACAAAGAAGAACATGGTACACGGGCTGTCGGATATGGATTATGAGGGCAAATTTTGTAAAGAATGTGTACTTGGCAAGCAATTGAGAATCTCATTTCAAAAGAAGGCAGAATATCGAGTTAAACATCCTCGCGTTTTTACTAAAGTGGACTAAAGTACTGTACAGTCACAGAATTCCTTAAAACCACCACTATAATTTATTACTAACGCGCAAACGCCACTAAAGTAGATCTATAACGGTGTTTTTCTAAAAGCACCAACATAAATCAGTCTATGGTGGCGTTTTTAATAAAAATGTCGTAATTTTTCACATATGTGGCAATTTTTAATAAACGTCGCAAGATGTATAAAAATTAGCGCGTTTGAACTCAAAACTCCACTAAAAGTGCGGCTAAAAACCTATTTTGCTGAAGTGATAGCTTGCAAGTTAAGTTGAGAAACTTGCAAGCACAATTTCAAGCCTTTCAGAAGGCTTACCTATAATTACAACAACAAGAATTAATTCAGAACACTATTCAATAACTGTTGATCTCCCAATAACAAAGGAGTGGTCGCGAAGAGAAGAGAATAATGGGCTTCCAATGTTGAGTAGATGTGTCAACACGAGCAGACAACTGCTTGCCCGAAGACATCATAGGACATAGTCCCCTTCCCACGAGATGACAAGAGAAGGGGCGACGTTGACTATGTGTCTCAACCCCTTAACTCGGGAGAGCAGAAATGAAAAAAACCAGATGATAATCTTGTTAAGCGGATCGATGATTTACGAGTTGTCGAAAACCTTGAAAGAAACTGAGCTGGAGAATACCAGTGCCTTTTCCTGCCCCCCATATTGACATTCAAGGTACGTGCAAATTATGATATTAGTTTTAACTTATTTGTCTTATTCTTTAACTCCAATTGAAGTTGGTCAGGAATCGATGCCGTCTTATCAATGCTTGTGCTGATGATTGAGTGCAATTCTTGTTCTATCTCAGTAGGTAATAGGGATTAGGGATTAATTAATTGACAAAGCTCTGTTCAAATGAATTAAGCAACGATAAAACCAGCGGTGGAGCTGTGGTCAGAGTGGTGGCGGCCTTCAGAATGAGGAGGATGGTAGTATAAGCGACCAGTTTGAGGGCAGTGAGAATGAAACCTTTCAGCTACTCTCACCCCTGCATCCAACAACTCCTTGTATGTCCCCATTCCAATCTTTCTTTGTAATAATATCAACTCCCTTTCCTGCCTTTCGACCTTTTATTTTGCTGCATTTTCTATTGATGACTCTTATTTGAACTTTGCATAGTTGTATTGCTTTTTTTTATGAATTAATCATTAGAATCCGATCTATTATCCGACTAATTCAGATCAAATACTGTAGAGGCGAGGGCAACCCCCAACCAATTTGTATAGTTTTATTACTCTAATTGTAGTTAGTTAAAATAACATATACTAATTTGGTTCGGTTAATTTACATATTTTTTGTTACTATTAAATAAAATTTTAACTTTTCTTTTTTAATTTGCGCTCAAATTAACTTAGGAGAAAATAAAAACCAGTTACTGTAGAAGGATACCTAGAGTTAACATGTCGATGGTATTAGCTCTGCCTTGTTAACTCTGTCTGCATGTATTAAATATGTGGTTTTCAGGGAGAGGTTCAATGTAGCGCGTATAACCAGTTATTGGATGGTTACAATGGCTTCTGTGGTAGGCATGCAACTCCTAAAGATTTGTGCAAATTATGATATCATCCCTTATCAATGCTTGTGTTGTGCTGCTGTTGAGTGCAAAACGAGTTGATTAAACAGAGCAATGAAACCTTTAAGAGAGAGATCACTTCAGTTGTAAAGATACATAGTTCGAGCCTGTGAACCTTCAACACCATTATTGTCCCTATCCAATGTCTTGTTTTCTTAACGAACAGTGGGAGTATTCTTGCTCTCACTTCCAACAAGTTCGCCATCTTTAGTTTCTGAAAAGCAGGTTTCAGATAAAATTACAGCATCTGAAGTTGTTGTTACAATAGCTGCATGCTGTTTTGTATGTTTAGTGATTACCGACTGTAATATAACTTCATCGAAAACAGATTTGTTCTTCAGGATGCATTAAATCCAATTTTTTGATCTCAGAGGCTATATGGATTAATTGATTGGCAAAGCTCTATTGAAGTGAATCAAACAACGGTAAAATAAAATAAACAAAATTAGCTATAAATAGACGAAAAGAGAGAATGGCATATAGAAAGGAAAATCATTAAGTGAAAATTTTAGATTTTCGATCGTACAAAAGAAAAAGTTATAATCAAGATGGTGTTGAACTTTCAGGTCAAAATTTGTTAATGGAATCAATTTCTTCATGAAACAAAATAAAAAATGAAGTGAGAGGGAGTCAAGCGACATGGTAGCCTTGACACCGAGAGTGACCTTGGGGTTTACATGAGCGTCTTGAACCTGGTTCTTCCGATTAAGACCGATGGAGCCAGCGGTGGTGCTGTGGTCACAGTGATGACGGTCGCCTTCAGAGTTAGGAGGAGGATGATAGTATAAGCGACCAGTCTGTGGGCAGTGAGAATGGAACCTTGCAGCAACTCTCACTCCTGCATCTAACAACTCCATGTATTTCCCCATTCAAGTATCTGTTTGTAATGGTAACAAATAAGAAATGGATGGAAGATGAAGAAGAGAGAAATTGTGGTGCTGGAAACTTGGGTTTAGGTGATAAAAGATGGAAGGGATACTATTGCTTTTATAGCCCTTCGCTGCTCATTTCCTATTGACAACCCTTGTTTGACCTTTGCTTAGTTGTATTTCTTCTATTGTAGTTATTCTATTCTCAATTATTTTATGGAATGATGTCCACTCTGCTTTAAGGGTCCAAAATGGAATGCCTGAGCTTTGTCTCCACGCGTTCAACAACTTCCGTTGCATGTTGACTTTGACTAGTACCCACCCAATTTTGATTTTCTAATTCTTTAATTTAAACCAACAAATACAGGTTTAAAGGTAATTATACAAGTGGCTCTTCAACTATAACTTCATTCTAAATCGATCTCTTAAATTTTAAAAGATTCTATTTCAATCTTTCAATTACGGTAAACTATCATAATGGTCATTTACCTTTCGTATTTGTACTTCAAAAAAGTTACGTTTGGTCACTTACGTTACCGTTTTATTAAGTTTTGATCATTGAGACGTTGAATGTTATTAGTTTGATGGCATGTCATGTTAGTAAAAGGGGTTAGTTTTTTATTTTACCCTTGAAAAGTAGATATTTTACATCTAAACTTTTGATAGAATATCAATTCAACATACGAATTCGATCAAAGTCTTCCATTGTCAGCCTCTACTCACCACCATCACCAATCATAGCCGACCATCATCGGCTATTGAATTCGATGATCGTTGGACCCTAAAATTTTTAGTCCACTTGTTTTTTTTTCCTAAACATAAATCTAATTTTCGTTTCATCAAAAAAAATCCTCCAAACTTCAAATCCAATATATAACCCTTGATTTCCTTTAAAAGTAAACTATAGTAATAAATTTATTGTTAATATTTTTTTTTAAATTAAGGATATAAGAAATCTAAATCTATAGCATAGTTGTTAATATTATTTTAAAAAATAATGACACTTGAAAATTATGGGTCTTTTTGCAAACCCAAATTAGTTTAGGGATAAGTTTTCTATTTATCCCCTTTTTATTATGTTTTATTTCATCTAAAACCTTTTCCTAAACCCTAGCTTTCTCCTCACTTATTGTAACACTCTAATATGACCCATCTCAAACTAAGGATTCAAGTATCACATAGAAACACCGAAGTAACTAACCCTTTTTTATAAAATATTTTCCTTAAAACTAACTAGCCACAGTGACATAATCGTAAACATAAAAATATAGTAGGTTTAAGTTCACAAAACATGAAGCTAAAAATAGTACAAACCGAGTATAAAATATAATTTTACAAAATAAAGTTACGACTGAAACATAAGGTCTATAAATTCCCTCAATATAAACAAAAGGTGTACTCTAAAAGATCAACAACTGAAAATTTAACTCGGTGATGGTCCTCCTTGAACTGCTCCTAGGTACCTACGAATAAAAACACATTACGAAGGTTGAACTACATGCTTAATGCCATGCAAATAAATCTACTATACTTTATGCATTTATAACATAAACATGCCTACAAGTATAGTCAGAGAAATACTACTACAAATGGCATGCATATTCATGATCATAATACAACAAGGATGAGATTCATGTCAAAAAGCTCGAGAACCCATTTGCAACACATATGTAGGTATCATGATGTAGTTTGGGGTCACACACATACCACGGGACTCACACCCCTCTAACTTATGACATATGTATTTTAAAGGTAATTATACAAGTGGCTCTTCAACTAAACTTCATTCTAAATCGATCTCTTAAATTTTAAAAGATATGAGGACAATTTGGAAAAAGCTTCATAATCAGGCCATAACGCGAAAGGAAGAAATGAAAAGAGAAAAGGCAACGTAGAGCAGAGGCGAGAAGGAATAAAGAGTCGGAATAGAGAAAAATGAAAAACAGAGAGAGAATGAAGGGAGCGAATAGAGGAAACCCTAAGGGTCTAAACAATTGTGGCGTTTTCTTAAATAAACGCCACTAAAGTACTGAATAATTGCGACGTTTTAACTAAAACGCCACTAAAATACTGTATAGTCGCTGCATTTATAAAAACCACCACTATAATTTATTACTATTGCGGTGTACGTTAAATAAACGCCACTAAAGTACGGATTTATATCGGTATTTTTTTAAAACCGCTACCATAAATCAATCTATAGTGGCGTTTTAATAAAAAAAAAGTAAATTTTTACATTTATGGCGTTTTTTAATAAACGCCACGAGATGTATAAAAATTAGCAGCGTTTGAACTCAAAACTCCGCTAAAAGTACCGCTAAAAACCTATTTTGCTGTAGTGATAGCTTGCAAGTTAAGTTGAGAAACTTGCAAGCACAATTTCAAGCCTTTAAGAAGGCTTACCTATATTTACAACAACAAAATCAACAACAAGAAGAATTAATTCAGAACACTATTCAATAACTGTTGATCTCCCAATAACAAAGGAGTGGTCGTGAAGAGGAGAGGATAATGGGCTTCCAATGTTGAGTAGATGTGTCAACACGAGCAGACAACTGCTTGGCCGAAGACATCAATAGGACATAGTCCCCTTCCCACGAGATGACAAGAGAAGGGGCGACATTGACTATGTGTCTCAACCCCTTAACTCGGGAGAGCAGAAATGAAAAAAATCAGATGATAATCTTGTTAAGCGGATCGATGATTTACGAGTTGTCGAAAACCTTGAGAAAAACTGAGCTGGAGAAGACCAGTGCCTTTTCATTCCCCCCATATTGACATTCAAGGTACGTGCAAATTATGATATTAGTTATAACTTATTTGACTTATTCTTTAATCAAGTAATGACATGTGTCACAATTTAATTGGAGATCAAATTTATTTTAATTGAACAAAATGATGACTAAAATGATATAATGTGTAAATATTGAGGATCAAATATGCAATTATATCAAAATTTTTAACTATCACTTCACCTCCTACGTTAAAAATTAACGGTCAGTGATTTGATTGAAGCATTTTAAATAGTTGAGTAGTCTGATTTATCGAATCCAAACGTCAATGGTCAAATTGAACTCAGGCAATAGTTTGGTGGTCACCCTGTAGTTTACCCTAAATAAAATTATTAAATTCAAATTTTAGTATTTATTTTTAATTATTACTTAAGTAATTTTTTAAATGATATAAAGAAAATAAATTTATTTTTTAAAAATTCAAGGGACTCGTCATGCCTACATAGCGAGTTCTTGTTGGATTTAAAAAAATTATGCACGTTGCTCAACATTCACTTAATGGCTACAGGCATGATCAGTCCCATTTATATATATATATATATATATATATATCATTTCAAATTATAAAAAATTAATATATTTTAATGGAACTCGCCTTATGGGCATGACGAGTTCCAAAAAATATATTAAAAAATTAGATCTCACGGAAGCCATAGATCTGGGTATATTAAAAATAATATATGAGCAAACTCATCATATGGGCATGACGAGTTTGTCATACACTATTACAAATATCATATTTCTCAAGATAATATTTAGATCGGTCTATTGGACCAACTTGGATTATTGGCCTAATTTTACCTAATTATACTAAATGTAACCCCCTCAGACCGATGCAGATAACCCGATTCGATCTGGAGTGTCATATTAGGGCCACCGGAGCGACCCACTGTAAAAATAGCAGAAAATTTAAAACTTTTTATCAAAACATGTAAACTCATAAAATGATTTATCAGTATACAGAAATAAAACATATTTTCAGACTCGTATATAAACAAATACAATTACATGCCCTAATCATATACCATCCTCTGCAAGCAACGCCGGAAGAACTCCCTTATTGATGTCAATGGTTGCACTAGTACAATTCTTTTAACCTGCAATGGTGAGTAATAGAGTGAGCTTCGGAAAGCTCAGTAATACAGAATTACCAAGTGATGCTAAAGGACATGCAGATAAATGTGAAGCCATAATTTCCTTATTGAATCAAACATATTCCAGTTTGTAAGATAATCTGGGGTTCCATTAGTAGTTCATCGAGTAGAAACCATGAAGATCACAGTTCATAGGAAGCATTCATAGTATCACGTTTTCATGAGATCGAATAAGATGTCTAGTGTGTTCCAACAGTACGATAAAATCATAGTAGGTACAATAAACGAGTAATAGTTCTGTAAATCATCATAAATTCATAATTAAGTTTAACTTTTGAAACTTGTAGTTTAAAACCTTCTCATGTACACCATCCGCAATTTCCCAGAACTGCGTCCGTAGGGCTTACCTTAATCACACAGCCAAAAAGGAAGTCAACCTAAGGATAGGCTTTGGGGCATGTATCCTTAGGTCCGTAGGGCAAACCCTAAGCACACAGCAAAGGGAGCCAACCTAATGGAGCATCTTGGGGCCCGTGAGCCTACCCAAGAGTCACATTAGGTCGGTAATCATCTTTATCATATATCAGTGAAAACCAATAATCATATGTCAGTCATAATCCATAAACCATCACCAGTTAGTTGGTGTATCAATAAATAGTAAACCATAGATTTCAATATACCATATTTCAAAACAGATAAAACAATTATGTAGTACATAGGGAATACACTAGAGAATCCAAGTATTTTTAAGAGGCATTTTGTAGTTATTAATATGGATAACATGAAACTTGTGCAATTTGATCGGATTCCAGGAGCAAGAACTTATTGAAGAGAATCAATTTCTAACCGATCTAATTAGATATTTCAGATTGATACTTTAGAATTCCACTATGTTTTCATGTGCATCAGGAAAACGTTCTGGAACCTTTATACATAATAATTCTAGAGTCAGATTTACTGAGTGTGATTCCATTACCCAAACAATCAGGGGTATTCATGAATATACTTTGAATTCATTAGATTTCAGCCCAATTGAACCAAATAGGGTATTCAGAATCTTTTCCTTCAACGTTACTTGCGTGTTCAGACTTGACCAAAGTGATTTGAGATGAAAATATAGAAATGAAGATTCAATATATTTACAATTTATGTCGATCGATTGAATTATCAAACAACTTGAGTTATACAACTCCTAGACTAATGCATATCGACAAGTTCATTCAATACCCTTCCAGTGTATTCACTCTTTAACACTAACAATTCTTGTCCATTGATCACCTTCTGAATCATCATCGAATAGATTTTAAGGAGACGAACATATATTCTAAATGTCTTTATTTCATTTTCATGTTTCAACTATATTAGGAAATGTCAATGTACTTGATTTATGGTTCATAACCCATAGAAATTATACACTATGTAACTCATCAGATTTTCCAGACTTATCCAAATCACTTACTTATTCCTCGGTCATTGAGGTTCCTTAGTTCATTTAGCAATCATGTATACCACGGTTACTTCAGAGTTTTCCAGAGTAATTCAGACGTTTATGAATTTCAAATACATATTGCATGTCCTTTCAGTTCAATTTATTTATATACTAGAGTCATTCTAGTATTTTTGGTTGATTTATCTTACGGATACCCATTTCTTACTATCGAATATGCTCTAGCGTTGAGCTCAGCTGAGTACTTCCAAAATTATCATCAATTCAAACTTGAGGAAACGAACAAGCATTCAAGTGGTTCTCATGCCATTCAAGTACTGATACAGTACTAGCATTGGTTGACCGGCTTAAGTTGTGTTCCATAACCTTTAAGAGCACTAGAACATCCATGTTTATTTGAATTTCTTAAATAATCCAAGACATTTACTTAGTCTAGGACATAAGGGTATTTTGGTTATTTTGGTGCTCAATGTTTTTCCATTTATTTCAAAGCTTAAGGATATCCATTCATTCATGGGCTTGGTGATACTTTTGAGTCATTTCCATTCTAGGGGTGTTTTGGTTATTTTACAGATCTAGTTTATTTCAATCCTTTCATTCCGTCCGATCTTATTATTTAGTCCAAACTTATCATTTTACTTTAGTCATTTCTAACCATTCTAACAAAAGAGCACCATCTATAAAATATTCTGCATGTACTTACTCAATTCGGTAATTTCCAGGTTAAAAGTCTTTTCAAATGTTACTAACGAATTATCAAGAATTTTCCATACAAAGGTAGGATCTCAACAATCAAATCAGTAATTTATCGGTTTAAATACAAATTTTTAGGTTACTTTCTCATTCAGAGTCAACTCGAACTATTTTTACCTCTCAAGGGCATTTTCATAATTTCGTAACCAGATAATTTCGGTATTAAACTCTTAACAAAAATAATATAATATGGTGATCTTAAGGTTAATTGCTTTCCCAGATAATCTCTGAACTTGACATTATATTTTATCAAATTTACAGAGTCATTTTTTGTCCCTTCTACAATATAAGGGTATTTTCATAATTTTACCTAATCAAAGTATTCTCATAATTTATTGCTTAAATCATATTCGGTTCAAGTCTATCATATCCAAACAAGAATCATAGTCCAATCATAAACATTCATGCATTTATCCAATATCAACATGTTCCATAAAGCATAAGAGGTAGTAATATATTACCTCGATTTTGTACAATACTGATCGACCATTAAATTCCATTCGAACGTCCTCGATCCTTAATTCAACTTCAAATAATTCCTCAGATGCATATCAACATAAATTACATAAAAAAACGGAGCTGAATTCTGAAAAACGGATCGAATCGATTGATAAATCAGTAAAAAACAGCTTACCGGGTTTGAATTTGACGAAACGGTCTTCAGATTCGGATTCAGAACGTCGAAAAATATAAAATATGCCTTTCCGAAAATTTTGAATTTTCATTCAAAGTTAAATTCAACGGGTTTGATTGGCAATTTCGAGGCTTTCGAGTCTGAAGTTTCGAAAAACGGACTGTGGAATCGAACTCAGGACGTCGAAAAATGTTAGGATAGGTGTACCCGAAAAATTCAACGGTCGTTCAACGCCGGTCAAAATTCTGGTCAACACCGGTCAATAGTCAACGGTCAACAGTTTTACACAAATATCACCCTAACAGAAATTAATTACAAAATTAGCCACATTCTAAAATTATTTACAAAACTAACACCCAAGTTTTACACAAATATCACCTTAACATAAATTAATTACAAAATTTGCACCCCCTACACACAGTGGCGGCGCGTGCAGCGCGTGAACAGTGATACGGTGTCGGAAAAATTCCCGAAAAATTTCTAAAAATTATTTTAAGGCATTTTGAGACACTTACTAAGCTCGATTCACAATTTTGAATGGCGGAGAGCTTGATCCGGAACATCGAAAACTTTAACTTTCTCACCCCTCCACGCGCCGGTGACGATGGAGAAACGAGAACACTGGTGGACTCAAACGATGCAAGGAACACGATGGTGTGGGAGGTGTCAAAACGGATGCCAGTTCAACGTGAATCGACGAAAAACTAACGAAAATCGAGTTAAAACGACTATACTTCCAACTGAAATTAACGACGAACACGATGATTCACAATGAAAGGTTTAAGGGTTTTTGTTCATCGGTCGACAACGAACACGATGGTGGTTTGGTTTGTCGATCGGAGGTCGAACGATGAGTAGATCGGAGTTGAAAGTCGTTGACCGGGAGAGGTAAAATGAGAATTTTTTCTGCATAATACACGGGAAATGGGTGTTTATATTTTCTCCTTAAGAAAAATGGTCAAATCATGGGTTTAGCACTAAATTTCTTGCACTTCTTAAATAGTCTTCAACTTTAAAAGTTTACAATTTAATGCACTTTCTTTCAAAATTAAATCATACTTTAATTTCTAAATCCCCTAAATAATTCTTTAAAAACCTGAAAATTGGGGAACGGTTTTTGAGTTTAGGGAGTAAGAGATTGAAAGATAGAAAATTGCACATCGATTTAGAGTGGTTCGACTTTCTAAACCAAAGTCTATGTCCACTACCTTAGCTCCTCACCAAGGATTTTCCAACAAATTCACTAATTTGTTCTTTCTTTTGAGGACAAAGAGATAACCTTACAACTCCCTAGTTTTTCCGGGCTAAACTAGAACATTTCCCTAGCTTTTACACGGGATAAGCTAGAACCTTTCCCCTTTACAAAATGATAAAATAAGTCAACAAGAAACCTCTCTAAGTAGGTGTTTACAAGATTGAGCTCACAAACAAAATATTACAAGAGAAAGATGAAATAAGATTGAAAAACTCTTCTCTTGTGTTTGATTGTTTGGATAGTTGTTCTCTTACTTCTTCAAGTTTCCTTAGCTTGTATTTATAGCTTGAAATGTGTTTGATGTCGTATATAACTGTTGGGGATGTTTTGGAGATGTTTGGGAATAATTTTTCTACTCAAAAAGGCTGCCCATAACATGGTGCATCGATACCCCTTCATTAAATTCAAATAAACTAATCGTTACTAGCCGTTGCAGTCTTGGTGCATGAATGTACAGCAGGATGCGTCGATACACAGCAGGGTGCGTCGATGCACAGCAAGATGCATCGATGCACTAATTGCATTCGAAATGGAGTGCATGGATGCACTACATGGTGCATCGATGCACTAGTGGCAGGTGCATGGATGCACTACAGGGGTGCATAGATGCACTGCAGGGTGCATGAATGCACTGCAGGGTGCATGATGCACTTTGACACACTTTAGCATTTTGGCTCAAATCTGAATTTAATGGACTTTGAATTATTTTTGAAACCTTTTAAAACTTTGAATAAATTAAATTAAGTCCAAAAACCATTTTGTAAATTCAATTCAAGTCCAAAAACCATTTTGCCTTAAATTGTTATATCAAAACATAATTCAACAATCTCCCCCTTTTTGATATAACAAAACATTTGAAAATTTGTTTTTGGCAAAACTCCCCCTTAATAAATTGTTTAATGAAAAAGATATCAATTGTTAACAATTGTTGGAAAATATATGAAAATGTTAAGCTCCCCATTTTTCATTAAGAAATTGAATTTTTCAAACCAAACTCCCCCTTTTTGTTATATCAAAATAATTCAATCTTTGAAGTTCAAAATAACTTTGGAGAGTAAGTGGTAAATGTGACATTTAAAAATCATTTGAAAAATCAAAGTTCCCCCTCAATAAATGCATTCCAATCAAAATTTAGCTTTAAGAACTTGCCACTTAAAAAGAAATTGAATTTCTTCAAAGAATAACAAATATGTTAGTAGCACATGAAATTCAATATATCCAAGACTAAAATACTTTATGCAATACCAATTGTTGAAATTTGATATCAATACCAATTGTTAAAATTAAGTGCATATGCATAAAGTTTTCCAAAAATGTTATGCATTTTGAAAATTTTGATATCAATTGTTAGAGAGATATTATTTTCATTTAAACCACATGCATAAACATTCAAATTTAGGTCAAAATTTTATTATGATGAACTAAAAATTCTGAAAAATTATTAAAACTTTAAAATTGTTCATCATACCAATTGTTTTCAACATACATGAGATTAAAACAAAACATAATCATTTATTATCACAACTCGTGCATGCTTAAAATCAAATGAGCAACCAAATAACCAAAATTAAAACATTAAGCTTAGAGGTTACCCATTCCTTTTTTATGTGTGGCTAGAGCATCTTGAATATCATCACTTTCATCACCATTACTCTCACACACCTACAAGAGACATTTAATTATATTTTGGTATCCAAATTGCTTTGGATCCTTGAACGTTAGTTTCAATGCCCCTTGTTCCTTTCGGAACCCATACTTGCCTAATTTTAAAATGTTTTCCTTTCTTCAAAGGACAAGTATGTTTCTTATGACCATGATAATGACAATGTGAACATATTGTCATTATTGAACTAAATGAATTATTTAAAATGATTTCTTTTTCTTTTGTTAAGCATTCAAGCTTAACTTTTAAATCAAAATTTTCTTTTTCAAAACTTTCAATTTTTTTTTGAAAGCTCTAAATCTTTTTTCAAAATTTCATTTTGACTTTCAAAATCTATTTTTGTTTTCAAAAGAAAATGATTTCAAAATTTAATTTTAAATTTTGAAATCATTTTCTTTTGGAGTTCATGGTCTCAAACTCCGAATATAACCTATTAAAAGCATCTTGTAACTCATCAAACGTATATGAATTAAATTAAATTGAGTTAGAAGATACCTCGGGCTCTTCACGAGCCATTAGAGACACCACCTTTGTTGGTTCTTCTTTCTTGCTTCCATGGATTTCCTCGAGCTTATTCCAAAGCTCCTTGGCACTTGAACATGAAGAAACTCCTTCATAGATTTCAGGATCAAATGCACACAACACCATGTGCATGGCCTTGGCATTAAGTTGAACTTTCTTATGTTCTTTGTCACTCCGCTTCTTCTCCTTCTTCTTTGGAGAAGAGTAGCCATTCTCGATTATCTCTCATGCATCAAGATCATTGGATTGGATGAATACCTTCATTAATTTCTTCCAATGACGATAGTTGACTCCATTGAAGTATGGAGGCTTGTCCGTTGGTAGGGAGTCTTCCATGTGGAACGAGCCGGAGGTGGAAGCCATCTTCTCGGTTGTGTCGGGAATTGGTAGAGATTCTTTGAGGATCGTCTCAAGGTGGTTAAACATTCTTAACGAGTTAGGCTCTAATGCCAATTGTTGGGATTTTTGGAAGCTCGATTCGATAACCGGAACGGTTTGCAAAGAGGGGTCAAAACGGTTTTTGAGTTTAGGGAGTAAGGAGATTGAAAGATAGAAAATTGCACAGCGATTTAAAGTGGTTCTAAACCAAAGTCTACGTCCACTATCTTAGCTCCTCACCAAGGATTTTCCAACAAATTCACTAATTTGTTCTTTCTTTCGAGGACAAAGAGATAACCTTACAACTCCCTAGTTTTTCCGGGCTAAACTATAACCTTTCCCTAGCTTTTACACGTGATAAGCTAGAACCTTTCCCCTTTACAAAAGGATAAAATAAGTAAACAAGAAAACCTCTCTAAGGTAGGTGTTTACAAGATTGAGCTCACAAGAACAAAATATTTACAAGAGAAAGATGAAATAAGATTGAAAAACTCTTCTCTTGTGTTTGATTGCTTTGATAGTTGTTCTCTTACTTCTTCAAGTGTCCTTAGCTTGTATTTATAGCTTGAAATGTGTTTGATGTCATATATAACCGTTGGGGATGTTTTGAAGCTGTTTGGGAATGGTTTTTCTACTAAAAAAAACTGCCCATAACATGGTGCATCGGTGCACTATCAAGGTGCATCGATACCCCTTCATTAAATTCAAATAAACTAGTCGTTACTAGCCGTTGCAGCCTTGGTGCACGGATGCACAACAGGATGCATCGATGCACTAATTGCATTCGATGGAAATGCATTGCACATGCAGTGCATGGATGCACTACAGGGGTGCATGGATGCACTGCAGGGGGTGCATGGATGCACTTTGGCACACTTTAGTATTTTGGCTCAAATCCGAATTTAATGGACTTTGAATTATTTTTGAAACCTTTTAAAACTTTGAATAAATTCAATTAAGTCCAAAAACCATTTTGTAAATTCAATTCAAGTCCAAAAACCATTTTACCTTAAATTGTTATATCAAAACTTAGTTCAACATCTTCCATCTTCATATTTCTTCCTCTCTCACTCCACGTGCCTTCCATCTCTTCAACTTATAGAGTTGTTCTATTGGCGTCTGTATCGTATTCGTGGTTTGTGATAAACATACGTTGGTTCCCATCATCGCTAAACTGTTACAGGCCATCAATAGTTCCTCATAAAAAGTGAATTAATCGTAGATACTCAAATGGTGACTCTTCGTCGGAGATAGAACATAACGTTGAAAGAACTTTATAATATAATATAACTTCCACACTGAAAACAGATTTGTTGTTCAAATGATCTGGAAAATCTAAGCATGCATTCGCTCCAACATGGACGGAGCTAAAAATTTTAAATTACAATATTGATATTAGGGTGGATAAAACTCAACTCGATTTAAAAATCGATATTTTCGGTCCGATTCGACTCGAATTATATTTGAGTTGTAATTTTGTAAAATCGACTTGACTCAAAATTTTTTATTTAGCAAATTAATTTTCAAGTTTGAGTCGAATCCTTGGACTCTATATAATATATGTATATACATATGAAACAAATGTGAAAAAAATCTATATGTATTGTATATGGTTATAGAAAACAATTCAAATTGAATCAAATAATATCATAATATTATAAATATTTACAATTAAATTTAAACAAAAACTCAAATAACTCAGCTCAAAAAAGTTTAAATAAAGTTTAAGTTATAAATTGGATTCTTCAACTCGAATAACTCAATTTTTTTAACTCGTCTTAATCGAATGCTCACCCCTATGCTCGATGTAGACTTGACATATTATGGGAAATTTGATTTTTAATTTTTTTATTAAATATTTTATAATATATATATTTTAAAAAGGTGAGGTTAATTTCTTTTTTAATGGTGTAAAAAAATTAAACGGTGTCATTTCATATATATATATATATAGAGAGAGAGAGAGAGAGAGAAAATTATTTAAAAAATTTTGGGTGCCTATTGACACACTCATAGCATACTGGCTCGCAGTATGCTCCAAGGTTTTGGATGATTATAAATGTTTTTAGGGTAAACTACATAAATGACCATATAATTATGGGTTGGGTCACGAAATGACCACCATTTTTAAATTTACATCAATATGACCACTGAACTATTTAAATGGTTTCAATATAGCCAACTATCGTTAGCACTTAACGGAAATATTTACTTGGCAGTTAACAAAATTGGTATACTTAGGGTACGCATCCTTGTAATGTTACGTATTCGCGCCGCTTTCTTCTATTTTGGTCACTGTTTGTGTATGATTTGTTTCCTTGAATTTTCAATTAATGCAATTTGATCTTGATTCTATTTGTAATTTGTCTAATGAATTAATTTGAGCATTAACTTTAAAATCTTTTATTATAGTCATGTATTAAATTTATGGATTAAATCCCTTAGATTTTAGAATTAATCAATTTGATCACCAATATTAACTTTAATTCTTAATTTTTAATTAGGTCCTAATTTCAATTTAATTTAATAAATTTATTTATCCAATGAATTTGTGACACATGTCACAATCTAATTAGAGAATTTTTAAATTTTTAATTTAATTAATTTAATAAATTTTTAATCAAATCAAAAGTCGATACATGTTACCAAAAGTGAAAATAAATAAAAATGAGTTTTAACACCCAAAGGAATCCAACTTGGGTCCTAAGGGTAACCTACGAATGCCTTAACCACTGAGCTAATTCTCACGCTTGTTATTAAGATAATACATATGTTATATAATTGTTCAAGTTTAGACAGAAAAAAATTAAAATAACTTAATTAATTAGTAATCAAGCAAGCCTTAACCAATAAGCTAAAGCTAATATTTAGGAATAAATATATATAATTAATGATAAAAAAAATAAAAACGAATAAGTGAGAACTTACATCTAAGCCAATAGAGAATATGACAACACTTAAATCACTAAAATAAATCTAATAGTTTATTTATAATTTATTTAAGATTTAAATATTTTTAAACTATGTTCTCATATTTATTTTTTAATGATTATATATACGAAATCATTAAAAAATAATTTAATATTCAAATTATAATATATATATATATATTAATATAATATATATATATATATATATATATATATATATATTATAGTTAATATTAAAATTATAGTCATATATAATCATTAAAATTCCATGTGTCACAATACAAATTTAGTGTTACGATTCAAAAGAGAACTCCATTTTAAAGGACATCATTATCATGATCGAGACAAACAACATGAATACTCTGAATTTAATTTGTTAGAAGATGATAAAAAAAAGGATGGTGGTTGTACACTAAAATAGATATTAAGATTTTATGTGAAATCTTATAGAGAAAAATCATCGGTAGAAAATGATAACTTTCACTTATATAAAAAATTGAAAAATACAAGAGAAATCCTCACGAAAAACTTGACTTCTAATCCTAATCTCTAATATCTACTTGTAGGATAGGCACGAACCAAGTGGCTTCCGTGGTAAAGGAATTGTTGTTATTCCTGAGGACCCGGGTTCGAGCACCATAGATGCTATGGGTGTGAGCTTTCAATATTGGAAGATTGAGAGTTATCTTCGAACATATACTGTCTTGTACTTACCCCGAATTATTTTTAAAAATGCCTACTTGTAGGATAGTTACATGGTTAACAAATCATCTATTTCCTATAAAAAAAAGTTATTTGAAAGTTGAAATTCATAGGGGTCTATACTCTAACAATGTTGGATCTGAAAACTATTTTAACAAATTTTGGGCTTTCTTTATATAAAAGAAGAATCCATCCACTGAAGGGCGGCGTAAAAACATGAATGTGCATCAACATGGCAACCTACCTAGGGATGGGCATGGGACCCGAACTCAACGGGTTCCGACCTCGGGTCGGGGTTTTTTTAATGTGATATTTGGGTCGGGTCGGGTTTAGTTTAGGGTGAAAAACACCCGACCCAACCCCAAAAAAATATGTAATTTTACCTTATATATTTAGAAATAATTACAATAATACCCCTTTATATATTATTTTTTCAATTAAGCCACTATTTTTATTGAATAAAAATAATATTTTTTTTATTGTTTTAGGTAGGGCCGGATAGGGTTTTTAAGTTATATATTGGGTCGGGCCGGATCTCGAGTGGAGGATTTTTTGTTCTCGAGTCGGGTTGGGTCGGGTGGACCAAAAACCCGACCCATGCCCATCCCTAAACCTACCTAACTAACTAAAGGTGAATTTTGGGTGAAGTGAAACTTCTTTAAATTTGAATTGGATTAAGTGGGTAATAGATTAATGTATATTTGAGTCTCATTTATAGATGAAAAAGTATCTTTTTAAGATTACATCACTTGAATTTAAAATACTAAAAATGAACTCATTAAGTCTCATAGGGAGTAAAAAGAATATTATTTTATTTAGAAGACTTGTGTTTAAGTAATTGTGTCTAAAGGGAATGTACAAATTGTCAATATGCTAAGAAAATTGTAGATGTATATGCGTTGTTAATATGCTAAGAAAATTCCAGAGAAAAACTATCTTATAATCACTCCAAAATAATTTAAAAAATACCAAAAATGAACTTGACTCCCTTTTGGTTCGTAATAAACTTAACCATTCTCTTTGTATTTAACTAAATATCCCCGATTTGGCCATTTTCCTGTAAACTCCAAACCTTGGGAAGTTTAAGATTCCCTTTCGCAATTTTCAATATGAAAAAGAAAGCACATGGAAACGAAAAGAAAAGTCTCAATGAAGTTTCCTTTGCCTTTTGCCTTTCCTTTTTGCGTTTCGTATATCATGCAATTCCAAACAACTTATATCATCTAAAATAAAATAAGACCGAAGCAGTCTCTCATACATGGAACCACCATGCTCCACGTTAACATTACGAAAGAGTCTCAAGACAGCGACATTCCATTAATATTCCATTATTGATCTTCTTTATCAAGCTTTGCATGTATATCAAAGCGTACCATACGACCCTATTTGCTTGTTTTTATGTGTTACGACTCTGCTTGTTTCCGGTTAATCCCGCTAAACAAGATGTTGACGTCGGATCGGAGAACGTAGCCGCCAAAACTGGACTCAAAGCCCTTCTTCATTCCGTCCGTTTACTTGAAGCCACGAAATGATGCCTTTACGTGATGAATTGTCTAATGCAGACTTGTTCTTATCAAAACTTGGAAATAGACCCAAGCTGAAGTTGTAGGCGGCTACAACATGTAGGGTCCGCGTGAAAATGGAGGTGAGACTCAACGTGTGGAAAATTAAGGATGCATGTTTGTTGATAGAAACAAATGACTTTCGTCGAAAGTAGATGATTTTTTTTTTTAAAATTTGAGTAGAAAATTATCAACGGTCCATATAATTCGGTTGGTCTCATCGAAAAATCATAGGGATAAAAGATTGATATTGATCAATCACTGTTAAACCACTTATTATAATCTTCCACTCAAATCAAAAACTTAAAACATCAATTATAAACACATTTATCATCAAAAATTTGTTATTTAAATTAAGTTAATAATAAGAAATATATTTGAACTACTTGAAATTTTATAGTTTCTCCAAAAACAAAACTTTATGTAACACCCTAATATGATCCAACTTGAATTTTGGAGAATTAAAATATTACACGGAACCATTTAAGTGACTAACCATTTTTTAAACAATTAAACGCATTCATAAATTCAAACAAAATAAAAACAACAAGTCTATCGGTTTACAAATATTGGGGGAGATCCCGATAGTAATTTCCAAAATACATAAGTTTCAAATAGAGTTTATAAATCGATAATTACACAAGGGTCTATAATAGTACCTATCCACTACAATATTCGAGACGTACTCTGATAAAAGATCAAGTCTGGAAAATTCTGAAATCCGACAATGAGCTCCTCGAATGGCAACCTAAGAACACGTGCACGAAAACACATTCCATACACTGAGCTCACAAGCTTAGTTCCACACAAATAACCCAATTATACTACATGCATTCAACAAATGAGCATGCTACAAGTATGATTATGAAAACATGAGTATCTATGACATAACAAGGTAAGCATCATAGTGTAGCAAGGGATCAATATTAGATCATAGAACTCACATCCCTATTTGCTTACCAAAGGCACCTCAAGTAAGATATGGGTCATATAGCATCAGCATCTTATGATACCAATTGCTAGGTCTTAGTCACAAAGCGTCGTCACTTTACCTAGCTAGTCTACTCTTTTTGAGTAGTCGGGACATGTCTGGGTCACCTAGCATCAGCACGACGTCCAACTAGCAGTTTAAGAGCCCAAGCAATAATTTGAATATATTTGGATAATCCTTACTCTACTAAACAATCTTCATACAAAGTGATTCGGGTGTCCTCGTCATTTCCCGAGCATTCAAACAAGGAATAAGTCTTATAGAATCTTACTTCATTAAGATTTTATGTTATCACACAATCATTAAAGTTCTCACTTGTTTGCCTATAGAAAAGTCTCAACTAATAGGAAACTCCTTTTTCGGCTCTATAAAATAAGCAAGACTTATAGCCTAAAGTTTCATGATGGTATCGATATTCAGTATTGGGTATCGATACTTTCCCTCTTAATGTATCGATACTTTCCTGAGTATCGATACCAAAATACTCGTACTTAGGGTATCAATATTCCTCTTTAGTGGTATCAGTACTACCCCGAGTAACAATACCAAATCCTATTCGATGTTTGGGAAAAATTACACTAGTATCGATACTTCCACCTTGGGTATTAATACTCTTCCACTGGGTATCGATACTTACATGGGTACCGATACCAAAATAGCTCACTGAAATTTGAGTAAACCCTGAGTAGTCAATACTTGACCCTATAGTATTGATACTCCTTGAACAATATCGATACCTCAAGAACATGTATCGATACTCCCACACAAAACCCTCTGGTTTTATCCTTTTTTAACGATTAGTACTAGTACTTTTCATACAATAACTATACCATTAACCCAGAACACTCTATTTTTCTCGTGTAACACTTCCCAAATTGCTTAAGACATTCACAAGACCCCAAATGGTATTTTAAGACTTATATAGAGTTAAAAGGTCATTATTTTATTCATGAACAACATCAAAGTCCCATTTTCATGCTAATAACCCAAATGCAACCTAAATGCTTCTTGTACTCATACAAACATCAATACTACACATGCTGATCTACAAGCAGTAAGGGAAGGTTAGGAATATATTACCTTACTAGTAGTTGTTGGAGGAACAACCCAAAGCTCACTGAAGAACCTCTTTTTCTTTGCCTTTCACCTTAGAGCATTCTCCCACTTCCCTTACTAAAACAAATCAATGAAATGAGTTATTACCTCATTTAAGGATTCAAGGAAGGTAAGAACATGATTCCTAAGGTTTAAGAACGGTTTAGAGCTATCCACAAGTTCCAAAACACCAAAACCCTCCTTAAACCGAACTATGGCCACCATGACCAAACTCTAAGATTGAGAGCTTAAATTGAAGCTCTGGGAAAGAGGATTTCAGAACTTATCTTCACAACTTCAAACTTGGGAGAATAGACAGTAAAAATGTTTCCTTTGTTAACTTCTACTTAGGAGGAATGAAGAAGAAGAATAGTAGGAAGATGACAAAGAAAAATGATGAAAAAGAGAAGACCCTGCATGTATACATCATCCATCTTAATGGGAATTCAACTCTCAAAAGAATTTAGGGGTAATTGTTGTTTTAGTCCCTCCTCAAATATCCTCAATTCAAAGATACATTTTTTAAATTCAAGATGGTCTAAATTCAAACTCAAATCACTTCATATTTGGACAAGAGCTTCTTACATGTCTATTGAATATATTTAACTCTCTCTCAAGTTAACCTGAAACTACTAACCTGAAAATCGAAACGCTACATTTTCTGATCTAAATCCGACTAAGGAAGTGGCTGCAATCTTGTTTGGAACTTTAGATTTGCTACTTGTATAATATCACATCTAATTTTCCAAAAGGAAAAGGAGATTCATGAGAAAAAGATAAAAAAAAAGGAATAAAGCTAAATTAAATTAAATTACCCACATTTTCCTTTTTTCATTTTTAACCAATAAAATTCTTGTCTCTGTGTACATTACAAAAGCTAAAAGGAAAACAAATATAAAATTCGAGAGCCGACGAAGCATGATCTCCTTTAATAGCGCGTGATTGTCACCGCCCAAATAGTGTTTCAAACGCGGGTTTTACTTTTTCAGTTTCACCCATGAACTCGGTTGAAATCGTCCACCGCTGGGCATATGTCTTTGAGTAAACCCAGCACTTGCTGCATCGTCGGCCTTTTCTCAGCCGACTCCGCCGTACACAAGTAGCCGACTGCGAGACTCTCCACCATCTCAGCCTCCAAGTCACCGCCGAGTCTCAACCTCGAGTCAAGCGCCAAAATTCCATCCCTTTCCTTAACTAATCTCCTCACTCGCTTCACATTTTCCTCCGTCGCTTGCTTCCCCGTCAAAGCTCCAACAAGACAACACCAAAGCAATAAACATCAAATTCAAAATCGTTTTCACCCTTTTTATCCCTTTCTTTTTTAGACCCAATGTTCCTTATCCCGAAATCGGATATCCGAGGTTCCAGACTGTCGGAGAGCAGAACATTTGAAGCCACGAGATGACCATGATTGGACCCTACATGATGCAGAAAAGCCAACCCACGCGCAACCCCGATCGCGATGCGGTGGCGCGTCAGCCAGTTCGTTTTCTCCGGCGACGAAGTATGGGACCCGATTCCGCTGTGAATAATATCCCAAGTGTCGGTGCTCCAATCCTCCACGTTGGGTTCCCCGTCGGAAGTTCATGTAACCACCGGTATAAATCACCGTTTGCCATAAATTCATACAAGACCAGCTTCTCCTTACCTTAAAAAAATAGAAAGAAAAGAACTTTTAAAAATCATAATTAAAGTAACGCTGAAATGTATATGCATGGATGAAGGAAGCGCCAACATTCACGAATGTCAAAACAAGTAATGATGGCTTGTCGTCGGCAGTACAGAAATAAGGACAGGTGATTGATTTCAATATTTTCGGACAAACCTGTGAGATTATTTAATGCTGTTAGGGTTTACCTGCAATGCAGTAACCGGAGAGAGGTAATAGGTTAGGGTGTTTAAGCCTAGAAAGATCTTCAAACATGGCTACGGCTTCATCACGATCAACGTCTCTGGCGTGTTCTAATACCTTGATCGCCACGTGGAGGTCACCGGGGAGGATGGCTCTGTAAAGGGGTCCACACCGGCCTTCCGCCAGTACGGACTCCTTTCCGAAATGAGACGTGGCGCCGATCAAGTCCTTGAAGGTGAAGTTCATCAACGGCTTTGACGACATTATGACCGGTGCTGATGTCGGTTCTTTGATGTCCGCCACCCACGATGAACCCGATTCAGTTTCGAAAGTGAACGGCCCTGATTTCTCGATCTTGAAATTTGGTGGAACCGGGTTGGATATGGCCCATTTGTTTTTCCTCCAAGCTAGTTTCTTTCTTCTGTATGTGCAGAAAATGCAGAACGAAAGAGAAGCAAGTAGAAACCCAGATGAAGACGATAAACCAATGACCAAAGCTTTGCTTTTTGATTTGGGTTTATGTTTTGGGGTCAGGAAATGGGGTTTAACATGATTGCTTGGTGCTTTTTTGAAGTATTGAGAACGAAATCTCCAGCATGAATAAAAGCAGATTTGCCAAATCTTTGGAACTTGTCAAATCCTATTGAACCATTGAAGTGGTTAAGCGAAATGTTGAGAAACTTCAAGCTATTGTCAAAAGGAAAATCGGAAGGGAAAGTACCATTCATGGAATTGTTGGATACATCCAAGTAATTCAATGAATGAAGAGTTGAAAGAGGCTTTACACTGCCAGAAATCTTGCAGCTCGAAATATCCAGATGCTGGAGCTTGGTAAGGTTGATGAATCCATCGGGAAGAACACCAAGAACATTGTGGGAAACATCGAGAAATTCAAGGTTGGGAAAACCAGAGAGTTTAACCAAGTTCGTGAACCTGTTAGTCGAAAGGTTCAGTACCCGAACTGATGAAAACGAGCCATTTCCCGAGGTGGGTTCGATCCCAATCGTTCCTCCGAACTTATTTTCGACAGATTGACATCAACAAGTACAGGCATAGACCAGAACCAACCCGGAACTGAGCCTTGAAGAGAATTGCGGGAGAGATCAATGGTGCGCAAGTGTGAAAGATTCCTAAGAAATTTCCATGAAAGGGTACCCGATAAATCCTTTGAAGAGAAATTCAACACCTTCATCGGAGGATGCGAGCAGTTGACGTGGTGGGATTTCAACCAAGAGATGTTGAACCCAGAGACCGATTTAAAAGCTTTGAAAACCAGTGCCCGGTCTGTACTGTTGCATGTTGATTGTGCTGCCACCAGAAGGGAAAAGAGAAGTAAAAATCTCGGGAAAAGTTCCATTTCCTCTCCTCAAGCGCCCAGCTTTTCTGCAGTCTTGGGCATATCGACGCGAAGAAGAAGGCAGAGTGAAGAAATATATGAAGAGGCTTTATCTTTTTGGATTAGAGGTGGGGGACCTGAAAAGCTAGTGAAGTAGGATTGCTGCGGAAGTTAACGGCAGTGGGGTATCAAAATGATGGAGCAGTTAACGTTGTGAAATGTGAAGAAATATATGTCGAAAGTGGAATGCTGAAATAGAATTACTATGACCCAATTATGGAGCATAGGCGTGAGGCTTTCATCAAAAGTGTCATTGTTCAGCCGTATTGACTACCTGCAAAGAGCCAAAGACCCAGGCATTGGCATGGAGCTCCTCCAGTCTCCCCCACTAAAGAAAGATATACAAATCCACACGTAAATGGTGGAAAATGCTTCCACAAAACCATGATACCTTCTGTCTTGTAGGACATCTTCGTACCCATTTAGCGCTGTTGATCAATTCAGTGTATATACATGTGTGTGCCGTATACGTTATAGATAACTGTTGGTTTATTATCCAAAGAAAGCAACAAAAGTTGCTACATGAAAACAGAGTACAAGAATCCCACTCCTATTGAAGTATATTCCATGTTATACAAAGATAACTAATTGATCATCAATTCAATTAATCCCCTTACCAGAAAGTCCAGTACTAACTACAATACTTGATAAAAAGAGCAAATATACAATTAATTATTTGCCTTTAAGATTTGCGCATAACTATTGAAAATCCTGTTTCCAGCTTTGCATGGCTCCTTGAGTCTTGCACTGCCTCAAGACCCGATGTTGAAAATCAGTTTCGATTAGCGGCGTTTTAGGGGAAAAATGCCACTAATGGAGTGCATATTTGGCGGTGTTTTTAAGGATAAACGCCGCTAAATGACCAACCTATTGCGGCGTTTGTACCGGAAACGTCACTAAATATCAAATATGTTGCGACTTTTGTAGCTAAAAACGCCGGTAAATGTCAAACCTGTTGTGAAACGCCTATAAATATCAAACCTATTGCGGCGTTTGTGCCAAAAAAGGCCGCTATATGGCAAATCTGTTGCGATGTTTGTATTCTAAAACGTCGCTATATAACCTGACCTTTAGCGACGTTTTAGTATACAAACGCCGCTACATAACCTGACTTTAGCGGCGTTTATTAGTAGAAAACGCCACTAACAGTTGCGGCGTTATTATTAAAAAACGTCACTAACAGTTGCGGCGTTTTTTACGCTGAAACACTATTACCACACACAAAAAACCCATTAGTTTTCTAAAATAACTATGTTTATTGTGAAAAAATAGAAAGTTATAAAGCATTAAAACAACAGAAAGGATGCAAATAGCCATTAACATTGACCTCGGGAAAAGGGGACTCAATTCTTCCTTCAGGTTCCTCCTTATTCAATCTCCTCATATTTAATGAGAAATTCCTCTAACTTTTGCAACAAGTTTCAGCATTCTTCTATTCTCTGAAGTCTGAACTCATGTTCAAATATGAAGCCGAATCAAATATATAATCACAAGAATTATATCGAGTAGCAATAATCACAACTTGATTAAGAATTAATATTGCATGAAAAATACAATAACCTAAACAAACACCACCATACATATCAATAAAATGATAAAGTCTTTGTAACTTTTTCATCTTGGTTTGCTTTAATTTTTTGATAGATAAAAGAGATTACTTGAGAGAGAAAGAGTAAAGAGGAATTCTGGAAAAATGTGTTAAGTCTCTAGCAAAACTACCACAAGGCTAACATCATTTGTAACAACAAATAACAATCAAAAGTAATGAAGAGGAACTCTGGAAAAATGTGTTTAGTCTCGAGCAAAACTACCACAAGCCTAACATCTTTGTAACAACAAATAACAATAAGTAACGAAGAGGAACTCCGGTTCATGAAGATCTGAATCGGAGATCGAAAAGGTAGAGGAAAAGCTTTTTTCTGTATATGGACCAGAACAAATAAGCATAGTATTAAATTGCGGTTACGGTTGCAGTCGTGGTTGCATCTGTTGCATCGCGGTTGCGGGTGTTGCGGACATTATGGCGTGATTTCCCCCCTAAAAATAACTATGTTTTATGTTGCAGATGCGATTTATGGTGATCTTAAAATACATTACGATGCGACCGTTACACTGCGTTGCATACGTAATTTAATACTATGCGAATAATGATCAGAAGAGTATAGTGTCTCACGACAGCAATGGTATTAAGATTAGATCTATAGAGTTTGGGATATTTTCAGATTAAATAGACAATGAAATACATAATTCACGTTCAGAATAGTGAGATGTATTAGGTGTGAAATTTTGGGAGTCGTTAGACTATGAGGATGATGGCTGATGGTGGTTAGAAACGCAATCAACGTGGTGGTCAGAATACGAGTTTATTCGATTGAGGAGAGAAAGGGGAGGAAGAATAATAATAATAAAGAAGGAAAGAGGGAGAATGAAAAAAAGGAAAATAGTTTTTTATCTAGATCAAATCGACTTCATTTTGGACTTTTTTTTTGGAAGAATCCAAAATTATGTTATTTTGGTATTGGTTATCATGTTATAGTGTCGTTAATTATTTAACGATAGAGTGTCCAAAACAAGAGCTATTCAAAAATTGATTGAGTAAATTAAAGATTTTAAAAAATCGTGACCAAAATGAGTGAGTAATGGTGTAGATTATCATATATTTTATAGGGTAAACTATGTATTTAGTCACTTAACTATCACTTTAGTTCATTTGGTCACTCAACTACTTTTTCTTTAACATTGTATTTAATGCTACGTTTTGGTTCCGTTTTGATCAATCGCAGTTAAAAAATAAACAAAATTGTTGACACACCAATTTTTTTTTCCAATTATGACATGTCATTACCTTACAATGACACTCAACATCACTATTAATTTTTTAAAGGAGGGTGATCAAAACACAACCAAAATGTGATGTTAGTTATGATTTAGAAAAATAATAATTGAGTGATCAAAACACAACCATCATTTGTCCGAATTATTTGGTTGAATTTTTAACCCTCTACTTATATGGTTCGTTTTTATTTCTAAATGATTAGTTTATGCAATTCAATAGTGTTAAAAAGAATTAATACCTTATATTATTAATTTTAAGGATAAATTACATAAATGGTCAATAATTTTTTAGAAAGTTTTAACGTGGCACGTTAATCACTAATGTGACACTATTTGACCATAGAAACAACTATTTTGACCGATCTATCTTTTCGCTTTCTCTTCTCCACACTTCTTTTAACTCCTCAAAACTCGAGAGCTTCCCTCTCCAATCTCCACGCTCCGTAGTATTCTGTTTATCGCAAGTTTTTGTATGTATATCTTTGCCAAATAGCTTGCACAACCTTGCATGGATGAGCCTCGACTTGCTTCATTATCGTCTCGTAATTGCTGCTTTCCAACTCCGCAAATGCATCCTACAAGTAGGCACCAGAAATCTGTCAAAGAATTGTTCGCATCTTATATATGCAAAGCAGAAGTAGATGGCAACCACTATTTAAGAACTGTTCATTCTCTTTTCCCCTACTTCCTTTTTCTTCCCATTTTATATCTATTTTCAATTTCTACGTATACCTTAACTATAACAGCACTTGCAGCGGCTCAACCTCCCAACTTGCCTTGGCTATGGAAAAAGGACCCTAAGAACGTAATCTAAGAGATTCCTTTTTATCGAAACAACCAGACTGTATTCCACTATTCCATAAAGGAATTATGAGCCTCATTTTGTTAGCCAACTAACGTTTTCCATAAGCAATGCAAATGCAACCTGGTTCATAGTATTTGAGAAATAAGAAGCAATCCCTATAAAACGAGTGACCACGATGATTGATTTATTATAAATAAATAATATTAATGAATAATTCATTAGTTTTTAAATTTCAGTGGAGGAAACAAAATTTACTAATAAGTTATTGACTATTTGTGTAATTTATCCTTAATTCAATCTTATTATACTAATTATTACTACTAGTTTATTATACTATAATTTATCAAATTGACATCCTATTACACTAATGTAATATCGAAATTGAATCTTTATAATTTTCAAGAGCTTGAGGAGCTGTTTGGTCCTTGTAGTTGAATTATATATGATAAATTTATTATGCTTGAAGATTAAATATGCGTACGTTGAGGTAGTGGAAATAGTTTGTAAACGTTCCAACTCACTACAAGGACATGCCCTTGTGGATATAATTTTTATGCTCTTACGAGAAGATTGAGAGGTACAATTTTAATTAATTAAGAAAAAAACAATATTATAGGCATTTTAACTAAAATAAATCGTGGAAAACCTATAAACGAGTTCTAGTAGTCGAAATTGATGAAGTATAAGAGGCTTGAATACACCTTTACCTCCTGAACTATACCTTTTGTACTGAGTAACCCCTAAAGTATTTTTCGGGACGTTTTGTCCTTTGAAGTTTAAATCATTACCTCATTTGCTCAAAGTTTGTTAACTCCGTTAAAAAATATGGATAAATTACATATTTAGTCTCTCAACTATTCACACATTTCTATTTTGACTAATCAACTGTTATTCTTTTTAAAATCATCACTAAATTTAACATTTTATTTCGTTTTGATCACCAAATTCGATTAGATTTATTTTTTAAATTTACAATATATAATAATTCATTTATATCACATATTTTTTACTCAACACATAAATTTAACGTATAATAATAAATAATATTATAACGTAAATAATAAACAATATATTATTTATTATTATATATAAGACATTGTTCGGCTATGAAATCCCCAAAGCAAAGGTCCAAAGAAGTATTTATGAAGCAAATAATGGTGAGATCAAAGGCGTAACCCCCAATTCGATTAATTTTTTAAAATTTACAATATATAACAAATTTGGGAACATTGCCAGTTGAGATTTGAGCCAAGAAATGGTCGGCCACAATCGTGCGTTGGATTTTTTCGATCACAATTTTCGACACTGAATCGATGATGAAAACCTTCTTTGAGACCTTGAAACTAGCTAGATTCTTCTTGCAATATTGCTCTACTTCTTCCGCTTTCAAGCGTTCTCCTTCCTTTGGAATTATTGCACAATTTGTCTACACATTTTCACTATAGCAGAATAGATTTATAGTGGTGTTTTTAACGACTTTTATTGCGCAAACATCATTAACATTTTACATATCGCGGTGTTTATATAAGAAACACCACTAAATGTCAAAATTAGCGGCGTTTGTCTGAAAGCGTCGCAAAAGCATTTACTTTTAGTGGCATTTTTAGTAGAAACACCGCTAGAGAATGATAAATAGTGTCATTTTTAAAGAAACGCCGCCATAGACTAGTACATTAGTGGCGCTTTGTTACAAGCGCCGCAATAGACTAGTAAATTAGTGGTGTTTTCCTTACAAACGCCGCAATATATTAGTACATTAGTGGTGTTTTTATTATAAATGCCATAATAAGACTGGTACATTAATGACATTTTTCTTTCAAACGCGCAATAAGACTGGTACATTAATGGTAGGGATGGCAAACGGGTACAGTTTCGTGAATTCCGCACCGCATCCGCTCCAATTGGAGCGGGGATGAGTATAATTTTAGCGGGTAGTGGGCGGGTGTGGATTTATAAAGTGGTACCCGTCATGGGTGGTGGGTGGGTAATGGGTTTGAGACATTACCCGCCCCGCATCCGCCCGCCCAGCTAAATATCTATTAAATTTTGGACTATTATGAATTTAGGTGTAATTTTAGAGACTAATTTATAAATTTTAATATTATATAATATATAACATATAATTTAACTAAATATTAAGGATATTTAGTCTTTAATCTGGTATTTAATTAGGAAAATATTCGGCTATTTGATTAAACCCATAATCCCACTAACCACATCACTTTCCATGTTCTTTAGCCCATGCTGCCCATCCAAACACAAATTAGTCGTACTATTAGCATTAACATCAAAAGCAGTAGTTTCCATATTCTTTAGCCCCTCAAAACCCATATTAGGCGCACTATGAGTATTAACAACGAAAGCAACACAACAATCCAGCTCTGCGACTACATGCTCCCTATAATCTGTCTCCATAACATTCGTAGAGCCACTCCTCTGACAAATTGAAGCATGCGCTGCTACCCCATCACGAACTGTTTGGGAACCAACTCCAACATCTCATTAGTTTGTTGTCAGACAGGTCTAGTTGTGTATGTCGCTAGTGGGTGTGGGGATGAATTTGAAAATGTACCCGCGTGGGCGGGTGTGGATTTGAAAATTTATACCCATCATGGGTGGTGGGCGGGTGGTGGATTGAAAAATAGTAGGTGGATATGAGGATGGGGGTGGCGTTTTTCTTACAAACGCCACAATATGATGCATATATCTCCAACATTTCTTCTGCCCGATCCCTAATTTTTTTAACCTAATCTTGCTCCATCCTTTAGATACCATCTTCATCAAATTGGAGCTCCAGTCACCACAGTTGTGCCTTTTAAATGGTAAATACACCGACAAATCTTTTCCAAAACTTGAAACTCTCCCCATTGATTTCCACAATTGTTAGTTTTGTGAATTTCGCTCCTTTTTCTTTTGCCCTAGGGTTTTCAACTGGCAGCCCAATGCAGGATCTACCGTGAACAGACAAATTCTAAACGAAGTATAACAATGTGTGGAGAGCATGAATGGCGTCAAAGAAGGTCGTTGGAAAGCTTCTCTCACGTTTTACAAAAAAATTCTACGGGGTCTGCTGGCTTTCTCTCTCTCCTTGCGTTTCCCCCTTTGTTTCCGAATTCCCGTGTGAATTCATTGGGTTTTCTCTAGTAAGTTTCCATTTGTTCGTTTTAACCCTCTATTTTTCTTCCTATAATTCGCCTCAATTTGATGTAAAAAATCTATTATAATTTATCTGGGTTTTCTTTTTTACTCGACCTGTTTTCAAGTTATACTCTATATTTATTTACTTATCAGCAAAACTAAGCTAAACGATTCATTTTTGGTTCATTTCCTTTTCATACAAAACAATCCCATTTAACTCCCAGCTTTAGTTTTCCTTTTACAACTTGTGGAGTTCAAAGTGTTGAATTTTAGTTATAAGTATATAGAAGTTTCTCCAATAAGTGTTGTTACTGTTTCTAAGCTCAGTTTAATTTCTTGTAGTGATATTGATTGATTGTGATAAGTGTAGGTGAAGAAGGAGACAGTCAATATTGTACGAGGATTAACAGGGTCTGAGGATGGCTTGCTCTCGCTTTCCAACTATGCCAGCTCCGTGCTTCCATTGTTGTCTCGGATTTTGAGTGACGATAAGGTGCTTATTTTTTCACGAAACTTTCTTTAGCTAATCATTAGTGCTTTTCAGTTAAGTGATTTCATTGAAAATGTTTAAATCAATTAACACAAGTACCTCTCTTTTGATTTTTTGTTTTATGGAGTGGTTGTCTCATGTATTAATGTTGCAGGAAGTTTCAGAACCAGCTGCTGAAGCTCTCGTAAATCTGCCCCAAAATGCAGGATTGGCCGCCAAGATGGTTGAAATGGGGATGATTAAAATAGCCATGGATTTGTTCTATAAACCAGGCTTTAGTATTACTCGGCTGCTGGTTATGCTCCTTGTTAATCTAACACAGTTGGATGATGGTATTTCGTCTTTGCTTCAGGTGCTTTTGTAATGTCCTATGACTCTTACTATTCCTTTCAGTTGATTCTTATTTCATTATCATTATTTTTTCTGCCTTATCTCTGGGAATCGTTAATCACTTGGCAAAGGACTTTTTGTGCTTTTTAGATTGGAGATGACAAGATGCAAGCGCTTTATGTCATGTCCTATGACCCTTTTGATCTTTGATATAAAAGTATACCTTGCTCTTTAATATAAAAGTATTAACAAGCATTGGATATGTTGCATGAATGCTAACAATTTTAAGGTCACTTGCAGCGTAACTGCAGATTAGCAAAGTTTAATTTTAACACATTTTTATATCGGAGAGTTTATATTCGCATTTACTTCATGCGAGTGGGAAGCTCAATTTTATTTCATAGTTTGAAATTTGAATAATCCATTATAAGTGGAGCATATCTTAATTGATCGGCTAATGCACTTTACAACTGTTAACTTGCAAGATGCAAAGGTGAAGATAATTTAGTCACTATCTCAATTTTTTTCATTTTATAAATTTGGTGGTTTTGATCATCAATTTGGAATTGGTGGTTTTATTAACTTGCCACATTTCCATAGTCCAAGTCAATGGTATTAACTTGCTCTTGCATTTAAAATTGGATGTGCTTGCATCGCGGGTTGACAATGATTGCCACGCTAGTCCTTGTGTTTTCTTGTGACTTCAAATTCGATCTGGGTATATTGGATGATTTAGGATGATTGTTATTTGTTAAACCCACTTTGGTTTCATAGAAAACCTAATTACTTGTTATTTTCCTTTAGTCTATTCATGTGCTATGTTTAGATAAGTTGAAACACTTTATAAGGGGCCAAACTTCATTAAAATATTTCTTCTAGTATAAAACATCATTGTTTAGTCTTCTTGTTACTTCTGTGGTTTGGGTTTTATGTTTTCTCTTGTCTCACTTGTTTTTGGTTTGAAGCATATTCTTTTCCATTATCCTACCATACTATGTATCCATGTAGTTTGCTGTTTGCCTAAGAATATTCCTTTTCCTTTCGCATGTTTTTTGTAATACAGATTCTGCGAATTAAAAAGTACGTGCATGCTTTGGTTTAAAGCTTGAGTTGATGTTGGTGATATTAAATAAAGCTTTTATTATTTCTCCTCTTTTCTTTCAATTTTGCTTATGTTGTTTGTGTTGAATACTTTTGGATATCTACTATGATCACTAATTTCATTGTTGTGTCTCAGGTACAAAGCTGGTTCGCATCTAGGCTGCAGGAAAGCACATGGTGGACAATATTATTCAGCAGTTGGCACGAAGCACTTGCATCTCAAGTGCTTCGTGGAGTCATTATTTTGTTGTTTCATGGAAGCATCTTAAGTGATTTCTTAGGTTCATACTTTATTTATTCTACTGAATAATGTTGAATTACGTTACATTTCAATTAGATGTTTGTAAACTTTGATTTATTCATATTTTACGCATTTCTACTTAATTCGAATCTTAATTACATTTTAAGGTTGTTTTTGATATTGTTACATGTTAAATTTGGATAATACAAAGTGGAAAAAAATCGAAAATCAGTTGTGATTAGCGGCATTTTAGGATAAAAACACCACTAATGGAGTACATGATTAGCGCCATTTGTGAGGAAAAACTCCACTATATACATAATTATTAGTTGCGTTTGTGAGGGAAAACGCAACTATATACATCATTATTAACGGCGTTTGTAACAAAAACGCTTCTAAATAACCTGACTGTTTTCGACATTTGTAAAAATATGCCGCTAAACAACCTGACTTGTTGTGGCGTTTGTAACAAAAACGCCGCTAAAGAACCCGACTTGTTGCGGCCTTAGTTAATGTAGAACGCCGCTAACCGTTGCAGTGCCTATATAGCCGATGTTTTTCATCTTTTTTTCACGCCACGAGTATTTTTAGTGGCGCTTTAAAACGAAGCTATAGGTCGAATTTGTTGTTGTGTAGGAACAAACAAAACACCGCAGAGGAAGAAAATTGTGTTAAAGATAAAAACATAACATCAATCCGAAAAAAATCATATTTTTTCACAATTAGTTTCGTTTGTTTAGATGGAAACAATTCTTTTTGGCATGAAAGGGTATCAATACCTCTTCAATGTATTTCTCATCAGGAACACCAAAGGAAATTGCTTGTGCAAAATCGGGATGAGCCAGTAGCATTACGTCTACCATAATCGGTGAAAATTTCTCACCTGAAAAAATTGAAAAGCAAACAAACCAAACAAAAACTAGTGAAAGATTATGAGTTTTTTCGGCATTAAATCGTACCTCCACGGTTAATGAGCTCTTTGATCTGAGCCACAAGATGCAAGTACTCATTAGAATCGAAAAACCGACATCGCCGGTGTGGAACCAACCAAATAGAAAAGTTGTTTTAGTATACATTAAATATAAATATTTCACTACAGCAAAAATGATATGTAGCGGCGTTTTTAGCGGCGTTTGGAGAGAAAACGCCACAAAAGTTAAACATATAGCAGCGTTTACAATCGTAGTGCCACAAATTGATACTTTAGCGGCGTTTGTTGTAAAAATGCTGCAATAGAGTTGACATATAACGGCGTTTTTACAACAAACGCCGTAATAGGGTGGTTTATTACGGCATTTTTTAACAAACGCCGCAATAGAGTGGTAAATTAGCAACGTTTATACCACAAATGCCGTAATAGATCGGTAAATTAGCGGTATTTATACCACAAACACCGTAATATATTACACATATAGTGGCATTTATTCTTAAAACGCCGCAATAGTGATAATAAATAGTGGTGTTTTAGACAAACGCCGCAAAAGTGTTAATCAATAGTGGCATTTTTAGAAAAACGCCGCAATAGTTTTAATCAATAGTGGCGTTTTTTAACAAACGCCACAATAGTGTAATCAATATGGCATTTTTTTGTATAAACGCTGCAAAATGTTAAATATATAGTCCTTCTTTTCTCTTACCCGAACCCTAAAATCATTTAAACTCTTCTTCCCTCAAAGCTTCTTCTCTGGAACAACAATAGCTCTCAAATGATTCCTACCGACGTCGTCGTTTGTATGTCCCGGCGACCAAATCGGGCCTCTCACCGACGAACTATAACACAACTGCACGGTTTGATCTCTCTTATCATTAATGATCTTTTTCATTTTTTTGGTCTTCTGAAAATGGGGAAAACCCAAAAAGCTAACGTATTTGAGAAAAAAAGAGCAGGTGTTACCTTGAGTAAGAGAAATTATCGTCGACGGAATGTCTAAGTGGCGTATTTGCTCTGATGATGGATCAAATTATCGTTGGGAGGATATCGGTCCGGTCTCGCCGTCGAAACTGGATGATGACCCGAAAGGAACTCCTATTGCTCCATACCCTTCCATGGCCGATCTCCTTCTTGAAGGTAATAATCTATGAATCTTTCAGCCGCTATAATTTGTTTTTCTACGCTCAGTCAAATTTCATAGATTGTATGCATATAGGATCTTCGAAGCTTATTGAGAACGATGATAGAGGAGTGGATAAATACCCGATGTTTAGAACTGAATTTGGTAACTCTGTGGCGTTGAAAGAATCTTCAATTGCAAAAGCAATATCTATCCTCAATGAAGATGAAGTTGCCTCTACTGTTACTCCAAGTAAACATTTATATCATCTATTTAAATTTATTTAAATTTTTATTTAGTTTGCAAGCCACCTACAATCAAGTTTCATACTGTAGGTGGAAGGTCGTTACCTGTTTCAAGTGAAGCACTGAAGCGCGCAAGGACTCTTCTTGGTGAACCGGAGGTAAAAGATTTATTTGGTGAAATGGATGAAGAGTTTCTCCATATAGAGTTTACATGAAGTAAAACTTAACGATACGTCGTCAAACAAGGAAAACAGTTTTCCTACGTCCTTTCCCCAAGAATGAGTACAACTAAATTCTACTAAACAATATGGTGAAGATGTTTATGCATAACTTTAATGTTTCTAAATCTCCGATTTACTGGTCCTCTCGTGGCTCCAACTCTTCTTCCCGCTTCTCAATCTCTGATTTCATATCAGGAAATGAGGCGGTGGTTGCAGATAACGCCGGTGCTTGGATCAATAGACCACTGGTGGAGCAGTCTCAACAGTTTGCTTATATGCTCACTGAAATTTGAAATTTTGGGATTCTTATCAAATTTTAGTTTGTCGTCCTATTTTAGAAAATCACGTCAGTGAGGTTTGGTTGCCTTTGTTTAAGCAGTGAAAAAAAGGATGTTTATAACGAACGCCGTAATATATTTGAACAGATGCGGCGTTTCTTTACACAAACGCCGCAATATATGGACATTAGTGGCGTTTATTAAAAAATGCCGCAATAGAGTATAACGATAGCGGCATTTGGATTACAAACGTCGTAAATTTCTAATAAAACCCCAAATTAACAAACATCTCGACCCCTAACCTAAAATTTCATCGAATATCTCTGCCTCACATCGTTTCATCCGGCGATAGAGAGTACGTCTTCACTTGTTGCTCGTCGATTTTCGAAGCCGTCCTTTGCTCCTAGGTTACTCCATCAACGTTCGACATTCACAACGCCACTATAGTGAGTTATATATGAATCTTATCATTTTAACAAGTAGGCTTCCTAATTTCCTTTACACAGAGGTTGCCTCAAACTTCCTCATTTTATTTCATTTTTCTTTTGTGGCTTATTGCCAAATGGTATTTACTATTAGGCTGTTGTGAAGAATGTTCACTTCTCATTAAACCTAATAAATTAAATTTCACAAAATTTTAGGGGTTTTGATTTCCGTTGATATTCCCTGTGTTTGGAATCATCAAGAGTGGATTCAGAGTTTTGAAAAGTTTTTGGATGCCATCGATGTTCATCATGTGAGAACTTAATTTTTTTGTCGCCTGTGCTTCATTTCTTCCCTTATTTTCCCTTTAAGTATATATTTCATATTTATTATTCCTATTTACGTTTCTGGAACAAAGAATAGGTTGTCTGCTTAAAGTGAAACAACATTTATTGCATTTCTGTAATATTAAGTAGACTAAATGGGTCTAAAATGGAGAGATCTTAGTCTAATTTTTTGGCTCTAGTTTTGTGGTTATGGTAGCCGTAGTTTATCTTGAATTGAACTGTTACTTGCTTAATGGATTGAGTGTCATGTCTTTGACAGATACATCTGTATGGTACATCCCTCGGAGGCTTCATAGCAAAACTTGTTGCTCAACATCGTCCTAGACGTGTTAAATCCTTAATTCTATTGAATACATTTTTGGAGACACACACTTTTGCAGCAACAATTCCTTGGGCACCTATGTATGTTTTACATTTCTTGTTATAAACTCTAGGCTATTATAAACTTGCTTCATTTGTTAGATTATCCATATTAGAAACTAATTTACATAAGATTTCCATTGTAGTGGGCTGTAAATTTACCCAAATATTCAAATCATATTACCACTTGCATGAAGTTTTTGGGTGGAATCGTGTTGATCAAAATTTACTTGCAATGAGTCGATTTCTTGTAAGTTATCTATTTCCTAATATGCTTGCATTTCTTGGAGGAAAAAGTTTATTCGCTTTGCTTTCGCATATATTGCCATGTATAGTTTATGGGATATTAAATTAAATCAAAACCTTTAAAACGTACCATTTTATGTGGTTCCTGCAATTTTTTATTGGTTTTAATCCTTGCATGATATTTGTTAATATTAAATATTGTGTGTTAACTATGAAAGTGTTCTTCAATTGAACTTCCCACATGCAGCGGTGGTTGGCCACGCTCTTTTTGGTTTAAATGATACATCTTAACAACGTTCCACATGCTTTTATGAGTGTGGGGGATGAGTCCAACTGAAGGAACAAAAACATAACTCTGAATCAACCTATTCAACTTTTGTCATCCAATGCAAGGAGATAAAATTAAGTTCTTTTGTTCTTTTAATGAAATATTGGGCCATTGTCAGCATTCAATGAATATGTCCTGTATCTTATACTGTTACTTGATCTTCGCCTAAATCCATAGCTCTTATTTGCTTGTTACCATAAAATCCTTGAAGTAATATTTGAGAATTTGGACTTTATTCTTTTTCTTGTTTGAATGTGTATGCTTTTAGAACTTTGTTTTATTTTCAATTTGTTAATGTTAGTCTTGTACTTATGTTTGATTTGCATTTGTGTTTATCAATTTAGGATTTTTAAAGCTTCGAACCAGTGAATACTATATTTGTGGACCCTTTGTTTGGCACTTCTCTACTGTTTTTTTCTTGAAAGATTGATTCTCAGAGAGTTTTAGTGAACATTACCCAGGTTTGTTTCTTTTAACCTTGTTTCTTTGATTGGTAAAATTGTAAAATTTAATTCATGATTTGATCTAAATTTTATATATACTTATCTAATTTTTTATTAGGTTGAGTATAATTGTTTGAGACGTCCAAATAATCAAAAAGACGCTTAGATGATTAGAATTGATCTTAATTAACCAACTTACCATGGTATGGATGATTGGACGTTATATCTTCACAACTTTTTGTTAGGTTATTTTATTATTTGTATTTAAATCTCTCCACAATTAAAGATATGAATATTTTAATTATCAGTATAAATGTTTAATAAGGTATCGACATATAAATAATTTAGGTCACTAAAATATAAATAATTAATGCATAATTTATATAAATTTATGACTTATCACAACATAATATACTATTGCCTTCAAATAAAACATTTCAACATAAACAAATCGAAGTTTGAGAACATATAAATCACATAAAAACAATCATCTTAAACTCAATATATGACTTGAATTCTAATCAACATAAAGAAAACACAGAAAATGATTATATATGATTATTTTTCAAAATCTTCTTCAGCATCATGAGCTTAAGATTCCCCTTCTCTCATCTTATTATAAAATCCATGTATGATTTCTAATGTGTCGGGAGGAGGAGGCACATTATATTACTTTAATTATCAAGAAGTATCCAATATTACTTCTGTTTAGGTTCTAAATTTATCTATAATATTGATGTAATTATCAAGAAGTATCCAGTATGCACTAAATCTGATAGTTTAATGCTTATGTTTAGGTTCTAATTTTTTCTATAATATTAGCATTTAACATTTGAAATTGAAACTCCAGAAATACGAAATGGATAAGACTTGGATGGATTTCTCAAGGGTAAGCGTCGAATATCGAAATGGAGTTGAAAACTTTCTAAATTTAGCTTTTATGAATGCAAGCCAAGAGAATATGATTCTTTGCCATTGTAAGAATTGTGTTAACATTAACTGGCACATCCGTGAAGTTGTGTACAAGCATCTAGTTATTTTTGGATTTGTTCGGGGTATAGAAAATGGATCTTTCATGGAGAGTTTGTATCAGATAGATATTCTTCCACGAGTTATTCGACTTATCTTGCTCATTCTCACCATCCAACTTTTAGAGAAGATGACATGGAAGGGATGTTACGAGATACATTTAATATGCACAATAGTCAGCCGGGCGTTATAGAAAATTATTGGCAGAATGATGTTAATGATTCCATTGAGATGAGAAGAATTGGATGCGATGAAGAGCCAAATGAAGAAGCGGCAAAGTTTTACAAGTTGTTGAATGAAATGAATGAACAACTTTATGACGGATCAAAGTTTTCAAAGCTTTATTTCTGCATTCGTCTTTTTCACTTAAAATGCCTGGGAGGCTGGATTGGGAACTCCTTTACGCAATTGTTGGAGTTACTATGAGAAGTGTTTCCTTTTGCAAAAATCCCTCAATCAAGTAAAGATATGAAGAAAATGATAAAAGATTTGGGTCTTGGATATGACAAAATTCATAGTTGTCTGAATGATTGTATGTTGTATTGGGGTGATCGAAAAAATCAGGAGTCTTGTCATGTATGCGGAAAATCTCGATAGATGAGTAGGGAGGCAGAAAATGTTACTGAGTATGAAGCTCAAGCACCATCAAGAAAGAAGCCGGTCAAAATTCTCCGATATTTTCCTCTCATACCTAGGCTACAAAGGTTGTTTATGTCCTCCAAGACTGCTGAGTCTATGAGGTGGCATCATGATGACATAACCGATGATGGATTATTACGGCATCCTGCGGATTCTTTAGCTTGGAAGTCATTTGAAAACAAGTATCCAAGTTTTGCGAGAGATCCTCGAAATGTCAGGCTCGGTTTGCAACTGATGGGTTTAATCCATTCAAAATCATGAGTACTTCGTATAGTACTTGGCCTGTTGTACTTGTTCCATACAATTTCCCGCCACGGATTTGCATGAAACAATCATCTTTCATCTTATCCATGATAATCCCTGGCGAGAAAGGCCCTGGAAATGATATTGATATTTACATGCATCCATTAATTGCAGTGTTGAAACAATTATGGGAAGGGGTTGAAATGTATGATGTGTTGACGAAGGAGAACTTTAATTTATGCGCGACTTTATTATGGACAATTAATGATTTTCCTGCGTATGCAAATTTATCTGGTTGGAGTACCAAAGGTCGTTACGCTTGTCCTTGTTGTGCTCTACAAACATGTTCGAAGTGGTTGGTTAATGGAAAGAAGTTCTCTTATATGGGACATCGTCGGTGTTTACCTGATAATCATAGATTTAGAAGTTAAAAGAATTTGATGGTGATGAAGAGTTTCAAAATGCTCCTGACAAAACAATCGGTTCTCAAATATTCAGAATGTTGAAAAATATAAATTTTACTTATGGAAAGATGAATCAACCAAGTAGTACACGATCAAAGAAAAAGGCAAAGTAGGTCAATGAAGAGGTTGAAGTTGACGAACAAACTGATAATGAGTCTGATGAAGAGGATGATCCAAATGAGGTATGCTTGTGGAAAAAGAGGAGTATATTCTTCGAGTTGCCATATTGGAAAAAGCAGATTTTGAGACATAATCTTGATGTAATGCATATTGAGAAGAATGTTTGTGAGAATATTATCGGGACCATTCTGAATGATGGTAGAAAATCTAAAGATAATCTTAAGAGTCGACTTGACTTAGTGGACATGGGAATTCGACATGATCTTCATCCGTAATTACGTCCAAATGGAAGAAATTTCTTGTCGCCTTCTATTTTTTCTCTTTCAAAGAAAGAAAAAGAAGTGTTTTGCATGGTGTTGATGGATATAAAGGTCCTAGATGGGTATGCATCAAACATTTCTCGATGTGTCAGTGTTAAAGATCGAAGACTTTATGGTTTAAAGTCACATGATTTTCACATATTAATGCAAGATTTACTGCCAGTAGCTGTTCGCGGTTGCATGTCGAGTAAGTTGACATCTTGTATCATTGAACTTTCTAATATAATGAAAGTCATCTGCGGGAAAGTTCTAATGGTTGAAGAACTTGATAAACTACAAGATCGAGTCGCCTTGACTTTATGCAATTTGGAGAATATATTTCCGCCTTCATTTTTCACAATTATGGTACATCTGCTAATTCATCTTCCTCACGAAGCAAGAGTTGGTGGTCCAGTTTTCTATCAATGGATGTACCCTATATAGAGGTATTAATTGAATTACACGAAATGAATGAACTACTAGTTATACCTCTCACTCAAATGTTTTTACGTAGTATGTTGTTTTGTGTATAGGTTCTTGGGCAAGTTGAAGTCTTATTGTCGTAATAAGCGTTATCCGGAAGGATCAATTGTTGAAGGGTATTTGGCAGAGGAATGTATGACATTTTGCCGAAGATATTTGGAAGATGTTGAAACAAGATGGAATAGACCAAATCGAAATGACGTGTTAAGTATTGATGACTTTCTTCAACATTATTTGTTTGGAAGTTACGGTCAACCATTAGGGAAAGTTGAAATTGCACACTTAGATGACATGTCTTGGGTACAAACACACCAATATGTTCTTTTCCATCACGATTCAATAGATCCCTTTCGCACGTAAGTCTTTCGGACCCAATCCTAATGAAATCTCTTTATCTTTTATATTTATCAATTTATAACGACATAATATTATTTATAGTGAGTTTAAAGAAGTATTGAGATCTCGAGCACGCTCCCGAAGATTAAATCAGCGAGATCTACATAAGTTATTCACACAAACGTTTCATGAATGGTTAGGCCAGACGGTAAACAACTAAATCTTACGGCACACTTATAAATTATATATGTCTTGCTTTTTATATCGACGTCAATGCAAATTAATTCACCATTCATGTGTAATAGGTTTGGGGTGGGAGAGAAGTTAGTGATGAAGTTAAATGGCTTTCTCAAGGTCCGAATAGAATAGTTAAAAGATATAATGCCTTCCTCATTAATGGGTTCAGGTTCCACACGAAATCTCGTGAAAGATTAAGGAGGACACAAAATTGTGGAGTCGTAGTTACTTCGTCAACTACAAGTTATGCTACTGTAAGGGACAATAATCCGCATGAGGGAGAGGTCAATTATTATAGAAATCTTACGGACATTATTGAGTTAGATTATTATGAAAAACGAAAGGTTGTGTTGTTTCGGTGTGACTGGGTTGATGTAAACAGAGGTATAAAAAGAGATAAATTTGGGTTTACAATGGTGAATTTCTCTCGATTAATTCACATGGGTCAACGTTTGACGGATGAACCATATGTATTTTCTTCTCAAGTGAAACAAGTATTTTATTGTCACGATCCAATGGATGATGGTTGGTATGTTGTGCTTCAAAATACTCCCAGAGACTTGATAGACAGCGAGGATGGAAGTAGAGATGACATTGAAACAAGATCAGAATGTTTACCTCTACTACCACAAAACTTAGATGAAACTATCACTAATACAACACAATTTCAATGGGTTCGGGAGGACGTTGATGAAGATATTTATGACAACTGACATTACATAAGACTTTTGTACGATTTTATATCTTCATTTATTTATTTATAATGTTATAACCTTTAACATGTTGTCTTTCAATATATTCATTAATTAATTCTTTTTTTATTACTCATGTTTGTTTATTATAGATATCATGCCAATGAGAAAAATAACTGATTTGCGGGTTGCTCGAGCTTCTGAAGACCATGAAGAAAGAAATAACGAGGAATCGAATGCACCTGAGTCTTCCGAAGTTCCTGAAACTGTTGAAGAAGAAGTAGAAATTCAAAGTAATCTTCGAAACATTATTTATTACTTTGTTCATTTTCAAAACTGGCATTTAATAATTTATTATATAGTTGAAAATGCTGGAACTCACAAGACTCGAGGGCGTACAACTTTGAAGGAATTATACCAACTTCCTCATGGGCATCGTGTCAACGTTTCAAGAAATGATGACGGTCAACCTATTGGCCCAGAATCACGTATACTAGCAGGTTACTTAGGCATAGTTGGACGTAATGTGAATCTGTTACCTATCAATTACGAGTCATGGCGCGAAATACCTAATAGTAAAAAAATCAAGCGTTGGATTTTGTTAAGGTAATAATGTCATTATAATAGATACTCTATGGAAATACAATACTAATTTATACTTACGGTGCACACTTATTTGCTGTATAGGAGAAATTTTCTTTAGAGGTCTCTAACGATTATGTGAAGCAAGCGTTAGGGAAGAGATGGAGGGACCACAAGAGCTCCTTAAAGAAGAAATACTTCAAGAATGATCTCAACCTTGAAGAGAAGTTGCAAACAGTCCCACCAGGAATGCTCAAGTACCAATGAGAAGATGCAGTCAGATTTTGGAGTTCAAAAAAAGGACAGGTATGATGTATTTTTCAGAAATAATTTTAACGAATTTTAAATCATCATTAAAAGTGATTGTTTTACATTTAGGACTGAGAGCATGTTGGTGTTGCTAGCAGGCAACAACAAAAGTTTACGTACATGGATGGATCAAAGAGCTTTGCTTGTATAGCTTATGAGGAGGTATTATAGATTATTGAAATAGTATTTTGTATTCCATGTACATACTAACTCATAGTAATTATATTATGGTACATTGTAGGAAAATACATCCGGTTCTAAAGTTGATCGAATCCAACTCTTCGACATGACAATACGAAGAAGGATGACACTCCTATGACTGCTGATGCTGCAGAAATTATGGTACGTTTATTGGGTAGACGTTTTAAATTTACCTGACTTTATTTATATTTGTACCATGACAATTTTTATTTTAATTAATTATTCACTTTATTATTAGGAAAAATTGAGGGAGAAAAAGTCAGAGTATCATGCTACTGCATCGAGTCACAGTATTGTTAATGATGATGACATTGAAAACCAAGCTATTAATGACGTTTTGGGTCCTGAAAGATATGGTCGGGTGCGCTGCCAAGGGTCATTCGTTACTCCCACCAAATATTTTGGATCCAACTCATCATAATACATGTCATCACAGTCTTGATCTTCCCACCACGAAGTTAGTCGTTTAAAAGAAAAGTTGGCTGAGATGGATCAACAAATGGCTAACTTGAAAGCGGAAAATAAAGCAAGGGAAGCAGATAGAGCAGCATCGGAAGAAGCCAGAGTAGCAGTGGAAGCAGCCAGAGTAGCAGCGGAAGCAGAGAAAGAAGCAGCGACAGCACAGAGAGAATCAACATATCAACAAAGATGTGAAGAATTTGAAAAACGACTCAATGATATGATGCTAATGATACAGAAAACGCAACCTCAGAATCCATCATTGTAGTCTCATTTATGTTATAATGAGCATTCTGTTAATGTTACTGAACTTATATTACGTTAATGAAAACTTTTATTTATTATACTGGATTTGATGTTGTTTGTTATGGATAAAGAGAATATATTATTGTTGTTTTGTTTGTTGGATAATGGAACAGGTTGAAAAATAGATTTGGGGTAATCAAGCATTATTTTTAAAACTGTTAAATTCTGTGTTATTTAGCGGCGTTTGTAAAAGAAACGCCGTAATATACCATACATTTAGCGGCGTTTGTATATTAGAAATGCCGCTATATACCGAATTTTAACGGCGTTTGTATAGAAACGCCGCTAAATATCAACACCTATTGCGGCATTTTCAATAAAAACACCGCTAATTCTTAACACTTATTGCATCGTTTTCGATACAAACGCCGCTAAATCTAAAAACCTACTGCGACGTTTGTGGGAAAAACGCCGGTAAACATCATCACATTTTGCGGCGTTTATGGAAAAACGCCGCAAAATATCAAAACCTTTTGCGTCGTTTGTAAGTAAAACGCCGCTAAATCTCAACATCTACTGCAGCGTTTGTATGGAAAACGCCGCTAAACATCAACACCTATTGCGGTGTTTTTTGACAAACGCCGCTAAATAACAAAACCTATTATGACATTTTTTGTCAGAAAACACCGCTAACTTTAGCGGCGCTATTTTCAGCGGTGCTTTTTACGGCGTTTGTCATAACGCCGCATATGATTTTTACGGTGCTTAAAAACGCCGCTATAGGTAAAAACGCCGCAAAAAACCTGTTTTGCTGTAGTGTTTGGTAAATTTTAAATCTTGTATTTTAAATAGAAATTAAAATATATCCAGGATGTTGTTTTTATACATGTTAAATTAAGTGTATATTTACAAAATAGATAATAACTCTTTCATATTTTAATTTCTTAAAATATTTATGATAGTTTAATTTAACATTTAATATTTCTTTTATTAAAACTTTAAGTACAATCAACTAAATATGTTATTTATTATTTACATTATAATATTATTTATTATTATACATTAAATTTATGTGTTGAGTAAAAACAATATGAGATATAAATGAATTATATATTTTAAATTTAAAAAATAAATCTAATCGAATTGGGTGACCAAAACGAAACAAAACTTTAAATTTAGTGATGATTTTGAAAACAAAAATAGTTGAGTGACCAAAGTAGAATCGCATGAATAGAGTGACTAAATATGTAATTTACCCACGTTTTTAACGGAGTTAATAGATTGGGACAAATGAGGTAATAGTTTAAACTTCGAGGGAAAAATATCTTGAAAATTACTTTAGCAAACAACTCGGTAAAAAAATGTATAATTTAGGGGGCAAATGTGTATTTAAGCTAGTATAATAAGTGACGTTGTTGATTCATTCATAGCTTATAATCCTTTGAATTTATATAAAATATTAATATGTCTAATCAATGAGAAAGAGATGGCTTCCATTTTTGGATGATTGATTCGACGTTTTCGCACCTTTGTTCGGCAAAATTAGTGGGATAATGTAGTCGGGCCGATTAATTACCTGACTAGGGCAATTTATTTTTTATTTTGGGATTTACGGTAAAAATTACAGTGTAGTTGGAACTCGTCATGCTGGCGTGATCAGTTCCATTGTATATAATTTTTCAATGGGCTATGGGACGTGAGTCCCATGGGTTGAATATATTTAATATATTTCACAGGACTCGTCACGCGGGAATGACGAGTCCGAATAAAATTTTTTTTAGAATTTTAAAAAAACATTGTATATATATATATATATATATATAAAGCGTAAAAAATTTGATATTTTCGACCATTAGGGTGATCGTTGGCCAACGATCAATTTTTTTTAATTCAATGGAACTCGTCACACCAGTATGACGAGTTCCAACAGTTATTTTGAGAGATGGTTTTAGTATAAATAAGGGTTTAGGGTGAAGGTTTTGATGTATGAGAAGTGAGAAAAAATTGAGATTATCAAATAATGTGTTCGTGGGAAAATTTGGGTATGATTTGGCGAACGGTGTTTATGGGTTTGACAACATTGACTCAGAGATTGATGATTCAGATTCAATCTCTTTTTCAGATGAAAAGTGGGAAAATAGTTAATAAAGTACATAGTTGATGAGTATAAGAAGAAGATGAAAATAGAAGAGAAGAAGAAGTATAAAGATTTACTGAAACGACGTAGCAAACGACTCGTTAAGAGGGAAGAAAAAATTAAAAAAATTAATATAGAAATTGAGAAGAAGTATACGACGAAAGAAAAATATGAAGGTGTCTTAATCCGACATAGTGAACGAATTGAAGAGAGATCTAAAAAAATATAAAATGACATATGTACAAATATTGATTTGTATGGTTTTAATTTATGTATGAAGTTGTCTTTATTAATTAAGTAATTATTGGATTAAGTAAACTTATTTAGTAATAGTCTGCATTTATATAAGAATTGAAGTGAAAGTTTGAAGTAATGATGTTCAACTAAAAAAACTCATAAACATAGAGGGAAGAGTACAAGTTAAAAAAAAACATAGTTAGAGTACAAACTAAAAACATAGTGAAAAACATAATTAAAAGAGTAAAAGTAAAAAAGATAACATAATATTTTTAACAACTATTTTAGCGTCCAATTTGATATTTAGGAAAATGAAGACAATGCTTTCTGTTATGCCCTTCACCTCTGTAGTGGCCACAAAGTTTTGGTAGACCTGGCTCTCTTTGAGGATCATCCATATCGGTATGAATTCGGCTAGATTCAGGTCAACCTCTTAAATTCCTATGCAATTCAGGATTTGACAACCATTCTTCATAAATTGTTGATGTAGGCCAGTATGTTTTATTTGGGAGGTACTTAAAGTCACAACTATAAATGTTACGCATAGTGTGCAAGCTATAGCAATCATCAGCATATAAGTATGAGTCAACATTAATGTGCATACATACAACAACAACGTGAGCGCATGAGAATCTAAAAGCTTGAAATCGACCACAATCACAACATTTTCTATTAAGATTACTAGTGTATGTTGTAGAATTACCTCCCTCATGTGGCCGAACTAGTGCTTGGACAATGAAATTAAAATCAAGTCTGGAAAAATTATGGACAAAAATTGATGTCGCATGTGTTTGATTCTTTTGCATTGCCTTCTCTAAATCTGGAGCCCAATTTCTCCCATTGCTTATCATGGCATCTATTTGTGCACTTTTGTCTCCCCATACTTTTCCCAACCTGAATTATGTCTCCCTAACAATACTTGCTATCAGGAGATGTCGAGTCCCTTTCAGCACTAAGTTGATACATTTGGCAAGGTTCGTAGTCATATGGTCGTAATGTCGACCCTCAACTTCATATTCTTGTGACCATCTGTCCCTAGGGATTTCAGCAGCGAATTCATATACATCATCTCCGCATCTTCTCAAATTTTCTAATTGTGCACGGAAGTTTGGTTGCAGTAAAGCATACCCTAAAAAGAAGTAAAATAAATGTTATTGAAAAGTAAAAAAAAAGAACATAAATAAAGCAGAAATAATTAATGAGAAATGAAATAATAGTTACCCATGTTGATAATCTCTTTTTTGATATTTTTCTACTTAAACCTCTTCGTAGCATTAGAAGCAATATGGTGTATACAATATGCCAAATATGTATGGGGAGACGTCTATTTACTTTTTGGTCTAGAAATTGTGCTTAACAACCCTGTGACCGATCTGAGATCATGCAAACCTCATCTTGAGTGACAACATGAGATCGCAAATTGGAGAGAAAGAAATTCCAAGTTTCATCCGATTCATTTTTAACAATGACGAAGGTAATGGAGAAAATATTTTTGTCTCCATCTTGTGCAATGGATATCATCAAGACATGTCTGCAGAGGCCATACAGAAAATTCCAATCAACTTGAATAATTTGTTTACAAAATCAAAACCCTTCAATAGCTGACTTAAACGCCAGAACAAACCACTAAAATTTTTTTTCTAGGGATAACGTCTACTTGAAGTGTGACTACAAGAAGAGTATAGTATCTAACAATGGTTCCATGGATGAAAAATTCAATTGCTTGTAGCAGACGTGGTAGCTCATTATACGATTGGTCTTAATCACCATACAACAAGGTCATTCTTTCTTTTTAGCCATTCATGCCTTGTAATAAATCAGAATATAACCAAATGTATTCTGAATGGATGCCACTAACACAAAAACGAGTACTCTTGGATTTTTTCCACCAATAGCTTGACATACGAGCATATGACATCTTAATCTAAATGTTTGTGGTCTTGTGTCAACGAGCTCATTGTAAATGCGTGTTTTGCATTTAACCTTGTGACTTCCCACAACATCTTCCGTTGTAGGTATAATACTCGTATCCTCTACTTAGAACCAACATTATGGTATATACATCTTACGAAATATGTCTTTTGATCAGACTCCGCGACATAGAATTGAAGATGAGCATTAATGAATTACTCTTTGATTGCTAATTGTGTCTCTTGTTTTGTTTCAAACTGAGACCCAATCGACAACTCAGATGATCGTTCGTCTGAAGAACCCCAGTAGGTAGCATATAACTTTGGCATATCATAGATTTTAGGATTCCACATAGCATCGTAGTTAATATCATGCATTATAACTGGATGATGATATCGAGGTAAATCATGGTGAGGCGTTTTAGGTTGAGGGTGTGTTTATGCCCAAACATTTGGAGCATTCTGCAATCCTTCACATCGTGAAATAATTGTCTCTCATACATCAGGCTTGACATCCAAACCTTGTCCCTCTAAAGCAGCCTCAAAAACATCAAAATCATCAAATAATGGTGTGTCGTCATCTTCTAGCAATGGAACAATATCTTCATCATCCTTGCTAAATTCAACAAGGCTTTCAGTGAACCGTCCAATAAGGTTATCATCAGCAGCACTTGCATGTGGTTCAGAGCATCATGCTTCTTCTGTTCATGGTACTGGTACTGATGAGGTCGAAATATCTGTTCTAATCGTGGTTTTGGCATAAATCTCGACCATATTATTATTTGATGATTAATGAAGTCTAACCATAACAGCGACATCATCATCATCATCAAGCTGGATTATTCTATATATGATTAGATTTGAGGAGATCATGTATCGATAACTTAAACATGAAACAGAAGCTCCAAGTTTTCTCTTAATTTTTTTCTTCATTTGGCAACAAGATACATCTAGAGGGAACATCATATTAATGAACCTATGTGACTTAACACAACACCAACATCAGTGTGTAGAATTTTGCCATTGTAGTAGACAACAGTGAAGAATTTGTTGCTTATTATTTGAAATGTATTTCGTTAGATGAAAGGAGTGTGTTGTGTAAAATATTGAAGATGAACTACACTATTTAAAATCCATGCCTTGTAGACAATACACACTATTCACATCATTTGCTTGTCATTGACATTTCACATCAACTCAGATAAACTAAAATATTTTAGAGAACCAGGGAATCTATATTATTCATGTCCTTTGTTTTTCATTGGCATTTCAAATCAACTTAGATAAACTAAAATATTTTCCATTGAAATCAGAGAATCTACACTATTCACGTCTTTTACTTTTCAAAGTTAAATTGTTAAAGAGATAATAATATAGATTTTTCCAAGTTAGTTTAATTAAAAGTTAGTTTACATATTTGTTTACATATTTTTCAAAGTTAGTTTAATTAAAAGTAAAATTAATGAAAAATTTTAGAAACATTTTAAGGTTGAATGCATATATATTATTGATAGTAATTTTTTATACAATTAAATGTAAAGTACATAGTTCACTCAATTTCTTGTCGATATCGAGTAATTATTTACATATGATAATAAAAATAAATTATAAAAAAGTAATTTTACTTAAGTAAACAAAAATATTACTTATATTTGCGCAATTTTTGCTGATGTCTAGCAGTGGTAGAATAATAATGACGTGGTTCTCGTCAATTTCATCGTAGTCGTCCACCTTCGTCATTTTTATCATCTTTCAGTTTCGATTTATTAAAAATTACTCCACCACTTTGATTTCCACCTTCAGGTGAAAACGATGGAGTATTCAATGTATTTGACACCATCATTAACGTCATCGACTCAAATTACACACTGAAATTGCCACAAGATTGACCTTGTTGAAGAAGATCATCCCATGCACCACTTGTTCTTGTTTCTTATGCTAAAAATTATTGTGAATGTGGTACTTGACCCCAAGAACTTCTTACCCAGACCACTCGACTCTTCATCGATGCTTGATATAGAGCATATCCACCATAACTTGTTTGAGATGGATAATAATCGATGGAAGTATAAGACGAAGATGTTGATGAAGATGATATTTTATTGCATATTTTGTCTTCATTTCCTCCCATTCGGGCCAATCCTTCGGCGTTGTCAAGTATGATTTCCCATTTGTTTCATAATTTTGAAGGTGGAGAGAAACTATGAAGTCATAATCTTCGGGTTGAACCTCGAAATGATTAGACAAATGTAAATGGCTCTCATGCCATTGTTGTATGAATATATCATGCTTCCTCGACCAATCTTCCGTATGCTTCCCGCACGCATATATTTTATGGAAATCGTCCATGTTATATATGTGCATTTCCATCTGTTGGTGAAACTCAAATTGTCGCAAAACTCTATCGGCGACATGGATCTTAACAATTACGAAATGGAGTAATGGTGTTACGGCACACCATGTCTCCGCTCCTTCAAAGAAAAATGGCGGTAGAAACCGTTAGATCTCCGATGCAAAATACGACAACCAATTAAACTGTCAAAAGTATTATGTTAGTATAATTAAAGAATTAATATAAAATTTTCAATGTCAATGCAAAAATTATTAATATTTACCTCATATCTACCGATGATATCGATCCTCATCTGGATATCTACTTTGGTTGCACCCGACAACTTTGTATCAGTTATTTGGTGTCGCCATCTAAACCAAAAAAATAACAACTACATTATTTATTGTCATTTTCAAAATATTTAAATAAATATTATAAAATATCAAAACTTTAAATATAGAAATTTACCTTGCGGCGAGGGGAAACACTATAGGAGCATATGTAATATACATAAAAAACGAGAGATGATACCACACCCATGATTGGAGAAAAACTAAACAACCCGCTACATCTTCTTCTTTTTTCTTCCTCTAACTACAATGGTTGCCTTGCAAAGCTCACAATACAAAAAAACCAAAATTGCAGAACCCCAACTATATTGGCGACATACAATAGAATCGTTCAATACCGAAAGATATTGGGTGTGCACCAAATTGCCTGATTTATCTGGTAGCAAGATCCCTCCAATCAATGTCATAAGATATGCTCGGGTGCATATTTCACCTCTTACTCCGTTGATTATCCATCTACTCTAAATTCTCTATCCAGACACATTATCCATATCTTCATCCCATCAATGATAGCGGCTGGAGCCTCATTTCCCAATAAATCAGAAATAACTGCATCTTGCGCATAATTGTTATGAAGCACCAATGGCACACCATTAATCGGAACACCAAGCTGATATGCGAAATCTTCCAATATTATCGTCACTTCACCAAAAGGAAAATGAAATGTATGCGTTTCGGGTCTCCAACGCTCAATCAACTTCGATATTAGTATCGGTATCACCTTAAAACCACGAAGAAACGTCGTTGGATATAATCTAGATTGTTGAAGATATATCACAATCCGCTAATGTGGCTCTTCATTCATCATTCCTCGATTAAAAATACCTCGTTCTTCTTATTACAATTTGAAAATAAATTGATTAATAAAATTATATAAATAATTATTATTAATACTATAATTTTTTCCAAAGTAAAATAAAATAAAACAAATTAAATTTACCATAGTCAACTCGGTCGACGGAATATGAACATCATCAAGATGCAGCATTTCTTCTCTTGAGGCCATTTCAACACAAAATATTCAACAAAAAAGTTTTTACTCTCACTAGAATGTTTTATTTCAAGTGAAAAATCAATCCAACTCAAACCTCTATTTATACTACTCTATCAAACGGCTATAAACAACTAGTTTTTTCAAATTGAAAATTGCCGTTAGAACTCGTCATACTAGCATAAGAAGTTCCATTGAATTAAAAAAAAAAGTATCGTTGGCCAACAGTCGAAAATTTCAAATTTTTTATCATTTGGAACGTGAAGAGTTCCATGGCCATTAATATATATATATTACAATGTTTTTTAAAATTCCAAAAAAAAATATTCAGACTCGTCATGCCCGAGTGACGAGTCTCGTGAAATACATAACCCCCTCAGACCGATGCGGGTGGCCCGATCCAATCTGGGGTGTCACATTAGGGCCACCGGAGCGACCCACTGTAGAAAATCTTAGAAAATTTAAAATTTTTATTAAGACACGAAAAAATCATAAAATCAATTTATAAACATAACAATAAAATTTAATATTATTAAAAAATAAAACAGATCTCAGACTTGGATATAAAAACAAAATACAAGTTATATGCCCCCTAATCACATCACCGTGCTCCGTAAGAAACACCGATGGAACTCCCCCACTAAAGTCGATAGCTGTACATATACGATTTTTTAACCTGAAATGGTGAGTAACAGAGTGAGATTTGGAAAGCTCAGTAATACAATACTACCAGATGATGCTACAGGGTATGTAGATAAATGTAGAACAATAAAATTTCCTTATTGAATTAGACGCATACAGGTTTTCGGGATAAGTTGGGGTTCTACTGGTACTTCACGAGTATAAGTCATGAAGATCTCAGTTCATAAGAAACATTCATGGTATCAAGTTTTCAGGAGATCAAATAGGATGCCTAGTGTGTTCCAATCAAAATGAGTGAAAAGATATAAATCTTTTAAAATCATAGTGGAACCCTCCAACCAAACTTCATTATGCAGTTCCCCAGAATTGCATCCATAAGGGCTTACCCTAAGCACACAGCAGAGGGAGCCACCCTAAGGGAATACCTTGGGGTCTGAGAGCCTTCCCAAGAAAGTTACTCGGGGCCACGGGCCTACCCAAGAAGATCTCGGGGCCTCGGAGCCTACCCAAAGATCACCTTAGAGCCGTAAGGATTTACGAGCTGGATCAGGGCTGAACCTCCATACTCTAGAATCCTACCATATACAATCTAGTAGAAATCAATTTTAACAGTAAGCTATAATATCTGGATCATGATCCAGTAAAATCTCGTAAACGTGACATTGGAATAAACCATATAGTCCCCTCCACCTGTACACCGTATATAGTCACTTGATTAACCCAAGGGAATGCCTTGGGGCCTGAGAGCCTACCCAAGAAAATTTCTCGGGGCCTCAGAGCCTACCCAAGGATCACCTTAGGGCCGTAAAGATTTACTAGCTGGATCAGAGCTGAACTTCCATACTCCAGGATCCTACCCATATAAAATCCAGTAGAAATCAGTTATAACAGTAAACCATAATATCTGGATCGTGATCTAGTTACTTCCATTCCGATTAACTTGATCAAATACTCTAGGTCCGTAAGTATTTACCAGCTTGATCAGAGCTGAACCTTCAACTTACCCAGATAAAGTCCCAATAAAAGAGTGCATGCATAACCAGTGAAAACAGAAAACCATAGTTCCTAAATCAGTAATTTTCATGATTCCATAAATCAGGAACGATTCATATATTTCAGTGAAAGTCGTAATCGGAGAACACATGCCATGTTGCCATGGTTCATAAACAAGTAAATCAATAATTTTGATAAAACTCATTTTAAAACATATAAAACCATCATGTAGTACATGTGGAACACACTAGAGGATCCAAGTATTTATCAAAGGCACTTGGTAGTTTATCAATAATGAAAAACATGAAACTTATGTAATTTGATCGGATTCTAGTAACGATGTCCTATTGAAGGGGATTGTTTACTATTGGATCTAATCAGATATTTAAAGTTGATACGTTAGAACCTCGTTAAGATTCAAGAGCACCAGGAAGGTGTTCAGGAACCTTTATACTGAATAAATTCTAGATTCAGATTTACGGAGAGTCATTCCATTACTCAAACAATCTGGAATATTTAGGATTTTATATTGAATTATCAAGATTTTAAGTCCAAAGAGCCAAATGGGGTATTCAGTATCCTTGCATCTGAGTTACTTGTATGATCAGTTATGATCGAAGTGATTTGATATGATAAAGGAGAAACGAAGATTCAGGACATTTACAATTTGTGTCGATCTATGCGATTATCGAAATAACTCGAGCTGAACAACTCCCATAACTAATGCATATCGATCGATCAATTTGTTGCCCTTCCAGGGTATTCACTCTTTAATACCCACAATTTTTGTTCATTGATCACCTTCAGAATAATAGTTGAATATATCCCAAGGATACGAACAAATATTCCAATGGTCTTTACTTTATTCTCACGCTGCAACACTATCAGGAAATGCCGACATACTTGATTTATGGTATGCAACTCATGAGTACGGTACATCATATAAGATCATCAGTGTTTCCAGATTTATCTAAGTTATTCACTTAATTTAATTAGTATTCAAATTTATCCTGGTCGCTTAGGAGTTCCCTGAGCAATTAGTTCGTTTCAGAAATTTTGGATACATACAATACTTCCATTCCGATTAACTTGGTCAAATAATAAAGTCGTATGTGAATTCGAGGTCGATTAATTCATTTCGGAGCTTTAAGCATTAGTAATTCTAGGTCTTGGAAATACTTTAGGGCATTCTACGTTTTTGGAGCATTTTGGTCATTTACACTTCATGGGTAATTCTATAATTCCAATATAGATTTAGAATTTAATTCAATGCTTCTCGAGCTCAAGTGTATCAAGATATGAGTTCATAGGTCGTCTCCATTTTCATAGTCATCCATTTTCTTTTTACTCTTTAAGGGTATTATCGTAATTTCATTCAATTCCGTCAATGGCATTACTTCAGGTAACTTAGGCTTGAAAGTACTTCAGTTCCATTAAAGTTCAGAGTACTTGCACATTTGCTCACTAGATTTTACTTTCACCACTAGGGAAAGTCTTGGTCCTTTTCAAGTATAAGGATATTTTCATAATTTTACCCCTTAGGGTTATTTTAGGTAATTTCTTATCCAAATAATCTCGATAATTAACCTTTAAAAAAAATTATCAAAATTTATGGATCAACCGAGTTGACTCAGACTGGACTAGGTAGGTCTAGTCCGGTCAAACGGGTTGGGTTAACCGGTTCTGAAAATTTCCTTGGGCCAAACAAGCCCCACGTGCATACGATGGCGTGTGGCGGCGCGTGACAATGGCGACGACCTCGGGGTGGTCGGTCGATTACCTGCTGCTTCAACAATCACCATAATCGATCAAATTCACTATAAAAATCAACTAAAACTAATTAAAAATAAGCAAATGAGCTATCGGCGTTCATTACCAACGGCGCCCGGAGAAAATCACGTCGACCGGAGACACCGCCGGCTGGGTCCTGACCTCGACGGAACAGGGAGTTCGATAGTGAGGGCAGTGTAACTCCACTGTGTCGTCATCGATGTAAATTTGAAGAAAACAGAGGCGATATCTTGGTTTCCCCGTCGAACGCTTCAACGTCGATTCTCTACGGTTGCCACCGTATCACGGAAAGAACCGATAGGGGTTTTGGTCGCACGAAACCGACGATCTCAACGACGATGATAGTGCACGACACTGGCAGTCGGAGCTTAAACAACGACGAGAGCATTCGTTTGAGGCGATGAGACTTCGCAAAGCAATTTAGGACAAACGACGTCGTCCCACGGTTGATCGGGGGTCGGGCTTTGGTCGTCAGAGGACACTGGTTCTGATGATGGCGGTGGAGCACGGCAACGACGGCTAGACGACGACAAAATGAGAGCCCGGTAAGGCTTCAATTGGGGAGAATTAGGGATTTGAATTGTTAATTTTGGGGATTTTCGGGTATCACCAAGGGGAAAGGGTTTATTTTTCCATATCCCAAAAAAATAAACAAATTCAGGATTAGGTCCCTGAATTTCCAACACTTTCTAACTCACCCAAAATTTTAGAAACTTGCAATTGGGTCCTAAATTTTTCCTTTTTAAAATTTTATTTCGGTACTTTAAAACTAATAACATTTAGTCCTTAAAGCGGGGTGTCACAAAATATATTAAATATATTCGACCCCTGGGACCCATGTCCCATAGCCTATTAAAAAAATATATCTAACAGAACTCATCACACCAACATGACGAATTTCAACTACACTATAATTTTTGTCGTAGATTCTAAAATAAAAAATAAATTACCCTATTAGGCTAATTAATCGGCTGGCCTTCATTATTCCACTAATTTTGCCCCTTTGTTCCGCCATTTTCATATTTTTAAAAATAAACAAATTAGAACTAATATTTTTACCAAAATTTGATTGCGTACAAAATTAAACGACTACTAATATTGTTCCGCCTTACCTTTATATATAGTTTATCCATGGAAAAGAAGTGTTCTGCCACACGTGTTGCCCATCAGACAGAATGAAAGTACATGAGTTCAGCCGAGTTAAACCACCCCCTGACTCACCAAAAACATCAGCCGAATTCTCTCTTCCACTCACTTTCTCCGACGTTTTCTGGTTCAAGTTTCCTCCCGTTGAGCGTCTGTTCTTTTACCGACTCAACGCCTTAAACCTCGCTCGTTTCAACTCGGAAGTCCTCCCCAAACTCAAGCAATCTCTTTCCCTAGCTCTCCTCCATTACCTCCCCCTCGCCGGCAACCTCAAGTGGCCACCAAACGCCCCCAAACCCATTATTTCGTTCTTTCCGTGCGACGGAGTTCCACTCACGGTTGCTGAATCCGATGCTGACTTCAACCTTCTTTCAAGCAACGGAATCTACGAAGCTGTTGACCTACACCCTTTGACACCTGAGCTGATAACATCGGATGAATCGGCAGCAACTACTGCTTTGCAAATAACCCTTTTCCCTAACAGGGGGTTTTGCGTTGGAATCGCAGCTCACCATGCTGTTCTTGACGGGAAAACCACAACCATGTTCATCAAATCATGGGCTTACATATGCAAGCAAGGTAATCCAGAGAACTCAACTTTTCCACCCGAGCTAACCCCTGTTTTTGACAGGAGTGTTTTAAGAGATCCTGGTGGACTTGACATGATATATTTGAGGAGCTGGTTGGACAGTATGGGTTCAGATTCAAACACTGCTAAGAAAAGCCTGAAGATTTTACTGGACAAAGGAGTAGCTGCAAGTCTAGTTCGAGCCACGGTTGAGCTTACTCGAGAAGATTTGAAGAAATTAAGAGAAAGGGTACTGTCAAAGTTACCAGAAACTGGGAAAGACCTTCATTTATCAACATTTGTTCTGACATATGCTTATATAACTACTTGCATAGTGAGATCCAGGGGAGGAAATGGTGATAGAGATGTTGCTTTCGGATTCACGGTCGATTGCAGGCCACGGTTAGACCCTCCTGTCCCCGAAAACTATTTCGGAAACTGTAACACAACAACAGTAGATTTCGCCAAAGCGAGAGATTTCTTAGATGAAAACGGCTTTGTTTTCGGAGTTCAAAAGGTCAGTAGCCTGGTTAAACAAGTGAAGGAGAAGGGCGTTCTTGAAGGAATGGAAAAGAAATTATCGATTGTTCTCGAATGTTATGAGAGATTAGAAAATAATCCTTTTCAGGCTATTAGTGTTGCAGGGTCGCCGGGATTTGGAGTTTATGGATCAGATTTCGGATGGGGAAAGCCAGTGAAAGTGGACATTGTTTCCATTGACAAGAATGAAGCTGTATCATTGGCTGAGAGCAGAGACGGTAGCAGGGGAGTTGAGGTTGGCTTGGCATTGAAAAAACATGAAATGGAGAAATTCTTCTCTTTGTTTTTAGTTGAGTTTTAACAAAAAGGTCGGAAAACTATGTTTTTGTTCATATACATCATTCCTAGTTGTCCTTCAAACAATGTACTAAAAGCAATATCTGTATTCAGTGATTCAGTCTTAAAGAAATAAAAGAGCACATCATCTTCACACCCAAAACATTAGTAATGAATGGATTAATATAGAATCATCGGTGCAAATTTGTCGAAAACATAATTTAAACACTCTAATATACTTATATAAATTAATCACATTAAGTTCTCCGACTTAAGGAAGTAACATATATTAAATTACAATGTTAGTCTATATAATTTTATTTTTTAATTTTTTAAAATATACATAAGAAAATCTTATAAGGCTCACTTCAAGACGCGCCTTCGATCTACCTAAATAAAAATGCATTTCACGTGACGTGCTTTATTATAAGGTAGATCATAGTTTTTTTAATGTTTTAATTTATTATTTTTGCCAGAAAAATAGTTTACGGTGAACAGAATGACAAGGAAGAAGATAAGATTTTACTATTTTTATGGTGCAGTATTAATGCAAACAAAAACGCTATTTTTAATTGCGACATTTTTTATTTGAAATCAAAATTAAAATAAGAAGGAATCATCCTTATTGCCGGCTGTTGATCTGTCTAGATTGGGACCCGATTTAGGGGTGGTAAACAGATACAATTTTATGATTTCGTACCATACCTGCTGTAATTGGGATAGAGATGATATAAATTTAGTAGGTAGTGAGCGGGTGTGGATTTAGAAAGTGGTATCCATCATGGGTAGTAGGCGAGTGATAGGTTTGGGACCTTACCCGCCCCGCATCCGCCCACTCCGCATCCGCCCGCCCCACATCCATCCGCCCACTAAATATCAATTACATTTTGGACTATTATGAATTTCGGTATAATTTTAGACACTAATTTATAAATCTTAATATTGTATAAGATATAACTTATAATTTAGCCAAATATTAGGAATAAGTTTATGAATCAACTTTTTCTTTCAAACCTCTCGTGCTTTGCTTGCTGGTTACTACGTCAATATTCTGGTAGTTCTTCTTCTCTAAGTTTCAAACTCTGGTCTCCAGCTCATTTAGGTACGCCTTCTTCCTCTTCTTTACTCGGTATCCTCTGCGGGTAGTAGAGTTGTATGTCACCTTATACACAGATCCAAAACCACCTTCTCCAATCTTGTTTGATGCATCGAAGTTGTTTATGGTCGCATTAATTTGTCGTAAGGTGAATACTCCGGTTTTCAGATCTAATCCTCTTAGTTCTATTCAAGATACAAGGCCAATAGTCAATACTCCGTTATTTTGATTTTGATATTCCGCTGAATCTATGAGCATTCATTTATTGGTTTTGATTTTTAAGAAACACGTTTTATGTACGTATATTGAATTATCGATTTTGGTATTCTTCTGAATTTAAGTGCATTCACACATTCTGCTGATTTTGAAAATTATGAATAATTTATGCATTATAATTTGTATAATCATGCTTTGAAAAACAAAAACATCTTGAAAAAAAAGCCCAAAACCAATACAACTTAGATTTGATCTTCTTTTTCTAGATTGGGATAATGCAAAGGTAAGGATCCAAACACCGGGCTATATTTTACGCATACTGGATCATTTACTTAGATTTGTATAAGCTTTTTTGGTTGCTGGTGTGAGGAAAGAGATGAAATCATGTTTTAATTTTGGGTAGATGAAACTTTATTATAATTAGAAACAGGTGCAACAACAAACAAAGAGTCACTAATTAAATAACTCAGAGAAAGTTGTGTCCATAATATTTTTACAACTCAAAGAATGGATTTGTTTAGGCGTCTATCCTGCATTTCTAATTCTTATCGCCTTAAACTCCTTTTTTAAAGATAAGAATGATTCAATAGAGTCTTTCAACTGTCGTTAAACTCCTTTTCCCTTGTAAATTTGTAACTCTAATTTAGGGTTATACGGACTGGTAAGGCGTGCCTACGCCTTAATTGCAGACTTCTTCTACGATAGCTCAGAATGAATAAGATGTGCCCACGCCTTATGTGAAAACCTCCTCTGGTCTTTGAATATAGCCCAAAATTATTTTCGGGTTTTCGGATAATCCAAACATGATTTTTTATCGATTCGTATCCGATCCGATAATCCAAAAAAAATTCAGATACCCGATTCGAACTATCCGAAAATTGAAAAACGGATTGGATCAACGGATCAGATTTTTTTGCACAACCCTAGCTGGTCTAGCCGGATATGTCTCCAGTTAGGTAGTGAGTGGGGATGGATTTGAGAATGTACCCGTATGAGTGGGTGTGGATTTGAAAATTTTTACCTATCATGGGTGGTGGGCGGGTGGTGGATTGAAAAATATTAGGTGTGTATGGGGATGGGGGAGAAGGTATTCGCACCAGACCCACCGTTTTCCAATACCTAACCCGATTATCCTGGAATCTTTACGTGATTTGATGAGTGAGATTGGTTGAAGTTTTGAGTTTTCTTAGGGTTTATTTATTTAACGGAAAGAATATTTTAAAAAATAAATTTTGAAAAATGAATTACATTTTCTTGTAGAATATTTTTTGAAAAATATTTTACGGTGTTTGAATAATATCGTATAAAATTTTTCATTGGTTGGTAAAATTTTCAAGAAAATTATTATAAACATCAAATATAATTAATAATATTATTTATTAATAAAATAATAATATTTTAAATATCAAAATAATTTATTTAATATTATTTATGTAAATATTATTATTAAAACATTATAACTACAATTTTATAAAAAAATATTTTATTTTTTATTAAAATAAAATTATCATAAATTATATTAATTATTTCTTAAAATGAGAATCATATACTATTAATCATATTAATTATTTATTAAAATAATAATATTATTAAAAATTATAATAGTAAAATAAAAAAATTATATTTTAAAGAATATATATTAAATATTCAACAATTAAATAATATTATTTTTATGAAATTAATAAATAATATTAATTTTATTAATGATTTATTATATATTATTAAAATAAAAGAATAATATTATGTATTATAATAATATAATTATAACTATAAAATATAATAATATATTATTAAAATTATCATTAAATATAATTTAAAAGTCAATATATTTATTAAAATAATATTAAAATAATTTATAAATATTACATATATAAAATATTACATTTTTTGGAAAACCAATTATAAGGAAATAAACAGACCCTTAGATTCAATCGTAGCATTTTGACTAAAAAATCCCAAAAATCCATTTATTAGGAAAATAACGTTAGTAGAAATTATTTGAAAAAACCCTCGAATTGTCCATGTAGGATGACCTCATGTTCTACAAAACGCATGTAAGGACCTCACATTACCCAGGCCGCGAGATTCGTCTTATGTGGATGAACTTTTCATATCACATATTTAATATTTGGATAAAGGACTCGCGGTATACAGAACGCGAGGTCCATGCGAAATTGAATCTATTGCGAGTTGTATTTTAAATCTCGTGTGGTATATACAATTCCAACAAACACTGCAAGTGTTAATAAGCATGTTCGATGGGTATTTTCGGGTAGTTAATCTAAACTTTTTCGTAATTTATAAGATTAGAAGGTTAGTATTGGAATTTATCTATCAGTTAAAGCCAATATCGATATATAAGAGATATTGTAAGCGTGTTAAAAATTGTGTTGAAAAAGGATTCAAGGGGTTCATTCGGGTAATTAATCTAAATTTTTTCGTAATTTATAAGATTAAAGGCGTAGTATTGTAATTTATCTTTCAATTGAGAGTAATTTATCTTTCAATTGAGCGTAATATCGACACATACAAGACATTGTAAGTGGGGTAAAAATCACATTGAAAATTCAAAACCAAAAGAAATTGAAAACTAACGAATATATTTTATTTATTACAAAAGTAGTACTATGAAAGCACAATTAATTGATATGAGGGTGTGATTGATTAAGATGTTTGTTGAAAATATTTTGATGTTTCATATATCATATTAAGTGTTATTGAATTTTAAGATTTTACAATCATTTTTAAAGTATATTCGATAAAATTATTCGAATATCACAAATATTACTCCAAGTTTTTCAAAGGTCAATATCAATCCTTACTAAAGTGTAAAATTGTGTTTAAAACTTAAAATATTTTTGAAACAATTTTGACAAAGTATTTCGAACTATAATCGAGCCAAAAATTATTTTTAGGAAGGGATGTACCGATACACTCTTTAGTGTATAGATGCACACCCAACATCGAATCTATTTTGTGCACCGATGCACAGCCATACATCGATACACTCCTGGCTCGGAATGCAATTAGTGTACCGATGCACCTAGAGTGTACCGATACACCAGGTCATATAACGGTCGAAAAATTTGAATTTTACACACAGTGTACCAATACACCCTTGAGAGTGTATCGATGCACCTACGCTCCCAACAGATTTTTAAATGATAAATAAACCATAACGGCTCTATTGACTTCACCAATGATCCCCAACGTTAAAAATCAATTCAATGTGTATTTAAACCATCTGAAGAGCCATTGATCAACTACAATTAAGAAGAGAAGCTAGAGAATCAAAGAGAAAGCCTTAAACATTAAGTTTGAGCATTTCAAGCCTATTTTCACTCAATATTCATTTTTCTTTCAAGAACACCCTTTGGGGTCAACTGTATTAATTCTTGAGTGTTCTTTGATTGTTCTAGAATTGTGCAAACATTTTGCCTTGTGAGGTTTTTCAAAATTTGTGTATTTCTCTTTGGGAGAGAGTGTTCTCAAGAATTTGGGGTATAATTCTTGAGGGATTTGTAAGGTTACTCTTTGTCCTCAAAAGAAAGACAAATTAGTGAATTTGTGGAAAATCCTTAGTGTGGATAGCTAAGTTAGTGGACGTAGACTTCGGTTGAGAAAGTCGAATCACTCTAAATCGTTGTGCAAATATTTTCTATTCTCTACAAAAACTTCCACCAAAATTTTTATTGCCAATTCATCCTCTTCTTGGCTATTTCGTCGATCGATTAACTCAACAATTGATATCAAAGCTACACTCATTTGAAGGTTTAACCACATCTTGAGTTGATTCGGGAAGAGTTATATCGATATTCAAGTCATCAATGGCCTCCACTTCAAACTTCGACTTCGGTCTTGATTTAATGCCTGTCAACAAGCCTCCTTTCTTCAATGGAGATAATTATGCTTATTGGAATAATAGAATGAGGTACTTCATTCAAGCAAGTGACATGGGAGCATGGAATATCGTGGAAGACGGATACACCATACCTTCCACTCATTCAAGATTGTGGAGTGAAAAAGAGACAATAATGTTCCAGCTCAACTTGAAGGCTATCCATATTATATTTTGTGCTCTTGGACCAGATGAATACGAAAGAGTTTCATCTTGTACAACCGCCAAGGAGATATGGCATAAACTACAAGTCATTCATTAAGGCACAGACGAGGTAAAAGAATCTAAAATTAGTCTTCTAACTCATAGCTATGAAAATTTTAGGATGAAACCGGATGAAGACATCAAAGCTATGACGGATAGATTTTCCATTATTGTTAATGGTCTCAAATCATATGGAGAGATCATTCCTAACAAGAAGCTTGCGAGGAAGTTAATTTATTCTCTTCCTAAAGCTTGGCAATCGAAGAAGATGACGATCATCGAAGCTAAAAACCTAAAGTCTCTGACTCTCGATGAACTTATCGGTTCTCTCCTCACACATAAAATGATGATTCAATATAAGGTAGACCTCGAAAAGAATGACGAGACAAAGAAGGAGATAAAGAAAAAGAAGAACTTGGAGTTGCTCTCAAATAAACAAAAGATGAGAGTGATTCGGACAAAGATGACGATGATGAGGAAATGGCATTATTTTTCAAACGATTTAGAAAACTAATGAGGCCCAACAGAGGAAGAAAATTCAAAAGAAATGAAGGTGTCAAAACTGAATCAAAGGAGAAGGACTCAATCATTTGCTACGAATGCAAAAAAGTCGATACGATTGCCCACAATTGAAGAAGAATGGTCAATCCAAGAAGAAGCACAAGGCACACGTGGCTACATAGAGTGATGATGAACATTCCGATGAAGAGGAACAAGAAGTAGCAAACTTGTGCTGGATGGCCACCGGGGAAAACTCTCAGGGAACCTCTAACTCATCCGATTTTGAAGATTATTCTTTTGATGAGTTAGCAGAGGAATATACTGGGTTGGCTTCGAATTATGAGAAATTATTTTCGAAATATAAGAAAGATATTCCAAAATTGAAAAAACAAAAATAATCTCATGACCAAGACCAACAATGATCTTGAAAGTAAAGTCAAAATTTTGCAAATTAAAATAGATGAGTTTGAAAAGAAAATTTTTGATTTGCATAATTTACTTTCAAAGCTCAATGATGATCATCAAAAAGAAATTGATGATCTTAAAGCTTCTTTCAATAAAATTGGAACAAAACGTTTTGAAAATGGAGAAAGTTCAAAATCCAACTTTGTTAGAAAAAGTTTTAAAAACTACAATCATAGAGGTCCCCGAATAACCTCTAATAGAAAAATCGTTAGAAGTATATGGGTTTCTAAAGAACTCATTACTACTAAAGATAAGGATATCCTACACAAGTGGATACCCAAGGGGGCTAGAATTTTAGGGACTAATGAATATGGACCCAAAAGAATTTGGGTACCAAAAATCAAAAATTAATCTATGTTTGTAGGAAAAGGAGCATTGCTACAAGGCACAGGAAACAAATTCAAACTCATGGTACCTTGATAGTGGATGCTCAAGACACATGAGCGGAGACAAGAGCCGGTTCATAAAGCTAAACGACAAAAATAGAGGAGGGTGACTTTTGGTGATAATTCAAAAGGTCACATTGATGGTATAGGTACTATAGGTAATACCTCTTCCATACGAATTAAAAATGTGTTATATGTGAATGGATAAAAGCATAATCTATAGAGTATTAGTCAATTATGTGATAAGAGATACAATGTCATGTTTGAAACTAATGGTTGTAAAGTAATTGACATTGCATCTAATCGGATTATGCCTGTTGGTCATAGAATATGAAACATTTACATTGTCATTTAGATTCTATAAATATGACTAATTTGTGCCTAGTTGCTAAGGATGAACATGATAGTTGGTTATGTCATAGGAGACTAGGACACACTAGCATGAGTGTTTTACAAAGACTAATTCTAGGAAATTTAGTAAGAGGATTGTCAAAGCTAAAATTTGATAATAATAAAATCTGTGATGCATGTGTTAAAGGAAAACACAAAAGAGCCTCCTTTAAATCCATTAATGATGTATCAACTAGTAGAGTATTACAATTGATCCATATAAATCTTTTTGGGCCAATTAGTACTACTAGCTTGGGTGGAAAATAATATTGCTTTGTATTAGTATATGACTATTCTAGATATACTTGGGTTCTATTTTTAAGTACTAAAGATGAAGCATTAGAAAAATTCATCATGTTTTCTAAAGTAATCCAAAACGAAAAAGGTTACTCCATAACTAGTGTTAGGAGTGATCATGCTACTGAATTTGAAAATCTTGGATTTACTGGTTTTTGTAATTCTAATGGTATTAGCCATAATATTTCAGCACCTAGAACTCCTCAACAAAATGGAGTTGTTGAGAGGAAAAATCAAACTTTAGAAGAAATGGTTAGAACCATGCGTTGTGAAAACAGTTTGCCAAAATATTTTTGGGCAAAAGCCACAAATACCGCTTATTATGTTATAAATCGAGTAATGATTAGGCCTATTTTGAAGAAAACTCCATATGAACTTTTCAAAAATAAAAAGCCTAACATTAGCTATTTTCATCCATTTGGATGTAAATGTTTTGTTTTAAACAACTGTAAAGACAATCTTGGCAAATTTGATGCTAAAAGTGATTAAGGAATTTTTTTGGGTTATTCCTTAAATTCTAAAGCTTATCGGGTATTTATAATAAAATAACTTTAGTTGTAGAATAGTCTATACATGTTGTTTTCGATGATAATCCCCTTCCGAAGAATGATTCTTGTGTTGATGATGACGTAGGTATTGTAAACACACATGACATTAGACATGACGTTGGAGAACCATCAAAGGAATAAGTAAAAGATGAGGAAACTCACGATGCTCTCGAGAATCCAACCATTGAAGAAAAGGAAGTCACTTACCCAAGAGAGTTCAACTATGTCAAGGATGGTGAGATTATAGGTGATCCATCCAAAGGGGTAACAACTCGATCTTCTCTTATAAATATATGTAATTATGTTGTATTTATCTCATGCATAGAGCCTAAGAATATCCAAGAAACATTAAAAGATGAAAATTGGATTATGGCTATGCAAGAAGAGTTAAATCAATTTGAGAGAAGTAAAGTATGGACATTAGTTGAAAGGCCTAGTAATAAATCTACTGTAGGAACTAAATGGGTATTTAGGAATAAGCTCGATGAAAGTGGTAATATAGTAAGGAACAAGGCTATACTTGTTACTCAAGGCTATACTCAAGAAGAAGGCATAGACTAAGATGAAACATACGCTCTCGTAGCTAGGATGGAAGCAATAAGAATGTTATTAGCATTTTCATGTTTCAATGAATTTAAATTATATCAAATGGATGTTAAAAGTGCATTTTTAAATGTTTCTTAAGTTGACAAAAACACTTTATGGTTTAAAACAAGCTCCTAGAGCTTGGTATGAAAGATTGTCAAACTTTTTAATTGAGAAAGGTTTTTCCAAAGGGAAGGTTGGCACTACATTGTTTTTAAAGCAAAAAGGTAAAGATTTATCAGTAGTTCAAATTTATGTTGATGATATAATATTTGGTTCTACTAATGATGTTCTTTTCTAAGAATTTTCTAAGCTACTGCAGAGTGAGTTCGAGATGAGCATGATGGGGGAGCTCTCATTTTTCTTGGGACTCCAAATCAAGCAAAGAAAATATGACATCTTTATCAATCAAGTAAAATACGTCAAGGATATGCTCAAAAAGTTTGGATTGGAAGATGGAAAACCCCAAGCCACTCCAATGAGCTCATCTACAAAGCTTGACAAAGATGAAGGAGGTAAATGTGTAGATGTTAAATTATATAGGTCCATGATTGGCTCTTTGCTTTATCTAACCGCAAGTAGACCAGACATTATGTTTAGTGTTTTCTTATGTGCTAGATTTTAATCAATCCCTAAGGAATCACATCTAAAAGCCATTAAGAGGATCTTTAGATAACTTAAGGACACTCCTTGTTTATGACTTTGGTATCCTAGAGACTCTAGCTTTAGTTTGCATGCTTTCTCTGATACGGATTATAGAGGATGCAATATAGATAGGAAAAAACACCTATGGTACTTGCCAATTCCTAGAAAATATGTTGATTTCATGGTTTTCAAAGAAACACAATTGTGTTGCATTATCTACCACTGAAGCGGAATACATTTCAGCGAGTAGTTGTTGCGCACAAGTTTTATGGATGAAACAACAATTTTTAGATTATGGAATTGAAGTTAGTACCATACCTATCAAGTGTGACAATACTAGTGCTATTTGTCTCACTAAAAATCACATCCAACACTCTAGAACTAAGCACATTGAAATTAGACATCATTTCATTAGAGATCATGCCACTAAAGGAGATATAGTTCTAGAATATATTGATACTTTGTATCAATTAGCAGATATTTTTACAAAACCTTTAGATAAAGAAAGATTTCGGACACTTAGGAGAGAATTAGGTTTAACCAACCTACTTTGACTTAGTGTTTAAAATAATTTTAGCACTTTTAATTAGAAATGAAAAATGCTTATAAAAAATAATATTTTTGATTGCATTCTTTTCTAATAGTTAGGGGGAGTTTATGATCTTTAGTGAAAATTAATAATATGTTCAAATAAACTTTAAGTATATATTTGATTTATTGAACATAGTTAATTTTCGATCTATGAGTTTCCAATACCACTAGAGCTAATTAATTTAGCATTCTAAATGTTTAAAACAGATTTTTGTCATTTTTGTGCAAAGTGCATCGATACACTATGATAGTGTACTGATGCATTCCTTGAATGTGCATCGATACATTCAAGAGTATACCGATACACTCGTCGAGTTTTGGGTATTAAATCCCTAAAACTAATATTTTTCAAAAACCCCTAAAACTAAACTCTCATAGTCGTACGCCCCTCTCTCTCACCTTACTCTAAAAAATTGCTCAAATCCAACGCTTCAAGTCGGAATCTCTTCGTTCTTTAACTACTAATCCTGCTACGATCATTAAAATTGTGCAAAACATCACTACATTCCACTGAATATGAATTCTCAAGGTAAATTTTTTTCTAAAACCACTATTTTATTGATTTTGAACTTAGGACTAGTTTTAATTAGTTCTAGGTTGAATTAGATATCAAGCATTACTAATATTATGTTTCTAAACTAGATTCAACAACTAATTTCATCAAAACACAAAATTTGTCAAATTTTTTGTAATTTCGAAATAAAAAAAATGTATTTTGATTTTAAAATTTGATTTTTTTGATTTAATTATGTTGTTTTGAAAACTACGTATTGATTTTCAAACATTGTTTTCAAAAATAGTTTTCAAATTTGCCCATTATTATTATTTTAGAGAACCTTGAATATTGAAGACTCGTATTGAGTTTTGGGATTGATTATATTGCACACATGTGTTTCAAATTTGCAAGTAACCTTACCCATTCTGATCTTTAACCATGTCTAATCCAAAACGCCCTAGGTCTTCATCGAGTCATTCAAACCAAAACCGACCTTCTATTCTACCTCCACCTCAAAATCCAAATCCAAATGAACCAGATATGACCATTCTTAATTCTTGTTTTAACCTACCTGGTCGTAGAGATAATCTCTACCATAGGTAATATAATTTATTTGAGTCATATAAAATCCGGGAAGAGCGTTTCCCCTTAATCCAAGCCATGGTCGATATGAAATTTGAATATCTTCCTACCCTTCGATCGTGGAAATTCGATAAACTATTTCACCTCAAACCTATTGTTTATCACGAACTAGTCCGTATTTTCTATTCCAATGTGATTTGTGTCCAAAACGAGTCTCGTACCGCCACCGTAGGAATTTGCTCTTATCTCTTAGGCTAATTCGTTTATATCGACTCCGACATAATCGCTAACACCTTTGGACTAGATAACGAAGGTTTAGATAACGAAAAAGAGATTGTGGCAACACCTTATAAAGCTAAGGCTATTGCAAGTACCTTAAGAACTTATCACGAGCATTTTCTTCACTTGATCATCTCTTGGTGGTTTAGACCATAGGGAGGTAGGTACTCCTCCCTTAGAGTTTTAGATTTATGGTGGATACATTATATCCAACATAAAAAGAAAATAAATTTGCCACAAGTCATTTTCTCCGAGCTAGTTGAAACCGTAAATAATGTCCCATCCAAATTTGTCGAAACCTTAGTTTACGGTTGTCTTCATAGCAACTTGTTTATCAAATCCAACCTTTGAGTCTCGCTTCATGTACTCATCCCTCTCAAGAACCAAAAAAATTTCACAACTTTGAAGAAATCAGGATGGTCCGGGGAAAAGGATCAATGGGTTCGATCCACCGAGAAAACACCGGGTGTTAGCTCTTCACGAGCTCCACCATCACCGGTTGCAGACGATGATCCAGAGCTTGAAGAACTCATGCGCGATATTGATGATCACGTACCCGATGCAAGCCGGCACAACAATAAAGTCATATGCCTTCATACTCCCAATCTTTTATGGAGAATCTTGATATGAGGTTTGCCTCCATCGAATCGCATTTAACTGCTAACAACGAAGCGATGAATCATCGTTTCGATGCTATGGACGAAAGGGTCGACACACTTACATGTGATGTGGCCAATATATGGGCACATTTATCACCTCTTGATCAACCGATGTACGATTAGACCTTTTTCTTGCTTTGTTTTCTTAGGTTGCGATAGAACTTAACTATTAAAACATTTTGGATGTTTTTAGATTGTTATGTTTTGAATATTATGAATGTTTAAACTTGAATGTTTATATATTTGTTTTTTCTTGTTTGAATTTGGTTTGATTAATTTGATTAATTTAATTTTTGCATTATTTACATCTTAGTTGAAATATGAACAATTATCAATTCACATTATTTATGAATATTGATTTTTGGAACAATGGCCAACCTTTCTCTTGATTGTGATCTTAACAGCTTAAGCTTTAAATTTTTAAATCAATTGGCTATTTTCCTAAAGGGGAGAATAAATCTTGTTTAAAAACGTTTTATAGAGTCTTTTTGATTTAACAAAAAAAGGAAGAATATAGTAAGGGGGAATAATTCTCAAAATTGTTTATTTTTCAAAAATGATTTTTCAAAGAAAATCTTAAAATTTCTCAAATGTTTTGTTATATCAAAAAGGGGGAGATTGTTGAAAACATTTTGATGTTTCGATATAACATATTAAGTGTTATTGAATTTTAAGATTTTACAATCATTTTTAAAGTATATTCGATTAAATTATTCGAATATCACAAATATTACTCCAAGTTTTTCAAAGGTCAATATCAATGCTTACTAAAGTGTAAAATTGTGTTTTAAACTTAAAATATTTTTGAAACAATTTTGACAAAGTATTTCGAACCATAATGAGCCAAAAACTATTTTTAGGAAGGGATGTATTGATACACTCTTTAGTGTATCGATGCACACCCAACATCGAATCTATTTTGTGCACCAATGCGCAGCCATGCATCGATACACTATTGGCTCCGAGAAACATCGAATACAATTAGTGTACCGATGCACCTGGAGTATACCAATACACTAGGTCATATAACAATCGAAATATTTGAATTTTACACACAGTGTACCAATACACCCTTGAGAGTGTACTGATGCACCTACGCTCCCAACAGATTTTTAAATGATAATTACACCATAACGGATCTATTGACTTCACCAATTATCCCCAATGTTTAGAATCAATTCAAGGTATATTTAAACAAGCTGAGGAGCCATTGATCAACTACAATTAAGAAGAGAAGCTAGAGAATCAAAGAGAAAGCCTTAAACATCAAGTTTGAGCATTTCAAGCCTATTTTCCACTCAATATTCATTTTTCTTTCAAGAACACCCTTTGTGCTTAATTGTATTCATTCTTGAGTGTTCTTTTTTTGTTTTAGAATTATGCAAATATTTTGTCTTATGAGGTTTTTCTGTAAGTTTGCAAAATTTGTGTATTTCTCTTTGGGAGAGAGTGTTCTCAAGAATTTGGGGTATAATTCTTGAGGGATTTGTAAGGTTACTCTTTGTCCTCAAAAGAAAGACAAATTAGTGAATTTGTGGAAAATCCTTAGTGTGGATAGCTAAGGTAGTGGATCTAGACTTTGGTTGAGAAAGTCGAACCACTCTAAATCGCTGTGCAAATATTTTCTATTTTCTGCAAAAGCTTCCACCAAAATTTTTATTGCTAATTCACCCTATCTTGGTTATTTCATCGATCGATTAACTCAACAACATTGTTCTTCATGTCTTCGGGATTCCTATAGATAGTGCATACTTTCGGCTATCCAATTCTCTCTCAATGTTAGACCAAATCCTCATCACAATAAATTCGCATTGAAAGTAGACAACCTTTTTTTTTAATGTTGTAGTGCAAAATCTGGTCGTATTGTACGTTCATCATCAACTTCATCCGGATCCTATTTATTTCCAATAGGAGGAAACTCGTATTGATAAACATTGAATACAATTTTAAGTAAGTATATTGGATTAATGAATTACATGTATTGAATTCGTATATAAGAACAAGAAGCAATGACGTGCGCACATTAGTATTTGAAAGTTTAGAATACTTCGTAGTCGCAAGTTCTTTCTTGTAGATTAACCATGTTTATGTTGTGTTATATGCCTTCCAATAGCCCCGAATATTCGAAAACAATGAATTTATTTTGTTTGCGAGATACGCATGTCTCATTTGTTACATTTGAATATTGCATAAGTGTTTGTAATTTTGTGTGGAGATTTAGATGGACTATGTGGCCACCTGCCATCAATCAATTTCTTGCTTTTCAATGTTATAAATAGGGTTGCCAACCGATAATAAGTCGCTTTGACAACAGAAGTGATAGGAAAATGTCATACTCCATTCAGTAATGAATAAATCACCTCAGCCAAGTTCGTTTTCATGTGACTGTATCGTCTACCCCATCAAATGGTCGAAGTCATTTCTTCCTCGAGATTTTAGCAAGGTAATTATAGTTTTGTTGATTCTTTTCTCTCAATTCTTGAAGTAGATCCTTAACCTTACGTACGGAATGCGTGTGGTCTATCCATTAAAAATTCAATAGTTAATAAGAAATAATAAATGAAAAGATATCTTAAACTAAAAAGAGTGAAAGACGTACTCATTCGAAGAACCATTACGCGTTTATCTTAGGTCTTGAACTTTTGCAAATAATTCACAACAATGTGGCATAAATAGTAGCAATGATAAATATAGAGAGGTTGCGAGGATGAACCCATACGTTGGATTGCATATTTGGTCCATGTGTCTCTGTAGGAAATAAGACATATCTCATCATTTTTATCATGCAAAACATATGATAGAACATGTCTTTTTAAGTTCTTAAAGAAGAATTCCAAAGAGCCTATATTTATTTTCAACTATTAAGAATGCAATGGGAATAGTTTTCCTATTGCCATCTTGTGCAACTGGCAACAACAATATTTGTATATATCTGTCATACAACCAAGTACTATCAATCTGAACCATCAACTTGTAGTGACGATTGCATTAACGCACTACAGAAATGTCCAAAATAATCGGTAGAATTAGCATATACCTTGTACGAAATGATCAATTTTGTATGTTGGTATAGTTTCCAGTTTCACAACTGTTCCCCGTATGTGTTTCTACATCAATTTTAGTCGGGCCGCAACTCTTTGTACAATTCCTCCCATTGGCCATAAAAGAATTAGGTTTTCTTCTAAAAACATTTATTTCATTGTTTGTGAGGGTTCATTGTTCCACCTAAATTAAAATCCATTCTTAACGAACTTATCATGGTTACTTTCGTCTATTAGAAATATTTCAATTCACCATATTATTCTCATATCAGAGCTGTGTGCACAATGTGAGAATGATAAAGATGTGCATAGGATTGAGTGATAGATCGAGTCAAATCGAGTTGAGTAAAAATTTTATGTTATTCAAGTTGATTAACCATATTTTATAACTCAAATATGATTTGATTTTTTTTTTCAAGTCGAGTCAAGTTTATAAAATTTGAGTTTAGTTTTTGAGTGTCTGTTTAAATTTAATTATAAATATCTATAATATTATTATACTATTTGATTCTAATTCAAATGATTTTTTGTGTTGTTCAAATGTATTTATATAATATTTATATCATCCATAATTACTGGATGAGGCAACTTTGTTTGTTGAGGGCTGTCATCAAGCAAATAAATCAAATGTGCACCCGTTCTTATGGAAAAGTGAGGACAAGCCTACTAAGGGTGCTCGGGTCAGCTGGTCTGTCATATGTCGCCCGAAATCGAAAGGGGTTTTAGGCTCAAGAACCCTCTTTGTTGGAGCCAAGCTTGTTTCCTCATTTGATTAGGAAGATCCTTCTGAATGGGGGCTCAATATGGATTGCAAGGATCCATTCTTGTGTTCTTAATAGGGACTCCTAGTAGATTGAAGGACCCCAAGATTGTAGTTGGACATAGAAGTGTTTACTGCACCTTCGAAGTAAAACTGCTGGCATCCAAGGGTTCATTGGACCCTCTTTCACATCGATTGGCCATATTTAGGGTAAGATTCATTCGGCTTAGGAGTGAGAAGGTCATTTGAGAGCGTTTGGTTTGGCATTCAGCTTACATTCCTAAACATTCGACCATAACTGGGATGACAGTCCTGGATCGGTTTCCTACAAAAGAATTAGGCTTATTGCGTTTGGGTTGCATGTTGATGGTTTATCTGTACTTTGTCGACGCGATAAGGAGTCTCGTGATCACTTATTTTTTTCAATGTCATTTCTCTAGGAAGGTTCGAGAGGAGATTTTGCTTTTGTGTTGTTTGTATAGAAATGTCATGAGCTGGGATCGGGAGCTTGCGTGGGACTACAGGTTGCGGGTAAGTCCTTACTGTCTTTAGGGTTGAAATTGGCTTGGAACGATGCTATTCCATTGATATGGAGAAAGCGTAACTGTAGGATTTTTCAAAATATTGATCTTTTAGCTTTGAGTATTGTTGCTAGAATTAAAGAGATTGGTAGGCTAAGGCTAGCATGTAGAAAGGTAAACAAATCTAGCTGGAACCTTGAGAATTAGTTGTGTTTCTTGAGGCTCTTATTGTTTTTGTGTTGCTGGTTTCTTGAGTTCTAATGTTATACAAGTCTATACATCGTAAAAAAATGTATTTCTTCGTATTGTTTCATATGTAATATACATTTATTATATAAATTCGAGAGATTCGACACAAATATGAAAATCAATCTACTAGTTATTAAAATTTCAAGTTATTTGAGTTACTATTTGAGTTATATTTTATAACTCGATTTAAACTAAAAAAAATTTCGAAACGAGTCGAGTTTATGAAATTACAACTCGAAGTCAATTCGAGTAAAAATTTTTCAAGTTGAGTCAAGGAAAAAAATTGTTTTTACGAATCGAGTCTAGTTTTGCTCGCTCCTAGATATGTGATATGTATTGTTTGCATGTCCTCATGTGAATGGCATCGGGTAATAATTGATGCTTATGTAGAGATGAATGTAGAATTTTATATTAATAAAAATTTATAAAATTTTGAAAATATAAAATAAAATAATATAAAAGTATTTAAATTATATGAAAATATAATTTTTTTTAAATAGTGATGGCAATGTAATCTGCTGTGAATTGTGAAGCATTATATTGCCTTGTGGGTCTTAAAACAGCTCTTGCTTAGGTTTGCAGCATATTGGTGAATGGAATCATTTTCTTTTCTATTCTTTTTTTCCTTTTTAAAAATGATTTGCTTTGAAATTACATGCAAAGTTTCCTTCCTCAGCTTATTTTTCCTTAATTTATAAAATCATGATTAGGAATTTTTAATGAACCGAATTATGCTTTAAACAACAAAAAGTATGTTTTAAATGTTATAATAATATTCTTATATGAAACATTTACAGTTGGGAAATATTATTTACTTTTTAAGAAAAAGTTTTTTAAAATTTTCTTTTATTTTAAAATAATGAAATTTAGGGTATCGAGAAAATTCTTGAGAACAGTCTATTAATATTAGAATAAAAAGTAGCCCATAAAATAATTAAAACAAGAAGAAAGAGAAAGAGAGTTGCATTTCCTATTTAGAGGACTCTCCTTTCTTCAACCTTCAAATTTGGTCTCAAACGAAGGAAAAACGCATCAATTCTCCTCCTTCAAATGGCCAATCATTAACCATTCAATTTTCTCAGATACCCAAACTTTTAACCACCGCAATGGCCACCTCCGTCGGTGTCTCCAGCAAGAAAGACTCCAACGGCGGTCAAGGTCTTATCTTAGGACGCTATGAACTCGGAAAACTCCTCGGCCAAGGCGCTTTTGCTAAAGTTTACCAAGCCTGCAACGTTAAATCCGGTGAAAGCGTTGCCATCAAAGTACTCGACAAGGAGAAAATCCTCAAGGGTGGCATGATCGCTCACATCAAGCGCGAAATCGCCATTCTCCGACGTGTCCGCCACCCCAACATCGTGCAACTCTTCGAAGTCATGGCCACCAAATCCAAGATTTACTTCGTTATGGAATACGTGCGTGGCGGTGAACTCTTCAACAAAGTTTCCAAAGGCCGGTTAAAAGAATCCGTCGCCAGAAAATACTTCCAGCAACTAGTCTCCGCCGTCAATTTCTGTCACGCACGCGGCGTTTACCACCGCGACTTGAAGCCCGAGAATCTCCTCCTCGACGATAACGGCGACTTGAAAGTCTCCGATTTCGGGTTGAGCGCCGTTTCGGATCAGATGCGACAAGACGGTTTGTTCCACACGTTTTGCGGGACCCCTGCTTACGTGGCGCCGGAAGTTCTCGGCCGGAAAGGATACGATGCTGCCAAAGTCGATATCTGGTCTTGCGGGGTAATCTTATTTGTATTAATGGCGGGTTATTTACCATTCAACGATCAAAACGTAATGGCTATGTATAAGAAAATTTACAGAGGTGAGTTCAGGTGTCCGAGATGGTTTTCATCCGAGTTAGTTCGGTTATTCACGAAGCTTCTCGATACCAACCCGGAAACCCGAATAACAATCCCAGAAATCATGGAGAACCGTTGGTTTAAAAAGGGATTTAAACACATTAAATTCTACATTGAAGACGATAAAGTTTGCAATGTTGAAGAGGTGGATGATGATGTGGGATCATATTCAACGGATCATTCATCAATGTCCGAGTCAGAAACCGAGATGGAAACTCGGATGAGAGTCGGTCCATTGCCGAGGCCTGCGAGTTTGAATGCATTCGATCTCATTTCATTTTCCCCTGGTTTCAATTTATCTGGGTTGTTCGAGGATGGAGGTGACGGTTCAAGGGTCGTGTCCGGTGCACCGGTTTCCAAGATTATATCCAAATTGGAAGAGATAGCGAAGGTGGTTTGTTTTACGGTAAGAAAAAAGGATTGTAGATTGAGCTTAGCTGGTTCTCGAGAAAGTGTTAAAGGGCCGTTGACGATTGCAGCTGAGATATTCGAGCTAACGCCGTCGTTGGTCGTCGTCGAAATAAAGAAGGAAGGTGGTGACCAATGCGAGTTCGAGGAGTTTTACAACAGGGAACTAAAACCCGGGTTAGAGAATTTGATGGCGGAGGACTCAGTATCAGCTTCCACCGCCGCCGCTAGAGATGATTCATGTTTACCTCCAGATTCGCAATAGAGAGGAGGGTAAGCTTTTTCTCCTTGTTTATATCATAAAGAAGAAAAAAATATCAAATATTCCTTTTGTTTTATTTAGGTGACTCAATATATGTGTATGATCTTTCTTTGCATGGAGAAGGATAGATTTTATTACAAATTTCTGTTGATCAATGAATTGATTTATTTATAAACTTGATTAAGGGTACATGAAGGTATTGTAATTTAAAAAAAATCCAATCTTTATCTTTTATACTTATATTAATTAAGTTATTTGTTTAATGAAAATGATCTACAATCGTTGTGTTGATTTGGTAGAGAAATTTAATTCATTTATAATCTTTTAAGGTTTATAGGGTATAAATGTGTTCAAGAAAAAAATGGTTGTCCCTTTTTCCTATATATATGGGGTAAGGGGAGGTAAGATAGTAGGCTACCCCCAACATCAGGTTGAGAGCAGCTTCTGTAAGAGACCTCCGAATTATGAAATGACCATCCAGCTTAGTTGGTAGAGCACAAGGTTTTATGTTCAAGAAACAACTATCCAAAAGAGATAAAAGGTTTAAAGATCTTTCCAACTGCTTCAAAAAAGAAAAAGAGCAATTAAGCCTTTAAAAGAGGGAGGTTCTGTTGTGAGGCGGTTAAAATACGGCTAAAAATGGTGTGACTGGTTAAATAAACGACCGGTTAAAAGCACTACCGTAAATGTTATATGTTTTCACCGGAAATATTATTTGTGTTGGTAATAATAATGATAATAATCAACAATATCATTGTTGTATGTAAAATACGCCAAATTTTTTTTGACTTTAACATAACCGGTTAATTACTGGAAACATTATCGACCATAATAACCTAATAGGTAGCACTAATTTAACGTAATAGGTAGTGCCTTTTTAAAGCTGATGGGGCCTTATAAATCAAACGATAACAAAATAGGTTAATTACTTAATTTAATATCAATATTATCAACATATTAGGTAGCGCCTAAAGTGTTACCAAAGTTTAAGCTAATGGAGCCTTAGAAATCCAACGATAACAAAATAGGTCAATTACTAGAAATATTATCAACCATAATAACATAACAAGTAGCACTTATTTAATGTAATAGGTAACGCATGTTTAAAGCTGACGGGGTCTTAGAAATCTAACGATAACAAAATAGGTTAATTACTTAATTTATTTTCAATATTATCTATAAATTACCGTGCACATTGTTAATTTATCTATTACTTTAAAGTAATAGGTTTCGAAATTATAAGTATCGATACTTATATGACAGTATCGATACTTGTACATTTATGCATATTTTCATTATACTGATAGAAACGTTTACTGTGTACATATTAATTTACCTATTACTTTAAAGTAATAGGTTTTGAAATTATGAGTATCAATACTTTATATATGAGTGTCGATACTTGGACATTTACGCCTGTTTTCATTATACTAGTAGAAACGTTTACCGTGTACATTGTTAATTTACCTATTACTTTAAAGTAATAGGTTTCGGAATTATAAGTATCAATACTTTGTATATGAGTATCGATATTTGGACATTTACGCCTATTTTCATTATACTGGTAGAAACGTTTACCGTGTACATTGTTAATTTACCTATTACTTTAAAGTAATAGGTTCCGAAATTATAAGTTTCAGTACTTTATATGTGTATCGATACATTTTGCGCGCAAATTGTTTGAGAAGCATACCGGAATAAAAGTATTCATACCTATATAAAAATATGGTACTTGGTATTTACGCCTATTAGCATTATACCGATAGAGTTTTACCGTTTACATTGTTAATTTACATATTACTTTAAAATAATAGGTTTTGAAATTTCAAGTATCGATACTTTATATATGTGTATCGATACATTTTGCGTGCAAAATGTTTGAGAAGCATACTAGAATAAAAGTATCGATACATATATAAAAGTATCGATACTTGTTATTTACGTCTATTATCATTATATCACTAGACCTTTACCGTTTACATTGTTAATTTACCTATTACTTTAAAGTAATAGGTTTCGAAATTCCAAGTATCGATACTTTATACATGTATCGATATATTTTGCGTGCAAATTATTTGAGAAGCATACTGGAATAAAAGTATACATACCTATATAAAGAGTATCAATACTTGGTATTTGTGCTTATTATCATTATATTGATAGACTTTTATTGTTTACATTGTTAATTTACCTATTACTTTAAAGTAATAGGTTTCGAAATTCCAAGTATCGATACTTTATATATGTGTATCGATACATTTTACTTGCAAACTATTTGAGAATCATACTGGAATAAAAGTATCCATACCGGCATAAGAAGTATCGATACTTGGACATTTTCATACTTTGCATATATTGTTTTGAAATTAAAAATATTGATACTTTAATAATGTGTATCGGTACATTTGGCATACAAATTGTTTGACAAGCATACTGGAATAAAAGTATCCATACCGACATAAAAAGTATCGATACTTGGACATTTTCATACTTTGCATACATTTTTTCGAAATTATAAATATCAATACATTAATAATATGTATCGATACATTTGGCGTGCAAATTGTTTGACAAGCATACTGGAATAAAAGTATCGATATTGGCACAACAAGTATCCATACTTACAGAAAACGTGTATAAACTTATATTCAAAGTATCAATATTTACATTAGTGGTATCGATATTTCCAGTTAAATTTATTTCATTTGGTACTTATTAATTGTACAGACTTAAATATGTCCTAACAAATAAATGTTGTACTAACCCTTCAACTACCACCACCTAATATAATTGAAAGCGCCATTGAAGCATGTTTTTTATGAACCTCAACTTCAGCTTCTAACATCAAAATTCAACTTCTAACATCAAAATTCAACATCAACTCTTGTTAGGACTATTGAACTTTCCTATAAAAAAATTTTAGGGACCAGTGAAGCATTTTTCTGGACCATACTGCATCAGATGATGTTCAACCGAGCGGGAACGTCATAAAGTACTTATTGTTGATGAATCTGAAAGATTGGTTGGTCAGCTCTTTTATTCACATGAGGAAGCTTGGGATTTTTACAAGGAATACGAACGAAAACATGGTTTTAGTGCACGTCGGAGAATAACACGTCTGGATAGGGAAGGGAATGTGAAGACACAAGAATTTTGTTGTTCAAAATAAGGGTTTTGGTAATCCAAAGTCAATATTGTTGATCGTCAACGTGCTCATAGGCCAGTCACAAGAACCAGATGCAAGGCAAAAATCTTGGTGACAACAACAAATACATACGATCAATAAGTTCTAAGTAAGTCTTTTCAGGAACATAATCATACATTGTGCACAACTATTATGACACCATTTATGCGTTCAAATAGAGCTGTGAGTGAGGTCGATGTGGATGAAGCAACAACATTGAAAGATGTTGGTGTTGGGACATCACAAGTAATGAATTATTTCACACATTAGGCATGGGATTATCAGAATGTTGGATTTACACATAAAGACCTCTATAATGCACTTCAAAGAGGTAAAGCAAAGGAAATATTCAATGGGGATGACAATGCACTAATTGTTTACTTTGATTATAAGAAACAAGATGATCTCGGGTTTTTTAAGACATACTCAGTAGATGAATCAGGGGTATTGCATAATCTTATTTGGGCTGATTCAACATCGAGATCAGTTTACACAGGCTTCGATGATGTAATTGTGTTTGACACAACGTACAAAGATAATTTGCATGGTTGACAAATTATGCCTATTGTTGGTGTCAATCATCACCATATCAAAATAGTATTTGTTACTGTGATCATCGCTGACGAAACAACTCAATCTTTCGAGTGGGTGCTGAAATTTTTTTACAAGCCATGATGAATAAATCACCTCTTTTAGTTGTCACCGATGGGGATAGGGAAATGCAGAGGACTATCATATCTATTATCCATTATGCTAAGCACATATTATGTTCTTGGCATCTTTCTCACAATGCACAAGCTAACATTGGTGATCGCAAATTTACAACAACATTTTCGACATGTATGGCTTTCTGGTGGACAATAGAAGAATTTAATATTCAATGGCATTCAATTGTTTAAGAATTCAATGTCGAAAAGCATCCATGGGTGATTGAGAAGGGAAATACTCGACACTTATGGGAACAAGCATATCTAACCAGTCATTTATTTGCCAATATTCGCTTTACGCAAAGGTGTGAGTCTATGAATGATTCACTCACGATTGCACTGAAAAACACGAAGACATTGTTTGTGCAATTGAAGAATGTATTAGTAAAATGCGTATCAACGATTTGAAAGCAGATTACTTAAGTTCCCAGACAAAGCCCTTCTAGATCACAAAACTGATTGACCTAGAAAGCCATGCCGCTGAAATTTATACACGCGAATCAATTCGAATCTTCCAAGAAGAACTTTAACGGAAGACCTTGTACTTGCTTGAGGAACATAATCAGTCCTTAACAAAGAAAAGAACAAGAGATTTTAAATTTGTTTTGATGTCGTTACGAAAACCCTAACATGCTCGTGTAAAAAATTCGAGATCGTAGGAATTCCATGTCTCCATCAACTTCACGTTTTGAAGCACATGGATTACACATCCTTTCCTAAGTCTCTGATTCTAAGTAGGTGGACTAAGGATGTGAAGGCTTCTGCACCAATTTTTTTGACTTCAATGTACCTTTAAAAGGTATGAAAATGGCACGGTTCGCTTCTCTATGTGCAAAGTCAAATCGTTTATGCTACATTGCATCAAAGACAAATGCATCTTTCATAACCGCAAGAGATGAGATGAAAAGACTAGCGGTCGAATATGAACACTCGTTTAGTTTGAAAGATTCAGTCCACCGAAGTAATGTTGTAAACAACGTTCGTGACCCTAAACGAAAACAAAGAAATCAAAAAAGAAGTACAAAAGAACAAGGCCGACAAGAAAATTAGGCGATGTGAGTTCTGCAACGGTCAGGGACATAACAAAGTAATATATCCTCAAGTAAAACTCAGTTTGGAAACAAACACACAACCTACATCAACATATTTTTTAAGACGAAATGAAATGGTCGTATAGTCCCGCAAATGATGACAATGATGTGAGTTACTATGTCTATTTTACTATGATGTCTTAAATTTTTAATGCTTATTTATAATTTCAATCTCTCTACTACGTCTCATGACAACGACGACCTTTTGAATACTACAAGTACCGATATACCTTCTCTTCTTCCTTCTCTTCTTCCTCATCTTCCTTCTCTTCATCCTTACCAATAACCTTCAAAAGTTAGATCGGATAGAGGAGGCGAATATACATCAAATTTATTTGAAGACTTCTGTAAAGAGCAAGGCATCATCCATCAGTTGACAGTTAGATACACGCCACAACAAAATGGAGTAGCAGAAAGAAAGAACAACACAATCATGGACATAGCAAGAAGCATGATAAAAGGTAAACATGTACCGAGAAATTTCTGGGAAGAAGCAGTTCAATGTGCAGTTTACCTATTGAACCGATGTTCAACAAAAAGTGTGAAGTATATGACACCAAACAAAGCATGGAATTGTCAGAAACAAGAAGTTGGACACCTCAAGATTTTTTGGTACATCGCATATGCCCACGTTCCTGAATAGATTAGAAAGAAGTTTGATGACAAAGGGAAAAAATTTATTTTCATTGGCTATGATGAAAGAAGAAAAGCTTACAGATTATATAATCATCTTACCAATAAGGTAATAATTTCAATAGATGTCGAGTTCGATAAAGCAGAATATTGGAGATGGAGGAAAAAAGGAAAAAAAGTTAAAGGACTATTTTTTAATGAAGATAAAGATGATGATCTTATCAATCAAGATGAACAAGCTGGTGATCAAGGTCCTCAACAAAATGTACCATCATCATCAAGCAACAACAACAATGCTAGCAACATAATAGAAAATTCTGAAGCACCTCCCACTGAAGTTCGAAGATCTACAAGGGAGAGAAGAATACCATAAAGGTACAACGATTATGAATTAAATAATGTTTCACTTTTCTGCTTACTTGTGAATAGTGATCCAATAACATACGAAGAAGCGGTTGAAGATGACAAATGGAAGAATGCAATAGATGAAGAAATTTCATCAATAGAAAGAAATGATACATGGGAGCTAACAAGACGACCAGAAGGTTATAACCCAATTGGAGTAAAATGAGTTTACAAGACTAAGACCAATAAAGAATGAAAGGTCCAGAAACACAAAGGAGGCTAGATGTCAAAGGCTATAAGCAAATACAATGAATATTTATATCACAAAAGAAGTATGCAAAAGAAATTTTAAGAAAATTTAGAATGGAAGATTACAAGTCGGTAGCCACTCCAGCAGAACCATACATCAAATTAAGTGTTAATTCAACAAGAGATCAAGTGAATCCGACGTTGTTTAAAAGCATCGTTGGAAGTCAAATGTATATGACTATCGCACGACCAGACATAACATACATTGTGGTAATGGTAAACAGGTTCATGCAGAATCTAAAACTAGATCATTAGATTGCAACAAAAAGAATCCTGAGATATGTCAAAGGTACAACAGATCATGGTTTGTTCTACACGCATTCAGAAAATTCGAAGCTGGTTGGTTATTCTGATAGTGATTATGGGGGAGACTTAAACGATTGAATAAGCACATCTGGATATCTATTTCATATTGGCTCTGCATCATTTTCATGTTCATCAAAAAGTAACAAACAATAGCTCTTTCAACATGTGAAGCAGAATACATAGCCGCAGCAAGGCGCACTTGCCAAGCAATGTGGTTAAAGAATATTTTGAATGAGCTAAATTTGGCACAAGAAGAACCAACTACAATTTATGTCGACAACAAGTCTACAATTTCTCTTGTCAAGAATCCAGTCTCCCACAGCCGAAGCAAGCATATCGATATAAAGTATCACTTTATACGAGAGCAGGTGAAGAACAAAAATGTAGAGCTAATTTACTGCATAACTGAAGATCAACTAAAAGACATTTTCAAAAAGCCATTGAGAGCATATATACTCAACCGACTCAAAGAAAAGTTCAGAATGAAAAATCAAGTTTGAAGGGGAGTGTTAGAATTCAAACTTCATTTTATGTCGGCAAATTATGATTATCTTATCTAAAAGTCGGTAACAACAAATGACAGTAGCTAAAGTTGAGTTCGCAAGCTTGGTAATTAAGGGATTTACATGACAAACATGAAATGTGGCAAGGATCTTAATTAATAACTTGGATGAATTGTGTAGAAGTTGTAAGTTTATTTACGCCAAGGAATTCAAGGGGGTGGATTGAAGTAAATTCAAGGCGACAAGAAGAATGTAGAAGCATATGAGGCGGTTAATTACATCTATATATATATATTAGTAGTCTAGAGTATGAAGATATATGTAATACAAGTGAAAAAATTAGAGAGATTTGAGAAAACTTAGTAAAGATATAAGGTATTTGGAAACTAGCCGCAGCTAGTGTTGTAATATTGGGGTAACGTCGTTGTAACGTATTTTGTTTCGTATCAATAATAGTTCGAGTTATATAAACTATCAAGAGCCCACTTACGCTTCCAACACCTGCAACTTTGTTTTGATTCTGTAAATGCATGCATTTGCCTTTCGCCATTGATATTTGGAAATTCAACTTCAATATGTGTCTGTGATTGAGTCTGTGAGGATTGAACCCAATAAACTTTGCTTCTCCTTGTCGTGAAAGAGACCTCAAATTTTCTATAAAATAATTCACCATTTTTCATTTTGACAGTGGCGTGGAATAAAGCGGTGAAGAAGAAGACAATGTTAAATGAATTTTGACTGGTTATTTTGACCATTGGACAACCAAGTCAGCTGACTTAACACTCCATGTCAACATTTAGTTATTTTATTAACATCTGTTAACGTTAAGTGACGATCAGTGACCATTTTGTTACAAATCGATAAATTAGTGATCAATTTGAAACTTTTAAAAGTTCAGTGGGAAAAACAAAATTTTACCTAAACTTTAGTGACCATTCGTGTAATTTAGCCTATTAATTAATAATCTAAGTTTGTAACGCATGTAGATTCTAGAATCATGCATTTACATTTACTTTCACTTTCATGCATGTTTCGGACCAGTTTTCATAGAATAAATTATAAGAATAATTAACGCACATTGAAACAACAAAGAACAAGCATGTTGGCAAATGATTATATTAATAACGAATCAACCCCAAAAAAATAAATCAATAAATTCTCAATGATTCAACATAACCTAATTCTGATATCACTTGTTAGAATCAAAGCATATTAAAATAAAGTTAACCAGAATAATCATGTCAAATTATCAAGAATAAAATACTAAATGCGGAAGTGTATCTGAATTATTTAATAGGTTGAAAACCATGAATCTTTCTTTGGTTGCGATCTTTCAAAAAGATAAAATTATTTCTTTAGTTGCGATCTTTCAAGAATATAAAATTCTTAGTCTTTTAAATGAGTAGAAATTACATAATGTAAAAGTTAAGAAGTTTTAAGTTGATTTGTGATCATTTGTTGAATGTAAATGAATAATTGTGACTGTCTACTTCTAGTTTTTGTAAAAATCTTCTAACTATTCGTTTTTAATCTCAAATATTAATTTATATAAATAAATTTTATATTATGTAATTACGCCATAAATATACGTATATATTGAGTTAATTAATTGCTAAGACTCCTGTTATGCTTTCAAGAACAACTATATATTCTTTTTTTAATTAATCACTGGTATCTATTGACCGACTAATTCAAATCGAGTACTGCAGAGGCAATGGCAACCCTCCCAATCCATTTGCTCCATCGTAAACGCCAGGATTCGAACCCCTGACCTTGCTTAAAGAACCTAATGTCTCATCCCACTAAATCAACTGATTGTTGGTCAACTACATATTCCTTAAACAGAAAAATTAATAATGTATTTGTTTTATTTTGTTCTCAATTTCTCATGCAATGTTCCAAATTTGTTTACTAAAGTACGGAAATAGCTTATCTGTTACATAACAATGACAGAGAGTTCATGTATCAGTCTAGATTCATTTAGGCAGACGACTAGATTCTTGAAATGTTCGAGTTAGTAATTTTTGTATTATTTATGATATAATAATTAGGTATATTTATTTATTCTCATAATATTTTATTATTTTGTTGATATTACGTTGTGACATGTTTAATAGTGGAAGGTCCACATAGGAGAAATAATGTTTCCGTTTGATTTTACAAAATAAAATGTTATTTTTTTCCTTTATTTTTCCCATATTTGCTAAATTAAGCCAAAACTGGTTTGTTGAGTTTTTAAATTAAAAGAATTTATTTGTTTAAAATTTTCTTTCAATAATATAGAAATAAAAAAGAATTGTCTTATTTGTATTATAAAAATAAAAACTAATTAAAAATTAATAATAAAAAAAATTCAATCTCGATTAAAAACAATACTATTATTTAAGTTATGCGTAATATATTATATTTTAGCATAATGACAAAATTTAGTCTTAAATTTATTTAAAAACTTATATATCTTATATAGAGATTTGTTTAAATTCGAATTCTTTAAAAATAATATTTTTTTATTAATAAAATTATTTAAATAGTACAATTTTATAATTTTTCTTACATAGAATAGTTCTACATATTCAATTTTTTAATGTTAAAAGTTCATAAAATCAGTAATTATTTGAATTGAATTTAATCAAGACAAGTCATTTGAATTTGGGCCCATTTGATGGTTTAAATTAAATTGCATTATTGGGTTTGAATAGTTCCTCGACTTTGTTGGTAAAATTAGAAAATATACATTTGAAAAAAATAGTGAAATAGAGTGGCTTCCTCTTTCATATAGATTGTGGGAAAAATAATTTTTTCATATAAAACATCTATCATATTAATTTCTGAACAGTACTTCTTATTGGTATGAAGACGCTGTACATTTCTGGGGTCTTCTCTATTTGCCTGAAGACATCATGCAATCGTGTGGTATTCTTCATTTACTTGAAGAAGTCATGCATTCGTAAAGTTTTCGTATTTAGCTTAAAGACGCATGTAACACCTGACGTCTTGAGATTAATGTTGTACAATTTACCATAGATAAAAAATAATTCTCGAATAGATTATATTAAGAATTTTTTCCCATGTCATTTACTTAGCCATTTTGTAGAGATGGAGTTGGTTTGTGATTATTTAGGGATTTATGATTAATTTTATATTTTGTATCAAAATCACCGTATATTTTGACAAGTAACGTAAAGTCGTAATCATTATTGATGATATCTTATCTAACTTTGTCGTGTACTCTTAATGTCTTCCCACCTATATTATGCACAGACAATGACCGAAGGTATCATTGACGGGCAGCCAATCGACGACCACTTTTTCACCTCTTCTTCTAATTAGTTTTTTTTCCAGAATTAGACATGGTAAATTTAACTCGAACACGATTATTCGAATCGATTTACTTAAATCGAAATCTAAAATAGATATAAACATGATGATCTAAATTTGATTTGAAACCCCGAAAAAACTACAACCGAAATCGATTTGGATTTTAGCCGAACCAAAAGTAATCCGAACCAAATTGAAACTGACCCGAATTTTAGCCAAACCAAAAGTAAACCAAACCAAAAGCAACCGAGCCGAAAATAACCTAAACCGAAAGTAACTTGAATTTAATTTATCCAAACCCGATCTGAACCGCATATTGACCCGATTTTTAACATGATAATTGAGTTAAAATGTATAAAAATAATAAAATAACTTATTAAATTGATTTTCAATTTATTTAAACCAAATTATAAAGTATTATGAGTTAATTACATCATATGTCCCCAATCTATTACCCTCATTTCAAATTAGTCCCTAAACTTTTAAACATTTCAATTTCATCCTTAAACTATGACTATTATTCTAAATTATTCCTCAAACTTTTGAACATCATTTGATCTTCATCCTAAATTGATCCCCAAACATTTTGAATATTTCTATTTTATCCTAAATTATTCGTATATACTAATCACATCTCTTGTTAATAAAATCATTAGGCAAGTGATATTATTATACGTTTGGAAAAAAAATTAGGTTTAACTATGGTTGAAATGATTATATATTTGGATGAATTTGGGTATGGAATTGAAAGATCTAAAAATTTAGGGACCAATTTAGAATGGGAGTCATAGTTTGAGGATGAAATTTGAATGTTCAAAAAGTTTAAGTATTAATTTAGAATCAGAGTCATAATTTAAGGATGAAATTAGAATATTTAAAGTTTAAGGACTAATTTAAAATTAGAGTAATAATTTAGAGACATATGATGCAATTCATTACTAATTTATTATTTTACTTTGGAACTACTAAAATAACTTTCCAAAACTATTAAATTAACGTAAAAATTATTTTAATTCTTTTGTATATGAAAAAATATAGTTATTTTAAATTTAATATAAAATAACTTATTTTTATACTACACAAATAACTTATTTTTATAATATAAAGATGTCTATTTTTATTTATAATTTAAAATTAAAATATTATCGATAATATAATAATATAATATCATTTATAAATATCTTTAGAATAATATTTATTCAAACATAACTAGTATCTTATTATTACTTTTAAGTTTAATAAAAATATTATATTTATAATTAACATTAAGTATCTAATTTAAAATTTTAATAGATAACAAAAATTTATAATTAAAAAAATTAGTCAAATAAATCTTACGCTAAAATTTTCAGTTCGGATCAATAAAAAAATATCACAAAATCTAACATATCTTATAGGTCGAGTTTGAACTAAATTATAATCCTTAAATGATAATTGAATTTGAATTAAATTCAAAACAAATGATAAGATTAAAAAAAGACATGTTTTTTCAAAAATATATCAATAATTCTATATATACTCGATCTGACTTATACCCAACTCAATTTGAATTTATCTGAAGATCCAAAGTTGACCCAAATCGAAAATAATTGATCGGATATTGACCCAACTGGAAAATCAATCGATATGATTTGATCCGAATAGAAATCAATCGAACTAATATTGACTGATCTGATACCCGACCCGACTTACTATAGATCCGAATAAAACTAAAATATGAAATGATATGTTTCATACCCCAATGTTAATTTTAAAATATAATTAATTTAGTTAAGGGACCAAAATAGACAGTTTAGAAAAATGGGTTAATTTTAAAATTCTGTAAAGTTTAAGGACTTAGCCCTGAATTAACCCATTTTTCTGGTTAGTTAAAAAATAAAAAAAAAGGTTTTGGTGGCTAAAGGGGTTTGAACCCATGACCTTAGGGTTATGGGTACCCATACTTTAACCACTAGGCTAGGCTACTATTTAGGCTTTAATTAATAAATATATGTTTTATTATATTTTGGCCCGAGTTATATACCCAAAACCAACCCCCCGTGTGTTCGTGATCCAACCCCCAAATTATTTAACCAAGCCATCGCAGCACGGATCAAGTCAGCGTCGTCTAATAACCGTTAGAGCGCGTTGTCACCCTCAGCTGACTCACCGTCGACCGACGACCATAACCCAAGCATCCCCGTAGTGTGATTCAACATATATCGGGGCAAATCAAAGCTTGAATTACCGTCGAAACCCTCCACCCCGCCGCTTGGTTTTTCGATGATTCCGGTCACCTCGGCCATCGCCGTGCCTCACCGCCGTTGCCACTGCGTTCACCGATCATTTTCGATCAAAACCCAACCTTTAGGTCACTCAGTCATCAGCGTGGGTAAGTGTTTCAACCTTGTTTGTTTGTTTCTGATGGATTTAGTTGGTGTTGAGCATTCATGTTGCTTGGATTTGATGTTTGGTTGATCGTGGAGTAGTTGGCCGATCACCCCGACCTCCGTCGCTGCCGCACACGCCGCCACGCACCGGCAGTGCGTGTGGGGCTCTTCCACATTCCATGAAAGCTTCTAGACCGATCCAGTTGGCCTGGACCGACCTGAATCGACCCGAACCGAGTCAACCCTAACCGGCCTGACCCGTTAACCTTGGCCCGGACAGTTGACTTTGGCATGACCGTTGACATGCCCATTGACCGTTGACCAGACCCTTTGACTTTGACATTTGACCGTTGACTTAAGTTAAAATTTCTGAAAAGTCATATTTTATGTTTTTCGACGTCTTGAGTCTGAATCTGAAGTCGGCTTTGCCAAATTCGAACCCGGTAAGCTATTTTTCAACGTTTTACCTTCTAATTCGATCCGTTTTTCGCAATTAAGTTATGTTTCTGTGTAATTCAGTTTTTATATATTCGAGATATTATTGGATGTTGGATTCAAGTTCGAGAGTGATCGAATGGAGTCTAAATGTTTTGACCAGTGTAGCGAGGAAATCGAGGCACTACATTACTACCTTATGCATGCTTAATGGAACATGTTGATATTGGTAAATGCATGGTTGAATATATATAGTTACTTGCGTGTAGTTAAAATTTCTAAACTCGATCCGAATGTAAAATAAAGTAAATTAAACTGAATAAGGCTCAGACTACATGCATAGACACAAGAAGACTGATAAGAAATGATTTCAAGTTCGGTGATTATCCAGAAAGGAAATAACCTCAGAATCTCAAAATTCTATTTGTCCTTGTTAAAAGCTTTAATACCGAAATTATCTGTTATGAAATTACAAAATTGACACTATGAAGAAAATATGGTCTAGACTGACCTTGATAGTGAAAGTACCCTGAGAATCCGTAATTAATTCGATAAACTACTGATTTACCTATTAAATTCCTGATATTCTCGAATAGTGAAAGTACTGCATTATTGGGATTTGATCAGTTCGACTGGATTTGGAAGTTGGATAAGACACTTGAAATCTGAAATACTGTAAATCATTGCTTGCATTTATTAGACTGAATTACCAAAATTTCTCAGGAATTTAAATGACTATAATGCCCTTATGTGTGTGTATGGTTTACGAAATCACCATGGGAATTTTCGAATATTAAATAATTCTAATTTAACAGTTTCTAACACATCCTGGGGTTATGTCCGAATATTATATGATACTAATGTATCACTTTCCTAATTACTGATCAGTCTGCTAGTAATCCAACTTTTTAAAAAGGGATTTCATTCCTCAAGTTCGATAAGTTGAAGAATTTTCATGTTTACCTCTCTTGATAATTACCAAGTACCTTTGGAAAACAATTGGATCCTCTAGTGTGCTCCCTATGTGTTATATGATTGTTTTATATGTTTTGAAATGTGTTTTACCGATATTTCTAAGTTACTAAAGTTTTAAGCTTGCATGTCTGATTCATGATCTCTGGATATTGTTCTACTGAATTAATATGTATGAACTCTGATTTCTCTCCTACCGTAATATACTGTCTGAAAACTAATTTCTTAGGGTACTCTGGGATCTGGTAAGAAGTCTCTGCAGGTTCAGCTCTGATCAAGCTGGTAATTCCATATATAGGTTCAGCTCTGATCAATCTGGTAATTCCTTATGCAGGTTCAGCACCGATCGGTGGGTAATTCCTTAAATAGGTTTAGCATCAATCAGCTGGTAATTCCTTATGGATCTAAGGCGACCCTTGAGTAGGCTCCTAAGCCGAATGAGCCTAATGGTAAGACCTTATAGGCCCTAAGGTACTCCCTTAGGGTGGCACCTCTGCTATGTGCTTTGGGTAAGTCCTTATAGACCAGAGAGCACACCCCTCAGGTGGGCACCTACGCTTTGGCTAGGGTAAGACCTTATGGACCTAAGGTGCTCCATTAGATTAACACATATATCAAATAGGCCTAGGGTAAGTCCTTATGGATGTAATTCTGGGGAACTACATATTGGTGTTCGGTTTGAGGGTTTTACTAGTCTTAAAAATATGTTTTAAATTGTTACTGTTTTAAAAAGATCTGTACCTTCTCACTGATTTTGGTTGGAACACACTAGACTCCTCATCTCAATCTGCTGAATCTGTCTTTCTGAATATTTCCATCGAATTTCGATTTCCTGACTGTTACCTGAAATAATTAAGGAAATTGGAGCTCATCGCCAGAATCTGATTATGTTTGTATCGTTAAGAAAATTCATGATTTACTTATACATGATGGCCTATTACATTCATCTGGTAGTTCTGTATTACTGAGCTTTCCCAAAGCTCATTCCTTACTCTCCATTTCAGGTTAAAAGAATTGATCTTATGCAGTTATCAACTTCAGTTTTGGGAGTTCCATTCAGCTTTGCTTGTAGAGTACGGTATAATGTGTAATTAGGAAGCATGTAGGTCACGTTTGATTTTTTTATATTGAGTCTAGAACTTGTATGATTTTAATTATGTTTGTAATATATGGATGATTTTCTGAACTTGTATTTATTTATAAATTATTTTATGATTTTACATGTTTTAACAAAAACTTTAATTTTTCCTGGATTTTTATTGTGGGTTGCTCCGGTGACCCTAATATGACACCTCGGATCGGATCGGGTCACTCGCATCGGTCTAAGGGTGTTACAACCTGAATCGAATTAAGTCTAAACCGAAATAACTCAAACCAAAATAACCCGAACCAAATCCGTTCCGAATGACCCGTTTACCCCCTTTTTCAGAATCAACCAGTTAATCTTTTTTTTACCTAAATATACCAAAATATTTATTGGTTAAATAACACTTCGAGGATAACACTTGATTAAATAAGGTAAAAGGGTGATTTTTTCCCCTGTAGTAGACCCAATTTATCAATTTCGCCCCTATCGTATTTTCATATCAATTTAGCCCTCAAAGTTGCTCAATTGTATCATTTTATATCATACCCCTATCTTAAAACCCTAAATTATAAACCTTAAACCCTAATCAATAATCGTATTAACCCTAACCCTAAACCCTAAATACTAACTTAAGATTTATAATTTAGGGTTTTAACTTAGGAGAAAGATATAAAATGACGCAATTAAATAATTTCTAGAGTTAAATTGATACGAAAATACGATAAGAGCGAAAATGATAAATTAGATCTACTATAAGGGAAAAGGTTACCCTTAAGTCATTAAATAATATTGTTCCACGAATGAGCGTTTTGATGGTGTTAACTTTTTTTCACACAGACACGCACTTTTGAATCTAACTTATGTCTTGTATATCCAAAACCATTGTTTTAATAAGTTTAAGTTGATTTAAAATTGTATTAAAATAATGAAAATTTCTAGATAATTCAATCTCGCCTTAACCGAAAATATTGATGGTTATTCTACTTTTGTTTATCCAAATTCGTCGGGTGACATCAAAATTGTTACAACAAATGTAAATGTTTCATAATACATTATATAATTATCTTAAGCTAAATGTAGTAAAAATCAAATTAAAACTAAACTGAATATTGTTATTTGAATGAAATTTTGGTTTTACCAACTGAATTTCTACCAGCAAGGATAATAATTAGTCATGTGAGTAGGTACATTGTTAGGTTTTAAAATTGGTTTCTAATAGTAATTAGGTAGACCAATCCAATTTTATGGTAAACTGAATTTGGGTAAATTTCAATGGTTAGCTTTCGTTAACACGGCAAATGATGGCACGCACAAACATGCAACTTGAAAAGTTGAAACTCACTCGATCGTTTTGCCTGTGTTAGGTAGGAACAAGCACATGTTCCATCGTCTGAATAATTGACTTTTAAACACTCTTCGAAGATATGATCAGCAGATTTATTGGAAAATAGACCAATTATCAACTTGAAGTTAGTTATGTTGATAGGAAAAAATAGCTATATCTATAGTGAACGATTCACTTCTTTTTAACTTCAATGAAGAACCATAGTCGAATTTTAGACGACACGACCAATAATATTAATAAGCAAGATATGGGAGAGAGTTATAAACAGGGATGGATCTTAAAAATAAACTGGTTCTAAGAGATGGGAAATGCACTTTCAATGATACTAAGAATGGTCAGTAAAAATATTAAATATAGTCACGGGAGATTAATTAGATAGAAACTAAATCTAAAAGACGACACAATTTCTTGAGTACTCGGCATAAAAAGGCCCGCTTCGTCCTCGAAACCATTATTATTTTTTTTTTTTGAAATATCGAAACCGGTATTAAAGTCGATAATCGACGGGTATAGGAAACGAGTTTGAGGAGATGGTGGCGTGGCATGAATATGATCGATATGTTTATACCCTTTCTTGAACCAAGGATTCTCCATGAGTTTAGCCCGTTATTCTTCGAATCGGATTAGCTTCGAGAATCCTGGAAAGAAGCTTCTTAACTTCAGGAGTGAACCATTGTGGGCACTTGAATTCACCTCTGGAAATCCTCCTATACATTCCCATGAGATTGGAATCATGAAAAGGAAGAAAACCAGCTAACAAAACGTAAAGGATCACCCACAGGACCAAATATCATCACTTCGGGCGCAACATAAGCCGGTGTTCCACATGTGTGTGAAGCAGCCCATCTTGTCTGCTCGATTCTTTGAACGCACTCAGCCCAAAATCCGACACCTTCAGATTCCCATTTTCGTCGAGGAGGAGATTCTCCGGCTTCAAGTCCCGATAATAGACGCATCTGCTATGACAATAATCAACGACGGCGTCATCTTAGCTTCCTTGAGTTTCCCTTTAGCGACCTTGTTGAAAAGCTCACCGCCTTTTATTCCATGACGAAATATATCTTGGACCTGCTGGCCATTACTTCGTAGAGTCAAACGATGTTGGGGTGTTTAACGAGGCGCATGACGGAGATTTCGCGCTTGATTTGATCGATTAAAACTCCTTTTATTATCTTCTCTTTGTCGATGACTTTAATGGCGTAGCTTGTTAATAATGTTCAATCCCACATAGAGGGTGAAATACATAGAGATTGGGTATTTAAGGTTTTCATTCTCCATTCCCTTTGAGCGATAGAAAACAAGGGAGCTTATCACGCACCGTCGTCATTGCTGGTTGTTTGTCATGTGCTCGTGGACGTGGTCATGATCTAGGTTTGTGAAAATTCAGAAGAAATTGTTCTTTGAAAGAACAAATGAAAAAATATGAAAGAATTTGTCTAGTATTTTATAGGTTACTAAGTTTGTATGAATTTTATATTTGCAGAGAGTAACAGTTGTTTAATTAGTTGTATTGATTTTTGAAATTTAAAATTTAAACAAACAATTTTCTAAAATAAAATCAGATTTATTTCTTATTTAGGTTGGACGAAAATGCCCCTATATCTAGCCTATAAATAGAGATATCATTTGGCTTATCAAATCATCCCACAATTCATTCAAATATCTCTCAACTCTCTCAAAGCTTCTGAGTCTTTCCGGAGATCAGAGGAGCAGTACCACCAACAGTCTACTTAAATTTCGGGTGTACGGAATTTGGAGCGACTGTGTTAACCCCGGGGGATGATCCATCTATTGGAGCGATTACACACATCGAAGTGAATTCGTTTCTAAGGCAATGATTTTTACCACATCACGGTTTCGGTTGATCAAATATTTATTTTTATTTATTTTTTCCAGTTAGAGCTAACGGTGTAATTTTGCAGTCAACTTTACCAACAATTTAGAAACGAATTCATGTACTGCAAATATGACATCACTTTGAGCAAGTTGATTCTCGATCTTTCTAAGCTCTACGCACTCGATGGAAAGAAATAACAGAGGTGGTCCCGGCGGATACTGATATTCTTCGAGCAAATTAACCTGGATTACGTTTTGCTCACGACACCACCTATTATTCCGCTGACCACCTTAGTTACTGGAGACAATACCGATAGGTCCAGTCTAATGTCGCCTTAGCCGATGTTGATGTGACTGCCACTACAACCGAGAAATACGAGAAGGACAATATGACGGTGCAAGGACATCTTCTCAACCATATGTCTAACAAATTGTTTGACATGCTCCTTAGAGAAAGAAGTGCCAAGGTGATCTAGGACACTTTGGAGAAAAAGTATGGTGCTGACAATGTGGGCATAAAGAAATACGTTTCAGAGAATGGCTTAAATTCCAAATGACATATGATAAGCTCATAATAGATTAAGTCCATGACTACGAGATTCTGGTGGCTGACATCGTTGCTGAAGAAATGCAATTGTGTGAAGTACTCCAAGCCAATGTCCTCATTGAAAAGTTGCCCAAGTCCTGGTCTGACTACTACAACTCTCTCAAGCATAAGAAAAATATTTCACTTGAGGAATTAGTGGGCCATATGAAAATCGATGAGGTCAACTGTCTAAAGGATAAGGTTACAAGTTCCTTTAGTAATATGTCATTTAAATCTAACTTGGTTGAACTTGTGGTGTCTAAGGGTCTAAGTTTAAAAAGAATGTGAAATGATGAAATTCAAACAAAAAGATGAAACCTCATAAGGACGCTAATTTTAAGAAATCGAGAAAGGCCAAAGCTGATGGAAATACTCGCAAGTTCTATGTTTGCGGTCTAGCCGGTCACAAAGCCTATCAATGCTAACATCACTCAAATCACCAAAATGACAACAAGCCAAAAATGCATGTTACGGAGAATGATAATGACATCATTGATGCGGTGGTTTCTAAAGTTAACCTTTTTTAGAATAATTTTGAGTGGGTGGTTGATACCGACGCCTCCAAACACTTCTGCGCAAGGAAGGATTTTTTCAATGAGTTCGAGAATGAGAATGGAGGCGAACGAGTGTACATGGGGAACCCCAGCAGTTCTAAAGTACTGGGTAAAGGCAAGGTTTTACTTAAGCTGACTTTCGATAAAACGTTAGCCTTAAATAATGTTCTACATGTACATACATTGCGTAGAAACTTAATAAGTGGCAGACTTCTAAATAAGGCGGGCATTAAGTTATTTTTGAGGTACATAAACTTGTACTTTCCCGAAATAGTGATTATGTAGGGAAAAGTTTTTTAATCATGGGTTTATTTGTCATGGAAACTCAACTTAATGAGAATAAAACTACCACTTCCGCTTATATTGTTGAATCTGTTGATATGTGACATGCTAGATTAGGATACATTAACGTTCATGTTTTAAAGAAATTGATGAAAATGAATGTTCTGCTTAAACTATACATAACTAGCTTTAACAAATGTGAATTTTTTTAGAAACCAAGCATGCTAAATCTTACTTTAAGACTGTTTCGAAGAGAAAGACTGAATTGTTAGAACTCATTCATATTGATCTAGCAGACTTTATAAACACTGGAAGTAAAAATGGAAAACACTACTATATAATCTTTGTAGATGATTACTCGAGATACACAAAGGTTTATCTCCAGAGAACTAAAGATGAGGCTGAAAACTTCTTTCTTATTTCTAAGTCAAAAGTTGAAAATCAATTTGATAGGAGAATCAAATGTCTTAGATTTGATAGAGGTGGTGAATACGGATCGAATTTCTTAAAAGAGGTGTGTGAGAATAATGGTATAATTCATGAAACTTCAACCCCTTATTTTCCTCAACAAAACGATATAGCCAAAAGAAAAAAATAACTTTAAAAGAGATGATGAGCTCAATGTTGATAAGTTTTGGATTATCTGATAACATGTGGGGGATGTCATTCTATCGACAAATCATATCTTGAACCAAGTACCTCATAAGAAGTTAGATTATACTCCATACGAGTTGTGGAAAGGATACGCTCCAAATCTAGAACACCTAAAAATATGGGGGTGTCTAGCTAAAGTGGGATTGATGGATTTTAAAAAGTCCACCATCGGACCTAAAACCGTTGATGTAGTGTTCATAGGGTATGCTACAAACAACGCCATATATAGATTCATGCTTCTACAAGACTATTCTATTTGTGAGTTGAGAGATGTCGTTTTCTTCGAAGATTCTTTTCTTAAATAAACTTAAACTAAATGAAGAAACACAAATAGAAAATATTTTATCCACATCTTCTAATGTACCTGCTAGGTCTACTCAAGAAATTGAATTCGAACTTAGAAAAAGTAAAATACAAAGAATTGAAACCTCTATTGGACCAGATTTCAAAACTTCATTTATTTTGGGATAAATGTTTAGACTATATTTCTGATCCTATAGCTCAAATATTTCTGTTAGATGAGGATCTTAAGACTTATGAAGAAGCTATATGATCTATCGATGCTAGTTTCTAGAAAAACGTTATTAATGATGAACTAGAATCGATAATGTCTAATAATATTTGGGAATTGGTTGACTTGCCTAGGGGATTTAGAACTATTAGCAAGAAATGGGTCTTCCGAAAGAAACTGAGGCCAGATGGTTCTATTTAGAGGTGCAATGCAAGGCTAGAAGTCAAAGGGTTCATCAAAAATTCAGTATAGACTTTTTTTTATACCTACTCCCCCGTAACAAAAATCTCAACTATCCAGACATTATTTGCTTTAGTCTCCATTCACAAGTTAGTAGTACATCAAATGGATGTAAATATTAGATTTATGAATGGAGATATAGATGAGGAGATCTATATGGAGAAACCTTTTGGTTTTGAGGCGCCTGGCATGGAAGGCAAAGTATGCAGACGTAAAACGTCGCTTTATGTCCTCAAGCAAGCTCCTAAAAGTGGTATGAGAAATTTCATAGAACTATTCTTAGTTTTGGTTTTATTGTGAATGGTTCGGATGCATGCTTTTATTCGAGGATGTTTAATGATGATTGCATCATCATAAGTTTATATGTTGATGACATGTTGATTTTCAGTGACAACATTGAGTCCATTAACAAAACAAAAGATTTCTTGTCCATAAGTTTGAGATGAAAAATTTGGGAGAAGTCGATGTAATCTTAGGAGTCAAATTTACCAAAATTGAAAAGAGATTTTCTTTGAGTCAAGCACACTATATTGAAAAAGCACTGAAGAAATCGATATTTTTACACGTCCCTGTTCGAACTCCTTATGACCCTAGCATAAATCTCTTTAAGAATAAAGGAAGCAGCGTTTCCTAAATTGAATATACTAAGGTGATCGGGAGCCTAATGCTCTTAATAAACTATACTTGGCCTGATATTGCCTATGTTGTGAGCAGACTTAGTAGATATACCCATAATCCAAGTAGTGAACATTGGTTTGCTCTCAGACGCTTACTCAAGTATCTTAAGGGTACAATAGATTGGAAACTTGAGTTTGATGGCTATCCTACAATACTAAAGGATATTGTGACGACAACTTGGTTTCTGACAATGATGAGGAAAGCTCTACGAGCGGTTATGTTTTTACTTTGGGTGGAGCAACAATCTTGTGGAAATCTTCAAAGCAAACTTGTATTGCTTGTTTCACTATAGTGTCAGAGTTTATAGCTCTTGACTTAGATGGACAAGAAGAGGAGTGGCTCAAAAAATTATTAGCTGAAATTCTGTTGTGGGGAAGACCCACTCTCATGTTTCTTATTGTGTGATTTGCAAGCTGCGATATGTGTGGTGAAGAACCAAGCTTACAATAGTAGGAAAAGACATATTTTCATAAGGCATGATATGATAGACACTTGATAAGGAATAAAGTAATATCTTAGAGTATGTAAAGTCGGAAAAGAACCTAGCAGATCTGCTTACCAAAGGGTTAAGTCGGAAGTGGTCCTAGATTAATCGAGGGGATAAGTCTAAAGCCCATTAGTTGAGGAATTCGTAGTGGATACCTAACTTAATTATCTAAGTTCAATGCGGTCAAACTAAACCAAAGAGAAACTCATAGTGTACATTTATCAATATATCCCTATGACGAATAATGTACATTCTCATGTTGAGCTTAATTGCTCTTAATAAATTCATAGATCGGCCTTTGGGTGGTCTTAGTGAGAAAGACTTGACGAACTTATCGATTTTGGTTGAATTTCTATTCTTAATAAATTCAGAACCCAGAGTTGAGTGGGTAGTCCTAATTGAGAAGGACAAGATGAACTTACTGCTAGAAAAAGTTGAGTTTTATGAAAAACTCTTAATGAATTCAAATCCAAAGTTTGGATGGTCTTAGTGAGAATGACATATTGAATTCACCATTAAAGAGGTTGAATATTTATTCTTAATGACTTCTTATCCCAGAGTTTGGGTGGTTCATTTATAATGAACTTGAAGAAAGTCACCATACCCTCTGTGAGGTTGAGCTGTGTATAAGTTCTTAATTATTTCATAGTCCTGTTAAGGGTGGTTTATGTCGAGATAAACCTGATGAAATAACCTACGTAAGTGAGAAGGGTTAACTACCTTCTATGAAAAATGTTGGGTCATTTTTCTAGTAAACTTACCAGAATCCTGAAGTAAGATGACCAAATATATACTTTTGTATATATATCTCTTACACATCGAGGACTCAGGTAGATGAAGGGGTTAGTTATTTGTTATGAGTTTGCCCCTATCTTAGAAAGTTCAAGAATAATTTCACTAGACTAAGAGAATGATTTTTTATTATCTCTATGTACTAGTTCAAGATATGTTCACTAGTGCTTAAGCAACTAATCTAGCTATTACTATTCTGGAAAGATTGTTTTTTAGTTTCAAAAGAATTCTTTCGCATTAGTGTGGGATGTTAGCAATGCTCAATCCCACATAGAGTGGGAAATACATTGTGATTGGGTATTTAAGGTTTTCATTCTTCACTTCCTTGTTGAATGATAGAGAACAATGGGCCTTCTCGCGCACCGCCGTCGACATCGTCCGTCCGTCTCGTCTCGACTCGTGCTCGTGCTCGAGGTCTAGTTTTAATCTGTAAACGTCAAAATGAACCTGGCCAATTTTACGTCTCTGTTCAAGACAAGAATTGAGCTATTAATTATGTCAGATACGAGAGTTACAGAAGTAACTACAGGAGTTACAAATGTTTTGAGTTATACAATGTATTTGGACCATTTGAGAGCCAGATTCATCAGTTTTAATTTAACAGTTTCATTTTTTAAAAAATATCAATTACACAGAGTTAATTTCGGGAAATAAAATCAGATTTATTTCTGATTTGTGTTGGACGAAAATCCCCCTATATCTAGCCTATAAATACAGAGCTCATTTGGCTTCTCAAATCATCTCACAATTCACTCAAATCTCTCTCAACTCTCTCAAAGCTTTCTAAGCTTATGAGTCTTTCCGGCGATCAGAGGAGTTGTACCACCAGCATTCCACTTTAATTTCAGTGTACGAATTTGGAGCGACCGTGTTAACCTCGATGGACGATCAACTTATTGGAATGATTACATACATCAAGACAAATTCATTTCTAAGACAATGATTTTTATCACGATACGATTTTGCCTTATCAAATATTTATTTATATTTTTTCGGTCATGATAACGGACGATTTTGTAGTAAACTTTATCAACACTGTTTTGGGCTGCTGTTAGGTTCTTGGGATGGTAAACCTTGGCGAATGTGCCTAGCCCCAGTAATCGATCCAGCTCGAACCTCTGCATCAATACCGTCCCTTTCTTCTCCATCGTTGTCCCCTCACTTGATCTTTGATGATTCTACACCCTGAAACGATCAAGAAAACTGTCCAGTTTTTGTGAGCCTGCTTTTCTTTTTTTCTGGGTTTTCACTAATCAGTCGAAAATTATGAACAAGGGATGAACATAATTTATCGTCTCAATATATACAGACCATAATGGTCAGGTTGGCCTCAAAATTTGAGAAATTCGTATTGAATTTTGAGTTAATTATTTCAAATTATGATATTTATTTTATATATATAAGTTTCAATATGTTTTAAAATATTAATGTTCTTTTGTCTATATTTATATTGTGCTTATTTTGTAGATGTTTATATTTGAAAAAATTTATTATTGTAATTCAATTTAATAAAAAATTGTTATATTAGTGTAATAATCATTTAATATTTAAAGTGTCCATCGAATAATTTAGATTTGGATACTACAAATTAAATTTAATATTATATGAGTGAACTTTGTATCCATGCTTGTAAGTTGTAACTGTACCGCGTGGCTCCACGTGCCTCCCAACAATGGACAATGAGGTTGGGTCCTATTGTAACATACTAATATGTGTGCTCTTTCCACTCATGGAGATTTTTCCTTGTGAGCAGGCCACGTGCATGGCTATAGTTTGCCCTACTGGCCCGCGTCAACAATAATATAAACAACACGCCAACACAAGTTCTTGATTTCTGAGTGAGTAAATATTTGTGACGGATATATAAATTTAAAATTAAAGGTGTAAAATTGTAATAATATTATTCTTTATGAAATGCGTATGTATTTAATAACCTTTTTCATAATAATAGGTATGCGATTGTACCTTTATATGGCTTCATACTTTTGTCACTGCTAGAGAATGATCCATATTAAACGATTCCCGACAGTCAGCACGATGACACCAAACACCTAATTACTTGATTCGCATATCCTCCGAAATTGTTTAAAATTTTGTAGCTTCTAACGGCTTCAAGTGATTTACATTTTAATATCTAACAATCAGATATATTTTACCTACTAACTTATTTATAACTATAGTATTAGTTTAATCTTGATACCAGCAGTAAGATCAATCTACAAGTCACCAAAAGCTGATGAAGAGAAAGAATTTCTCTCGAACTCCCTCTGTACATCTCTCTCGGTGATTGTTTGTCGTCATCTTCAGTTCAGTTAGTCAATTTTATTCTTTAGATATAAATCAGAACAAAAGTAGATGTATCCGTCCATAATTTTTGGCTTGGAGCTAATGGAGCAGAACAAAAGTATCATATTCACATAGGTTCGTGTTCAATCTGGAGCCACACATATACCATATTCTTGGGGAGTCGTCAGAATCTTTCATCTATTTCAACTATTTTAATTCTAGACATTGTTATGCCTATTCATGGACAAGTAGTTTAAATCTTTGCACTGTCGTTTGTGGACAAGACTATCCGATGCTTTAATACGCCATGGCACATGCAACCAAAAACTAATGGTCAGCCGGTGTGATTATAAACTCTTTACAAGGCTACAAGCTTTGTTCGGCCATAAAATTCTTATACTTGGCGTCCTGGCTTCCAATTGCTTGGTCCATGTAGACTCTATGTTTTGTTGGGTTTAGGAAATTAACGTCCACAGCACCAGGCAATGGAAAGTAGAGGATTGAAAACTATTGGTGGAAGAGGGATCTTCAATTGCTTGGACCATGGTAGACCCTATGTTTTGTTATTTGGCAGCAAATACACAAAATTATGGTTGTACACATTAACCTATACTCACTAGTCGTAATCATTAATTAGTATAATCTTTATATTTTATGGGTTATTAATCAAGTCGTTAAAGTTAAATGATTTAAATTAATTAAATCATTAAAAATAACAAGTAACGATTATAGTTACAATAATAGATTTTGACAAACAATTATTAATCGTTATTATACTATGAGCATATTTTTAATAGAAAATAGAAGCATGATGGTTTTTTTTTTGCTCGGCAAGAAACAATTTATTAAATTAAAGCACAAGACAAAGTTCACCTTATGAGTCTCATTAAAAGCCTCCCTAAAACATATTGGAGGAAAAAAGTGCTACATAAGAGAACAACAACAAGCACTGCTGACCAAAAAACAGAGACCAGAACATCCATCTCAGAACAGTACACCATTACATCTAACAAGACCAAAAAAAATTAAAAACCAATAAAGCAAAACCAATCGAAAGGGATTCCTCGACATCATCATCTCATGCAGAGACAGCAATAACATAACCAGTAGTACCATAGTGTGGAACCAGACAAAAAATGCTCGAAGAAGATTCAAGTATCGCAATATTACACTGGAAAATCCAGCATTAAACTGAACTTAGAACAAAAGCCGACTATCTCCACAAAAAGAACCAAATCTTTAAAGCCTCCAAAGAAGAATCCAAATCAAGCTAGAAGCTAATGTTGAGTTTAATTTTAGAAATCAAAGAAAACACAAACAATCTGCTGTTGAATTATCAAAGACAATGCTCACTAAAAATGTCTAAGAAACCTCCACTTAAGATTCAACACAACAGAAACTAAATAAACACCAACATCCCTCCCTTACAACGATCATCGCTTTGCAACTCTTTGGAAAAAAACAGTGCTCTTTGAAACTATATCGTGATTAATACCCCTAAAAGAAACCAATTTGATCGAACTTTACCTCCACGGATCCTCCTACACGCTATAATTCACCCTCCAAACTGACAAATAAACCTTGAAAACCCTATGGTTCAGCTTATCAAGACCGTCCACAACAATCCATCTTCCAGAAGAACAAGGATCCTTAATTTCATAGCAAAGATCTTACTATTAAAGAAAACTACCAGAACCAGCTCGGTTGACGTACGGACTCTACATCAAACCACCATCACCCAACATCCTTCTCAACAATAGAAACCATAATAGAAACTTGGACACACAGCAATACAGTATAAAAAATAATCGATGTACTAAATCTATCACTAAGAACATTTATAAATAACTCCACCAACTCCTCTAGAAAACAACGACTAATCCTCATATATCAAACATTATGACATCCGCTTCCCCTTACAATTTCACACCAACCTCAACACATATCTAAAGATTCAAGATCCTTAATAATCTCACTTTCAGAACCAACAAACTTAATACCAAGAATCTTACCTAATTCCAACGTCTTCTTCGCTTCAACAAATGCATCTGCCTTTCTTCTCTTTAAATCAGAATCCGAAAGAGATCTCTCTGATAATTCAGAGGTTATAAGATCAGACTTCTTCAAATTTAATCTCTTCAACGCCCGATCTCTTCTTTTTCTCTCCGCTTTCGATAGGACTTTGTCCTGAATATCCATAAGAGAACCGAATTTCTTCGATTTCTTATTTTTTTTTTCTCTAGGATGTTTTTGGCACGCCCGGTTCTTATCCACAATCTCCCCCAAAATGCTCGCTATTTTTTTTCTCCTTTATATTTGACTTTCCGGTATCACTTGGATTATAATTGCCCACTTTGAATCCTTCGTTATTCTCCCATAATGCCAACCGACTTGCACAATTAAAATCCATTAAGCCTTCAATCGATAAGCCCATCCTTGATGACTCCTCAATAGCCTTATTTCCATAACTAGAAAGCCCATTTTCTGCAACACCTACAACAGCCCCTACATCCCTATCTCTATCATTCAACATTGAAACCCCATTGTTGAAAATAATAACCTCGTCAGCACCTAATGCCTTAGACTCTACCCCAACATCACCCGCTCTCTGAACACCCTCATTAATAAAAAGATTTTAAATTTGAAAACCTTCACTCTCTCTTCCTTCTTCGAGACTACAACCACCCTCGCTCGGCTTCCAACACAATCCTGACAACAATCTCCTAGGCTATCTTCAGTACACGAGACATTAAATGCGCCGCCACTAATTTTCGTAATCCCTTTCTTTTCCGCTGAACACCCCGACGAGGACGCCTTCGACTTATCATCAGAAAGATATTCCGATGCAACTCCATCTTTTACAGCCCCAATCTCTTCTCCAACCTTCTCAATCACATTCTGTTTATTCTTGCTATTTTCAAAAATAGGCAATTTCGCTACCGAGTTATCCACCATCCCTACTTCGAGAACTCGAACACCAAACTTCTGATTCTCCACCACGACATCAATGACTTTATCAATCCAGGCTTCAATCGTAGTTGATATCATCATATTAACTTTTTCGCAATCTATATGATGTTTAACATTTTCGCCATAAGCTTCAAACTTACCCCACAAACCAACCAACCTTTTCAATGTGATTTCATTCCAGCATTGAAGTGGTAAACCATCTATCTCCAGCCATACAACTATTTCCTTATGGCATAAAGTCTCTGTCCACAGCTTAACATCCATAAAAATCTCCTTCAAATACGACCACTGGAGGTCTTCCAACATGAAAAACAAGTCTTCATCCTCAATGGTAAGCAGGAAGAAATTCCCACGTAATCTTTGAACTCTAATTTCCCCTAATCCCCGGTTATGTAATCTACCAACGATACTCCCCACACTACAAACACCAGCCATTTCACCCACCAAGCATCTCCTCAACTTTCTTACTTCCTCCTCACAACATGACCCAATACTTCCTTTCTTAAAGCACCTTCTTGACCAGCCAACATACTTTTAGATTCATCATATAAGGGGGATCTCGCAATTTTTGATTTCCAGGCTAGCTTACTTTGCAAACTATTATTCTTAAGATCCTTCGATATATACTTGGCAAAACTCACTAATAATCGACTTCCATACACCATAAGACCATTCATTCAATCCCTAACTCTCTTCGCTTCAACCAAATTACTAACTTCAATGAAACCAAACCTTGTTCCTTCTCGACTCTTCTTCTTTGGAATATAGACGCTGAGAATCTCACCATATCGACCCACTACCTGCCATAAACCTTTCTAGTGAATAGAGTTTGGTAAAAAGTCCACAAACAAAACAATTGTTTCCGCTTCATCCAAACCTTGCGCCATACAGTTTCCGGTTAAACCCTCCATATAAGACTTATCTTTAAAACTTTAATAGTGTATTGGAGTATCACTATGGGTTGAACTTTGTATTATGATTAATGATGATGCATTTTGTGTTGTGTTGGAACTTTAAACTAATACAACAGTATACATTATGTATATGTACTAATTACTATGTAGTATCATATAATTTTCTCTCTTTTTGAGCTAAGTAGAGAATTTGCGTTTAAAATGTCTCCTATTTAAATTTTTTTATCTGAAAATTTTAATATAATGTATATTAGAGAGTTAGTTTCATTGTACTTAAAAGAAGCCTTGAACATTGAATTTTTTATAATAAATTAGTCATTAACAATTATTAATAATGGTTATCTATTTTTTAACAATTAGGTTATAATTATCGGAATTTGATAATTTAACTGTCAACTACCACATGCAGGAATTATAAACATTCTTAATACTGCTGCTGTAGGAGTCATTAGAAATCGTCTGATTCCCTTTGTGATTGAAGGTTTAGATTGATTTATACGCAAATTTACCAACAAAAAAAAAATCAAACCCAACCTTTCATAAAATCCTTTAGATTTAAAGAGACCCAACCGGCTTTGAGTGGAGAGAGAGAGAGAGAGAATAATTTACCCTGTTTTTCTCTCAACATTTACTATCATATTTACTGAGGAGGGGCAGTTTTGAGAGTGGTTGGCACAGTGAATAAAAGCTGCACGTACTGTCAAATCTTTTGTGGGGGGGGGGGGGGAAACCAAATGCATTTGAAAAAATATTTGGGTAATCATTGGAAATCCAGAAAAGGAAAAAAAGTATTTTTAACCTTTTCTCTTTCGGCAGAATTTACATATAATCCAAGCGGACAATTTATTTAGCTCAATAGAGTATTGATTTTTATTTTAAGATATAACGTATATGCTAAAATAGACATAAAATTCATCACGTCGACGTGATGAATTTTATGAGATATATTTTTTTAATGATTTATGAGACGTGAGTTTTACAGTTTAAATATATTTAATATATATTAAATAACTTATTATTCTCGTATGATGAGTCTTAATAAAAATAATTTTTTTTAGAAATTTTAAAATATTTTAATGGATAGTGAAATCGTACGTTGGTGTAACGAGTTCCAACTGGTAAATTTTTATCTTTTAAAATAGTGCACATCATCTTCAATATATTACATAACACACTTTTTTCATCTCTATATACAAACACTCCTTTCATCTAACCAAATATATTTCAAATAATGAGCAACAAATTCTTCACAGTTGTCCATTATAATGACGAAATTCTACAAATTGATGTTGTGTTGTGTTTAAGTCACACAGGCCCATTAATATGATGTTCCCTGTAGATGTATTTCATCACCAAATTAAGCAAAAAATTGAGAGAAAACTTGGAGATTTTGTTTCATGTTTAAGTTTTCGACACTTGATCTCCTCAAATCCAATCACATATAGAAAAGTCTAGCCTGACGATGTCGCTGTTATGGTTGGACTTCATCAATCATCAAATAATAATATGGTGGAGATTTATGTAGAAACTATGATTGCAACTGATATTCCGACCTCATCAGTATCAGCTCGAAGAACAGAAGAAGCAAGACCCTCTGAACCACATGCAAGTGATGTTGATGATAACCTTATTGGTCAGTTCGATGAAAGCCTTGTTGAATTTAGCGAAGATGATGAAGATATTATTTCGTTGTTAGACGATGAAGACACACCATTAGTTGATGATTTCAATGTTTATAAGGCTGCTTCAAAGGGACAAGGTTTAGATGTTGACGCTAGTGTATGGGAGGCAGCTCTTTCATGATGTCAATGATTGCAAAATGCTCCAAATGTTTGGGTAAAAACACACCCTCAACCTGAAATGCATCACCATGATTTGCCTCGGTATCATCATCCAGTTGCAATGCATGACATTAACTACGATGCTATGCGAAATCCTGAAATATATGTTATGCCAGAGTTACGTCTTGCCCACTGGGGTTCTTCAGACGAACGCTCATCTGAGTTGGCCATTGGGTCTCAGTTTGAAACAAAAAAAAGAGGCACAACTAGAAATCAAGGAGTATTGCACCAAAACTCATATTCAATTATATGTCACGGAGTCGGATCAAAAGACTTATTTCTTAAGGTGTATACATCATGATGTTGGTTGTAAATGGAGGATACAAGTATCATACCTATAATGGAAGATGTTGTGGGAAGTCACAATGTTGCCCGTTTATGTATTAGAAGCATCCATTCGGAATACATTTGGTTATATTCTGACTTATTACAAGGCATGGATGACTAAACAAAAAACAATGACCTTGTTGTATGGTGATTGAGACCGGTCATATAATGAGCTAAAACGTCTGCTGTAAGCAATGAAATTTTTCATCCCAGAAACCATTGTTAGGTACTATACTCTTCCTGCAGTCACGCTTCAGGAAGACGCTATCCCTTGGAAGAGAATTTTTTATGGTTTATTATGGGCGTTGAAGTCAGTTATTGAAGGATTTAGATTTTGCAAACAAATGATTCAAGTCGATGGGACTTTTTTGTATGTGTTCTACAGACACGTCTTGATGATAGTTGTTGCACAAGATGGAGACAGAAATATTTTCCCATTGCCGTCGTCATTATTAAAAATGAATCGGAGGAAACTTGGAATTTATTTTTCTCCAACTTGTGTTTTATGTTGTCACTCAAGATGGGGTTTATATGATCTCAATTCGATCGTCTGGGTTGTTAAGCATAATTTCTAGACCCGAAAATAGATGGGTGCCTCCCCACGCATATCTTGCATATTGGTATACAACATATTGCGTCGAATGTTATAAAGAGTTTAAAAAAAAAATAAAAAAGACAGTCTTGATGATAGTTGTTGCACAAGATGGAGACAGAAATATTTTCCCATTGCCGTCGTCATTATTAAAAATGAATCGGAGGAAACTTGGAATTTATTTTTCTCCAACTTGTGTTCTTATGTTGTCACTCAAGATGGGGTTTATATGATCTCAATTCGATCGTCTGGGTTGTTAAGCATAATTTCTAGACCCGAAAATAGATGGGTGCCTCCCCACGCATATCTTGCATATTGTATACAACATATTGCGTCGAATGTTATAAAGAGGTTTAAACAAAAAAAATAAAAAAATGATATTATCAACATGGGTAAGTATTATATCTTTTTTCATTAATTATTGGCGATATCATGCCCATGATTGGAGCAAAACTAAATAACCCGCTACATCCGCTCTTTATCTCTAACCACTATGGTCGCCTTGTAAAGTTCACAATACAAAATAGCCAAAATTGCAGAACCCCAACAAAATTGGCGACATACAACAAAATCCTACAATACCGAAAGATATTGGGTGTACACCAAAATGCCCGATTTATCTGGTAACAAGATCTTTTCGATCAACGTCATAAGATATGCTCGAGCTGCATATATCACCTCTTGCTCCGTTGATTGTCCATCTACTATAAATTCTCTTTCCAACCACGTCATCTGTATCCGCATCCCAGTAATGACATCGGTTGGAACCTCCTTTCCTAATAAATCAGAAATAATTGCATCTCTCACATAATTGTTGCGAAACACCATTGGCATACCATTAATCGGAACGACAAGTTGATATGCGACATCTTTTAATGTTATCATCACTTCATAAGGAAAATGAAATGTATTCCTTTCGAGCCTCCAACGCTCAATCAACACTGATATCAGTGCCGACGTCACCTTAAAACCACGAAGAAACATTGTTTCATATAATCCAGATTGTTGAAGATATATCACAATTCGCTGATGTGACTCTTCATTCGTCATTCCTCAATGAAGAATGTCTCGTTCTTCTCTCTACGATTTGAAAATAAATTATTTAATACAATTATATATATTAATACTATAATTTTGTCAAAACTAAAATGAAATAAAACAAATTAAATTTACCATAGTCAACTTGGTCGACGAAATATGAACACCATCAACGTGTAACATTTCTCTCTTGAGGTCATTTCAACACAAAATCTTTAACAAAAAAAGTTTTTACTCTCAATAGAATGTTTGATTTCAAGTAAAAAATCAATCAAACCCAAACTTTTATTTATATTACTTTATCCAACGATTCAAATTTAAAATAGCCATTGGAACTCGTCACACCAGCGTGACGAGTTCCATTGAATTTAAAAAAAAAATTGGCGACATCCGCTACATCCCATGCCCATGATTGGAGCAAAACTAAACAAACTACTACTTTTACTTTATGTCCTCTAACCACTATGATCACTTTGCAAAGTTCACAATACAAAAAAAGTTCAAAATTGCAGAATCCCAACTATATTGGTGACATACAGCGAAATCCTCCAATACCGGAAGACACTAGGTGTGCACCAAATTACTCGATTTATCCGGTAGTAAGATCCCTTCGATCAATGTCATAAGATATGTTTGAGCTGCATATATCACCTCTTGCTCTGTTGATTGTCCATATACTCTAAATTCTCTTTCCAACCACGTCATCCGTATCTACATCTCATCAATGACATTGGTTGGAGCCTCAATTCCCAATAAATCAGAAATAATTGCATCTCGCGCATAATTGTTGCGAAGCACTAATGACATACCATTAATCAGAACGCCAAGTTGATACACAACATCTTATAATGTTATCGTTACTTCACCACAATGAAAATGAAAAGTATGCGTTTCGGGCCTCCAACGCTCAATCAAAGCCGATACCAGTGCCGACATCACCTTAAACCACGAAGAAACATTGCTTCATATAATCTGAATTATTGAAGATATATCACAATTCGCTGATGTAACTCTTCATTCGCCATTCATCGATGACAAATGTCTCGTTCTTCTCGTTGTAATTTGAAAATAAATTATTTAATACAATTATATAAGTAATTATTATTAATACTATTTTTTCAAAACTAAAATGAAATAAAACAAATTAAATTTACCGTAGTCAACTCGATCGACGAAATATGAAAATCATCAAGATATAATATTTCTTCTATTGAGGTCGTTTCAACACAAAATCTTCAACAAAAAAGTTTTTACTCTCAATAGGATGTTTGATTTCAAGTGAAAAATCAATTCAACCCCAAATCTATTTATACTACTCTATCTAATAATTATAAACGACTAGTTTTTTCAAATCGAAAATAGCGTTAGAACTCGTCATACCAGTGTGACGAGTTCCCTATCCATTAAAATATTATTTTTTTACAAATTTTTAAAAGAATTCCAAAAAAAATATTTTTATTAGGACTCGTCACGCGAGAATGACGAGTCCCTTAATATATGTTAAATATATTCGGGCTATGGAGCTCACATCCCATTAAAAAATTATATCTCATGAAACTCATCACACTAGCATGAAAAGTTTCATGTCTACTGTAGTATTTATCGTAGATCTCAAAATAAAATTATTATATCCTATTGGGCTAAATAAAATGTCCGCTTGGATTATTTGGCCTCTCTCTGTCTCCTTTTGACGATTTTGGCATTTAATTGATTGTACAATATGTGAGTGACACTCATACAAACCTATAACAATATAAGATAAAATGCTCAAATAATCATACAATATGTTGAATCTATTCACTATGAAAATTATAAGATGGTCACTCAAATAATAATAATAGTAATTTAATAATTTTTATTGAAAAAGTATTGAGATGATATGTAGGGGTCGGAATAGGTCAGGCCGACCTACAGGGGCCTACGGCCTGGCCTGTATAAAGCCTGGCATGGCATAGCCTATTTAATAAAAATGCCAGGTCAGACCTTTTTAAAAGCTTATTTAATTAAACAGGTCAGGCTTAGGCCTATTAAAAAGTCTTATAAGCCTGATAGACCGGCCTATTTAGTGTGACTACTTTGTAAAATGCACTAAGTTAGAGTGACTTAATAGGAATTTTACTCTAAAATTAATGACTAAACTGAAAATATTAAATGTTTATTGTTAAACAGTCTTTTAAACAAGCCTTTAAACATGCCAAACTTTTAAACATGCCAAGCTTAAATAAAAGTTTTTGACAGGCCACTGGCCAGGCTCAGGCCTACAAAAATCATTGTAGGCCAAGCTCAGGCCTATTAATGATAATTAATAAAAATAATATAAAAAAACTTTAGTACCCAGCCTTTACATATTATTATAGTCGAAGGACTCAAAACCTACAATCAAGAGGGAATAGCTGGAGCGGGAGGCCTATGAAAGTAGTTGAAGTCTTGAAGATGAAATAATAACACCCATCGCGAAAATGGAAAACAAATTCTTAGGTTTAAATATGTTGGATTTTTTTAGATGTTTTAAAATTTTAATTTTCATATGTAATTTTAGGATCTACTGAATTTTTTGTTGTTGAAATTTTTGATATTTTTTCTGCCAATTTTATTTGATAATTATAACAAAATAAAACCATTTCTTAATCTTTTTATGTTTGTATTTTTTGTTAATTTAACTCTCAATCTTTAAAATATGAAAATACATAATTAATCGAATAATATAAATTTTCAATTATTCGTGTTTATGGTTTTTAAAGGGCTGCCTTAAAAATGATATATAAACTTAAAATTAAAAATAAAACGTAAAAATTAAATTTTAAAACACTACGAAAACATTTAATGTATGTAAATCAAATTCTTAAGTCCATAAAACAGGAAAATGGTAGGAGAAATTAAATTTATTGCTGCACGGTTGGACCTATTTTTGTTGGTGGTGGTGAATGCTGATAGTGAATAGACAGAGTCTGATTTATTTCAAAACCCACTCTAGAGGGAACAATCAATAATCATCCAGGAACACTGGTGATTGCACCCTGTTTTCTTTTATAGATGGATTTGATTTTCTACCAAGGACAAAAGTCAACGTCAAAGAGTTAGGTTCGTATCAGTATCCAACACTTCTTCAAGACGAAATTAATTTTCACGAGTGTTATATTTCTTTTATTAAAGTCATCAGCTCCCCAACTCTTCTTCAAGACCAAAGTGTACTTATTTCTTTATTTTCTCGCAAGATTTTTACTTTTTTTTTAATATTTTGATAGTATTTTGTTTTTAGTATTTTTTCAATATTTTAAAAAGCATTTAAATCCTCTAACTTTTTAAAAAATATTTAAACTCCTATATTATTTACATAGGGGTTACTACACAAAACGATTATGTCAATATTATAAATGACATCATTATTGTCATAATATTTCCATAAGAATCCGTCAGATTTAAAAAATTAATTTTAAAAGAATGTGATGAAATGTAATTTGAAAAAGATTTAATTAAAAGTCGTCAATTTTTAAATTAAGTAGATTAAAAATTTTAAACACCAAAAAATAATCTACGTTTTACTAAAGATTAATTTTTAAAAATTCAAAAGTTAGTTACTAATACTCCCACAATGTCCAAAATTTTATACATAAACAAATATATATTATTTAAATATTAAAAATTATAAATTCAGAAAATATATTTAAATTATAATCCTTTATTCATTTATTCAAAATGTTAATTTTCGGATAATTAATGTCATTTTATGTGAATCTTCTAAAAAACATTTCCTTTACAGTTAAGAAACTTTCTATAATTTACCCCTCACAAAAATTATTTTACATTTTTCACAAAGATAAATTAAAATAAAACAAAATAAAAATAATTAAAAATAATTATCGAATACAAAACAAATGTTTATGCAAAAAATCCTCAAAAAAAGACATCCCCTTATAGTCGAGAGATAACTTTATAAATTTTCCGCACAATAAAATATTCCATTTTTTATACATATGTATATGAAATTATAACGATTTATAAAAACAAAGTTACCAATTTGAACCAATCTACACATTTACGAACATTATAAATTAAAATAAAAATAAAAAATAGACATGTTTAGTAAAATAAAGGACTAAACAGCAAAAACAAAAATTTACAAGACTAAAACAACAAAAACAGAAACTTAAAGGATTAAAATAGCAAAAAACAGAAACTACAAGGGATAAACATTAATTACAAAATAAACCAGAGCCCAAAAAAATGTTAAATAATACAAACACCAGAAATATACAAGGGCTAAATAACGTTAAGACTAAGAAGAAATAAACAGAACATAAAAGGGCCTAAATATAATTAGACCAAATGCCAACAGTACTAAAATAAAATACTTACAAATGTGGTGGCCAAATTCGAATAACAACAAAGATTATGCATACATGGAATCAATGATTAAATTGAAATAATCACAAACAATGTGGCCAAAGTCAAATGTTAATAAAAATAACATAACAAACAATAAAAGGACCAAATCATAAGTACCGAAACATAAGTGCTCAAAATAAAATTTCATTAACTGACTAAAAATGAAATTACAAAGCATGAGGACCTGAAGTGGGATTTACCCCTAAAACTGATGACAAATACAGGTAAGATTACAACATACAGGACTAAAACTGACATTAGACCCTAACCAAAAAACACAGAAAGAGGGGTTTACGAAACGGTGCCGCTTTGGTTGGGAAATAAAAGCCCAAAACCCAGGCTTTAACCCTCATTTCTCTCCTTTGCCCCAAAAACAGAGAGAGAGAGTCTCTAAAACTCTCTCTAGTTCCCTCATCGGAGAGAAAAAACATCTGCTGCCGGTGGTGTCTCGTGGCGGCGCACGATGGCCGGAGCGAGCCAAAACGCTCCCCTTTCAATCTCTTACCCAAAAGCCACCTCACTTAGCCTAAAGAAGAGACCCTAATCTCCTAAAAGACCCAAGACCTTCACCCTTCACCCTTCAAACCTAGAGATTACCTTCGAATGCTTAAGGTTTTGGACCAATTGAGGACTCGGTTATCAACAGGCGACGAAAAGGTAAGTCTTTTATCTCTTCTCTGCCTTTAAAGTGGTTTGATATTTTATTTTTTTCTTCCCCTTAGATCCTTTGCTTTCTCTCTCTGTTTATTTTTTCCCCTCTGCCCCCCGTTTCTCTCCCCGTTCCCTCTGAAAAATGGTTTCGTCTCTCTTTATGTTGCATGCAATGTGTTGGTGATGGCCTTCGATTCCCGAGAGGATATGATATGATTGCCTCTAGATTTTGCTTCAGATTTGTTTTCTATTTTTCTTAGGGTTTTCTGACTGTGGACTTGATTGAAACAGGCGGTCGATCACTATTTGATGGGTGTATGCGTTTTCTGTCACTGTAGATGATGGAAGTGGCTCGAAAGCTTGACTCACGCTGCTGGTGTTACGGCCGACGAAGCCCACGCGCCGAGCAAGTCGAAGGATTAGGCACGTGCATTATACACGTCGGTTGATCAGACAGTTCACCTTCATTACTAGTGGCAGATAGATGATACTTTAGGGTAAAAACCCTAATCTTTTCTAGCTGAGGATCGTTGGATCTGATGGAAGAGTGGCGCTGCCAATCATCACAGATGGAACCCTAATCGGGTCCAGGCTATTGGACTTCGATCGGGCTTCAGGTCTTGGGCTTACTGATTAGGTTATGCCTTGGGGCTTTGTAATATGGGTTGAACTATTAGGCTTCGGGATTGGCCTACAAAAAGTGTAATATGTAATTTAATAATAAAAGTAGTAGTAGTAATAATAATAATAATAATAAATATAATATGATAATATTTTTTGTAGACCCGGACAAAAATAGGTGTCTACAATTATCATGTACTATCTCATTAATATTATAGTAATCAATGCTAAAACTGATTGTTTTTTCTAAAAAACTATATTATTCAAATTATTTACATGTGGATTATTACCTAGCATTGTCGATGATCATGTCAATATTATAAATCACTACATTATTATTATATATTGTCAATTTAATATTTTAATAATCAACGCAAAAAATAATAAATTTTTTAAAAAATATTATTCCTCACCCTTAAGCCTAATTTCTCTTATACTTTTCTTCAAAAAAGTAGAAAAGTGAGAGAGATTGATGAATCAACAAAAAGGAAAAAGGGGATTTCTTTAGCAAAGCATTATCAAGTATCAACATGAAAAAGTTATTACCTCCTTATACTAGAACAACATGTAAGAGAATAAGAGCTGTTGTTTTCATTTGGAGGCGATTTGACCTAACTGATATCGTTTAAGCCTAATATGCCTAAACTAACACTGTTTGATCAATATTTCCTGAAATAACACCCTTTCAGCTGAGGTGGCACAAAGGCACATCTTTGGGGGTGCGTTTTACCTGGGTTTTAGCTGACTGGGATGCCATGTGGGTAAGGCGTATCCCTGAGGACGCGCTTTCATGGGGTTTAGCTGACTGGGATGCACACTATTTTTTTAAATAAAGATTTAATTTTATTGTTATTATAAATTAGTAATTTATTATGTAAAGTGTTTCAATTATGATTTAAGAATTGTCGAAGGTATTTTTTAAATGTTTGTTAAATGTATAGTGAATTTAGATTAAAGTGTTATATCTTTATGGGACTTTGGCATTCGTCCAATCCACACGGCATTAATCGGATGGAATTATATGGTGTCTGACTCTCAGCAATGGAACAATAGATGAAACTGCTTTGATCGTATTATAGTTCTAGGAAAAATGTATGAAATTATAATATTACATGTATGGTTATTTATCTATTATTTTTTCCTATTTTGATTATCGATCTTTTAATTTTATCAATTAAATTACTTAATTATTTAAATGTTATCAATCAAGTCATTTGTTGTCAATATTTAACGAAAAATATTGATGCATCAGTTAATAAAATTAGTATAATTACACATTTAATCTTCAATACTTACATATTTTATCAATTTAGTCTTAATTTTAATTTAATTTAAAAAATTTAATCCTCCAATCAGAACATGAAGATTAAAATTAGTTTTAAAAAATTAATTATACATAAGTTTTTTTTCTTACTTTTAATTTATTTAATTTAATATTTTTTCTCTAATTAGAAGGTTGAATTATTATAATATTTTAAAATTAATAATAAATTTTTTATAATAAATAATATTAATTATTATATTCAATAATTATAATTAATCATTTTAAAAAATTACCAATAGAAAATAATGTATATAATATTAACCAAATATCATAAAATAGTTTTTAAATACTAATTTTTTTAAAAAATATATATTTATGTGTATATACATTGGGAAATTATAGAAAATGCAATTACATTTAAATATTAGAAACAAAAACATTCATTGAAATAAAAAATACAATTACATAAGGGTTAACGGTTATGTGATTATAACAGAGCTGGACATTTTTTCTATTGTGCCCTATGTTTCTACAATGCCCACATCTTTTTTGTTCTGTTGACTTCTCCCGAATATCCATATCACAATGTATTCTAGTGGATTTTGGATGACCTGAGTCCCTCAATAGCAACGGATATGGTATAATTGTAAGCCAAGTTTGAATCTCATCTGGGTCTCTTTCGTTACCTATGGGCGGGAACTCAAATTTATATACATTGAATAATTGTGAAAGTTGATATACGGGATCAACATAATTTTATAGTCCAAATGCGAATGTGAGCAAGCTGCAATGACATGAGAGCATGGATATCTGAGTGCTTGAAAGAAACAACAATCACACCACCTCTCTTGCAGATTAACTCTTAAAGAGTTAGCTTCAATCCCTTGAAGAGGACGTGTCATTTCGGTTACACGAAATAATTCACGGGTGCGAGAAAAATTTGTAACCAACATCCCATTTGATGCAACCACTTTTTCTGTAAATCAACTACTAGTCTTGGGTGGTAAAATGGTCGTTCTGCATCCAAGTAAGAGTTTGTCCGTCGAGCTTTACAAATAGTTAACCCAAACAAAAATAAGTCGTTTTGACCAACGCCGTGACTGGTAAATAACACGCCCCCTTTAAGGTTGAATTGATTGCTTTAGCCAAGTTGGTTGTCATATGACCATAGCGATACCCCCCGTCATACACATTTGTCCACATTTCTTTACTGATATCCATAATGTACTCGCACCTTCTTATTTTTGCCAAACAATTCTTGTAACATAGACTCAAACCTTTGAGGTAAGAGTTTGTAACCTAAGCCATTAGGAATATTTAATAGTTAATATGAAGCATAAATAAGTAATACTAAAATGATTGAAAAATTGGAAAAAAAAGTAACATACCCAAGTGCACGACTAACTGACGTTTATCATTCTTCTTGTATTTTCCATAATAGTTTGCAGCAATATGACGGATACAATAACGATGTTAAACATGTGGAGGTTTCCAAATTGGACCCAAAGAGTCCATTGATGCTTTTATCCCGACTCCTCGGTCTAAAATAATGCATATGCGTTCCCTTATAATAACATGTAAACGTAAATTTTTAAGGAAAAAAGCCCAAGATTCAGTGTCTTATCCTTGAACAAGGGCAAATGCAATAGGAAGAATATTGCGGTTACCATCTTGGACCACAGCCAATACTTGCTTGTATTTCCCATACAAGAAAGTACCATCAATTTAGACAACTGGTTTACAGTACTTCACTGCATTAATACACTGAGGGTAAGTCCAAAAAACACGGTAGAATTGGCAGCGATCGCAAACCACTCGATCATTCACGTAATGTTGTTGAGTTTCAAACTCAACAATTGTCCCGAGATTAAGTCTTTTCATAAAATGAAACCAAGTGGGTAGCTCGTTGTAAGAGGAATAACATTCACCATGAAGTTTGACAATGACATTCTGTTTTGCCAACCAAGGTTTTTTACAGGAGACGGTGTACCCATATTGTGACTGTATAGAAGAAATCAACACTACAATAGCTATATGGGAGCTTTGCTTCACAATAGGCATGATTTCTTGGCAAATAATGTTGGAGTCCAAGTTGGGATGATCCTTGTTTATACCTCTTGCACAAAACGTATGAGGATCGTTGTATCTGGTTAGTTCCTATAAGTTGTTCTTCATCTTTTTCTTTGATACACGGACCATCCACTTACATCTGTTGTCACGTTGGACATAGTAGAATACATATTTCTCCGTGGTTAGATCGATCAACGCGGGAGTGAACTAAGTTACGAATATTGTAACTCTTTATTGCCATCATTGCTTCATCTTCCGAATCGAACTCCATTCCAATATATAAATCACCGTCATTGACTGATGACTGAAGTCCATAGTTGCCAACATTAGGGAGATCCATAAATTCAGGCTCGTACATTGCATCATAATCAGCACCACACATATGTGCAGGAAGTTCGACTGGGGTTGTATTTATGGAACGTCATCCTCATCATCATCAGAGTGTACGTTAAACTGTAGTGAGTCAGGTTCAACGAATAATCCCATTTCAGCACCATCTGCACCTGGCTCCCGAAGAGGTTCTTCTAATGGAGATGAGGGTTCCTCAGATAATCCAATATTGAGGTCAAAGAAGTTGTCGCTTGCATGTCCTCCCCTTGAACTTGAGGCCATTGTATCATGTGGGTTGTGAATACTACCATCTCGATGGTATTTCTATGTGTAAGTTAAAAAAGTGGCAGTTGAATGTCTACCCCTTGAAGTATAAGAGATGTTGCCATATGGATTATTGGTGAAGCCACGTGGGTTGAGATCATAAGTAGTTACTGATGAATGCCTTCTTATTAAACTTGATGGCATGGCATCTGGCATTAGATTTGACATTAATGATGTGAAATCATAACAGATCAATTGCATCGGGCTATCAACTTGATCAGCTTGATATGCAATGACAAAGTAAGAGGAATATGAGAGACCATGAGAAGCACGAACCTAAAAAAAAGTGACATACATTTTTATAAGAGATTGTGAACTTCCCATATGAGCATCAGCCATCATAGAAACATCATCATCATTGGAAAGCTGAAATGATGTATATGTGAGTGGAAAAAGTTCAGTAGGAAATCTATACTGAAGTGAATATAGTCTTCTCCGGCCTGCTACATGAATCTTTAACGAAATTTTTGTGATTAACTCCTCAAGCGTGATGTTTCTCTTCAAGGTTAAGGGGATATAATGATCTGATTAAAAAATAACCCCCTCTTCAGCTTCCTTAATTTCTCTATCATATAAAACAACAGCAGAAAGATGACTCATTTTCAGAGAATAGAGGATTGAGATTTTTGAGAAATTTAGAGTGAGATTTTGAAAGCTTGGGAGCTGAAGTGTGTTTTGAATGTTTATAATACGTTGCATATAATAATGTCTATAACCGGGGTACTATTCATGTGAAGGCGTGTTTCAGGGGCATGTCTTCTATTATTTTGTCAGATAATATGTTGTTATTGCCCTATTATGTCACTCATGTCCCCTAGGGGCACTATTCATGTCAGTACCTATCATGTTTGAAAGTGCGTAACAAAGTGGTGAAAACGCGTTTCAGGGGGCGCGCCTTCTATTATTTTGTCAGAGAATTATGTGAGTCATGTCCCCGGGGGCAATATTCATGTCAGTACCTATCATGTTTGAGGGGACACAACAAAGTGGTGAAAGCGCGTTTTAGGTGGGCTGCCTTCCATTATTTTGTCAGAGAATATGTTATAATTTCCCTATTATGTGAGTCATATCCCCATAAACGTAACAAAGTGGTGAAATTGGGTAAATTATAACCTAAATTTAAGTTCTTTTTGGAAGTTGAACAAGTTAAGGATAAAATCATACATATGGATAAATTTAAGTTCATAACTTAAATTAAAATGTTATGTGGAGTTTGAATAAATTGGATAAAATGTTATGGATAAATTGAATAAATGTGAAGTGATAAAGTCAACATTTATGTTGTGACATTGAAATTGTATGGAATGAGCATCGAAATGTTTTTACGAATTATTTTCCATTGTGAGCCTTTGTTAATGGGATTATAACACGTGGGTTTTAATGTATATGTTTTATAATGATGCTCATTAAGTACTGTGAAATTATTTTTTAAGTAATTTTTACAAAACAATGTAATTTAATTTCAATTTAAATACTGTGAACTATAATTTGAATATAACTTTGAATTTCGATTACAATTTTAAATTTCAATTGGAATATTAAGTTGAATTTGGATTTGTATTTTAAAAACATTTAACAAACATTTAATGTGAAATTTGAATAAAAAATAACATTAAAAATATTGTTGTAACAACCATTAAACATTTAAATAACATTACAAAATTACATAAATTTCTGAAATATAACTATTTAAATAACATTAAAATACAACTAGATCATCGATGTCGTCTTCTCGAATGAGTTCCATATGGTGGTGGTTGTCTATTTCGCTGAGGATTTTTTCGTATAACTTGCTCTTCAATCTCCTCATGTTCACTATCATCATTATCATCAGCATTTTCTTCATTTGGCATAGACGACGCTGAAAGGCCTGTATAAAGTAACGACCCTGGATGAGTGTTACTAACAATCCCGCCGCTCATAGAGAATTGAGAAAACTGTGAAAACATTGGCATCGATGTCTGTGATCCAGATGGAGATTGAGTTGTCTGTGGAGAAGCACCACCAACCAAATAAGATGCATATGAACCATATGTTGGATCATTAAACATAGTCGTATATGCACCTCCATAGGGTGTCATAAAACCCTGTGGGCTAGGCATGTAACCTGGAGAGCTAGGAATGTAACCATGCAGAGATGGCATATGAACTGGAAGGCTGGGCATGTACCCCTGTGGCATCATCATCGGTGGATATGGAAGTTGTGGTTGGACTGATGCCGAATTAGTAGCATCTTCTCTCCGTCCACGAGTCGGGGGACGATGATATTGAGATGGTGGATGTCTATCTCAGTGCCTATGAATGCTAACCCCTCGTGCTTTCGCTGAAAGTAGAAACGGCTTTCCGTTTTCATTAAACCACTCCATATAGTTATCCGTAACCATATGACCAGTTTCCGCATAAAATTATCGAGGGGAAACTATGCATACCGGGTCTCCCAAATCGTAATCCAACATTTGTGTCTCACCACCCAGTTGACCTCTTTCTTTCCTCGTCTGTCTATGTTATGCATGTCATCTAAATTCATAGGTGCTCCAGGAATATATTGCGTACAACAAAACTGACGGAGCACACGATCAACCGGATGCCACTCAACAATAACATAACATATAAGAGGTGCAACTGACATCCAAATATCTAATGACCCACTCAGGTGGGGTAGGATGCAAGCCTTTACTTCATCGCTCGCATAAGGTATCCACTGAAACTGAAATATAAATATACAATTCAAATAAATATAATATTCTAATTATATCTAGCATTTTAAATTAAATTATTCATATTTAAACAGATTTAAAAACATACCTCAAACCCAGCTTTTGTATAAATAAGTAAACAGATTTCCTCTAGTTCAGTAGGGATATCTCTATGATTTTTTCTTTTCATCAACCACCTATGAAATATAATATAAACTAAATATCACCCTATTTAATTAAAAATATTTAAATCAAAATTTAGTTCAGAAATTACCTCAATAATAAGGGGAATACGTATGGCTCATTAACAATCGGGCATAAGAAAGGCATGTGGAACCACGCCCATAATTGGAGAAGCAAGAGACATCCACCGATAGTAATTTTTTAATAATTCGTTGCACGACACATTTCTCTAAAGAGAAATGCCAAAACTGCAGCGCCCCAACTGTATCTTCCAGCTTCATCAAAATCAATCAGATGACACAACCACATACAATACACTTAGTTGCGAGATTTGTCAGGCATTAATATTCCTCCAATAATTCGTAGAATATAAGCTTGAGCACATGCCTTTGCTTCATCCTCAGAAGCATTTTCATTCAAAACATCAAAATTAGCTTTCAGCCATGATAAAGCTATTCTACCTCCATTAAACTCTGGCGGAGTAGCTCCAAGATACTCCATGCACAATGACTGCTAATCACCATCGGCTACACCACACATAATATTTCCGTCGACGGGAAGCCCTAGATGAATGGAGACATCCTCCAATGTAATTGTAGACTCTCCACATGGAAGATGAAATGTGTGTGTCTCGGGCATCCACCTCTCAATCAATGCAAAAATTAAGACATGTTCGAGTTTGCAACCGCCAATAATTTTTGCAATATACCCGAACCCGACAGAAGAATATATGGCAAAATATATGTTGGTGTCGGTATACGAGGGTTTTTAATAAATGTCTCTAAAATACGATTATTTTCTAATTAATAAGCATTCCAAAAATTTAAAATTAATATAAATTTATGATAAATTTAAATTAAAAATAATAATAAATATTAACATAATTTTTTTTAAAAATATTACCATATCACTAAAATGTCTGAAGATATGGTTTGCATCTAATCGCAGCAGCATTTTACTTTCCATTATAACTGTAGACAAAAAATATAATTAGCACAAATAATAATTAATTAATTAATTTAAATAAATAATAATTATATAAATATTATTTTAATAAAAAATAATATTTATATAATTATAATAATAAAAAATATAACAACTATTTTAAAAAATACTAACTTAAAATAAATTTCTTACCACTAATAAGAAATTTAAAACTCAAATGAAAGGAGAATTTGAGTTATATAAGATAGGAAGAGATGTTTTGGTGTGAAGAATGAGGGGAGTTGAAGGGGTTTATATAGGGGAGAAGGAGGGTGGTAGGTGAGGAAAAAACGGGTGGGTATTAATGGGATTTAATGGATGGCGCGTCCCCGGGGATGCGCCTTACCCCGTGGCATCCGACTCAGCAAAACCTCTTGAAAGCGCGTCCCCAGGGATGCGCCTTATCTGCGTCACATCCCAGTCACCTAAAACCCAAGTAAAGCGCATCCCCAGAGATGCGCCTTTGTGCCACCTCAGCCGAAAGGGTGTTGTTTTAGGAAATATTGGTCAAACGGTGTTAATTCGGGCATATTAGGTTCAAATGGTGTTAGTTTGGTCAAATCGCCTCATTTGGAAGTGTTTCATGCCATGAATCTTTTTCAACCAAAAATTTCCTTTTCCGTTGATTTCATAAATGAAAATTTGTTTCAAGGATTGGATTTTGTATATAAAACATATACACTAACTGAAATCACATTTTTTTATTTATATTTTTATTATTACATTATTATTATTAGAAAAATACATAAAAAGCCAAAAAGGGGCAAATACAAAAAATAAATTAAAAAAAGGGAAATAATCCCGTAAAATATGTTGCCCATTACTGTTACCCCTGCCCGATCAGCACCAGAACCGCTGGACACAGTCTCCAGCAAGCTTTCATCGCCTCACATGCAAGACAAGAAGACAAAAACATATGGATTAATTTTTTCTCTTTTTCTTGTAAGAGGGTTCTATAAAACCCAAAAAATGATGTAAAGGGGCTATCTGATTCAAAGAAAAAACAATATACAACTTCATTTCCAGCATCTATTTTTCTTTAAATTTTTTTATTTTGCATTCATTCGAACAAAACCAAATATCATAAACAAAAAACCAAAAAAAAAACCCAACAAGCCCTTTTTATTATCTCTACTCGAACCAACACGAAAAATAGAAAAAATACGAAACGAAAAAAGAAAACAAAGAGGAAGAAGTTTACCTCTCGGTCAGAACCCTTTGCCAGCGATCAGGACCTCCATTTGCGGATTCGAACGATCATAAGAGAGGAAAAGGGTTGGTGAACAACATATTGAAGAACGGAGTCGATCTGACAGCGATAGGAGCCTCTAAAGACGAGGGATTCTCGACCTGTTTCACGGCGTTTGGAGTCGCCCTTCACAAAACAGACCTTGAATCTATGTAGTCGGCATCAAGATGATACCCTCCCGAAAATTTATTGTCCAACGACGATCGACACGGTGGCTGACGACGATCGATACGACGGTACCATCACTCGCTTCTGGACGGGTTAGAGAAACGAGATAGTGAATTTTTTTGAGGAGAGAGAAGAATACTGCAATTGAGAAAAAAAATGGCAAAAATAGCCTATTTATAGGCTCCGTAAAACTATGTCATTTTGGCACCTGCTCGAACTCCATAAGACGACGTCGTTCCCCCTGAAGTTGTACGTTTTGGGATCCATGGGGGTAAATCGCGCGTGGTCACTCGAGTTTCCTTCGTGTTCATTTTTGTCACCTGTTTCGCTTTATTTATTTAATTAATTTTAACTTTTGTCCTTATTTTGTTATTTTTCTGTTTTATTTTATATTACTAATTTTTGGTTTATTTGCTTGTAGTTCCCTACACTTTTGTCGTTTTTTTGCATTTTAGTCCATGATTATTTATAATATTTCATGTCTAAATTCATTTTATTTCAATTTAATCTCTATTTTGATTTGCTTATTTTATTATGTTTTAACCCCCAAATATTATGTCAATTTATAATTTAGTCCCTAATCTAAAATTGATTTATTTAATTACAATTTAGTCTTTGATTTTATTTATTTTATTTCAATTTTACCCTTATTTAAAATTAGCTTATTAACTTTAATATTTTATATTTTCCTTTCAGTTATTCAATCAAATTACCGACATTATATCTATTCATTTTTAATTGTTTTAATCTTTTAATTTATTTTATTTCCTTAACTTATTTTCTTTTTAACTATTTATTTTAATTAGATTATTTAATAATTATTTTAACTTTATTTTTTATTTATTTCCAGATCCGAGCATTTAGATAATTTCTCGTCAATTTAAATGTAAATTGCTTTTACTAGTATTTTAATATTTTAACTTCAAGTTGGTCCCTACTTTTATGCCTATGGATTCAAATTGACTTTCCGATTAAAATAGTTAATTCGATTAATAAATAGAATCTTAAATTATGTTTTTATCCCTTTAGGATTAGATTTTTACACTTAGGTCCCTAGACTTTAAATTTTTACACTAAGGCCTTAGACTTTAGATCTTTTACACTTTAGTCCCTAGACTTTAGATTTTTACCATCTTAGTCCTTTAATTAGAGGATGATTCAATTTGAGTTTTCGCAAGAAGATGCATGATTGCTCAAATTGATTATCCAATCCAATAATTGGTTAATAAAATCAACTATGGTTAATATTAGAGACTCATTTTCAAGTTTAGTCCTCTAGTATCCTTAATTTCATAATTTAATACTTTAGATTAGGAGAAGCCTTAATGAATTGACCTATTATAATTAGGATTATTTTAATCGGTTGATCGTCGACATTCATTTTCTCAAACATAAGGTAATGTTAACTTATTAAGGAGTCAATAATATATATCCAACAAGTATGCTCATGGGGTGACTACTGATGATTCACGAAGTATGTCGACATCCTTTTCGAAAATCCTGTCATGTTTCCAAAATTCCAAGGCAATGTTCGATTATTGGGCATAATAATTACTTCCACATTCATGCTATGGGCGAATATTATTGACTTAAATAATCAAACATCATTTTTTGTGCATTATAGTGATTTTTTTATTAAATAAAGTTCAAACTCAAAATTTTTAAATTTCAAAATAGGGTAATCAACTACATACCAATTTCTAGGCGTTGTGGGGTGCTTTCTGAATTTTTCACAGACCTAAAAACTCTGTATTTTAGTAAAATAAAATATTTTATTAAAATCATTTGTTTTTTATAATATTCTAATCACATCTTAAATAGTTGGTGACAAATCCTTACATTTCAAAATCTTTTCAAATAAAAACCCTTAATTCATACTAGTTTTTTTTTCATTGGGACAAAAAACAGTGACAATACTAACATTATATAGGAAGTGGAGATTTAAATACCGATCCACTATTAAAATAAATAGTCGTTATATAATGATAATGATATTATCCGAAATTATTCTTGCATAACAGCTATATTTAAAATTATTGTAATAATACTTGTTATGACTGTAATTAAAACAACGAAATCAAAAAAGTAACAATGACTGATTTAAATCCCGAATGAGAATTATTAATTTCATCGGATAAGGGTTTCACTTTTCACAAGAAATGAATGAAAGTTGAATCTAGCAACCACCCTCTGGATTTCATCAAATGGTGAAAGACAAAAAGAGTTGTGTTTATCAGCTTGCAATGAATTTTAGTCTATTTAATCAACTGCCTTGTCCGATCATCAACTTCACAAATTTTACAGACACACAAATTAATGGAGCCAACAATACTTTCTTTGCTAAACTAATGTCGTCACTGTCTTGTCCAATCATCGACCGGATAAATATATTTTTAATTAGGACCAACCCGAATCATATATCTTATATTCCACCCTTTATGGTCCTTCTCCACCTGCTTCTGGGGCACATGCCAAGTCTTAGTGATTAACATCAACTGCTTTGTCAACATTTAAGACAATAGGTGTTCACATTTAGGCTAGGATGTCATTGTTTAATTGGAACAGCGAGCACTCGAGTGAAACATACAAAAGCTGGCACAACAAGTTTTAGTGATGGGTCTATAAAAAAAATTTAGAGTAGGTACAAGTGCATTAATAATATAATTTTTTTTATCTAAATTGGTACGATAAAATTTGAAGATAAATACGATAAAATTTCATGATGAATGTGATAAAATTTTAGGGCGGGCACACGCATTTGTTAAAGAAAAAAATTGTGTTTAAAGAAGAAAATTTGAATTCTAAAAAAAAATTTAGGGTGTGCATCTTTAATTAGTTATTTATTTTATTGATGGTCTTCCCCTGAAATTTTTCGTGTCTACCTTGAAATCTGAGTTTAGGGGTGTTCAATATTAGGTTTTAACCGACCGAACCGAATTAATTCGATAGGAAAACAATTAATGTTTTCTTTAATATTCAGTTAACGATTAATTCTGCTCGAAATCGGTTAATTAATTGAATTAACCGAAATTATTAAATATGATCACTACAATAGAACTGGTCTATAGTGGCTTTTTTTCCTATAGCAGTGTTTAAAAGCTCCGCTAAAAATACTGTCGGCGTAAAGAAAAAACGCACTAATACAACACCGTAACTATTAATGGCGTTTTCTACTAATAAACGCCGCTAAAAGTCAGGTTATGTAGCGGCTTTTGTATACTAAAACACCGCTAAAGGTCAGGTTATATAGCGGCGTGTTAGTATACAAACGCTGCAACAGGTTCGTCATATAGCGGCTTTTTTTGACACAAACGTCATAATAGGTTTCATATTTATAGGCGTTTTCCCGTATGTTCGCTATATAGATGCATTTTTAGTCACAAACGTCGTAATATATTTGATATTTAGCGGCGTTTCGTGCACCCAGTAATATGTTGGTCATTTAACGATGTTTTTTCTTAAAAATGCCACCAAATATACACTCCTTAGTGACATTTTGCCCCTAAAATGCCACTAATCGAAACTGATTTTCAACATATCTTCTTATTATTTTGTATTACCCAAATTTAACATGTAACAATATCCAATAACCATCTTAAATTTAATTACAATTCGAATTAAGTAATAATAGATAAAAACATAAATAAATCAAAGTTTACAAATATTCAAGTTAATTATAATATAGTTCAATATTTTTCAATAACATAAACAAAACATTAACCTAGGATGATGAATTCTTCGTTTGATTATGCTGCATCATCTGCTTCATAGCTTCAATTTGATTTTGAAGTTCTTCATATTTTTCTGAAATGATGCTTCTCTCGCTGCTCTCTCTGTTTCTCTATTTGCTTCTCTCGGTTTAGCTTCGACTTTCATTTGAGCAATTTTTTCATCAACTTGACTCAGTTGTTGTTTTAATCGATTAACTTCTTGTTGAGAAGACTGGTTTTGTGATGGCATGTATTGAGACAAACTAGATAAAAAATATTTGGTTGGAGTAACGAATGATCCCTGATAACAAACTTGACCATATCTTTCAGGACTGAAAACTTCAGTAATAACTTGATTTTCAATCTCGTACGCATTAATAGAAGCATGGGATGAAGTCGTAGCTTCATACTCTATCTTTTTATTGCTCAATTTTTCCTGATAATCAGTTAAGAATTTAGAACAAATTCAAACATTATTTAAAATAAAAATGTTATACTATAAATATAACATAATGCAAATTTTATATCCAGTAAATATACCATAATTTCTGCAGCTTCAGGAGCTATAGGAGAGCCATCTTTTTTTGTATGTGTTATTTCGATGAGCTTTATTCGTCTAACTCTATTGCCTGACGTGATTTCCTACAACATAGAATATAAAATAATACTTACAAAAAAGTAATAAATAATAGAAAAATGTTAATTATTATATGCTACCAACTTAAAATGACTATATGAATAATCATAATTAAAAAATAATACATGTTCATGAGCTACACGAGCAAAGCTCTTCGATCCAGCAGTGTGAGTAAACTTTTATTGTTGTATGCTAGCAATACCAACATGCTCTCGGTCCTACAATTTGAACTCCACGTGACTTATAAAGTCAATAATATAGTGACATAATATTAATTTTAAAGTGTGTCATACTTCTCCTTTCTTTGAACTCCAAAACTTGAATGTATCTTCCCATTGATATCTGAGCATTCCAGGTGTGACATTTTGCATCTTTCCTTATAGGTTGAGATTGTTCTTAAAATATTTTTTTAAGAAACTCTTGTGATCTCCTCATTTCTTTTCTAACACTTGCTTCAAATATTCATATGAGACCTCTAAAGAAAATTTCTCCTATAAATTAAACAAGTGTTGAAAGTAAAGGTATATTACTATTGAACTACAATGAATTATTTATTACAATGAAATTATTACCTTAATGCATTCCACAACCTGGTTTTTGCTACTATTTGACATCTCAAGCCATGACTCATAATTTATAAGTGGAAGACTTGCATTGCGTGCAATAATGCCTAGGTAACCTAATAGAACACGTGCTTCTGTCCCAATAGGTTGACTGACATCGTTACTTGAAACTCTCATGTGGTCCTCAAGAGGAAGTTGGTACAATTCCTTCATTATTGTACGACATATACTTTTGCGCCTTTGACCATTTTCAGCTACAAAAGAAATAATTTAGTGTAGGTTTTCAAAATCAAGTCAATAAGAAAATCAATCACCATTTAAATAAAGAGTCGAACATTACGTTCAATTTCTATAGTTTCTTCAAATGTATTCAAAACTTCTATGGCTCCAACACCAATCGACTCTTCATTATTTGTTTCTTCATCCTCTTTAGGAGCTCGAACAATCCGCATATCACTTAATTTTCTCCTAGGCAAAATATCTACAATAAACAAACAACAATATTAGTAACAACCGACAATAATACTATTAATATATATATTCAACAACATCAACATATATAAATGATAACATTATAAATTAATAAATTAAACTATAAAATCTAACTACATTGTTATGTCATAACAATTTCATAAATATCTTCATCCATGTCATCCCGAACCCATTGTAATTGTGAACTAGTACCAATAATATGTTCATCTAAATTTTTTGCTACAAAAGACAAAGTTTCTGATCTTGTTTCAATTTCATCTCTACTTTCATTCCCGATGTCTATCAAGTCTCTAGGGGTGTTACGAAGTACAACATACCAACCTTCATCCATTGAACTGTGGCAGTAAAAAACTTGTTTGACTTGTGAAGAAAATACATATGACTCATCCATCAATTGCTGGGCATTGTGAATTAATCGAGAAAAGTTCACTATTGTAAAACCTAATTGATCTCTTTTAATACCTCGAGTAGTATTTACATCAACCCAAACACACCGAAATAACATAACCTTTCGTTTGCCATAATAATCCAACTCAATGATATCTATAAGAATTCCATAATATTTTACATCTCCCTCCGCAGAATGGTTGACTTTAGCACTAGCACAACTTATAGTTCAAGAAAATAAATTGTTGAACTATATTTTAATATAACAATTTAAGGCAAAATATTTTTGTACTTGAATTGAATTTATTCAAAGTTTTCAAAAATAATTCAAAGTTCTTAAAAGTGGATTTGAGCACAAAATGATTTTCACGTACAAAAAGTACTGATACTATTCTTACAGTATCGATACCTCATGAATAGTATTAATATTGTTCATATGGTACCAATATCAAAGGTAAGGGAAGTATCGATACTCACCAGGTAGTACGATACTACCAGCAATGTTCAAATTCCAGAATACAAAAATGGTATCGATACCCAAAGGGGTATTGATACTAATTTGTATAGTAGTATCGATACCATAGGCATAGTATCAATACCATCAAGCCCCAATATACCGATACTCCCTTTAGGAGTACCGATACCCTCTGTACTATGTAGTTTTATTTTGCAGAGAAAATATCCCCAAACGGCTCCAAATCACTCCTAACGACTATAAACGGCTACAACTTTATTCTAACATATAAATACAAGTTGAGGACACTTGAAGAAGGGTTATAACATTTATTCAAGCAATCAAACACAAGAGAAGAGTGTTTCAATCTTATTTTATCTCTCTTGTAAGTATTAGTGTTTAGTGAGCTAAATTTTGTAAACACCCTACCTTTGAGAGGTTTTATTGTTTACTTCTTTTTTACCTTTTTTAAAAGGGGATTGGTTCTATCTTAGCCAATTGAAAAGATAGAGAGTTATAAAGGTTACTTTTGATCCTTAAAGAAGAAAGAATAAATTAGTGAATTTGTTATAAAATCCTTAGTGGGGAGCTAAGGTAGTGGAGGTAGACTTAGTTGAGAAGTCGAACCACTATAAATCCTTGTGTCAATTGACTTATCTTTTACTCTCCTTACTCCCTAAACAAATTTTTATTAATTCACCCCCTTTGCACATTTTTCGGTTATTCGAATTGAGCCTTTTCGATCCTAACAATTGGTATCAGAGCTTGACTCGTTAGAAGGCTTTACATCCTTGAGATGATCCTAGAAAAAGCTCTACCGATTCCCGACGTAACCGATAAAGAGACGGCTTCAACCTTCGGTGCCTATTACATTGAAGATTCACAACCGGGCAACAAGTCACCCCACTTCAATGGAGCAAACTATGCCTATTAGAAGAATAGGATGATGATCTTCATTCAAGAAAATGATCTAGGTGCTTGGAACTTAATCATGAAGGGTTACTCCACTCCACCCGGTGAGATGGATGATTGGTGCGATAGAGAGAAGAAGAAGTTCCATCTAAATGCTAAGGCTATTCATATCCACTTTTGGGCATCAGGCCCGGATAAATATGGAAGAGTCTCCTCTTGTTCCAATGCGAAGGAGATATAGGATAAGCTCCAAGTCACTCATGAAGGAACCGATGAAGTGAATGATACCAAGATAAGTCTTCTCAACCATAGCTACGAGAATTTCAAGATGAAACCCGATGAAGACATTAAAGCCATGACGGATAGATTTTTCGTGATTGTCAACGGTCTAAAAGAATTTGGAGAAGTAATCTCTAATGAGAAGATTATGAGGAAGATGATATACTTTCTTCCAAAGTCTTGGCAATCAAAGAAGACGGCGATTATCAAAACTAAAAACCTAAAGTCTCTCACTCTCGACGAGCTTATTGGTTCTCTTCTCACTCATGAGTTGATTGTGAAGGAAGAGGGAAATGATGAAGAAAAGAAGGATAAGAAGAATGAAGAAAAGAAGAATGAGGTTGACATTGCCTTCAAATCCACTAATGAAAGCTATGAAGATTCAAATGAAGAGGTAGATAAAGACGATGATAAAGAAGAAGAGATGGCCAAGCTCTTCAAAAGATTCAAGAGATTCATGACTTCCAAGGAAGTGAAGCATAAATCGAGCAAGAAGAAGAGTCCCCCGTATGCTTCATTTGTTAAAGAACGGGGCATGTCAAGTATGAATGTCCCCTCCTAAAAAAGAATGGATCATCTAAGAAAAAGGCATTTGTGGCAGCTTGAGTGATGAAGATGACTCCAATAATGAAGATGAAGTAGCCAACCTATGCCTCATGGCCATCGAAGAAGATTCAATGGTATCTTCTAACTCAAATGATTTAAATTCACATTCTTTTGATAGTTACAAGATGCTTATAATGAGTTGTATTTGGAATTTGAGACCATGAATTCCAAATATAAAAAATTAATTTCAGAGCTTAAAGTTGAAAATGATTTGGTTTTGAAAGCAAAAATTGATTTTAAAAAACTAAATGAAATTTTGAAAAATGATTTAGAACTTTCAAAAGTAAAAAATCAATTATTTAGAAAAAGAAAATTTTGATTTAAAAGTTAAGCTTGAGAGCTTAACAAAAGAAAAAGAATTAATTTCTAAAAACAACTCATTATGTTTAAAAATGACAAAATGCTCACATTGCCATTTTCATGGTCACAAGGAACATACTTGTCCTTTAAAGAAAGGAAAACATTTTAAAATTAGACAAGTATGGGTTCCCAAGGGAATAAGGGGCATTGAAACTAACGTTCAAGGATCCAAAGAAATTTGGATACCAAAATCTACTTAAATGTCTATTTTAGGAGTGTGGGAGAAACTGTGATGAAAATGAAGAAATCAAGATGCTCTAGCCACACTAAAAAAGGAATGGGTAACCTCTAAGCTTAAAAAAGCTTTTTAATTTTGCATAATTTGTTGCTCATTTGATTTTTTTTTGCATGCATGAGTTTTGATCTTAAATGGTTAAGTTTTGTTTTGTAGACACCCGTTTTTTCCGGATATTATTATTATTATTATTATTATTATTATTATTATTATTATTATTATTAATATTATTTATTTTTATTTTGTAGCTCCCACGTGCTGGTGTCATCCACGAGTAAACCAAGTCTCAGCCATCAAGCTGTCAGCGTCGCACGCCAATCATGCCACCATTGAAGGCATTTTTATCACATGCGAACAACCCACCAAAAATCATCAACAAAAGTCAAGAAGAAAGGAACCTAATCCCGTCTTAATCTTCAACAACCAACAAGGAAATTAAAGAAAATGACAAGAGACTTTCGATGAAGAAACAGATAAAAGGGGAGAGGAAATTCTTAACGAGGGAACCCGGATGAACAAAACAGAATACACAGAGGTTTTTTTCGTTAGAACCAAAGGGAAGAGAAGAATGTAAAGCTTCTTTCTTTTTCTTAGAATATCCGAAATTAGCCATGTAACAGGGATTTCCCCTACTATTTTTGAAGGAATGCAAAGCTATGTATATGTTCATCTTTTATTTTCCATTTGGATTAAATAGAAAATAGCAATTTCCAAATTTTGTTACTAAAATAGAGTCGAGAGAGAGACGTCCATTTTACCTTGGCGGTTCATCGTGACTGTCCGGAGCTCATCTTCAACGATCAATAAAAGCATTCGAACCAAAAACATCACAACAATGAGTAAATCGAGATCTTTTCGAACACAAAATAAAAAAAACGAAAGAGTGAAAAGAGAAGGGACGTTACCTTTCTCGTACGAAGAGCTATGTCACCATTTGGGGAGCCTCGACTTCTTTGAGTCGACAAGGGTAAGGCTTCGATTTCTAGTTTATTTTCGTTGTTGGTTCGAGGTTAATTTCCAATAGGGGTTAGGTTTCTTTGTAAGGCTCAGGTTTAGGGTCGTTTGGATTTTTATTTTCTTAGAAGAGAAGAGAGGTTGGGTTATCCGGTGGTCTGAAGTTGGTTTAACGCTGTTTTGTGGTGGTTTTGTCAGTTTTGAGGTCTCGATCGAGAAGAAAATTAAATAGGAAATAGAGGGAAGTAAAGATTAAAACATTTATCTTAGGGAATTTGGCCCTTCGTTGGGTTTAGTTGTTGTTCTTTCGCCGGCGTTGAGTGAGCATGGTGGCGTTCGTAGAAGGGATGAACAGAGGAAAGGGTTCCATTGGGTTTCGGCCGAGAGAGGTTGTTAGAGAAGAAAGAATGGAGGCTTGACAGGAAATGTTGAGCGGCTGAGTGTCTAGGTTTAGTTTAAAATTAGGATTTATATATAGCTTTAGGGTAAATTATAGTTAAGCCACAGTGACCTTAGGGTTATTAGCATATTAGGTCCAATAGTTTTTAACTCTGTATCTTGGTCCTCAAATCGAGTTTTTATATATCTAATTTGGCCTTTATATTTTAAGCTTATTTAATTTCAGTCCTAGAGTTATGTTATTTAAATTTTGTCATTTTAGACTTTTGACTTTCATTGTTTTGCATGCTACGTTTTAGTCCTAGAATCAAGTCTTTTACAATTTCAATTTGGTGTTTTTATTTTATGTGCGTTTTATCTTAGTCCTAAATGTTTATTTATTTAATTTCTGATCTTTAGATATTATATCTTTAAATTTTTACATGTTGCATTTTGGTTGTGGGTATGTTTGGGTTTGTTATATTTTTAGTCTATTCTATTAATCATAATTTCATTTCGGTTTCATTATGTAAAGGGGTTTGTTCGTTGTTTTTACCTAGATTGTTATGACTTTTGTAGTTAGGGGAGTAAATTTCTGGAATTCGCACTTCGAAGTTTTTTTTATTTATATTTTAGTCGTACTTATGTATGATTTTTAATACACTTGTATATAGAGTTTATTAATATTAGTTAAAATATGTTTATTTATTTATTTTTATTTGTAAATATTACTTTTTCTTTTCTTTTTTTATTATTGATTAATATGTAAATGTTTACTTTTAATTAATTCTTGCATGATAGCCTCATGTGCATCACCGGACCTAGTTACATAATTGAATTAAGGGTAATACCCTTTTAATTTAAAGTTACTTCAATGGCTTTTCTTAACTCACTAGATAGCATTTTCGACGATTTTAAATTAAAAGTGTATCTTGTCAGTAACACTTAAATAAATTTTAATTCATCACTTTAAAATTTGGAAATGAAAGAAAAAGAAATGTTCGGTTATTTAAATTCATTGAGAAAAGATCGTTAGAACTCACCTAAAGGTTTAGTCTCAATATTTGTAAATAATCGAATATTTGTTATCTTCCTAATGGCTTGGTAATTTTAATTTAACCTATTTTGTTTCTTTTTTAATGTTATAAAATTTGCATTTTTTGTTGTTTTAAGGGATCATAAATCAAACTAAACTCGAACTTGTGAAATTCGTGGCAAAGACATTAATTAATTAATTAGGTATCGATTTTAGGGCGTTGTGGGGGTGCTAATCCTTCCCCACACGTAAACGACTCCCGAACTCGGATTTTGGTAACATTGACCGCAAATTTATCGTTTTAATTAAAATTAATTTTTATTTAAAATGACAATGTTTTTGGGTGCCCAATCACACCCTAATCAAATATTGGTGGCGTCTCCTCAAACCATATGTTTTTATCGTAAAAGAATTTCTAAATTTTCGAAACGAGAGGTTTTCTAAAATCGTATTTTTTAATTAAAAATCAGAAATAAAGAGAATAATTAAAAATGATGTGGTTTTCAAAATCTCGACCCTTAAGAAAAAAACATTTCGACAGCTTGGCGACTCCGCTGGAGACCTTTTTTAGAGAGTCATGCCGATAGTTGATTAATTAATTATCTTTGCAAACGAAAGTTATAAATTCGTCCTAATTTGGTTTTTGATCCCTGGTTTGTTTTAAATTGCTGTTTGAATTTTAATTTGCAATTTGATTAACAAATAAATAGTTGTACTAACGTGTGATCTAAATATTTCAATTTTTCTGACCTTCATTTTGGTTTGTTGTGTTTCTTAGATCGGGACAAAGAATTATGAGTTTTCCCTCACTGTCGCTATAACCTGTTGATATTTAGAACCTTCTAACTATGCTCTGTCCCGTTAGGTAGGGGTGAACGCTATGCTTACATGAGAAAAATTGATTTTCTCCGCATGGGCTTTAGCAAGTAACCTCTGGGGTACATGCCTTACGAGTGGAACATTGAGTTTCCTCGCATGGACATAGAGAAATGTATCCTCTCGAATTGAACTTGACTCGTTTAAGCCTATAATGGGTGAGGGTCGAGGGTCTGGCAAGCTCAAGGGGGCACCAGCAAAGGACAATTCTTGGACTCTTTTAGTGATACCAAAACTCTGTTCGCCTTATGCAGAATCTCTGTCCGCAGACAAAAAGGGGAAACTCATTCTAACATTTTCCTCGAAGTTATTTATTTTTGCAAAAAGTATGAGAGCTAGAAAAACATGCGGTTAGGTTTTATATTTTCGTACAAAGTATGTGAATTTGATACCATACGGTTAGGATTTTTTGTGAATGACAAAGCATATGGGTAGATATCATGTTTGGTAGGATCTATTAAATCATGATTGGGTAGCCAGCATGTGAGGGTAGGTTTTAATTGATGTTTACGGTACCTATTATCTTGTTGTTTATCTTATGTGCACTAACCCATTTTTGTTCTGTGTCCATTTTATTTTGATTTTATTGCATTTGCATCCTCATGTCATCGAGGGGTGTTAATTCACAAGTGATTGACTAATAAGAAGGCTGACCATATTGAGGCAAGAAATTCTCCACCATGTAGTCAAAACCGGGAGATCCATAGATGTTCAAACGATCCATGAAGAAGGGTACCCGATGAATTAAGAGATCTGAAACTAATAGAAGAATTCCTTTGAAGATGCAAAGGCCAAGATGTTGACTCAAGGGATAGAGATAGTCATACCTAGGACGAGAAGACCCTTCATAATGACATGAAGACCACTTCACATTGGAGGAAAGAAAGAAGATTTCAAGATTCAATTTAAGGACATCCGACATCATCAAAGGTGATGAAATACTCCGACAACTTTGGGTGTAATGTTAGATTCCATGAAGAGTACGGCCCAAGGAAATGAAGAGATGAAGAATTACAGATATATTTTGACTACATGGTGTACTTACTGGATTCTTTTTGTCTAAATGAAGGTTGTTCTATAAGTGGTCACTTTCGGAATTAACACCTCGTGCATTTGCATTTGCATTCTTATTTTTGCATTAGCTTATTAATTATTTTGCTATTGTTTCTTTTTGTCATTTTGTTATCCTATTCGCATTAACTTGTTTTTTATGTTATTTTTATTTTTGTCTGCATTGCATGATCATGACATAATCAAAAGGTGTCGATTTGTGAATGGTCAGCATAGTAGAAGGTTTTCATGATGGATAAGGGGTTTCGTGATCAAGCAGACTATAACACAAATGAGAAATGACATTCTAAGAAAGCTTCGAGAATAGTGGAAAGATCTGCACCCGAAGATCGCATGGCTGAGGAAGAGCAAAAGGAGATAAGAGAGATAAAAGAGTAGATGAACAGGATGATGGATAGGATATATACTTTGTCCAAAGGAAGAGAGACTTCTATGACAGAAAAGAAAGAGCTCGACGAAAGCAACCTTGAGGTGTCAAATATGCAAGAGACTACTTTAGAGACTGTTGATCCTAGCCAGTATGAGAAGCCACGCACAATCATTGTTCGTATCAACAAGCTATTTGGAAACGCCAAGAAAGTAGTGGAAACCGTAGAAGTTCAGAAGGATTGAAAGAAGTCATGCAATCAGAACTCCTTGGTGTTTGATAGTCTACTCCCCACATCAGGGGCATTAAAGCGGGAAATTCTAGTCCAACCCAAGTCGAGAGGTGGCTCTCATTTTGATCCTATCCCAATATTATATAAGGAGTTGTATGATGCACTGTTTGAAGCCTGAGAAGTGGCCCCACATTATGTGAAGCCTTTGCAGCCTCCGTATCCAAATTGGTATGACATCAATGTTCGTTGTGAATATCATGTCGGGGTTCAAGGACATTCCATTGAGAATTGCACTGCCTTCAAACATCGAGTCCAATATCCTTTCGATCATGAAGTTTTGGAGTTCAAAATGAAAGGTCGACCGAGTTTGGTGACTGATTGTCCTGTTAAGGTGGAGCCAAAAGTGTTCAAAGGTAAGGGTATCAGTGAGGACATCCGAGATAGAAGCCATGCGGGATATTTTTCAAAGGATCAACCAAGCCTTTAAATTTTTCGGCATAAGAAATATCCCAGAGGAGTGGATAGCAGGGGTCTCTAAATTGAAGAATGATGCTGAACAATGGAAAAAGAATTGCAAGGTGCATGAAGGCTGAGCGGATAAGTTTTCTTATGATTTACAGATTACAGAGAAAATGCGCGATACAACTATAATGATTTGGGTAGATATCAAGCCGAAAATCAGACGCTGAATTTATCCATAGCCAACATGGAAATTTCATATCAATGCCACAGACGGGAGAATGAAGCTGAGCTAGAAGCTACTATAGCCAATAACCAAAAGTTGATGAAGATGTTGGATGATTTTAGTAATCTTATGCAAGATTTTTATAGCCACAACGACTTTCTTACAAGGAAAAATCAACAACAATGTCTGCAGCTCCGAGAATCGGCACTCAAGATAGAGAAAATGGATAAAGTTATGTAGGGAGTTATGACCCAAGCAAGTGGTGTGGCTCACAAATTGGTTGATTTAGCTGGCTTTGCAAGAGAATTGAAGCAGATTGACAACTCAACCCCCGAGCATGAGTGGAAGTTAAAATGGCTTTTGAAGGAGATAGAAAAGCTAGGAGTGGAAGCTGTCCATTATCTGTAAAAGTTTGTTTGATGTACCGAAACCTTTGTGTTCAATTAAAGTTATTTTAAGATGGTCACTCTGAATGACACCTTTTGTATTTGCATTTAGCATTTGCATTGCATGTATTTATTTAAGCATTTTTTATGGATTAATTATGAAAACATGGAAATAACTTATGGGAGGTTATGTGATAGTAATAACAAGATCATTCATTCATACCACTTCCTCTTCATCATGAACAAACAAATAGAAGCAATGGAGAAATCTAATGAGAAATCACAAGATCAGTTGCAAGAACAGTTGGTCGGGTTACAACAAGATACGAGGAATCAAGCATCGGGTTCTCTACAAGGCGCATTGAATCAAATGATTCAGGTATTGGTACCACAAGCGGCTCGTAAAGAGAAAATAGAGGATAAAGGAAATCAATCTCATCAGACTGGTACATTAAGAGCGATAATTTACCCTGGAGCATCTAACTCAAACCCATGAATGAGCCTCGTCAATTTTGAGCAAATTGAAGACGAGTTCAGGTGGTTGAATGAAGCCATTAACGATATGAAGGTCGTTAATGCCTCTCACAAGGAGTTAGAAGCTAGGGAACTCAGTTTGGTCCCTGACTTGGTCATCCTACATGAATTTAGGGTGCCTAATTTTGAGAAAAATGATGGCACTAGTTGTCCCCTAATACATTTGAAGATATTTTGAAGAAAGATGGAAGGGTACTTAAATAATGATAATTTACTGATTCATTTCTTTCAAGATAGTTTTGCTGGTCCTGCTGTAGTATGGTATAATCATTTGAACAAGTAGAAAATCAAGACATGGTTCAACCTAGCTGATGCTTTTCTGGGGCAATATCAATATGTTTAAGGCTTAACCCCAAAACGTCACCACCTTCAAAAGATGAGAATGAAAGTTACTAAGAGTTTTAAAGAATATGCCCTAAGGCGGAGAGGAGTGACAGCACAAGTTGAACCTCCTTTGTTGGAAGAAGAAATATCATGTATATTTCACAATTCTCTCTCAGCTCATTTCTTTAAGTTAATGCTGGAAATTCAACGAATGGCTTTAAGAATCTTATACTGGCTGGAGAGTCAATTGAAGATGCAATCAGCAAGGGAAACTTGAAAGTCACTTCCAAACGCCCAACCGATCAAAAGGAAAAGGCTGATGAGATAAATGAATGTCACATACAGAGCTCCCATAACCGCAAAAGAAAAGGGGTAACAGGTTACTCGAGTCGTCCAAAGAAAGTCCCAAGATCAAAAAATACTTTGAAAGTGCTCCAAATTTCTATCTCGGATCTGTATCCCCATTTGGTTAAAGGTCAATACCTCACATCGAGGCCAGTGAAAGTGAAACCAGACCCTTTTGCTCACAACTATGATCAAGATAGTGCATGTGATTTTCACCTAGGGGCATTGGGGCATTCTACGGGGAATTATAGGCCGCTATTGAAGGAGATAGAGATCCTTGTGGAAAATGGGACATTGACACAAGAATTGGTGAAACAGTAGATGACGATCTCAAGTGGAGCACCAGAGCACAATGTGTAGCACCCGATCGAATCAAACACCACTGTATCAGAAGAATAATGGGGCATCCTGACTGCGCAAAAATCATTTCAATCATCATGAAACTTTATGTTGTGTGCAACATCTTGTTTGAACATGTTTTTTGGGCTTTCTCATCAGTTTTTGTAATGATATTTAAATGAATTCATGTCACTTTAAGGATGGTGAGCATTGAATCGATTTTATGACTTGAACTTCTTTGAATATCAATTGAATTAAAAGCTCTAATGATTAGAGTTATAAATCTTTGACAAAATGACAGGGTTAAAACTTGATAAAACAAAGACCTTGACCTTATCCCCAGAAGATACAATCGAACACTGTACCTTTTATTACAGGGATCGATATAGACTTCTCCTATCATAAAGGAATAGACCATAGGCTAGGTATTCAGGTATGCATAGGAGCGGACAACATGGGGCATCTTTTGTGTATGACATCACAAAATTGTCTAGACCATACTTTTGTTGACGACGTTCGATGATGATATTGATCTTCACGGATAGAATAGTCGAGTAGGTGAATCTAGTTTAGGTCATTTGCTTGGAAATTGAACTCTAACGATGAGATTTTCTGACTTTCAACAACACTAGACTATGACAGGTTCTTCTTGACAAGCTTAAGAAATTGAATCTGCATATCCAACAATATATATATATATATATATATATATATATATATATATATATATATAATATATGTATACAATAAAACTGAGCTATTCCGCTAAGGTAATTGGTTATAGAGGAAACTCGAAAGCCCTGGCTTTATGAATAGATTTTATTCAAACCATGACCTTGATCGGGTAGTTGGTAATTCGGTGTATGCTCCACTGTGATTATCAAGTCAAAGACTTTGTGATGAGATGAATCCTTCAGCTAGCCCAATAAAGGCAAATTACAATAAATCTGATTTCAGCTAGCCAGAAAATAGAAAATTAAATCAATTTTATAAATAAGGAGTTGCGGTAAAAATGGACTAAGGGAGTTAAAGAACACCTGTTATAGTCAATTTCACACGAGCACTCAGAAATTTTATTTTTAGATTGATATTTTTACACTGCCTTGGTTAGAGAAGTCTACGAAGCTTGAACAAATGGAAGATTTCAGAGAACTGAAATGGAAGTATTCTAGAAAGTCTAGTAATGGATTATGCTAGTTGTGTCATTTTGTTCGTATCCGATTAAAATACTAAGCCGAGAAAGAAGGGCATATTATGATGTTTACAATGATCAAGAAAGAAATGACATTTTTGTGGTCAAAACCTTAGAAGATAGGAAGCCAACCCCTCAATTTTGATACTTGTCAAAAAGTTATAACCCTGAAAACATTAAATAGCTATTAATTCTTTTGATATTATGTGAACTCATGTTTATGATTTCATTTGATTACAAGCCTGAATTAAGGGGCAATGTTATAAAATTCTTTCATTCTTTGATCTTTGAAATAAGAGAAATGAAAAAAAAACATTTTCAAACAGGACAGTTTAAATGTAAAAGGTCCTTGAAGCTGGTGAGGCTCATTGTGCCTCTATTGGAGAAGAAGAATAAGCAATGTCAGAATATGAAGCATTCCACAATCCTGATACAGCTGGTCTAAGAAATCAGAATGGATAAATAACCCTTTCTTGGGATGTCATCAGTAACCCATCAAGAAGAAGATGATCTCATTGTTCAGAAGGGGAACATATTACAGCTTGTATAAAATACAAGACATTTGGTTAGAAAAATTGACCACTTCTTAAGTGTTTGTGGCAACATGAAGAGAAGCCCTCAAACTATTTGACAACACTATTGTGTAGTGACATCAGAATGAGAACATTCAAGTTAGGATATGTTGGAGCACAACTGAACCCATATCATGTTGAGATGAAAATATTCAGACCAAGGAGGCATGAAGAATGAGCCTTACAATTTGGGGTGATGGGGCATTTTAAAGGCCCGTACCAGTATAAGACAATGTTGGGGCACGACTGAGCCCACATCATGTTGAGATGACAAAATTCAGACCAAGGAGGCATAAAGAATGAGCCTTACAATTTGAGGTGATGGGGCATTTTGAAGGCCCGTACCAGTATAAGATAATATTGGGGCACGATTGAACCCATATCATGTTGATATGACAAGATTCAGAACAAGAAGGCATTGAGAATGAGCCTTACAATTTGAGGTGTTGGGGCATTTTGAAGGCTCGTACCAATATAAGATAATGTTGTGGCACTAGTGAATGTCTGTTTTAGCTATAGATATTAATGTGGGGCATCTTTGGAAGCCTATGAAGACTTGTGGAAAGATCATTGAATTGAACAAATAATTCCAATGGGATAGAAATGTATGAGTGCTAAAAATGGTGAAACAGTGACAGTGGTGTTTACTGTATATAATCATTTTTTCCATCATCAGTTGCATTACTGTTGTGATTTCCACTACGTTTTGGTATCATTATAATACCATACGAAAACTCTGAAGGCTATTCAAAGAGCTTCTCTGATTAAAAGATATGGGCAGAAGCTGCATGAAAAGATGAATATGTTGTCAAATAATTTAAGAACCAGTAAATATGATGCTGAATCAATGTTGTGATCATGTGTTGTTTATATTACCCAAGTTAAAGGTTGTCTTACGCAACTCCAATGTTAAAATGAGAAATGATTTGGTGACATGAAGAATTGGGGCAGATCCTCCTTGGGATGTGCTGCAAGAGTTAAATCAGAATAGATGATGTTATCCCATTGATCTTTGTGGAGTTTGGCGCAGTCATATACGTAGTCTCCAAAAATGGGGCAACACGATCATGTTTATGACCATAGCAAGAAGTTGAGAGAGAAAACGCTTTATCCGAAATGAAGATAGAAAACATAGACGACCAGAAGATAGAAGAAGATCAGATGGCTCTCCAGAAAATCAATTTGGAAATTATGAGATGATTGCAGGGTACCTAAAGCAAACCCTGGAAAGGAATGATCAAGTAGAAGAAGACTGAGTTCACCACTTCGAAGTCAGACGAAGAAGGAATCAATATTTATGCATTCATGAAAACATCATTTACATAAAAGAAAATGCATTACACTGATACATTGAATTGCATTTGTGTTTCATGCATAAATACATTATTTTGATAGATCTTCTAGTGAAAATGAAAGATGCAAGATGTCAAAATCCCAATGTTTGAAAACGCAAATACATGAAATCGTGCTTAGAGAAGAAAAACCTGAATAACGCAGGGGTCAATCCACAGGGGAAGCGTTACTTTGAAGCAGGGCATGTGGCCCAACCATTAAGTTGTTTTATGAAAGGGAATGAGAAAGATTTCTCATTAAAATTTGAAGATTTGAAATTTTTGAAAAGTAAGAAAGGTTTCTTACCTAGTAAACTATTTCCAAAATTTATAAGTCCTTCGGGCCATCAGTTAGTCTTTCGAGTATGATGCTTAAATCCTTAGGGTCATCTGTAAGCCTTTTGAGCAAGATGAAAAGTCCTTCGGGCCATCCATAAGACCTTCAGGTAGGATGTTTTCAAAGGAATTTGAAAATGAGAAAATGATGTTTTAAAGAGACGAAATTTTTGAAAACTAAGAATGCAATTTCCAAAATTTCACACTTAGTAAGTCCTTCGGGCCATCAGTAAGTCATTCGAGCATGATGATTAAATCTTTAGGGTCATCTGTAAGACTTTTGAGCAAGATGATAAGTCATTCGGGCCATCCATAAGACCTTCAGGTAGGATGTTTTCAAAGGAATTTGAAAATGAGAAAATGATGTTTTAAGAAGATGAAAATTTTGAAAACTATGAATAAATTTCCAAAATTTCACACTTAGTAAGTCCTTTGGGCGATCAATAAGTCTTTTGAACATGATGCTTAAATCCTTCGGGCCATCTGTAAGCCTTTTGAGCAATATGATAAGTCCTTTGGGCCATCCATAAGACCTTTGGGCATGATGTTTTCACAAGTTTATCGAAAAAAGAGAAAGATTTCTCATTAAAATCTGAAGATTTGAAAAGTAAGAAAGATTTCTTACCTAGTAAATTATTTCCAAAATTGGTAAGTCCTTCGGGCCATTAGTAAGTCTTTCGAGCATGATGTTTAAACCCTTCGGGTCATCTGTAAACCTTTCGAGCAAGGTGATAAGTCCTTCTAGCCATTCATAAGACCTTCAGGTAGGATGTTTTCACAATAAGTTGAAAAATGAGAAAGCGATATTTTAAGAAAATCAAATATTTGAAAACTAAAAAGGTGATTTCTAAATTTTCGCACTTAGTAAGTCCTTCGGTCCATCAGTAAGTCTTTCGAGCATGATGATTAAATCCTTCGGGTAATTTGTAACTTCACGAAAGAGTAGTGAAGCAAATCCATCAGTAAGTTTTTCGAGCATGATGATGAAATCATTCGGGACATCAGTAAGTCTTTCGAGCATGATGATTAAATCATTTGGGTCATCTATAAGCGTTTTGAGCAAGATGATAATTCCTTCGGGCCGTCTTAAGCCTTCACCGAAGAGTAGTGAAGCAAATCCATCTTAAGCCTTCACCAAAGAGTAGTGAAGCAATCCATTTTAAGCCTTCACCGAAGAGTAGTGAAGTAAATCCATCTTAAGCCTTCATGGAAGAGTGGTGAAGCAAATCAATCTCGAGTCTGATATCCCCAACAAAAATAATGGAGCAGATCCCTCATCAAGTTTTAAAGCACAGAGTTGGAACTGGACAAAAACTAGTTGTCTTTTTTATCTTTGCCCTATTCTTGTTAACACAAGAATGAGCAAAGAGGGGCAGCTGTAGACACCCGTTTTATCCGGGATATTATTATTATTATTATTATTATTATTATTATTATATTATTATTATTATTATTATTAATATTATTAATACTATTTATTTTTATTTTGTAGCTCCCACGTGCTGGTGTCATCCACGAGCAAACAAAGTCTCAGCCATCAAGCTGCTAGCGCCGCACGCCAATCATGCCACCATTAAAGGCATTTTTATCACCTACGAACAACCCACTGAAAATCATCAACAAAAGTCAAGAAGAAATGAACCTAATCCCGTCTTAATCTTCAACAACCAACAAGGAAATTAAAGAAAATGACAAGAGACTTTCGATGAAGAAACAGATAAAAGGGGAGTGGAAATTCTCAACGAGGGAACCCGGATGAACAAAACAGAATATACAGAGGTTTTTTTCGTTGGAAACAAAGAGAAGAGAAGAATGTAAAGCTTTTTTCTTTTTCTTAGAATATCTGAAATTAGCCATGTAACAGGGATTTCCCCTACTATTTTTTGAAGGAATGCAAAGCTATGTATATGTTCATCTTTTATTTTCCATTTGGATTAAATAAAAAAAATAGCAATTTCCAGATTTTGTTACTAAAATAGAGTCGAGAGAGAGACGTCCATTTTACCTTGGCGGTTCATTGTGACTATCCGGAGCTCATCTTCAACGATCAATAAAAGCATTCGAACCAAAAACATCACAACAAGGAGTAAATCGAGAGCTTTTCGAACGCAAAATAAAAAAAATGAAAGAGTGAAAAGAGAAGGGACGTTACCTTCCTCGTACGAAGAGCTCTATCACCATTTGGGGAACCCCGACTTCTTTGAGTCGACAAGGGTAAGGCTTTGATTTCTAGTTTATTTTCGTTGTTGGTTCGAGGTTAATTTCCAAAAGGGGTTAGGTTTCTTTGTAAGGCTCGGGTTTAGGGTCGTTTGGATTTTTATTTTCTTAGAAGAGAAGTGAGGTTGGGTTATCCGGTGGTCTGAAGTTGGTTTAATGCTGTTTTGCAGTGGTTTTGTCAGTTTTGAGGTCTCGATCAAGAAGAAAATTAAATAGGAAATAGAGGGAAGTAATGAGTAAAACATTTATCTTAGGGAATTTGGCCTCTCGTTGGGTTTAGTTGTTGTTCTTTCGCCGGCATTGAGTGAGCATGGTGGCGTTCGTAGAGGGGATGAATAGAGGAAAGGGTTCCATTGGGTTTCGGCCGAGAGAGGTTGTTAGAGAAGAAAGAATGGAGGCTTGAGAGGACAGGTTGAGCGGCTGAGTGTCTAGGTTTAGTTTAAAATTAGGATTTATATTATAGCTTTAGGGTAAATTATAGTTAAGCCACCGTGACCTTAGGGTTAGCATATTAGGTCCAATAGTTTTTAACTCTGTATCTTGGTCCTCAAATCGAGTCTTTATATCTCTAATTTAGCTTTTATATTTTAAGCTTATTTAATTTCAGTCCTAGAGTTATGTTATTTAAATTTTTCCATTTTAGACTTTTGACTTTCATTGTTTTGCATGCTACGTTTTAGTCCTAGAATCAAGTCTTTTACGTTTTCAATTTGGTGTTTTATTTTATGTGCGTTTTATCTTAGTCCTAAATGTTATTTATTTAATTTCTGCTCTTTAGATATTAGATCTTTAAATTTTTACATGTTGCATTTTGGTTGTGGGTATGTTTGGGTTTGTTATATTTTTAGTTTATTCTATTAATCATAATTTCATTTCGGTTTCATTATGCAAAGGGGTTGTTCGTTGTTTTTACCTAGATTGTTATGACTTTTATAGTTAGGGGAGTAAATTTCTGGAATTCGCACTTCGAAGTTTTTTTTATTTATACTTTAGTCGTACTTATGTATGATTTTTAATACACTTGTATATAGAGTTTATTAATATTAGTTAAAATATGTTTATTTATTTATTTATTTTTATTTGTAAATATTACTTTTTTCTTTTCTTTTTTATTGATTAATATGTAAATGTTTACTTTTACTTAAGTCTTGCATGATAGCCTCATGTGCATCACCGGACCTAGTTACATAATTGAATTAAGGGTAATACCCTTTTAATTTAAAGTTACTTCAATGGTTTTTCTTAACTCACTAGATAGCCATTTTCGACGATTTTAAATTAAAAGTGTATCTCGTCAGTAACACTTAAATAAATTTTGATTCATCACTTTAAAATTTGGAAATGAAAGAAAAAGAAATGTTCAGTTATTTATATTCATTGAGAAAAGATCGTTAGAATTCACCTAAAGGTTTGGTCTCAATATTTGTAAATAATCGAATATTCTTTATCTTCCTAATGGCTTGGTAATTTTAATTTAACCTATTTTGTTGCTTTTTGAATGTTATAAAATTTATATTTTTTGTTGTTTTAAGGGATCATAAATCAAACTAAACTCAAACTTGTGAAACTCGTGGCAAAGACATTAATTAATCGATTAGGTACCGATTTTAGGGCGTTGTGGGGGTGCTAATCCTTCCCCACACGTAACCGACTTCTGAACTCGAATTTTGGTAACATTGATCGCAAATTTATCGTTTTAATTAAAATTAATTTTTATTTAAAATGACAACGTTTTTGGGTGCCCAATCACACCCTAATCAAAGATTGGTGGCGACTCCTCGAACCATATGTTTTTATCGTAAAGGAATTTCTAAATTTTCGAAACGAGAGGTTTTCTAAAATCACATTTTTTAGATTAAAAATCATAAATAAAGAGAATAATTAAAAAGATGTGGTTTTCAAAATCTCGACCCTTAAGAAAAAAAACCGTTTCGACATGTTTTTCATGTAATGTATGTTAAAAATGTATTATGATGAACATTTTAAATTTTTTTATGATATTTCATAATTTTTAGTTCATCATAATGAATTTTGGTCAAAATTGGTTTTAAATGCAAATAATATTTCTCTAACAATTGATATCAAATTTTCAAAATATTTCGATTTTAAAATTCTTTAAGTTTTTTACCTAAATTTAAATGTTTTTGCGCGTAATTTAAAAATGCAAATGATATCTCTCTAACAATTGATATCAAAATTTTCAAATGCATAACATTTTTGGAAAGCTTTATGCATATACACTTAATTTCAATTTGGTATTGCATGAAGTATTTTAGACTTGGATATATTGAATTTCATGTGCTACTAACATGTTTGTTATTCTTTGTTGAAATTCAATTTTGTTTGAATGTCAAGCTTTTAAATTCAATTTTTGTTTGGAATGCAATTTTTGAAGGGGAGCTTTGATTTTTCAAATGTTTTTAATGTCAAGTTTATCACTTACTCTCCAATGTTATTTTAAAATTTTAAAGTTGATTTATTTTTTATATGACAAAAAGGGGGAGAAGTATGGTTTGAAAATTTTAATTTATTAATGAAAAAGGGGAAGCTGAAAATTTTAATACATTTTCCAACAATTGGATATTTTTCATTAAATATTTTATTAAGGGGGAGTTTTGCCAAAAACAATTTTTCAAATGCTTTGTTATATCAAAAAGGGGAGATTGTTGAACAATATTTTAATATAACAATTTAAGGCAAAATGTTTTTGGACTTGAATTGAATTCATTCAAAGTTTTCAAAAATAATTCAAAGTCCTTAAAAGTGGATTTGAGCACAAAATGATTTTCACATACAAGAAGTATGGATACTGTAAGAACAGTATCGATACTGTAAGAACAATATCGATACCTCATGAACAATACCGATATTGTTCATATGTTATCAATACCAAAGGTAAGGGAAGTATCGATACTCACCAGGTAGTATCGATACTACCAGCAATACTCAAATTTTAGAATGCAAAAATGGTATCGATACCTAAAGGGGTACCGATACTACTTTGTATAGTAGTATCGATACCATAGGCATAGTATCGATACCATCAGGCCCCAACTGCTAGTGACAACTTGCTGATTTAAAAATAAAAAAAGGTAGTACCGATACTCCCTTTAGGAGTACCAATACCCTCTGTACTGGACAATTTTATTTTGCAGAGAAAACATCCCCAAACGGCTCCAAATAACTCCTAACGGCTCCAAATAACTCCTAACGGCTATAAACGGCCACAACTTCATTCCAACATATAAATACAAAGTTGAGGACACTTGAAGAATGGTTAGAACACCTATTAAACAAATCAAACACAAGAGAAGAGTTTTCCAATCTTATTTTATCTCTCTTGTAAATATTAGTGTTTAGTGAGCTAAATTTTGTAAACACCATACATTTGAGATGTTTTATTGTTTACTTCTTTTTTACCTTTTGTAAAAGGGAATTGATTCTATCTTAGTCAATTGAAAAGATATGGAGTTCTAAATGTTACTCTTGATCCTTAAAAAAGAAAGAACAAATTAGTGAATTTGTTAGAAAATCCTTAGTGAGGAGCTAAGGTAGTGGAGACAAACTTAGTTGTGAAGTCGAACCACTATAAATCCTTGTGTCAATTATCTTATCTTTTACTCTCCTTACTCCCTAAACAATTTTTATCAATTCACCCCTTTTGCACATTTTTTGTTGTTCGAATTGAGTCTCTTCGATCCTAACATAAATATTAGGTTAAATTTATATCTTTAGAACTAAAGAAAATAAATATTTATGTTATTTTATTAAATTCCTTCATATCATTATAAAAAAATGAAAGAAAGAATCTTGATAGTGCTAACTTGCAACAAAAGTACAAACTTTACACCCTTTTTTAAGTCGAAAAAAATGATTTATCAAATATGCTATAACAAATAGTTACTGCACCATCTAAAACAACTCTTAAGTGATTAATTAAAAAAAACACAATATAAGATTTTAAAATGAACTTTATTTTAAAATGAACACCATATTATTAATTCTCATTAGTATTATTGTTAATGAGATGAAATGACACATTAAATTAATAAATAATATTTATTTCATCCATAAATTGCAATTAGAATTTTATTTTGATATTTTTCTAAAATTTTGAAATAACAGTTTTAAAATTTTGAGAAACAATATTATTATATATATATATATATATATATTAATTTGTAAAAGTTTAAAAATATTTTTAAAATTATAATTTTAAGATATTGTTTTTGGAATTTCTAAGATAATGTACATGGGCATAAACTTAATGTTTTAGCATATAATTAAAATGTTTCTAGACAATAAGCTTTATTTTTAGTGTCCCTCATTTGATCATAGTTACACTCACCAGTTGAATTTTTTAGCATATAATTAAAATGTTTTAAGGATCTTAAGTGATGTTTATATGAGGGCAAGGAAATATGCATTGCACTCTTTTTCTCTTAATTAAAGTTTTAATTAGATTTACTTGATAAAACTTTTAATGAGACAATATGTTATGTGTATTAAAGATGTGTGTACTCTTTACGTCACTAAGATATTTTTCCTCACATAGTTTTTATTTTAATAAAGTTTTAGCGAGACATATTATCTTTATAGACATTTAAAGGGAAGTGTTATAAATATTTATTTATATGAATGTCTATTTTTATTTATAAGATACGATTCTGATGTATTTTATTACCAAATCTTTAATATTTGTTAATATTAAAATTATATATTATATCTACTATTTATGATTATAAATATAGTTGTCGAATAAACCTATCTACGCACTTCAATTCAAATCTTGTTGTTACGAATGAAAAAATAGATTAAAAGAATTATTTCCATAATAAATCTTTATAGTATTCAATTTAAATTAATCGATTAATAAATCAGATATAGATGATTTCATAGTAGTAGTAGTATTATTAGGTAGATGATTCCATTTAGATATTGTAAAGGAAATAGAAAACAAGCTTTGTATGGTTTACTCTCCCATGACTAATTGAATTAACTCAAAGTCTAATTTGTTACAACTACTCATTTGAATATATATATATATATATATATATATATATATAGTATATTTGGTATGAAGTCTAGGAAAATGGCACTTTATTGACCTCATATCTCCCATTTACGTGCATTAATGTGATGTTTCGACTCTGAAACAAGGAAATATTGGTGGAATATAAATGACCCTTTGGAACCAAAATCCAATAGGCAATAACCCTATGCATCATTAAGGTTGTTTACCTTCTTTTATAAATCTGTAATCTTCAACAAAAATGTAGTTGGGTGTTCAGGAATAATTTTTTATATAATAACCATTTTTTAAGTGCCTTTTTATATAGCATATTCTTTCTAATGAAAAAAATTAAGAAATAATTTCATGTCGTAATTTTTAAGATATTTGGTCGTATTTTTAAGATGTTTTGAATTCATTTTTTTAAAAATTGACATCTTTGATAATATAATATTATAATATCTATATAATACTCAAACACACTTTCTCTTACTCAAACTTTTTTATTTTTCTTTTAATAGTAGCACTAAACTCAAGGCGTTTTTCTGCTCATTCTAGCCAAGTTCGCTCGTGATCATTCCGAGATGAACAGCTCCGTGGGTGGTTTCCATAATATATTAAAAGCAGGTCTCGTGATAGTTGTATGGCTGTTGTGTTAACTAAATTTAAGGGGGTGCTTGTAAGCTTTGGGGATGACGTTTGTAATATTTTGGGTCGTATTTTGTATGGCCGGAGTGTTATCTTGTTGTATTTGGTTTGAACGTGTTTTTTGGTGGTGTAACTTTCCTTAATTAAGAATATTCTTTTTTTTCATTTAAATTTAAAGATATTTTTAACGAGACTCTTAATTTAGGTTTTATTAATAAAATTAATTTTGCCGAGAAAAAAAAATAGTACTAAACTAACCTTTAAGAGTGGTAGTGGGGAAGCAGGCGATTGATCAGCCGGTTCATGACACCAATAGAATCCGATTTCTGGAACAGTGAAAGGGTCCAAACAGGAAGAAATGGGAACATTAAACAATCATAAGAAACAGACAAAATAAAAACACAGATTACTGATATTAAAGTTGGTTTATGTATTTATCACCATGTCCTTTCTTCACATAGTTTCAATTAAATATATATATATTTCCCGATGCCCTTATGGGCAGTGATGGTAGGTTGGATGTCTTTATCCTGGAAAATATGATACAAAACAAAGATGCAATAATTCTTTGAAAGATTCGCTATGGGGGTTTTAAACAAATAAAAATATCGTCAACTCCCCCATGCAAACAAAGACAACAAACTGTAGTGTTTTCTAGCAACCCTAGGGTTGTTTTCTTTATATAATCAACACATAAGATTTTAAATAGTAGAACAAGAATTAAATCTATTTTATAATTAAAATAATCTCTCCATCTCTGTTTTTAGAACATAAAATAAATTAAATTTCACAGATAACGAGCCAAACTTAATCCTATTAATTATTCCTCCAAAGACAAAACAGAGAAGACAAAACAGTCCAAATTATCTCCCATTCAGCCTCGGAAAGTAAACCCTTTTTCATGTTACACAGAAAACAACACGCATACGGCTGGTTACTACAATTTTAATATTAGGTTAAGGAAAAGACGTTATCAAAAATATTATTATTTTTTAATATTTACGGTAAAGTGTTACATGAAATATTATTTTTTACTGAAAATATTATTTTCGCTAACTAATTTCCGGTAGAACCCAATATTAACATTTTTGATAGAAAAAACAATAATAATATTTCCGGTAACGCCTTTCTTTAGCCGTATATTAAGGCTTCCGTACCTAAGATATTCCCCCCTATATATATACATTGGAAAAGTTGTGCCGTAAAATTGCCTAATTTAAGACTAAAGAATGGTAGAAAATGGGCGTAACAAAAAATGTGATAAAAATCATACATTTTCGGTTAGGTATAACTTATAATATTAAATTATCTCTAACATTTTAAGTTCAACTAGAAATATTAAAAAAAGTTTACGTTTTAGATTGTGCCTAATTGAAAATATTATTTTTTTATCACATTTTCGATTGGACCCATTTCCGATCGTTTTTTAACCTTTAATTAGATGATGTTCCTTGGAATTTCCTATATAAGTGTTTTCGTTACATCATTAATTTGACCATTTATGAAATTTCATTGACGTTAAACATGTATATGTATGTGCATTTTTCACACACACAAATTTCACTATTTCTTTATTATAAATAATAATAAAATATTTCACTATTTCATTGACACTAAATTGCTTTCAAAATTTTAAAAATTCTAATGAAATAATTTTTTCTAATTAATTGAGCTAGCACCTTAATCATAGGGTTCAAATCATATCAATAATCTTATTTTCTTTCATTAAAAAGTATATTTGTTCCTATCACTGACATTTAAGTATAAGATTTTGAATCAAAGTTTATACAATTTTATGTTATATATATATATATATATATATATATATATAAGAGAATCATTGTTTTAAAATCTTTGTATATGCCAATTAGTGTTGAGAGCTCATTTACTCAGCTGTTAGAAGAGCAACTTGGCTTGAATAGCGGAGACGAGATCCACCGAAATTGATTAAAAAGTAGTAATTGTTGCGACCCCACAATAATTCCTACACGAATCACTTTTTTTTTTACAAAAAAATTTATCTCTCAATATGGGGTTAAGGCATACTTAAGATTCATTTGGGATTTACATAAGAATTTACAGATCTCGTATAAAAAATGACAGTGATAAGATTCGAACTTAATCTTACAAACTCAAATTCTTAAATCCCAACCACTTATACTAACGCTCGTCGGATATAATGAAACTATGTATACATTTGTCAAAATCATATCAATAATGTACGTATATTTGCACTGAAAATTAAGACTCTATACATGGTACAAGGCAAGAATATGTTACTTTTAGAAATAAAAAGGATAAACTATATATGTAATCATTGAACTTTTAAATCATTTATACTTTAATCACTGAAATCGATTTTTAATTTAATTCATTGTCGTTAAGGGATATTTTCATGTCAGCCACTATTATAATTTTCATTGCAAATACATATATTTTAGGGAAATAAAAAGAGTTAATTCAAACTCAACATTAATTATAACAGTGATTGAATTTGTTACTCTTTAAGTTGTGGCTCTTACTTATTTGTGTTGTACTCTTTTTTCTCCATATAAGTTTAGAGAGATTTTTAACGAGGCATGCAATTTAGGTTTTGGGATTTTTAAATCCTTAATAAAATTATATTTGTAGTTTAATTACTATCATTGTAGTTTAACCAATAAACGAAAAGTCCTTGTTTAGGTAGGAAGAGATTTATGGGTTTTGATGAAGAAAATGATCCCTACATTTTTTTTCACAATTATCTCATGATGTTATTGATAATAATACTTGAATTAGCATTTAACACTGTAAAAAGAGTGGCTTAAAGACCCTATAAACCAAGGTCAAACAACTAAATTTATGAGTAAATTGCACCACATATCTCTTTGACTATAAGTCTAAATTGCTTCTCAAATTTTTGAACATTCTAATTTCATCGCTAAACTATCAATGTTTTAATCATGTCCCATATTAAACAAATTATTAAAAAAAATGTTAACTGCTATATAAACACTGATATGCATTATGTAATAATATGAGTTCATTAGCCGATTGGGAAATTGAAAGGTTCTTTGTTTTTTATTTATATTCTCTCAATTTGTATCTTGTCCTCCAAAATCATTTTTTAGAATGAAATTGAAAGGTTGTTTGTTTTTTATTTATATTCTCTCAATTTGTTTCTAATACTTTCTATGTTTCAAAGTTAAATCATTATTTTATTTAAATCCAACATTAATTGTTGTTAATATCATATCATATTATTAGATAATACATATTAGTGTTTACACGACATTTAATAATATTTAAACTAATTTTATTAATAGGAGACATGATTAGCATATACTGATAGTTCAGAATGAAATTGGACCATTTAAAAGTTTTAAGACCAATTTAAAATGAAAGTCATAGTTTAAGGGTAAAATTAAAATATTTAAAGGTTTAGAAACTATTTTAAAATGAAAATCATAATTTAAAGTGACAATTAACTCCAATTTTAATGACCAAAAGAGGAAAAAGGGAATAAAAAAAGGGAGACAACTGTCAACGGAGAATTCATTATTCATGGAAATAAGAGAAAAATAATATGGATGAACAGACACATGATTTATGCTACAGTTAATCTGTTTCCTACATTGTGTCAATTTTATTTTGCGTGTAAAATCAAGAAGATCAAGTTATATATATTTTTTGAGGGCAGATCAAGTTATATATATATATATAACAGTTTATAAATTTTGAGGATCAAAATTGAATGAAAAACCTTACCCACCTTGTTTTGCTCTTCTTTCTCTCTCTTGATCATCGGTTTGAAAGGAAGATCTTGTTGAAGCCTCTCTATCTCCATATATATATCGTCCTCAGAAATTCTGAAGTTGAAGAGTTTTCTGATGATCATCATCATGAAAGGAACATAGGCTTCAGGAATCTCCAGCATCAATGGTTTGTATCTTTGACACCAAATAAAAGAAAAAGATATCCTTATTTTGTTTTAGCTAGTTGAATTTGTTCTTCTTTCCTGTGCCTACTGATTGATTTGTTTTCTTTTCCTTGAAACTGGTATATATATATATAAGTGATTTTCTATAACTATTCTGAGAAAGAACTGAAAGGGTTTTCTTGGCTGAATCATTTGTGAAACAAAACTTTTATTTTTATCATTATTATATTCCCACTGTCTTTCGCCTATATAGTTCATACACAACTGAAAAACTTTTATTAGATCAGATCCAAACTCCATTGATGTTTTGTATTTTTCCCTTACCTACACAACATATAATTAATATCACTGCAACCAAAATATCTTCCTCCGACAACATTGGATGTCGGTTTCACTGTATCTTTCCCATATTTTTTTTTCTTCGGTCATGCATTCAATGTTTGTACAACATGTATTTAATAGAGAGAACTTGTGAAATGTTATGATTTGTCAAAGTTTTGAAGAGAAGAAAAGGAAAAAAAAAACTCATGAAATTTGAAACTGCTTTCATTTACAAAGGTGGATGATGATGTTTAATCTATTACCTAAATCACGTCCTTTCCATTCATAGAAGGTCGAGTAAGAGAGCAGTTGAAACTTTCTAAACCCATTTATAGACGAATTTCCGATGGAAAATTTTATTTCAAAACAACTTCTACAATAAAGCTGGAATTGGTAGGTTAATATAGTAAATATATGACATTTATATATACGATTCATTTCTCCTCAGACTGAAGCAAATGATAGAGATGGAAGATAAAGAGAAGAGGGGTGGAGGTGATCAACAAGCTGAAAACTTATCTGCTGTAATGTCCATTTCTTCCCAGAAATGTTCATCCTTTGACTTGAATGAAGAAGCTAGCAGTGAGGAGGATTATTATTATAAGATTAATGGCGAAGAAGGGGAAGACGATGAAATCGAGAAAAGAACCAAAGGGAGTTCCGGCGACGCTGGAGAGAAAAGTAATGGTAGAAGAACAGCAAGGCAATACGTTAGGTCGAAATTGCCTCGGCTTCGGTGGACTCCTGATCTTCATCTCTCCTTCCTACATGCTGTTCAAAGGCTTGGTGGCCAAGAGAGTAAGCTCAAATATTAGTACCATTACATACGGGATGGACCGATGGGGGTGATGGAAGGGTCGTCTCCCTAATTTTATCCATATTTTAAAATTCTACGCCCGCTCCCGATTACATACACATGTGAATGTTTTCTTGAATTTATTATGATTTTGAGGGTTTTTAAAGTTTATTTGCTGTAATTTTGTTGTTGCAGGAGCAACTCCAAAGTTAGTCCTTCAATTGATGAGTGTTAAGGGACTTAGCATTGCCCATGTAAAAAGTCATCTCCAGGTAAAAAGACACAGCATTTTCATTTGCTATTTCAATGGTTAGTTTTAACCTTTTTTGAGTCAATCATTTCATAAATTTGTTAACTTTACATTATTGATTCAGATGTATCGAAGTAAGAAACTTGATGAAGTTGGACAAGGTGAAGTTCTTTTTCCCTTTTTATGATCTATCGGGAAATAGACAAATCAGGGATTGATTTTCTGTTTCATGCAGTAAATTTGATTTATTACCCAACAGACAAATTGTTATTATATAACAGTGTATACAAAGCAACAACTTCACAACAAATACATAGAAGCATGGTCCTTTTTTATGTAAGGCATCTAGTCACTAAAGGCACCTCAAGACTAATGTTAGGGTTCAAACCCACATATAATGAGATAATACGAGCATTCTTAACCACTTAATCAATTAATGAATTTTTCGGTTCATAAACACGACTGGTAAATTATATGATTCGAATTTTCTTAAAATATATCCCCAATGTAATGAATAATTCTTGATCAAGGAGGATATTGTTTTTTATACTAATTCTTTTAATAAAAGCATATTGATTCTACAAGAATAATTCTTAGTAAATAACTATTCATTCTTTTAACTATTATTTTAAATTTATACCTACATTTTAGATTTTTAGGATTTATATAAAAAAACATAATTTTACCAAGCATTGTACTAAAATTTAATATAAAAGTATCATATAATTATTCATAATACTGATGTGTTATTAAAATTTAATATCGTTAATAAAAATATCAAAATAATAATTGAAATTAAAATTTTAAATGAAAATTTAGATCAGAATGTTCCTTATATCAAATCTAGTGAGCTACTTTAGGATATGTAAATCCTCATAAATAATTATTTCATAAATAATTCTTAACAGTATTTCATAAATAACTATTTTATCTTATAAAAGTATTATGTAGGGATTCAGTTCTTCCTAATATTGACATGTTATTAAAAGTTAACATCGTTTATAAAAGTGTCAAAATAATAGATGAAATTAAAGTATCAACATAGAGAATTTAATTCTTAATGAATCATTTATATATGTTATTAGGTTTAATATTTTAATTGTTGAATTTTTTTTCTCTTATTATAAAGAAATTTACATATTAACTTTTATCTTAATATTATATATAATACTTGAATTTAATGATTTCATATCAAAATTGTTCATAAGAGGCCAATAAAAACTGTTTTCCTAATACCGTAAGGATTTTATAATTAAAATTAATAAAAATAAATTCACTTGAAAAATAAAAACTGTAAAAGCAATTTGCAATTCAATAGGTACAAAGAATTTAGGGTATATATATATATATATATATTATGATAAATTTGAAGTGAATACAAGGTAATATATGTTCAAAGACTTTTAACTATTTAATAATTAAGGCTCATATTCTTGTATTTATCATGCAGTTTTGAGCCAAAGAAATATAGGAACTCAAGGAGGGGATGAATCCAAAAGCATGTTGCAGCAGTCCTCAACTCACCATCTACATTTCAAAATGGAAAATGGTGGATTTGTTTACTCTCCTTGTTACCAACCACCGTTAGATTTCAAAGCTACCTTTCCAAGGTTATCCATTCTACAACAATACACACATCATCCAGACATAATTATTTGGATCTGTATCTTTTAAGGATAACCACATTCCTTTGTATCATTGAATCCGCTCAATGAGTTCTTAATTTCTTTTTATATAGACACCAGACAAACCAAATTCATGGAATGGATATGAGCATGCGAATCGGAGCGATGAAAACTGGGCGAACACTTGATGGGAAGAGGTGGCATCCTTTTGAAACCATGGGTGATAGATGGAGGTTCAATGGAAATATGCCCAAGCTAGGCAGCTTTGCTGACATTTTCTCGCAATCTCCATCACAATATTTTTGCAGAAGACCAAGCTCATGTGGAAGAGGTTACTTCACATGGCCAACTGAAGGAAACAAGAAAGTGGTGGCACCCTACAAGCACGATACCTTGAGCAAGTTCGATAGATGTAGTACGGAGCTTGAGACACCGATTTTGCTCGAGGTAATAACTCTTGCTGGACTTTGACCTACAAGATGCTTAATTGCTTATTCATGATCATGATAGCTACAATGCTATTTTAGGACTTCTTTTTAGGGTTTATATTTTGATACTATGAATCTATGATTATGCATGCACTGATGCACATGTGCATGCCTAGTGCATAACTTCTATGACTGGATATTACACGGATTTAGATTAGACATATTGATGATGTATATTCGTACATTATCGCTGAAAATACAGTGTTAGAAAATAAAATTGTTGTAAAACAAAAACGTTAGTATTGATTAGTAAATAATAATAAAATAATAGAAAAATTCTACGATTTATTACGACGTGGTACAAGACTTCATTTTAAAAATAACTTCGTTCGGATGTGATTCCAAAAAATGGACGTTGCCCTTTAAGGTCAGTACAACCTTACAAACTTTGTACATTCAAAATAAGGAAGTGAAATCTACTTGTATTGGTCTCTCCAACAAAAAAACCCGATAAGAAAAGAAAGGAGCCATCCAATTATATTCCAACTAGAGAGAGGGCATGTCCTTTTATAAAAATAGTAGAAGAATAAGATTATCAAATGACAAATAGTCCTTCGAACCACTCCTAAATAGGGTAACCCACTCCCGAAGTTTAGGTACCCATTATTCGCAGTACCAACATATAGTTTACATTTTTCAGAAAAAAGTTCTTACACAGTTTTTGTATCAGTAATTAAGAAATTCATTTCACATTTATCTTCTTCTTTTTTTCATTAACAAAACTGCTTTTGAAATAACTTATTGGTTACATTCTTGGAACTGCAGTTGAAGCAGGATAAAAAGCTGAAAGACAGGGATTGGTTGCCGGATCTGCAGTTAAGGCTAAGCCAAATAAGTGGAATTGAAGGTGAGACGAGGACCAATTGCAAAGGCCACCAGGAAATCAGCACCCACCTCTCACTTTCGTAACCTCAATATTTTCTCAAGGTTCAATGGAATTGCCCTAAACGAATAGATCTTGGACTACACGCATACACAGATTAATAAAAATGTTGCGGACAAGGCCGAAAGAGGGTGAGTACTTAGTGAAGGATCTGGCCATGTAAGATATAAACCCACAGCATGTGAGATCTTTATAAGTACTTGTCCTAGAGCCAATTTATAAAGCAGTGTTTGTTTTTCATTTTGAATCTTTGTGTTCAACGTTGATTAGTTGTCGAAACCGTTTCATTACGTTCGAAACATTTTTTTTGACAATTTATTGTTTTTAATTAGGTATGACTTAATACATATAAACTCACTTTTTAGAATTTTTTAAAATCTTTTATGAAAAAGATAATTTTGATTGTTTGGTTTAAAATCGGAAAAGTTGAGCTCAGAAGTTGGTTTTCCTCCGAGAAATTTAAAGAACCCTCACTGTAACCCCAGACCGATGCGGGTAACCAGATTCGATCTGGGGTGTTACATTTGGGCCACCGGAGCGATCCACTATAAAAATAGCAGAAAATTTAAAACTTTTTTATCAGTACATGTAAACTAATAAAATCAGTTGTCACTATTTAAAAATAAAACAGATTTCGAGACTCGTATATAAATCAAAATACAATTACATGCCCCCTAATTACATGTACCATACTTTGCAACAACGCCGGAAGAACTCCCTTACTGAAGTCGATAGATGCACTGGTACAATTCTTTTAACCTGAAAAGGCGAGTAATAGAGTGAGCTTCGAAAAGCTCAGTAATACAGAAATACCAGATGATGCTGAAGAACGTGCAGATACAGATAAACATACATATCCTTATTATTTCCGAAAATTTACAGATTTTTATGTTGAGCAGAGATCCTACTGATATTTCAGATGGTAACAGACAACGAGCTTTCAGTTCAGACAAATATTTTGGATGACCGAGTTCAGGAGATCAGAATAGGTTATCTAGTGTTTCCCGTAAAACCAGTAAAAAGATACAGATCTTTTAAAACATATATATATATACCCCCATCCCATCTCATCAAAATGTGTAGGTTCCCCAGAACCATACACCCAACCCAACACATCATATAAGGCCCTAAGCACAAAGCCGAGGAATCTGCGGAAATACTTCCTTCAACAATATCCCCCAATTAAAACATTTTTCCGTCATTAAACGAAGAAATCAAAAATCAAAATAGAATTCAGAACAGATATCATAACAGAATCCAGATCAGAAATCAGAACAAAATTCAGGTCATATATCAGAAAAGAATTCAAGTCGAAAATCAGATAAAATATTTATATGATTAGGGAACACACCAGAGTTTACAGATATTATTCAGAGATATTGGATAATCTTATCGGGTAGAGAGACACAAATCTTCAGTTTACCGATAGAATGTCGGAAGTTAGAAAAACTATTTGAAAAGTTCATTAACTGACAGAATCATCAGTTATTCAGGATATGATTTATCGGGATTATCTTATTCGAACACTTTTTCTGAATCTCTACGAAATTAGAAGGTATTCAGAATCTTTACAATCTATGACGATTAATCCAATTATCGAAAAACTCCACATGAATAGCTCCCAGAACCAATACTTACCAACTTGTCAATTCATTAACCTTCCAGGGTATTTACTCTTTAATACCAAATATTCTTATCCACATATCATTTTCTGAGTCATCACTGAATAAATCTTAAGGAGACAAACAAATATTCTAATGGTCTTTATTTCATTTACATGTTTCAACTATACCAGGAAATGCTGACGTACTTGATTTGTGGTTCATAATCCATAGGGATAATACATCATATAAGTTCATCCGAGTTTCCAAACTTATTCCAATCTCTTACTTAATCCTCGGTCTTTGAGGTTACTTAGTTCATTTAGTATTCAAGTCCATTTTAGATACTTCGGGGTTTTCTAGGGTAATCCAGACGTTTCTGAAATTCGTAAACATATTGTACTTTCGTTCAATTCAATTTGGTCTTCGAGGTTTATTTGTCTAATGAATATATATATTTCTTAGTACCGAAGACGATATAGAGTTGGGCCGGGCTGAGTACTTCCAAAATTATCATCGAACCAAACTTGAGAAGGCGAATAAACATTCAAGTAACATCTATGCCGTACAGGTACTGACATATCATTAAGATTGATGAACTCACTTAAGCTCTGTTCCATAACTTCTAAAGGTAGTCTAACACCTATCCTTATTTGGATTCCTTAATTAATCCAAGATATTTACTTAATATAGGCCATAAGGGTATTTTGGTTATTTTGATGCTCAGTTTTATTCTATTCATTTCAGAGCTCGAGGATATCTAATCATTCCTGAGCTTGGTGATATTCTTGGGTCATTTCCATGATAGGGGTATTTTGGTCATTTTATAGATTTACAGTATTTCAATCTTTTCCCTCCATCCGGTCTTATTATTTAATTCCAATTTATCATCTATTCCAGTCCTTTCGAATAATTCTGATAAAAGAGCACCCTCTGATAAATTGTTCTTTAGGTATTTACTCATAACTCGGATATTTTCGGGTCAAGTGCCTTCTCGGATTTTACAAACGAAAAATCTTGAATTTTTCTTTACAAAGACAGTATCTTAATAATTAAATTCGTACTTAATCGAGTTAAGTACAAATCCTCAAAGTACTTTCTCCTTCATGGTCAACTCTGACTATTTTACCTCTAAAGGGCATTTTTGTAATTTCTTAACCAGATAATTTCGATATTAGCTCTTAACGAAAATAATATAATATAGAGATCATGTGATTAATTGCTTCCTCGAACATTCTTTGATCTTGAAATGATTCCTAAAAAGACTTCTAGTATCTAGCATAAACCTTCTTGGGGTTAAAAATCGGTTATCCATAATTTCCAGGTAAAACTAACATTTCTTACGCACATCAATAGTTTTAGCAGATCAGTAATTCTTTTCAGATTTATTAATCCACTTCCAGGGACAATTCTTGTCATTTTCCAACATAAGGGTAATTTCATAATTTTACCTAATCGAAATATTCTCATAATTTATCATCTAAGTACCTTTAATGAGATAAATTATAATCTACATATCTATGGTTGATTCTTTTATCACTTAATTCCAGAACTTGTAATTTAATTCCAATTGTCCTTCAATTTCTTATAATAGTCATCTGAGCCATATTTAGTTACCTACTTTCTACCGTATTCGTATCTAATATAGATCTTCATTAATTAATATATGAGACCAAATATTTCCATTCATGCATTTACCAATACCAACATGTTCTATAAAGCATAAAGAGGTAGTAAAGTATTACCTCGATTTTCATGCAATACTGATCGACCAATAAATTCCATTTGAACCCTCTCGATCTTGAATTCAACTTCCAATAATTCCTCAGATACATATAAACATAAATTATATAAAAACGGAGCTTAATTACGATAAACGGATCGAATTGGGTGATAAATCAGTGAAAAATAGCTTACCAGTTTCGAATTTGGCGAAACGGACTTCGGATTCGAATTTAGGACGTCGAAAGCATAAAATACGACCTTTCAGGAAATTTGGAATTTTCGGTCAAAATCAAAGTCAACGGGTTTGACTGCCAATATCGAGGCCTTCTGGTCTGAATTTCGAAAAACGGACTACGAAATTGGATTTGGAACGTCGAAAAATGTCAGGATAGGTATACACGGTCAAAGTCAAAGGTCGTTTAATGACAGTCAAAGCCTGTCAAAGTTTTGGTCAACAGTGGTCAATGGTCAATGGTCAACGAATCGGGTCGGGTCAACGGATCGGGTCAGGTTGTGACCGGTCAAAACAGTTCCAAAACCGATCAAACCAGTCAAAACAGTTCCCAAAACCGGTCAAACCGGTCACTTTTTCCTTCCCCACGCGCAGTGGTGGCGCATGGGGGCACGTGAACAGTGCTAAATTCTCGGAAAAATTCCTAAAAATTATTTTGAGCGATTTCGAGATACTTACAAAGCTCGATTCACAATTTTGAACGGCGGAGAGCTCGATTTCAACAAATCAGAAACTTTGACCGCTTCACCTCCTCATGTGCCGCCGTCGACGGAGACCAAGGATGACACTGGCAGACTCAGAACGATGCAAGGAACACGATGATGCGGGAGGTGTCATAAACGGATGCTCGGATCGTCGTGAATCGACGAAAAAACCAATTGAAATTGAGTTATTACCGACGATACTTCCGACTAAAATTAACGACAAACGGCGACGATTCACGACAAAAGCTTTGAGGGGTTTTATTCCTCGCTTGACAACGAACACGATGGTGGTTTCAGTTCGTCGATCGGAGGTCGGACGGCGAGTAGATCGGAGTTGAAAGAGGGGTTGATGGGAGAGGGAAAACTGGAAAAATTTCTAGAAACATACGGGAAATTGGGGGTTTATATCATCTCATAATTAAAAATGGTTAAACCAAGAGTTTAGCCACTAAACTTCCTGCACTTCATAAAACGGTCTGCCAACTTTAAAATTTTGCAATTTAACCCACTATTTCTTTCAAAATACCAAATTAATTTTAGCCCCTAAATTGAGGTGTTACAATTCTCCCCCTCCTTAAAAAGAATTTCGTCCTCGAAATGCATTCATGTCACATAATTGCAGAAATAAAACTTTCATCAGTTCTCTCATATCTTTAAGTAGCTTTTACAAAAGTACGGATCCTCCACTAATCCTTAACCAGCTGAGCATACATTCTTATCATAACTTTTCCTCATTTCAATAAAAGAATCTGAATGAAAATTTCCTTGAGTAATCAATTCAGTCTTTGTCACGAGAATAGGCTCATAGAGCAGTAGCATATCCCAATTTCATTTCCGGAGTCAAGTCAGAATTTTTCAGATAAATAACTCTCACATGGATCGTGAGGTACTTCACAGCGTTTAAACCGATATTACGGGTATTCCTTTTTGTACAAGTATAGCCTTAACAGATAGAAAATTTGGTTTACTCGCTACAGATAGGGACTCAGCCCAGGAGTTCCAGCTCAGAGAGGTACGATTGCAGTCTAGGGGCATGTACTGATCAGACATATTTTGACATTCGACCGGCCGGTCTATCTTGAAAAATTTTGACTCAAACCAAAGCTCTGATACCACTAAATGCAACCCCCAGACCGATGCGGGTAACCAGATCCGATCCGGGGTGTCACATTTGGGCCACAGGAGCGACCCACTGTAAAAATAGCGGAAAATTTAAAACTTTTTTATCAGTACATATAAACTAATAAAATCAGTTGTCGCTATTTAAAAATAAAACAGATTTCCAGACTCATATATAAATCAAAATACAATTACAAACCCCCTAATCACATGTACCATACTCTGTAACAACGCCAGAAGAACTCCCTTACTGAAGTCGATAGATGCACTGGTACAATTCTTGTGACCTGAAAAGGTGAGTAATAGAGTGAGCTTCGAAAAGCTCAGTAATACAGAACTACCAGATGATGCTGAAGAACGTGCAGATACAAATAAACATACATATCCTTATTATTTTCGAACATTTATAGATTTTTATGCTGAGCAGAGGTCCTACTGATATTTCAGATGGTAACGGACAATGAGCTTTCAGTTCAGACAAATATTTCGGATGATCGAGTTCAGGAGATCAGAATAGATTATCTAGTGTGTTCCCGTAAAACCAGTAAAAAGATACAGATCTTTTAAAACATATATATATATATATACCCCCATCCATCACATCAGAATGTGTAGGTTCCCCAGAACCATATACCCAACCCACACATCATATAAGGCCCTGAGCACAAAGCCGAGGAACCTGAAATACTTCCTTTAACAATACCCCCAAATTAAAACATTTTTCCGTCATTAAACGAAGATATCAGAAATCAAAACAGAATTCAGAACAGATATCATAACAGAATCCAGATCAGAAATCAGAACAGAATTCAGGTCATATCATAACAGAATTCAATTCGGAAATAAGATAAAATATTTATGATTAGGGAACACCCAGAGTTTACAGATATTATCAGATATATGGATAATCTTATCGGGTAGAGAGACACAAATCTTCAGTTTACCGATAGAATGTCAGAAGTTAGAAAAAACTATTTAAAAGTTCGTTAACTGACAGAATCATCAGTTATTCAGGATATGATTTATCGGGATTATCTTATTCGAACACTTTTTCTGAATCTCTACGAAATTAGAAGGTATTCAGAATCTTTACAATCTATGACGATTAATCCGATTATCGAACAACTCCAGATGAATAGCTCCCAGAACCAATACTTACCAACTTGTCAATTCATTAACCTTCCAGGGTATTTACTCTTTAATACCAAATATTCTTATCCACAGATCATTTTCTGAGTCATCACTGAATAAATCTTAAGGAGACAAACAAATATTCTAATTGTCTTTATTTCATTCCATGTTTCAACTATACCAGGAAATGCTGACGTACTTGATTTGTGGTTCATAATCCATAGGGATAATACATCATATAAGTTCATCCAAGTTTCCAAACTTATTCCAATCTCTTACTTAATCCTCAGTCTTTGAGGTTACTTAGTTCATTTAGCATTCAAGTCCATTTTAGATACTTTGGGGTTTTCTAGGGTAATCCATACGTTTCTGAAATTCGTATACATATTGTACTTCTATTTAATTCAATTTGGTCTTCGAGGTTTATTTGTCTAATGAATATATATATTTCTTAGTACCGAAGGCGATTTAGAGTAGGGCTGGGCTGAGTACTTCCAAAAATTATCATCGAACCAAACTTGAGAAGGCGAACAAACATTCAAGTAACATCTATGCCGTTCAGGTACTGACATATCATTAAGATTGATGAACTCACTTAAGCTCTGTTCCATAACTTCTAAAGGTAGTCCAACACCTATGCTTATTTGGATTCCTTAATTAATCCAAGATATTTACTTAATATAGGCCATAAGGGTATTTTGGTCATTTTGATGCTCAGTTTTATTCCATTCATTTCAGAGTTCGAGGATATCCAATCATTCCTGAGCTTGGTGATATTCTTGGGTCATTTCCATGAAAGGGGTATTTTGGTCATTTTACAGATTTACGGTATTTCAATCTTTTCCCTCCATTTGGTCTTATTATTTAATTCCAATTTATCATCTATTCCAGTCCTTTCGAACAATTCTGATAAAAGAGCACCCTCCGATAAATTTTTCTTTAGGTATTTACTCATAACTCGGATATTTTCGGGTCAAGTGCCTTCTCGGATTTTACAAACGAAAAATCTTGAATTTTTCTTTACAAAGACAGGATCTTAATAATTAAATTCGTACTTAATCGAGTTAAGTACAAATCCTCAAAGTATTTTCTCCTTCAGGGTCAACTCTGACTATTTTACCTCTCAAGGGTATTTTCGTAATTTCTTAACCAGATAATTTCGATATTAGCTCTTAACGAAAATAATATAATATAGAGATCCTATGATTAATTGCTTCCTCGAACATTCTTTGATCTTGAAATGATTCCTTAAAAGACTTCTAGTATCTAGCATAAACCTTCTTGGGGTTAAAAACTGGTAATCCATAATTTCCAAGTAAAACTAACATTTCTTATGCACATCAATAGTTTTAGCAGATCAGTAATTTCTTTTCAGATTTATTAATCCACTTTCAGGTACAATTCTTATCATTTTCCAACAAAAAGGTAATTTCATAATTTTACCTAATCGAAATATTCTCATAATTTATCATCTAAGTACCTTTAATGAGATAAAATATAATCTACATATCTATGGTTGATTCTTTTATCACTTAATTCTAGAACTTGTAATTTAATTCCAACTGTCCTTCAATTTCTTATAATAGTCATCTAAGCCATATTCAGTTACCTACTTTCTACCGTATTGGTATCTAGTGTAGATCTTCATTAATTACACATATGAGACCAAACATTTCCATTCATGCATTTACCAATACCAACATGTTCTATAAAGCATAAAGAGGTAGTAAAGTATTACCTCGATTTCCGTGCAATACTGATCGACCAATAAATTCTATTTGAACCCCCTCGATCTTGAATTCAACTTCCAATAATTCCTCAGATACATATAAACATAAATTATATAAAAAACGGAGCTTAATTACAATAAATGGATCGAATCGGGTGATAAATCAGTGAAAAATAGCTTACCAGTTTCGAATTTGGCGAAACGGACTTCAGATTCAGATTCAGGACGTCGAAAGCATAAAATATGACCTTTCAGAAATTTGGAATTTTCGGTCAAAATCAAAGTCAACGGGTTTGACTGCCAATATCGAGGCCTTCGGGTCCGAATTTCGAAAAATAGACTGCGGAATCGAATTTGGAACGTCAAAAAATGTCATGATAGGTATACTCAGTCAAATTCAAAGGTCGTTTAATGCCCGGTCAAAGCCTGTCAAAGTTTTGGTCAACAATGGTTAACGCTCAACGGTCAACGGGTCGGGTCATCGGATCGGGTCGGATCAATGGGTCGGGTCGGGTCAACGGGTCGGGTTAGGTTGTGACCGGTCAAACCGGTCAAAACAGTTCCAAAACCGGTCAAATCGTTCACTTTTTCCTTCCCCATGCGCAGTGGGGGCGCGTGAACAGTGCTAAATTCTCAAAAAAATTCCTGAAAATTATTTTGAGCGATTTCGAGATACTTACAAAGCTCTGTTCACAATTTTGAACGGAGGAGAGCTCGATTTCAACAAATCGGAAACTTTGACCGCTTCACCTCCTCACGTGCCGCCGTCGACGGATACCAAGGATGACACCGGCAGACTCGGAACGATGCAAGGAACACGATGGTGTGGGAGGTGTCGTAAACGGATGCTCGGATCGTCGTGAATCGATGAAAAACCAATTGAAATTGAGTTATTACAGATGATACTTACGACTGAAGTTAACGACGAATGACGATGATTCACGACAAAAGCTTTGAGGGGTTTTGTTCCTCGCTCGACAACGAACACGATGGTGGTTTCGGCTTGTCGATCGGAGGTCGGACGGTGAGTAGATCAGAGTTGAAAGAGGAGTTGACGGGAGAGGAAAACTGTAAAAATTTCTAGAAACATACAGGAAATTAGGGTTTATATAATCTCATAATTAAAAATGGTTAAACCAAGAGTTTAGCCACTGAACTTTCTGCACTTCATAAAATGGTCTGCCAACTTTAAAATTTTGTAATTTAACCTACTGTTTCTTTCAAAATACCAAATTAAATCCACCACTTTATAATTTCTTAATTTTAGCCCCTAAACTGGGGTGTTACACTCACAACTCATAAAATTGGTACCTGTTCTAGAAATTCATGTATTGCCTTGATTTTGTAAATTTAAGAATACAAATTCGAGTTTGATTTATGATCCCTTGAATTTAAATATAAATACTACTTAAATTCATCAATTACATAATGTCATAGTGAACAAATCTTTAAACCCTTACTCAAACTCGAATTAAACTGAATCCGAACTAGATTGATCGGAATTTGAAAATGCATTCTCCTAGGATTACATGTAAGCGTTTGACAAGTAATTTTATCTAGGGGTGGATTTAGGATCAAAATCCAATGAGCTTCAACCGGATCTTATAGGGTCGGGTTTTTTATTTGAAAATTAGGGTTTAAGTTGGATTAATTTTTTTTAAGAATAAATCAAATCTGGTTTGAGTTTAGGGTAAAAAAATATCTGACTTGACTTGATATAATAATATAATTATTATTATATATTTAAAAATGATTGTAATAATAGTACATTCTTTATATTTTCTTAATTAAATATCTATTTACTAATAAAAATGAAAAATATATAAATATCAAGTTTTTTAATTAAGCTAAAGTAATTATAAAGAAGTATATGTTCTAAATATTCTCAACCATTTGACAATGAAACTCAATCACCCGTGTTGTAGTTGTTGATGCTCGAATCCATGACCTCTAAGAATAACAATCAATAAATATCAAGTGGGTCAGTGAAATGTGGAATTTTAGTTTAAAAATTAAATTAGATTTTAGATTAAATGAAACGTTGCCAAATTTGAATCAAGGTTGAATGAAAAATAGAGGTATATAATACTTGAATCAAATTAAGTGATTAAAAATCTGACCCGATCCAACTTGTGCCGATCTTTAATCTTACCCTACGAAAGGTCTAAACCGATATACATGGAAGGCAAATAACATTGTTTTGATTGAGTATTCTCATTTTATTGGCTGGATGCAGTGACTGTAATCCTTAAAATTTTATGCAATCTACAAATTATAATTCAACATTAAATCTTTCATTAATATCACGTGATCGAATCTTGCTTTCTATGTTATTTTGCATTTTAGTTGACAGACGGTTGAGTCATAAATTCTACTGAGAGATATCCGTTTTTATACATAAAAAAGGGTTAACTAGTTCAAATATCACCAACCTTTAAGCGTTTATTCGTTTATATAACCAACGTTTTAATTTTACCAATTTTGGCATTAACGTTTATGTTTAAGTGCAATTATACCACTCCGATATTAATGGTTTAACATGACGATGAAATGACGACATATTGTGATATCGATGACGTTGATGCCTCATCTAAACGACATCGTTTTGACGTTATTGTTTTAATGTTCAAAAGACCCAAAATGAAATCATTTTGCTTGAACCCTAATTTTCTCCTAGCGACTAAACTCAAAATTTCCAATTATATTCTTTTCTCTTCTTCCATCTCATCTTCATCTGCATATCCATCTGTGGCATCTGGCATATGTGACCCGAAATGGCAGTGTATAGAGCAGAGGACGACTACGATTATTTGTTTAAACTGTTTGGAGACTCGGGTGTTGGGAAATCGAATTTGTTGTCGAGTTTAATCTCGAGTTAATGCTTGGATTTGCAGACGAAGATGAGGAGGAAGAAGAGAAAAAAATATAATTGGAAATTTTGAGTTTATCCCTAGGAATATTAGGGTTCAAGCAAAACGATGTCATTTTGGGTCTTTTGAACACTAAAACAGTAACGCCAGTTTTGATTAAGCATCCACGTCAGTGACGTCACGGCATGTCATTACCATGTTATCGTCCCGTTAAATGATATAATTACACTTAAACGTAAACGTTAGTGCTAAATTTGACAAAATTGAAACGTTGGTGGTATAAACGAGTCAGAGCTCAAAGGTTGGTGGTATTTGAAGTAGTTAACCCTAAAATAAATAGTGGCTTTTAATTATGTTATATAAAGAATAAAAAAATAAAAAAATATATTATTGTAATAATATTAATGGATCCGTTTCAAAACTCTTCATTGAACAAACTTGTGTTGGTGAATAATTCCATCCCTAACATTCAAGAGTAGAGTAGGGTTTTTGCATTATAATGGTCCTTCTGATTCATGGTTTTGAATCTGTTGCTGTATAGTATGAATAAGGCAAATTGTAGGACTCTAACGGACCCTTACTTCTTTAATCCAAATATGAATACATATTTCATTTTAGAAAAAGCCTAGATGAACAACGACAACATGTGCTCATCATGAAGCAAGCCTGGGAAATAAAGAACAACCTTGAATGTTTTCAGAGACTATTTGTAATTTTCACTGTTTCAGCGCATTGCAGCAAAACGGTTCCTTTTCCATTGCAGTGGTTGGTATGTCTTCTCTGTTTGCTCTGTTTTCGTCCATGGCAGCTTGTGTTGTGCCATCTTTCGCTTCCTAGCTGCTACTCCCAGATAGTCTTCTGTTTTCTGAAGCATAATTGTTGCGGACAAATGAGTTACTTACGATGAATTCGAATGAATTTACGGTTAAATTTGGATATTGATTATTGGTTTTTTGGTACCTTGAGGCATAGTCCTTCTTGGACATCACAAATGGGGTAATCAGCAGGGCAGCAGTACTCGGTTCCACTACAGCAAACAGCGTTTTCATATGCACAGCAACCGTATATGAAGCAATGACCATAGAATTCGAAAAGGCAACAGCATGTCTCATCACTGGGACAATAGGAAAAGTCCACACATTCACTTGGTGAAGGAGCTGGCGGCGGTGGTGGTAGTGGTGTTGGCGGCGGGGCGGGACACTCGGAGATGGATAAGGGGATGGTGAAGAGGATGTTTAGTTGGATAAGAAGCCATAGCATTGACAGCACAAACACCATTTGGTAAATCAGCATCTCTCTTTAGATAGAAATATCCATCCATCCCCCAGCTTGTTCCCCATGAATTCTTCACTATCCAATACTTTTCACTGCCTTCTGAACCGTAACCGACGATTAAAACAGCATGATCAATGTCGTCGGGATTATCTGAGCAGCTGCCGTCGAATATTCCCTAGTCATACATGCCACAGAAATACGAATTTCATACCCGAGCATATAGGTTTCAAAAAGGAAACACCGGGTTCAAAACAAATACTTACACCGGTGTAAAGTTGAAAATTGATGGAGGAGGCATCAATTCCCACACTAACAGGCTGCTGAGCAACAGCACATAAGAGAGCACTGTCTGATTCCTCTACATCTTCATAGCCATCAATAGAAACAACCTTGGTTTCCTCCTGATTAAAAAGTGCCAATACAGATCAGTCAGAGTAGGTAGAATGGAAGAACTTGGTTCAACTATTGCAAACCAATGAACCAGACCTTGGTGATGTTACATTTGCCATCCACACCAATGTAGGGGTAGTCGCTTTCGGTGTCTATGCCGCCGTTGTTTATAACCCATTCGAAAGCATAGTCCATGTATCCTCCATCGCATCCGTAGTTACTGCTATCACAATCCACGAGTTCTTGTTCTGAAATGCTAACAAGGTCTCCGGTAACCAAGGCATTTATTCCTTCCATGGCTCCGGTCGATGAGAATGCCCAACAACTTCCTATAAACATAGGACAATGGGCTTAAAACACACATGAAGAGTAGCTAAATGCATGATTTCTATACAGTTGTGTATTGGCAAAAAGAAAACTTACCACAAGAGCCTTGATCCTTGACGCCGGTCACAATTCCGTGGTTCCTCCAATCCAAGGAGGATGGTAAATCACAAGATTGCACCTTTCTCCTCGTGGTCCTTGACCGAGTTTTCGTCCCTTTGTAGATGGGCTTTTTCACCTTTGACAAGTAAGCTTTTCTGAACTCCTCGTTGCTCATATCAGCAAACTTGTTCAATCCCACATGATGTTCCCCTTCGTTGGAATCTCTCTTTGCATTCCTCTCGAGTATATATTTCAAGTTCCCCTTGAAATTTTCAAAACCTTTTTCGGCCTCCTCGGCGTGCCGGTACACTTTCCGATGCTTATCTTTCCATTGTCGAAAGATCTCCGACACCCTTTGGTCCGAAAGGAGTGCATCAACGTCACCTTCAACTATGGAGTATTCAAGAGGAAGGCTAGAACAGAGGCATGTTAGTGAAGCTAATATCAAGAAAATGGAACCCAAACCCATTTTTCTCAACTGGGTTGCTATTGATTTCTGATGTAAATCTTACACTTTCTGTATTGTACATAAGGTGGGAAAATTCTTGCCAACCAAACCATGCCTACCAGTCAGCTCAAGAACTTCTCCGATTTCAGAACATAACTTATACATCTTATGAATTAATCAAACGATTTATGAATAATTTAGTGGAACAACAATAAATTTCTTGAGTAATACCAAATTATTCTTGGTGGTTGTGCTTCTTGACTGGTGAGGTGGTGCAGTGGTAGAGGTAGAGAAATCTAACAGTCAACATCTTGCTTCTAATTTTCCGGTGGACCCTTAGAGTAACACAAATAATCAGCTGTGGCGGTGGCCATTACAATAGTTTAACAATCGGGTTATATAATCTGTTGATGCATCCAGTTCTGTTCTTCACGAATATGTAAAAACATTAACTTGGCTTAATTAGAAGGGTTAAACTGGTGGCCTGAATTCATAAATTATCACAAACCGTTCTTAACAGTGTGGCTCTAACCGATTGGTAAACAAAATATAAATTTCTAAAAATAATAATTAATTTTTGTTCATTGATTTTGGCATTTTTGTTGCGTCTATTTCATCTTTTGTTCAAAGACTGTAGATTAAAATTTTGATAGAAAAAAATGCTTAGATCTGTACTATGTATGCAGAAGCCCTTAATTGTTTACCTCTGCCACCTACTAGTCTTTTGCTTGCGAAGAAGAGCAGCTCTGAGTTGAGTTTTTTCTTTTATCTTCACTTTCGTTACATATTTTTCTTTTAATAAGATTAAAATTTTGCTTCCACGTGCTCAAAGCTAAGCTTCATGCATATTTTAATACTTCACTACATTTTTTCACTTTACCCTATCTCGTTAGGGATGGGCATGGATCGGATTTCGATCAACTTGACCCGACGTGAAAATTTTATATCCTTCGCCCGACTAATCCAACTCGAAAAATGTATACCCTCCACTTAACCCGACTTTTTGAGATAAAATCCGAACCCGATTCGACCCGACTCGAAATAATAAAAAATATTATTTTTATTTAATAAAAACAATGATTTAATTGAAAAAAATAATATATATAGGGGTATTATTGTAATTATTCTTAAATATATAAGATAAAATTATAATTTTTTCAGATCAGTTTAGGTCGGATATTTCTCACCCTAAACTTGAATCCGATCAACTCAAACATCACCTTAAAAAAATATGACCCGATCCAACCCGAATTCAATTTTTTTATAAAAAAATCCGACCTAATCAAGTTAAATCAAATCGAAACCCGTCAGATTCAAGTCTCATATCAATCTCTAATCCTCGTGTAAGATGGAAATTGGAATCCCACAGGAACAACGGGGATTCACACGCTTTACCATGGTCCACCTAACACTTTAACCCACATGTGTTCAAGGTTAGCCCTTTTCTCTTTTTATGGACAAATAGTTGTATGTTTTTTTTAAATTGAATTATAAAAATTGAACAATAAATAACCATAGTACACGCATACCTTGCTTTAATCATAAATTACCCTAGTACGTACATACCTTGCTTTAATCATAAATTACCCTAGTACGTACATACCTTGCTTTAATCATGAAGTTCTAGTAATAATATGCATAAGCATTTTGGTTTATTGGATAAGTCTGCAAAGATTTCTAATCAGGAATGTGACGGTTGATGCTTTTAAGAGCATCCTCAAACCGCCGGCAGGATTCGGCTCTCATCTCCGTGCACATATCATTCTCCGGCGCCGGATAATAATCTTCTCTGAGTTGAACATCCCTCAGCGTTGGGATTCTCAGCAGGAACATCATGAAGTGTTCATTTGCTGTTCCATGGATGAAGAGTTTCCTTAGGCTCCCACATTGCGCTAGCAACGCCGCTGCCGGCAGAAAAAGGCTTCTCTGGTTCACATCCATGTCTTGTGCCGGCCAATAGTTGAGCTCGTTGAGGTTCAAATTCTCGATTCCGTAGAGAAAGAACCGCTCCCACAAGCTTAGGTCTGGGTACCCCGGTGGAGCCGTGAGACCATAACCTATGACTCCACTGCAGTCGAGGAGCATCCTCGAAAGACTCGGATAACGGGCCAAGTAACGCAGACCCAATGAACCCGTGCATGGCCTACGTTCACCGCTGCAATCGCCTTCGATCTTTATTTCGATCTCTAAGAGTGATGGACAATCGTCTAAACACCCATGGATAATGGGGTGAGCATCTCACCTACAGCAATCCAAAGGGAAAGATGCTGTAGCTTAGACCAAGTCCTGGAACAAAACGAATTGTCGCGGGACTTGTTTTTCTTTTTCAACCTTGTTTCTCCATTGGAACTAGCTGTCTGTTTTACTGAATTGTCAGCATTTTTCCACACGCAATCTATGTGGAGTCTTTCGATCCGGTCTCGAATGGGTTCCATTGTTTGCAACAATGAAACTACATTGAGGTTTTTGCAGGAAGAGATTTTGACATCGACCAAAGTGTTCCTAAGAACATGAGTTAGTTTCCGTATCCCTTTGGCTGAGATTTTCTTACATCCTAGGACCTCAAACTTGGACAGTTTAGGACAGCCTAGAGAAATGGCTTCCAAAGAGTTATCGGTTAAATCGGCTGAATTCTTGATCGACAAAGATTCCAACCCGTGGCATAGGGCGATCCCATCTGGTCGAGAATCTACCCCACTGCAGATTCCATGGAACTGTCCCAGCTTTAATGATTTGAGCCTGGGGCACTTGGAATTAAGCAACTCCAACGCTGGCCAAGCGTCCCTAACATTGTGGCAAACATCGAGAACCAACACTTCAAGCAGCGGCAATCCCGCAAATACATCACAGAGTATAGAACGGCTGATACTTGCATCTTCAGATGTGTAACCGTCATCGTTCAAATCGGGCCGAACGTTGGATAAAGAAGTAGCATCAACAAGATGAAGTAGTGAAAGGCTAGGACAATTCGATGCAAGAGCCAACAAAGTTTCATCACTGACAAATCCGACGAATCGGTGATCGAATATACATGTTGCAAGCAGTTCACGGAGGTTCGGGCAGGAAGCAGTAATGGCTAAAAGCTCATGGGACTTGAATCCCTCAACTGAGGAATGTTTGAGGATATTAAGCTGAGAAAGAGAAGCTGCAAGCATAGGGTAAGCTTGAATGGCCGGGGGAAGATCCTCGGTCCAGCAATGAAAATGCGAAACATCGAGCGACGAAAGCATACGACAATGCTCGAAAAGTGCGACGAATTCGATCCCTAGAGGTAGCGTCGGCAAGCGCTGGTGCCAACGTATGAGCTTAATATGTCTCAAGTCAGGCCATTGGGGAGCTAAAAGATGAAGAGTTGAAGGGTTCCGGACATAAACAGTGAGAGACACAACAGATGGAAATGCATGACGAAGGAATTGAGCTAGAAGAAGCGGGTTCGGGAAGGAATCCAGAAGAGGGTGTCCCCATGGGGATAACAACGAGAGGTCGAGATCGGTAACGGCTCGAAAGCAAGTCGGGAGGAGGAAGAGATCGCGGACATTGCCGCGGAGGGTGAGAGATTTGCGAGTGGAACGCTCAAGCAAGTGCCATTTGAGACACACAAGGGACATGGCATTGCGAGTGCGAGTATCAGCAACTAAGGAGAATATGATAGTGAGAACCACATCAGGGATGTCAAGAAAATGAGTATCGCTTGAGGTTACAGCCATTGTTGTTTGGCATATACCGCCTAGGGGGAAGAATGTATGTATATATAGTGTTGTGAAGGTGGCTACTGTGGATAACATCGGAGAGAAAAACATGTGGAATCTGAATCTTAATTTTTATAATTTGGGTTGTATGGCAATAAACGCTGTATCAAAAGAGAAGTGTATAAACCAAGATAAAATCACCCCTATATTCTTTTTCTCATAGAGAATATATGCATACGTGGGTTGTTGTTTTTATATATAATTTAGAGTAACGAATTTTTTTAATAGTTTTGGATGATTATAAGATATTATTTGCTCAGAACTTTCTTACCCTATTGACAAGGTGCACGCATCCTGTAAGTGCAACTGCTTGAACCCAAGACATCTAAGAAGTTGTGAATCATAATGCATAATTTGTAAAGTATATATAACTAAATTAGATTATTCTCACGTTAATTATTATTGGAAATGAGAATAAAACAATTAAGTATGAATCATAAAATAAATATAAGAGTAATAAAATACAAATTAGATTATCACAAATTCTTAGAATTTCTTTTTTGACAAATACATTTTTGGTATTTAAAATTACCTATGTTTCTTACTTTGATTCTAAAAGAATTTTGTCAGCATGATATATCGAATTATGTGTATCTTCCTCTCCACTTTTAAATTTAGTCGGTTCTTATGTTTCTGTCTATATACAAAGATTACTGCCCATTACAGACGCGCATATGATATTAATGATATTAATGACTGCATATGAATAATGTACAACTATGTATTTATGTATTTATTTATACATGCATTGTATTTTATCTATATTTTTAATTTTCTGACTGCCGGAGGTCTTCCACGGAAGCTACTCTCAACCTGGCGTTGGGGGCAGCCTACTACCCTACCTCCCCCTTACCCCATTGCATATGGGAATTGGGTTTTGTTGTTGTTGTTGTATCACTATTAGTGCACCATTAATGTCATTTGTAACATAACATAACTAAAGAAAGTGTCACATGGTAACATTATTTAAAAAACTGAAAATAAAAAATATTTTTTCAAAAATAAAAATATCAAAATAAAAAGTACATAAAATTCAAAATATTTATAAATTATAATTAAAAAATTTAAACATTTTTCATTCTTAGATTGAAAATTTACTGATTTTTTTCTTTTTAATTTATTTTGGATATGTGGTTTTAGCGTAGAACATTAGTGGTGATTGGGGAACTAATGATTATAATTATTTATAATTCCATATACCAAAGAAAATATTGATAATTCTAAAACAAATATATATTTAATCCTTTTAAAAATTATGAATACATATTTGATATATTAATAAAAGATTTTAAAAATTGAAGGTAATAAAATGAGATAATCTAGTTCACTTAATCATGAATCTACCTACACGAAATAGAGACTTATATCGTGTAATTATCATAATATAACTTATATTTATGTAAGATTAACTAAAATGCTATATATATAACTTCATTAATTAACCAAAAGTTCATTCATAAAACTAGCATAGCATATAAGTTTATTGTTGTTGATGTTGGATGCTTTGAAATAAATAATCATACATGACTAAAGTTTAACGGGACGAAACACTAGATACTTTAAATAAGATCAAAGACTTGATCGAATTTTGATGTTATGAATGGAATGAATTGAGTAGGGAGGGTCGCTTCCCTAATGAATACTTACAATATCTGATTCGAATTAATCGATTATTGAATCAGATGATGTAAGTTAAACTAAATAATCATATATGCATGGACAATATTAAATTGAGGTTGGGAGAGACAATGGCCTCCGGTTTTTTGATTCAGTAGTTCCATTCTGGTACATATGCATCTTTAAAATTGAATTGAATGAATATGAATTATAAAGGTCAAGATTCAAGAAGCCAAAAGAAAAAGCAGGTACGTGGATGTGTATGGACAAGAGAGATAGATTGAAAATAAGTAGTTAATTAACTGGTGGCACACAAAAGAGAGATCTTTCATGTGGTTGGAAAGGGAAGATCAAAAGTGAATCAAAACTGGGTTACAAAATAAAAGAAGCAGTGCAGATATATAGGTAAACCTGGGAAGTGCAGCGTGAGGGTGAAAATGAAGGTCCAATGAAAGGGAGGAACTAGATGATGAGGAATCCGGATATCAAGGTGAGGAAATAAAGAGCAATCTGCACATATGGACCGAGCGAATATTTGGAGGGGGGAGACGATCAAAACAAGCGTATAGGTTTAAAGTTATTTTAAGACACAAGTTTTAGGTATGCCGGAGTATTCCACGTGGCTCCTGTATTCTTAGTTCATCATCATCCACTTCTCAATTATGCCAATTCCCTTTATTCCCTTTTTCACTTTTCCAAATCTCTTTTCTGCCTTTTGTGTGTGGATATTTCAACGTCTATATTTCCTTTAGTTTTTCTTGGTGAAAATGTATATGGATATATATCATTCTCGCAAGTGCAATCAAAAGCGACGCTTCTCCTTTAGTCTTTATTTAGTTTATGGCCATTTACATAAGGAATATATACATTTTCACTTATCCAAAAGACAAAAGCTCTTTTTTCACGTCTTGTCCAAGAGAACTAATGAACCAGTAATGTTGGTGCATACAATTTCCGGTTGTCTTTTTATTTTTCAGAATTTTCCAACTTCAATCTTTGTTTGTGTTATTTTCCTTTGATACAAGCCTCATAACATTGATTTGGAGGATTAATTTATGGAAATCTATTTAATAAGCTTGTTTTCGACAATAATTTTCACATCATAGTTTGAGGATGAAATTTGAATATTCAAAAGTTAAGGACTTTCTTTCTTTCAACCTAGTTTTCTTTCAATATTTCTTTGTCGTCTTTCTTTTTTCTCCTTGATTTTTGTTAATTCTCTTTTTTTATATATTATGTCTTTTATATTTTTTGCTTGATCTATTTAATTTTGAATAAGATTTTCTGTCCTTGTTACATGATTTTCCTCTGTCTTGTGGCATGTGTTTTCTCTGCTCCTGTAACACGATCCTTATGATTATTGGTACGTTTTTCTCATACCTTTGTGGTCGTTTTGGTTCTCACACAAAAACCATCACGACATTTATTTTCTGTTTGGTTAGTCGGTGATCACGTATAGTCAGATCCTCTCTTTTAGTAAAAGGTTGTTGGCCGATGTAACCAGATTGTGTGGCGAAGCAACCTGTCAGATTATTTGGTTCACTCTCTACTCCTTTATCACTTCGTCAAGCGTCTCGTTCGACAGAGACAATGAGTTTTTATGAATGTTATTGGATTTTGATGTTGGTCGTCATTCTCATTGGAATGTTTTAATTTCCTTGTAACTTTAGTTTTAATTTTTACTTTTGTACGAGTATTTTGATGACTATTGTCTCCAAATTTCTCTCTATATTTTGATGCGTTGTAATTTTGATTCCTTCCATTATTAATAAAATCCAGTCATCATTGTTCAAAATTTAAGGACTAATGTAGAATAGGAGTCATAGTTTAGAGATGAAATTAAAATATTAAAAGTTTAAGGACCGATTTAAAATGAGGGTCATAGTTTGGGGACATATGATGCAATTAACTCAACATATAATAATATAACTTGGCCCTAACAATTTTATCAACAAGGGATATGATCAATATATAAGTATAGTCTGAGATAAAACCGAAACACTCAAAAAGTTTAGGGACTGATTTAGAATACAAGTCGTAGTTTAGGAATGAAATTGAAAAATCAAAAAGTTTGAGGACTGATTTAGAATGATAGTCACACTTTGAGGGCGTGTGATGCAATTAACTCTCGATATTATATCCTATTTTCAAAATAAACAAACATTCAAGTGAAGCAAAGAATTAGGAATTTTACCAATCAAAGAGTTTACAAACAAGGAAAATATGGTCCACATAATAATTCTGCTTTTGTATAACTATTAATTAATAAACTAAAAAGGAATGAGAGGTCGAATTCATCGATCGTTCTTAATAATATTGTGCCATAACATGTAAAGTTGAGTGGGGAATATATAATATAGTAGGATACTAGTTAAGTTGAATCAAACACAATGAGAATTATAAGCAAATGTGATTAGATTCGGTGATGGATTGAGACAGTTTACGATCATCTCTTGAAAAATTTAAATTATCATATATTTTAAATAGATTTTAAATTTAATATTAACATTATATTTTCTTTTATCTAAAATTTTATAAATTTATTTCACCTTATGTAAAATTTTAGATTCGTCCCATAATATATGATTTGTTCCCATCTCTAATTAGATTGGTTCATGTCAGACACATTCCCCGACAGGCTTTATGAACAAGTGTAGACCCTGAACTTGATTGACATGCCTTGTTCATATCTGTTACATCTTTTATGGGGTTCGGTTCATCTGCAGTAAATTAAGGGATATGATTCGTGGTTAATTGATACTTCAATTTACACGGAATCTCGGAAAGATAGGCCAGTGCGATTTGCTTTTATTACTAATAATAATGATTGCGTACATAAATTATTTGTACTTGCATATATGATTTCTTTTCGATTGAGGAAAATATGGTAATATTATTGTACGATAGTCTAATATAAGATTAATAAATGACGTTATCGTAAATATTAATAATTTTTTAATATTTTCGGTAGAACGTTACCTAAAATGTTATTTTTTTCTACATTAAATATTAATTTCGTTACCTAAAATGAATATTTCAGATATTAGCATTTCGATAGAAAAAAATATTTTAGGTAACGACCGGTATTAATATTTTCGGTAGAAAAATAATATTTTGGATAGCGTTTTACCAAAAATATTAAAAAAATATTAACATTTCTAATATTACCTTTTCTTAACCTTATATTTAACTATTTTTCCTTATATATCTCCAGAAAACTAACTTTACAACCGAACAGCAAAAACAAAACTAACATGACAGTACTACTCGAAAATCGAATAAAATTAATAGAAATAAACATAAGTGATGGAATAAAGATAAACAAGAATTTTATTTGTTAATAGAAAACAAAATCTATTATTAACAAAAATAATACTGCGAATAAAATTAAAAATACATTTCATTATTAGAAAGATTCTTGCATTTATATGAACTCCAATAAGGGCCAGTGGTTTGTTTGAATCCAAATATGGTTACTGATTTGATATTTGGGTAAAGTAAACAAATTTTCTCTTAATAACGAGAGATTGCTTTGTTGAGTCCTTCGACTATTAAAAGTTATAAAATAATCATCTGATTATAGGACGCTGCTTTGATAAGTCTATGATTATTAAAAAGTTACAAAATGGTCACCCGACTATTCATATGTTTCAAACTTGTTCTTTTCGTTAAGAAACTGACGATCGTTTGACCTGGGGCTTAACATATTGACTGGGATATGATAAAATATAATCTCAGAATCGTTTTAGTTGTATAGTTGTTTGACATTTTAGAATCATATTTTATCATATCTTAGCCAATAGATTAGTGTCCAACTTAAACTACTATCAATTTTTAATGAAAAATGACGAGTTTAGAATATATGAATAGTTGGGTAACAATTTCATAACTTTTAATAGTCGGGGAACTCAACAAAAGAATGTCCTATAGTCAAGGAACCATTTTGTCACTTTTAATAGACTAAGGACTCAAAAAAGCAACACCTTATAGTTGGGGGACTATTTGTGTACTTAACCCTTGATGTTTAAAGTTTATTGAAAAAGATTTTAGAGTACCTAAATTATTATTTTTGTTCCATTTTGATACCTAAACTTTATTTTTTTTTCAAAACCATGCATAATATTTAGTTTATGTTTCAATTTGGTATCATGCGGTTAAAAAAATTAACAAAACTGTAGAGGAGATTGATAATTAAATTAAACTTGATAATTGACAACCGGATTCGTTTATGAGATAGCATAGCTTTATATCTAAAGACACTTTTTAGATGTTTGTTAGGGACATTTCTCAAGTTTAGGGTTACAAATGAGACGAGATAGATAGCGAGCTACTCGAGTTTGACGTAGTTAAACTTCAGTCAACACTAGAATGAAATAGACTCGACTCGAGTTCTTAACGAACAAAAGCAAGCTACTTGATAATCGACTCGAAAAACTCGCAAGCAACTTGAAAAAGAAATATTAATTTTTAAAATTAAATTATTAATAATATTAACATTTATATAATATTTTTTTTAAAAATGCAATATAAGGTTTTTATGTACATAAGATTCAGATTTGAGCTTCAATCGAGCTAAATCTGATAATGTTAGAGTTCAAGTTTTTTGAACTTGAGTCGAGTTTCAATTTTTGATTTTGAATTTGAGTCAAATTTAACAATTTTAAGCTCGAGAACTTTCGAATCGAATCAAACTTAACAATAATTAAACTCAATTTGACACATTTACAACCCTACTCATATCCCAAAGTATTTTTCATGGACATGCTTCTGAAGGATCTTCCACAGACATTTACCTGAAGGCGAGTGTAGATGCTCGATTTGTCCGGGGTTTTATTCGAAGTTAATTCGTGTTTATTATTATTAATATATTATTATAAGTAATTTTTAATATATATATATGCAATAAATAATTAAATATTTAAAACATGCACTAAATATTTTATTGTTGTTACAGGCCTACATCAATATTAAACTCTGAACAGGCCGTACCAAAATGGCCCAAGCCAAAGCTACAAGCCCGGGACTCGATAGCCTAGTTGTTACAGGCCTAATTCTGGAAACCCTAAACCCATTAGGGTTCCTTACCAGCAGCTCCCAACGCCGTAACAGTACGACCGTTGGATCTGGCTTCACAATCCAACGGTTCATAGTACTTTAGGGTTCCCGAGTCGACGCGCGAATCCACCTAGCATCGATCTATGCTTGTCGGCCACAACTGAGCAGACCACGGCAAACTCCACTACTCAAGCCCATACCTCCGCCCATGCTAGCGTGACACCCAAGGGCACGCCCATACTCTGCAATCGACGATAAGGGAACACGAGGGGAATGGGTCTTCCTTTTCTGCATCGGGAAAACAAAGCCAGTAAAGAAATCATCCATTATCAGCAAGAGCAGACACAAAATGAGATTAAAAAAGGGGAGATCTCGGGGTCAAAAAAAAAGGAAAAAAAGAAGAAATCTAGATAGAAACTATACTCCATTAGCAAACAGCAAGCAGAGACAAGAGAAAAACACTAAAACGAAATACCCAAAAAAAACCCATTCGTCAGCAACCATAGAACATAAACAAAACGCAATAAACTTACCTTCCCAATCCAGTAGCTTTCGTCGCCTTGGCTAGGAATCCATACCTCGTCTGTGAGAAGGTAAAGTCCTTCGTCTCCCGTCGATTTCGAGTTGTGCATGTCTGTTTTAGGCTTCGGGTTCGTCTGGGTTAGCAGTGGATTCGTGGCTGTGGTGTCTAGGTTGTTTGTTTAAGAGTGAAGGTCTAGGTCTAGGTTCGTCGAGGTTGAGGGGTTCTTCATCGGAGCCGTGGGGTATGGTGGAGGCCGTGGAGGCTTTCGTTTCGTCTGGGTTTTGAAGAGGATATGAAGAGTTTATGTTCTTAGGGGGTTAGATTTTAGGGTTCACACCGGTGTGACTCCTCGTCGGGGCCGTTAGAGGGCGGAGGCCGCTGAGGCTTTGGGTTTTTAGGATCGTAAATGGGAAGTGTTAGAGAGAAAGGAGAGAGACGAAGAACGGCTGAGGGGTTCGTCTGGTTAGAGTGGAGAGGAAAATGAGTTAGGATTTTAAGTTTACCCTAGGTTATCTCATATTGAAGCATCAAAACGACGTAGTATTAGGCGGGGATGAAACGGTGACGTTTTGGGGTTAGAACATCAGCCGTGTCTTAGGTATTAGGGGGAATCAGGCGCGAGGTCCATCAGTTCTATATCTGTTGCATTTTAGTCCTCGAATAGAAGTTTTGTGCTGGTAATTTGGTCTTCTTATTTTCCGTGCATTCAGTTTTATGTCCTAAACTACCGTGTTTCTTTAATTTATGTTTGTTTCGATTGTAACCTATAATTTTGGATACTTGATAATTTAGTCACTCATCAGGTTTATTTGTTTCAGAGATTGATTTCTATTTTGCATACCCAGTTTTTGTTTTCTGTCATTTTTGTCCTTCAATGCAATTTTGCATACTTAATTTTATATTGTTTTATTTGAATGCATGTTTATTTTGTTGTATGCATGTATACCTTGGTATCATATTTTATTTTAGGCCCCGGTAAATAAGATAAATATTAATTCGGATGTTAATTGATTTAGAATAAAAGCCTTTGTAGCGTATTAATATGAACGTGATAGTTTTAAAACGTTAAGAATAAATGATTCCTTTGTAAAGTAAAATTCATAAATGCATCATAAATATTTTTATAGACTTAGAAGTTTGTTTGAATGCATGGCATATTTTAATTAGTTTATGCATGGTATTCTCATGAGCATAACTCGACATTTTTACATAATTTGACTAAGGGTAATACCCTTTTAATTTAAATTTGTTTAAGTGGGCTGTCTTAACTATTAGAGGTCCGCTTCTAACGCTTTTAAATTAACAGTGTATCCCATCAATGACACCTAAGAAATTGATTCATTACTTTAAAATTTGGGAATGAAAGATAAAGAAATGTTCGACTATTTAAATTTATCGAGAAAAGGTTGTTATAACTATTTAAGATCTGGTCTCGATATTTATAAATAATCGAATATCCTTTATCTTTCTAATGGTTGGGTAATTTTAACTTAATCACTTTTTTGTGCTTTTAAGTATAGTAAAATTTGTATGTTATTGTTTTGTTGGGGATTATAAATCAAATTAAAATCGAACTTGTAAATTTCATTGCAAAGACACTAATTAATCGACAAAGTACCGATTTAGGGCGTTGTGAGGGTGATAATCCTTCCCCACACGTAACCGACTCCCGAACTCGAATTTTGGTAACGCAAACCTAAATTTGTTATTTTAATTAAAATTAATATTTTTATTTAAAATGGCAAACCATTTTTGTGTGTCCAATCACACCCTAATCAAAGATTGGTGGCGACTCCTCGAACCGTTTTTATCGTAAAAGAAATCCCAAATTTTCGAAACGAGAGGTTTTCCAAAATCACATTATTTTTAATAAAAAATCAACATAAAGATCATAATTTAAAAATGATGCGGTTTTCAAAATCTCGCTCCCTCAAAGGTTTAAAAATCGTTTCGACAGCTTGGCGACTCCGCTGGGGACTTTTTTTAGAGAGTTAAGCCTATAGTCGATTAATTAATTGTCTTGGCAAATGAAAGTTAGAAATTCTTTTTAATTTGGTTTTTGATCCCCTATTTGGTTTTAATGTGTTTGTTCAGAATTTGATTAACCAATAAATAGTTGTACTGATCTGTTTGTTAATGGTTTCAGATTAATTACGTGTTTAAAGAAGTTTGATCTTTTGAGTGTTTAAGTGAATATGTGTTGTTTTATTTTCACTTTTCCTCACACACTGCACAGTTGCATTTGCATAACATGAGCTAAAACCCCGCTCTATCCTATTTAACTAGGAGTGAGAGACTACTCCCTCGTGTGGTTTTCACCTCCGCATGGGATAGTGGATCACTCCTGGAGCTCACACCTTATGGTCCTCATGATGGTATTCACCTCCGCATGGACATAAGGAGGTGTGTTCCCTCGAAGTTGAACTCGATCCCTAAAGCCTATGATGGGCCAGGATTGAGGGTTCGGCAGCCCAAGGAGGCACCGACAAGGACAATTCGAGAACCTAATACTTTAGAACCCAACCCAACATGTAGTGAACATAGAGCTTGAACTTAGGTTGAGCCTAACCCGAACCTTAAGAGTCCCGTGAGGAGTGTACACAAGGAAAAGTTTTCGAGTCATTTATTTTCGCTTTTTGAATAAATGTATGCGAACTAGAAATCATGTGGTTAGGTTTATTTTTTCGAACAAGCATGCGAATTAGATATCATGCGGTTAGGATTATTTGTAAATAACAAAAGCTTGAGGGTAGATATCATGTCAGGTAGGATTTTCTAAGCATGATTGGGTAGTTAGCATGTGAGGGTAGGTTTTATTTGTTACGATACTCATCATTTTGTTGTTTATATTATGTGTGCTAACCCATTTTGGTTTTATGTCTATTTTTATTTTGAATTTATTGCATTTTTCATATTCATGTCATCCAAAGGTGTTAATTCGTAAGTGATTGACTAATAAGAAGGCTGGTCATAATGAGGCAAGAAATTCTTAACCATGTAGTCAAAATCGGGAGATCCAAAGACGTTCAGATGATTCATGAAGAAGGACATCCGATGAATGAAGAAATCTAAAATTGATTAAAGACCGATCTATGAAGAAAGACATCTGATGAATGAAGTTTGAAATTGATCGAAGACCTCTTTCAACGGGGCGAAGACCAAAGATGTTCCAGAGATAGATGCAGTAATGCCAGGGACGAGAAGACTCTTCACAAAGACATGAAGACCACTTTGCATTGAAAGTAAAGAGAAGATCCAAGATTCAATTTAAGGACGTCTGACATCATCAAAGGTGATAAAATACTCCGATAACTGAGGGGTGCAATGTTAGATTCCACGAAGAGTACGATTCATGGAAATAAAGAAATGAAGAATCATAATTGTATTTTGACTACATGGTGTAATGAAATCTTGTTGTCTAAATGAAGGTTGTTCTATAGTGGTCACTTTTGGAATTAACACATTTTGCATTTGCATTTGGCATCCACATTTGCATTCACATTGCTTTAATTTAAGCATTTTTACATGCGTCAATCATGAAAACATGAGAGTAACTCATGAAAGATATTGTGATAAAAGCTTTGAAAGATAATTAAAGTTACCCGGTGTGTGTTTTCTGGAAATATAAAGAACAATGAATGAGATATTAGCGCATATTGATAGGATCGAGAGAATTCATGAGTAAAAGTTGGAAAAGGGTTAGGAAGTCAATTGTAAGGATTGGTTAATCCAATTTACCCTATTACTAAAAGAGACAGGTTTGGTTTAGGGTATCAGTCGACTTTGAAGAAAAATTGAAGGGCATCAAGAAGATTCAGGAATTGAGAAAGACAAGATTGATTAGTGAAAACCCGAGCTGGGAACCCACGACCTTCCCTCCATTAAGCAGCAATTTCATATCAGGAAGGCATATGTTTCGAATTTGAGGAACAATAAGGTGATCGTTGAAAATGCCTTGGAGGATTTAGGCATTAATGTTATAACCGATGAGGGGTTCGAAGAGATGAGAGCTATGGGCATTTACCCTGCGCCACCGGGCTTTGTGTTGAACAACTGGACTGCGGAGGGACTGCCTGTAGTTTACAAATCTCTTGCAGAGTAATACACTAGAACTCTTCCCTATTGTTCATACCCTAGGGAAATAGGTGATCTGATGTAAAACGTTAAGTTGTGTGTTTTTACTTGCTTTCAAAAAAGGATGCATTCCATTGATCCAAAATGGCAAACATTCTCCCATGCATTTCATTTTTGGTTGTATAATGTATATATTATTTCTTGTTATTATTTATATGGGAAAAGATTCTCCATATATATGTATTATATATTCTCTTCCGTTATTCTTTCAGGAACTCAGATATCAATGATACAAATACTAATGACTCTGACCCGGAGATTGATTTCGAGATGCCCATATGTCAAGGGGAAATCGAAGGTTGATATGATAATGAGGGATGTGAACTACCTTCTGAATTGCTAAAGATTGTGGAACAGGAAGATAAACAGATCCTGCCTCACGAAGAGCTTACGGAGATCTTGAATTTGGGCACAGATGAAGATAGAAAAGAAGTAAAGATTGGTACTACCCTATCTATTGAGGGAAGACAGAGTTTGATAGAATTACTTCAAGATTTCAAGGATGTTTTCTTGGTTGTACGAAGATATGCCAGGTTTGGATACATAGTTGGTTGTCCATAAACTGCCGATAAAGCCTGATTGTAAGCCCATTCAACAGAGATTGAGAAGAATGAGACCGGAGATGCTGTTTAAAATTAAAGAATAAGTGAATAAACAATTTGAAGCTGGTTTTCTTACGGTGGCCAAATATCCTGAGTGGGTAGCAAATATTGTCCCAGTGCCGAAGAAGGATGGGAAAGTACGAATGTGTCGACTCTAGAGATCTTAACAGAGCCAGTCCGAAGGACAACTTTCCTTTGCCTTACATAGATACGTTGGTGGACAACACTGCCGGAAATTCCTTATTCTCATTTATGGATGGATTCTCCGGCTACAATCAAATTAAAATGCACCCTGAAGATATGGAGAAAACAACGTTTATCACTATGTGGGGAACGTTCTGCTATAAAGTCATGCCGTTTGGATTGAAGAATGCAGGGGCAACCTATCAGAGGGCTATGGTGACGTTATTTCATGACATGATGCATAAAGAAATTGAAGTCTACGTCGATGATATGATCATCAAATCCAAGACAGAGGAGGAACATATCGAGAATTTGAGGAAGCTTTTTCAAAGATTAAAGAGGTGCCAACTAAATCTTAACCCAAATAAGTGTACTTTTAGGGTGACCTCGGGAAAACTGTTGGGATTCGTAGTGAGCAGAAAGGGAATTGAAATAGACCCTGATAAAGTAAGGGCCATTCAAGATTTTCCAGCCCCAAGAACACAGAAAGAGATTCGAGGATTTTTGGGAAGATTGAATTATATAGCCCGATTTATCTCACAGTTGACAGAGAAATGTGATCCCATATTTTACCTTCTTCGGAAGAATGATTCAGGAGAATGGAGTGAGGATTGTCAAGAGGCTTTTGAGGTGGTAAAGAGGTATTTGTCGAATACTCCGATCCTAGCACCACTCATCTCAGGCAAACCTTTAATTCTTTACTTATCAGTGTATGAGAATTCCATGGGATGTGTGTTGGGGCAACATGATCAAACTGAGAAGAGGGAGAGGGATATATATTATCTCAGTAAGAAGTTCACTGAGTGCGAGGCATGATACTCACCAATTGAAAAGTTGTGTTGTGCTTTAGTATGAGCTACCAGAAGACTTAGACAGTATATGTTGTATCATACTACTTGGCTCATATCCAAACTGGACCCTTTGAAGTATCTAATGGGTGTACTTGCTTTGTCGGGGAGATTAGCCCGTTGGCAAATCCTGTTGTCCGAATTTGATCTCCAGTATGTAAGCCAGAAGGCGGTTAAAGGGAGCGCCATAGCAGAATTCATTGCAAGTAGGGCTTCTGAAGAATATGAACCGTTGAACTTCGACTTTCCAGATGAGGATTTAATGGCTATCTCAGAGGAAAAAACAATTGCACCCACCGATAAATACTGGAAGATGAACTTTGATGGCGCTTCAAATGCCTTAGGGCATGGGATTGGGGCAATTTTGGTTTCGCCAGATGAAGATCATTATCCGTTTACCAGTCGGCTTAATTTTGATTGTACAAACAATATGGCTGAGTATGAGGCCTGTGTTATGGGTCTTAAAGCTGCAGTTGAACTCAGAGTAAAAATGCTCAAAGTATACGGGGATTCAGCTTTGGTAATTTACCAACTCAGGAGAATGGGAAACAAAAGTTCCTAAGCTTGTGGAATACCGTAAATTAGTCTTGGAACTCATTGAAGAATTCGAAGAAGTGACTTTCAATTACCTCCCCAGGGAAGAAAATCAAATAGCAGATGCCTTGGCTACTTTGGCAGCAGCCTTTAAGATGAACGAGCATTCAAATATGATGTCTATTGAGATGAAGGCTTATGAGTATCCAGCCCACTTCTTTAACATTGAAGAAGAAGAGGATGGAAGACCTTGGTACTATGATATCTTACAATATATAAGGTATCAAAGTTACCCCGAACAGGCAACTGAGAATGACAAGAGGACTATTAGGAGAATGACAGAAGGATATGTGCTTAATGGTGAGACATTATACAAGAAAAGTATGGATCAGGTCTTATTAAGGTGTGTGGACACTAAAGAAGCCAAAATGATCCTTGAAGAAGTACATGAAGGGATATGTGGCACCCATGCTAATGGGCATGTAATGGCCAGGCAGGTTATGAGATTTGGGTATTATTGGTCAACTATGGAAACTGATTGCATTAATTATGCCCGAAAGTGTCGCAAGTGTCAAATTTATGGGGATAGAATACATACCCCTCCTCATCCGTTGCATGTGATGACAGCTCTATGGTCGTTTTCTATGTGGGACATGGATGTTATTGGGCAAAGTTTGGCCAAAAGCGTCAAATGGCCATCGCTTCATTCTGGTAGCAATAGATTACTTCACTAAGTGGGTAGAAGCAGCTTCCTACGCAAGTGTTACCCAGTCAACGGTATGTAGGTTCTTGAAGAAGGAAATCATATGCAGATATGGCTTACCGGAGAGAATTATCTCTGACAATACATTGAACTTAAACAACAGGATGATGAAATCTGTATGTGAGCAATTCAAAATAAAGCACCATAATTCCACTATTTATCGCCCAAAGATGAATGGGGCCGTGGAGGCGGCTAATAAGAACATTAAGAGGCTTATAGAGAAGATGACTGAAACTTATAAAGATTGGCATGAGAAGTTGCCATTTCCTCTGTTAGCCTATCGGAATTCTGTACGGACGTCAACTGGGGCAACTCTGTTTTCTCTAGTGTATGGGATGGAAGCTGTCCTCCCTGTTGAAGTGGAAATTCCCTCACTCAGGGTTTTATCGGAGGTGAAGCTAAATGAGGCAGAATGGGTACAGGCCAGATATGACCAATTGAATTTGATTGAAGAAAAGAGACTGAAAGCTATTTGTCACTGTCAAATGTACCAGAAGTGGATGATACGAGCACACAACAAGAAAATTTGCCCTCGAGAAATTCACGAAGGAGATCTGGTGCTTAGAAGGATGTTGCCCATTCAAAAAGATTTCCGAGGGAAATGGATGCCCAAATGGGAGGGACCCTATGTTGTCAAGAAAGCCTTTTCTGGGGGAGCTCTACTCTTAACTGAGATGGATGGGTTAGAATTACCCTATCCGGTGAATTCTGATGCAGGTAAGAGGTATTTTGCCTGAAGATAAAAAAATGAAAAACAAAAAAAACAAAAAAAACAAAAAAGAAAAAAAGAAGAAAGAAAATAAGGGTTCAGGATGAAAACTCGAGAAGGGCGTCTTGAAACCAAATGAGGCCTCAAGTTGAAAACCTGCAAAGGGCGGCTTGAGTTTTAAGATTCAGAATTCATGTATGGTGGAGGTTCTGAATTGTTTTTAGAAGTGGAAAAGAGCTCTTGACATGAGCAGCAACGACAGTGGGTGATCAGGATTGAGACCAAAGATTAATGAGTCTCGATGGAAATAACTAGGGGAGAAATTGAATGCACCTGGGATTCAATACTGGTTTAGGGCATCCGATAATGGGAAATTTTGGAGTTCAGAAAAAGCTTCTCACTCTTAGGCATCATCACAATGTTGGAAGTCTTTTTGACAGAAGCTACACTCGGGTCATTTTAACAGCGTGCCAGTTCAAAAACATTTGTGTTATTGATATTTGAGGGCACCTATCCCTTTGGTTTTCAAATCAAAGTTTTCCATATAGTTGCCAAAGATTCTCTGCATTTATATCAATAAAGAGATATTTTTCCCTTTTCAATTTCCTTTTTTTACAAGCATCTAATTTTGAAAAAGTTAAAACACATAGCTTAGCTTGTGGTACATGAGATCATTTTGTATTATTATGCAAAAGGTTTTGGAAAAGGCAGGTATTCTGAAGCTAATAATGGTTTTGACGTGTAAGCTTGTATGGTTGTGGGAAGCTAGAACCTGGGAATTCATAGAAAATCCCAATCATTAAGAGATAAATCAAAGAGATTGTTATTTATCAAGAAGTGGTCCTGAATACTGACAGGTTTCAAGAAAGAAAGAAGTCAAAGCCCTGTCAAGTCGAAAGTCATGGTATTGAGATTGTCAACTGGGGTGAACTGGCCAAATGTTCTGTGCCCAAGACGAAACCAAGGTCCATCAAGATTAAAGGAGACAGTGTTCCTTTGAAAAAGAAAGTGCATTAAATTGCATGATTGCATATATCGTAGGCATAAACAGGATCATAGCATTGCATGATGATTTAAAATGGCTACAGGTTTCCCAATGATAGTTGAAGATTGAAGATATTGAAGTATGAAGATGAGGATAACTAGTTTGGTGATCTTGAAAAGATTGATGACGACGATTGAGCCCGAATAGATTCTCGTATCTAATGGATCTTAAACAAGTTTCAAGATGAAGATAAATTTTCAAAAAAAATCTTGAACTCTGAATTGTTGAGTATAATATTTTAAAGCTTACATTAATGAGTGATAATGTTTGATTTTCAGGTTTAACCTTCGAAGAAAATCAAACTTAAGCCTTCACAAGAAAGTAGTGAAGCGGAAGAAGATGTTCGAGTTTCATACTCCCTAGAGAAAGAGTGAGTGAACCCGTTTGAAGATGTCCGAGTTCCATACTCCCTAGAGAAAGAGGGAGCAAACCCATGTGAAGTTATTGGAGTTCTATACTTCCTAAAGAAAGAGGGAGCAAACCCGTTTGAAGAAGATGTCTGAGTTCTATACTCCCTAGAGAAAGAGGGAGCGAACCCGTTTGAAGATGTCTGAGTTCCATACTCCATAGAGAAAGAGGGAGCGAACCCGTGTGAAGTTATTGGAGTTCTATACTTCCTGAAGAAAGAGGGAGCGAACCCGTTTGAAGAATATGTCCGAGTTCTATACTTCCTGAAGAAAGAGGGAGCGAACCCGTTTGAAGAAGATGTTCGAGTTCCATACTCCCTAGAGAAAAAGGGAGCGAACCCGTTTGAAAATGTCCGAGTTCCATACTCCCTAGAGAAAGAGGGAGCGAACCCATGTGAAGTTATTGAAGTTCTATACTTCCTGAAGAAAGAGGGAGCGAAACCGTTTGAAGAAGATGTCCGAGTTCTATACTCCCTATAGAAAGAGGGAACAAACTCGTTTGAAGAAGATGTACGAGTTCTATACTTCCTGAAGAAAGAGGAAGTGAACTCGTTTGAAGAAGATGTTCGAGTTCCATACTCCCTAGAGAAAGAGGGAGCGAACTCGTTTGAAGATGTTCGAGTTTCATACTCCTTAGAGAAAGAGGGAGCGAACCCGTTTGAAGTTATTCGAGTTCATACTCCCTAGAGAAAGAGGGAGAGAACCCGTGTGAAGTTATTCGAGTTCTATACTTCCTGAAGAAAGAGGGAGCGAACCCGATGTCTGAGTTCCATACTCCCTAGGGAAAGAGGGAGCGAACCAGTTTGAAGAAAATGTTCGAGTTCTATACTCCCTAGAGAAAGAGGGACCGAACCTGTTTGTTAAAGATTTTCGAGTTCTATACTCCCTGAAGAAAGAAGGAGCGAACCCGTTTGAAGATTTTCGAGTTCTATACTCCTTGAATAAAGAGGGAGCGAACCCGTTTAAAGATTTTCGAGTTCTATACTCCCTGAAAAAAGAGGTAGCGAACCCGTTTAAAGATTTTCGAGTTCTATACTCCCTGAAAAAAGAGGTAGCGAACCCATTTTCAGAAGATTGTTCGAGTTCTATACTCCCTGAAGAAAGAGGGAGCGAACCCATTTCCAAAAGATTGTTCGAGTCTCATACTCTCTAAAGAAATAGAGAGAAGACACGATTATTGAAGATTGTTCGAGTCTCATACTCTTTGAAGAAATAGGGAGCAGACACAATTGTTGAAGATTGTTCAAGTCTTATACTCTCTGAAGGAATAGAAAATAGACATGATTGTTGAAGATGTTCGAGTTCTATACTCCAAAAGGAGGGAGTTGTTCGAGTTCCATACTCTAAGAGGGAATGAACCTGATTGCAGAAGATTGTTCGAGTTCCATATTCCCTAAAGCGATAGGGAGTGACCTCAATTTCGAAGAATTTTTAAAATTTCACTTATCCTGAAGTTCTAGTGAAGCGGATTTATCTTTTGAATTTTCCATGACCGGGCAAATTCGACCATCTTTTGATCTTTGCTCTATTCTCGTTACATGATAATGAGCAAAGAGGGACAGCTGTAGATGCTCGATTTGTCCGGGGTTTTATTCGAAGTTAATTCGTGTTTATTATTATTAATATATTATTATAAGTAATTTTTAATATATATATGCAATAAATAATTAAATAATTAAAACATGCACTAAATATTTTATTGTTGTTACAGGCCTACATCAATATTAAACTCTGAACAGGCCGAACCAAAATGGCCCAAGCCAAAGCTACAAGCCCGTGACTCGATAGCCCAGTTGTTACGGGCCCAATTCTGGAAACCCTAAACCTATTAGGGTTCCTTACCAGCAGCTCCCAGCGCCGCAATAGTACGACCGTTGGATCTGGCTTCACGATCCAACGATTCACAGTACTCCTGGGTTCCCGAGTCGACGCGCGAATCCACCTAGCATCAATCCATGCTTGTAGGCCACAACTAAGCAGACCACGGCAAACTCCACTACTCAAGCCCATACCTCCGCCCATGCTAGCGTGACACCCAAGGGCTCGCCCATACTCTGCAATCGACGATAAGGGAACACGAGAGGAATGGGTCTTCCTTTTCTGCATCGGGAAAACAAAGCCTGTAAAGAAATCATCCATTATCAGCAAGAGCAGACACAAAATGAGATTAAAAGATGAGAGATCTCGGGGTCAAAAAAAAAGGAAAAAAAGAAGAAATCTAGATAGAAACTATCCTCCATTAGCAAACAGCAAGCAGAGACGAGAGAAAAACACTAAAATGAAATACCAAAAAAAAAACCCATTCGTCAGCAACCATATAACAGAAACCTAACGCAAGAAACTTACCTTCCCAATCCAGTAACTTTTGTCGCCTTGGCTAGGAATCCATACCTCGTCTGTGAGAAGGTAAAGTCCTTCGTCTCCCGTCGATTTCGAGTTGTGCATGTCTATTTTAGGCTTCGGGTTCGTCTGGGTTAGCAGTGGATTCGTGGTTGTAGTGTCTAGGTTGTTTGTTTAAGACTGAAGGTCTAGGTCTAGGTTCGTCGAGGTTGAGGGGTTCTTCATCGGAGTCGTGGGGTATGGTGGAGGCCGTGGAGGCTTTCGTTTCGTCTGGGTTTTGAAGAGGAGATTAAGAGTTTATGTTCTTAGGGGGTTAGATTTTAGGGTTCACACCGGTGTGACTCCTCATCGGGGTCGTTAGAGGGCGGAGGCCGCGAAGGCTTTGGGTTTTTAGGATCGCAAATGAGAAGTGTGAGAGAGAAAGGAGAGAGACGAAGAACGGCTGAGGGGTTCGTCTGGTTAGAGTGGAGAGGAAAATGAGTTAGGATTTTAAGTTTACCCTAGGTCATCTCATATTGAAGCATCAAAATGACGTAGTATTAGGCGGGGATGAAACGGTGACGTTTTGGGATTAGAACATCAGCCGTGTCTTAGGTATTAGGGGGAATCAGGCATGAGATCCATCAGTTCTATATCTGTTGCATTTTAGTCCTCGAATAGAAGTTTTGTGCTGGTAATTTGGTCTTCTTATTTTCCGTGCATTCAGTTTTAGTCCTAAACTACCGTGTTTCTTAAATTTATGTCTGTTTCGATTGTAACCTGTAATTTTGGATACTTGATAATTTAGTCACTCATCAGGTTTATTTGTTTCAGAGATTGATTTCTATTTTGCATACCCAGTTTTGGTTTTCTGTCATTTTTGTCCTTCATTGCAATTTTGCATACTTAATTTTATATTGTTTTATTTGAATGCATGTTTATTTTGTTGTATGCATGTATACCTTGGTATCATATTTTATTTTAGGTCCCGGTAAATAAGATAAATATTAATTCGGATGTTAATTGATTTAGAATAAAAGCCTTTGTAGCGTATTAATATGAACGTGATAGTTTTAAAACGTTAAGAATAAATGATTCCTTTGTAAAGTAAAATTCATAAATGCATCGTAAATATTTTTATAGACTTAGAAGTTTGTTTGAATGCATGGCATATTTTAATTAGTTTATGCATGGTATTCTCATGAGCATAACTCGACATTATTACATAATTTGACTAAGGGTAATACCCTTTTAATTTAAATTCGTTTAAGTGGGTTGTCTTAACTATTAGAGGGTTGTCTTAACTATTAGAGCAATGACACCTAAGAAATTGATTCATTACTTTAAAATTTGGGAATGAAAGATAAAGAAATGTTCGACTATTTAAATTTATCGAGCAAAAGTTGTTATAACTATTTAAGATCTGGTCTCGATATTTATAAATAATCGAATATCCTTTATCTTTCTAATGGTTGGGTAATTTTAACTTAATCACTTTTTGTGCTTTTAAGTATAGTAAAATTTGTATGTTATTGTTTTGTTGGGGATTATAAATCAAATTAAAATCGAACTTGTAAATTTCATTGCAAAGACACTAATTAATTGACTAGGTATCGATTTAGGGCATTGTGGGGGTGTTAATCCTTCCCCACACGTAACCGACTCCCGAACTCGAATTTTGGTAACGCAAACCTAAATTTGTTATTTTAATTAAAATTAATTTTTTTATTTAAAATGGCAAAACATTTTTGGGTGTCCAATCACACCCTAATCAAAGATTGGTGGCGACTCCTCGAACCGTTTTTATCGTAAAAGAAATCCCAAATTTTTCGAAACGAGAGGTTTTCCAAAATCACATTATTTTTAATAAAAAAATCAAACATAAAGATCATAATTTAAAAATGATGCGGTTTTCAAAATCTCGCTCCCTCAAAGGTTTAAAAATCGTTTCGACAGCGAGTTTACTATACTAGTTTAGGTAGAGTATAACACTCTTCTTCTTCTTTTTAATAGTCGAGGGCAATTATAATATAAAATATGTTTATAATTTTTTTTAATTATTGACGATGAAGATAATTAAACCCGTCACTTAAAGAGAACAATATTCTTCTTTTAAAATTGGCTTATATAACGTTCCTAAAGTATATTATATTTTTCATTTAAGTACCTAAAGTATTTTTTGGTCAAAATTAACACCTAAAATTATCTTTTTGGTCAAAACATGTACCTAAAGTATTCAATTATTTTCATCCAAGTACATTTTGGGTTCGGTTGTTTCATTAAAAACATATTCCAAAAAAAATTTCCCATAAAATAAATTACATTTTTTGGAAAACATTTTGTGGGAAACGTTTTATGGTGTTTGAAAGAGATTGTGTCAACCATTTTTCACGGGTTGATAATCTTTTAGATATTATTTATTACAAATATTAAATACAATAAATAATATTATTTATCATAAGAACTTAATATTATTATTTTTTGAAATATTAGAATAATTTATTTATTATTATTAAAATATTATTTCTATAATTTTATTAATAAAAATATTAAGATTAATACATTCTATTCAAATAAAAATATTATAAATTATATTAATTATTTATAAAAGTAATAGTATTATATTATATTTTAAAAAGTATTAATTAATATATTTTAAATATCTTTATTGAAATATTATTAGATTATTATATTAATATTAAATACATAAATAATATTGTTCAATATTAATAATTTAATAATATTATTTCTATGAAATTAATAAATAACATAAATTTTATTAATAATTTATATATTATTCAAATAAAAATATATATATACACTTTTTTTTGGAAAACTTTTTTTTATTATTATGAAATGATTGCAATATAATATTTCTTCGAAAGACTCTGAATCATTTGACAATAAACATTTGAACATCCCTACATACGTTATGCTAAACTCAAGATCTCTAGAAATAATAACATAACCTTAACCACCTAAGTCATATGCTTATCTTTTAGAATTTTAAAACAATGCATTTGATTTTGAGGTGCTTAAAAGTAGTGATAGTTGTAGGTATGAAATTAATGCCCCCACTATGAATTTGTAGGTTGTTGTCTTAGGAGTTAAAGAGTTAGGACCCTTTGCTTGGTAGGTTTTAAAATTATAGTTCTACTCTCAACTACATATAAATAATAATTATATACATAACAATGAATTGAAAATTTTTATAAAGAATTTTATCATATATGATATATTAATCAATTAATCAAATTAGATTTTACAAAGATAAAGATAATCCTCTAATTAAATTTTAATTATTCACAAACGTTGTGATTCGAACTTATTGTTGCTATTTTATATTACAATTTTATCATGTCATATTCGATATCATGTTTAATATTGTCGAGTCTGGTTTAAAATCTGCAGGACACAAAACGGCATGGACCAGTACTGTTGCTGGTGGATGCCCCAAACTTCAATATCACATAAAACTGATGGCCCAACTTTACTGGGCTCAAAGTAAAACTCTTACCATTTTGGGTTTTTTTTTAAATTTTTAGGTGATTTCGTTTTGATCACTTAATTATTTTTTCAAAATAATATCTAATGTTATATTTTGGTAATTCTCTGTTAAAATTAACAATGATTTTGATATGACACCATAAGGTAATGCCACATCATCATTGAAATGTTTAAAATTTATCACTACAACAATTCTGTTTATTTTTTTTAGCTGTGAATGACCAAAACGGAACAAAAACGTAAAGTTAAATATGATTTTAAAATAAAATAATTAGGTGACTAAAATAAAATCGTAAAAATAAATGGGTGACTAAATATGTAGTTTATCCTTTTTTTTTTTGAGGGGAACACAGGCTATACAGGCAGAATTTAGCGGTTTCCATACCTACCAAGCCTGAACATAATATCTGTAATTTTAAAACTTATCTTTCATTGTAATTAATTAGGTTTCTTTCACCATAAAATGGAGGAGACAATTATTGATGCCATGAAAGAAACAGCTATATATATATCCAAATACAAAGAAAATTTAAAATAAAATATTATAAGACAAAAAATATCAAAAATACAATTTTATAATTCGTTTCCTCCATCTCTTTATTTATTTTTTTAAATAATATGAGATAAGTACATGACAGTATCTATTAAAAGATAATTCTCAACCTTTCGATGTTAATCGCTCACACCCTTGGCATCTATGATGCTCGACCCTAGATCCTAAAAAATAATAATAATTTATTTATCACGGAGGTCACTTTAATTCATGTTTAATGTCATAAAGGTTTAACATAAAAAATAAGTGTTTAATATCTCTTATCTTTCTATCTAACTTTTCTTAATATCATAAAGGTTCAACATTAAAAGGTGGGGGAGGAATTAGGATATTTTCCTACAAAGGATTTTTTGAAATAATTTTTTAATTTTTTATATAAAAATTTCAAAAAAAAATGTAAATATGGTACGTGCCACTTAAATAAAGTTTTTAGAATGAGTATTATAATCAGTACACTTAAAATGATAACATCTATGACGTTAGGTAATTGGATTGACAAAAAAAATAGATTAAACAACTAAATGAGAAAAAGAATATAATTTAGACATTGATTTTTTGTCTTAAGTCTATTATAAATCATTGTCCTCTTTAAAAAAAACTATAAATTCACTTATCTCTTTTTTCATCTTTAATTGATAGATTACATCAATTTTAATACTGATAGTTGTCACTGATTTTTTTTATTTTTTATATCATATCTTTACTTTTTAATTTTTTTATAATTTTATCTTTATAACAAGTTTTTTCTTTACTCTTGGCACATTTTCAGTTGTTGATTATTATTTTGTTATCTTTTTTCTCATGATTTAATTTGACACTGTCGTGACTGATCAAGATGATGTTTATTTGTTATCATGATGATCTTCCATGTTTAGACCTTAAGATTGGATTTGAATGATTTGCGTTCGTTGATAGTTTTCTCATCTCGCTCAACTCTGATTTACGATTTGTCAGTGATATTTCAGTAGGTTCATTGATACCCTTTTACGGTTATTTGTCGATACGGTCAGATTTGTTCGTGTCTATCTTTTGTTCGAGGCTTTTTGTTAGTAATTTTTAACATTTTCCTAATCATTGTGTGATCTTAAGTTAATAGTTATTTGCTTTAATGATTATAGAAAAATATTCTTATTATCTGTTTAATTTACATAAATCTTTATTATAATGTCATATATATTTTAATAAAATTAGTCGCCTTTATAAAGAAATGCACAAAAGTTGAAATTATTTATAACAATCTAAAAATGTCTTTGAAATTCTCGTGAGCAAAACCCTAACAAATATATATTGTTTTACAAATTTTGGCTCTTAGCATTTTATGGAGTTAAAATGAATAAACAAAGACCCGGAAGTTCAGAAATGGTGTTGAAATGAAGTCTGCCACAATTGGAGTTTTCCTAGATGGGTGAAGTTCTACCGTGCGACAACCTTAATATACAGTTAAGGAAAGATGTTATTGATTTTGTTATTATTTTTTTAACATTTTCGGTAAAAAAATTACCTAAAACATTATTATTTCTATCTAAAATATTAATGTTTTTCAACATTTTCAATAAAGTACCCAATAATAACAAAAGCGGTAGAAAAAAAATATTTAGATAGAGTTTTACCTGATATGTTAACAAAACCGTAAAGCGTCCAAAAATAACAAAATCGGTATGTTTTAGGTAATTTTTTTACCGAAAATACTAAAAAATAATAACAAAATCAGTAACGTTTTTTCTTAACCGCATATTAAGACTGTCGCACGTGACAACCCATTGATAAGGTTTGGTTTCCATTTGACCCCATCATTTATCACTAACCTTTTAGACCAAATATATATATATATATATATTTTGGGTAGACAAGTGACTAAAATAAGGGAGCAAGTATTGGTTAATTGCTTTTATCAGCCGCCACCACTAGATATGCAATATGAGTAGAACTTTTGAGTTTGAATTAAATTTAAAATTTGAGGATTCAGCATATAAAATCTAAATTGAGTTAAATCTTAGATTCAAGATAAGAACCAAATTTAAAAATTCGATTAAATTAATTTTAAATATATTTAAATTCGGTTCATTTCTTTCAACTATGATTGAGTTAGATTCGATTTCTTTTTAGTCAAAGTGACTAACTTGTAGGTATAGTGTGCCTTGTATGCACCCTAAACCCTAAATTAGCTAATAGTAGAGAGAGAGAAAAGAAGGGATAAAAAGGATGAATTCCTAAGAAAGAATAAAGTGATTCCATCTCTTATCGTGTTTGATGGATATGATGTATTGCTAAACTTTGTCTGCCAGTGACTTTATATTTCCAAAATATTTTGTATTCGACATGTGTGTAAATGTACAAATTATACAAACGAATTGAGAATGTCCATACATATATATATATATAGTTTTACACAAATTTACATGTATTAAAATTATTAAAGAGATTTAATGACAAAAGGAAGTATTCTTCTTTTTAGAGGTATCATATTCAGGTAACTACATCAACAATATATATATACATTATCAATATTTAAAAAGAATTTCAACTCAAATATATATCAATAGAGGTTGGTTCAAGTGGTAAGTAGTTTGATATCGTTTAAGTAATGTCTCAAATTCGAGTGGTAAACAATTTGATATCGCTTAAATAATTTGTTTAATCATAGTAAAGTGGATTAAAAGGTTTTTTTTAATGTGATTGGATTTGGTGAGCTTATTTAGAAATTTTGCCAATATACTTTCAAAGAAAATTCAATGGTCCCTCCTTTCTCAATGCCATCACATGTTGCCCACTAACATCTACATTGAACCATTTACTTGGTAGGGCCCTAGCTTGGATGGGACATTACTCGGGACTAAATAGTGTTTATCAACTGCTAGACTTTGTTTAATTTTCAATGTGGTCATACCGATTTTGATTTTGGACTCCCACAAATGAAAAATGGAATTATAGAGCATCAAATCAAACCATTAATACCCTCTTTCTAAGAGATTAGCTTGAATTTTTTTTCAGTGTCATGGTTTAGTTAGGAAAAATTTTGTACTACACATGTGAAAAGGGGTAACTCAAAACAATCTCGTGTGTTTGGTTGGGGGAATGTGAGATTCTCACGGGAATATAATTTATATTCCTCCATTTGGTTTATCGAGAATGTCATTTCCGGTAATCTTACATTATCAATAGTGAATTTTTTGAGGTATATTACTGGAAATGTCATTACCTCCCTTTTCTTAGGTGTTCTTGGATTATCGACGTTTTTGACTAAAATGCCCTTAAAATATTTTTTTTAAAATATTCTTATTATGTAATTGAATAATAAAAATTCTACGAAAGTTAAATTATAAATTTATCCTTAAACTATTTTAGATTTTTAAAAAAACTATAATTAAAATTTTATATGAAGTTCAGGGGTTAAAATAAAATTTTACCCTTTGATTAAACTTTTTATATTTTAATTTTGTAAAAAATTATATAAATTTTATGAATTTAGTTTTTTTAAAGAAAATATATAAATATTTTCCAACTTGTTAAAAAAACAAATATATATTAAGAACAATTTGGTCAAATATACATTTCAATAATATTTTATTTCTTTAACCAAACACGGTAATTTTACATTCCTGTTAAACTAACCAAACACAAAATATAACATTCTCAGTAATCCTATTCCCTGGTAATCTTTTATTTCTACTGATAATCTTACATTCCGTGAACCAAACGCATCCTCACTGTCAAATGAAGATTTTGAATAAAATAAATATTAGATATAGTACGAAAGTATACTATCTTTTTAACAATAAAAATTAAATTTAAATATAAAAAATCATTATACTTTCTTTGAATATTTCCGGAAGCAATACTCTACTATCATTATTTCTTTTGTCGGCCGTTGAGGTCTTTGAAATTTCTCAAAACTTTCAAAATTTCACTTCCTCCGTAGATCTATATGTTCAGAGACACATCTCCTAGAGTTTCTCATATCTCCTAGAGTTTCTTGAGGCTATCAATAGTCTTCGACATGATCACTAATAGGTTCACGTGAATTTTTTTAATAATATTTATTTTATTGAAGATAATATATAAGATGTGATAGCTATAATTGTTTACTCTTTCTTATTTAAATGAAAAATTATAGTCGGTATTTATCATAAATTTATTTACGGTCAACCCGTATGATTTATAAAATTTTTAGGAAAGGAATTTAAGAAGAAAAGATAAATCTTGAATACAGATTAAAATGAAAGTGAAAACTTTATAGACAATTATCATAACAATTTTAGTCAAAGCATTGAAAAAAAAAAGTGAAAAAATAATCTAAAACCACAAAAAAAAACTCTACCATTTAAACCTAACTTTCCAATGAAAATCACAAGCCACATGATATTGCTTGGGGATATTGGAAGATCACAACCCATAATCCCTCTCAAAAAGAAGATTTCCCTAAACCCCAATTGTCCCCATCTCCTTTCTCACAAAACCCAACTTTTATAAACTCTAAACAAGGCCTGTCCCCCCAAGTCAATTAGCTTCCTCATCTAATTTTAGTGGCATTCTGGGACAATGAAATGCCAAGTGTCACCAGTTGATTGGACCATGTGTCATAGGCACCCCCGGGCAGGAGGGTCTTGCTATGCTTACTTGGCAGTTCCAATCATGCACCAACATGTGTCATAAGCTCTGGATCCAAAAGGCAAAGTACAGACTAAGGTGAAATTATTCATGATTTCATCCAAAGCAAGCGAAAATAATTCCCTCAAAAACGCAGAGAAAAGGGAACATTTTAACTTTAATGTGAGTGATTCCCAACTCTTTTTGAGTTTAGCTAAGGCTAAAGAAAAAGAGATTTCTCATTTCTCTTCTTATTTTCTCTCTTTTTCTCTTCATTTTCCTCCCTCTCTTCTTCTTTCTTATGAAGAACACAATACGGTGCGCATCTCTTGCATCTTCCCTGTGGAGCACTCGATGTGATTCGAATAGTACACTCCAATGGCCGCGTCGAAGAATCAGTGGTACGATCAAAGCCGGCGATCATGAAGGCTTACCCTAAGCATTGCTTAAGAAACCCTCCTCCTCTGCTGCCGATGACGGCATGATCCCGAAAATCGTCGTCCCACCCGAAGCCGATCTCCAACGGGGGAAGATATATTTCCTTATACCACTCCCTTCGACACCGAAAAGAGTCGATCGAAATCGACCAAGAAGAAAAAAAGAGGCAATCTCACCAGGAACAACATCACCACCAACAACAACAACGCCAGTGGCCGCAGCAGCAACAACACGATTTCGATGTCGAATCTCTTGGTATCGGATCGGTATTTAAGCGAAATACTATCGGAGAAGGTGTCGACGCAAAGGGATCGAAAAAGGGGTCGAGTCGGGGTGTGGAGACTCACTTAGAAAGCATCTCCGAGTCTCCAAACGATGGTTGATCATCATCAAACTATAGTGACACGGTGTTATATTATTCACTATTACAACTGCTACTGTTTTTCGTTTAAAAAAAATTGGTGTTTTACAATCATCTTCAAATTTAAATCTGATTCATTTTTATCCATTAGGGTTCAAGCAACAAGGCGCTTATTTGTTTATATTTCTGCATTTATGTTAGTTTTATTTCAGTTTTTGTATATAGGCATGGAAATCAAAATAGTATTGCAATGCAAGGGGGAAAGAAAAGAACATTAAACCTGGAAACTGTGGTGAGAACTCATACAACACATGCAGTTGTTATGGGGTCTTGAGTTCGGCTGAGTGACACAGTTGCCGGGTTTTAAGTGTCAAATCTCTTGGAAGTTGTAAATTTTGTAAATGCTGAGACAGGATTTATTTCTGGGTTTTCATTTCATTTTATTTTACTTTTTGTTCAGAGTGGAAGTAATAATTGTCCAAGGGATGAATGAGTCGGATAAATAGTAAGCATAAATTTGGTATGGATTGAACCACCGAGTTTAACTCGTTTCATACACTTTCAGATTAGAGTCTTTAAAAGGGTTAAACCCAAAGGTGATTATTCTTCGTCATTTTGTAGATGACGATGACGATGTAAGGACTGTCACTTTCAATAAAGGATAACTTTGAAAATCGAATAAATTAAAATTTAATCATCTATCTTTCTACGGTTCTGTTTGATCACACTTAATTTTTTTAAATTACGTTTAACGTTATATTTTGGTTTCGTTTGGTCATACTAATAATTATGTCTACTTTTAACGACGAATGAACAAACAATCAAAACATAATATAAATATAATTTTAAAAAATAATAATAATTAGATGACCAAAATGAAACTAAAAAATAAAAGAGCGACTAAACTACGTAGTTTACCCTTAAAATTTTTACAAATTTAAAAATAAAATTATCTAATTCTTATTTGACGTTAAATCTTTTCTTATTATTATAAAAAATAAATTTATATTATTTGATATGCTAGAGTCCATAATCATTTTGCTTACTAATTTTCTTATGATTAGTTAAAATCGCTGTATCACTCAGATGACATCAGGAAATATCAACTTTTGGAATCACCATAAATTATATTTATTTTTATTTACATTTTTTAGTTAATAATTTGAAAAAACGTATTAATTAGGATGGTAATGGGGGGTCAGTTTTTGGGTCACCCACCCGACCCGAGAAGAAAGGGTCCTCCACCCGTGACCCGACCCGAATATATGACTTAGAAACTCGACCCGACCTGATCTGAAATAATTAAAAAATATATTTTTATTCAATAAAAACAGTGATTTAATTGGAAAAAAATTATATAAAGAGGGTAATATTGTAATTATTCCTAATATATAGATAAATTATATATATTTTTCGGGTCAGGTCGGGTCAAATTTTTTTCACCCTAAACCCGACATGACCCGAACGGTACATTAAAAAAAAACTGACCCGAACCCAATTTTTTTATAAAAAATCCGACCCGATCGAGTCGGATCGAAACCGTCGAATTTAGGTTGAGTTGTCATCCCTAGTATTAATCATTCACCATTTAACTTTCGATTTTATGTTCATTTGTATAAACAATAATTTCAAGCGGCGACCGGCGGGGCGATCATTGTTATATAAAATAATAACAAAAAGGCACAACCTACATTCCTTTTTATTTATTATAGGGTAAATTATATGTCTAGTATTTCAACTATCACTTTTATTCATTTTGGTCACCTATTATTTTTTATTTTAAAATTATGCCTAACATTACGTTTTGATTTTATTTTGATCATCCGTCGTTAACTAATTAATATTGATACAGATGTGTCATCAAAATGTAATGTCATGCATCATTGAATTTTTTTAAAAAAAAATTCTTAAAGAAAAAGTGTTTTTTAAATGTCACATCAATAATTTTATTAATTTTTAGTTTAATACAAAAATAAGGGCCTAAACTATACTCAAAATTAACTTTTGGTGGCTAAAGAATTTTTTATTAAAAATAGGTGCATAATATTTTCTCTATTACACTTGTAGGTGCCCACGTGTCACGTTTATTTTTTAAATAAAATATTATTTAATATATATATATTTTTAAAAATCTAAATATAATATGTGTCACTTAATGATTTTTTAACGGTAGGCACCTAGAAGTGTAACGGAGAAAACATTAGGCACTTATTTTTAACGAAAAATTCTTTAAGCACCAAAAGTCAATTTTGAGTATAGTTTAGGCACTTATTTTTATATTAAGCCTTATTTTTTTAACGGCATGTGATAAAATGAAACCAAACATAACGTTAGGTGTGATTTGAAATAAAAATAGTTGGGTGACCGAGAAAGAACAAAAATAATAATTGGATACTAAATGTGTAGTTTACCCTTATTTATAATATGATATTTTTTTTATTGTTAGTTGTTTATTTTCAGCCCATGAATATTTACAATTCCTTTGTTTTTTTATATAAATATTAAAATATTTATGGTGGATAAAATGTTCCAAATGGATGTCAATTGTCTTGATCCATCTTTACAAGTGGCAAATTAAGAAATGGGGGCCATTACGTTCAGCTTATTTAAGGCAGTTAACTATTTTTTTCAAAATAAAATTTTTGATAAGATTTCCCCCCCTACATAACATGGGTTGGGACCCTATTGAATACTAAACTTAGGGTTGACATGACTGTAAAACAACCCTTTACTATTAGGCATCAGGCTTGGTTTGGTAAGGATTAATAAATAAGACACCCGAGATTCTTGAACTTTAAAAAAAAACTATTGTAATTCTCATGCTATTTTTTAGATCAATGTAACCTTATAACTCGAAGAAGAACCTACAGTGACCCATCGACTAAATGTTCCGTCATTGACTAAATGTTCCATTAGTTACTATTATAAATGGGTAAATTACATCATTCATCACTCAAAATTTTCTTCTCTTCTTGTAGACACTTGTTTTTGCTTGGGTCATCTTTTTCAAACTCTATTTTGGTTTATTAGATAAATGATTAGGTCATTATATTTAATTTTTAACCTTTAACCTTTATACTTACAATTATTTTAAATTTATTTTAATTGTTTTTTTTAATTTTGAAGTAAGGACTAATATATGATAAATAAATATTAATTATTAATCATTTAATAAATACTAATATGACTTTATTTCCATTTCAGGTATTACGAATGCAATTTTATCACTAAGGTCACTCGATTCATATGATTAAAATATATTTAATATAATTAACTTTATTTTTTTTCTATTGTATACATTTCAGTTTTTCTCACTTTATTTGTATACACTTTCAATTTGTTTTTCCCAATTTTCAACTATTTGTTAATAACGATATTAATAAATAATAAAAATACAACGCATAAAACAAATAAATGTGTAAATGAATTAATATGTTAGGACTAATTTATGTGAAACAAGACTACAAGGGACAAAATGATAATTAATCTAAATATATGACTAAATTAAATCATACCAAAAATTGAAATACACAAAATTATAAGAAATAATAGAAATGGACTAAATTGAATTATATATTAAATTGGAAGGACAACCAAGGGAATTTCTTCAAATCTATCAAAAGCACGCAGATCCTCTCTTGGATCTAAGTTGATCGGGGATTGTATTTTTAAAATGTTTATATCATAAATAAGTAATTAAAATATATGGTAAATTGAGATGAGACATTAGATTTCTCAAATAATGTTAGAAGTTTGAATTCTAACCATTGCGTAAGAAGAAAATTGGGTTGGGATGATTGTCATTACCTCTGCAGTATCTGATCTGGACTAGTCAATCAATAGATAAGATACATCGCCTAAAGTTCAATCAAAGTTCTGTCCTATAATTAATAAAATTGAAAGTTCAGTGGTATAAACGATACATCACCTAAAGTCTGATAGTATCTGATGTAGTTTATCTTAAAATAGATTCTATTTTTTATTTGAGTGTTTAAATATTTTTTTTAATCAAAATAAATAATTAAAGTTATTTTTTGTCAAAATAGGTATCTAAAGTATTTTATGTCAAAACAGGTACATAAACTATTCAAACTTTTTCATCTAAATTCTAAAAAAAAGTTGACATGTGGCATTAGTTAAAGAAAACTTTAGGTACTTGGATGAAAGAATTGAATATTTTAACTACCTATTTTGACCTAAAAAATATTTAAGGTACCTATTTTGACTAAAAAGATAACTTTAATTATCTATTTTGACCAAAAAATACTTTAAACACATAAATGAACAATAATATACTTTATGTACTTATTTATCATATAGATCTTTTTAAAACGATGCCGTTTTAGAATCTGAACTATTATTTTAAAACGACATCGTTTTAAGAGACTTATTTTTCATTTTAAAACATTTTTAACTTTTTCTCCCTTTCCCCTTTGGTTTCCTTTCTCCCTCTAACTTTCTTCTTTATGCCTTCTCTCTATAAATGTTATTTTTTATTAATACAAATGCTCTTTTTTTAAGACGAATATCGTTGAAGCCTCTTTTAAGGCTATAAGAGAAAAAGAGTACCCAAAGAACTATATTATAAAACCATTTGTCGGAATTGTCTTTCGATTCTGTTCCCCATAATTGGGCTTCGACGTGAATTGATTGGGTTAGAGTCACCACTGACCATTTTAAAACGAATTTAAGTGAGTCAGACACCATCTTACCTGATCTGCGTTGTACCGGAAATGTGTCGGGTTCGGGAGTCGGTTACGGTCAAGGAAGGATTCGCACCTTAAAGCGCCCTTTCGGTATCGATTAATTTTCGATTGTCTTATTTAGCGAAAATTAAAAATTTAATTGAAATTAAAAACTCGATTCAAATCACTTACCTTTGATTGACTGGAAGACGTACCCTTAAAAAGTCAGGACATTTGTTAGAAAAAAAAGGTGATTAAAATAAATAAGATAAAAAACAATTAACAAACAAATAAAATAAATAAGATAAGATAAAGAAAAATAAAATAAAATAAAATGAAGACAAATAGGATAAAAATAATAATAAGAAATATAAAGAAAAAAGAAACAAGGAAAAAATAAAAAATATAGATAAATAGGATAAATATAAAAAATAATAATAATAAAAAATATAAAGAAAGAAGAAATAAGGGAACAAAATAAAATACACAATAAATAATAAAAACTAGAAAGAAAAAACAGTAAAGATAGAAAAAAATAAAATAAAATAATAAAAAGTATATATAATGATGATAATAATAATAAAGGAAAGGAAAAAATATATACGTTAATAATGATAAATAATAATATATATATATATATGTAAATATGTATAAAAAAAGTAGGGAAAAAAGAAAATACAATAAACAAACGAAAAAATAATAAAATAATAAAGAATTAAAATAAAATAATATCGCATAAAAAATAACAATAAAATAGAAATAAATAAAAATGAAAATAAAAAAAGGATTAAATTAAAAGGGAAACAAAATTAAGGGATGAATTCGCAAAATATAAAAAGTGAAAACAGTGACTAAATCGAATAAATCAAAAATCCAAAGGCCAAATTACATACAATGACCAGATTGTAAGGCGATTCAAAAGTTGGGGGACGATGGAGCTAATTAAACTTTCCTCTAATTACACTCAAGTCCTCAGTATATACCAAAACTCTCTATTCTCCTCTCATTCTCACCATTTTGGCCAAAGCTCTTTTCTCTCTCTCTCTTCAAAAGGAGAGAACAAATTTCTTTTCAGTCGTCTCTTTACGTCTCTCACTGGTCCATCGCCCGCCGCCGCGGCCGGGCAAACCCAAAACACCCTAAAATGCTCACCTTACCCTCGAGATCCCAAATTTGAACCCCAAAACGTCAAAACCAAACCCCCTTGGCGTAGATCTAGGTTTAAGCCTTCGATTTTTTACCTTTCCCGGCGAACCTTTCGCTTTCCCGACGATATCTCCTCTCGGCTCCGACGAAAAAATGCTTTCTTTTCCGTTCTGTTTTTTGTTTTTGCTTTATGAATGATTTGTTTCCTGTGGTTTCGATGATTTTGCTTTCTGTTCTTGCCGTTGTTTGGTGATGTTGTGGTCTGGTTGCAGGTATTTTGGTTTACTGTGATGGGATTTTGTGTGTTGGCCGATGATCTTGGGTACTGCATTGGTATTGTGTATATCTCTGTGTGGCTTTGGTTTACCGTTCTTGTGTGGTTCTGTTCCCCCTCGTGACGTGGCTTTGCAAAGCATTTATAGGCCTTCACCGGTCGTTGTGGTCCCGAGAATAATTGTTCCGAGATCTTCGTGCATGTGTGACCGGTCATCCCGGGATGGGTTAGTCCCGAGACGCCGGCCGACCGTTTCGGGTTTGACCGTTGGTTTTCCTGCTGTGCGGCACTTGTGTTGACATGTTACCCGTCCTGCTAGGGTTTTGCAAACCCTCATTTGCACTGGGCTAGTTCAGACCCCAAACCTACTGGACCCGAACAACTTTGGATCTGAAACGAGAAAAGGAAAAAGAAATTAATAATAAATAAAAACAATAAATAATAAATAAGATAAATAAATAATAAAATAAATAAAATAAATAAATAGATAAGTAAATGAAAAACATTTTTTTAAAACTATTCAATATATGTTTTAAAAAATAATTTTCAAAATCATATAGTATATATTTTTAACAGAATAATTTTCAAAACTAGAATCTATATATTTTAAAAACTAATTTTAAAATTATATAAATAGATTTTTAAAAACTAATTTCAAAACTATATAACATATAATTTTAAAAACTAATTTTCAAAACTATATACTATATATGTTTTTCAAAAATGTTTTTAAAAACTATATATTATATATATATTTTAAAAAATATTTTTAAAACTATATAATATATGTTTTCAAAAAATGTTTTCAAAAGCTATATATTATATATTTTCAAAATATTTAAAAACCCATATATTATATAATTTTCTATATATATATAAATAGACGAAAATTGATGTCTACACCATTAAATCATTCAATGCATCAGAAGCAATAATCTCATAATAAACTAGGTAAAAAAAACAATAGTTTCCCCTACCGAAGAGCCCATGAAATCAACCGATAGGCAACCATATTACAATTGCGGGGAATATAATGAACAATAAAGTCCTCATTGCTATCTAATATATTAGGAGCCAAATATTAGGATCGGCATGGGACCCAAACCCGACGGGTTTCGATCCGACTCGATCGGGTCAGATTTTTTTAAAAAGAAATTTGGGTTCGGGTTGGGTCAGATTTTTTTATATTATTTTCGGGTCGGGTTCGGGTTTACGATGAAAAATACCCGACCCAACCCTAAAAAATATATAATTTTACTTATATTTGAGAATAATTACAATAATACACATATATATTATTTTTTTTTCAATTAAGTCACTATTTTTATTGAATAAAAATAATTTTTTTATTATTTCGGATCGGATCGAGTCGAGTTAAAGGTTGAAGACTCCTTGTTCTCAGGACGGATCGGATGGGCCAAAAACCCAACCCGACCCATGCCCGTCCCTACCAAATACTCATTCGATGGAGGGAGAAGGGTCGTATAATTGAGTAGGATTCATTGGGCTTGGTAGTTTGAGGTTTGGTGTAGAATCCGAGCCAAGTGGATGGGCCCAAACAAATTTGATTATGAAAATTGGACTTTTTTATCCATTGTGGAGAAGCAAAAATATGACAAATTAATGTTCGCCATCTTCCCTATAGATTTCGCTTTGTCCTTCAGATTCCTTGGTTCGCCACCGACTTTCGGACAAGTTTTTCTTCACATGGCCACATGAAAAACAAGTATCGGGTTATTAAGGTAAACATGTAACGTCATTGGGGCAGATCTACCCCTCTCTGTAAGGAAATCAAGTTCGAAAACTTTTTCCAGTTACATTACCAGTAACCTAGAGCACTTTCTTCTTGCACATGAACTCCAACAAACTTGGAACAAGAATCCATGCAATTATATGCAATATATAACTGAAAAATATCATTGGCAACTACAACAATTATATGTATTACTATATAAACTAATGTCTCTGTATCCTTAATTAGTTCATATATCTATGATGCATCTGTACGTAATATATAAGTTATTACAGGACATGATCGAAAGGTAACTAACTAAACTGCTAAAAGAAGTGCTGACACAAGCTATGGCATTGACAACGAGTCTTTTCATGTATATAAAATACAACTTTGTAACTATAGCGAGAGAAATCTTAAACCGGTAGCATCGAGCTTGTTCAACATTGGACTTCAAAAGTTTGCCTTTTTCTCGTATCCCCTCTGCTGTTGCTTAGCTTGCTGGGTCAATACCAGGCTCATCAATCTGCACCAATCAGTGTTCTAACATTGAAAATCTACTGTGTAATCAATAATCGAATCTTAGAAATGAAATTATTTGTGAAAATAATCACCAACCCTAAACATATGACACAAAATAAACGTGTAGGATATAATATTTATATAACACAGATGCTATGGTACTTAATCTTACCGACCACCTTTTTTCCTTTTTACTATAGTCTCATTGTAGACACCCGTTTTTGTCCGGGTTTTTTATCGTTATTTTATTATTATTATTATTATTTATTATTATTATGTTTTAATTACATATTACATATTTTACAGGCCAAAGCCCAATACAACAGGGCCCAACCAAGGCCCAACCAATACCCATCACTCAGCAGCCCAGTACCAAACCTAACTTAGGGTATCAGCATCCCAGCGCCGCACCAACATAGACCATTCGATCTGGACCCATCCAACGGTCCAGATCGATGGTAAATAGGGTTCATAACCCTAAGCCGATCCAGCCGTCGTCGCCTTTAGCTCTCAGCCGAGTGAGTGCCGCCGACGATCCCAAGCCACGCCGTGGTCATCCAGCTTCCAAACAGTAACTGAACGTCATCCACAGTGCTCAAATCAGTCAAAAAAATATATCAAATCTAAAACCCATTAAAGTATCATTCTAAATCCCGATTTTTCGGGATTCAATCGTACCAAATCAGAGAAACAATCCCCATACCCCGTAGGCTTCATGATTTCATTCAAAAACTCTAATAAATCAAGCATGTAAGGAGACAAGAGTTGGGGAGGAGGGGATTCGGTAAAAAAAAAAAAGAAAAAAGAAAAAATCCAGAGAGTTTCGAACCCAAAATAAAAAAGAAAAGAAAAGAGAGAAGAGGAGAGGATCTCACCACGGTTTGGAGGTCGAGAAGCCCGACGGTCGTCTGTTGTCAAAACTTTCGAAGGTAAAACTCTCAGATTTAGAGAGCTAGGGTTACCTTTAGGTCGAGATAGTTGGGGATCTAGTGGAGAGTGAAGAGAGGAAGGTTTTGGAGGGTTTTTCTCCATCTCCGGCCACGTTCGCCGCCGCGAGCACCGCCGCGGGCGTAGCGATGGTGGACCATCTCTTCTCCGTTGAGAAGGTTGAGAGAGTTTTCTCTCTCCCTCTCTCTGTTTAAGCAATGAAAGAAATGAGGCTTAGACCGAATTTTGGCCTGATTTTGGTCATTTATACGCGGACCAGAACGGCGTCGTTTTGAGGGGACGAGTTCTGTAATTTCACGCATGGGGTAACTACGCTTTTGGTCCCTGATGCTTTGTAACCGTGTTATTTAGCCATGGAATGAAGTTTACATTATTTCAATTTGAGCCTTTATCTTTTCATTTTTATATTTTAGTCACTATCCTATGTTATATCACATTTTGTTTATATTTGGTTCTGGTTTCAGTATTTGTAAATGTTACATCTTAGCCACTGATTTAATATTTCATGTATGTTTCTTTGATATTCGAATCTGGACATCACATTTATAAATATTTTATCTTAGTCCCATTAATGTATGTTATGTCATTTTTGTGGATATTTGACTTTGGTCCCAATGATTGTAATAGTTTCATTTTAGTCATTAATTTCGTGTGTTGTGTATTTTTGTGAATGTTCGAATCTGGACAGGATATTTATGTATTTTACATTTTAGTCACTGTTGGGTATTTGGTTTAATTATTGTTCAGTCCCTCAAGCTATATATCATACTATTTTTGTTTATGTTCGATTTGGTTTTAATATTTACAAATGTTTCATTTCAGTCACTGAATATTACCTTTCTTTATTTTAATTAGTATTTTTAATTTACTTTGTTTACATTATGGTCAATGTTTTAGTATAAATACTTTAGGCAAATTTATTGTTTGCCCTTTACGAATTTATGATTTAATTTGTTTTAGTCCCTTAATTACTTATTTTTGTATTTTATTTTGGTTGTAATGTTATTTATTTTTATTTTAGTCATTTATATATGAATGTATTTACATATTACATGGTTATTTGTATTATGTAAATAATGTGTTTACTTCCATTTAATGTAAATGTTTATATTTCCAATTGCATTATTTTCATTATATTTGATTTTATTGTCAGAACACGTATGTGTAGAATGGGCGTGGAAAGTATCACTTGATCGAAGTGGTGTGATCCGGTACGGCATTTTAACGACATAGAAACTTGAAATAAGTCGAGTATATTTTGCTAATTAATTTGTTCAAACGATGCAATGTGTGTTATTTTAAGTGACAATTTATTTTATTTTATGTGAATGTAAATTTCAAATTTTTTAATTTGTAATCAATTCACGTTTTAGTTAATCAATTTACTCGTGTGTAAACATTGTTTTAGTTATATTTGATTCGCATTTTTACATAATCAATGGTAGAATATTCTTTTACAAAAGAGAAATAGTTGAAATAGCTTTCCGACGGAGGATTGCAAATTTCAAGATTCTTATCGAGTTAAAGGATTTTCTTTAAATAGTTAACTCGAAGTAAATTAATTAAATTTCAATAAATGGATCATAAATTAACTTTATATTCAATTTGTAATTTCCACCATTATGACAATGTGTAAGCGACACAGTACCAATTTTGGGCGCTGTGGGGTGCTAATCCTTCCCCACGCGTAACCGACTCCCGAATCCATTTTAATGAATCTTCGGTAACGCAGACTTTTTGTCTTAAAAATGATTTTTCTTAAAGTTGTTTTAAAAGACGTTTTTAGGTATTCGGTCTACCTAACCCAAAGGTCGATGGCGACTCTTTTTAATTTTATTCAAATCAATGCAAAATCACCCATTTTTCCAAATTGAAGTCATAATTGTTTTTTAAAAAAATAATAATATTTTAATTGTTTTAAAAAAAATGGTTATGACAGCTTGGCGACTCTGCTGGGGACCTTTTTTTAGAGAGTCAAGCTGTAGGTCGCTTACACATTGTCGTCTTAGTGGAAATTATAAGTTTGAGCACATAGTTAACTTATGATCCGTTTATTGAAATCTTTAATTGCTTCGTTTTTTGTCATACTAACATTTTATTTTTGGCTTTCAGCTTTATCAAGATTTTATCATTTTTTTCCTTGTTTTGTTTTCCTTTTGGGTCGAAGGTAGGTATGTTCCTCCTCACACACATCACTCGCATTAGCATAACATAAGCTCTAGAGACGAGCTTCGATCCAAATTAGTCGGGGTGAATGCTTTACTCTCGTAAGAATTTATTCTTCGTATGAGTTTTAGCAAATAACCCATGGGATACATACCTTATACCTTCGTAGGGATTTATTCCTCGTATGGGTATAAGACAGTGAATCCCCTCGAATTGAACTCGTTCCGCTTGAAACCTGTAATGGGTAAGGATCGAGGGTCTGGCAGCCCAAGGGGGCACCGACATCAAGGACAATTCGAGTACCCTTTTCCCCGTTAGAGCCGAAACCAAGCATATAGTGAACCGTCGAACGATCACCCTAGGTATAGTCATACCGAACCTTTGTCCGTCATTAGGTACCTAAAATAGGTGTACACAAAGGAGGAATATTTCTAAACCCTTATCTTTTGTTTTAATTTCGTAAATTTATTTCTTTTTGATAAAAGCATGCGAACTAGATACCATGCGGTTAGGACCATTTTTTTTGAAATTATTCATTTTGGGTAGATAACATGTACGGGTAGGACTATTATCTATTTAAAGCATGCTCGGGTAGATATCATGATGGGTAGGTGTTATATTCATCTTTTAATAACACTTTTATCTACATTGATTGTCTTACCTGTACTAACTAATTCTTTTATTTCTTTGTGTGCACTAACTTATTTATTTTATGATGTTTTGTTTTTTTCATTCTTCTTTACATTGCATCATCATAACATAATGCGAAAATGTTGATCAGCAAGGGGATATTCGAGAGAAAATTTTCACAAGAAGAGATAAAAGTTTTCAACCAAGCAGTCGCGTACACAGACATGCACCGAAGGCTAAAAAGAAATGCACAGAGTACGAAGGAGACTTGCTCAAGACGATCGTGCAACGTTCGAGAATAAAATGATGAGCCACTGATCCGATGAGTGATCCAGCAGTCGATTTTTATCTACGATCATTTCATCGCTATTCATCAAGGAGCGGCACACTGACTTCCGCACCACTGGGGCATTAACAGAGTTAGGTTACAGAATGTTTTAGGGGCATCAGTTCCAAATACAAAGATCCGAGACAAAGCAGTGAGCTCGAAGATCGTGCAACATTTAAGACTGAAGTCTGGGGATTAATCCAGCAGTAGATTTATTTACGATCGTTCCGATGTTATTCATCGAAGAGTGATGCACTGACTTCAGCATCGCCGGGGCATTAAAAGAGTTTGTTTACAGAGCGCTTGAGGGGCATCATTATTAGGACGAAGATCCGATATGAAGCAGTGACCCATTTCAGACTCAGCATCTAAGCGAATGCATGTCTGTAAAGTGGATTGTCTTGTGAGACGAAGGCTTTTATCTCTGGTGAAATTGTTCTAAAATATTCACTGTTGGGATCAACATTTCTGCAGTTGCATTTGCATCGTTGCATTTTGCATAACATTCATTTAAGCATGTTTACATGCATTAATCATACCTTGCTGGAAACTTTGAGGAAGCACTTCTAACTGTGCAATTGCATTCACACAGTATTGAAAATGGATGCAAAATTTGAGGAATTGAAGAAGGAGTTGAACGAGAGTTTGCAAAAGTTGCAAGCAGAATGGGAGGTTAAAATGGAGCAGATGCAAAAGACCACCGTGGATCGTATCTTGCAAAACCAAAAAGACCTATTTGACCAAATGGTAGTAAAGATGGCTGAGCTCAACCAAGAAAAAGGATTCCTAGTCACCAAGCGACGAGAAGAGCCAAGAACGAGATCCCAGAGAATTTGAAACAGTGGTGCAGAGAGACATTCCATGGAATGAGAGGACAAAATTCTCACAACAGGATGGATGCAACGGAACTAGTACTAGTTCCCGACTTGGTGCTCCCGCCCAAATTCAAGATGCCCGAGTTTGAAAAGTACAGGGGAACCAGTTGCCCCAATGCCCACCTCACGATGTTTATTCGAAGAATGACGGGATACACTAACAATGATCAGATGTTGATCCACTGCTTTCAAGACAGTTTGATTGGACCTGCTTCAAGGTGGTACCACCAACTGAGTCGTTCTCAAGTCCGCTCCTGGAGGGATTTGGTTAGTGCTTTTCTGGGCCAATACAAGCACATGATTGATATGGCCCCCGATCGAACAATGCTTCAGAATATGGGGATGAAGAATTATGAGAGTTTTCGACAGTACGCACAACGATGGAGGGATATTGCATCTCAAGTGCATCCACCAATGACTGAAAGAGAGTTCATCACTATATTCATAGATACATTACAGTCTCCTTATATCGACTACATGATAGGGGTTGCCACTAAGAGTTTCTCTGACATTGTCAGGTGTAGAGAAATGATTGAAAGAGCTATTAATAATGGCCAGATATGTGGTACTAGCCATACTGACATTGAGGAAAGACCTGAGGTCAGTCTAGTGGATTTAGCTAATCTAGGGACCGTGTCTCATAATGTTTTTCGTAAAAAGGCATTCTGTCGCATCAATCCACTCCCAATGACATATGAAAAATTGCTCCCAATGCTAGTTGAGAGGAACCTTGACCAAGAGAGACCCCGTATCCTGAAGGCCATGATATTAACGCCATATGCAGCTATCATGTTGGGAGCTCGGGGCATACCACTAAAAACTGCAAGACACTAAAGGACAAAATCCATAATATGTTTTATTCAGGGGTATCCTAATACTAAGCCAGAGAAGTCATTGCATCAACCACTTGTATCCATAGAGATTGTTTTGTTTTAACTCGTTTTTGTTCTTTCTTCAATATTTGCTTAAATATTTTTAATCTTTGATGACTGAAATGATGATACTTTCTAAGGTTAAATAATTGAACAAATTTTAATCTTTAGTTCTTTGAATATCGAATGAATTACATATTCTTTTAATTCTTCAAGAATTATAGATTTTTGACATACGCCAAGATTGGACCTATCTTATCCCGTCTAAACCCAAAATAAAATCTCTCGATTTTTTTACCGGAAATAATTCCTGGTCAATACCAAATAACCGATTTTTGACATTCTATCTCTTTGAGACCTTGAAACATTCTTCCCACCTTGAAACACTGCATTTTTTTAGACACAAAAGGCATACCCATACCTTTCTTTGAGTCAATAAAGTCACAATCGTCTTCTTAGACGTAAAACCAACATTTTTCTACCAATAAAACCTACAGACATTGAGTACAAGATGTTCACTTGAACATAAACCTTCCTACAAAGAAGACACAGTGTGGGGCATCTCGCATCAATTTTCTGAAGACGAGCATGAGCATGAGACATGTTGAGAGCAAGAAGCGAAGAGAAAAAATAGAATTCATTCAAAATAATTCTATCATGCATTAATTACATTTTTTCATGTGAATAAACAATTAATCTTGAAAATCTATCCCCCTAGGGATACCTCTTCTGCAAGGACTTCTGTGTATGAGATGATGAACGGCTTTCTTTCTTTATCCCTTCACAAAAGGAGAAAATATATCCCTTGTGTCCCCTTTGAGCCTGAAGGATATTTTCTTTTGAGTCAACCCTAACCAAGGATCACTCTCCACACTGGGGGGGCAATATGAAGGAAATCTGAGTGAAGAAAATTGATCCAAATGAGATACCGAAAGGTGAACCAGACGCAGAGTGCAAAGATCAAACCAAAGAAAAAAACAAAGAGCAAAGAGAAATTAAAGCAAAAATCAAAGAAAAAGCAAAGAACAAAAGAGGACAAAGAACACAGACAAAGAGTCTCCTGACTTAAATGACGCATTGAGCTTCAAACCGTGAGATTAATCAAAAACAATCACTCTAGAATCACTTGACTCGAAGATCATAAAACATCAAGAGAAGGACATGCGAGTATATTCAAATTGAGCAAAACAAGATCGAAGGCATCAGAGTTAATTGATCCTTGGTTCAAGTACCCTTTAAACACATGTTTGGGCCTTTATCCATTTCTTTCATAACCCTGAACCATGGCCTACATTACGTGCCTAAAAAGTCCATTCTAATCATACATGGATTTCTAAACAGAAAAGACTATCTTGAGATTTCATTCCGCTCATCAGGATTAATCTTTTATTTACAAAAGGTTTTCCAAAATCTTTAATGCATGATAGAGAAAAAATAATAAAGGGGGGTTCAAGACGTAAATCATGAATAACGTTTTGAAACCAAAGGAGGATTCGAGTTGAAAACCTGAAAGGGCGGCTCGAATATGAAGATTATTACATCGGAGACGATTGCTCAAATCCCTTGATGAGGCATCACACAACATGAATGAGAACATGAGAGTTGGGAGTCAGAGAACACTTCCAATAACTGAGTACAGAAGCTACTCCATCAGATCAGAGAACATCAAATAAATGAGAACACTATACTCTTGACCAAAATTAACCACTTGAGACTTTTTTATCCTTCCTTACTTAACCATCTCTCAAAGATAGCATTGATCTTGACACTTGTTAAATAGCTATAATTTATTGAAAGATTAAAAGAGTAATTAATTCTTTGATATCCAATGAACTCTTGTTTTATGATTTGTCAATTGTGAAACCTTGAAAGGAGCAATATTTTCAAAACTTTTGATTAAACATTTTTCAAAACTATTGATATTTTCAGACTTTTGAAAATAAAAGAAGAAGAAAAACATTTTCAAACAAGATAATCTCTCTGGAGGCGTATCTTGGAATTCAACAAATATATCTCCGAAGCTCAGAGTCGAAGTTGGGCAAGATAAGCTATTTTGGGGCAAAATTTGATGAGGCAAAGAAAACAAATGGTCTCCGGTCAAGGTTTGTAAGAGTACACATTGGTGGAAATACGGACAAGTTGAATCAATGATAGAGTGAAGACTGCTCTCGCGATCATTCTCCTTCTAGATCGAGAAAAGTACATACATACATACATACATACATACATACATACATACATACATACATACATACATACATACACATACATACATGATACATAAATTTGCATCAAACATTTATCATCATGTGTATTAAAGACATTTTTCTCCTCGCTGGAGGACAAATTCAATAAAAAAAAAAATCAAATAAATTTCATCTTGACATCCATCATAACATCCAAGATAGTCAGTCAAAAATACATCATTTTGATCTCTCAGGAAATCAGAGCTCGGAAGTAACCAGATGTTTTCAACTTGAAAGAACAATGTAATCCACATATTTGGTTTCCTGAAGTCAGCAATCAGATCTTCTGAAGACGTTTCCTCAACATGCAGGAATCAATAGACAGACTATGAGCTCTTGAGATTTTCTTTAAAAAAAATAAAGTGTCGTCTCACTTGAGATAGTTTTCTTAAAAGCAAATTTTATTTTGTCTCGCTTGAGACAACTTTCTCTTTAAAACAAATTGCGTCTCGCTTGAGATATTTTTCCTTTGAGATACAAATTTTGAATTTGATTCACTTAAAACAAAATTAATCTCACCTTAGATTGTTGTTTCTTTCAAAACAAATTGCGTCTCGTTTGAGACATTTTCCCTTTGAGATCCAAATTTCGAATTTGTTTCACATTAAACAAAGTTGATCTCACTTGAGATCGTTTTCTCAAAAACAAACTTTGTCTCGCTTGAGACAATTTCTCTAAAAACAAATTTTGTCTCATTTGAGACTGTATCTTAAAGCAAATTTCGTCTCGCTTGAGACATCATTTTCTCTCATAATACAAATTTCAAGGTTGTTGTACTTAAAGCAAAATTAATATCACTTGAGATTTTCAAAGCTGATTTGTCTCGCACGAGACAGTTTTCCCTTTTAACAAATCATGAAATTGTTTCATTGGAAACAAAATAAACACTTTTGAAAACACCCTTGAGATTATTTCCATATAAACAAAATCGACAATATTTGGATCTTTTAAAACGATTTTTGTCTCTTGAGACAGTTTCTCTTGAAAAAAATCTTTGAGTTTGTTCCTTTTGAATAAAAATCTTGGAGTTTGTTCCTTTTGAATAAATATATTTGAGTTGTTTCTTTTGAAAAAATCTTTGAGTCTATTTATTTTAAAACAAAGTTTTGTCTCTCTTGAGACAGTTTCTCTTGAAAAAAATCTTTGAGTTTGTTCCTTTTGAATAAAATCTTGGAGTTTGTTCCTTTTGAATAAATATCTTTGAGTCGTTTCTTTTGAAAAATCTTTGAGTTTGTTTCTTTGGAAACAAAATTTTTTTCTCTTAAGATAGTTTCTTTTGAAACAAAAATCTTTGAGTTTGTTTCTTTTGAAACAAAATTTTGTCTCTCTTAAGATAATTTTACAAAATCTTTGAATCTGTTTCTCTTAAAATGAATTTTGTATCTCTTGAGACCGTTTCTTTTGAAGTAAATCTTTGAATATGTTCATTTTGAAAATCTTTGAGTTTGTTTCTCTTAACAAAATCATCTTTGAGTCTATTTCTTTAAAAACAAATGTTGTCTCTCTTGAGATAGTTTCTAATTAAAAACTAACTTTTGAGATTGTTTCATTTGAAACAAATTTGGTCTCACTTAAGATGAGATCCATCATTTGAGTCTGTTTCTTCTGAAACAAAATTTTATCTCTTAAAGACAATTTCTTTTGGAAAAAATCTTTGAGTCTATTTTACTTTGAAACAAAGTTTTGTCTCTCTTGAGACAATTTTGTGAAAAAATCTTTGGGTTGTTTCCTTTGAAACGAATTTTGTCTCTTTCGAGACAGTTGCTTTGGAAAAACTTATTTGAGTTTATTTCACTTGAAACAAAGCAAATATCTTTGAGATCGTTTCTCTTGAAACGAATTTTGTCTCCCTTGAGACAATTTTTATCAAAATCCAATCTTTGAGTTTGTTTCTACTGAAACACATCGTTGAGTTGGTCTCCCTTGAAACCATTATCCCTAGAGATAACCAGCCGTCCTCATCACGTAGGAACCGTGTTATCACCTTTAGATGGCCAGAACTCTTCATCACGTATGAGCCGTGTCAACCATAGATAACCAGCCGTCCTCATCACGTAGGAACCGTGTTATCACCTTTAGATGGCCAGAACTCTTCATCACGTATGAGCCGTGTCATTCCCCGACCAGATCTCTTCATCACGTAGGAGCCGTGTCAACCATAGATAACCAGCTGTCCTCATCACGTAGGAACCATGTTATCACCTTTAGATGGCCAGAACTCTTCATCACGTATGAGCCGTGTCATCCCCAGACCAGATCTCCACATCACGTAGGAGCCGTGTCAACCATAGATAACCAGCCGTCCTCATCACGTAGGAACCGTGTTATCACCTTTAGATAGCCAAGAACTCTTCATCACGTAGGAGCCGTGTCACCTTTAGACGACCCAAACTCTTCATCACGTATGAGCAGTGTCGTCCCCAACAACCAATATTATCCAATTTCTATGTATAAATGGAAGAGAACTAGACAAAAACGTGTTGTCTTATCATCTTTGCCCTATTCTTGTTAACACAAGAATGTGCAAAGAGGGGCAGCTGTAGACACCCGTTTTTGTCCGGGTTTTTTATCGTTATTTTATTATTATTATTATTATTTATTATTATTATGTTTATTAATTACATATTACATATTTTACAGGCCAAAGCCCAATACAACAGGGCCCAACCAAGGCCCAACCAATACCCATCACTCAGCAGGCCCAGTACCAAACCCTAACCTTAGGGTATCAGCATCCCAGCGCCGCACCAACATAGACCATTCGATCTGGACCCATCCAACGGTCCAGATCGATGGTAAATAGGGTTTCATAACCCTAAGCCGATCCAGCCGTCGTCGCCTTTTAGCCTCTCAGCCGAGTGAGTGCCGCCGACGATCCCAAGCCACCGCCGTGGTCATCCAGCTTCCAAACAGTAACTGAACGTCATCCACAGTGCTCAAATCAGTCAAAAAAATATATCAAATCTAAAACCCATTAAAGTATCATTCTAAATCCCGATTTTTTCGGGATTCAATCGTACCAAATCAGAGAAACAATCCCCATACCCCGTAGGCTTCATGATTTCATTCAAAAACTCTAATAAATCAAGCATGTAAGGAGACAAGAGTTGGGGAGGAGGGGATTCGGTAAAAAAAAAAAAAGAAAAAAAGAAAAAATCCAGAGAGTTTCGAACCCAAAATAAAAAAGAAAAGAAAAGAGAGAAGAGGAGAGGATCTCACCACGGTTTGGAGGTCGAGAAGCCCGACGGTCGTCTGTTGTCAAAACTTTCGAAGGTAAAACTCTCAGATTTAGAGAGCTAGGGTTACCTTTAGGTCGAGATAGTTGGGGATCTAGGTGGAGAGTGAAGAGAGGAAGGTTTTGGAGGGTTTTTCTCCATCTCCGGCCACCGTTCGCCGCCGCGAGCACCGCCGCGGGCGTAGCCGATGGTGGACCATTCTCTTCTCCGTTGAGAAGGTTGAGAGAGTTTTCTCTCTCTCCCTCTCTCTGTTTTAAGCAATGAAAGAAATGAGGCTTAGACCGAATTTTGGCCTGATTTTGGTCATTTATACGCGGACCAGAACGGCGTCGTTTTGAGGGGACGAGTTCTGTAATTTCACGCATGGGGTAACTACGCTTTTGGTCCCTGATGCTTTGTAACCGTGTTATTTAGCCATGGAATGAAGTTTACATTATTTCAATTTGAGCCTTTATCTTTTCATTTTTATATTTTAGTCACTATCCTATGTTATATCACATTTTTGTTTATATTTGGTTCTGGTTTCAGTATTTGTAAATGTTACATCTTAGCCACTGATTTAATATTTCATGTATGTTTCTTTGATATTCGAATCTGGACATCACATTTATAAATATTTTATCTTAGTCCCATTAATGTATGTTATGTCATTTTTGTGGATATTTGACTTTGGTCCCAATGATTGTAATAGTTTCATTTTAGTCATTAATTTCGTGTGTTTGTGTATTTTTGTGAATGTTCGAATCTGGACAGGATATTTATGTATTTTACATTTTAGTCACTGTTGGGTATTTGGTTTAATTATTGTTCAGTCCCTCAAGCTATATATCATACTATTTTTGTTTATGTTCGATTCTGGTTTTAATATTTACAAATGTTTCATTTCAGTCACTGAATATTACCTTTCTTTATTTTAATTAGTATTTTTAATTTACTTTGTTTACATTATGGTCAATGTTTTAGTATAAATACTTTAGGCAAATTTATTGTTTGCCCTTTACGAATTTATGATTTAATTTGTTTTAGTCCCTTAATTACTTATTTTTGTATTTTATTTTGGTTTGTAATGTTTATTTATTTTTATTTTAGTCATTTATATATGAATGTATTTTACATATTACATGGTTATTTGTATTATGTAAATAATGTGTTTACTTCCATTTAATGTAAATGTTTATATTTCCAATTGCATTTATTTTCATTATATTTGATTTTATTGTCAAGAACACGTATGTGTAGAATGGGCGTGGAAAGTATCACTTGATCGAAGTGGTGTGATCCGGTACGGCATTTTAACGACATAGAAACTTGAAATAAGTCGAGTATATTTTGCTAATTAATTTGTTCAAACGATGCAATGTGTGTTATTTTTAAGTGACAATTTATTTTATTTTATGTGAATGTAAATTTCAAATTTTTTAATTTGTAATCAATTCACGTTTTTAGTTAATCAATTTACTCGTGTGTAAACATTGTTTTAGTTATATTTGATTCGCATTTTTTACATAATCAATGGTAGAATATTCTTTTACAAAAGAGAAATAGTTGAAATAGCTTTCCCGACGGAGGATTGCAAATTTCAAGATTTCTTATCGAGTTAAAGGATTTTCTTTAAATAGTTAACTCGAAGTAAATTAATTAAATTTCAATAAATGGATCATAAATTAACTTTATATTCAATTTGTAATTTCCACCATTATGACAATGTGTAAGCGACACAGTACCAATTTTGGGCGCTGTGGGGGTGCTAATCCTTCCCCACGCGTAACCGACTCCCGAATCCATTTTAATTGAATCTTCGGTAAACGCAGACTATTTTTGTCTTAAAAATGATTTTTCTTAAAGTTGTTTTAAAAGACGTTTTTAGGTATTCGGTCTACCTAACCCAAAGGTCGATGGCGACTCTTTTTAATTTTATTCAAATCAATGCAAAATCACCCATTTTTCCAAATTGAAGTCATAATTGTTTTTTAAAAAAATAATAATATTTTAATTGTTTTAAAAAAAATGGTTATGACACTCATGATATGATCATTTTAAATCTTATCATCGGCTAAATCTATTACTTGATAATTAGATCTACACGCATGTCAATCCATCAATTTTACGCTTGAAACCAACTACCCTATTACCTAGTGTCATGGACGTATATATCCGCACAGGTAAAATTGAAAACAAGAGATCAAGAATCACACATCTACTATTCATTGTCTTCTTCAATCCTCTGCTCTATTTTTTTTCCAGGCTATCACATCGACTGTGACTCTTCATCTGATCCATAAAAAAAAACAAATATCTAAAATAAAAATATTCTCACTCAAATCATTAACACTAAGATATAATTTCATCAATCTAGTTTCAAACATTAATAGTCCAATTGTCTCCAAAGTCCTCTAAATAGACATCCTAATGTAGGGTAAATTATATTTGTGCCCAAATTTTTGAAAAGATTATTATTTTTTTTATCTTTTATATCTACTACAATTTATGTTTAGGATTTATGATTATTCTTTTAATAAATATTGTCCTTAGAATTGAATTTAGATTCTCTCCTTGAACTGTAATGCGTCTTACCACCATAATCAACATTTGTCAATAAACTTAACCTAAAAGAATGAGAAAATAAATATGAGCAACTTGACAAACCGACTAAATATACTTACTCTCTTATATATTTTTTTCTATAACATCATAAATATTTTAATTATTTTAGTCAATTCTATAGACCTTTTAACAATAAAATTGTAATTCGTATAAATATTTATGCCTACAACTTTACTTGTAAAATTGTAAAATTAAAATAAATTACTTTATTATGAGAATCTCATATATTGTTTGCAATATTATTAACTTATAAAATAGTTAATTTAATATTTTCATGCCTGGATTGTTAAAGCATAATATTAAAAATAACCTTTAACAATTATCGATGTAATTTGATCGATATTTATTATTTTTTAAAGTATTTTAGTTCTTAATTTTTAATTTTGATCAAATTATTATTATTTAATTAAAAATCATTAATTAGTTAATGACCATATATATCAATGATAAAAGATTAAATTATATTAATTACAATATAAATAATTAAAATATTCTTATAATATTTTATAAAAATATATTAATTACAATACAAATTATATTGGATTAGGTCATATCAAAGACATATATAATAATAATAATAATAATAATAATAATAATAATAATTGGTTCTTTGGGCATACTCTAACATGGAGTTCATGTCTGACCTTACTAAAAATATCATCTCCAAAGTTCAAACTTAAATTCGCTTCTTAAAAGTACAATGTACCTATCTACAAGAAAAGAGCTTTCAAGAAGAATGGCCTCGTCGGATTTTGTTTCTTTGTTTGTGGATTATCTCCCAAACTCTATCCATTGGAAAGGTCTGTGGCAGATTCTGGGTCGATATGGCGAGGTATTGAGTGTGTTTATTCCAAAGAAAAGGAGTCGAGCAGGTACTAGGTTTGGTTTCGTTAAAGTCTGTAATATGGCAGAATCTGAAAAAGTAAGGGATCGTTTGAATGGTATTAGGGTGTTCAGCAATCGCATTTCAGTGAGTTTAGCAAAGCCCAGGCTGGTGGTTCCTAAAGTTAATATTCTTGAAAAACCTCAATGCACGGAGGCTGGTTTTATGGGAGTTTCTAGGAAGAAAGTATTGGCTCATGTTGATGAATTTGAAGTAAGCAAGTTGAGGAGATGTTTAGTGGGAGTTATGGCTGGCGTTTGTAGTGTTGGGAGCATCGTTGATAGATTACATAATTGGGCTTAGGTGAAATCAAAGTTCAAAGATTAGGTGGTAACTCTTTTCTCCTTTCCATTGATGATGATGAATTGTTTTCCATGCTAGAAGACCTTCATTGGTCTTATTTGAAGGATATTTTCGTGGAGCTTTTCCCTTGGTCTGAGTCATTTTGTCAACAAGAGAGAGTTGTATGGATTGAAATCGCTGGATTACATTTGCAGTGTTGGAATGCAATCACTTTAAAACGATTTGTAGGTTTGTGGGGGCAGATTTGAGGCTTTTGGAGAAAACGTTAATCATCAATTAGATTGTGAAAAGTTAGTTTGTTGATCTCTACTTCGTCAGCTCCTCGGATTGACGAAGCCGTTGATGTTGTGATGGAGAATAATATAGCTGTTGTTCGTGTGATTGAAGTAGGTATGAAAGACCAATCGTTAGTTCCTTCGTCCATTCATGCTGATCCTAAGAAAAAAGAACTTATGGATATGAAGAACAAAATAGAATTCATGTCTGTTAAAGAGGGTGCTCCACCGACAAAGAGTTCTGTCGATATTTCGGGGGATTCTTTAGTGTCGGTTAGTTTAGTCGACAAGATCGGGACTCCCATTTCCACTGGTGGTGCTTTTGATGAAGAGCGCACTAGTGTCAGTCTTGCAGACTGTTTAAAGGATGCTGTCGTGAAGCAGTCTTTGGAGGGTAGTGGAGTGGTAAAAGATTTAGAGTGTGTTGTTTTTCAAACTCCAACTCATTCCACTCACGTGGGGCTTCATAAAGTGGATGAGGATGGGGACAGTTTCAAGGGTGAAGGATTTAATATTGGTAAGTTTATTTTTGAAGTGGCTTCTAGGAAGGAGGCGAGTGGTATGGTTATTGGGGCTGTTGAAGATTCTTTGGAAAGTGGTCTTCCACGAGGGATGGGCTCTTTGGTTGAGGAGTTAGTGGATGTTAACAAAGACTTTCCTTTGGTAGCTGGAGAGAGGCATGAGCGTGAGGTATCCTTTGTGGGTCCTTTGTCTTCAAGTGATAAAGTAATTCCAATTTCTAGGATGATAGGAAACTCCTAGCTTATTGGGCGTGATGGCGAGGAATTGTTGGATGTGCCGATTAAGTCCTCTAGACAATCTTTTAGGATTAAGAAATTCGGCTCAATGCTGGATATTCAGGGCAAAGTTCTCCCAAAAACTGAGAGGAGAAGAAGAGATAGAGCGCTGAAGAAATTTAATTTGGAACAATCGGATCTTTTTTCGGAATTATCAGATTCATCAATTTCAGATTATGTTTTAAAGAAAACATGGGCCAAAGCTTTTGTTAAAGCGCATGAGGTGGCGTCTCTAAATAAGCAATTAGGATTTTTGTAGGAGTTGTGTCGTTAGAAGGGTGTTGGGGTTTTTTTTATTATCTTAGGGTTACTTCAGGGTTTTGGTTACTGTTCTAAAGGTTGTTGTTATTGATGTTTTGGAGTCAGGTATCCTTTGTTTTTGCTCTATTCAGTGCTTGATTGTTCGGTGAGTAGTTGATGAAGGTGGCCGATTTTATTTAGGGTGGTTTTTCTTTGTCCTTGGTTGTTGTGGCCTGAATGTTGTATTATTGTGTGGTTTATTAAAGTCATCTACTGGTATGGTTGTTTGAATGGTGGATTTATGGTCGGTTTTTCACCCCGTTTCTAAGTGTTTTGGAGGCTTTCGTACAATATTCAGTTGGGTTCCCTTTGATTTTAAGAGGTAATGGGTCCTATGTTTGTTCTTCTTCGCTCGCTCAGGAGTTTGTTGGATTCGTATTGGAATTTTAGTGGATGTTTCGTGATCAGTGAAGTTAACCTGTTATCCGCGTTTTCAGATTGAAGTACGAGGGTTCCTTCTTATATGATGCTCTTGTTGAGTTTCGTTTTGGATTCTTTTGCGCAGGGGGTTATGTGATTAGTAGTATTGCTGCTCTTCCTCTTTCGTTCTCTTTTCTCGGAAAATTTGTATGATTGACGTATTGGTTTGCCTCTTGTTTGTTGTATTTGTGCGTTCAGGCTTTATGTCTGTTTCCACCTCATGGTATACTCTTTTTCCTCCAATAGATTTAGGGAGGTTTTTAATAAGGGTCATGAGGTGGTGTACCTTGTATTCCCTTCAATACAAAGTACTCATCTTTCAAAAAATATATATATAACAATAATTCTTCCCGAGATGGATCAATGTCCTATAAAAAGTATCAAATATTTGGAATAACAAGTTTGATAATCATCTAACTTTGAATCCACATCAATAATAAATATAATATTTAAATTCGAATACTATCTATAGCTTAAGGTATTTTTTTATGTCCCAATTGTAATAAGAATTGTTATTTTGATCACAGCCGGCACAACATTTTGGCATGCATTCTATTAAATTTTAGAAAATCAATGAATTAAGGAAATTATCATCCAAGTACAATTTCCATTAAGCAAGAATAGGCTTAGACATTATTCATAACAATTGGTTCCACCACAAGAAGATATGTAAAATAGCTTTGGACCGCACCATGTACCAGAAAATCTTGAAGCTAATTACAATATATAATATATAATAAAAGTTTATAATTTTAGTTTTAAATTCCAAATCAAATTAGAATATATAAATTTCACATGAGAAGTATGATATTTATACACCATGACGGACATTCATACATGGGGGGCATAAAATCCAACAGAATAAAAAGGAGCCCAAAAAACAGGGAAAAGGTAAAGAAGTGAGAAAAAAGAAATGTATTTTGAGGGGTAATCTTTCTCCTTCAGCTATGGGTCGTAATAGTAAGATAGGTGAAAAAAATTATTGAGGTACAACTACTTACAAGAGATGGATGTGATATTTTATATTAGGAGAAGAGTTTATAATATTTTAAGTAAGATAAAATTATAAAAGCTTAGGGAGATGAAAATATATTATCATTAGAAAATAAAAAAAAATATCTAAAATAAATGAGAATTTGAAATTTTTAGAGATGACCGTCATCGATCCATTGCTGCTTACAGCACTAACCCTTCTAAAGAGACCAACGGTAAGGGTTACAATTAGGGTTTTCTCATAAATGGCTTTAGGGTTTATTGTCCCAATCAATTTCAATTTTATTTACTTTTTTCAGTAATTATTCAAGATATCTAAGAGTTTTGGTCTTAAACCATCATCATCATCATGGCAATGGAGGAGTTTGCATGTATATATCGAAGTAAAAAAGAATTACCGTAAAAAGCTCTCAGTTAGAGCTAAGGAGGACAGGCTGCTGCTTCGATGATGAATTAGCCTCGTCCTTCACGTTGGGTTTAATTTGAATCTTCTTCTTCTTCTTCTTCTTCTTGTATAGAATCCCTCTGGCCTTAGCTTGACACTCCTTCACTTCACGCAAGAAAACCCGAATCGCTCCGTTTCCGAACGGGTTATTCTCCTGTGACCCGCCGTGTTCTTCGTAAGCAGCTCTTAGTCGTCCGATGAGCGCATCGAGGCTGCCCCAAGCTTGCCTTAGTGGACAAGTACAAGGAGCAGGCGGGTCAGGTTGTCCGAAAAAGGCACATCCATGTAAGTGAACCTTAGTCTTCCCGAACTGATCGAGATATCGAAGAAAATCGAGAACGTGGTTGCAGTTGCACTGTGATATCGCAACCGGTGGCCTCTGGTTCTTCAAATACTGCCCGAAAGTGTTCCAGTCTCGGCGTTTCTGCGACTCGTACCTGCTCAAAGGAGCAACCGGCTTATCGAGATGCTGTTGATGGTGGTCGAATTGGTTGTTTCCGGTGGATCGCGACGACCCTTTACCGGAATCTTTGGCTATATCACCTGACATGATTAAACAGAACCGATCTTTGTTTCCAAATCAACACTTTGGGTAGTTTTGCCAATAAATGATGAAGGAAAAAGGAGAGAATAGTGCAGTGGTGAGAAAGATGAAAATCTCTCCTTTGGGGTCTAACTGAGGAGACATGGTATGGGCCCTCTATGAAGATGCTTTTGTTCCTTTTTTCTCCATTTCCTCCTTTTCTCCATTGACACTAACATATAGTTTATTTAATTCATTGTTTTCAATATATAATCACAATTATTGTATGTTGTCTAATTCATAGTGCCATCATTTTCATTTGAATTATCTTCACTATCACAAGGATAAACTACATAAATAGTCATTGCAATATTAATAAGTTTATGTTTTCCTCACTAATGTTTTAAAAGTAACGAAATAATCATTAATGTTATGAAAAATAACAAAACGTTTCCTCGGTCGTTGAGATCCGTCAAGTGACTAACGATAGTCTAAGGCGGTGGATGATGTGCCTCAGTGGTTGGGCATGGACATGGTTACCTCTTACAAGAGGTCCCATGATTGATTCTCCTCCTTTGCATATGAGGTTTTTCATATTTTCAGATTATTCACACCGACAAGTCGATATTATGTGTCATTATGCTGTTGGTAGAAATCGATTCACTTAAAAAGCCACACGAGACTATTGTTAGTCACTTGATAAGATTTAATGTCAAATGTTCGTAATATTATTGATTATTTTGTTACTTTTGAAATATTAGCGGAGAGAACAAAAAACTTGCTAATATTTCGATGCCCAATTATATAGTTTACTCATTCATATATAATTACGATAATACAGTGTTTGTCGTCGTTTCGTGGGTGCAAGAAACTTTAACCACCCGTTTAATTTAACCTGTTTTACGAAAGGTGAAAAAACATAAAAAAATTAATGGCAGTTGGATCAAATTAGCTATTCACGAAAGAGAGAATTACATGGTTTTCTGCTAAAAAATTATTAGGGTTATGATTAATCCATGGGCACTAGAATTAAAGTAACAATGAGTGATAATAGAGCAGTATAATTAAGTGGTATTGGTGAAAATTGATGGTTTCTTGATTTATTCATGAATAAATCTTTGGGTGGATTTCTTTTACAAGTTGATCATGTTTTTGTCCTCATGTGTAACTTTTGCTTTTTGGAAATTTATTCGATTAAACAGTAAAACTATGAATATAAATTTTATAGGGTAAAATTATGGAAAATATTAAAAAAAAGGCAAAATTATGGCAAAATATTTAAAAAAAAAAGGGTAAAATTATGGAAAAATATTAAAAAAAATGGAAGATGAGGATGATTTAAAATGTAAGAAAATAATATCACTATTACAGTAGAGATCAAAATTATCATTTCTCATCGATAATATTACAGAAGTCGTCATGTCCTACAGATGATTTCAAAATTTATATTCAAGTACGATTAACATTTAGAAACATATTTAATAAAAATGAAATAGGAAAATTATACAGCGTTCGACGAGCAGCGATGAGTACCACTAACGACGAGCACTATTAATTTAATTTATAAAAATTTAAATTATAAAGGAAAAAATGAATAATTATAAATTAATTTAAAATTTAAAGATAAATTATTTAAAATAAAGGCTAAAATCTAAAAGTGACTACCTAACTATTGTCCTTTTTCATTTTGACCAATATTTTTGAAATTTTATCAATCAAGTAACTCAACTATTTAAATGCATTCAATTAAGCCGTTTGTCGTTAATGTCTAACGGAAAAGCTGATGTGACAGTTAAAATATTTGGTATAATTACACATTTTGTCACTGTTACTTATATATTCTATTAATTTGGTCTTAATTTTAATAAATTAAAATAAACTTAACCCTTAAATCTTTAATTTTAAAAGATTTTAAAAGTTATGACATATTCTATATTTATAACAAAACAAATTTTTTACTAGAAATTTCATTTATGGTTCTCAGAAGCATCCCGTCAATGGTACCATAACCTCTTTTGGTTTTAAGGAAAATATAGTTGATCAGCCCATGCATATAAAGTTTGTTGGACAAAATTGTTATCCTACTACTATTTGTAAATGGCATTCTACTAGAAAAAGGTGATATAATCTAACTTGTAAAACTAAGAAATTTTTATCTAGTAAATTTCTAATAGAAAAAAAGGCGACATATATTTATTTCACATTTGACATAGTCTTCCTTTAAAATTTTAAAAATTCATCTCTTACCATAAAATTTTATGTCCATTTTTAATAAAGTTTATACTGATAAGATTCTTGGTAGACTTAGCATGAAAAATTTTGTACTAAGAGATTGATCTATATCAAAAGGGCAATAAATTTAGTTTGCTTTAAATTTAATATAATAAATTATTGCTTGAATTATTCAATTTTTTTAGAAATGTTTTGTTATAAATTTGGGTTTGTTATAAATATAGAATATGTCGTAACTTTTAAAATTAAAATAAATTAAAATAAAAGGTTGAATTTTGGGTCAGTATACATGGCGCCATTTGATTTGAGGGTTAAATTTATTTTAATTTATTAAAATTAGGAACAAATTGATAGAATATATAAGTAACAATGACCAAATGTGTAATTATATCAAATATTTTAATTGCCTCATCAACTTCTCTGTTAAATATTAACGGCAAATTGCTTAATTGAATGCATTTAAATAGTTGAGTGACCTGATTGACAAAAATTTAAAAATATTGGTCAAAATGAAAAGGGGCAATAGTTAGGTGGTCATTGATATAATTTACCCTTTATTTTAAATAATTTATCTTTAAAATTTTAACTAATTTATAGTTATACGTGGAGTCTTTTATAATTTAATTTTTATAAATTAAATTAATGGTGCTCGTCGTTAGTAACGTTTATCACTGCTCGTCGAGCGTAGAATAATCATCCGTTTTAGTATCTTTTTGCACAGTTTTATTAAAGCATATCTATACTAAATTTTAAAGCCATCATACTATTTTATTAATATGTACAAATATTATATACTCATAATATACCAAATAGGAATTTCTATATTTTTTTAATGGTATGAATTGATTATAAAGTAGTATTTGTTTATATATTTTTTGAAATAGAAACAACTAATTTTATTAAAAAGAATAAAAAATATCTAAAATTACAATAAAAGTTTATGACAAAAATCATAAACTAAACACATATAATTGAGATATTCTCCTAAAATCATTAAGAAACTAACCACCAAAATCATATCAGAACCACACAAGGAAAATGTAAAAAGTCGAATAACATGTAAATACAAACATATCTGACTGTTATGGAAAACGAACTATAACATGGGATTTAAACTACTGAAATATTACCGACAAAATGCAAATCAAAGCCAAGCTTTGTCAGATAACTATCTACAATCACATGTTACGTATCCAAATCCAATTCGAGTGTCCAAAATAGGGAACATCAACGGGATAACGAATGAATATCATTTTGATCAGTTATGATGATGACAAATCAAACCCTAAGTAAAATAAAGGACAAAAGATGGAAAAAAAATAAAAATTATGTCAAAAGATTGAGAAAAATTGTGATATAAAGTATAAATTTGTGTCATAAAGACAGAGTTATTAGAAACAAAAAAGATGCGAATAAAAAATATATATAGACGACAACCAACATCGAAACTAGTGTCGTCTACTAATAAAAAAAAACCAACGCTAGGTAAAGAAAATGAGAAAGTTATTTTCATAATTGTTTTAATCTATCGACAACATACCCTATAAATATAACTGTTTAAAATTAAAATATCCAATAATAATAATATTTTAAACAGTAAACGCGCTTGTGATCATTGGTTTTCTTAGCCTAAGACCTACCATCAGACCACAACTTTTTGCATGTAGAGTAGTTCACGTTAAAATTTGTATCTACCCTATTCTCTATACTTCGGATCCCACAAATAGCAACCCTAAAATTAGGGGATGAAATGCTATCTTGGAAATTTGAAAGTAAGCAAGGTAGTTTTTTTTAAACAGTTTGATGAGGACTTCCACTGATATATAATTTTTTTATAAAGGGTAAATGATTTATATAGACTTCTGTAGGTAAATTTAGGGGGATATTGTGACTTTAAAAAAATAGGGAGACCGGGGTTGGAGAGATTATTAATTTGGGGGAATAAATATATTTTTTCAGAGTAAATATATTATTTATTAGAAAAAATTCATATACAGTAGATATACAACTATCCTCAAAGGAATTCATATAATGGTTTAAATATGTTTTTTAAAATATATAATCATTAAATGATTGAAGACAAGAATCATACATGTGTGTCTTATAGTTGCTTGGCTTGTGCTTGTTCTAACATGTATCATGCACTTTTTTTCTTCTCTTTAGACAAAAATGTGATTTTTCACTTGGTCCTTATTATTTTCATTCTCCTTCAATTCCATCCTCTGCCACCAAATTTACGTCCACATGTCGATGACTCTAGCAAAACCGTCAACAATTGTGATATAACATTTTAAATCCGATCCGCTATAAATGATGGACCTACGATATCATATTAGGCCATCGAAGAGACCATTAAATTTAAGGTAAAGATATAAATGGTCTCTTAATTATGGGATATTATTGACGATTCCACAAACATCATAAATACAAATCGCATCATTAAACGTGGTCAAATCTGAACATTAATACCGTCCTCTCATATATGAGACTACTTGAGATAACACAAATCCTCAGTAAGTCGATTTATGCCAAAACATTTTAAGACCTTCGCCACTTTCGAAAGTTTTATATACAGTAAGTTGCTTTGTGGAGATGGTTTGTATTTGGAGTAAGACAATAATAATGCTTCATTCGTTGTTCATCCATGGGGAAACGAAAATCGAAGACAGTGGACAAATGAAATCAAGGATATGAATCGTTTTTGACGCAAAATGGAGAGACATAGATGGGTGAAGTGGGTCCGAAACCCCTCAGTACTATATGCTAGTGAAATAATTATGTATCATCATGCTGTTGCGAATTTGACACTACCTTTATAATATTGTACCACTTAATTTTGTCATTTTACACTCACCCATTTCACTATTTCCCCCTCTTTTCACGACAGCTTTTTTTTTTATCTTGCAGTTCAATGCAAGAATAAATGGTAATAAAACACCAAAAATGGACATTTTCTGCATACCATTGATTGAAATGGCAAAAATGGGTTGATATGTATATATTGTTTGTGTTTTCGCAACTATTTTCAATGGATCGATTTACTTTTAGAACAGTGTCTATGAGTTGATCTCAGGGGGCATTTCTGATATTATTGATTCCTTGTAAAGGATCTTATGTGGTTTGATGGGTAAAAGACAAAGGCATGCAGTCAAATTCTCAGACATGCCCCCCTCCATTAATAGCTCTTGTATATGTGGGTTGGTTTTCTGTACAAAACAAGATCCAAGACTTTTATCTTTTCCTGCTTTAAAGCTAAACAAACTGATAAAACAAACACATCTATTTCATGTGTACATCTTCCAACAAATGATACACTAAAGCAAGAAAGAAATTTTCAGTCATAACTATCAATTCGTAAATTGAGGATGTTAGTAATGTAAAGTGAAAAATCTTACATAATATTATTCTTACATTGTTAGTATGTGAGTTTTGCTTATGTTGGATTTCGATGTGAATATTTGAGTGGCAAAGTTTTGTTTATGTCGGACTATACATGAATTTCATATGCATGTATTTTATAAGCTCTCTTCCTTCTTAAGCCTGTTGCATTGGAGAATTTGCAGCATCCATAAGACTTTTCAATTATTAAAACAAGTGTAAACTACTCGCATGACTACTCAACTGTTGTCTCTTTTTACTTTGGTAGTTGGTGTTTCGGTTTTGTCAATCAGACCACCTAACCATTTAGATGCTTCAATCAAGTCAATGGTCGTTAACTTTTAACAAAAGAAATGACGTGACAGTTAAAAACTTAGTATATTGTATATTTGATAATCAATATTTATACATTCTATCAATTTGGTTATACTTTTAATTCAGTTTAATAAATTTAGTCTCCCAATTAAATCGTGACATGTATCAACACGTGATTATACCTAATTAAATTTATTAAATTGAATTAAAATAACAATCACGTGGTGACACGTACCACTATCTAACTGGGAGATTAAATTTATTAAATTGAATTAAAATTATAACCAAATTGATAGAATGTATAAATATTGATGATCAAATATGCAGTTATACCAAGTTTTTTAACCACTACGTCACCTCCTCAGTCAAAAATTAACGGCAAGTGACTTGATTGAATCATTTAAATAATTTGATAATCTGATTGACAAAATCGAAACATCAATGACTAAAGTGAAAAGGAACAATAGTTGAATAGGAATACGAGTAGTTTACCCTAAGAAAACTCAGGAAAATAAAAGGAAAAGAAAAAGATATTGCCGGTGTAAAAGCAATTCAAACCCCTTGTATAAAAAGTGGGTTTCCATAAATAAAAACAATCAATCAATGAATACCTTTTTTCAAAGAATAATCAAATATCAATAACATTGCAAGCTCCAATTATCGACGTCATTTTCGGAGTTTTATTAATAATAATCACCCCTCGTTGGTTGCTCTGCTTGAGACGAGGGTAAATGACAATCGAGCAGATGGGATTATAAAAAATTTGGGGTTTTCGAGAACTCTTTCAGAGTTGAAGCAAGGGGCTTCAGTGGTGGAATTTGAGTCTTATGGAGAGATGATTGTAGATTGATTTTCTCAATGTCTCAAACCAGTATGTGCATGTTAAAATTAGGAGTGAGGAGCTGTCAAAGGAGATTTTCGTGACTATTGTTTATGCGAGTCCAGCGATATCGATTCGAAAATTCCTTTGGGAATGGCTTGAAAAGCTTGATCCAGGAGAGGACAACCCTTGGATCCCGGGAGTCGATTTTAATGCTACCCTTGGATCCTGGGAGTCGATTTTAATGATACCCTTAAGCAAGGTTAAGGGTTTGAATCATGGTAATTACGAATGGAGTAAATTGAGTTGGGAGAATTGCCCTTGCTTATGCAGTATCCGAATCGGATTAGTCGATCAATAGATCGGATACCGGTGATTATAAAAAAAAAGTAATATATATTCTTAATCTATTTATAATCTTTTATTTTCTTATCATAAATCAAATAATAATTCATTTAAAAAACAATATATTAGACATTTTGTCATATAAAATAAATTCTAATGATCCATTCTTCTGTCCTTTTGTAAACTTTCATTTTTCATGATTTAATATCGCTAAAATATAAAGTTATCTATTTGAAATGAAGGATTAGCTGAATTTCTTACTAATTTTTTAAAACATCTGAAATATATAGAACGTTTTTTTAAGGAAAAAAATTGTAATTGCCATTAATATGTTTTGGAATGGAATTTTAGCACAATTGCAGCCAACTCACAGTGAAGTAAAAAAGAAAATGAAAATTCTCTTAAGAGCACAAAGTTCTTAACTTGGCCTATCGTTTCATGTTATTAGTGACGCCATTCCCTTGCTCTCTTTACCCATGCTGCAAACTCTCAATCAATTTGACACTTTGTAAGCAAACCTACCTAGACTAGGACCCACTTTTCGGACATAATTTATTTGTCTCTTGAAAATTTATCAATTCATTTTCTCTAAAATTTTATAAACCTATTCTTAATGTAAAATCATATATTTGTCTATGTGTATCATGTTCTTACGTCGGCGGTGGCTACTTCATTCACCCCCTTCACATGCCAACACCGCGGTGGCTACTTCATTCATCCCCTTCACATGCCAACACCACTGGCATGCCCCCTTTCAATTTCCATTCACTTCTCCAGTTCTCCTTTTAACCTCTCTTTATATATATATATATATAACACCACCCTCAAACACAATATGACCCCAAATCAAAGGAACTCACCAATCTGATCTGTTCTGTCTTGTCTGATCATCTTTTTGTCGATCTAAAGGGTAATGACTACCCAAGAAGCAGGGCAAGGGATCAAGCTATTCGGAACAACGATCACGTTGCATGGGACAAGGTCATACCATGCCTTAGATGCGAGAGCATGGACATCAAATTTTTTTACTTCAATAACTACAACGTTAACCAGCCTAGACATTTCTGTAAAGGTTGCCAAAGGTACTGGACCGCAGGAGGAGCCCTTCGGAATGTCCCGGTCGGGGCTGGTCGACAGAAACCCAAGCCGGAACCGGGTCGTAGAACTGGTGGGTTCCCGGAAGGATGCTTGTATGATGGGTGTAGTGGGATGCAACCGTTTGAGTTGGAAGGGATGGCATTGGATGAGTGGCATGTAGCCGCCGCAGATGGTGGTTTCCAGCAAGTTTTCCCGACGAAGCGGAGGAGGATAAGCTGCTCAGGTGGTCAACCGTATTGACATTCAGTATTAGTACTTTTTTATCTTTTTAAATTTGATTGCAAAAGTTAAAAAAAGATTGAAAATTTGTATGAAGTAAAGGGTAATGTAAACACATTCTGCTCTTTGATTGATTATAGACAAAAGTTGAAATCCAGAAACCATCACAACCTCAACCAACTTAATGCAAAAATTGAAAGAACAAGAACAAATATAATTCCATCTTTACCAATAACAAATTTCATTGGAAAAAGATGTGATGGTATTGCTGCCAAATGCATGGTGGAAACACACATTCATTCATTCCCTTTTTAAATGCAAAAATGGACACTCAAAAGGGTAATATAAATGACCAAAACATAACTTTTTCAAAATTGATAACCAAAAATAAACAAAACTAAATAAAAAGTGATCATTCTTGAATTTTACCCTAAACAAAACTTCATATTATGCTGTTGCCGAACTCGACACACGAGTAGCCTATTTTAACTCAGTTCAACTGAACGACATTATCAAATACTGATGGCGCCATGCTTGCTTATTACAGAAAAACGTCAAATTTTAAGTTCACCTTCAGAATATATTAGATCAAACATCAACAAAGATGGTTCCTCGTTCTCGCAAATAGAAAAAACTAGACAAGGTTTTACCATGGAAAAACCTCCACTCCTTGACTCTAATTAGATTGGCGCAATTCGGGGCGAACAAAATCTGCATCTGGGGGACCGATATATCAACAGTCGGTCTAAACTGTGCGCAGACTTGATAACTTCATGAACAGGATCAGAAAAGAAGTTGCTCATCAGTCCTGGTTGATAGGAGCGCCTGCATCCACCGCCACAAATGCCTGCTGAGTTAGGATGTAATCGAAGCGTGGTGCCCACTTCCTCGATCCCAACCGTGCAGTTGTGGAACAATTATCAACCATGAATGACACCCCTCGAGCATGCATGAAGGGGTTCAAGGAATCAACAGCTTCAATCACACTTTCATTGATGATTTCCGAGTATGAGTGTCCCTTCTTCCTCAAGATCTCAATCTGGATTTTCGGATTATAAAGTATGAGAAGGAAAACGAAACAAAACTCTTGGAAGATGTACTTTGTCACAAAGACCAGCACTACATTCAATTATCGTTGGAAATGAATACCTGGGCCATCATTAGGGCCACGAAAACCCCAGAAGTGAATGGACAAAGCGGACCTAAATCATCTTTCGATCTGGTTGCTCGGACACGCTCACCAACTTTCCACATCCGTGTCTGATCAATTTTACCCATTGGGAAGGCAGGCAGACCCTCCTTTTCCTGTAAAACATTTCTTAATAAGCCATAAAGCGAGATTGTTCTTTGCTATGAACCAAAATTAAGCAAACTGAGACAAGCATTACAAACATACATAAAACCGACGCCCAGCCAAAACAACACTGCGAATCTCACTTCCACTTGCAACATCCTCATAACACTCATACAGGATTTCCATGCAGGGATAATATGATGCACTGTAAGCTTCCTCAAACCGCTTTTTCTTGTCATCAGGCAGTGAGTCGTATACAGCTAGCATGCCCTATGGAAACAAACACAAAAGCAGGCCACCATAGGGATCTATTAGTAAGAACTCCAAAGAAATGAGAGGGCAGAACAAAGCAACAGATATCACCTTGTTGAGATGGTCTTTGATACAATTCCTGTTATGCACTCCACCGTATTTTTGTAAGCCAATTCTTCATCCATTCCACTTTCAACATACCTTCTAAACAAACATTCCACAACTCCATGAACAGCACCTAGCAAGACGCCTACAGAAAGCGGAAACAATGACACACTTGTGAGTTCAAAATGATATCAAATATGCATGGAAGAAAAAACAACATAAACAATTCACAGCTCACCCCTCTCCCCAAAAATGTCACTCTTGTACTCCTGCTCTAATGTGGTGACAAATGTAAAAGGAGAACCAAGGGCAACTGACCATCCCAAGGCCACATCTGTAGCTCTACCATCAACATCCTGCTCCAAATTAGACATTATCATTTAGGATGCCTTTTTCGAAAATGTTGAGTTTCAACAATTATTCAGACAATAAGTGGAATACAGGAATAGAGAGATAAAGAACCTGGTGGACAGCAAAACTAGCATTAATTCCAGCACCATTTATCTCTTTTCCCTGAACATAGAGTCTCCTCACAGAAGGTCCCATCCCCTTAGGACAGACGGCAATTACACTGATGTTCTTGGGAAAATCAAGCCCCATTGATTGTAAATGACCAAGAAGAAATCCATGGGAAAGTCCAAGGATGCTATTTGGCTTCATGTAGGAGAAGACCTTTTCATAATTATCCATCACAAAATTTAATAAGTAATGCCTCCAAAGAACAAACCAGAAAGTGCTGAGTATATCATAATGCATGTAGGGTGTTGGCATTTGCAGGGCATCACAATCAATCTAATAGTTTTGAAAACAATTTCATGTGAATCTAGTCTGGTCTCAGCGAGATGTCTGGTATGGGTATACATCATCTACAATCAATCAATGTAACCGTAACCAATGACCAAACTTTTATAATGCATGAAATAGAAAACATGTGAGAAACTTAGCTACCTGCGCTGCGTCGGAGATCAACAATAACACGAGATCACTTCCAGCAATAGTTTCATAGATATCCCCCAGAGTTCCATTCTCTTCAGTGAATCCTGCAGCACGGGCTTCAGCAAAGAGCGAGAGCCCTTCCTTAAGCCAATCTGTTATCAAATCATCAAATTACTTTACATTCAGTCAAATCAATTATCAATTATCAAAAATGCAAAAGGCACGCAGTAAGTTGGAATTTCTTTATAGTTATTAAACTAGATTGTAGGCTTACCTTCACAACAATATCCGATTTTGCCTCTGCAAGAGAATCCCTCAGATTCTGTGCTTGAGCTGGCCCCTAAAACCATGTTTCAAACCGCATTAATGGAGATGAGGTAAATCAAAATCATTTTTTAAATCTATTTTTTAAATACATAATTCATTTTTTGGAAATATTTTTTGAAATCTATTTTGAATGAACATTTTTAAATACAAATTACAAAGGGAGAAATGTAGTAAAATTATAACCTGAGAACCCCAACCAATGACTCCAATCTGTTTGATTCCTTTGAAAGCATCATCCAACAAAGGGAACAGGTTTCGCCCTCCTCTCACTATGAACTGTCAATTAACCAAATCAATCACTATACACGTAAAATTAACCACCAGAAAACAATGAAAAAGGATTGAAATGACTTGGTAAGTTATCAATTTACCTCGTCGTGACCGGCAAGAGAGATCTTTTCTTTCTGGAAAACGGAGGTAGTGAAGTCAAGTGACGCCGATGAAGGAATCGACGGCACAGAGGGAAGTGAGGACTTAAAGGAAGCAGTAGTGGCGGTGGCGGCCATTGTTGAAAGGGATTAAGATTAGAATCGGGAGTCAGGTCTTTATCTTGCTAATGCCAACATTGGTTTACTTATACACTCACACTGTGGGGGTCGTTCTGCGGTGCGGCGCCTAAAAAACGGCTAATATACGGCGTGATCGGTTAAACAAGTGACCGGTTAAAATTTAGATCGGTTATGTTATATTATTTAACCGGAAATATTATAAAGTACAATAACATACTAGGTAGCGCTTATATGTATAGGTAGCTTATATTTACCTATTTTAAGTAAACCGGTATATTATACCGATAGCATTGCAAATTTACCTATTACATTATTTATTGAAAGTGTCCATACTTTTTATAAAAAGGATCGATACTTTAACAGTGTTTCATGTTTCCACCTACAATATGATTTAATAATTTCATTTGCACAAAAATTATTTGATTGTTTTGATTTTATAAATATTATTTAGAATTTTTAATTTAATAATAATATATACCGTAACGTAAAAATAAATCATTAGACGCCTATAATTACTAATTAATATCTTAAAACTCACTCAAAAGATAACCTTAAATTAATGTTTTCCACAGTGAAAAAAGTATGGACACTTTTATAAAAAGGATAGACACTTTACAATATAACCACTACCTATTGCTTGGCATCATATGAGATTTGGATTTTGATTTCCTTTTGCTTGGCACCATATGAGCTTTGGATTTGATGAGCATCGGAAGTATTTGACTTATGATTTGGGTGGTACTCAACTTATGATTTTAGTTGCTATTTGTTACATTTTTGTATACCACCCAGATCATACGCCCGAAACGTTTCTGACGCTTTAAAGTTGACCAAAAAATAAAATGGTCGGGATTTCCCTCGCGTTTATACGTTGGAAAAAAAACAATGGAAATTAGGAATAATCATGATAACATGCATATTGGCTTGGGCTAATATTTATAGTGGAGCCGAAATATATATTGAAATTCAAACTCAAATTGAAATTTAAATTCAAACTCCAATTACATATGAAATGAATTTGAAATGCAGTGTTAAATTGAACATGAAAATTGCATAATTGATTCATACTGTTCAAGTAACATGCTTTATGAACCATCAAGCTAAAAGACAATATTGATTGAGTTCAAAGCTGAGTTGTGAGTTGATGGAGTTGTCACACTTGTCACATGGTTGGAATAAAGTACTCACATGATAGATACCTATTACATTTATAAACGATACCTATTACATTATATAAGGGCTACCTATTACATCATATGTTTACCTATTTATTGAAAGTGTCCATACTTTTTATAAAAAGGATCGATACTTTTTTTAAAACTTATGTAATTTATGTTTCAATTTTTTTAAGTGTTTCATGTTTTCCACCTACAATATTGATTTAATAATTTCATTTGCACAAAAAATTATTTGATTGTTTTTATATTTTATAAAATATTATTTAGAATTTTTAATTATAATAATATATACCGTAACGTAAAAAAATAAATCATTAGACGCCTATAATTACTAAATTAATATCTTAAAACTCACTCAAAAGATAACCTTAAATTAATGTTTTCCACAGTGAAAAAAGTATGGACACTTTTATAAAAAGGATAGACACTTTACAATATAACCTACTATTACATTATATAAACGATACCTATTACATATAAGGGCTACCTATTACATCATATGTTTACCTATTATATTGAAAGTGTCCATACTTTTTATAAAAAGGATCGATACTTTTTTTAAAACTTATGTAATTTATGTTCAATTTTTTTAACAGTGTACTGCGAATTTAAAATGATAATATATTGTGAGTTATGTACATACCTAAATATGTACTGCGAATTTAATGTTGTACCCACCCTTTAACTACAGAAAACATGTTCAAAATGAACCTTCGTTTACATATCCATCAACTCCTGGAGCACTGAACTTGCACAACAAAATTTTTGCCATGGATAATACTGATGTAGACAATGTTAAGCCAACCGAGGAATGCCATGAAGTACATAATGTTGATGAATCTGACAGATTGGTTGGTCTCTTCTGTTCACGTGATCAAGCTTGGCACTTTTACAAGGGATTCGCACGGGAACATGGGTTTAGTGCACGTAAGGAACAACACGGCTTGACGTGGAAGGGAATGTGAAGACAAGAATTTTGTTGTTCCAAAGAAGGGTTTCGAGTATCAAAAGTCAATACTGTTGATCGTCAACGTGCTCATACGCCAGTCACAAGAACAGGATGTAAGGCTAGAGTCGTAGTTACAGCAACAAATACAAACGATCAGTGGGTTATAAGTAAGTCTGATCAGAAACATAATCAGCATTGTGCACATCTGCTATGACACCATTTATGCGTTCTAATCGAGCTGTAAGTAAGGCTGATCGATGAGGCAACAACATTGAAAGAGGTCGGTGTTGGCACGTCACAAGTAATGAACTATTTAACGCAGCAGGCAGGGGGCTATCATAATGTTGGATTTACACATAAAGACCTCTACAATGCACTTCAAAGAGGTAAAGCAAAGGAAATCGTCGATGGGGATGTGAATGCGCTTATTGCCTACTTTGATTATAAGAAACATGATGATCCCGGGTTTTTTATGACATACTCGGTAGACGAATCGGGGGCATTGTATAATCTTATTTGGTCGGATTCTACATCGAGATCGGATTACACATGCTTCGGTGATGTAATTGCGTTCGACACAACGTACAAAGATAATTGTATGGTCGACCAATTATGCCTATTGTTGGTGTCAATCACCATAACACAATTGTGTTTGCCACTGCCATAATCGCTGACGAAACGTCTCAATCTTTCGAGTGGGTGCTACAGAATTTTTTAGAAGCCATGATGAATAAATCACCTATTTCTGTTGTAACCGATGGGGATAGGGCAATGCAGAGGGCTATCAAATCTGTTATCCCTTATGCTAAGCACAGATTATGTTCTTGGCATCTTTCTCGCAATGCACAAGCTAACATTGGTGACCCAAAGTTTACAGCAGCATTCTCAAAATGCCATGGCTTCCTGGTGGACAACCAAGGAATTTGATATTCAATGGCGTTCGATGTTTCAGAATCAACGTCAAAGCATCCATGGGTGATTGAGAAGGGAAATACACGACACTTATGGGCACAAGCATATCTAACCGGTCATTTCTTTGCCAATATTCGCTCAACACAAAGGCGAGTCTATGAATGCTCACTAGCTATTGCACTGAAACACAAGAAGACATATTTAGATGTTGTTCGTGCAATTGAAGATGGAATTAGAATGCGTATGAACGAGTTGAAAGCGGATTACTTAAGTTCCCATACGAAGCCCTTCCAGATCACAAAACTGGTCGACCTTGAAAGCCATGCCGCTGCGATTTTTACCCGCGAATCTTTTCGTGTGTTCCAAGATGAACTTACACGGGACATTGTACCGGATTGAGGCAGAGATTAAGTCCTTATCAGATGAATGTCAACATTATTTTGTCAAAGTACGCAGAAAAAAATAGGAAATTTGAAATTAGTTTTGATTCTCGTACGAAAACTCTAATTTGCTCCTGCAAAAAATTCGAGACCGTTGGACTTCCGTGTCGCCATCACTTCACATTTTGAAGCAATTGGACTACACATATTTGCCCGGGACTTTGATTCAAAGTAGGTGGACTAATGATGCGAAGGCTTCTGCACCCAGCTATGTTGATTTGAATGTCTCCAGAAGTGATGCAAATGGCAAGGTTCGCTGCTTACGTTCAACGTCAAGTAGGTTGCTACATTGCATCAAAGACAGACGAGTCTTTCAAAACCGCAAGAGATGAGATGAAAAAACTAATAGAAGAATTAGAAAACTCGTTTGGTTTGAATCATTCAGTCAACCAGAGCATGTAGTAAACAATGTTCGTGACCCTCAACGAAAACAACGCAAGCGAAAAGAAGTGCCGAAGAACAAGGTCGAGAAGCAAATTAGGCGATGTGGGTACTGCAACGGTGAGGGGCATAACAAACTAACATGTCCTCAAGTCAAGCTTAGTTTGAGTACAAGCACACAGCCTACATCAACTGATTTTTTCGAAGACGGAATGGAATGACAACGATCTCCATATAATATACGTAAGTATCAACATCACTCCTATTGTATGTACATGTAAATATTTTGAATGAAGGAAGAAAAACCGCGTTACTTCAAATTACCGACACTTTTTTAAATGGTATGGACATAAAGTACCGACACAATATTATAAAGTGTCGATATAGGTTGTAGACCTATCGCTCATAAAACGGTATATTTATACCGGTTATATTACAAAATTATCTATTACATTATAATTATGGGACGCTCGGAAAATGTCGACACTTTTTTAAATCGTATCGACACATTTTTCTTCCAATATGGACATAAAGTACCACAATATTAAAAAGTGTCGATATAGGTTGTAGACCTATTCGCGCATAAGACCGGTATATTTATACCGGTTATATTACAAAATTATCTATTACATTATAATTATGGGACGCTCGGAAAATGTCGACACTTTTTTAAATCGTATCGACACATTTTCTTCCAATATGGACATAAAGTACCGACACAATATTAAAAAGTGTCGATATAGGTTGTAGACCTATTCGCGCATAAGACCGGTATATTTATACCGGTTATATTACAAATTATCTATTACATTATAATTATGGGTTCCGATGTGTAAAATGTCGACACTTTTTAAATCGTATCGACACATTTTTCTTCCAATATGGACATAAAGTACCGACACAATATTAAAAAGTGTCGATATAGGTTGTAGACCTATTCGCGCATAAGACCGGTATTATACCGGTTATATTACAAAATTATTACATTATAATTATGGGTTCCGATGTGTAAAATGTCGACACTTTTTTAAATCGTATCGACACATTTTTCTTCCAATATGGACATAAAGTACCGACACAATATTAAAAAGTGTCGATATAGGTGTAGACCTATTCGCATAAGACGGTATATTATACCGGTATATTACAAAATTATCTATTACATTATATATGTTGAAAGTGTCCATACTTTTTATAAAAAGGATCGATACTTTTTTTAAAGATATGTAATTTATGTTTCAATATTTTTTAAGTATGTTTCATGTTTTCCACCTACAATATAATTTAATAATTTCATTTGCACAAAAAATTAGTTGATTGTGTTGATATTTTATAAAATAATATTAGAATTTTAATTTAACAATAATATACCGTAACGTAAAAAATTAATCATTAGACGCCTATAATTACTAAATTAATATCTTAAAACTCACTCAAAAGATAACCTTAAATTAATGTTTTCCACAGTGAAAAAAGTATAGACTTTTATAAAAGGATAGATACTTTACAATATATTAAAAAGTATAGACACTCAAATGTATATGTACACATAGAAGCAAATATGGAATAATTAATGAAATATACATACAATATAATCACACCAAAATTTAAATACACAAGAATGTTCAAATAATGTACCGACAAACAAATTATCCGATGAAAAAGGGTTGTTTCTAACGAAGTCCGGAACATAGAGGCCTTCAACAAATTTTCCAAATACTCTCGTATGTTTCCGCCTTTTTCTGAGGACATACATAAATAATTTCAATTATCAAACTAATGAGGTGCAATTTTACTAACAATAAATTAAATTCGCATAAGCATGAATAAATTGTCATACCTAGAGCTTTGTCGTTCGAATGGGAAGCAGCGTCAAAGGTATGTGGACATATGTAATTGTATTTCTATAAACACATAAGTTGTTAAAATAATCAATGTCTGAACACCTGTTCAACTGATCAGAAACATATTGCATAAATGCAACCTACGGATTATAAATCATTTTTTCCGCTGAATCATCGACCAAAAGTGTATTTAGCTCGTTAAAATCTGGACACGCGTTCCAAACAT